>NW_026555331.1:76474289-77725473 GCF_014898055.3 Talpa occidentalis
CTTGATTTGGAAATCAGTAACCAGGTGTAGGGTAAATGATTGTCAGGGTTTTCTGCCTTCCTACCATTAAGATTAATGATGAATCCTGCAGTCTTGAATGCATGCCTGACGAAGGACACCTGGATTGGGGTGTGGGCATACTTAAGTGGATTCACCTGGACTGAGACCGGGGCTCATAAGGGCGGTGTCACAGTGGAGCAGAACACCAGAAGAGGAAAACAAGCGAGAGAGCCCAGGAAGAGTGAAGATTTGCTGCGGGCTGGGAGGCCTGCTAGCATCCCGGGCCCCTGAACCTCTGCCTGCTGTGTACCTGGTATAAACTCAATAAAAGCCTGCAAAAGTCAGTGAGGGCTCCAGGACTCTCCTCCTTCACCCATCTGTTCAAATTATAGAGACCCTGCTCTGCGCCCTTCCTGCCGCTACACCAAGTTGGGGCTTATAAAAAGGAAAAAAAAAGGGGGTGCATTTTTTAAAAGATTTATTTATTTATTTATACAAGCACTGGGTACAGTCAGAAGCACAGGAGGGTGAGAGAATTCACCAGAGCCAGAGCGGGGAGCAGAACAGGCAGAAGGACCGAAGAACACTGCTGAGGGGAGCAGCAGGCTGCAGGAGAGGTCTGAACGCCATATGGGATCCTCGCCTGGCGGCCGGGGATCGAACTAGCGCTGCAGAGGCTGAGGGCAGCTTCCCAGCCCAGCGCTCAACCTCTGCGCCACCAGGGGAGGCCCCTGGGATGCATTTCTTCTTAACTTGTGTTATTTAGAATATATTTTTTTCTTAATCTCCAAGAATTTGGTATTTTTTCACTGCTCTTTCTGCTATTGATTTCTAGTTTAATTCATTTGTGGTTGAAGAGTAGACAGCATATTACTTCTATTGTTTTAAGTTTATTAAGGTGTATTTTATAGTGCAGAATGTGTGTTGGTGAATAGCAAGTTTGAGCTTGAAAAGACTGTGTATCCTGCTATTTCGGGATGAAGCAGTCAGTAGGTGTCAATTATACCCAGCTGATTGCTGGTGCTATTAAGTTCAACTATGATTTTCTGTCTCCTCATCTGACCACTTCTGATAAAGGGATGTTGAAGTCTCCACCTTTGTTTTTGGATTCACTTGTTTTCCCTCAGTGTTACCAGTTTTTGGCTCATGTGTTTTGGTGTTTTCTTGTCAGGTAATATGCATGATAGATTGCTCTGTCTGTTTTGATAATTAACACCTTATAATTATGTTAAGTCCTATTTTATCTCTCATAACATTCCTTCCCTGGAGTCTTCTCACTTGAAAAAAATAAGTTATTTCTGCTTTCTTTTCTTTAGTGTTATTGTGGTGTGTATATATATTACCCTTTTAATTGTAATCTATGTGTACCTATAGATTTCAAATGGCTTTCTTGTATATAAAATATAATTGAACCCTATTTTTAATAATTTCTGATAATTTGGGCATTTTAATTGGTGCATTTTGGCCATTGATGTGTAAAGTGACTATTGATGTACTTGGATTAATATCTACAATGTTTATTACTATTTTCTATTTCTTACCTTTGTTCTTTATTCTTATATTAGTCTTTCACTTTTTTCTAGCTTTTTGTGTGAATTGAGCATTTGTATGATTCTACTTTCTCTTTCTCTATTCTCAGTATATCTGCTATAATATTTTTTTTACCTTTTAAAGTGATTGCTATAGAAGATGTAAAATAAATTCTGAACTAATGCAGTTACACTTTCAAATGATGCTGTGTCACTTCACAGGTAGGGTATGTGCCTTATATCAAAATAATCCTAATTTCTCTCTCCTGCCCCTTACTCACTGTTTTGTCTATACATAAACCTACATAAGCGCACACACACACACACACACACACACACACACACACACTGAATCATTGTTATATAATACATTATTATTTTAAGCAAATGTAGCCTGCTAAATAAAGAATAAGAAAAATAAGTTTTGACTTTACTTTCTCCTTTTTTTGATTCTCAATCTTCTTCCTTCCTCATGCAGTTATTAATTTCTGACATGTAAAATTTTCTCTCTAAATTATTTTTTTAACATTTCTTGCACAGCAGGACTTTTGGCAAAAAAAAAAAAAAACTCTCTTTTTTTTTTTGTCTGAGAGAGACTTTCTCCTTACTAATTTGATATTTTTTGTCAGTACTTCAACTATGATATTCCATTGTCTATTTACATGGCCTCTGAGAAATTAGATGTAATTCTCATTATTACTCTTCTATAGTGAGGTGTACTTTTAATCTGGTTCTTTTCAAAACTTTTCATTTTTTTTTCAGATTTAACAAAATATTGTAGAAGTAGTTTATTTGGCCTCATCTTATCTGCGTTTGTTCTCATACTGCTGTGGGCCTATGTGTTGGTGGTTGACATTAATTTGAGGAATTTCTCAAACATTGCTTCAGCCGTTACTTCTGTTACTTTTCCTCTCTTCTTCTAATATCATCGTTTTGCATGTATTCACAGTTTTATACTGTCTCACCGAAGTTCTGCTATTATTTAGTTTTTTTTCTTTTTGCAGTCCCATTTCAGAAATTTCTACTGACTTATCTTTAAACTCAAAGATTCTTTCTTCAGTCATATCCACTCTCTTAATAGGTTTTCAAAAGGCACTCTTCATTTCATTTATGATGTTTCTGATCTTCAGAATTTCCCATTTATTCCTATAGTTTCCATGACTCTGCTTACATTGCCCATTGGTATTACATTCTGTCTACTTTGTGCATTGTAGCCTTTAGCATATTGATCATAGTTCTTTTAAAATCCCAGACTGAGGTTTCCAATGTCCTTGCCATGTCTCAGTCTACTTCTGATGCTTTCACTGTCTCTTCAAACCGTGTATTTTGTCTTTTAGTGTGCCTTGTAATTTTTTTTTTTTCTTGACTCTGGACACGATATACTGGGTACAACGAATTAGAGTAAAAACAACTTAGATAAAGTGTTGGGAAGTTGTGAAGGAAGAGAAGTATTGTACAGTAATAGGCTGCAGTCTTTTAGTGAGTCTGGGTTTCTGAACTGTGTACTCAATTCTTCTCAGTCCTCCCACATCCTTCAGTAGGACAGGATGATTAGAGTTAGCTAGATTTGGATATTTTCCTTCTACTAGGTCAGGTGGATTCAGATTAAATCCTAATAATTTAAGTTCTGGTGAAATAGTTTCTCCTGAGGCAAGTATCAGTAAGAAGACCACATTGCTAAGGACATATTTAAATAGTTTCTTTTTTCTTACCATAAATCTGAGAGGATTTTTCTCTGATATTCAGTATAAAAACCTGGCTGAATTTCCAAAGACAAAACTCAGTAAATTGACTGGGGACCCATTGGAGTTCTTTTTTTTTTTTTCTCTTTCTCAGTCTTCCACACTGAACCTTTGGTAATTCATTAGTTGTGATTGGATTTCATTACTTTGGCTTTCCATGGATATCTGTTAATAGGTTTCTTCTCTAGTAAATTCCAATTATCTGTGTATACACTCCCTTGCTATTTGTCAAATTTGGGGAAAACAACTTACACTGTGACCTCACTTTTCTGATAGTTCTAAGAAGAATGGTTGATTTTTAATTTGTTCAGTTGTTAACTTGTAGTTAGGATGGAGTGACAACTCCCAAACTCCTCTGATGTTAGACCAGAGACTGAAGTCCTGTCTTATTACATTTTTGTGAACAATAACACATCGCAAATGCAGCAAGATAATTGATATTCTGTAAGAATATTAAGAAAAAAATGTTGTAAAATGCTATGTCACTAACTGTTGAAGATTTTACATAATTTAATATTTAGGATTAATGCAAAATATTAACTGTTTTTTAAATTTTTTATTATTCCATCATTCTTCCTTTTTGTAAAATGCATGCTTTCACCTCTCAGGTGTAGTCCCTGTAAAATTCCCACCACTAATTTGCCCATGTACCATCACCATAGTCCCTTGTGTTCTTCCCTCCCCTGTTTTGATACCTCTCCCTCCCCCCCCACCACAGAGTATCTTTGATTGCCTATTAATTCTGCTTTTTAATTTACTATAATTATTTTATTTCCTGATCCCTTATGTGGTTCCCCTACATTACTTGTATAAGTGAAGCTGTCCAATATTTTTCTTTTTCTTTCTGGCTTATTTTACTGAGCGTGATCCCTTCGAGCTCCATCCATGTTGCTGCAAATTGCATGTGTTTATCTTTTTTGAATGCTGAGTAATATTCCATTATGTATATGTACCACATCTTCTTGATCCAATCATCTATTTTTGGGCATTTGAATTGTTTCCAAAGCTTAGCTGTTGTAAATTGTGCTGCTATAAACATAGGGGTGCAGGTGCTCTTTGGAATTAATGTTTCTGTGTCCTTTGGGTAAATACCTAGGAGTGGAATTGCTGGATCATATGGGAGCTCTATTTTCAGTAGGTTGAGGAACCTCCACACAGCTTTCCACAGTGGTTGTACTAGTTTGCATCTCCTACCAGGAGAGTTCCTTATTCTCCACATCATCACCAACGTTGTTTGTTGCTTCCTATTTTTTTTTTTTTAATATGTGCCATTTTCGCTGGTGTAAGATGGTATCTCATTTTGGTTTTGATTTCCATTTCCCCGATTACAAGTGAAGTTGAGGTTTTTTTTTTTTTTTTTTTTTTTTCATATACCTGTTGGCCATTTGCATTTTCTCTTTAGAGAAGTGTCTCTTTAGCTCTTCTGCCCATTTTTGACCAGATTGTTTACTTTGTTTTTGTTGAGTCTCCTCAGTTCTTTGTAGATTTTTGTGATCATCCCTTATCGGTAGTGTTGGGTACAATTTTTTTTTTTTCCATGATCAGTAGGCTGTCTCTTTGTACACAAGTTAATGTCCCTTTTGTACAGAAGCTTTTTAATTTGATGTAGTCCAGCTGTTCATCTTTTCCTTCACTTTCTTTGAATTGGGGATGTGACTTTAAAGATGTTACTGAGATGTATGTCATGTAGTTTTGCCTATATTTTCTTCTATCTATTTTATGGGTTGAGGTCTTATGTTCAAGTCTTTTATCCATTTTGAGTTTTTGTGCATGGTATGAGGTAATAGTCTAGCTTCATTTTTTTTTTTTTTTTGCATGTTGCAGTCCAGTTTTCCCAGCACCTTTTATTGGTGGAACAAACTGTCCTTGTTTCATTTCATACTCTTTGCTCCTTTGTCAAATATTTGTTGTTCATAAATGTGTGGGTTTATTACTGGGTTTTCTATTCTTTCATCTTTGTTCCACTACCATACAGTTTTTTAAAATATATTTTTTATTTTATATATTTCACATCATTTTTCATTTTTGCACAATGCATGCATTTTCATCTTGGTTATAGCCCCCATACAATTCCCACCACCCTTGTTTTGATCCTACTCCCTTCTCCAGTTTTAATTATTATAGCTTGGTAGTATAGTTTGAAGTCTGGGAGTGTGATACCTCCATTCTCCTTTTTTTTTTTTTGTCAGGAGAGCTTTGACTATTTGAGGTGTTATGTGGTTCCATATGAATTTCTTCAATATTTTTCTATCTCTTTGAAGAATTTCATTGAAATTTTTATTGGAATAGTGTTGAATCTGTAAATTGCTTTCAGTGCGATGGCCATTTTGATGTGTTAATTCTTCTGATCCATGAACATGGAATGTCTTTTCATATCTTTGTGTTCTCTTCTATATTTTTTAACAATGTTTTATAAACATTGCATAGGTGGTGCATCTTTTTTGTTAGGTTTATTCCCAGCTATTTGATTTTTTTGTTTGTTTCATTTATAAAAGGGATGGTTTTCTTGATTTCTTCTTCTTCAGATTGATTGTTTGCATATAGAAAGGCTACTGATTTTTTGTGTGTTGATTTTGTATCCTGCCACTTTACTAAATTGGTTGTTTTTTTTAAAGATTTATTTATTTATGCATACAAGAACTGGGGTACAAGCCAGAGGTGTGGGGGATAAGAGAAGTCACCAGAGACAGAGTGGGGAACAGAACAGGCAGATTGACTGAAATACACTACTGAGGGGAGCAGATGGCAAGTCAGGAGCAGTCTGCTTTACCATGTGTGTAGCTCTCTGGCTGGAGATCAAACTTGTGCTGCAGCAGTTGCGCATAGCTTCATAGGTAGCACCTTAACCCCTGAGACACCAGGAGGCCCTGATTGATTATTTTGATTAGTTTTTTCTCTAATGTTTTCAGGGGTTCTCTATGTATATGTCATATTGTCTGCAAATAGTTATACTTTTATTTCCTCTTTCCCTGTTTGGATTCCTTGTATGTCTTGCTCTTGTCTTATTGCACTGACTAGGACTTTCAGTATTATATTGAAGCAGTGGTGAGAGTTGGCATCCTTGTCTTGTTTCAGATCTTAAGGGAAAAGCTTTCTGCTTTTCACCATTGAGAATGATATTGGCAATGGGTTTGTTGTATATAGCCTTTATTATGTTATGTTCCTTCTATCCCAAGAATTTTGAGAGCCTTCATCATAAATAGATGTTGGACTTTGTTGAATACCTTCTCAGCATCCATTGATATGAGCATATGTTTTTTGTTTTTCTTTTTGTTGATGTGGTGAATTACATTAATTGACTTTCAGATGTTGAACCATTATTCACTAAACATTTTAAGCAAGTCTTTTTTAACTCATTGGTTTCTGATGCTTAGGTGGGTTAAATGATTGAAAAATCACCTCTGTAATTGTGGCTCCTTTCTAATATGTTACCTGTCATTTCCTTAGTGATGAGAAGTCACCCTTTTTTTTTTAAAGATTTACTTATTTATGCATACAAGAACTGGGGTACAGTCCAGAGGTGTGTGAGGGGGTGAGAAGATTCACCAGGGATAGAATGGGGAACAGAACAGGAAGATTTACTGAAAGACACTGCTGAGGGGAGCAGCGGGTGAGTCCGGAGAGGTCTGTTGCACTATGTGGGTACCTCCTGGCCAGGGATCGAACTTGTGCTGCAGTGGCTGCTGATAGCTTCATAGGTTGCAAGGGGTCTTAACCCCTTGCACCATCAGGGATGCCCTAGAAGTCACACTTTTACAAAGGGATGAAACCAGTAGTAGAACCCCACATCTTAAAGGAGACTCCATTGGATAATAATAATCTAATAATACTATTTTTGTCTGCTATTCCTCATATATTTTCCTCAGTTGAGGTTCTATGAATGTGTATGCTCATGATTTGTGAGAAGTGAGTGACACATGTAAAATTTTTACTTTCATTGTTGCTTTCCCCCAGTTCAATTTTACTTTATTTATTTTTAAAGATTTATTTATTTATGCATACAAGAGCTGGGGTACAGGCCAGAGATGTGGGGGGTGAGAGGATTCACCAGAGACAGAGTAGGGAACAGAAAAGGCAGATTGACCAAAGTACACTGCTGAGGGGAGCAGCGGGTGAGTCAGGAAAAGTCTGCTGCACCATGTGGGTTGCTCCCTGGCGGGCCGGGAATCGAATTTGTGCTGTAGAGGCTGCGGATTGCTTCGTAGTGCAGTGCTTAATCCCTTGCACCACAATTTTACTTTAATAGAGTAATGTTTCAAATACATTTTATGCTTTGTTATATTTTATAGATTGTTGGGCTTTGTTCTGTCTTTTAATCTTCTCAAATTTCTTTGTTTATGGGTCACTCTTGAGCACATCATAGCACATATCTGTTTCTCTTTTTTTCATGCAATAGAGATCTCATGGGAAAATTACAATTTAAAACAGGGCAATACAAAACAGAAAGACTGAAACACCACTCTTTTTTCCTACAAAAGGACTTGAATTGAGGATTTAGTGACCTCACTAGTTATCAGTAAAAGAATGAACACAGACCAATGCCTAAAAATTCAAATAAAAAATCTTCAACTACTATTACCATTACAGCTACACAAATATATAGATATAGATATAGATATAGATATAGATATAGATATGATCCCAATACTAGACCCTGGTCTTTAAACTAAATTATATTCCTGGAGTTCAGAATCCCCTCTGCTTCTTTCATATAAAGCCAAATTGTTTTTTTGGCTTTGTCAAGAGGTGCTTTATATCAACAATGGGTGTCCTTTGAAAACCTGATCCCATCTGTAAGACATTTAGTAGAAATTCTTGGAGTTTTCTATCATTTGGGAGGTGCTCATCCCTAATTCATAACAGTGAGGAAAGGTTGATGAAAATGAGGATGATGATAATTTTACTTTTCCCTCATTATAAAAGTTCTTTGGGAAAATTTCTTTTGAAATGGGGAAGGGAAGGGTCAAATATGTCCTCTCCAGTTAACCAAATTTGCAGAAATTTCTTTGATCTTTGTGCAATATTTTATTTTAACTCCTCTAATGTTCTAAAGAAAGTGTCACAACCAAAACACCTAAAACAAGGATAGTTTGTAGTTTGCTTTTCTTGAAATATCTTTCTAAAGCAAATTGGCACAGATCATCCCCCACTTGTAAAGAATTATTCCATGATGACAACTGGCCATTGGTTACTTGACTCAAGTTTTGCCAATGCTAAGCCCTGGACAACATACTGTGCTTAAAAAATAAGGATCACTTGTTTTTCTCTGACCCATTTTGATGGTAGAATTCAAGTATTCCTAAGGTGGCAATAGCAGTTTAACTTTACACATTGTTTCTGGCCACTTTAAACAACTGCAAACTTTAGCTTTCTTCTTCTCCTTCTTCTTTTTTTTTTTTTTTTTCTTTAGTGATACCATTGTGGTTAGTGGACTATAGTTAGGAATTAAAAACAAAACTTGACTTTAAGGTCAAACTGAAATTCTGATAGCAAAAGTCCACTGGACTACCAGATCTTTTAAAAATTGTGTGCATTCTTGTTAAAATCCAGATTCCAAAAGGTCAAAAAAATCTGACCTTCAAATGGGAAAATATTTTCTGAAGATATTTTATATATAAAAATTAAGCTATAGTTTAAAGGGAAATATATAAAAACAGAGTTTCATCTGTTACTACATGATTGAGTATCTAAGGTTATTCAGTTACAGAAAATTCACTACACAAAGGGTCCAAAACCTAGTGTGAGCCTCATATTCATAAATTCTTACATATATGAAATTATACAAAATATCACTATGTCTCATCTTATTCATTTGAACAACAAAATAGTTGTTTCTGTTCTGTCACCGGTTTGTTTTGAGAATCATAAATAATTGGTTACCGGTTTGTTTTGAGAATCATATGTAATAATACAAATTAGGTTTCTTTATGAATTTTTAAAAATACTACAAAATTACTTCTAAAAAATACTACAGAAAAGAAGCTTTTTTGCCTTCTTTTACTATCCTTGCATCCTCCCAAGATTTATATTGTGACCTATAGCAAATTTCAGTCTTGGACTTGGAACTCAATTCTACAATATCTTGAAATGGCAGTTTACTCCAAAAACTTGCTTTGAGCTCAGAAATTTAAAAAAAAAAATGCTTAAGAAGTCCTAAGGTTAGTTAAGAAATGATAGAATCAGTCAGTCATGCAACAAAAATCACTGAAATCTAATAATCGAGCCAGATTTTAGAAGTGAATCAGCCAATGATTTAAACATTTTAGCTGTGCAAAAGTTTATACAAATGAAATTACTGAGAGCCTTTCCATGAAACCATTTCAGAAACCCCACTCCAGCCAGAGGACCAGAGCAGCCCTGTTTGTTGGATGCCTCAGTTCAGAGACCACCAATTTTCAAATCGATTAATCTAGCGTGGTGTCCTTGCTTAAACTACACCTTGTGTGGGAGAAGGACATGAGCGTTACGTAAAGGAGCCATGGCACCGTGGAAGCAGGTGGTTGTCCTGGTGTCCTTTTCACCTGTGGCACCAGGTTTGAGTGACCCTGAGAGGAGGGGGTCTGTGGAGCACATTTTGGAAACCTGTGACCCTGTTAGCTCTGTCATCCAGTGTGAGAATCGTTTCTACAGCATCTTTGACTTGCTATCATCTATTACTTGATTTTCTCGCACTCTTCAAAGAGGTCATGTGCCCTGATGTCCAATAGTTCTGGTTCTTTGAAAATGAGTCCTTGGGTGGGGCTGAAAACTCAGGCTTTCCCTAGAGACAAACTGTTTCTAATTCCATCATTTTGGGCAACCCAGACTCTCCTAAGTGTGGACAGCAGTCATGTCTCCTCTGTGTCTTCTCTCCTATATAAGCATTGCTAGTTTACTTGAATTTTCCAATTTTTCATTGTTAGCCAACTTCCTTGAAATTATCAGTCATGTGTTAATAGTCTTCTTAAAATCTGGTATTAGACTAGAACCCAGCACTCCAGATTTGGCTTCCCAGCACATATTCAGTAGAGACATTGTTACTCATGAGCTAGTCCTACTACTTCATCTACTGAGGCGACTGCTAGTTAAGATTCAACTGCTAACCTGAGTGATTCAACAAATAACACACTGGGCCATGATTTGTTGTATAGTAAGTGTGAGAAGCCTAATACATTTTTAGGGTTTATGCTGGGCACTTCCATACTTACCCTTTTTGCTGTACTGTTTTTTTTTTTTTTTAATTCTTACTTTCTATTTTATTTGCGAATGAGCCTATTTGCTGTCTAGTGATTATCAAGATGACCCATTTGCCTTACTAGATCCTGGAAATATTTTACATATTTTTCATTTTTGTACAATGTATGCATTTTGATCTTGGTTATAGTCCCCGTATAAAATCTTCATCCAATAGTAATCAGATGTGGGTGACATTTATTTATAACTATTTTTTTTTCACTGACAAGTGGGGTTTGTCTGGGCCCAAACAGCTGATAGACAAGCTAGAATTTCAAGCCTTGAACATGTTTAAAGAATTTGTATCTTCTTCATAGTTATAAGCACCATCACAAATAAGTAAATCAGCCTTATATTATGAAAATCCCCCTTCATAATATAACCATTCAGTACCCTTTTGGTACCTCCAAATCAAGGTGTTTTGAATTAATCAAACCCTGGAATTACATTAAGTGGTTTACAAGAGACTGTGAGTGTAGTAGCATCTGAACAAGGTATTATTGCATTTACCCCAAAGCTCCACATGTGTAAAAACATTTACCCTCATTTTAAGCATTCTCTCTTGAGTCTCTGTGGAATTTGTGAGCTTTGAGACACAAAGGAAGGAGAAAAAAGAAGTGAACAATTTCTACAGCATGTCAGAATCTGGCTATTTTGAAGCCATCTTTCTCTCTAGGAGGAAAATTGCCCTTTCTTTCTTCCTTCCTTCCTTCCTTCCTTCCTTCCTTCCTTCCTTCCTTCCTTCCTTCCTTCCTTCCTTCCTTCCTTCCTTCCTTCCTTCCTTCCTTCCTTCCTTTCTTTCTTTCTTTCCTTTTCTTTCCTTTTCTTTCTTTTCTTTCCTTTTCTTTCCTTTCTTCTTTCCTGAGAACCTGTAATGGGTGGAAGAGCAGTTAAACCATCATTCTTTCACAATTGTCTCTTATTTCCTGATCACACCATGTGGTAATTCTACAGCCTCTGAATGGAGGTTGCTGTCATTATTTGATTTCCTTTTGCAATCCCTTTAAGTTACCAGTAGCACCTCCAGCTTCCCGTCTTCCATAAATGTAAACCAACAACCTCATTGATGGTAAAGGTAGGCAAAATGTCCAAAATAATAAATAATGCCCTTTCACAGGCTTGGGTAATGCCAGATTTGATCCAGACATTTGGCTCTCTCAGGGACTATCTCACTGAAGCCGGAATTATTTTGTCACAAAGACACACACCATTGTATCTCTACAGAATAGCATCATGTGAACATATCCAGTGGTCATCTAGTATCCTCTATGTCAAAATCAATCTAGAACTTTTCACCCTAATATTATAAAAAATCAAAAGGCATAAAACCAGGAAAAAACAAATTTTGAAGACAGAAATATTGAAAATGTTCTGAAGTTATGTTGAAACATTTTTTACTTGATCAGTTATCAACAGACGGCTGCATGTATTGAGTAAGTTACCAAAGCTAAACTGCACTGGTATAAACACCATTTCCTGTTTTTGTGTCTAGAATAGAGGAGCCCAAATTTTGCTGTCTACTTTTGCTTTTCATAAAATTCTCACATCTCATCCTCAGTCAACACAGGCAACCCACCACAAATGCTCCGGCAAAAAGGGTTCTTGTGCAACACACTTTGGGAACACTTCCACAGATGGGGAACACAGACTTTGAAGCTGGAAGGAGTTGTGGAGAGTAGGGTATCACCTTGTCTCTACTCACACCTCTGACTTGTCTTTCCTTAATAACCATGAAGTAAGTCATCCAGCTACTTCAATCCTAAGAGATACCTGAAACCACGCAGCCTCCAAGACTTGGAATTAGCTACTGGGTTAAATAAACATACACAGTACCACAATGGTTAAAAGATGATAATGTTGCAGGATCTGGTTTAAGTTTTTACATCCTTTAACATTTTTAATATTTGCCAAAATCCATGAAGCACATGGTGTTATTACTGAAAGATAACATAGCGCAGTAGACAAGCCCACAAATTCTAGAGCAGGGCGGTCTCTAATGAGCTGTGTGACCTTGAGGGTATTACTTCACTCCTCAATGACACAGATTCCTTGTCTGTGAAAGTTTCAGCCCTTACGTTATCTACATTTTACGTACAAAGTAGCAGAGGTCAAAGACTTCACTCACAGTACATGATGATGAGAGTTGAACCCAGAAATTTGAAATCTGTACATCTTCCTTACTCCACCCTGCTTCTGCAAGTTACAATTATAAAATATTGTTTTCTCCTTTAAATTTTCTCTTCCTGAAATAGTGTCTATAGTTGTGCTTCTACAGTGAGGATATAATCAGATGATTCAAATAAAAAGAGCAGCTGATCATATATTTGAGTCAGTGATTACTAAAGTTATTTAGACCCCAGATCATTTCCCAGAATAGGTCCTTGTCACAGATTCACTAGATGTGAAATATATGAAAGGTATCTTGCTTAGGCTTTAGAAGTTGTCCTTGTTAGTCAATATAAAAAAATAAAATGATCTAAAATGATAATAAGTGTTATAACTCTCCAAGTGATCAGATTACTTTTTTTAAAAAGATTTATTTATGTATACAAGAACTGGGGGCAGGGTAGGTCAGAGATGCGAGGGGTGAAAGGATCCACCAGAGACAGAGTAGGGAACAGAACAGGTGGATTGATGGAAAAACACTGCTGAGGGGAGCAGCAGTAAGACAGGAGAGGCCTGTTGCGCCATATGGGTCAGCTTCCTGGCCAGGCATTGAACTCATGAGTCAGTGGCTGCCGATAGCTTCATAGTGCTGAGACTTAACCCACTGGGCCACCAGGGAGACCCCATAATTGATTTCTCTCAGAGAAAGTGATGAAAGAAAGAGACAGACGGAGACAGAGCAAAGCAACAACCTCAATATCACACAGTGATACCTCTGCCGTATTCTCTTGTTCCCACAGACCAAACCTGATCTCATGATGAATAGGTTGGGGGACCTACACAGGAATTGGGCATTTATAGGGAACATCATAGAAGCTGGTTGCCACAGCCACTGTCTTTTCCTTTAAAACTAGTTACATATTTTAGAAAGACCGTTATGCTTGCATTAGTTCCTTATCACATAACACTAATGTGTAAGCTTGAGAATAAAGAGAACTATTGGAAAAATGTAATCCAGCATCCAGTCATGAAGGGATTTGTATGCCAAGCAATAAAATTTTGTCTTGTATCCAATGGCAGTTGGGAGGATTTCAAGTAAATTATTGACACTACAGCACTTATGTTCTGAGAATATCCCTCTGGCCATGGTGGAAGATGGATCGAGGAAGTAAAGGCCAGAGGATAAGACCAGTTAGGTCACTGCCACAGAGTAGGCAGATGCGGGGTTTCCAACAAGAGTAGAACTAGAAGTAATGACATGGAAGGGATGGATTCATGACATGATTATCAGGAAGAACAAATTGCTTGGTGACTGGGTAGGTCATGAGTAGGGAAGAGATCATGAGAAGGAAGAAAATCTCAAGTTTATGATTTTTGTCATTTGTCATCTATTTCAATGGTCTTATGTAAATGAGAGGGTATGTGTGAGGGTCCTAACACTCTGTGTGGCACGGGAGTGATACAAAGAATTGTAGCTAAATGTAAATATAAAGAAAGTAAATCATGAATATGAATTAATAAAAAGAAACTCCAGTGCATGTGTATGCATATCAATGAAAACATGAATAAAGAATTCAGAACAAAAACTACCTATTTATTTTAAAAATACTGATTTCACCTCTTCATCATATAGACTTTTTATTTTCAGAAAAGCACCATGTTTCACAAAGTCACTAATATCAGGATTGGAGTCTAATAGAAAGTAGAAAGTTAGAATAAAAAAATAATAATGGCATTGGACCTATAATATGTTCATAATTTGGAAAAATAGATGAATAAACATAATACAAAGAAATATTTAATTTGTAGGTAAAAGTGGTTCCAGACTTTAAAGAAATGTGTGTGTGTCATGTGTTTGTGTGTGTGTGTATACACACATGTACTTATATATACACAAACATTTTGAAAACATACATATAAATAACACATTTGACAAAAGTTGCGTAAGGAATTGATTCAAAATAATATGTTAGTGAAATGTTGACACAATATACAATCCTTAAAGGCCAGCTCTTCAATTTTTAGTAAACTCTACTGCACTGTCACCAATGTTGACTGGAAATGATTCCCCTTCATGTTACCTTTGTTAAGTAAATACCTCATTTTATATTTTTGACTTGTCCCTAAATGCCTGAAATGTAATGTGTTTTGGACTTTTATTTTCCCTATTTCATTTTTGCCTGTTTTGGAAGAATGTTGTGCATAAAGTGAATTATGTCCCTTTTTTAAAAATTATTATTTTACTTAAGGGCTGTTTTGCTGTCTTTAGTCATCTCTGCATGAGCTGAGAGTGTGGAAACTGCCCTGTTTTCTTCTCCCAGTTCTAAAGCCCTCCTCTTGTCCACATGGAGCCGTAAGTGGGGACAGTACTGAGTGCTCCTTTCGGTTAAGGGTAAAGGACTGCATCATTCCCAAGGACACAAAAGTAAAACTGCTGAACTGTAGCCTGCAGGGAAAACCACAGTCGGTGGAAGATTGCCATAGTACAATTTCAAAAGAAGTGGTTCATGCCCCTTGCTATCTAGGGTGTTTATAAGGTGGGATCTCTAGAACATAATTTTGGCAGATGCTTATAAGTAGCTATAATGCACCATTGTGTAAGTAGGGCTACTTGAACTTATCAACCTGGAGTTGTAAACCTTCACCTCTTAATAATCCTGCTTCTTATCCCCCCTTCAAAATGAGTCATTAAGAGTATAAAATATAACCAGCTGTTGGAATGTAAGAACACGGGTTATTACATTATAATGAACTCCAAAATGCAGTGAGGCAAATTGTAGGTATGTAGTTTCATTTCAGATATGGGTCTTTCAGGCCTTTCTTTCCTTCTTCCTGTCTCTAGTTTCTTCTCCTAATACTAACTCAATTATTGCTCAGGCCCAAACTAAATTACTTTCTTTCTTAGCCTCTTTTTACATCCATGGAAGGTTGTTTTCTTAGACTGTGGACCTCGTTTCCCTTCTAAATTTATTCTTAGAAGCTTCTGGACACCTTTGCCAGCAAGACTCCATGGTATTCCTGGACCAGACATTTTCTTGACTGCCTCTGTGAGGAGGGTGACTTGTTCTCCTAGACAATTCTAGTCGATGTGGGTTGTCTTGATGTGCTTATTAATAGTGATCCCTTTTAGTCTCAAAAACAGTCTAGTTTGGATAATAAATTGTATGATCACTTCATTCATGACATCTTTCTTATCAGAGTTTGAACATTACTTGGAAGGGATCAGAAGGAGCCACTCATGGAGATCACCCTTCTGGCAGAAAGAATAGAATTTTCTAGGCAACACTCATGCACAATTTGTATCAGTCATTGCTTTGCGATTCCTATAATCCTCATTTTTCCAATGTAGAAGTAAAGGCTCAGAGAGATGAAGCAACTGGCCTATGGACACTACGGTGGGGCTGTTAACTGGAACCAAGTTCTCCTCATTTCACAGACTGTTCTTTCCATAAGACTTCAACCTCTTTGTCTTTTGGGTGGTGATATGTCCACAGCCAGACCCTCTGGGTGAGGACATCCTACTTGATACTTTTCTTACTCTCACTTGCCATTTCTCCAGCTCCTAGAAACCTTGGTAATATTCCATTTCTTCTATATTCAGTAACCTGTAGTATGCAGGATACAGTGACACCTAGAGAATTCTGTCTGTCTATAAATATCTAGAGAAAATACTCAGATAAATTCTTCTTGGAAACAAGGTTACTGCCATCTCCCCTGTTGTCTGTATAACTAAGATCTATAAAGATTCCTTTAGCAATTAGATCAATCAATTTGAAACAGAGGTGAGTGAAGACTTGTAACAGGTGAGACACCATTGTACAGTGGAGAAGTAACAAATAAGTTTTTTTTTTCTAGTTTACTCATCTGTTAACCAGAAGGAAGGATTACACTGGCTGCTAGTTACTGATAAAATTTATATAATGTGCCTAACCTAGGGGCTGGTACATTAGAAGGGATTGTGAAATGCTAAATGTTGGGCCTCCCTGGTGATACAAGGGGTTAAGATGCAACCTATGAAGCTGTCTGCAGCCACTGCAGCACGAGTTTGATCCCCGACCAGGGAGGTACCCATATGGCACAGCAGATCTCTCCTGACTCACTCACTGCTCCCCTCAGCAGTGTATTTCAGTCAGTCTTCCTGTTCTGTTCCTCAGTCTGTTTCTGGTGAATCCTCTCACCCACCCACCCCCATCCTACCCACCCCACACACACCTCTGGTCTGAACTCAGTTCTTGTATGCATAAATAAAAAAAAATCTTTTTAAAAAAGAAATTCTAATTGTCTTTCTACCCTCCTCTCTAAATGGTTGATGCTGCATTTCCATCTGCCTTAAGAGACTGTGGTAAAAAGAGAGAAATAAATATGAGCTCTGGAATTTACAAACAAAATTAGGGGAAAAAATTAGTTAAAGAAAACAGTCCTCAGCTTCATGCAGAAAATATGTGCCCAAGTCCCGTAGTTACCACTTTCAGTGCTAGAAAGGTCAGGGCTGCTCAAGTGAGAGGCAGCTTCCTTGTGGAATGCAGCCTGGGGCTTCCTTTGTGCCTCCTATCAGATGAGGCTTCCGACACTTCATGCAGAGTAAGAGGTCTATAATATTTCTGTTATAGCAACCATGGACCAGGCTCTAGGTGGGGTAGTTCAACCTGGTCTAACCACATGACATTGTCCTTGTCCCCAGAGGAAGCACTTTCCCTAGAGACTGCAGAGATGATGGAAAGGACAAGGGACTATGGTGATGGTGCATGGGTGAATTGGTGGTGGGACTTTCAAGGGGAAATCATACATTGTACAAAAATGAAAGATGATGTAATAAATATATTAAAAAATTATTGAACTTATAAAAACAATACAACAAGAAAGTGAAGCCAGAGTAGCCAAGCCTCACGAACCAGGGTTTATGAGGAGTCACCACCTTTTCTCAAGGCTGCAGTGATGTGGGAGGAAGTGTGCCTAGGTTGAATCTCTGCTCATTAAGTTGGGTTAGTGGCAGGGCAGAAGCAAAGAACAGAACCCGCATAGAAGTCCAAAGCAGGGCCTCCCCTGGTGTCACAGTGGTTGAGCGCTGGGCTGCGAAGCTGCCCACAGCCTCTGCAGTGCTGGTTCAATCCCCGACCACCGGGTGAGGGTCCCACATAGCACACAGACCTCTCCTGCCTCCCGCTGCTCCCCTCAGCAGTGTACTTCGGTCCTTCTGCCTATTCTGTTCCCCACTCTGGCTCTGGTGAAGTCTCTCATCCTCCCGCCCTTCTGACTGTACCCAGTGCTTGTATAAATAAATAAATCTTTAAAAAAAAAAAAAAAGAAGTCTGAAGCAGGAGAGCAACATCCTCAGACAAAAGAGGAAGGGCCTGCTCTTGTCCTGTCAGCCCTTCTCATCCTGGGACCACACCAGGGCCTTAAAGACTCGCAGAGCTTCCAAACAGTAGATGGGCCTCAGGGATAGAGACCATTTTATTTGGCAAAATTCTCTAAGGAGGTGCTATCCTACTAAGAGGAAGTTCTTTGATGAGAGTTCATGATAATAGACTGTATCTGCATCTAGGTATGTATGTGTTAGAAAGAATAAATTTTTGTGAAGATTGTATGAAAGCACATGCTAGTTATATTGTTGATATTATTATCACCCAGACTGGTGTGCCCAGTTTTCTAAGTTTCTTCTTTTAACTTTTCTATTGATAATGTAAAGATGATTTCTCCATTTCTGTTCTATTTTCTTTTTTTCATAGATTTATTGAAATGTAATTGACATATAATATTGTGTAAGTTTAAGGTATACAGTATGATGGTCTGATACACATATGTATTGTGAAATGATTAACACCCTCAGCCCCTCACACAGTTACCTTTGTTCTGTTTGTAAGTTGTGAAAACATACAAAGACCTACTGTCTTAACAACTTTCAAGTACATAAAGAGTGTTGTTAATTAGCTTTATCATGCTGTGTATTAGATTCCAGAACTCTTTAACCTAATAACTGGATAGTTATATCCAGGTTCTGTTCTCAATCTCTTTTTTGATAGATGATAGATAGATAGATAGATAGATAAATGATAGATAGAAATATGTATCTATATTTAATATGATATAATTATGATATACTAACATATGTTCATATTTATGTACATACCTATGTAGACTCATAGGAAATGTAGTTCTGGTACTTGAATATATGTATTTTTAATAAAACTTAAACATTGAGCTTTCATTCTGTAGCCTCCCTATTTACACAGCAATAAATATGGAGGATGTTTCCAGAGTCATAGAAATGCATCCACTTCATTCTTTTAAACTGCCCTGGAGCAGGCCAGTGAATGGATATAATGCATCCAAATTAGACACACCCATGGGGCCTCCCCTGGTGGCACAGTGGTTGAGTGCTGGGCTACGAAGCTGCCCACAGCCTCTGCAGGGTCAGTTCGATCCCCGGCCGCCGGCAAGGGTCTCACATGGTGCGCAGGCCTCTCCTGCCATGCCCACTGCTCCCCTCAGCAGTGTATTTCGTCAGTCTACCTGTTCTGTTCCCCGCTCTGGCTCTGGCAAATTTTCTCACCCTCTAGTGCTTCTGACTGTACCCAGTCCTTGTATAAATAAATAAATAAATAAATAAAATTAAAAAAAAAAAGAAGACAAATTAGACACACCCACAGCTGAGAAAATTGCTTCAACTTTCCTAATTACAAGTTACACTATCAGGCCTCCCCCGTGGCGCAAGGGGTTAAGACACAACCTATGAAGATGTCTGCAGCCACTGCAGTATGAGTTTGATTGCTGGCCATGGAGCTACCCACATGTTGCAGCAGATCTTTCCTGACTTGCCCGCTGCTCCCCTCAGCAGTGTATTTCAGTTGATCTGCCTGTTCTGTTTCCCAAGCTGTCTCTGTTGAATCCTCTCATCCCCCCACACCTCTGTCTGGCCTGTACCCCTATTCTTGTATGGGTAAATAAATAAATCTTCAAAAAAAGTTATGCTATCAACACTCACATTTGTTAGTGTCACATGAATTAGTGTTTCTTTATGGGATTTCTGAACAATTCGGGTCACCTTCAGCTAAATTAAAATATCAGTGAGCAGAGGGGAGAAAATCTTTGCAACATATCTCCCAAGTTATGATACATATTTTACAGTTCTGGATCATGATTCAAAGTTATATAAAGAAACTCTCCAGATTAATACAGAAAAGGGGCAGGAGAAAAAAAAATGAAAAGAAAAATAATCAGAGAATCAGAGAAGAAGGTCAGTAAATATATAGAAAATATATTCTACCCTTCCAACAAACAAGGAAATACAAAGTCTAACAGTAAGTGAATATTTTTCTACACTAGTTTGACAGACACAAAAAGACCTGATTATGCTAAGTTAAGAAAGAAGAAGAGGTTGGGCCTCCCCTGGTGGCGCAGTGGTTGAGCACTGAGTTGCGAAGCTGTCCAAAGCCTCTGCAGTGCTGGTTTGATCCCCGGCCACAGGCGAGGGTCCCCCATGGAGCGCAGACCTCTCCTGCCGTGCCCGCTGCTCCCCTCAGCAGTGTACTTCGTCATTCTGCCTGTTCTGCTCCCCGCTCTGGCTCTGGTGAATTCTCTCACCCCCACACCTCTGGCCTGTACCCCAGCTCTTGTATGCATAAATAAATAAATCTTAAAAAAAAATAAAGAAGGAAGAAGAGGCTTTTCTCATATCTGCTCGCTAGGACACAGCTGGACAACCCACTGCTTTTCAAATAACGTGGCCCAGCAAGCCCACCACAAAATTTATTGGCCTCAGATTCAGAATTCCTCAATATGGTCCTGTCTGCCTAGGGCTTTGCACCGTGGGGAAAGGGGCAGGAGTGAGACTGTATCATCCTGGTGGCAAATCCCCAAATACCAAATAGAATGACGGTGATCCCAACACTTGCTCCTGTGGCTGACTGTAGCTAACACCATCTGACTTCCCTTCCCCAGGATAGAATTGTTCTCCAGACTGGCGAATATTTCAGTATTATTCAGCTATTGTTGGCCCCTCTATGCCCCCACTCATTCCCTGGCATGTTCAAGGTAGTAAAGCCAGCACTGTTAACTCCCAAACTCTAAGTCCCACCATGTGACTGTGGGAACATTGTCTAACTTGCCTCCACTTCCTCACTTACCTACCTAATCTGAAAATCTTCAGAGTACCTGCCTGTCAGGATAGTGGTATTTATAAGATGGAGTGCACCAGGAAAGCCTTAGAAGAGTTGGGCAGAAGTAAATGCACTATAACATTAGCAGTTTTATTAGGTGTATGAAGTCCATCTGTGGACAAAGTTTAAGCTATTTGCCAGAAAACTCTTAATCCATTGTCCCCACTTCAAAGAAAGTGCTGTGAGATCTGGAAATGGGCATGAGAACAACACAAGAGGATACCAGCCATACTTACACCCAGTCAAGGCCTAGCATTCCCTGATGCTTCCTCCTATGAAATAACAGCTTTCTTTCAAACACTATGACTCATATTGAGCTTGTATTGCACTATGAACACAAAAGTACTTTAAACATGTAAGGTATGTGTCAGTATACTGTATGATGAGTGGATATGAGAGAGAAGGGAAGTGTGGGGAACAAAGCTTATTAAGAGAAAACATTGATTTGGTCCAAGACTTGTGGACTGGCAGTGGAAAGAGAAAGGGAAGTTGAAAGAAATGAGAGGTCACAAAGTCACAGTTCCAAGTTTTGTGATTGACGTTGAAGGGGAGAAAACATATATTTGTTGAACATTTGCTCCAAGCCAGACAAGTCCCAGATTTGTTTGTGTACTTAATGTCTAGTCCTCACAATTCTGAGAGCATTATTGCCAAACCCATTGTCTTCATGTTTGCCTTTGTTTTTGTTTATATCAAGGAACAACCTCATCAAAGATTTACGCTATTAAGTTAATTAAACAAAGAGGCCATTACACCAGGTAGTTTGACACCTTAGCAGCCTACGTAAGCAAACCCAAACCTGGGCCTGAAATGCCTCAGGGTTAAGAAACCAAAACCTCTGGCCAGCTAGTCACAAACAGCCAACGAGTTTTGCCAAACAAGGAGACCACTTAAGCTCCAGCACCATCCAATTCAAGTCCATTTTTGTTCAAATAAACTCATACAGGTTTTTAAAGCCTGATTTTGCCTGTAACAGTTCTGGTGTCCGAAGAGGAAGCCAAAGGCGAGGTACACTGCCTCCAGGTAAAAAAATCAAAACCTAAAGACAATCAATCATAACCAGCCTACTAGACATTCCTAAATAAGGCCACCTCTCAAGCTGTCATACAGTCTAATTCAAATCAATTATGGCCCAAACAAACTTAAAATTTTTAATATGCCTCTGTTTCTTCCAACAAGACTCATCTCTGGATAACTTCAAGTCCCCTCTATGTCCTAGTGCCCTTATTTTCTATATGCCTCATTTTGAAATCTTTTTTGTGGTCTCCAGATGGAAGACTACATAGTGGTTTGCATGTGAAACATACGAATCAAAGAGATAAGCTAAACTTTTGGCAAGGTGAAGGAAAGACTTTTGTGCCCCAATGATTAGTAGATAGTTGGTCTGGGCTATTTGGAGGGCAGAAATATTTGCAATTATTGGAAGGACATGGACACAGAGTTAGCAGGGAGATGTAATTGGGAAAGGAGTTCAAAAGGTTTACTAAGAAACCTATAGGTGAAAGAGAGGAAATGTAAAATATTCTAAGTAGTCTCAAGCTTGTTGAAAGAAAAACTGAAAGTGAGCCCCTAAAAATGAAGGGGATGTGGGAGAAAAAGTGCATCAAAGGAAAACAAGTAGAATGGGTAGCCATGGATTTTACTTGAAGATAGCTTTAAATACTCGTCTCACCCTCAATGAGGACAGTCCAAATTTTATGTTAATAAGAATGGAGTGACTAGATGTTTTCATAGACACAATTGAATTGGCAGAGTATGTTATCTCAGTTACTTTATTACATCTTTTTCTAAAAGCAACACTACAGTACAATGCAATGACATGGAGTTTTCTAGAAGACCCAGTTTTAGGGTAGGGCTGTGGTTCTTGAGATCATAATAGTTAAGCAGTGGAATCTGACTACATCTACCAAAGCATCAATTTGTGGCCACCTTTGAAAGAAAGAAGCTGACATGACAATATTTTTTAAATATTTATTTATTTATTTATGCATACAAGAACTTGAGTGCAAGCCAGAGGTGTGGGGGTAGGGGATGGGGTGGGGGAAGAGGATTCACCAGAGACAGAGTGGGGAGGAGAACAGGCAGATTGACTGAAATACACTGCTGAGGGGAGCAGCAGTGAGACAGGAGAGTTCTGCTGTGCCATGTGGGTAGCTCCCTGGCTGGCTGGGATTGAACTCATGCTGCAGAGGCTGCAGACAGCTTCACAGTCCTGTGCTTAACCCCTTGCACCACCAGGGAGGCCCAAGTCCACCTATTTCCACGCTTGAGCAATGATGTGTCCTCGGCCTTTGATACTGTAAAGAGGAAATTACATTGTGAAATTTTCTTAACATCCAAGTTGGTTCTCTTTGTTCTTCCTGTTAAAACTCCACACAGTCACCTTCCAAATTCCACATTACTGGGAATTATTTGGAGGACAAAAGTTCCCAGGACAAAGTTTCGTGGTTTATGTACACAAAACCTAGTTTCTATTATTTTCCATTTGGTTATTAGCAGTTATACTAAAGACATAAATGGGAAGTATATTTGTGAATATTTGCATCCTCTGACACAAACTTCATTCCCTTTGGGATCAACAGAGCCCTTACTGGAATATGCAGATATTTTTGTTGCTTTCCTATATTTTTATGTGATTAATTCACTTATTAGTATAGTAAACAGAAAAAATTGCCAGTATAAGGCTGTAGACTCAATCCTAAATTAAATGATACTTGCTGGTTGAAGGGGCATTACCTACTTTTTTTCACACCAGTTCATTGCCATTGGATGAACAAGTGGGTGAAGTAGACTTAAGAAAGGGCAAAGCTTTCTGTTCTACTTAGAGCACAAAGATGCCCTGCAGAGATTTGTAACTTTGCACTACATGTAAACTGAAAAATGAATAAGGAAAATTTCAAGAGGACATGTGAACAAAGTGAAAAAAATTAGGAAAGCTCCAGAGAGTTTAGTATTTATTGTCAGTACTTGAAGGTATTTACAAATATTCTTGCAGTAACTGGGAAATAACTGGAATTAAATGACCGGCAGAAAACAAAACACAGCTTAGAGATAATATAAATATCTTACAGAAAAAGATGTTGCCTTGAATTCACCCTCCTTAACTTTTGACTCATAATATTGACAAGACTAGAGAAAAAGCCAGTCCATCTAGAAGGAGTGATGAGGACAAAGAATAAATTACTAGAAATCAGTCAATTATTCATTGGTACAATGGGTGGCGAGATGGAATAGTTATGAAACTTCAATGAACTTCAATGATTCCAGATCTACTGGCAAGATTACCCTTGATTTAGAAGTCGTTACTGGGTATCCTAATCAATGCAGTTCAAAGATTGCTGTATCTTTGGTAAGTGTAACCCTGTGGTGTAATAGGTGAGCCAGATCTTTTCAAACATTCCATTTAAATCATCTCCCTTGTTGGTTTCATGTTCACCCCAAATCTCCTCCAGATTCTGCTTTTAACCTTATGAAACTCAGCCTACAGAGACTGTGAGCATGAACATGTTTGTGGAATCATTTGCATTATGAATCAGCATGTCGGAACTCTTCCTATGGTCATGTTATTACTGTGGGATAAAATAATGTATCTATGGTGAGCTACAGATTGTAGGAATACCTCTCTTGTGTGGGTGACTGACCGAGAGAAGTGGATATATCATCAATTATCTCTACCTAGAAAGCTTAGGCTAGATCTAGATCCATGGAAGATTAACTGTGATAACATGCCTCACTGCTAGATTTCTAAGGAGACAGTTATTGATATTTGAAGCTTTGAAAGAAGAGAGTTTAATTGTTCTCACAGAAGTGCTGAAGCACTGTTTACTTTATCTCAGTTCAAATACTAGACTCCCATAAGTGTGTGGGACACCTAATCACTGCAGTCCCTGGGGTCAGCAGAAAAGCAGCTACCCTTTTTTGACAGTATAATTATAAATGGTGATGGCTCAAATCTAAAGAGCATTTGCTCACATGCCAAGCTCTGCATGAAGGTTTTTATAAGGAAAAAATATTTTCATATATTCCTCATAACAATTAGGGCAGAAAGCAAGCCATGTCATCACTCCATTTCACAAATGAGGAAACCAGGACCCAAGTAAGTTGAGAGCTCTCAATAAGTCACACGATGGCGAGGCCAGAAACTGAAGGTACCAGGCTGCCTTCTCCAGCGCCTCTCATTGACTTCCTGTTCCATGACTCATTTGTTTAAAAAGTCTTTGGTTACAGAATGGTGCCATTGAAGCTAGTGGTTTGTGGTCAACCTAACTGGCAAAACCACTCTGTGCTGGAGGCATGTGCTGCCTCCTGACCATTGACTCTAACTGCTCTTCAGCAACACAGTGTGCATTATGCTTGTGCTTGTGTTTGCAGGGCCTGAGCACACTGCTTCTCAAACAGTATGGAGTGTGTTTTAGGTGTGGGGGACAATGCAAAGAGCAATGCGACTTGGTTATGAGGTCCACGGACCTGTCATTTTTACCTCAATTTTAACTGATAATTTCATTGCTTTCAAGAATTTCTTATCTCTACTTTGAACATGACTGTTCTCTGTGGAATTACTACTTTTGCTGCTCTTTCTCTTTTCACAGAAGTTAAATATTTATCTTCACAGAAAGTTATCTCAAACTCCACTACCCTTGTACTCTAGGCTCATATTGATGGCTACAAACTGGCCTCAACTTCTAAGTTTTTCCATAGCCTTCATATACAAGCCTAGTGTGTTCCTCTAAGTGAACAATGGCATGTTTTTTTAAAAACCTTGTTGCTGACTCTTTATCAGGCATCTCCCATACATAGGTAATTAGGGTCAGAGAAACTGCCTGCCCACAGGATGAATGACTGACATTAGGTTATGTCTATAAAGGGGGCACATATTTATAAATAAGAAATCAGGTCCACATTAACTATTTGATTTGCCCCAATCATTAGTTGGTTGATGTTAAGCACATCAAAAGTACTCAATACCTATGTACTGAATAAATGAATGAATGAGTAGATGAGTGAATGGTGAATGTGTGATTGACTGTTTCCTCCATCAACTGCATCCTAATATAAACCAGGTAACATATCTTGCTGCTCATGGCTATCCAGTGATTATTGTTCTTGGTGTAATACAGAAATGTCATACCATTTGTGATCCTTCTCTGCCCTTTAGAGCCACCTGCCTTTGTGATCCTTCTCTGCCCTTTAGAGCCACCTCCTACACCTGCTTTCCTCCACCTGCTGTCCAGCTCTGCTTATCTTCCTTTCCTTAAAAAGACCAGTGCATTTCCATCTCAGAATCTTCCTGGGTAATCAGTTCCTCTGTCTGGATGATTTTCCCTAAGTTTCCTGAGATTCGCCTATTTTACTTCATCATGTCTGCTCAACAGCAGTCCTTCATCCTCACATAGACATTATTAGTCTCTTTCACAATAACCAAAACTCATGATATATCCTATTTTTAGCCACATCTCCAGCTCCTGTACCTCAATCCAGTGAAAGGACCACAGTATATGTTCAATTGATATTTGTTGAAGAAATTAATGAAATCATGTTGTCCTCAAAATAATGTTATATGACTTTGTAAAGCTATGGGTATATACTTTATAAACAAATGTAAAGCATTAGTCCAAAACAAAGTGAATCCATCAAATATCAGCCAGAGTAACATGGTTGCTTATAACTCTCAACCTTTTGGTAAGAGATCTTTCACCTTGAAGTCAACTTAAAACTTGAAAATATATACATCAAGTATATTATGTTGCATAACAGCATGTATTACATGTGAGGCTTGATGATCAGTAAATTTTTCACCTATCTACCTTTTATAAACAAATTGTGATAATAACAATTAATATAACATTTACCCTCTTAGCAAATGTTTGGGTATAATTATATGGTATAGCTAACTATAGGTGCCATGTCATACAGATATCTAGAACTTATTTGTTTTCTGTAAGTGAAAATTTATACCAGCTAAACAGCAGCCACTTATTCCCCACCTCTCCTTCCCACCCTAGTAAAACTACTGTTTCCATGGCTTTAAAATTTTTAGATGTCTCATATAAGTAGAGTCATGCAATATTTGTTCTTTTGTGTCTAGCTTATTCCTCTTAACAATGGCATTCATGTTTATCCACATTGTAAAATATGTCAGAATTTCCTTTATTAAAGGCTGAATAATATTCCATTATATAAATCAAATTGTCTTCATCCATTCATCTATCTGTGAGAATTAAGTTGGTTTCCATGTCTTGGCTTTTGTGAATAATGCTGCAATGAATATGGGGGTGCAATATCTTTTTGAGATAGGAATATTTTCCCCTCAGCTATGTACTCACAAATGGGATTCCTGGATCATATGGTAATTTTATTTTCAATTTTTTTTAGAGATTTATTTTTATTTATTTATGCAAGCACTTGGTACAGTCAGAAGTGCAGGAGGGTGAGGGAATCCACTAGAGCCAGAGCGGGGAGCAGAACAGGCAGACGGACGAAGTACACTGCTGAGGGGAGCAGCGGGTGGCAGGAGAGGTCTGCGCACCATGTGGGACCCTCCTCCGGTGGCCGGGGAGCAGCCGGGATGGAACTGACGCTGCAGAGGCTGCGGGCAGCTTTGCAACCCAGCGCTCAAACTCTGTGCCACCGGGGAGGCCCTTATTTTCAATTTTTTGAGGAAGCTCCATGCTGTTTCCATAGGGGCTGTATAAATTTAAATTTCCACCCACTCTTTGCAAGAGTTCCGATTTCTCCAAATCCTTGTCAACACTTATTACCTCATAATATGGATGCCAACCATTCTAACAGGTGTGAAAAAATATCTCACTGTGGTTTTGATTTCCATTTTCCTGGTGATTAATGACATTGAGCACCTTTTCATACATTTATTTGGTCTTTTTCCTCAGTCCTGTCTCCTGCACAGAGGCCGATTTTCCATTGTTCACTAAAAATATTCCATTTCTTTAAAAAAAAATATTTTTATTTATACACATGAGAACAGGAGTGTAGGTTAGAAGTGTGTGGGGTGAGAGGATTCACCAGAGACAGAGTGGGGAGAAGAACAAGCAGATCTACTGAAATACACTGCTGAGGGGAGCAGCAGGCGAGACAGGAGACGTCTGCTGCACCATGTGGGTCACCTCCCTTGCCAGGGATCAAACTCATGCTGCAGTGGCTGGAGATAGCCTGATGGTGCTGAGACTAACTCCTGGGCTACCAGGTAGGCACACATATTCCATTTCTTAAAGTCACAGAACTTCTGTCATCTAGATGATCATGAACTCTGTACATTCAGGAGCATCTGCTTTGAGTGAATTCACTTCACTAATGTTGATTCAACATCAACATGGAACCTGCCCCCCTACATAGCCTACAAGTCACTCAAGGGTCCCACAATGTGGCAGGATGACTCCTGTGTTCCAGGAGGACTCACATGCAAGACAGAATGAGGCCAGAAGTAAGCTGAACAAGGAGACACACAAACACTTAGCTCCTGCAGTTCTCTTTTGCTGCCCTGGCCTCTTGTTACATCATGACACATTGAACTTGCAATCCTTGCCTGAGAACTAACTAAGAGGACTATGGTCTTTAGAAAAGGGGCCAGCCAGGGAACATGCCATAACATTCTCCTGAAAAATGTGTCATTGTGTCATTTATTGTAAAGTCACTTCTCTCTCCTCTTCTCAATGGAGGTTGGGGAGGGTGCACCTCTGACCCTCTAAGCCAGATTCTCTTACTGCAGGGTCTCGACTGAGCAGCCATGGGTTCTGATGTCCTCCTGGCCCTCAGTCTCTCAAGGGCCTCTGCAGATGTAAGGAGTACTCCTTGGCCAGGAGCCGGGACCCACCCTGGCTTGACACAAAAGAACAAATATAGCCAGTGGCCTCTTTGATTCCACATTTGTTTTTCTCCTTCTTGTAGCTTTTCAGAAGAGAAAAAACTTGAGGTTACTTAACCCTTCTGGATACACAGAAAAAAAGTCATTCTCCAACCCCCTAAGTTGCATTTCAAGAGACAAGAAAGAGATTAGTTTTCCAATGGGAAGAAACTTCCAGTGCTTCTCAGGCCATCCCAGGAAGGAGGGTGTGGGTTGTGCGGTCTAGGTGTAGATGAGGGAGATATTCCTCTGCCTGGGATGGAACTCGACCTCAACCATTCTGGGTTTCTCACCTGACTCTGGTTTGTCTAGCTGCCTGAACTTGGGCACACCCTTTCCTCTACGATGCAATATTGAAATACAGCCCCTCTCACAGTGGATTAAGTGAAGCCATGCCTATAAAGTGCCCAGTACAGTGATGGACACACAGTGTGCACCCAGGGACTATCAGTTGTTGATATCACGTGATTTTTGTCATTGCCATGCTTTCAGAAAGAAAACTCAAAAAAAAATTCAGTCTTTTACAATCCAGAAAATCATTTATTTTTCATTTTAAACCCACAGAGAGAGACAATCTTGGGTTATCTTTTTTTTTTTTTTTTTCAGAGAAAGATATGTTGGAAAGAGGTCAACTTTTGATTCAAATGCGTCTCCCTTAGTCTTATCCAAAACTAAGTGGTCATCCAGGGACTAAAGCATAACCATATGTTCTTTAAGTGTCTTCTGACTGATACTTTACTCCAAAATGGGATGGGCAGTGGGAGGTTGTAAAAAGAAAATCACCTGAATATTTGGAATCTAACCAACCCTAAACTTGATAAATTTATTTGTGCTTTGAGATTATCATACACATAAAGAACATAAAGAAAAAAAAAGAAAAAGGAGGAAGGACGGACGGAAGGAAGGGAGGGAAAAGTGGAGGCAGGGAGGAAGGTAGGGCGGGAGGGAGGGAAGGAGGAAGTCTTAGGAAAGCCGTGGTGCACGGTAGCAAGAACTTAACCCTAGAACTCAGGGTCTTATTCATAGCACTCTTCAAAAATATTTTAGAAAAGGACAAAACTAATATAACTGATATACATAGCACTACACGCACAATTAGCAACTGCTAATGATCTGCTATATTTGATCTTAATAACAAAAATAGAGTAATAATACATTTTATCCAGTACTTACTATGTGCTAGTCTTTTTTGCCACTTTAATAACTCCACATCCTGTCCAGAGAGGAAACCTTCCATGAAAGCTATATGAGAGATTTTAGGCTCTTTTTATATTTATGTGTGCACATATAAGCATACATATCCATAAATAATTTATAGTGGTTGTCTATGTATTTTTAAATGTTTCATGAATAGTATTTATGGTGTATGTACAACCAGCCAACTTAGCTTTTCTCACTCAACAATACGGGTTGAGGTGACCTACTTGATATCAATAGCTCTAATTAATTTATTTTAACTGCTACATATTATTCCATATTTTATCTAGTTCCATACATAGAAACATTATTACAAGTCATATTTCAGTGAAGATCATTTTACACATGTCATGTTCACATTTAAAATTTTCTTTAAGTTTGTTATTTAGTAGCTGAAGTGTTGTAGATACTCACTTGCATTATGTAGTGAAAAATTTTTCTTCATAACAACTATACAGTTTAAATCAAATGCATTGCAGATAGAATTACAAAATGGAGAAACCACTACAAGAAGGAAAATTGTCAATAGTTAACCAAAATTTCAAGAGCAGTTATTTTTTGATTTAGCAATCCCACTTTTGAGTATTTGTCTTGCTATATCTGTGCACATGTGGTATGTGAACAAGATCATTCCCTGCAGCATTGACTGTTACATCAAAAATGGTGGATGATTGATTCAATTGCCAAATGACAGAAAACTGCTTAAATTACTTACATTATATTTACAAAGTTGAGTGCTACATAGCTATAAAAATGAAGAGTGCTGTTTATTTACTAATGTGGAGAAATATTTCTGGGAAAACACTAAAAAAGCAAGGTATACAAATAGTGTGAGGTATGTTTGTAAAAAAAAAAGGTGAAAATATGAACATGCTCTCATATTTGCCTATTTCTTTTTTTTAATTTAAATTTTATTTTTTATATTCCCCATACAATTACGACCCCCTTATTTTGACCCCAAACCCTCCTTTCCCCGCCCCCCCCACCATAGAGTGTCTCTGGTTCATAGTAGTTGTCGATTTTGATATTTTCTTTCTTATAGTTATTCTTTTTCCTGGTCCCTTATTTAAGTTTTCTAGATTCCTGCTATGAGTGAGACCATCTGGTATTTTTCTTTTTCTTTCTGGCTTATTTCGCTGAGCATGATCCCTTCCAGCTCCATCCATGTTGCTGCAAATTGCATGTGTTTATCTTTTTTGAATGCTGAGTAATATTCCATGGTGTATATGTACCACATCTTCCTATTTCTTCATTAAGAATGTTGTAATGATTGGGGTTTCCTTGGTGGAGCAGGAGATAAAGACAGTGCTATCAAGCTATCACTAGCCACTGCAGCACAAGTTCGATCCCTGGCCAGGGAGCAACACATATGGTGCAGCAGACCTCTCCTGTCTCAACCGCTGCTCCCCTCAGCAGTGTATTTTAGTAGATCCACCTGTTCTGCTCTCCATTCTGTCTCTGGTGAATCCTCTCACCCCAAACACCTCTGAGTTACACCCCATTTCTTGTGTGAATAAATAAATAAATCTTTTTTTAAAAAAAGAATTTTGTGCAAATGTATGAGGAATATAAAAATAAAATTTATTAATTAAAAAAAATAAAAAAGTTCTCAATTTTGAAAAAAAAAAAGAATTTTGCAACAACTAAAATAATAAAAGTTATTACCTGAGTAGAAAATAAAGTGGGACAGAGTTGGAAGTGAGATTTCTCAATTATACTTTATATCTTCTTGCTTTTAAACCATATGAAATTTGTACTCAGTTTAAGAAGTGCGTGACTGTATATTTTTTCAAAAAATCACTAAAATTAATACTGTTTCATTTTTAAAACTGTATTTCTTGCGTGTATCTGCATCAATTCTCCATTTTCCATCATTCTTTTGAAATACTAACAATAACAACAAACATGGCCTCCCTAGTGGCGCAAGGGGTTTAGAACTAGTCTATGAAGCTGTCCACAGTCACTGCAGCATGAGTTAGATCTCCGGCCAGGTGCAGCAGACCCACATGGCCCAGCAGACCTCTCCTGCCTCACCTGCTGCTCCCCTCAGCAGTATATTTCAGTCAGTCTGCCTGTTCTGTTCCCTGCTCTGTCTCTGGTGCATCCTCTCACTCTCCACACCTCTGGCCTGTACCCCAGTTCTTGTATGCATAAAGAAATAACTATTTAAAAAAATAGCAAAAGGGGCCTCCCCGGTGGCGCAGCAGTTGAGCACTGGATTGCCAAGCTGCCTTCAGCCTCTGCAGTGCTAGTTCAATCCCCGGCTGCTCCCCGGACACCGGAGGAGGGCCCCACATGTCACGCAGACCTCCCCTGCCGCCTGCTGCTCCCCTCAGCAGTGTACTTCGGTCCTTCTGCCTGCTCTGCTCCCTGCTCTGGCTCTGGCGAATTTCTCTCACCCTCCCGCGCTTCTGACTGTACCCAGTGCTTGTATAAATAAATAAATAAATCTTTAAAAAAATAATAAAAATAAAAAAATAGCAACAAACAATAGCAATGCCATGGCCACAATGATGATAGTGAGAATTTGCATGCACCCGGCATACACTGTGTTGTAACCACTTCACTTTTATTAACTCACTTAATCCTCACTATGTTTTGAAGTAGTTACTTTGATTGTCTCCACCATACAGAGGAGAGAACTAACAAAGTAAAATGCTCCAAGTGACTATTTTAGCATAAATTCTCTTTTTCACATTAATATTGCTATAGCAACTTCTTGGGGAATACACATTTATCTTAGCTATCTACCTGTATTTACTTTCAGCCTATTTTTATATTGTTTTACTTTAAGTGTTTGCATTGTAAGTATGTATCACTAGATTTTTTTTTAACGTGAACATTTAGCATTTCTTTCTTTCTTTTTTTTTTTTTTTTAATGCTGAATGTCCAGAAAGACATTACTGGACGTAACTTCAATTAAAGAGCAAACTGTTCAGTGAAAATTTTTCCTAATTCATGAGCACTGTTTCCATTTGAAAAAACTTATATTTAGCAAACATGGCAAATATTTGACTGTGTGCATATATCACCAGATTTTTAAAAATCTAACCTGAAGTGTATCTTCTAATTGAGAGAAACTACATGCACTTAATATGCTTGCTAATATTTATTATTTAATCATATTTGGGTATTTAAGTTTATGATTTTTCCCCTTCCTTTATTTTTTGTATATATCTAACACTGTTAAAATTTTCATGTTTTATGAATGAGTGTTTCCAAACGCATGTAATGCAATGATAGATTTATAATTATAGGCTTCTTTAATACCCTGAAGCCAGTATTCTATTGCCTTAGTTTACCTATTATTACTAGTGAAAATCAAATGATTGTCATTCCTTTGTAAGTTATTTATCTTTTTTACCTATTAACTTTTAGGATTTTCTTTTTATCTCAAGATTGTGTATTTTCACTATGATGACTATATAGTTTTGCTTGTATTTTTTCGCTCCTCCCAACTATCCATTGGTGGAAAATCATGTAATATTCATAGTTACAGAAAATTCTGAGCAATTGTTTGTTCATTTATTTGCACACTATCAACTATCCTTTCTATTCTTTCTTTCTGTATCTGATCTTAAGTTGAAACTGCTTGAATTGTCTGTCTTGCTATTTCCCAAGTTTTCCACATTACATCATTCTGTAACACTTCGTGATATCTTCTTTGTTTTTTTTTTTTTTTTTTTCTTAAAAATTCTATCTTCTGGGCCTCCCCTGGTGGCGCAGAGGTTGAGCACTGGGTTGTGAAGCTGCCCACAGCCTCTGCAGCGCCGATTTGATCCCCGGCCACTGGTGAGGATCCCACATGGCTCGCAGACCTCTCCTGCCATGCCCGCTGCTCCCCTCAACAGTGTATCTCGTCAGTTCTGTTCTGTTCTGTTCCCCAATCTGGCTCTGGAGAATTCTCTCACCATCCTGTGCTTCTGACTGTACCCAGTGCTTGTACAAATAAATAAATAAATCTTAAAAAAAATTCAAAAAAAATTCTATCTTCATATCTTTCCAGAAATAAATCTAACTCAGTAATGAAATATCTTTTTTTTTTTTTCGGTATGTACACTTGTCTTGTTTGTGCACTTCCTGTTTAGTTTGTGTTTTCATGTCTCTTATTTCTTTGAGAACACCATACATATTTGATGAATGAAAATTATCCTGTGATCTTTATTTTTACATTTGAAATTCTCCTTGCTGCACCATTGATTAATTTTATCCTGCTGGACATTCTTATTTGCTTTGTAATTCTGATTTCAGAGTTCATCTGAGGGAATTTTTCCCAGTTTGTAGGATGGCTCTAATTCTCTTTCAGCTTTAGCCTTATAGGTACATGGCTCTTAAGTGGATATTCAACTCTCTTACCGCTGGGATTACAGATATTCAGGCCTCTTAGAAAGCATGATGGGCTTGAGGGGTAAGTCTGCTTCTCTTTCTGGATATGGGAACTCTCCAGTTCTTGTACATAAGAGGCAGCTTGATCTGGCTCCCAACATCACACAGCATTCCATTGCATATAGCTGGGTGTTCAATCCCTGTCCCCAGGTGACCACAGACAAAGACCCTGGTGCCAAAGACATTGTGCTGATATAAGTTCCTTCTGATGTGTAACTCCTGCTTCCTGAAGTGGGTTTGAGCTCTAGTTATGGTCCACAGTTGTCTCCTAAAACATTTAGTCATTTATTTATATCTGGTTTATAAGCTTTGTGCTCCAATGAGTGTTCAGTCTACTAAGTTGATCCTTCTTTTCACACATTACCACTGCTTTCTGCTAAAAAATGAAAACTATCTTAAAAGAAGGATCATAATGACACTTGTGTGATTGGAGCTGTAGTTGTGTTAGTCAGGGTGTTCATGCCAGTATCGAGAGGACTTGAGGAAGACCACACCAAACATCATTGCAATTTTTTTCCTCTGCTCTAATGCTATTATTCTGGATTTTTACAAATAATAAGTCTACAATTCACCTTCGTGGCAATACATGGGTATAGTGCACACATTACTCAGCACACCCCACACTGTTCTTTGCTTCACTGTTCATCTTGCAGTAAAGAAAGAAATAATTCTTTAAGACCATGTCTTTAGCAAAAGTTAAAAAGGGAAACCAAAACTATCTCAAGAATATGTTTCAAACAAAAGACTGAGAGTGTATTTCTGTGTATAAGTGAAGAAGATTTACCTGCCCATGTGCAAGTTGTGTTTGTCTGAGCTGGAAACATCCTGCCTCCTGGTTTTCTCATTGTGTCTGGAGACCTGGCTGTGCAGGCTTCTGTGTTTTCCATCCCCACTGTGGAATTTACCTTTGATGCACGGAGTTGTCTATCAATTTGCAGAAAAGCCTCTTCTGATGGGAGACCCCTTTGGAGTTTGTGCAATTTATTTGTTTTATCTCTTTTAATCATAACCTGTAAATGGACTTTCATGTGAACATATGCATAAATAGTTGCTAGATCATCTCCTAATTAACAGTCTATGGTGTGCATTGCCTTTGGGAATGGAATGGATTTCATTAATTTCATTATGTGAAGTCTTCTTCCCACTAATATCCTAATTTTTTTCTCTTCAAGTCTAATTGTGTCTAATTCAGACCAGGATATGTATTCAGGAAACACTACTTAGCAGGGAGAGTGACGCCAAAACCAATTTGCCACTATACTCCACTGCTGCGTACTTGGAGAAAGTGGCAGCAGACGTGGGGACATTCATCCAGACTGTATTATGAGGAAAACAAGGAGAAGAATGTGCAAAGGACTAGGTCAGATGGGAAAGCAGGTTTATGAGATCTCACTCAGAAAGATACATGAAAAGTCTTGTCTTAAAAGCCGGGGTGCTAGAGGACCATTACTATAGCACAGAAGTCACAGCGAGCACGCCTTCTGCAAAGCCTCCGCACTCCCATTGACATCCTGGCCTTGGGCTCTACACTCCAGTTACACTGGTGGACAGGCCTTTGCACCTTCTGCCCGAAATTCTTTGTATTGACCCTGCCACACATGCGCACAAATGTGCCTTCACCTCCTTAGCCCTTTCTCCTCACTTGGATGCTAGATCAAGTTCAACTTCAATGAAACCTCCTTTCATGACCACCCACATAGCATAAGTCATGTTCATGTGTTACCTGTTCTTCCAGGAATGTGTTCTTTCCATCACAGTTTCCCTAAATTTGCAATTAAGCAGTCATTAATGTAATTTTTAGTTTGGTAAAGAGAATAAAACAGTAACCCTTTTGTTCTTCATTCTATGTCTACCACTTGGCAGTGTAAAATCATAGGTGTTCAAAGAATGAATATATAAATTAATAAAAATTTTTAAAATCTCAAATAATCCATATCCAGTATAGAGTGATAACCCTTAGTTCAGTGTTGTGATGGAAACAAAATGAGATGAGCAATGAATTACCCAGAAAGACATTGTTGTTCAATAAATAAGATTTCCTTTTCCTTTCCACATGAGCCAGTAGTGAGCATGGCAGTCAGGGCTGCTGTCACGGTGGGAGGTAACCTATCTCACTGGAGGTGACACCTCCACACACAACTTCTTTAAGCATCAAATTCTATATATTCTATTTACAGCCATGTGGAATTAAGCACATTGCTCCCTGAGACTCACCTTCCAGTCTTAAAAATGAAATTTATTAATGCTCCATCTCAGATTTCCAACAGTGCTCTCTCAACATTGGTGTTATTGGTAATCTTTATTTTCAAAACTACTTGGTCATGGAGATAACACATCCTGTGTAATCTGCATGACTTTCATCATTTTTTATTACTTTTTTCTATTATGCCCTTCTTTTTGTTAAAAGATTTATTTTGTTTTTGCTTGCCTGCAAGAACTGGGGTGTAGGCCAGAGGTGTGGTGCAGGAGGGAGGTGAGGGGATTTGGCAGAGACAGATTGGGGAGCAGAACAGGCAGATCTACTGAAATACACTTCTAAGGGGAATAGTGGGGGAGACAGGAGAGGATGTGCCATGTGGGATAGCTTCCTGGCTGGGGAGCAAACTCATGCCACAGTGTCTGGTGATATGGTGATCACTTGAGAGTGCTGAAATTAACCCCTGCACCACCAGGGAGGCCCCCTATTATACTCTTCTTAACAATCATTTTGTTTTACCCACTGATCTTCACACATTCTCAGTAGGCAAGAGAGATGCCGAGAGGCCAAAGCACTGTGGGAGGACCCTAGGTTTACTTGAAATTGGGTGGAATTCTGTAATTTGTTAGCCAAATATTTCACACTCATATGAGGGAGTCATTGTCAAGGTCAATACTTTTCTTTATTCCAGACCCCAGATGCTTCTGTGAATATTTTTGGGTTACTACCTTTTTTTTTTTTTTTTTTTTTTGCAAAAGAAGAAAAACTAAAGGGTTATCATTTGTATTGGCAACTGTGAATTCTTTTAAGACTTTACATTTGATTTCCAAGTTTCTAACTGAGCAAGATGAGGGAGCCACATATAAACTTGGACAACTTGTCTCCCCTTCCTCCCATTCATGTTCACTCCTCCTGTCCCCTCTCCCCTACACACACACACACACACACCCCACACACAGACACACACCTTTCATGACCCTTGACTAGTTGACCGTGTACTTTCAGTTCTAATACTGAAGGCTAAGAAGTGTGATTGCCAGCTTTTTCACCTGCCTCCAATAACTGCCTTCCCAATTGAAGACCACTAGAATAGGATACTTAAACCCAAAATGATGATATGGGAGTTGAGCAAGTCATGGAAGGTTATATACTTATCAATATAAATAAGTGCTGATTTTACTTTGGTATAGCTTGGATTTATACATGAAGCGTTGAATTTTTTAAGTTAGGGAAGAGTAAGGTAATGAAACAGGTAAAAAGGTAATAAAAACATAATTTCTCCATGCCCTAACATAGAAAATTAGTTTCTAATAAATTATGATCATCTTCCTAACTTTTGGCCACTATTATTATTTTTCCATACTCTAACATGATACATTTTCTTGATGCCCTTTTTTAAAAACCATTTAAATCTAATACCTCCTTTTTTACATCATTTTGAATATTATATTCTTTTTAAAGATGTCTTAAAGTGATCCCTGACACATGAATCTGAGAGTGCTTAAGGACTATGACAGAAATATCATAACCCCAGTGGGATTTTAAATTTAGGTCTAGCAAGGGCTGACACTAAAATAAAAATTATCACTTTATATATTATTTATTTCCCATTCTGACATGCCTACCTCTAAATAAAAAGAGAAAATTCTAGTTCTTGTTAGCTGTAGTTTCAGTTATCACTGCTGTGCTTGAAGATCCGCAGGACTATATTTGATCTATTGGCCGGACATTTCTGAAATAGTATCACTATCAGGTAGATCAGATTGTTGGCAAAAACTTTGGCACCAAAGAGACTCAACAAATACATTTCATCACACTGACCCTGTACTAACAGCAACTTGATGTGGATAACCTCATGGGAATGGAAGTTGAGAAAGAGTTATTTCAAGGCTGCCAGTCCTTAATCTCCGTTCTGTTCAAAACGCAAATGGGCTGCTTTTTATGCTCACAGTAGTAAAACAAATCTGGAGGATTCTATAATCTTCGGCATGGAAAGGTAGAGAAAATGTGAACAAGAGGAATCCCACAAAAACTATCTATAGTCACCACAGAGGGAAGAAAACAAGCATGCATTTTCTTTAAAAAAGAAAACATTAGAAATTTGTCCAACCTCAATGATGGGAGGACAAAGCACCAACACACACTTCTTTGTTAAGGAAAGCTGGAGCTACACCGCGCAGACTTGAAGGCTCCTAAGTTATCAGGCAACTGTTTCCTGGGAATATGCTCACCAGTTCCATGAAGTCTGCTTAATAAAGGCAGAAAGAACAGTGCAAATAAATTCTGTCAAACATGAGCGTTCCGTGGCTTGTTCTAACAACTATGATATTGATGTCATGGAAATTTCAGTATAAGTCTGATCGGCTCTGTCCAAACAAAGTTGGATAGCTTCCAGAGGGAGGGGCTGAGGAGCCCTACTATTCCTTCCAAAGCAAAGCTATCTCCTCTGTCTCAAGGCCTCTGTGTGCTAACCAACCTGCTGGGGTGGCAGCCACCCTCCCTGCAGAGTCTCTCCCGCCCCCAGACCCAGAGTAGGGATATCACAGTTAGATAGGGAGGTGGACTAGAGTCACAAGGACGGGAGGACTGAGACTTGCTTATCTTGACACTGGTTCTCTAGAGGAGCAGCGGTATAAGCTTCATGACCTTGGCCTCCCTGCTATCTGCTACAAGTCTCTGCATATGACCCTGGGATGCTTCTGTCTCTTCTCTTCCATCCTTGTAACTGTTAGAAGGGATCAGAAGAGAATGGGACTCCAAGAGGTTTTCATAACTTTGTGAAAGAGGCCCTTAGTCCCTTTTCTCTGTTAGTCATTACCAAATGATGGTTCTCAATGGGCAATTTAAACAGTGTGGTAGCTTTGTTTTAACTATATAGAGTGATTCCAAACCTATTGAATGATTTTTTATTGTGATTTATTTGTGTTCCTTAATTGAAACAAAATGGTACAGCATTCTATAATAATGGTACCAAGCCCTACAGCGCATAATAATGTGCAGTGCTACTTTTTTTTTTTTTTTTTCTTTTATGGGGTCTGGCTATTTAAGTTCGTCCTAACTGCTTGTATGTCGCAGTGTGACATTCCAGATTGGATAAAACCGAGAGAACCTTGCAATGTTCACTTCTAAATCTAATCCTCACAGCCTTGTTATCTTTGTCAGAACAACCTAGTAACTGCTCCTTCAATGTTTTAATTTAGATTTCTGAGATACACAAGGAATTTAGATGTTATACCCCCCACCTTAAAAATGTGGCAGTGCCTGACTGTTTCTAGGACAAGCTAAAAAGAAACAGATCAAGCAGCAGTCAAGCCCTGAAATGTTATTCTAAGTTGTTTTCAGATTTCAGTCCTTCTGTACAGTAGTTGGGCCTCACTCAGGGATATTCTTCTCAAGAAAAGCCACAGAATGGACAAAAGATTATGATGATGCCCATATAATGATAAACAGGAGGCAACTAATTGTTTCAGTTGCTTCAATTATGTAATGTCAAGGGGGTTGTAAATGAAAGAAAAATGAGGATAACTCCTATTTCTCTTACTATAAATCTTGAATGCAAACTTTTTTACAGGTCCCTTGCACAACACAGTACATCATTTTACAACTTTTTGCAATGTCTGTTGAAGGTACAGTATTGCTTGCATAGGAGTGAAAGGGAGAACAAGTCATCATCTGATTGGAGGCTTAGAACTTTCCAGACTACTAGTCTTACTCGTCCAGATTTCAATGGCAAAATAAGTCACTGTAATGATTCTATCTGATCTTGCTTGGTTTCTAAAATATCTTTGCAATTTTTCCTTGCTTTTCCATTTTGTCCTTGAGAAAGTTAGGAGTCCATGGTTAGTGTATCTGGACACTAAACCAGATATCTAATCCAAATTCCATAAAAACAAAGAACTATTGTGATAGGATAAATGCTTCCCTATCAGGCGACATTTGCAGTTTCATTCTCTTTGTTTCACTGCTTTGGTGAGGTCTCTAGCAGCTGACAAACAGACCCTAAAATTTAAGACATTTGGCAAAGGTCAAGTCCACTTTCCTTGCACATTTCGTGAAAGTAGACCTCAGACAGTTTGCCTTGGAAAAGTAGCAAAACAAATCAAAAGAGATTTAAGTATTTAGCTAGTGGAATTCTTTTGTATCTTCCACAACATCCTTGCATTGGTGCCTTTGTCACATTAGTAAGTTCTGCTGTCAATAGACTCTTCACAGAGCTTTAGATTCTGAGACTTGGAGATAGGATAAAGCAGTACGTTTGAAAACTTCAAAAAGAAAAAGAAGAAAGAAAATGCAGAAATCCAAATGACAAAGGGCAAAGCGAGTGTGAAGATAATAAAAAGAAAAACATGATACTTTCTTTCTAAGCCAACTTCTGAATTTACAGTGTTCCAAGTTAATTTCAAAAGCTAATTGCAAGTGTAACTATTGTGATCTTCCTAGGAAAATCCAAGAAAGCTGTCAAAGGGCGCCAGTATTAAGTGTTTCGTGGTTGAGGAGGTGTCAGTTGGTTTGCTCTTGGATTAGTTTATGTCTTCAGTCTTCGACGTGTGCTTTTTGTTGTGACCATTTAGCTTTTATGCATAAAAATAACAATTTTTCCACTATTTAAGTAAAGAAAACAAATATATTTTCTACACATTTGGGCTGATAGGCTCTGCAAGGAAGAAAATAATCCTTATCTTTAGCTTTCCTCGGTTTGTAAATGTATCCTTGTAGTTTCCCCCCATAAGTATTTCAGGCTGGCAACACAGCAATGCTCTTTCTTTTTTTACCCCTCTTTTGTGAAGAGCAAGCGATACTTTAAAGGATTTCCCCCTGCTAACTTAAAGCTTACCACACTTGTCAAATACGCTTGCCTAGAAGTTAAATCTGACACAGACAAATGGGGAAAGGCACAGGGTCAGAAGGACAGGGATTAAATAATTGGATGCCAATAAACAAAGAAAGAAGAAATTTCAAAATTAAAAATCCTTATTTGGGGAAAAAGCTGAGGGTATGGAGAAAGAAGGAAGTCCTGTAGGGAAAGAACTTTTCTTTTTCATTTCTTTCTGCTTAAAAGAAAATAAGATATGCCAGAACCTTTCACTTAGTGCTTGTGACTGCTCAGAAAATACATACTGGCTACTCAGAAAAGTCAGCAGATATAGCCTGCTGTAGTACTTGTTCGAGACTGACAGTGTGCTTGCCTTTCTTTCCTAAGAGCTTTCAAGAACTTTCAAGAGAAAAAAAAAATAGAATTCTGTTTTTCTGTACTATTGATGCCAATTTTTGTTAATGTTGCCTCTAAAACTGCCTTGAAAAAGGCTTATTATATATGCCCTGTGCTGTAGCTATCTGCTGCATTTGCCTGGTGTGGTCACATCTTGAGTTGAAAATAAATCCTTCACTCTAGTCTGTGAAGTGGATCAGCATTAGTTACAATACTTTGCATGAGACAGATTTTATTAAAAGATGGAAGTCACAGCCACTGGTATTGTACCATCTAGTTTAATGTCACAAGCAGCCAGAGACTAATTACAATGTTGGTGAATAAATGCCCAGGGCATGTAAAATGATTTTGATTTAAAATTAAACTCTTAGAGATGAAATGCCAATAATAAAGAAAAAAGTGATATTCAAGCATATTTCAAAAATCAACTCCTTTACTTTTCATCATTCAGTGGTTTTTGGTTTGCCACTCTAGTGGAAATCTCTTGTGCGCTTGCCCAGCATCCATTGCCCTTCTTTTGGTAGCACCTCCGATTTCCTTAGGGGAACCCCACAATTCTCAACACTACTCTATCCACAGATCCTCTCACCCCTAGTCACTGTGTGGTTTGAAGGAAATTGTCTCCACCCCTGGCAGCCAAGATGGACTCATGACCCAGGATTGGGTGAAATGTATTTTTAATCCTGCTCATCATAGTCATTGGTACATGGATGAACATAAAACTCAGTCAAAGTAAGTTAAACCCAGAACAGGGCTTCTTCAGGAAAGATTCAAAGATGCTGAGATATTTGATCCTATTAAGGGCTTCGAGCTGCTGGCAAGCCATCTTGTCTTCAAAAGGGAAGTAGAAGAAGTGGAAAGTTTCAGGATAGTTTTTGGCGGTTAAGCCAGCAAAACTTGCTGAGTTTCCAGGATATTCTTATGACTTGGATGTAGGTGATGAGAGGAGGGAGAACTCTTGAATACATGCTGGATGTTCTGCTGGAAAATTGGGTAGGTGATCCTGCCATTGACTGAAATGAAGAAAGACTTAATGAGACATGAGGTGGGGGATGAGAGGATGTGTGTGTGTTCTACTCTTGTCCAGTGATGTTTGAGAAGTCTGAAGGACATCCCAGTGGAGATGTCAATTTGGAAATCCCAGGAAGAGACAAGTTTGAATAGACGTATATGGGGACCATCTGTACTTGTGCCATTTAAATTTATAGAGTTGGATGAGATAGCTAGTCTGAGTTCTCAGGCATGCCTAGGTGTGTCCAGGGTGAGAGGAAAGATCTAACAGATAGACACACAGACATGTGGTCCCTGATGTACTACTTCATCTCAGAATACTCAGAAATACTCCTGTGTGTCATGATAAAACACAAAGTTTGTACATACTACACAATTCATGATCTGTCCCTTGGTATCTTTCCAACCACTTCTAAGTGTATTCTCTGCTCCTTCTCATGCCCTGCATTTCAGACACTTTAGTTCCCTGCAAGCCTTCACTAAGTTGGTTTCATTTTCCCCTGGGATTCTGAATTACCTGTCTTGTTTGTTAGAAGAGTCTTCCCATCTTCCCCTAATGCAACTTTAGTTTTTCCAGGTTTGAGTTAGAACGTATTACTTTTCCTGACTCCCTCCCTGAGTTTGGGATAGGTCTCACTTTGGTGTCTCTCTTGCCAGTGTGTTATTGTTATTTAGTTTACTTTTCTGTCTCTCCCACTAGATTGTAAACTTATTGGCGTGAGGGACTTTATGATTTGTTAACGTTTGTGGCTCCATAACACATGAAGATAGATAGCTCCTTGTTAGCTCTTGAAAATATGCATCAAGGGCCTCCCTGGTGGCACAGCGCTTGAGCACTGGGTTGCAAAGCTGCCCGCAGCTTCTGTAGCGCCAGTTTGATCCCCGACTGCTCCCCGGCCACCAGAGGAGGGTCCCACATGGCGTGCAGACCTCTCCTGCCACCCGGTGCTCCCCTCAGCAGTGTACTTTGGTCCTGCTGCCTGATCTGCTCCTCGCTCTGGCTCTGGTGAATTCTCTCACCCTCCTGCGCTTCTGGGTGTACCCAATGCTTAAATAAATAAATAAATAAATAAATAAATAAATAAATAAATAAATAAATAAATAAATCATTAAAAAAAAAGAAACAAAAATATGCATCAACCTGGTGAGAATCTGGCATTTATTTTACTACAGCATTTCTTTCTTCCCCCTGAGACTGTCCAGTGTTCTGGAGGAGAATATTTAGTACTAAAGTTCTCAAATATTAGCATGCTCAGAATTTTTGGAAGATGTGTTAAAATGCAGATAGCTTCATTCTAAACCCTAGAGTTTGTAATATGATTGGCCTGCAGAACTCAGAATTTCCATTTTTGTCAAGTTCCCAGGTGGTGGTGAAGCTTCTGGTCTAAGGAATAAATGTTAAGAAACAATGCTCAAGGGACATTCTCTTTTAAAATCTTTCTCATCACCTACTTATCTCTAGCATACATCTACTAAGTCAATCTTTGAACTTAAGATGTTTCAAACCAGGACTCCCTGGTGGCACAAGGGGTTAAGACACAACCAATGAAGCTGTCCGCAGCCACTGCAGCACAAGTTCATCCTCAGCCAGGGAGCCACACACATGGTGCAACAGACCTCTCCTGTCTCTCCCGCTGCTCCCCTCAGCAGTGTATTTCAGTCAGTCTGCCTGTTCTGCTCCCCACTCTGTCTCTGGTGAATCCTCTCACCCTCCACACATCTGCCCTGTACCTCAGTTCTTGTATGCATAAATAAATAAATCTTTTTTTTTTAATATTTATTTATTTATATAAGCACTGGGTACAGTCAGAAGCAAGAGAGGGTGAGAGAATTTACCAGAGCCAGAGCGGAGAGCAGAACAGGCAGACTGATGAAGTACACTGCTGAGGGGAGCAGCGGGAGGCAGGAGAGGTCTGCTGCGCTCCATGTGGGACCCTTGCCAGTGCCCAGGGATCGAACTGGCGCTGCAGAGGCTGTGGGCAGTTTTGCAACCCAGCGCTCAACCGCTGCGCCACCAGGGAGGCCCCAATAAATAAATCTTTTTTTTTAAATAATTTTACTTATTTTTTTAAAAGATTTATTTATTTATTTATTTATACAAGCACTGGGTACAGAAGCGTGGGAGGGTGAGAGAATTCACCAGAGCCAGAGTGGGGAGCAGAGCAGGCGGACTGACGAAATACACTGCTGAGGGGAGCAGCGGGCATGGCAGGAGAAGTCTGTCAGGCCATGTGGGACCCTTGCTGGTGGCCTGGGAATGAACTGGCGCTGCAGAGGCTGCGGGCAGCTTTGCAACCCAGCGCTCCACTTCTGTGCCACCAGGTGAGGCCCCCAATAAATAAATCTTAAAAAAAAAAAAAAGATGTTTCAAACCTAAGCTACATGAAGCTGTGTAATGGTGACTTGACCTTACACATACCAAGCATAGATGACTAGGTTCTTGTGTGCCTAAAGCTACACAGAGATATCCCAACATGAAATTTACATATTTTGTGCCTATGAACAGCTTGAGTTATTAAAGGAAGTTTGGTTAACACTTGAAACAGACTTCCGAAGACTAATTCTCCGTGAATAAAAGAATATTTATACCAAGATATAGTTTTGTAGAAACTAAATCTGTACCACATACCCTATATACATCTTTGATCCTCTCTGCCCCACTTTTCATTCCAGCCATAGCTGCAGTGACCAGGCTGTGCTGGTGTGTTCCAATTTTGTTCAGGTGCAACCTGACCAGGGCAGGGTCCTCTTTTTCTGGAGTTTTACTGACCCTGCTGGAAGAGGCACCTGCAAGATCTCACTCCCAACTAATGTTTAGAGAACTATGAAATTCAGAGTTTCATGGTTAAACATGGCCCCCTTTTGTGCCTAGACACACATTTCATCAGGCTGCTGGGATGATCCTCTGAGCATAGAGTTGGTCAACTTCATCACGTATCCCTGTAATGGTTTTCCCTCCTTTCTTTATACTTGCTAATCTCTGACTCCCTAGAATCAAATTCCTCAAATGGAATACTAAAATATATACTTAACCCTACTTTTGGGGAGAACTCAGGTTGTTATAACCCCCCCTCCGAAAAAAAAAAAAAAAAGTTGCATTGAGAAGGAAAGGTTTTCCTTCCAGAGATATGTAAGATCCATGTGCATTGTGAAAGGAAACCTTAAATAAATGCAAAATAGAAAGAGATGTGATTGTTCTTCAATCATTTAACTATAAGATTGGTATTCAATGACTTAAATGGTTTGACCATTTTGTAATCAATCCTGTGCGCAGATTTATACCACTGTTTAGGAAATTCAGTGTAGATTTGAGAGACAGGTACCAGATTCACTGGGAACAGAGAAAATAAAATCATCTCTTTAAAGATTGGAAAATGTGGAGGTAAAAAACTATCCCTGTGTAGCTAAATGTGCAGGTCATTAATGATAAAATAGTATTTAATGATATGTATTTAGATTGAACTTTGAAAAGCTTTCTAATTTAAATTGTGAATAATAATTTCTTTCATTTGTGTAACAGTTTGTACAACCTCAAATTTTGCAGAGCATGTGTAAGTTTTGGTTGCTTTCTCAACCAGCTTGAGTTTGATAAGAAAGATATCAGTATTATCATCTGTAAAATGAAGTAGCTAAAGCTAAACTAGTTTACCACACCCCTACCCCACCTCCACTGAGATCCCTTCTGCTTTCTAAAATCCTATAATTTTGTTTTAAGGGTAAAAAAATGACATGCTTACTTAAAATTTCAGAGCTAGTTAGTGTGGAGAATGAGAATTCAGACAAATCTTCTGTCTCCCACGTTAGCAATTCTTTAAAACTACCACTGTAGACAATTAGGTTGACAGGACCCACATTGCCCTTGGGTCAAAACTCACAGTGATGATGCTTGGAGCCCATCATTTTCCAGGAAGAACTTGGAGGGAGCACATCTTGCCACCAAAATATTGCTGCAGTCATTGTAAATTAGCATAAGTTGTGCAGAACTACTAATTAACTACAAAGTATTAATAACAAAGCAAAAAAGAAACAATTGAAAGTCTAGGTTGAATGTTTGCCTGGTGTGTACATTACTTTATATCTACTGAAGATTATTTCTTTGCTAGCAATTACTTTCTAAAGCAAAACCAATTCATGAAGGGGATTTGTCTCTATATTCTTTTCTAATTGGCTTTATTTCCATGGCAGTCAGATCTCCCACACACTGGACTGTCCCCCTGCCTACACTGTAGGGCACATGGAATGCAGCTTCCACATGGGGCTGACAGATGTCCTGGATTAACCAAAATGACACTGGAGCTACTGTCTGCCTGTTGTGTGCAGACATTCTGGAAGGAGTGTCCTTCAGACTAAGGTTCTTCGAACCTTTTGAAGTGGGTGGCACTGATGCTTTTCACCTCAAGAGGATGAAGAGTCTTTGTGGGCCAGTCTTGGGGAGTACTTGATTGTTTTAATTTAAAAGGAAATTTTTCCAGTTCAATAAAGAAGTTTTCTTATTCCTAAGACGGACATGCTGCAAGCTCACACATTTTTGTCAAACTCCTAATGGGGGCATTACTGAAAGTTGGCAGTTTTGGATAGATTGCTAAGCGATTACAGGAAGAGAAGGGGAGAGGGAGGTGGGAAAATAGGTGCTGATGCAAGGAGACGTTTTCTTCTGTAAATTAACAGAGGAAAGAGTTCTCAGAGAGCAAGAAGGGGGATTTGGGACTGTGGCAGAAATTCCAGCTTAAGCTTGAGTGCCATCTTTTTTCAGGGCTTTCACAGGGCTCACAGGTGCTCTTGAAATCATCATTAACCACTGCTGTTCCTTCCAAAGAAGAAAGATACTTTCTCTAAGTCAGTTCCTATGAAAAGGGCTGATTACAAAGCTCTGAAAGTCAGTCATAAATTAGTGTGCAGAGTCCCTGAAGTCCCTGAATGCCACACCAAGGCAGGACTTTTAAGTGCAATTATAACTTCTGGAACCAGCATAACACGATGTTCTGCATTTAAAAATCTGGGAAAGTATCTGCATGAATTTCTTATTCCATTTGCTATTTGCATACTTGCAAAATGTAAAAACCTGCTTTGGCATATGTCAAAAAAATTATAAAATCCGTCAGAATAATGGAAGTAAAAAAAATGTAAAATGCAGTGTAAATATTTGTGTCAAAGCCTTGATGAGGGCAGTGCCACAGATTTTTTTCTTTGTTGTTAGTAGTTTCTTGTTCTTTTTAGCACAGTCATTTTAATGGACAAGCAGTTAAGGAGAAAGTGTCAATTACCCTAACTTATTGGGAAAATTCTGCTCTAATTAAATGGCACAACTACAACTTTGCCCTAGCCAATCAGACTTTCACATGGGTTAAACTCCTACTGGGCTCTGAGGAGCCACAGGTTAGAACTAAGCAGACGCTCTAGTGGCAACCAGTGCTCTCCCAAAGCCAGTCTCCCACTCACCACAGCACCTTTCTCCAGCAGCCTCTGAATTGCAGTGGTTAATTCAGTCTAGGTTTCAGTTAGTGCAGGATAAGCTAAATTTTGCTTATTTTACTTTGAGGTCTCAATGTGGTAGCTTTGCTATCACCCCCTGACAGTTAGACATGAGTGTGTAGGTGTAGTTGGAGAGTAAAGGCACTTAGTAATATTTTTTTTTTTTTAGCCCCATTGAATTAGATTTTCAGGTACATAGACAATCTTGGCCACACAAAAATGGGTGCCTAGCAATGATATTGGCGTGGATAACAATGAATGCGTCAGTAAAGTGGAGGATTCAAAATGCCCCTCTTCAGAAATATCTTCTGAGATTTACCACGTGTGTGTGTATCATGTGTCCCCATGTTCCAGGCACTGTTCTGAACATAGAAGCAAAGATAAATCAAATACGATGTTTGTATTTGAGAAACTCAATACCTCTTGGGTCATAAAATATACAACTCCAATGTCTGATTTTTGGGGCGGGTGGCATATGGAGGAATGGGCAAGAGCTAGAGCAAGCTCTCATGGGCTCTGGCCCCGCACTGAGCAGGCTGGCCTCAAGGAGGTTGTCCTCCACCAGTAGGCTCTCACGGGCACTCACAGGAGCACTGGTCTTTCTGGGGTCAGAGGGTATGGCTTGTAAGTTCCTGAACCCAGGACTTACATAACGGGTAGGGTTATGATTTACTCGCATTATTTTTCAAATAGCCTATTTTAAAAATAACATTTCCCTTTATTACAAATGTAATTTGTAAGGTTTGTTGTAGAAATCTTGAGGTTGTGCAGCTTGGTACTGCCTGACCCGTTGACTCTTACTAGCACAATTTATAAATTTTAGCAATTATTATTAACAGTGCTGATTGGGCAAAAAGTGTGCCCCATTCGTGGGCAAAGTAGTTGCCCTATGATGTGATCTGGTGCCAAATCTCTGTACAGCAGAGATGGTGATGATTAACTGGATAGAAATTTGACCTGTAGAGAGAAGACAGTAAGGGCAGTAACTGAGAGACACATAGGGAGAAGAAGCCAGAGATTAGCTGTGCCAGTATAATGGGAGAGCACAAAAAATAAATCAAGAATAATTAAAATGAGGGGCCTCACCGGTGGCGCAGTGGGTTGAGTGTAGCACTGTGAAGCTGTCGTTAGTCTCTGAAGCACTGGTTCGATTTCTAGCTGGCCAGAGAGATTCCCTCATGGTGCGGTAGACCTCTCCTGTCTTGCTCACTGCTCCCTTCAGCAGTGTATTTTGGTCGTCTGCCTGTTCTGTTCCCCACTCTGTCTCTGGTGAATCCTGTCACTCTCCCATGCCTGTGGCCTGTACCCCAGCTCTTGTATAAAAATAAATAAATCTTTAAAAAAAAGAATAATTATAATGATAGTTAAAATGAACTAGCATTTGTTATATGCTAGATATTATTGTACATGCACTTTACATCAATTAGTACACTGAAATCTGGCAGCAACTATGAAGTGTAGGATTACTTTCTCCATTTTGCAGATGAGGAAATGGAAGAATAGAGAGGGTAAGTAACTTGCTCAGTACAACACTGACAAGAAGAGGTATAAGGACCTCCCCGGTGGTGCAGTGTGTTGAGTGCAGCGCTGTGAAGCTGTCTGCAGCCTCTGCAGCACTGGTTCGATTCCTGGCTGGCCAGGGATATTGCCACATGGCGAGGCAGACCTCTCCTGTCTTGCCCGCTGCTCTCCTCAGCAGTGTACTTCGGTCCTTCTGCCTGTTCTGCTCCCTTCTGTCTCTGGTGAATTTTCTCACCCTCCCATGCCTCTGGACTGTACCCCAGTGCTTGTATAAATAAATAAATCTTAAAAAAAAAAATGGTGTTTTTTTTTAAAGAGGTATAAATGAGTGGTAAACTCAAATAGCTTGGCTTTTGAGTACATTCTCTTATCACTACATTCCACTTCTCTGCAGTAGAATGCATAAATGTGCCTGTATAGATGTGTCTGTGTGTGCATGTGTGTGCGTGTGAGTGTATATGCATATGTTGACACTGATAAATCTTCAGTGGAAATTGGCTGAGGAGAGTGAATAGATAATCCCTGTAAATAGTTTTAAAAAACTCTTCAGGTTCCTGAACCATATCTCATGATCTGAAGAATAGTTATTTTGTTGCTTCCCAAGTACTGGTAGATAGCCACTCATCTGAAGTTGCCTCAAATATTTATGAATTCAACACAAAAAGTCCCCTGTTTGGATGAATTCTGGTCTTTCTTTGTCGCATGGTAGAATTCTGTTTCATCTTTGTAACCTTAAGTAACCTGATTAACATCTATATTTCTGATCACTGGACTCCCTTAGCAAGCCCTTTCTCCTCAAAAACTCAATTCTCATTTGTTCCTTCTTATGGTAATGGTCAGGTGAAAAAATGAATCCACTCTCTTCGCCCCACTCCCCCATCTCTGCAGGAATTCATCCAGACTTTGCATCTCCCACCATCTCTTTGTAGCAACAATGATTTGCCACTTACTGACAAATACCTTCCTCATAGTTCCCGTCATAGGATTTCCTTTGAGTCACAGGGGTAGAAATTTTCCACTTGGGGAATGAACTTGAGGAGGTATTAATTCCATTTACCTGTGCAATGTGGAAATTCCCTCATCTCCTGCTCATCCTTATCAACTCTTACACACTGAATCTTCTTATTTTCCACAGCTTTAAGTTTTAGAAAGTCTTCCTTCTCTTAATGTGAACTATGACATCTTAATTTTGCATTCTGAAACCGCTGAAAATAAAACTTGCACCAGTAGAATAACAGTCTCCTAAAGGAAGCAAAGGTAATAGGGTTTGGGAGGAAGGGTGAATATCACTTCTGATCTGATCTTCAGACTGTACACATGCAAAGAGAGGGTGTAGTCTCCAAAAGCAAAATGAGAAAATAAAGATAAGGTGAGGCTATCAAGGAAAGTTACAGGCAGCAGGGATTTACTTTAGAGGTCAACAAGCTCTTTTCAAATGAGCTATCTGAGGTCAGGGGAAAGAAAAGACTTACATCTAGCTAATGATGGCCAAAGTGGGGACACACAGGTGGTATACAAGCAACATGAAACATGCATAAGGGACAATGTGAGTTCAAGATTGAAGTAAATTTGACCAATCCAAGATTTTGAGTTGAGATCACATTACATTAGAATTTTTATCTCTTACATGTTATTAATATTATGTTATTGGCATTACTTCAGGTCACCGAAAATTCTTCATAAATATCTTTAAAAATAAGTGTAAGTGACCCATTATATGCTTTATATGCATCATAATTCCCTTAGTAAAGATTTCACATGTAGAATTGTAGTGTTTTTTGTAATAATCAACTTATAGAAACAACCTAGGTGCCCAAGGACAGACAAGTGGATCAAGATGTGTTATGTTTCCATAAAGGAATACTACTCAGCTAAAAATATTTTTAAAAAGACATTAAATATTGGCATTTGTTATTACATGGGTGCAACTTGAAGGGATTATGCTAAAAATTAATAATGGTTTCACTTATTTGAGGAATATACAGAAATAATACAAGGAATCACAAAACCAGTAACAAATCCTAGAAATCTGACTATAGAATTGAAGCTACTAGAGGGGCAGGGGAAAGGTGGAGAGCAAAGTGTGGAGGGGACTCAGTGGACTATGGTAGGGGGCTACGGCAGCCATGATGGCTGGAGTAGTGTGGTAACATACATGTGAAGGGGTGTGATTTTATACCTCCAAATCATAGGCAGTGTTGTAAAACAATGTTACTTCAATAAAACAAGAAAAAATGAAAAAAATAATTGAACTAAATTTTCTGAATGACATAAAAATGTTTATAGATGAAATTATAAAAAAAAAAAATTCTAGACAGCATCATGTGGCTAAAAATATGCAAAACTCAGCAGTCTGAGGCACAGAATAAAACGCTACAGAGGCCAGAGTCAGCTAATACAGAACAGTGTAACTGTGAAGCTGCCCTGTAGGTTGCCATGATTTCAAATTCCACACTACGTTACCATCACTGAAAAGATAGACAAGACAGGAATGTTTGACTAAACCTACATGTCTATAAAAGATATCCTTTACGATAAAGATTTCATGACCGGGCCTCCCCAGTGGCGCAGCGGTTGAGCGCTGGGTTGTGAAGCTGCCCGCAGCTTCTGTAGCACCAGTTTGATCCCCGACTGCTCCCCGGCCACCAGAGGAGGGTCCCACATGGCGTGCAGACCTCTTCTGCCGCCCGCTACTCCCCTCAGCAGTGTAATTCGGTCCTTCTGCCTGCTCTGCTCCCCGCTCTGGCTCTGGTGAATTCTCTCACCCTCCCGCACTTCTGACTGTACCCAGTGCTTGTATAAATAAATAAAATAAATCTTTAAAAAAAAATTTCATTACCATGTTATTGTATTTCTCACATGTAGGTTACATCTGGCCACAGATGATGACCCACTAAATGTACAACAATAGGCATGTGAAAAAATGTTTCACATCACTTATCATCAGTGAAATGCAAATCAAAACCACAATGGAATATTACCTCACTCCCTTGAAAACGGTTCATTAAAACAAACAAACAAACAAACAAACACTAGAAACAACAATTGTTGGTGAGTGTGTAGAGAAAAAGGAACCCTCATAAACTGTTGGTAGGAATGTAGTTTTGTCCATTCCCTACTGAAAACAATATAGAAGTTGCTTAAAATATTAAAAAAAGATCTTCCATATGCTTCAGCAATCCCACTCTTTGGTATTTATCCAAAGATCACAAAAATAATAATTCCAAGGGATATATTACTCCTATGTTCATTGCAGCACTCTTTACAATACAAGTTATAGAAACAACTTAAGTGCTTAACATTTGAGTGGATTAAGATGTGGCATGTATATAAAATGGAACACTACCCAGCTTTTTTTTTAAAGATTTATTTTATTTATTTATTTCACAGGAAACGGGGTACAGGCCAGATGCGCAGGAGGGTGAGAGGATTCATCAGAGACAAAATGGGGAACAGAACAGGCAGACTTATGAAGTTCACTGCTGAGGGGAGCAGCGGGCGCGGCAGAAGAGGTCTGTCACGCCATGTGGGAGTCTTGCCTGCCTGCCGGCAGGGATCAAACTGACACTGCAGAGGCTGCGGACAGCTTCAGTGTGTCGCTCAACTGCCTGCGCCACCAGGGGAGGCCCAGATACTTCTAAGACAAACACCTTGCTATAGAGTCTTAATGTATTTCTAAGTGTATGCATCCCATATTTCATAAGCTGTAACCCTGCTCAGGAAAATGGGCACAGCTTACCAAACTCATCACTGCTCTCTGGGCAGATTCTCATTTTTTGACTCTGGAAGTAAAGTTCCTTTATTAATCTTTTCATCAATGACTTTTAGTCATTAATTGTATGTAGGTATTCATTTTGTACAACACTCATCTACAAAAGGTATTATCACTTAAAATTTGCTCATTTTCTCGATGTGGCATTTGTGTAAATTTCAATACATTCATTACTAATTAAGTTGAAAATCCAAATATATAAAAGTAAATGTCATGCAAGAAATAGACCAATAATATAAACACATGTTTTAAAATTTTAAAAACTCAATTTTCCCTTTAACTCTCAGAACGCACTGTTTATACATATTATATACAGCCATAGGCAAGTTCTTTTAAATGTTCAAAGGAAAATCACACTAGTGTTTACTTAATACTGTGAGTACAAAATTTTAGGTAAAAGTCACATCACAGCTAATTTTTTATGGTAGTAGAAACATGATACAAACCTTTGAAAAAAGACAAGTACAAATAAAGAAAACTGAAGATAATTTCACTTGTGAAAACATATATTAAATTTACTATTAAAAATCCAATCTAGGGCCTCCCCGAGGCTCAGTGGTTGAGCACTGGGCTGCGAAGCTGCCTGCAGCTTCTGCAGCACCAGTTTGATCCCTGGCCACCGACAAGGGTCCCACATGGTGCGCAGACCTCTCCTGCCGCCTGCTGCTCCCCTCAGCAGTGTATTTTGTCGTTCTGCCTGTTCTGCTCCCCACTCTGGCTCTGGTGAATTCTCTCACCCTCCCATGCTTCTGAGTGTACCCAGTGCTTGTATAAATAAATAAAGAAATATTTTTAAAAAAGAATTAAAAAAAATCCATCTTTAAAAAAAATCCCATCTAGTAATTTATTAAAAAAATATTACCTCCAAATCAAGTAAGATTTATGCAAGATGGTAAGGGAATTTAATATTGAGAACTTGATTAATTTAATTAATCATATTACTCAGTAAATAGGGAAAAGCCATATGATTATCCTGATACTAAAAAGACATTTGGTTAAGTTTGACATCAAATTTAATAAAAATTGTCAATTCAGAACATAAGAAAACATTTTAATATGGTAAATAATATCTATCTCATATTCATATCCATTGTAAAGATTAGTGATGAAATATTCAAGATGCTGGTATAAAAGTCAGTGAGGAAAAAAATGTTCATTCACCCCATTTTGATCTGACAACAACCCAGATAACATTATGAATGCTAGGAAAAAAGGAAAATACATATTATTTCCTGACAATATGTCATCTACATAGAAAGCCTAATAGAATAATGTGAAATCAAACAAAGGAATCATTAACATAAATAACTAGGTATAAGAGATATCCAGCTATTTTGTCTGTTGGATTTTGTAAAGAAAAGAATAGCCTCAGGTTACCTCAGCTCTAGGGATTTTTGTGAAGCTACATTGGTGTGAATTGAAGAGTAATTGGTCCTCACCACAATGTAAACTTTGTTCAATGACTGCAAACAGTAGTTCAAAACCACTCTGTTAACACAATGGCTCTTCCAATACCCAATTACTCATATGCTGCAGGCCACATTACTGATTTCTTTACAGTTCCTGAACCAGTGCACCATGTGGTGGAGGGAAACTGTTATTTGTAGTAGTAACAAAGCAGGTAGATCACCAAAGCCTAAACTTTAAGATACATGAAGGACTTATGTACCTGAAACTTCAGTAAGTATTAAGACACACAAGTTTTATTATGTATAGGGAATTCTGTCTTTGAAGAAAATAAAAGGTCTGGGGATATTGAAAATATTCTGAATATAACAACGTAAGGTGTTGCATTTTCCAGCCCTGAAATCATTTTCTTTGTGATCATGGTGATGGAACACAGAATGGAATTTCTGTTCTGAAAATGGTATTAAGATCCTGCCAAATCAGCTTGTGGGTGGTATTGAGGGGGCTAGATTTGCTTCCTTGTGGGCACGTGGGAAGAAATAAATTTTTAGAAAAATCTTCTAAATTTAGCTCATAATAATAAATACCAAACTATGGACTATAAACCAAAAAAAAAAAATATGAGAAAACCTAGCTTGTTCCTAAATTAACTGATTTATGCATTGAAGTCATACACAAAGGACATCACTGGACAGGGACAAAAGAGTATAAATGTCACAGGGACAAAAGAGAATAAATGGAAAGCACACTTCCATTGAAGATATCCAGTAAAACTCTAGTGCATGTCTACACCATGCAATGTGACCCTCCATAGAGACAGGCGCTAGAGTAACTAAGTGCAAGATAAGAAACAAATCACACCCTTGGTTATGAGGAGACACCAAAAACATTAGAGCTAGCAGAGAATAATGTGAGTGCCTAGAATTTGCATGTTCTAATCTATGAAAGGGAATTAACTGTTTAACAGAAAATAAAAGTAAAGAAATAAAAACGAGTGAGGAAAAGAGAAATACGAAGAGATCAGATTCTAGGAATTCTTTAAAAGTAGAATCAAAGGGGTGTGCTGATGTTTGTAGAGTAGGGTATGAAAGAAGAGAAAAATCAGTTATTTCTGGCCTAAGCAACAGGAGAGTGGAGTTATCTTTTATTGAGATGGCAAGGTTTCAGGAAAGAGGAGTTTGGGAAGTGAATTAGAAACTCATTCTGGGTTCTGTCTTTAAATAATCAAAGAAGGTATAAAGCAGAATTAAGGCAGAATCTAGATAAAAGAATTTAGAATTCAGGAGAGAAATATGGGCTGAAATAATACATTTGTATTGGGTGCAAAACTGAGGTTGTCCAAAGAAGAGTTCTGTCTAAATGCTGAGGTATGAAGATAAAGAGTAACTGCAAAAGAGACTGGGATGAAGGGGCTCGGGATGGAGGAGGAACACCTGGCCCTGGAAGCCAACACTGTGCTCTGGAAGCAAAGCAGGCAGATTTGCAGGAGGGATACAGCTGTCAACTATGTCACAAAAAATGTATAGGTCACCTACAATAAGGATGAAAGGGGACAATTAATTGGATTAAACAAAGAGGAATTAATGGTCATCCTGATGAGAAAAGTTTCACAGGGCAATTGGGGTGACAGTATAATTGGTTCCAGTTTAAAGGAGAACAGAAAGAGAGAAATTGGACACAGCAAGAAAACTCTTTCAAGGAGTTTCTTTGTGAAAGGAAGGTGAGAAATTGGGCAGCAGGGATCAAAAGAGAATTTTCTTTAAGATGTGGAGAAATAGCAGCCTATTTGGAGGTCCTGAAAAATCTGGTAGAGAGAGGGATAGATCACCGGTGCAGGAGAGACAGAAGAAAAGATCAGAAGCAAGTCAGAGAGAACAGTATCTGGTGCATAAAAGGATGGTGAGTGAGGGCGATGACCTGTTCATCCAAGGAACAGAAGCAAAGTGGAGAATAAGACTACAAATAGTGTAGATGTGCAGGTGCAAAGGAGCAGTTGGAAGTTCTCTCCCCAGTTCTATTTTCCCAGTAATATAGGTAGCAGGTTTGCTGTGGAGAGCGAGCATGGAGAGAAAGAGTTGGAAGTCTGGGGCAAAGAACAAAATACAAAACATTAGTCTACTAAGAGGGAGAGTAAGTGTGCTTGGGAGCACAGTTGATGATCAGGGAAAGTGGTCTTCAGCTGAGGTTTGCAGTCCTGAATTACAGATGGTTCCAGTTAACATGGTAGTGTGTGCTGGTTCTGCTCAGAGCACTCTGATGTTTCTGTTGTCATCAGAAAACTAAGCCAGGTCTGTAACATGACAGACAAAAGGTCACTAAGACGTCACTGGGCAATTTTCTTCAGAACATGGTCTCAGTACTTACCAGCTCACACCCTCCTTTTTCCTAGCAGTTTCCCCCAGGCTTGTGTCTTTGTTCTGTGGATTCCCCCTGTAGGGTAAGGTAAAAGGTATTAGGCTTTTCTGCCCTCCCGCCATCAGGATAGATGAGGGAACCCTGTGATCCTGAATGCATGCCTGATGGCCAGCACCTGAAGTGGGTACACCTGAGCTAAGGCTGTGCTTTTTAAGGGCAGCGTCATGGGGACGCCAGTAGCAGCAGCAGAAGCCAAAAGAGAAGAAGCCCGAAGCAGAAGCAGAGAACGCCAGAGAGCCCAGATAGAGTGAAGATTTGCTGGGGGCTGGGAGGACTGCCAGCCTTCCAGCCCCCCTGCATGCCATGTGCCTGGTGAACCCCAATAAAAAACCTGCAAAAAACCACTGAGGACTCTGACTCCTCCTTTACCCGGTCTGCATGGGATCAGAGAACCTGCATTGTGTCCAGTTCTGACCTTTACAATTGGCGTAAGTCGGCAAGATCCATGTAGACGGGTATTGGAGCCCTCCGAAGACCTGCAGGGACTAAAGAGAACAGACTGTTTGCCTGTGATGACACTGGAGGCGCCATGGCAGCACAGAAGGTGGACACCATCCAGAAGCTGCTGGACGAGACCTCAGCTGGAGGGGGAGACGCCCGAAAGGACCAGCCAACAACCCCTGAGGCAGCAAGAATCATCAGGAAGACAGGGCCACCATTCGGAGCTCGCCAGTGCTGATGTAGGGAGAGGCCAACGGACTTGGACTGATGGACTCACACTGATGAACTTGGACTGACAATCCCACCAGAAGGCGGAGGACCTTGCAGGTTGATATGTTTTGGGACCCTGGGGGTGGAACAGTTTTGTTTGTAAATCCCAGGAGATGGGAATCTGGGGGTGGCCAGTGGGCCTTGATGGCCAAAAGCAGCCTGTGTATGCCCAGCAGCCAGGTGGAGGAGAAAAGCCAACTGAGAAGGCAAAAGCTGGTACTGATGCTAAGTTGAGAAACCCTGAGCGACTGTTAAGCAGCCTGAGTATGCTGAAGACCTGTGGGTCTCGTAAAATCACCTGTGGGTGATGCCCTGCTCATTGTCGAGTCAATGAGGGTGAGGAGCTGAGGAAACTGTCCTTGGGGGACGGGTGGGGAACGTGGCTTTGGGTGGAGCCCAAGCCGCATATAGAGTTTGGATCCCCGACCCATGTGCTTGTGCAGTGGGTTGGCCTGAGTGCAGGGGTCTGCGAGTCGCATGGGTGGCCATGAAAGCCGAGTGTTGGAGCAACTGCAGACAGAAACCCTGAGGGTTGGCGATTACCCCCAACAGAATAGAATCGCCAATCCCAGAACTAGTGCACCCTGGGGGTGGATGCTGTGTGTGCCTTGTAGCCGAGACTACAGCCAGAGAAGGCCAGGAAGCCTGACGGCTCCTGGAGTGTTATAGTAGATGCCGTGAGTGATTCCCCTCCCTCGTATGAGCAGTGCCTTCGGCAGCAGATTTGTTGGCTCATCTGCTGGTACCAATAATTGTCTTTTGCACTAGGTTGGGGCCCTGCCTGGACTTATTTGTGTTCTGTTGTATTTTGTTATATTGTGATATATTTGCTTTTGTGGGCCATAGCTGCATTGTTTATGTTTGCTAAGAGACAAAATTGTACATAATGAAGACTATATGGCAGAAAACCCTGAGGGGGTGGACTGTAGGGTAAGGTAAAAGGTATCAGGCTTTTCTGCCCTCCCGCCATCAGGATAGATGAGGGAACCCTGTGATCCTGAATGCATGCCTGATGGCCAGCACCTGAAGTGGGTACACCTGCGCTAAGACTGTGCTTTTTAAGGGCAGTGTCACGGGGACGCCAGTAGCAGCAGCAGAAGCCAAAAGAGAAGAAGCCCGAAGCAGAAGCAGAGAACGCCAGAGAGCCCAGATAGAGTGAAGATTTGCTGGGGGCTGGGAGGACTGCCAGCCTCCCAGCCCCCCTGCCTGCCATGTGCCTGGTGAACCCCAATAAAAAACCTGCAAAAAACCACTGAGGACTCTGACTTCTCCTTTACCCGGTCTGCATAGGATCAGAGAACCTGCACTGTGTCCAGTCCTGACCTTTACACCCCCTTTCTCACCACTATTTCTCATTCAAGATTTAGTTCATGTATTGTCTTCACAGAGAGACTTCTCTAGAAAGTCTTCAGTGGGTTAGGTGTTGTTCATATAATTTAATAATTATTCTATTTTACACTTATATAACAATTTTATGATTTAGGCATTGTCATGCTCTTTATTTTCTGGACAAAAAATATATATCCTCCTCACTTCATGGACACAAAAACAAGGGGCAGAGGCATTGAATAATTTCGTGAGCTCCTTGAAGTAATAAATGTTAAGGCTGGGAATTGAGTGATAACAGATCAGATCTGGAATTCATGCACTTAACAAGTGAAGTTCTCTCTTTTAGATCAGATAAAGATGATATCATTTCAATAAAGGAAGTCTGAACTGGTTGACTCTACAGTTCATAGTTGATACAGATTCTCTACAAAAGTATATTGACTACTACTTTATGTTGTAAGGTTATATATAGGGCCTCTCTTGTGTCCTGAGGTTTAAGTGCACTTTCTCCTCTGCAGCCTGAGTTCGATCCCGGCCAGGGAACTAACCTAAATGGCATAACAGACTGCTTCTCCCTTTAGCAATGCATTTCATAGATCCACCTGTTTTGCTCCCCATTCTGTCTCTAATGAATCCTCTCATCCCCCCTACTGCTGGCCTACACCCCAGTTTTATGCAAAACAAACAAAAGTTGGGGTCCTCCCTGGTGGCTAAGGGGTTAAAGTCTCAGTGCTATCAAGCTACCTCCAGTCACTGTGGCAGGAGTTTGATACCCAGCTAGGAAGTAAACCCACATGGTGCTGCAGATCTTTCCAGACTCCCCCAATGCTCCCCTCAGCAATGTATTTCAGTAGATACACCTGTTCGGCTCCCCACTCTGTCTCTGGTGAATCCTTTCATCATCCCTTACCCTCTGCACCTCTGGCTTACATCCTAGTTCTCTTTTTTTTTTAAGATTTATTTATTTATTTATTTATTTATTTATTTATTTATTTATTTATTTATTTATTTATATAAGCACTGGGTACAGTCAGAAGCGTGGGAGGGTGAGAGAATTTACCAGAGACAGCGGAGAGCAGAACAGGCAGACTGATGAAGTACACTGCTGAGGGGAGCAGCAGGTGGCAGGAGAGGTCTGCGCACCATGTGGGACCCTTACCTGGTGGCTGGGGATTGAACCGGCACTGCAGAGGCTGCGGGCAGCTTTGCAACCCAGCGCTCAACTGCTGTGCTATCTGGGAGGCCTTACATCCCAGTTCTTGTATGCATAAATAAAGATGAATCTTAAAAATAAATAAAATTTAAGATTATATAGAACATCAATGTATCTGGGATTCTTCTTTTGAATTTTATTTTAGATTTTTTTTTATTTATTTCAGATTGTGAGTGTTACTGAAGATATTTGGACCCATGAAGTTTTAATGTGCTTTGCTGTCACTCTATTTAATGGTAAGCATTTTGTTGTTAATATTCTATTATAAGGTTATTGAAGAAATGTCTACATGTATGATTTTTTTTAAAGATTTATTTATTTATTTATACAAGCACTGGGTACAGTCAGAAGCACGGGAGGGTGAGAGAATTCACCAGAGCCAAAGCGGGGAGCAGAGCAGGCAGAAGGTCCACAGTACACTGCTGAGGGGAGCAGCGGGCGGCAGGAGAGTTCTGAGAGCCATGCGGGACCCTCCTCCGGTGGCTGGGGAGCAGCCGGGGATCAAACCAGCGCCACAGAGGCTGAGGGCAGCTTTGCAACCCAGAGCTCAATCGCTGTGCCACCGGGGAGGCCCAATATGTATGGTTAAGAAATAAATATTCAAATATGGAACTCCAAATCCCTCCCCATGAAAATTCTTGAGGATAAATGTTCAAAATCCTTCTGGAAGTGTCTACCCAATTTTCTAAGTTTATGTTGAAAGAACATTTTTAAGGAAAAATATTTTCTTACGTTTGTTAAAATCAGAATAGCATAGGAAAGAGCCAGCAAACTTGACACTAGTACTTTTAGGATTTATTCCTTGGAAAGGAGTCAGCTTTTTAAAAAAAATTATATTCAGTGATATGTCCAACAATAGTGAATATACACTATCTGGTTTCTTCAGGCAACTTCTTGCCTAGTGGCATCCATCTCTGCCTGCCCAACTTGTTTACTGAACATAACAAAAGCTCTGCATAGCATAAACTCACTACTCACAGCTGTGTCCTATTGGTATGCTCGCTTACAGACCCATCATGCTTCCTCTCAAGCCCCTAGTCTACCAGGGAGTGTGTGACTGTTGAATCATCAAGATACCTAAGATGTGAAATGAAAGAAGTAGAAGGATTAACTTTTCACTGAAGCCACCAAAAAGAGAAGAGCGAGATGATTGGATCAACATGCCTGTGGGGTAGAATAGAAGGGGTAGGCAAGGGTCCTTGCAGCCTCATTTTAGATACCATTATTCTTTCCTTGTCCTCCACTGGGCATAGTCCTTTCCATATATTATTCTTTTTATCTTCACGTTAACATTGAACCCCAAAGATTTTGTTTAAGAAAATTACATTGAGAGACTATATATTCCAACACTATGCTCTGTACTGAAGCAGATATGAAACTTGGTGGAAGGTAGCACCTGCTTTTATTCTGTTGAAAAAGAAGAATAGGTGCAAGGACTTTTCACTGAGTAATGTGTGATAGAAATGTCTGGCTGGATGTGGGGGAGTAAAGAGACTTCAAAGATCCCTGAATATGACTCTCTAGTAAAAAAAATAAGAATTGTCAATGACAAATGAGGGAAACAATACAAACGGGAAAGAGAAGCAGGCAATGCCGACAATATCAACATGGTTCCACCGACGCCAAGCATGAGGCTGAAGTGACTAGTTCCCCAAAGGTGGTCACACCGCTCATCACCAATGCGTTCCTCCAATCTGCTAGGTCGGGTCCAATAGGGTTTTCTGTCTTTCTGGGTGTTTGTAGGGTTTGTTCCAGGAATGTGTGAGCACCCAGTTGGATGTGTGTCCAAAACACACCTTAAAGGACTCCAGAAGATGATGGCAGACTGAGGGGCCCAGGCTTGCCTTCTCCTTACTCACACAACTAGATTGCAGCAGAACAAAGGCAAAAAGCCCTGAAGGGAAAACAAATAAGCACACAAACACGAGAAGCATTGGTCCCGTGGGAAATGGTAGGAAGAACTTTAACTGAAACTATTGTGTTTATAAGTGGCAAGTAGGGTGAATTAATTTACCCCAATAGCTTCTGTGGCTGTCACCTGCAGGCACTCGGGAGCATGGATGCGGTACATGCATGCCTGACTGTGGACACCTGGAGTATGGGTGGGGAGTATGGCTGGGGCATGCATCAGTGTGCACCCCTGAGCCTAGAGGTCAGGGATAGAAAGAGCGACTATGGGAGGACACTACCAGAGGGCGAGTGACTACTGAAGAGGCAAGTCCATGAGAGAAGCCAGAGAGGGTCCAGAGAAAGAGGAAAGATTCTTGGGAGGCTGGGAGGTTCGGTGCCTACCTGCCTGCCAGCCCCACTCTTGTCTGGCTTGTGCCTGCCTCCTTGCATGCCAGCCTCCCTGCCTAGTGTGCCTCGTTCCCTGAGAAAGCATTTAAGCCTGAAAATCCACTGAGAGCTCCTGGACTCTCCTTTATCCATCTGCCCTGTGCATGCTGGCACTGCATGGCACCAAGGCACTATAAGCCGTGAGCGTGAGGAGTGGCTGTTATGCAGAACACCCCCACACACACACACACACAATTGCTGACTCAGGAGCATATGGCAATATCAGGGGCTCTCAAGACCCAGCACTGCACTAGATAAGGGGACACTCAGATTTGGCATCCAGGACTAAGTGTTCAATGTTGGAGAGCTTCAGGAATGGGGGTGCAAAGAGAGGATTACTGGCTTGAGTGTGAGACTCTCAATACAGAACAGCTGGAGTCCAAATTGATAGGTAGAAACAGGATGATTTATGTCCTTCCTCATAGAAGAGATAACTACTCAAAACTGAGGTTGGGATATTCAAGCACCTGCCACCTCCAACCCCAGGTTTAAAACCAAAACAACAAATGAACACTTGCATAGACTATAGATTAAGCACCTATTTATAACAGGTGTGGACACCCTAGGATAAGACTCTGTGCTGGAAAAGGAAACAACTCACAGTCTATGTCCCTATATCAACTATGACCACTGCCCAGTGCTGCATCAAAAATGGCCTAAATGTGGAAATAGATAAGAGACTGAAAGAGACACTAAGACTGAGGAGCTGGCATGGAGGAGTGACTCACCATTGCACCCCACCACACAACTCTGACACCCACAGCTCATAGGAATCTAGTACCCCTGATATTCACTGGAGGTCATTCCTTAGTGCCCTCGACTTAGCAGAACTTCAGGGCATGACTGAAGAAGAGTTCAAGGTGATAATTCAAACAACACTTCTGGAACTCAAAATAGGTCTTAAAGGAAACCAAAGTCAATTATGTGCTGGAGTCACTATTTCAAGTCTAGAGCTATTTCATGATTTTTTTTTTCAGTAAATGTGGGAAATATATTTTAAATGTTGGGTCACTTTGTGCGGTGTTTGATGTCTAAGCCACACACTGCATCTCTCCATAAAATCTCTTCTCATGTTATTGGCAGAAGATAAATTTGTTTGCTTCAGAAATTCACAGATATGCAGGAAAAGGAGAACAAGTCACCCAGAAACATTACTTAAAAAAAGATTTATTCAAAAATTTTACATACCAAACATGCTGATTCAGGTGTTACAGCTGATGGGAAAGTTAGAGAGCTAAGTTTTATGAGGATAAATGTGAAAATATCAGAGAGCTACAAAAAGCAGAGGCTACATAGAGGATTTCAGAATAATATTCAGAGGAAATAATAAAAGCCTTATAGATGAGCTGTCTTTTGAAGGAAGTCAAACCAATGGCTAACTTTTGACTCATAGAAATGATGGAAGAAGTTCTTGTAGTTCCAGCAGTAGCTGTGAAATCAATCAACAGAGAAGGATGAGTTCCACGTGAACACATTCGGCAACTACAAAATCAGGGATTGTAAATTTGGTTGGGGTCAGGCCAAAGAGATCCCAGGAGCCTAGTCAATAGTTTTAGTTTTAGTTCAATTGGAACTCTTATAGGAATGAGCTATTGAAAGCCTCTGAGTAAAGAAGAAACATAAGTGGCCTTCAGAAAGAATAAGCTGGCAAATATCATGGGACCAAGAGATAGAGATAATTACCCCAGTGACAAGGCTAGTGATTGATGAGATGGGAAGCTTTAGGATTTGTATTGTATTAGTGACCATGAAAATGGAAGAGGAGATGGAGGTGAAGATGTTCCAGTCGCATTGGAACTTGCCTGGACATGGGGAGAGAGTCAGTGTCATGGTTGAGAGAGAATACTTAATCAGATACAGGTATGACAATGGTTGTGAACTCTGGCAAAGACCTTGACCTTAACATCTGCCTTAGAGATTAAATTAGTGGTAGCCACTGTCCAGAAAATAATGTGATGAAATGATGAGTTGGATTGCTAGGATTTCAATCATTTCACATTCAAGAAACCTGATTCAACAGTTTTAAATGATAAGTAAAATGAGAAGAATGAGGCATTATATGTGGATAACACTGGTGGTTTTTGAGTGAGCAAAGGTTCATGAGGCTCATTCAAGGAGCTGGTGAAAATTCCAGACACTCAAAAATTATTTTTTTTGATAGAATCCCATTTTTTTTATTTTTACTTTTTTTCCTTCCTGTTGGAGTTAAGTTCTCAAACACATCTTGAAGGTTGATATCAAGGACAATATCTTCTATGTTTTTTTTTTTTAATTTTAATTTATTTTATATAAGTCTTACATCATGTTTCATTTTTGTACAATGTATGCATTTTCATTTTGGTTGTATTCCCCATACAATTGCACCCCCCTTATTTTGAACTTAATCCTTCATCTCCTCCCCCCCCCCCGCCCCCACGCCGGTAGTGTGTCTCTGGTCTACAGTTGCTTGTTGAATTTGATTTTCTCTTTATTATAATTAGTCTTCTTCCTGGTCCCTTATTTGGGTTTTCTAAATTCCTGCTATGAGTGAGAACATCCAGTATTTGTCTTTTTCTTTCTGGCTTATTTCGCTGAGCATGATTGCTTCTGGCTCTATCTATGTTGCTGCAAATTGCATGAGTTTATCTTTTTTTGATTGCCGAGTAATATTCCATTGTGTATATGTACCGCATCTTCTTGATCCAGTCATCTATTTTTGGGCATTTGGGTTGTTTCCAAAGCTTAGCTATTGCAAATAGTGCTGCTATAAACATAGGGGTGCAGGTGCACCCCTATGAATTAATGTTTTTGAATTAATGTTTCTGTGTCCCTTGGGTAAATACCTAGGAGTGGAATTGCTGGATCATATGGAAGCTCTATCTTTAGTAGGTTGAGAAATCTCCACACAACTTTCCATAGTGGCTGGACGAGTTTGCACTCCCAGCAGCACTGCAGGAGAGTTCCTTTTTCTCCACATCCTTGCCAACATTTGTTGTTGCTAGTTTTTTTGTTTTTTTTTTAATATGTGCCATTCTCACTGGTGTAAGATGGTATTTCATTGTATTTTTGATTTGCATTTCCATGATTACAAGTGATGTTGAACATTTTTTCATATGCCTGTTGGCTATTTGCATTTCTTCTTTGGAGAAGTTTCTTTTTAGCTTTTCTGCCCATTTTTTGACTGGATTATCTTCTTTGTTTTTGTTGAGTCTCATCAGCTCTTTGTAGATTTTTGTGATCAGTAGTTGTGTGCAAAAATTTTCTCCCAGTTGGTGGGGTTTCTCTTTGTTTTGGTTACTGTCTCTTTTGCTGTACAGAAGCTCTTTAATTTAATGTAGTCCCAGCTGTTTATCTTTGCCTTTGCTATCACTGTTTTGGGTGATGTGTCTATAAAGATGTTTTTGAGGTGCATGTCATGTAGTGTTTCACCTATATTTTCTTCTATATATTTTATGGTCAGGTCTTATGTCTAGTTCTTTAATCCATTTTGAGTTGGTTTTTGTGCATGGTGTGAGGTAGTAGTTAAGCTTCATTCTTTTGCATGTAGCGACCCAGTTTTCCCAGCATCATTTATTGAACAAACTTTCTTTGCCATTGCATATTCTTTGTTCCTTTGTCAAAGATTAGTTGACAGTAAATCTGTGGGTTTATTTCTGGATTTTATATTCAGTTCCATTGGTCCGTGTGTCTGTTCTTGTTCCAATATCATGCAGTTTTGATTATTATGGCTTTGTAGTATAGTTTGAAATCTGGGTGAGGCACTCAAAAATTCTAATTCAGTAGGTCTTGGGTGGGTCCTGGAAATTACTGATGTTCTGATTTGTTCAAAATAGTTATGGATAAAGTATTCAGAAAAAGAAATCTTGAGAAACACTGTCTTGTGCATCTCAAAGGGATATGCACATGTAGCTAAGCATATGTAGACTTTTAGGTAATCATAGTGTATATTGTATATTCTAAGGCTTCCCTTTTTATTTATTTATTTTTTAAGATTATTTATTTATTTATTTATTTATTTATTTATTTATTTATACAAGCACTGGGTGCAGTCAGAAGCGTGGGAGGGTGAGAGAACTCACCAGAGCCAGAGCAGGGAGCAGAACAGGCAGAAGAATCGAAGTACACTGCTGCGGGGAGCAGCGGGCACTTCAAGAGAGGTCTGCGCGCCATGTGGGACCCTCGTTTGGCAGCCGGGGATCGAACCGGCGCTGCAGAGGCTGTGGGCAGCTTCGCAACCCAGCGCTCAACCACAGCGCCACTGGGGAGGCCCCATATATTTTGTATTCTAATGTGACCCCAAATCTGCCCATGAAAAATGAAAAATTTCCCACCATGGACAGCAGGTGGAAATTCTCCAACACTTCTTAATCATTGTTCTCTTTCTAAACTATGTTTAAGCCATGCTTTCCATTCATTTATTAACTTGGGGAGCTTTTTATACCTTTGAATGCTCTCTGTAAGAATGTTGGCTGTAGAATCTCCTTAGATTCTATTTTTGTGTATTTCAGTTCATTTAAAAATGGACAATCTGTAAGACTGTGACTTTGCTGCTACTACTGCTACAGAGGTGGGTTTAATGAGAAAGTGAACTAGTCTCACTGAGCTCACATGTTCTCATATTTAAAACAAGGAGCTAGGGCCTCCCTACTGGCACAGTAGGCTGAGCACAGTGGTGTGAGGCTGTCCGCAGCCCCTGCAGCCTCTGCAGTTCAATCCTGGCTGGTCAGAGAGATACCCACGTGGTGTGGCAGACCTCTCCTGTTTTTCCTGCTGCTCCCTTCAGCAGTGTATTTCCATTTGTCTGCCGGTTTTGTTTCCTACTCTGTCTCTCCGTGAATCTCCTTACCCTCCCTCACATCTGGCCTGTACCCCGGTTCTTGTATGCATTAATAAATAAGTATTTTAAAGAAATAAAATAAGGAGACAGGCTAGACGACTCTTATGTTCTTCTCTGATTCTGTGGTTTCACAAGTTATAATCTGCATGCAAAACTATTTCAGTATTAGTAGGAGTCACAGTATGACTTTTGCAGTAGTTTCTACCAGCAGCCTATTTCTAGGGGGGCACAGCACATACTCATACAAAGCTGGAATATATCTTGTTGGCTTTCACATTTCAATGATTGCCCACCTGAGATATTCTTGCCTCATCATCAAAGTTTTATGATCTCTGCAAACTTTTCCCCATGATTTTTGGTAAAGAAATAATTTCTTCTAGGCAAGTACTGGGAAGACTGGCCCTGCGAGAGTAATAGATTTCTTTTCTGAAGAAGAGGTGTTGAAGTTGCTTCAGTAATGGACCACATGAAAAGAAATCAGTCATGAGTGGACAAAGTCAACATTTTATTAATAAAATAAGTAAGTTCATTTCAGATTTGGAGTGTGCATATTGAACTGGCAGAGATATGTAAGCATACACTTTTTTTTTTATTTTTGTCATTATATTTTATAATAGGCCAATTGGATGGCTAATGTCATGCATTTCCTTATTTTAAGGTCATTCAAGTTCAATGTGGAAACTTTAGAAAATATTGGGGGAAATTTAACTAAATCTTTCAAAATAGGGATAACAACTTAGGTGCACATTCTTCTCATCATTATCTCCTTTATCCTTGTCTCCTCTGTATTTCTGTGTATGTATGTGCATGTATCGCTGTGTGTTTGTACATGTGTGTGTTTGTGTATGAGAGAGAGAGAGTGTGAGAGAGAGAGAGAGGTTTTATTTTTCCTCCCCAGGTCACTTTTATAAGATAATTTTTATTGAGTCTTGGGTTTTATCTTATAAATATATCAAATTTATTTATCCTAATCTCTAATTTTAGTGGAATTAATTTTAAGTGGCACATATTAATGACTGGTGTTCACCTTTGATTTCAGCTGTTTAATCCAACCTATAGGGAAGGCCCTTATGCTAGAACCCAGTGGAGGTAAGTCTGGCCCAGCAGGATAAGGCAGTTGCTATCCTCATGTTTTGTTAGATTATCTCAGGTGGACAACAATTAGCCTGCAAGTTTATTTTTTCAAAAGATTTATTTATTATTTATACAAGCACTGGGTACAGTCAGAAGTGTGGGAGGGTGAGAGAATTCACCATAGCCAGAGCAGGGAGCAGAACAGGCAGACTGACGAAGTACACTGCTGAGGGGAGCAGTGGGCACAGCAGGAGAGGTCTGCGCGCCATGTGGGACCCTCATCCGCAGCAGGGGATAGAACTGGCACTGCAGAGGCTGTGGGCAGCTTTGTAGCCCAGTGCTCAACTGCTGCACCACTGGGGAGGCCCAGCAAGTTTAATAAGAAAAGTTATTGCTTTATTCAAACTACCACTGTACCAATATAAACACCTTTCTCATATTATTTGCTCCCAAGATGTATGGGTTTTAGCAGTTTTTTTGACTTCTAATAGTGAGATTTTTTTTTTCAAATCAAGCAGCTTAAATCTTCCCTTTAGGTTTTGTGAGCCTTATCAATTCATATTTAAAACTAGGGGAGGAAACCTCTGCTTCAGCAGTTCCAGTTGGGGCAGGGGAAACTTGAGTTCTTTTAATTCCAGTAAGCCATTGGCAGTCTGCTATATATACATATTTGAGCTTTCTGCCTCATTGGAGGAAGCCAGAGGCTCTAAATTAGTATTGCATCACATGCTCTGGACATCCCATGACCAACGAAACTTGAGCCCACAAAGAGATTCTTTTTGTATTGAGTCTTTCTATAGGCAAACTTACAGACTTTGCCATTACAGGTAGGACCAACTTGCTGATATCTCCCTGCATAGTATGGACCTGGTTAAACAACATTTGTAATAACTTTCTTTTTTTAAAAGATTTACTTAGTTATGCATATAAGAGCTGGGGAAGAGGCCAGAGGTATGGGGGGTGAGAGGATTCACAAGAGACAGAGTGGGGAACAGAATAGGAGGATTTACTGAAAGACACTGCTGAGGTGAGCAATGGGCAAGATAGGAGAGGTCGGCTGTGTCAAGTGGGTTTGCTCCTAGGTTGGGGATTGAACTCATGATTTAATAGCTGCAGATAGTTTCATAGTGCTGTGACTGAACCCCTTGCACCACTCGAGAGGCCCCATTTGTAATAACTTTTAGCTAAATTACCAGCCCTCTAAGCAAATACCAAGCCACATTGTGAAAAAAAAGACTAAGACCAAGCACAGCAATCTTAACACTAGTCTGCACTGAACCCAAGCAGCAGGTGCACTCTGCTCTGCCGCCATGCCCTGTCCCATATCCTGTGGATTCTCTCTCTAAGCATCTCATTCTTATCTAGTCATCACCAAAGCTATAACCTAGCTCAAGTTACTACATTATCTTGTCATATTTCTAGAATTCTCTTTAATGAACTCTCTCAATTTCTTCTGTCACCTTTCTTTTTTTTTTTTTTTATAGAGGCATTATTTATTTATTTATTTGTTTGTTTTGTTTATACATGCACTGGGTACAGTCAGAAGCGCGGGAGGGTGAAAGAATTCATCAGAGTCAGAGCGGGGAGCAGAGCAGGCAGAAGGACCGAAGTACACTACTGAGGGGGGCAGCGGGCGGCAGGGGAGGTCTGTGCACCATGTGGGACCCTCCTCTGGTGGCCGGGGAGCAGCCGGGGATCGAACCAGCGCTGCAGAGGCTGCAGGCAGCTTCGCAACCCAGCGCTCAACCTCTGCGCCACCAGGGAGGCCCTCTTCTGTCACCTTTCTATCCTCTATCTACAAAATATCCAGAGCAGTCCTTTTAAAAGTGCCAAGTCTAATTATGTCTTTCCCAGTGGATCTAAAAACCTGAGCATGACCAGGCTGTCCTTCTCCAGTCTGGTCTCTGTCAATTCTCCAGCCTCATAGCCCCAGTCCCCTGTTTAGGCCTCCCCCTAAAACTTTAAGGGATTTGTTTAAATGTCACCTACTCAGTGACACTACCACTGGAATTCATACCTAAATCTGTAACGCTCTTCCCTTCCCCACACATACTTTCTCTTCTCCTTTCCCTGCTCTATTCTTCTCTTTGGTATAATTCACTTCCTGATATACTTTATATTTAATTTCTTTATCATGTACATTTTCTGTTTCTCCTCCCTAAATGTGAGCTCCATAGAGTTAAGGAATTTTGTATATTTTAGTGGCTGTTTTATCCCTAGCACCTAGAATAATTCCTACCAAATAAGATATTCAAAATATTTGTGCAATGATTATGTGTCAAATACACTTTCTGTTTTATAATCTACGCTAAAGAGCACACATATTTATGAGGAGTATTTCTAGAGCATTTCTGTAAAGCAGGTGTGTTCTTCCCAGTTTTGTAAATAATGTTCTAGAAGGGAGCGAGCTGAAATAAATATTTTCCTCAATGCCCTTTTTTGCCATACCTCCTAAATTAAATCAAACTGCTCAAAATTTTTGTACTATGCTGTACTTCCTTTTGTGACTTTTACCATATTTATAATTAAATAATTCTCTATGTATTTTGTGATTATTACATTTTCCTAATGGAGACATTGGAGGTAGAGACCATCTTTATTTCCTTCAGAGTCTATGAATAAGTAAATGAAGTGTTCCTCTTCAAGCAGCCACAGATAACAGAGCTGAGACATTATTTTCCTAAAGACAGAAAAAAATCAGTTATTAAGGAAAATCTATAAAGGTGGCCTTCCTCCCTGAGAAGTGTTAGGTCCTTGCTTTCTTAGAAAAACAAAAGAATTGTCTGCCTCTGAGTCTTCCCTCAAATTGCTAGATGCCCGCATGCTAGGTCTAGCTTGTGTTTAAAGGACAGTCACCTGGCAAGATGGTCCCCTTGTCCTGGGCAGCTGTACTTTTGGGGTTAAAAAATAAATAATGACAGCAGTCTTGACTTGTAGTCTTAAAAGCTCTGTAGACTTCACTGGATAACATTTAACTTAAGAATTAGTATCAGAAACTGATCTGAAATCTAAGTAAAGTAGAGCACCGTCTGTGAAAAGTAGACTTGATCCTTTGAAGTGGGGTAGTTGAGGAAGTTACTCTTTTCTAATTTTTCAATTTTTGCTCTAAAAACTGTTTTCATTCTACGGTACTAAGTGCCAGATGGTGGAAACTTATAAAGAAGAAAGTATTTGTGAATAATCATGCAGCCTTTTGATCGCCAGCTTTCACAGTTATCAGCTCGACTTCTTCCTTTCTTTTCCACCTACCACAGCATGGCTGAGCTCACGAGTAGGAGGGAGCTTCAAGTCAACTCAGTTTTGGAAATCTCCCTTCGTGGAAATTTTCGCTGTCCAGGCCAGGCTCCAAAGTGAAGTGCAGGATACTTTTCAGGTGGTTAAATAGGCAAAACAGAGGAGGTCTGTACCTATGTAATTTTCCCAGCAAGGATTTACCACCAACTGCTCGAGAACTCTTAGCTAGCGTAAGATTATGCTGACATTTTTCATTTTACTGTTTTCACGAGTTTTGAATATTGAATCAGATTCTGCTGGGGATAATAGAAAGCAGACTTGGAAAACACTTTTTTTTTTTTAAATGTAGATCAGATCTAACATTTGATGTAGGGCTAACAATAGGAATATAATGAAGCAGGCAAGTGGGATTATACAAGTTGGTTTTGTTGATAGTATCTAAAAACATTTTCACTTCAAACCATTTCCTTAAATATAATATTTGCCTTTTAAAAATCTAGCCTCTGCCAAATGTTTCCCAATAGAAGTTTGCCCATTATTTACATTATGGTTACATTTTGATTTCCTGGTCATTTGAAGAATGCTCTGTGTACATCTACCACATGGTGATCTTTGTTATTTCAACCACTTATCAGCACAAAATGAGCAAAAATCTCTGGAATTACAATTAGACAACAACAGAAGAGTAGATTCAGTTTGTTTAAACCAAAGAAGCTTCCAGATTCAGAATGAAAGACCCGTGATAGTCCACACCATCTATAGCTACTAATCAATTTAATTGCTACAACAACTTGGTGAAGTGGGCTTTTATTATTAATCCCATTTTAAAGATGAGTAAAATCCAGCAGTTAAGTAACTTTTCCTGGCTTGTATGGTCACCACGAAGTATGGTTGAATGGGAAAAAGGTAACCTTAGACAAATTCACATCTTGAAGCATTACATATATTGCCTGCTTGATCCCTTTAGCAAAAATACACACCAGAAAAATCATTTTCCTAAGAGAAATTGTGAAAGGTAATGTGATTTCCTTTCTTCTAGTGTTTCTTTGATTTCTTACCTTGAAAACATAAAGACATTTGGAATTCTTTGTGTGAATTGTGTGAGCACTTTAAATCTAAATGACTTCATCTTCTCATTTATGAAATGAATTCATTGCAATAATAATTTCTGAGGCCCCTTTCAGCTCTGCAATTCCATTTGCTGTTCAAGTGTCTCGAGCCCATTTAAATGTGCTTGGGAATGTGTGCCAGTGAGGGAGATGAGTGTGGGATTAAGAGGGTATGTGAAGAAGAATATCGTTTTCAAAGAAGAAGAAATGGATTTAAATAACTCATTAAAATGACTATTTAAGCACATTTATGTCCCTTATGAGCAGTGGCACAATAATAATGATTCAAGGCCTCATCACTTGGGAATTTTATGTCATGTATTCACTGGTAGAAATTAGGTATTATGCTCCCTACCCTTTGCAAGTGGTTCATATACATTTAGTTGTTTTTTTTTTTTTTTTCACTTCATCAGGCCTACACATGTAAGTAATTAGATTCTTCTAGTTACAAGCAAATCTTGTCTGATATCATCACCTAATGTTTTCCCCAAAATGATTGGCAGAGGCTAATCTGCTTTCCATGGGAAATAAAGGCATTTTGAGGACCACAGATACTCCCTAGGGATATTTAGAAGTTCTTTTCACATGATTTGTAGGGTTAATAAATATCAATAACAAATACCAGCACTATTTGGTGGCTGCCTCGTGAACATATAAATCTATATAATTGTCCCATACAATGATAAAAGTATTAGTCACAATCAGCAGGTTAGAAAAATGAGATATACTAGACTGGAAATGGCAGAAACAGGTTTCAACACATGGATGAATTGCTTTGCTACACAGCAAGCAAACGCAGATTCACTCGAGGAACATAGAATAAGCTAACTTGGAAAAATAAACTGCTTTCATGTTTCTTTTTTTAATAATACCAAGATTTTCATTCATTCTTTGGTCTTTTCATTATGTTCTCCATTTCCATTTACACTATAAATTTAAGAGCATTCCAAACTTCTGATCAGATTCTGTAACAATGGCCTCATTTTAAATGCTCTGTGAACTAACAGCAGTAAATCTTACCTGGTGATTTCTTAAAAATGCAGACTCTCGGCCCCTCCAGAATCCCTGAATCAGAATCTACCCTTTAACAAGATCTCCAGGGTATTCACATGCAAATTATAATTAAAAAATCTATTGTTTAAATGGTTCCCCTAAACACTGCTTCTTAATGGAACTCTTCAATATATTGCTGCTATGGAGCAAGCCTCTGCTCAAGCTTAAGGCTGCTTCTACATAAATGGCTCTTATCCTGTTACTCCACCTGCCTGATGTCCCTGCTCTTCTTTTGCCACTTAATCAAATCCTGTTCATTGAGGACTGCCTCACCATTTGAAAGTAATCCCAACACTGTTCTTCTGATGTGTGTTGTCCGGCTGCTTTACTTGGTGTCATTCATAAGTGGCCTCCCTTGTCAGACTACCAGTTCACCAAGAAGAGACCAACTAAAGCCTAAGGCACAGAAAAGCGCATTTGAAAACCAATGGATGAGATTTTGTTCACTGTTTTTTCTCAATTAAAAAAAAAATTTATGCATACAAGAACTGGGGTGCAGGCCAGCGATGCCATGGGTGAGAGGATTCACCAGAGACAGAGTGCGGAACAGAACAGGCAGATTGACTGAAATACACTGCTGAAGGGAGCAGCAGGCAAGGCAGGAGCGATCTGCTGCACCATGTGGGTAGCTCCCTGGCCTTGGATAGAACTCGTGCTGCAGTGGTTGGGCATAGCTTCATAGTGCTGTGTCTTAACCCCTTGTGCCACCAGGGAGGCCATGTTTTTTCTTAATTTTTTTTGAAATGACATTGGTTTATAATATTCCATAAATTTCAGACAATGCTCAGCATTATAAATCAGCATCTGTGAATGCCACATTAAGTTCAACACTAAAAGTCTTGTTTGGTTCTTCATCATAAAATTGACCCCTTTCATCCAACTTACCCAGTCCCCTACCCTCCTCCTGTCTAATGATCATTTTATTCTTATAGTCTAAGAGTTCCTTTTTGTTTTGTTTTGTTAGGTTATCACTTTTGTTTCTTTATCTTCCAAAGGAACAAAATCAGTGTCTTTCTCCATTTGACTTGCTTCACAAAGCATAATACCATCTAGTTTCTCCCATGTTGCTGCAAAAGGCATGATTTCATCTATTTTTTTTTAATTGCTGAATAGCATTCCATGAGAGAGAGAGAGAAAGAGAGAGAGAGAGAGAGAGAGAGAGAGAGAGAGAGAGAGAGAAAGAGAGAGTAAACCATATCTTCTTTATCCACTCATTAGCCAATCAACATGTAGATTATTATTATTTCTAACTCTTGGCTGTAATGAGTGGTTTTATAATGGGGGTGCATATATTTCTTGGATTTAGTGATTTTACCTCTTATAGTTCTACAGTCTAGGATTCTACATTTGAAAATCTGTCACCCTATAACTGTACGTCTGTTTTGTATTTAGCAATCTCCTGTAATGTCCTATGCATAGTGTGTTGTAGAAAACAATCAAATTATACTTGTCTCACAGCTGGGAATGTAATCAAGGAAGATTTTGAATACTTTTATTCCAAAATCTGTAACACCATTTCAAGAGAAGCTGTCTTAACTAAGAGTCAAAAAACAAGTAGAAGTAGAATACTGGGAAATGTAGTTTAAAGGCAAGGTGTAGGAAGCAGGTGGGCTTAAATTATATTAATTTTTAATCAGTTTAAATAATTTAATATCATTTAAACAGTACAAATTATTTCACCAATTGCTTGGTTTTTTTTTTTTTTTTTAAGATTTATTTTATTTATGCAAGCACTGGGTACAGTCAGAAGCACGGGAGGGTGAGAGAATTCACCAGAGCCAGAGAGGGGAATAGAGCAGGAGAAGGACCGAGGTACACTGCTGAGGGGAGCAGCGGGCGGCAGGAAAGGTCTGTGAGCCATGTGGGACCCTCCTCCGGTGGCCGGGGAGCAGCTAGAGATCGAACAGGTGCTGTAGAGGCTGCGGGCAGCTTCACAACCCAGCGCTCAACCGCTGCGCCACCGGGGAGGCCCACCAATTGCTTGTTGATGAATTATAGCAATTAAATTCAAATTCAGTCAAGAATAGGGATGAGGGATCAAGAAATTTTGTACTTTTTTTTTTTTTTTAATTTTTTTTTTTTTTAAGGTTGGTTGGTTTGTTTGTTTATTTATTTATTTATTTATTTATTTATTTATGCAAGCACTGGGTACAGTCAGAAGTGCGGGAGGGTGAGAGAATTCACCAGAGCCAGAGCGGGGAGTAGAATAGGCAGAAGGACCGAAGTACACTGCTGAGGAGAGCAGCGGGCGGCAGGAGAGGTCTGCGTGCCATGTGGGACCCTCCTCCGGTGGCCGGGGAGCAGCCGGGGATCGAACCGGCGCTGCAGAGGCCGCGGGCAGCTTCGCAACCCAGCGCTCAACCGCTGCGCCACCGGGGAGGCCCGAAATTTTGTACTTTTATCTTTGATACACTATTGTACAGTTTCCCTTGCTTAAAAATGAATTAAGTAACTGAGCAAATGAAAAAAAGGAAAGGGTTAAAACACACACACATGTTTCCACTGTTTAAGTTTATTTTATATTTATTTTTAATATCCAATAGCTCTTACAAGTCTGTTGACTATAAAAGTTAAAAACTCAAATTTTTCAATTGAATGAAAATTTTATATCAAGTGGTTCTAAACATTTCTATCCAATCCTGAAACTCTGCAACCATAATTTAGATGTATTTAGTTGGAACGCATGTGATGCATTTGGCAGTAAGCAACAGAATATTCAATTTATTAAGACTTAAAAGATACAGAATTTGTTACTGCACGTGGCAAGGCGTCAGGAGGCCGTTTGCTTCCAGACTTGTTAGATTCAGAAGCTCAAGAATGTTAGGGCCCCAGTTTGTTTATTTCTCAAGTTGTCCTTCTTTGCTTGGTTTCACTGGTCCAGGGATTATGTACTCACAGGCAACATTCAAAGGCAGGGCAACTCTAGTGTCTTTATTTTTTTAAAGTAATGAATACATTGCCAGAAAGCAGTCCACTAGAATACAGTGGGCAAGAGAACATCTCATTCTTTAGCCTAGTAAATAGCAAGCTCTCACTCCCTTCCACTCACTCCACTGCCTAGTCTGGGAAGGAGGTCCCTCTGGATCAGATGGCTGCCCGATATCAGAACAGGATTGAGGTTCAATTAGGAAGGAGGAAAAGGACTATGTGGTTGGCAATCAGCATAGCAACCCCAAATATCACTGGAAAATGCAATCCTATAGTTGTCTGACAAAAATATTTACACAAAAATCTCACAATAACTCTTACTAAAGAACATGTTGATGATCTGTGTGAATGAGCTGAGGGGCACATGGATTAAATTTCTCCTAAAATATACATGGGTTTAGATTGTGGAGGGAGGTTCTTGGGAAAACATGTACTGAGCTTTACTAAATCCAAACTTTGGGGGAAAATAAAGTCTCAGTCAGATGACAATTTAAAACATAGTGATCATTTCCTAGCTGGAATTCAATCTTGAATGTGGTTTGTTGCGAGTTTTGAAACCCGTGTGGTATGGTCACTGATAGGCTGAGTCCCTGGCCACCGCCACCTTGTTGAGATTGAACCTACCTGCAGCAAGCTCAGATGGGGATAAAATCAAGTGGACTGGTCAATTAGCCAGTGCATTCATTTATCTATACCATAAATCTTTTGTTGTTTTCCTAATATGCAACAAGCATTGTATTGTGTGCTAGAAATTTAAAGAAAAAATAATGCAGAGTCCTTGTCTTTGAGACTATGTTTCATAGAGAAAAAGTCAATTATAAGTAATAACCAATTGTGATAATGAAAGTTCTCCACGAGTAACGGAAGCTGAAGAGGAGTGCCAGCTTAGGCCTACCTTGTATGCTCATATACTTTTCCTACCCAGTGTGTTTAAAACTACAATATGAATCTACAAGACTGGATAAAACTCCAAACACAGGGTTCCAAGGCATTTTCCCCTTTAATATTTGAACCCACATGTATGTGAAAGGAAATTTAATCCATATGTTTCTGAATCATTCCTATTTAAATCATCATAATTTGTTTTGTAAGAACCGTTAAGGTCCAAGAAGCCTTTGGGACTTTTTTTTTTTTTTTTGTCAACAGGAAGTTGAACCAAGGGAAATTGACCTCCGATAGCAAAGAAGTCATGGAAGGCCCGACACTATGAATCCATGAAATTCAAATGGCTTGTGAGCTTGGCAGACTCGACAACAAACTCAAACATGTTGACTCCGTTGCAATCACATGCCTCTTTTCCAGGTTATGGCCCTTAATCAAAAATCCTGCCGGGAGGTATTTGGATTACACGTGCCCCAATTACTTCTTCTTTGTGTGCTCACATGACGCAACAGACCAAAGGCCAAGGGGACCAGAATGCTAGTTCAATCCTGAACCATTAATCAGGCCTTTCAGAAAATTGGAAAACTGGTCTTTCCCTGCTTGTAAATGCTACCCGTAATGCCCCCAAACAACTGTTACAAAGTTTGCTTTGGGATTTAACTAAGATTCCTGGGGATTTAAGACACTGACTGCCAGATTATTAAAATGCATTAATGTTTATAGTGATTATGATTACACGAACTAATAATAAATACTTGCATATACCTGGAACAGAGCCCAAATCCTACTGTTTCAAAAGAAAGACTCAGTGTAAAGTCTTAGCTCTTTTGAAAGCTGTGCACAGGAAAATCTGAGACCATCTAGACCCACAGCACTGCTGCTAAATGCCAGAAGTAGGCTAATCAAATTCTTCCCAGACCCTTTCCAATGTTTTAGGAAATTAAGAAAGAAAAATGGCTATTTTAATTCTCTCTCTTCATCACGACCAGTTTGGATGGGCTGACTGTGTAAAAATATCACATTTCTGATTTTATCAAGCACAGTACAAGTAAAAAGAAATAGTTGCAGTCAGCAGTCTCGCATTAGCTTTACTGTCAATGACACAATTACTTTCCCTGTGATGTTAGCATCTGAAAGGCTGAATGACAGCCAGTCTCATCACAGCTAGGACTGTCAGCGGATGGTCAGCTCAAGGCTTCTGGATAGAGAATGAGGCTGGTGAATAAGCCCCTTAGTTCTCCTGAGTCACACAGCTCCCAGGCCAGAATGGGGATCACGCCCCTGTTTGGAGGTTTTGGTTCCCAAGGAGCCGATTTCTTCCTATTACTTGGAAAGCAGTTCCAGTTGCAGTTATGCTTGCTCTAATCCCAGGCCCGCAGCCTTGCTCTTCCTCGCAAGGGGCGGCAAAATCACTGCTTTAATTCCAAAGTTTCTCTGTCACTTTTGAATCTAATCACACATTAAAATATTCTACTACAGAAGCAACAATGGAATTTGCTTACTTCTTTGTTCCCAGCAGAAAAAAATGTTTTCACACCTTTTGATAGTAATCTTAATACTCAGGTACTATTCAGGGTATCGTTTTTCCTTTCATGGTAATAGAAAAGGTTTTCACTGTAAAATATATCTCACCAGGGAAGATAAAAAAGAGAGTGAAAAACACATGAAAACAAGGAAACTTACTTTTCAGAGTCAACAGAAGGTACAAATCAAACTTAGCCTAAAGAAACTTAAAAAACCTTTGTTATACTTAGACCAATAAACAAAAATCACATCACTGATGAACTTTGGAAGCTATTCTAATCTCTGGGTTATTGTGTGTCCCCCTTTATAGGACAAAGAAGTAACCTGTACTCCATGCATAATACCAGGACTACAGAAAGCAAATGTTTACAAACTGTGCTGGATTGTTTAATCTAAAACGTCTCCCTCCTGCCTCAGTATTGTGTGTCTACATGCAGTTAAAAAGGCTTTTAAAGATAAGGAGGGCCAGCAAGCCCTTGAGAGCCAATGGGGAGGCTCTTGCTCGCTAACCTGATATGGACTGATCTACTGATAGCCAATCCATGGTTTGAAAAGTGATGAAAGAAACTCCAGCAGAATGAAAGTGTTAGTGCAATCCCCAGAAAAGACCATGGGTTTAAGCCAAAGGATGAGGCACATAAAACAGTGGGAGGAAAAGAACTTACTTTATAATTTTACACTTTTCTACCACTTCTAAGCCAATTGCTTAGAGTGACCAAACCTTCTCTGAACTTGGAGTTCCAGGATCCAAATCAGGATCTGGAGACCCAGGACAAATGACATGTTAACTAACTTAGCCAGCTTTTGGCTGAGTTTTCCTCATGTATAATTTTGTCAGATTTGCCTCCTAAACAGAGGATATTTTCACCTTATTTTAATTTCATTTTTAACAGCTTCTTTTAATGGTAAAATTGTCAGATTTCCCCATGCTGTCTTAAAATAGACATCATTATTTGTTATGATTTGGTAGGTTGCTTTCTGGGGACTGAGAATGCTCAAATATGTTTCCATATAAATTAATAGTGATTGTGTTCCCAGACCTCAAAATAATCTACTAAATATGTTGTAACCAAACATGATATAGCAATTAGAAACCTTGTAATAAATTACCTACATTTAAAGTATTAATTAAATAAGCTTTGGCATCTGTATACCAAAATTCAGAAAATGAATAAATCTGATTTGCTATCACTATAAGTTAGTTTGCATTTTCTAGAGTTACATATAATTGTAATGCTACGGTGTATATTATTTGGTATAATATCCTTCCAGGGCATAATTATTGAGGATTTATCCACACTGTTTTCTCTCTCCAGTGTTCATTCCTTTTAAGCGCTGACGCATTATATTGTGTGGATACCATGATTTGTTTATCCATGTATTTATTGATAAACATTTGGTTTTCAGGATTTTCCAAATTAAGCTTCTATAAACTTTCACAAACAAGATTTTGAACAGATATTTGCTTTCATTTATCTTGGGTAAGTACCTAAGGTGTATATTCAATGTTTTAAGACTCCGCTTAAATATTTCCAAAGCAGTTAGGCCACATTACATTGCCATCAGCAGTTTCTGGTTGCTCCATATCTTCACACTTGGTGTGAATTTTTTGTGTGGCATTTTAATTTAATATTTTTTAGCAATTATTCTAAGTGGGCCGTGACATGGCATGTTGATGTTATTTTCCTAACATCCATGATGGTGAGCCTTTTTAATGTGTCTATTTGCATCCATGCAACTTCTTTGGTAAAATATCTATTCAAAACCTTTGCTTGTTTTTTGGAGAGGAGATTATTTGTTTCTTCATCATTGAGTTTTTAAAGCTCTTTATTTACTCTGGATGTAATTCTTTTATCAGATGCATTATATGCAAATATTTTCTCACATTCAATGGCTTGTCTTTTCATTCTCATACAGTATTTTTTTTTATTTGCAGAACATTTTTTTTTAATTTTGATGTAGTCTAATTAATCATTTTTTAAAATGAATAGTGATTTTGGTACTGTGTAAGAAATCTTTGTGTTAACTCAAGGTCATAAATATTTTCTTCCTATATTTTCTTTTAAATTTTTTTTGTTTTATGTGTATAATCCAGTTTGAGTTCATTTTTGTATGTGATGAATGGGTATGAACCAAAGAACTCTTTTATATGGATATAAGCAGATAGATATTTAATAAGATGAATGCATGATTATGATATATAAGAAGAAAGAGTGAAACATGTTAACAGGATTAAATAGGTAACCTCCATGATGCTAAGAATGCTAACATCACATCACTTGCTTCTTTACGCTGAATTTACCTAATGTATATGTTTTTTAATTGGTTTTGGCATTTATAAGAGTTTAAATTAATTGGGTATAAATTTTAGGGTAAGTCAAGGACAAATAATAGCAATAATGATAAGTTCACCAACTCAGAATCTATTAGAAGCGTTGGTTCTCATTGCATTAGAGAGTTGGTAACAAATGATGAGAGAAAATTCTGAGAATAGATCACACACACACACACACACACACACACAAGGAAGTGCTATGTCAGGCAGTAAATACCCAAAATACCCAAAGTCTGGGACAAGTCATCCTTTTTTTTTTTTTTTTTAATTTTTAAACTTTTTTTTTTTTTTTTGGAAGATTTATTTATTTATTTATACAAGCACTGGGTACAGTCAGAAGCGCGGGAGGGTGAGAGGATTCACCAGAGCCAGAGCGGGGAACAGAACAGGCAGACCGATGAAATACACTGCTGAGGGGAGCAGCGGGCGGCAGGAGAGGTCTGTTGTGCCATGTGGGACCCTCCCTGGCAGCCAGGGATGGAACCGGCGCTGCTGAGGCTGCAGGCAGCTTCACAGCCCAGCGCTCAACCGCTGCGCCACCAGGGGAGGCCCACAAGTCATCCTTTAAGGATTGTATTTGTAGCTTTGACTGCTGAATCATCATCGATGGCAGAGTGATCCTGCCCTTACAAAGTGTGAGATTTGATAGAACAAAAGAGATCTTTGGGAAACAATAAGGAGCTCCTAACCAAGCAAAACAATTCTCCCTATCATTTGGACACTACCTTCTCATGGCTTCTGGAACCTGTCATGCCTAAAGACAATGGTACCATTTGACTGAAGCTAACAAATATAAGACAAAATAAACAAATATAAGCTGACTAATGTAACTACTATTAGGCATTGAAATAGGTATTATATATGCTCTTCTGCCTGAAAATCCCCAAAAGGTTTTATCACTCCTGTGACAGTCATGAGTTTCTCTATTTTTTAACTTTGGAAAGAAAGATGATTATTCATTACTTGCAGATAGGAAAATACTAAAGAACAGAGGAAAAAGGTCTCAGGCTGAGTGATCCTGGTTTTTTTCTGCCAGGTTATTCACCTTGTTCCTAAGACTTTGGGGAAAACTAAAGAAAATTGTGTTCATTCTAAGAACGTGTGATTGAGTTTGCTTACCAATGTTTTCTGGTGTGTGTGTGTGTTTATGTTTGTGTCTGAATATATACAGAGGAATGAGAATGGATAATATATGATGAATTAATCAAAATTAAAAATCTCTTGGGAAAAAATCTTGCTTTTTTTGCAAGTTTGAATACATAGTACATATCTACTAGTAATTGAAAGTCACCACTATTTTTTGATCACCTACTTACTCTAGTCTTGTTCTACATACTCTAGTCTTTCCCTATGTGATCTCAGTGATCCCTAGCAGCCTGGCAGGTAATATTTAAAATTCTCACTGTACAGGAAGTCACAGAAAACTGTAAACAGTCATATATCTCTGCCACAATCATACATTTACAATGACAACAGTCTTGAACCCAAATTCACCCAACTCCAAAACCTTGGCTACCAAGTATTAAGGTCTGCTTTTGGCAGCCAGTAAAGGCCAAATTCTACAAAAAACAGGAAATTCAAAATATTCAACATTGTATCACAAATTCAAAATTCAAAATAGAATTTTTATTTCTGTTTTAATTCAAACTACTTTTGTCAAATGGAAATAAACTCTTCTACGAAGTTTACCTACATTACTTCATTTGTGAGGATTAAAATTTGTTCATGAAACAAAAAAAATGAAAAAAGAAATCTAAAAGTTTCCTTCTAAATGCACCATTTTAATGATTCAATAAAATCCAAACTTGAGAGTTAGATAAGCAATTATGGAAGAATTAAAGGTATTAAAAAATTCCTGTGCCCACGTTCCTGAAAAGACTAGACTATGAACAAAGAGTCCATGCTTGCATTTCTATGAATCATTGCCTCTGATACTTTATTTCTTATCTGTGAAATGAGGATTGGACATACATGATCATTTTTGCAAGAGATAGGGCAGGTTTTTCTTGTCTTTCCCCATCCCCACCATCTCTGAGAATCTAAGATCATTTAAATCCTCTAAAGAAAGTGGAAAACTCTACCCTGAGGGATCATTTATCTCCATCAAGAGATGCCAGTGTTCCCAGATAGTCTCAGCTGATCTCTCCTGGATGAGTCTTTGCTTGTTTGTGGTCACACCCTTTCTCATCCATGAAACTCTGAAAATGCGTATGGTGTTGAAACGCTGACAGGACTAGGATCTGGAAAGAGTGGTCAGCGCTTGGATCTTTGCTGGCAAATCCAATTCCCACAGCTGGCAGTGGGCATATTTGTATTTTTGTTGTTGGTTTTGTTCCCTTGTTCAGTGCCAGCATGTTCATTTCATTAAAAGAATTACATGAAGTTATTTGTACTTCTTTCCCTCTACCCTTTCAACAATGATTTCCTTGGAAAGGTAGCTGTGAGCAACACAGCCTTCATTCGGAAAGTAGGAAATGTCAGAAGTCTGCCAGGCTCAGCAGCATGGCTGGTGCTGGGGGCGCAGTGTGTGCTCCATCCTTCTCCAAAAAACAGGAGGTAAGTGGCTATCAACCTCTCGTCCCCCTCAGCGCTAGTTCTGTGCCTTATTTATGAGCAGGATCTGGACAAGTAATATGTGTATGTCTATGTCCACAAGAGGATTAGAGAGAATAAAGGTACAATGTGAATTAAACAACATGACATTTACATAACAAATGTTTATGACTTTGGGGATACAAAACAATGGAGAGAATTCTTAGCATAGGGCTGAGGTTTCCACCCTGTAGGATTCCCAGGACCATTAATGAGAATCGTGTGGTTGAATCCTGTCACATCTGCTGAGAACTTAGCCAGAAGTGCTCTCATTATTCTAATTTTGGGAGTCCACAAGGAGTGGATGGAGTTGGCATACTCTTTTCCAGGTGCCATATGCTTATACATTTTTAATCCTATGATTTCCAGCATTCAACTCTTCTTCTATCTTACCTTATTTTCCTCAGATTATTTCTAGCAAAAATAGGACAGGGAAAGGGCAGGAGAAGAAAACAAGTTAATGATTAATGTCAGCTTCTTCACATCTAGTGCCAGTTTCATGTTGTCTTTCCCAGGAAGACCTATCTAACTGGCCTCTATATGGGTTTAGGAAATGAAATTGCTTATAATCTTAAATGTGTGAACTCAATTTGTCATGAGAACATAACACCTGTCAAAAGTTCCACCTTAAGGAGGCAGTAAGGGTGTCTGCAGAGTGTGGCTCTCTGTGCTGGATAAGCCTTGGACCTTTATTTGGACCTGATGATATAGACTGACTCATCCCCCTTGCTTCCTCTGACAGCCCTGAGCGCCCATAGGCTGGTGCTGATGGAACGGCTTATCTTGGTACCATGTGCTCTGAAAACAAAGAGTACTATTTAGCTTGTTCTTCCTCCCTTGAAGTCTGTATCTCTCATCATGCTGATGCCTCATGTTGCAATTCTCACTGGGTGCCCGCACAAACAACAATGGGGAAAGACCTACTCTATAGCTCACCGAGTTTCAGCGGATTTAATTGTATCACAAATGCTGGGACCTTGCCCAAAAGAAGTAGAAAATGCCTTTCCAGGATCTGAAGTGCTTTTCTTTTCCCCGTTAAGTTCACCTCAGTTTCAGAATTTATGACCAAGGCTCTCATTTGGCTGAGTTTTGTTTTTAGCATAATTTGGGGCAATAGTCAGAACACTCATGATTCAAATGCATGAATGTTCTGTGATATGGACCTCATTATTTATTTCAAAGCTCATCATTTCGGATGTGAATCATGAAATTTGGTTAAGAATTGTAAAGTTCAGTTTTCCCTTCCTGTTTCCTTTTAACAATTTCTTGTGTTATTTAAGTTATTCATGATTTATCTCACAAAGTCTAAAAGGACAACACATGTAGGAAAGATGTGAGGTTCAGAAAAAGGATGATAGGCCAAACGTAAAAGAAAATCTTTTAAACTGCTCAAGGAACACTAGCACACTTAAGGACTTACCTGATGAATTAATCTCCAGAGTGAAGAGTAGGATTCACAAACGCTTTCTCCAACTTCCTAGGGTTGGGGTAGGGGGATAAGAAGGAGCTAAATTCTCAGCTGCTAGTTCACAGTATAAATAAATAAATAAGCAAACAAACAAACAAAAAAACAAATAAACACACACACACACAAAAAAAAACTACAACACAACACTCCAAGTTATCGGATCTGCTAACCATTTAGCAACAAAGATCCTATAAACAGCTCTTTTACACATAGTTTCTTGATTTGTCCTTTTTTGCAGTGAAAGAAGATTGAAAGAAGAAAATGAATTCTTCCCTTAAAGGAATAATATTTGAGTATCTTCATTTTTCAGTTTGATGATTCATAATAAATTATTTAGATTATGGACCAGTATTATCATGTGCTTCAAACACAAATGTCACATAGTTGGGATATACTGACCCTTGGGAGATTGAGTTCAGAATCATAGCAGCCTCTGAACAAGTCACTTACCTGCCATCTCTCCTGTTTCATCCTTTTGTAGCCACTTTCTACAAATAAAATACCTGAATGATACTGCTTTTCTGCTAATTTTTCCATTGTTCCTTCCTGATAGTGGATGCTTATGTTTGTGATCTGTTCATCCCCCCGCCCCTCACCTACACTATCCCATCCCAGCTCTCTTCTGGATCATCTCTGGGTCTCTACTCTAATGACAGGGATTCTTTTGCTCCTCCCTGCAAAGACCTCATGCACCTCTATGTGTGCTCTTCCCTCTAACCAAAATTTTCATCCTTGATGTTCCATCTGGAAAAGTGCCTTCTTTAAAATTCAGCCTAGCTGTAATTCCTTCCAAGGAGCTTTCTCCATTCCTCAAGCAGAATCAACCACTCTCTTCTGCATTAGTGCAGCCACTGTTTTTAATATGTATTGCCATCATTCATTTGCTTTTCCAAGTTTTTCCTTTAGAAAATAAACTCTTCAACGTAGGTAACTATGAACGTAGGTAACTATCATTTGGTTTCTCTGACCTAATACACAGTAGGTGCTCAGTAAATATTTGCTGAAATGATAAATGAGAGAATGAACATAAGTATTTCAGAATCCTGAACAAAGGATAGAATCAGCTCATCATCAAGCGTTTAATCCTACATCTATATATGATGCAGATACACACTTGTAAATCATGATTTTCAATGAAACTTTGGCTGATGTTATAACTCCTTTTTCATCTGTGCCCCAATGAATATTGGCAATTTTTTGTAGTGAAATGAAGGAGACTTCATTTTATTCCCTTTCATCATAACAGAGGTCATTGTTAACTCTGGATCAAGAACATCCAGATTATTGCTGACTCTGGATCAAAAAGATCCAGAATCTTCACCAAGGTGATTATTAAAGTGGAGCTTGGTATAAGTGTATAAAAAAAATCATGTCAGATTTTGGAAATAAAGACCACTGAAACATGGACATTTCTGGCTGTGTGATGCACAGAAGGATGAATTCTTTTTTACTGATAAATGAATTGGGAAACATTTACATATCGTGATAACTTGCAGAAATATTAATGAATTTGCACTGCCGTGACTTCTCAAATGAGAAGCTACTTACCAGGACTGAGCAGGGAATGAGACACAACAGTCCGGTGCATTTGGTGTTAGATCCAGTGAGAAGCCGTTGCATAGCCTGCGCCTTCTGTAGCTTGGTGCCTTACGCATGTCACTAACCCAGCTATGGTTTCCTTCTTTTTGTTTCCTCTTTAGCAAAATGATGAGAATAACTTAAAGCATATGGAAACATTTCCACACTGCAAGTTATTCTGAGGGGGAAAAATGTGATTTGCAAATTCTGTCAAATGAAACAGGCATTTCCAAATGCTACTATGATGTTCAAACACATCCTTGTATGCCAGAAGTGTCCTGCAGATGTTTTTTTTTTGTTTTGTTTTGTTTTTGTTTTTGTTTTTTTTAATCATCCATGGCTGAAAATGAGAAGGATGAAAAAGTGTAAGAAGCTTGTCCCACGGTCATTGCTCCAGACAGACTGGAAGACCTTCTACAGCCGCTGCTTCTATATCATCAGCCTCATCACAAAGGCTTGCTCAATTATTCTCAGACAACCACATGTTTTAAGCAGCTTTATACCAGAAAAGAAAGACTGCAATAGCTGCATTTGTAGACAAGATGATACCTGAGGATTAGACAAAACAAAGAAGTCCTTGCAAGCATCTCCCTGCTTACCTCCAATTCTTTGGGCTTGTCTTGGTCAAGGTGGACAGGGAACTTTTCAGTATCAAGGCTTGTATTTCCAATGGAGAATTTGGAGTAGGTCTCAGAATTTGAGCAGGAATTTGTTGTGAAGTGGGCAAAAGGAAAAGTAAAGACAGTAACACTGTAAATGTCAGACTTTGGGTTAGACAGACAACGTTGCAGAAGAATAGAATTATACAATGGATGATTAATTCATTTTTAACAGAAAAATAAAATGGAACAAGGAAAATCCATTAATAGTCCATTGGTCAAATATGGAGAGGAGAAAAAAAATCAGTATTTGTTTACTATGGTGAAATAAAATTGATGTCACTTAGTGATGAAATTTGGAATTTCACTGAAAGACAATAGAATTTTTCATTAATAACACAAAAATGATATTAACGATAGTATAGTAAAAGAGCTTGTTTCCCAACAGATCTGTAGAAGAAGAAACATCTTATTAAGAATAGACAAAATTTGCTCATGTTAATAGCTGTCTCCTTTTTGAAACAAAAAGAATATCATACAAGGTGAAAACATACATGTACCAACCGAACACCAGAGAGCTCACCTGGATGACACTTTACTAAGAGTTTGATAAATTATATAGACTTAAACTATATTTTCAATTGAGTGAAGAAGACATTGCAACAGAAAATTATATTAATAATTGGAGAGAAATTTACTGTGAGCTATCTCATGTTGTGGAGTAGATTTACTTTGTATTTTTAAAATATTTATTTATTTGTGCCTACAAGAGCTGGGATACAGGGGGGTGAGAGGATTCACTAAAGACAGGGTGGGGAACAGAACAGGCAGACTGACTGAAGTACACTGCTGAGGTAAGCAGTAGATGAGTCAGGAGAGGTCTGCTGCTTCATGTGGGGTATCCCTGGCTGGCCAGGGATTGAACTCGTGCTGCAGAGGCTGTGGACAGATTCATAAGTTGTGTCTTAACCCCACGTGCCACAAGAAGGCCCTGTGGAGTAGATTTAAAAGCAGAAATGTAAAGATAATATTTTCATTAAAAATTATTACAGAATACAAAGTACACCTAAAAACTTCAGAGTAAGTTATTGCTATGTTTCTAAATAGAAACCATCGGGCCTCCCCTGGTGGTGCAGGCAGTTGATCACAGTTCTGTGTATAGAACCTGTACCTCGATTCTTCTAATTATGAATGAATAAATCTTTAAAAAAAAATAGAGACCACCTACTGAAATGTACTATAACTTGGTTTGGGGGTACACCTTGGCATATAACTACACCCCTAAAACATGCTAGGCACTGGACTAAGGATTCAAATTAATTGCCACAGCAAATGTGAGATATGTATGTTGTGTTATTCTTCCATGACAATTGAGGAAATTATAACTTAGGAAGATGAAGTCACAGAGCCAAGAAGTAAATGGGGACAGATTTCTTACCCATTTTGTCAGAATCCAGACCAGCCCTTATTGGCAAACCCTCTATGCCTAGGGCACTCTTGCTTCTTCCCAGTTTATGAAGAGGTAAGATAAAACTTTGCTTAAATTTTATCAATGGTAACCATGACTTAATTTTTAGGATATTAAATTAAAAATTCAATATAAAATTAATTTAAGAGGTAGAATATTAAAAAACTCATAGGTAGAGCAGTGGAGGTAAGGGTTGGTGCTAGAGGACATAATGTAAGGGATTGAGCAAATGGAAAGAAGAACAGGTGGCAACAACTTGTACCCATACTTTAATCTTACAGATGAGCAGTCTATCCATCTCATACTGTTATTGTTGTGGTCAAACTAACAAGTCAGTTGCTTAGAAATTTGAACCCTTAAAATACGAGGCATATTGGATTGAATTTTCTCTGTTTTTGATCTTTTGTTTTGTTGACTATAGACAATGTACAAAGTTTAAATATTTTTTATCTCAGTTTCATCAAACTTTTGATGTCAACATCCTACTTTCAGGTATAATTTTGTGTACGATTATGTTGAAGTTTAAAATTTTAAATAAAAAGGAGGTGATTATTTTTATCCCTGTCTGTAATTGGGAGTTATTACCACAAAAATAACTGAAGATTTGACATCAATAATATTATGTAGTAGATTCAAAAAAATCATTGCTTCATATGCTACAAGTTAATTATAACAGGCTAAACATTTCTCTTTAATAAATGAACCAACACTTTGAGAAGAAGCCAAAGGAGAATCTCACCAGTTCAGAGTTTCTATGGAGAAGTTTCAGAAGAATCATTAATCCAGGCAGTTAGATCCTCTAAAAATGTGATCTGAGTTACCACTGTGGGCATAACACCTGCCATATGTTAAAATTCCAAAGTTAAGTACAGGTATTGTGATGCCAGCTAGCCAATTGTTCCAACTCATTCTCCTCAAGTCTCTATCAAAATGTCTATTTTGTTGAAGTAAAGATCCTGAGAGAGCACATTTAAAATTTCCTTAATCTGCAAAAAATAAGAAGAGTAACACTTTTGACTGATGAGGTGGGAGAAATTTTCTGAAGCTGCAACATAAGGTGAAACAGACAGGAAGTGTTCATTTCACCAACATGAAAACTTACTGGACCAAAGAGCCCTTCAGAAACTAATTTATGGGAAGGCTACTATATGAGCCAGCCAGAGACAACTCCTTGTACAAGTTCACATATACTGGTATGCTCATTCATGACTAATTTGGAGATTTCAATCCCCAGAAATGCAAAATGGCAGAATGAGAAAGGATGTAGGTCATGGAAATTTCTGCTTGGAATAAGGAGTTCATTGAAGTGCAAGTAGACTCAGAAAGAATCAGAGAGAAGCACATTGAGGAGATTATACTTTTACTTATCTCTATGGCAAAGACTCATTCACTGAACTATAATATAAAAGAATAAATTCTTTAATTAAAGTGACAAGACCAAGCTATAAGAGCCAAACTAGTGTTATTTTAACAGAGCCAAATGGATCATGCTTGTACAACTTTTTTTTTTTAATATTTTATTTTATATAATTCGTACATCTTTTTTTCATCTTTGCACAATGTATGCGTTTTCATTTTGGTTATATTCCCCATACAATTGCACCCCCCCTTATTTTGACACTAGTCCTTCCTTTCCCCACCACTCCCCCCACCCCATAGTGTGTCTCTGGTTTATAGTTGCTTGTTGATTTTGATTTTTACATTGTGTTGATTAGTCTTTTTCCTGGTCTCTTATTTAGGTTTTCTAAATCCCTGCTATGAGTGAGACCATCTAGTATTTTTCTTTTTCTTTCTGACTTATTTCTCTGAGCATGATCCCTTCTAGCTCCATCCATGTTGCTGCAAACTACATGTGTTTATCTTTTTTGATTTCTGAGTAATATTCCATTGTGTATATGTACCACATCTTCTTGATCCAGTCATCTATTTTTGGGCATTTGGGTTGCTTCCATAGCTTAGCTATTGTAAATAGTGCTGCTATAAACATAGGGGTGCAGGTGCCCTTTGGAATTACTGTTTCTGTGCCATTTGGGTAAATACCTAGGAGTGGAATTGCTGGATCATATGGAAGCTCTATGTTTAGTAGTTCAAGAAATCTCCACACAGCTTTCCATAGTGGTTGGGCCAGTTTGCATTCCCACCAGCAGTGCAGGAGAGTTCCTTTTTCTCCACAACCTCGCCAACACTTGTTGTTGCTAGGTTTTTTTTTGTTTGTTTTTTGTTTTTTTTTTTAATATGAGCCATTCTCACTGGTGTGAGATGGTAGCTCATTGTAGTTTTGATCTGCATTTCCCTGATTACATGTGATGGTGAACATTTTTTCATATGCCTATTGGCCATTTGCATTTTTTCTTCAGAGAAGTTTCTTTTTAGTTCTTGTGCCCATTTTTTGACTGGATTATTTTCTTTGTTTTTGTTGAGTCTCATCAGCTCTTTGTAGATTTTTGTGATCAGTCCTTTATCATTAGTGTTGTGTGAAAAATGTTCTCCCAGTCAGTGGGGTTTCTCTTTGTTTTTGTTATTGTCTCTTTTGCTGTGCAGAAGCTCTTTAATTTGATGTAGTCCCAGCTGTTTATCTTTGCCTTCACTATCACTGCTTTGGGTGATGTGTCTTTAAAGATGTCTTTGAGGTGCATGTCATGTAGTGCTTCACCTATATTTTCTTCTATGCATTTTATGGTTTCAGGTCTTATGTCTAGTTCATTAATCCATTTTGAGTTGGTTTTTGTGCATGGTGGTGAAGCTTCATTCTTTTGCATTTAACGACCCAGTTTTCCCAGAACCATTTCTTGAACAAACTTTCTTTGCTCCAGTGCATATTCTTTGCTACTTTGTCAAAGATTAGTTGACCATAAATCTGTGGGTTTATTTCTGGATTTTCTATTTGATTCCATTGGTCTGTGGGTCTGTTCTTGTTTGAATAGCATGCAGTTTTGATGATTATGTCTTTGTAGTAGAGTTTGAAGTCTGGGCGTGTGATGCCTCCATTCCCTTCTTTTTTTTCAGGAGAGCTTTGGCTATTCGGGGATTTTTGTGATTCCATATGAATTTCATCAATAATTGATCTATTTCTTTGAAGAATGTCACTGAAATTTTTATTGGAATAGTTTTGAATCTGTATATTGCTTTTGGTAGGATGGCCATTTTGATGATGTTAATTCTTCCTATCCATGAGCAGGGGATGCTTTAAGCTGCAGTAGGAACAGAGAAAAAGTTGAATGATAAATTCAAGTTAGTCCTAGACTGCCTGTAGTGTTGACTGTCAGGAGGCTGGAGGAATGATCCATGGAGCTAGGAAGAGGGAAAGGAGACATAAGTGTTTATTTTTTATTTAAATTTAAAAAAATTAAATTGATACATCATTCAAATTAATACAATTATTTACTTTTTGAATGGAATTACCTACTCTTTTGAAAACAAAATGAAAATAATGGACACTATATGAAAATGTGAGAAACTATTTTCAGGGTTAAATTAAATGTCATTAGTAATACAAATAAGACAACTAAAAATAAGGAAAATCAGAATGAAACTTAAGATGTTATAAATATATAATAAAATAATCCAGAAGTAAATTGCACCTAGAAAATAATAAATAAAATATAAATTTATGAAATAGGTAATAGAAAAAAGCTAATAAATTTATGAACTAATAATTCAAAAAAGAAAAACAAATGGTGTTTTGGAAATTTTGATCAAAATAAAGGAAGAGAAAGACACTAAAGTACTTAGAATAAAGAATAAAAAATGAGTACATACTATAGGTATGGGTAATTTTTTTAATTAAAGAATACATTGTGACTTTTATTGTAATGCATTTGAAAACTTAAAAGCTAGATTTTCTGGGAAATGTAAGTCACCAAACAACATGAGGAGACCAAACAGAACATCAATATTCAATAATGACAAGAAAAAGAAAAAGTGTCTGTAAGGAGATTATCTTCAGGACACTGCAGGTCCAGACAGTTTTACTGTGCATTCTTTTACACTTTCAAGGAATAGGTAACTACCATACTTTGAAATTGTTCTATGAAGAAAATGTGAGAAAGCATTTTAATTCTTAAACAGAATACTGTGACAGCTGAGAACACACATTTCTAAATCAACAAATAAATAATACTAAATAAATAACAGAACATAACATATCAACCTGACTATAGATATCATTAAGGAAATAAGAAATAAAATTTAACAAAGATTTAAATGAAGCTCAAGGAACTCCTTATGATCAAGTGGGATTTATGCCACAAAGCAAAAATGGGTGATTATGATTTAATGAGTTAATGAACTAGTTCACATAAATAGGTCAAAGAAGAGAATCTTTTAATCATGAAGCTTAAAAATGCCATCAAAATCATAAATATGTATATAGAAACATTGAAACATAAAACATCATGTTAGCATTACTTGAAAGTAACAGAGAAGAGCTTGTGAAGAATCAGTGTAGTAAGGAAATAAGCTTCAATGAAAACCACTATGAATAGATTAGATCAAATTTTGAGGCAGTAAAGAAAGAGATTATCAGCGAATATATTTATAAAAGCTGTGATGACATTTCTTACCCACATTAACAAAGTGTAGGGTTTTGCATTTTCGAGAGGGGTCTGGAATTCTTAGGAAACCATTGCCTCCCTTCCCTACACCCCAACTTATGACCCAGATGGGGGGACTGGAGACATTGTGGGAGACCTTGTGGTCTCCCAGATGCTAGAGGTGCTACATGGCAAGCAGGAGAGGAATGAAGGAGGAGGACAGAGGATTTGGGGCAAGGCCTGGTATTCCAGAAATCAAATTCATCATGATTCTGCTCAGCTTATTTCTTTAAAAAAGAAATAAGTTTCAATTTAAGATTGTGTTTGAAAAGTGAGATTCCAATGCTAATAACAAATAACTTTGAAAGTTACTCCTTAATCAACTATGTCAGCACAAGTATTAAAAAGCAAATATAATTTTATTATTTTTTGCTTTAAGTAATTCAATTCTATTGTTTTAATATTTATTTATTTATTTATATTAATTTTTTTTCTTACATCATTGTAGTCTCCATAGTTCTCCTGCCACCATATCACCCATGAACAATCAGCATATTCCCTTGTGTTCATCTCCCCTCTGTTTCAAAAATGCAAATATCATTTTGAAAACACCCCTTCTTTACATTTGAAAACGCTTTTGAGTCTATTAACAAACATATATCTTGTAAAAGCTCAATATACAGAATGATTTTTGGACTCATATTTCAGCTGCCCATAGCTCTGTGTATGTGTATGTGAGTGTGCATGAGTGTGTCTGCATGTGCATGTGTCTTGTCACACTCGTTCACACTTTCAAACACACAATCTCACATTGGTTATGAAAGACCAAGATGTCTATCAATGCAATAATAGTGAGAATTGCTGAGTGGTTGCCGGGTTCATGGTTGGCAGCTAGAACTGACTAAGGGAACTTTTTGAGGTGACAGAAATATTCTAAATCTGGATTGTGGTAATGGTTGCATAGATGAGTAACTTGACTGAAACACACTGGACTATATTTTCTCTCAGGGTGAATTTTTGTTTGTACAATGCCTCAAAATAACTGATTTTTTAAAAAAAGAATTGGTGTAACATAGAACTAGTCTGACTTTGGTGTATAATAGAGTATTTCCCCCAGTTTTGTTGAGATATAATTGACATACAATAGTGTAAGTTTACAGCGTAAAGTGTGATGATTTGATACATAGTGAAAGGATTACCACAATAATGTTAGTTAACACCTCCATTTCCTCACATGATTACAATTTATTTTTATGGTGAGAACAATTACGATGTTTTCTTTTAGCAACTTCCAAGTATAAAAGTATTCAAAATTCAAATATTGTCAATTGTAGTCACCGTGCATAACATCAGTTCCCAGAACTTACCCATCTAATAACTGGAGTCTGTATCCCTTGACCAATTGCTTCTTGTTATCTTCATCCCTCAGCCTCTGAGAACCACCATCCTGCTTTGTTTTGTTTCTGTGAGCTTGGGCTGTTGTGTTTTTTTTTTTTTTTTTAATCCCACCTATAAGTGAAATCATGCTGTATTTATATTTATCTGTCTGACATTACACTTAACTTAATGTGCTCACAGTCCATTCATATTGTCACAAATTGAATGTTTCATTTCTAAAAAATTATTAATGCATTCATTTTTACTGAGGTAACATTGATTTACAATTTTGTTTTTGTTTCAGAGTATAGGATCTGCTCCTTCAGGTAGGATATCCTCCTCCACCAAAGCACCCATAAACTTTTCCATAGGATTTGCATTTGCTTTTATTAAAATGTCATGTGTGTGTGTGTGTGTTTGTGTGTGTGTATGTATGTATGGCAATGTTATTCATTTATGTTACTAGATACTTAGGTTGTCTCCATATTTTGACTTATTGTGAATAATGATGCTAGAAGCAGATATCTCTTTGAAATACTGATTTTTATTTCCTTTGGCTATTTTCCCAGTAGTGGGATTTTTAAGTAACTCCCATACTGATTTGTATAGTGATTTTACCAATTTATATTCTTACCAATAGTGTACTAAGTTACTTTTTCCTCCACATTCTCATTTGCACTTATTCTCTATTGTCATTTTGATAACAACCATTCCAACAGGTGTCAGGTGGTATGTCACCATGCTTTTGATTTGCATGTCCCTGAGGATTAGTGATGTTGAGTGCCTTTCTACGTATTTGTTGGCCATTTGTATGTCTTTATACGGAAAATGTCTGTTGTGATCCTTTTTGTTTTCAATTGATCAATTTATTTATTTTTCACTGAGGTAATATTGGGGTACCCTCATCAGGTATTACCACCACAGTGCACCCACCACCACCCATATTCCACATATCCAAGTGACCAGAAACAAGTGCTGGACAGGATGTGAAGAAAAAGGATCACTCTTTTGCCTATTTTTTAAATCAAGTAACCTGTGTTTTTTTTTTTTTTTGCTTGTTTGTATTTTGCTATTGAGTTAAGAGTTTCTCATATATGCTGAATATTTGCACCTATCACATATATGGTTTACGGTTATTTCCCCCTGCCCCCTCCATAGGATGCCTTTTCATTCTACTAATGTTTCTTTTGCTGTGCTTTTTAGTTTGATGTATTCCCACATGTTGATTTTTATTTTCACCACCTTTGCTGTTGGTGTCAGATCAAAAAAAAAAAAAAAATGATGTCAAGACCAATGTTAGGTTGCTTTCCCCCTGTGTTTTTTTTTCTGGGGATACTCTGGTTTCAAGTCTTGCATTTAAGTCTTCAACCCAGTCAAGTTAATTTTTATGAGTGGTGTAAGAGGGATGTCCAATTTCATTCTTTTTCATGTGACTATCCGGCTTTCTAACAGGGTGCTTTTACTAACCATTCACACTCTCTATGTGGGGATGGAAAATTAGCCAAGAGCTCTCATCTCTTCCTCTTCTGGCTATATAAGATCTGTTTTACAACATCCCAACAGATGCTTTGAAACTTTTGCAGAGGCATTTTATCATCTTAACATGGGATTAATAGTTAACATGTGATCTTAAAGTATAAAAGTTTTCTCAAGTAATCCCACACTGGAAATAGACTCAGAAATATGATAAAATCAAATCTCAAGTTAACAGGTTTCAGCTCACCATTCCTTTATATTAGGTGTTTCTATTGTCTTTTAAATTTTCTTCTAAACTTTCATCTTTTTTTTTTAAAGGCATTTTTCTGTTAAAGATTTTATTTATTTATTTATTTATTCATTCATTCATTCATTCATTCATTCATTCATTTATACAAGCACTGGGTACAGTCAGAAGCACAGGAAGGTGAGAGAATTCACCAGAGCCAGAGCAGGGAACAGAACAGGCAGACTGACGAAACACACTGCTGAGGGGAGCAGTGGGCGTGGCAGGAGAGGTCTGTGCGCCATGTAGGACCTTTGCCTGTGGCCTGGGATTGAACTGGCGCTGCAGAGGCTGCGGGCAGTTTCGCAGCCCAGCTTTAACTGCTGCACCACCAGGGAGGCCCTCCCTCTTCTTTTTTTAAAAATATTTATTTTTATTTATTTATGCATACAAAAACTGGGGTGTAGACCAGAGGTGCAGGATGTGAGAAGATCACCAGAGACAGGTTGGGGAGCAGAACAGGCAGAAATACACTGCTGAGGGGAGCAGCGGGCAAGACTGGAGAGGTCTGCTGTGCCATAGCTGGGGATCAAACTCAGGCCTCAGTGGCTGGTGATAGCTTGATAGCGCTGAGACTTTAACCCCTGCACCACCAGGGAGGCCCTTGCTCCCTCTTCTTGAATAGTTTTCTGTTGCCTAAAATTGCTGTCTATTTGAAATCTTCAATAGTTTTTTTTTTTTCCCTTGCTTAAATGCCTAATATAATCCATTTTAATTTGTCCTCCATTTACTTTTTAAGCTTTACCTTTTACTATTCCATTTCACATAGTCTAAGTAAACAAAATTATTTACAAGAAACTTTGTAAGCCCTGCTCATTTAAGAGAGATCTTGGGGGGAGGGCATGTTTTTTCATTCTGGAAGAGACAATGGAGGTCAATCCCTCTGGCCTCCATGGAAGGCAGCCTCCAGAAGACCATGGGTTTGTGGTGAGTATTTTTGGTTTCAAGGAGTCTATCACTGCTCAGGGAATCCATGGGCTTACCCTCTTAAAGATGAGGCATGCTGGCCAACCAAAGGAATAAAATACAGGCCCCTCATTGTTGTCAGTAAAAACTGATCTCCCTACTTTCCAAATGCAACATTTACAAACTGGAAGTGGGGATTTAAAAAGCTTTAAAAAAATTGGTAGTCAAAAAAGCAGTGAGTGGCAAAAGGCCATGAGAAAGTAAATTCTACTTTCTCTCAATTTAAAACTATTAATTTACCTTCAGCTAAAATTTATCTGAAACTTTATATATATATATATATATATATGAATTATTAAGGGATAAACAGATTCTTTCATTTCCACTCAAAAATATTTGTTATGTTCCTTCTAAAGTCTCAAATAGTTAAGATCAAGTATCTCTTCTGTAGCTGATAAGGAAGCAATTAAGCAGTAAGGTGAATATTATGTAGAATAAAAAAACAGGTATTTCCCCCTGTCCCCTCCATTAGATATGAATCAAATTCTATGTTACTCTGGATCTCAATCCAGTTATCTGTCTTAAATTTTCTGAGCCTCAATTTCATCATCCAAAAAGTGGAAGTAGCAAGACCTTTCTGGAGCATTATGGAGAGAGTTATTGATGTTCTGTGGAAAGTATAGTGCTTGGTTCATAGACATTAGATGATCTGTCTCCTAAACCCACGGTTTTAGACGGTGTTTCCTGTTTGAGGGTATGTCTTTCATAATCTGATGACTGACCTAGGCAGTGTCATTTTCTATATCTTTTTCCATAGAACCTGGGCACTTGTCAGCTGAGTTCACCACTGCAAGGCAGATCTCTACCTTTTGTTCATGTCTGTACAGTACTGCACCAAAGCACACCAGTGATGTCCACCCACCAAGATCTCAGTCTTTGGTATCCATCCCTTTGTTTTGCAAGCCCATTGGGACGTTTCCCTGAACTGTTATCTACATAGACTCTTAGACAAATCAGGACCAAGGGATAAAAGTGGTACCAAGCAGCCATCGGAAGAAGACGTGGTTGAACATTCATTCATGCATTCATTCAGTTCATATTTGTGAAACCTTATTATTTGCCAGGCTATGTGACTTGGTCCTAGGAATAGAAAGGAGAATTAAATCAGCAAACCCCCATACATTATGGAGTTGATTTCTTTATCTACCATTCTATCATAGGGAGAACAATAAAAACATGAGATTAAAAGATTAATATATATTTTGCATAGAGATTATGATCACCATTAGGAAAATAAGCTAGAAGAGCATACAGGAATAGAAAGGGGGGCATTACAATTTTAAACAGGAGGGCTGGGAAAAACACTGAGAGATGATGTCTGAGTGAAGACTTAAGGAAGGGGGAGGAAGACAGAGATAGCTAGCAGAATCTGGCATATTTTAAAGTGGGGCAAGATTCTGGTGTGGCTGCATCAGAGCAAGAGAACAGGGTCGGAGGGCATGAAGTCAGAGGGCTAAGGAGGCAGCATGTGCCTTGAATACATTTTCAAGGTTTTGGTTCCTATTCTGAATGATACCAGAGGCCACAGGAGATTTCTGAGCAGAGGGGTTTGGTCTGACACACATTAACAAATTCTTTATCATTGCTGTGTATGCAATATACTGAAGAGGTGTAGTCTCTTCAATCCAAAGGTGGTCATGATGAATGACCCTCCCCAGCACTTATACACTTTGTAATCCCCTCCTACATTAAATCTGGGCTGGCCCTGTGACTAACTTTCACCAAAGAATTTGGTGGAAGTAGAACTGTGCTTAAGGAAGCCTGAGTGCTTTGACTTTTGCAAATTTAGGAGCCCGAGGACTTTATGATAGAATGTTGGTTATTGAAGAGCCAATGGGAAAAGACCATGTGGAGAGGGAGAGACCCTGAGATTCATGAGGAGAAACAGAAACCAAGATGTTCCTACTGATCACAGCAGAACCCACACAAACTAAGTATGCTAAGAAGTCAAATGTGTGGGAAGCCACCTTGGAATCCTCATCCAGCCTCCATCTGATGCAGCTACATGAGACACTCTAAGGAAGATGGGCAGGAAAACTGCCTAGCTGAGCCTCAGTCAATCTGGCAGAATCATAAGAAATTATAAAGTAGGGATTGTTTTAACTACTAAATTTACCAGAGGGTTGTCACATGGCAACAGATCACTGGGAGAGGTGGCAAGGGCAGAAGCAGGAAAATTAGTTCAGAGGATGATAGTGGCTTTCATCATAGTAGAAGTTCAAGACAGGGAGAAGTGGTTAGATTCTCCATATGTCTAGAAGGTAGAGAATTTTCTGAGGCAAGTATATGAGCTGTGAGAGGAGGAGGAGTTAAAGCTGACTGGAGGCTCCTGTTAGCATAGAGCTGAGGAGAATCACATGTAGGGGAGGCTCAGAGACACTGTAGAGAGGCCAAACATCCTTCAGCAGTGCCCACAGAGGACTGGGCAGGAAGGCAAGATCTGGGCACTGGGCTGATAGAAACCAAGGCAGAAAGTGATAGACCCCATAGGAATTCTCTGAACTAAGCAGTCTGGTTTCTGGGCTTTTATAAGGTGCCAGTGCCTTCAGAGATAGGCCCTGAAGGAAACCTCAAAGCTGCCCTGGACACTCTCAACTTCCCTATACTACACAACTTAATCAGGGGCACTCTCTGACTTTCCTAAAAGCCTAATCTCTTTAAGACAGGCAGGCAGCCTGTTGCTTCTTCAAATCCCCTATAAAAGCATTTCCATATAAAAGAGCTGAAATAAGTTCTAGTGACTTCCTCCTACCTCAAAACCTTGCAGATCCCTGGATATTTTTCTTCATAGATCCATAGGTTGCTCAGAGATAAAAGATAGTATTTTTTTTTTGTTAATGTGTGAAAACCCGCCTTACTACATGTCCCACTTCCTCGGGAAGCAGTGCATTATTTTCTCCATCTGGCATCTGCTAAATGGTTGTGAAAATACAGGAAGTTCCTGTGAATTTCCTCAAGAAATCTTGACAGGCTTTACACTATTTTGGACTATTCTGATTTTTATTATGACATTCAAAATGCAATAAAATTAAAAAAAATAATGTAAAATGATAAAATAAAGTAAAACCTGGGCAGGCAGAATGTGGCTTTCCTTACCTCCTGTGGTAACAAGTAAGAACATTTATATAAACAAAAAACAAGAGTGAAAATAAAAATAAGAAAAAATCTTGTTTTTGAAATGCACAGAGTTGAAAATAACACAGTCAATTTAAGTTGTTTTATCAACAGTTTAGAAACATTTGCTAAAATATTTGGTTTGTTTATATCATAGAATCATGGAGTATCTGAACTCTAAGGAAGCTGAACGTTATTCTAGTAGTCTCTTCTCTTTACAGTTGAAGAATCACAAGTTCAAAGAAATTATGATTCTCCAAAGGTCCAGCTGATTAGCAGCAGAGTAAATGCTAGAATCCAATTTTCAGAATTCTTAATCCAGCTTTCTTCCTGGAGAAATGAAATATTTCCAGTACAAATATGTTTACACCGTTATTCCAGTAACCGGCTCAGCAGTGGGGAGGCCTTAATGAGGAGGCTGGGCCCAGGGTTGAGATGAGTGGACTTTCTTTGGCACTTTCCCTGCTACGTTCGCCATATTGATAGGCTTTTTTATCCTCTATTTTGTGTTCTTTATCAATTTGAATGTATGTTAATTTTATTGTGTTAGTAGCTACCATTTGATTTAAAACTTTTGATATTAAGAAAACATGAAATAAAGGAAAGTGGGAGGAGATAAGAGCAATTCGTTTTCCCCTCATTTTTTTTTTTTTTCTTATTTTAGGCAGACACGTGGGCATGCGACAAGGGAGGCCTACTATGAGGGACTGTGTTGTGAGTGTCACTCACCCCACTGACCCTGCAGACTCGAAACTTTACTGGAAAAGCCACAGAGCACTAGGGGTGCTGGCAGACTGCACTGATTCATTTTCTGGGCCCATCATTGGGAGCTGTGACCTTGGACAAAATACCTTCCCTCTCTTTCTTTAATTGCATCTGAAAACTGGGAATAGAAATAGCAAGGTTGTTGTGATAATTACGGTTAACAATTTATTTATGATTTATTTATGTATGAAATAACATTTCAACTTAACTTTATATAAGCTTCAGATGTGCATTATTGAAAATCAGCATGTGTGCTTTCTATAGTTAAGTTCACTACTGAAGGTCCAATGCTCTTAATATTATTAAGAGCTCAGAGCAGTGCCTGAGATCTATGAAGTATTCTTTTAAAGAAATATTTATTTATTTATGCATACAAGAACTGGGTGCAGGCCAAAGGTGTGGGCGGGGGGTGAAAGGATTCACCAGAGACAGAGTGGGGAACAGAACAAGCAGATTGACCAAAGTACACTGCTGAGGGGAGCCACAGGTGAGTCAGGAGAGGTCTGCTGCGCTATGTGGTTCACTTCCCTGGCTGGGGATTGAACTTGTGCTGCAGTGGCTGCGGACAGCTTCATAGGTTGCATCTTAACTTCCTGTGCAACCAGGGATGCCCAATATGAAGTATTCTATAAATATCCCATCAATAATTTCACAATAAGATTTAAACTTACTTCAAAGTACCAGATCTATCTTACTTGAAATTTTTCTAACATGTCCATGCTTTTCAAAATTCAGTTCCTGTCCTTTGATCTTTTTCTTGGCCAGTCCAACCATCCCACCTGCCTGAGTTAAACTGGAGCATCAGAATAAAAAGGTTCAGGACACAGAAGTACAAAGAGTTCCCTGTAGGCATCACTGCTGTCACTGGCTCAGGGAAGATTCACCATCTAACCCAGGAAGCAATTTCTTACAAGGCATAGATGCCCTGGCTCTCAGGTTTCAGAATGTGAGCAACAACCATATCACAGAGCCCACCCCGGAAGGGTAAGTCCCTGGATTCAGTCATTAGCACAGATCATCTAGCACCTTAGCCCCTGTGCTTTGCTCTTGTGTTTGTGACCTGTGGAAAAATGCTTGACTGTCCACTATAGGAAAATGTGTGCTTTCGTTTTTAATTCAGAATCCTTTCTACGCTATAGTTGCTAGTTCTTTTTTGCAGGATCTCTAGCAAAATACTTGCAAATTTGATTATATATCTTTTTCTGTCTTCATAGAAAACAGACATTTTATTTTCTGATATATGCATATGCGTATGTATGTATGTGTGTGTATATATATATATATATGCACATATGCATTTATTCTTTTAAGACATACCTATTCAAAATGAAAGAAAAAAAGTTATTCACTTGTGAATTCAATTAGGTAATATGCATTAAATACCTGATGTGCTAAACACACATCCTTCCTTATACTAAATTGGTTATGTTAATTAGCAGGACACCAGAGACGGGATCTAAGGCAGAGTGGGAAATGGCATAACTTCAAGTATCAAAAAAATGTCAACAAGTCATGCCAGGTAAAGAAAAGGTATAAACATTAGGGAATAGTGTGACCTGTGGCAAACTGCCAAGTTGTATGCCATTTGATTACATATCATTAAATCATATTCAAACATAATTTCTTTCTTAAAAATACAAAAATCATTATCTATACCTAAGACAATCTGTTGGGATAGCATAACTCAAGGAGGGAGTCAGTAAGAGTTCTCCAAGTTCTGACTCTATGGGGAGGCCTTTCCTGTTATACCTAGACAAATGTGTTATGCCTGTAGCTAATTTGCAATATTGACCTATAAATCAGCATCTTGGGAAAGATTCGTGTACTCTTATGCAGAACCTATTCTAAGACCAAAATGGAATGGCCACCTCCAAATTTCTCATCAGCATTCCTAAAAAGAAGGACATACCTTACAAAAGGAAAGACTATTGGAGAATAGGACACAGGAGAGTCAATTAGATACTACAGGACACATATAAGTTATATATATATATATATATATATATATATATATATGTATATATATATATCTCCACAAAAATAAGATTGGCTTATAATCCCGCCCTACTAAAAGAGTAAGTCTCCAAAAGAAATAAAGGTGGGGTGAAAGCAAAGGTCCTATCTTTTGGGGGGTACAAGGCAGGTTCAGCTGACTGTTCAATGTTGTAACACTTGTAGCAGAACAAAATACACAGAAGAAGCAGAATTAGTTCATCATGGAGTGTCCTGGGATCTCAAAATTTAAAGAGATGTAAGCAGTGGATTTCATGGGGAGATAAACAGTGTCTGGTGGGTCATGAAGAAAATAATGGATGCCAAATGGTGGAAGAAATGGATCAGAATACTGAATAGGCCTAACATTTATCATGTGTAGGGGAGATCCCATGGAGACTTTTGACTTGCATGTGGAGGGATCTCTAGTTTTGGACTGAAGGAGTTTTACTGGAGGACCTCAGACACTTTGACTGAGTCATTACTGTTGCTTGCTGGGACCTGGATGAGCTCAGGCTGCCCGAGTATAGAAGGTCTCTTCAGGAGAACCCCAAGGTTGTCCTGTACCTTGGGAATTCGGGAGTGGAGGGCAGCCACTTGGACCCCTGTGAGTATAATAGTCAACTCTGCAATATAAATTTGAAAATTCCTCAAAAAACTTAAGAAATGTTTTACTTAATTTGTGAGTCCTGCAGCCTGAGACATTATGTAGAAGTCAACAGCACAAAGGCGAATTTTAAGGGGAGCCTCTGGGTGTCCCAGCTATAGCAATTTCTTCATAGTTTCAATATGAAATTTGTATAAATGTAAGTAGGCATGAAATCAGACATTTTTAGCCATGAAATTTGTTGATTTATGATTTCCATAGGGTGTCCCCTTCAGACAAGAACAGCAGAATGTGGCCCGAAGGCTCTTCTGCCTACCCTTGTAAAGAACCAAATAATTGGCAATTTTTCTCAGAGAGGCACAACTGGTTTTGATTTAACTGAAGACTGGGAATGGCTTTTGTCAGTTGGCAGATGACTGGCTCTTCTTTGGCAATTTTCTCCTCCATTAGTGAGCACCTGTTGTTTGTGGTTGCCATCCCCACTGCAAACCTTTGGGCATACCTTGTTGCTGTCTTCCCATGTGCGATGTGTCCCCAAAAGACCCCTGATGATAGCTGTCAGTCTGTCTGATGGATCCTCTACAATGATGGTGTGTTTTACCAAAAAAAAGTCTTAGCTGACACTGAGAGAGGGAGGTTGATATGTTGCGACAGCAAGCATTGCCCTCGCAGAGTTACCCAACCCCCACTCAGCTGTCTTTATATGGAAGAAGGAAAGAAGCAATTGACAAAATCAGACATATTATTTTTTAAAGATGACAGATCATATAGATAGCCACAGAAATAAGATTTAAGCTTTGGGCCTTTCTGTTTTATGGGCAATTGAAATACATCAAAGATATAAAAAATGGAGAGGAGAGCATAGTGCTAAAGAAATTGTGGCTTATCCTGACCTGTGGCTTCCATTTTGTCCTCGGGAAGCACAATTTACCAGTAAATTCTTTTGTGCTTGATATTCTGCCTCTGAGTTTTCTAAGAAACTATGTCTTCTCTCTGACAGAGTGATATTTGGTTTATGAATGAGCATGAATTAAAAAAATTAATTGATCTTGGAAATATATAGTTTGTGTTTAAAAATTTGTTCCATTTTACCAATCTGGGGATGATCTTATGCTGTATACTTTAAATTATGAAAATTTATTTTCTCCTGGAATTATTAGTTTCATCTGGGGTAGGGAAATATTTCATATTGATTTGAAAAGGGATTTGACGATGGACCTATTTAGTGGGGATATTCACCAAGTGAGAAAGAAAATATTTTATCCTGAAAGGTGTCTCAACAGTAGGCAGATGCAGAAATAAGAGATCCAGGAGCAGGCCTCCCTGGTGGCTTAGGGGTTAAGTCTCAGCACTATCACCACTACAGCTGGAGTTCTACCCCAGGCCAGGGAGCTAACCCACATGGCACAGCAGACCTCTCCTGTCTCGCCCGCTGCTCCCCTCAGCAGTGTATTTCAGTAAATCTGCCTGTTCTGCTCCCCACTATGTCTCTGGTAAATCCTGTCACCCCAACCCCACACCTCTGGCTTATACCCCAGATCTTCTATTCAATAAATAAATATTTTTAAAAAATCCAGGAGCAAGAGTCTAAAAAGTCTGAATCAAAGTGCATTCATCTTGAAATTCCAATACAGTATTCTTTCGTTTAAGATTTATTTATTTATGCATACAAGATCTAGGGTACAGGCCAGAGGTGGCAGGGAGGGGATTCACCAGAAACAGAGTGGGGAACAGAACAGGCAGATCGACTGAAATACTCTGCTGAGGGGAGCAATGGGCAAGTCAGGAGAGGTCTGCTGCACCATGTGGGTTGCTCCCTGGCTGGGGATTAAATTCGTGTTGCAGTGGCTTGGATAGCTCATAGGTTGCTTCTCAACCCCTTGCGCCACCAGGGAGACCCCAGTACAGGATTCTTCATGAGTCTGGATAAGGGTGAATGAAAGTACAGTTTAGAAGTCCATGTTGGAAAAAATGCACCAGATTCAAATAAAGAAAAATATTCATCATTGTGAGTCTAATATCATAAGTGACACCCAGAGGGGAGTATAATATAACCAGAGGATGATGTTCTTATGCAGATACAAAATTGACTCAGAGGAAAGGAAAGTGGGAATTTGGGGTATATGGGTATCCCTCAGGATAGCCAGAAATGTAAGTTTTGTAAAAGTACCATTTCTGGAATGTTTTGAGTTTCTTGGCTCTTGTTTGCCCCTTCCCATTGCTTCTTAGAATTCAAAAAGTTTTGCTGGGCCTCCCCTGGCGGCGCAGGTGGTTGAGCACAGTGCTGTGAAGCTGTCTGCAGCCTTGCAGCACCAGTTCTATCCAGGCCAGCTGGTGAGGGTCCCACATGGTACAGCAGACCTCTCCTGTCATGCCCGCTGCTCCCCTGAGCAGTGTACTTCGTCAGTCTGCCTGTTCTGTTCCCTGCTCTATCTCTGGTGAATCCTCTCACCCTCCCGCAAATCTGGCCTGTACCCCAGTTCTTGTATAAATAAATAAATAAATTAAAAAAAAAAAAGTTGTGCTCCAAAAAATGGGAATAGAACTGAGAAAAATGAACGCATGTACAGTAGGTACCCACCTAATGGGATCATTAAGTGATTTTCAGTTAAATGGCACATAAAACCAGGTATTAGAATAACATCTTTTTTGTTCAACATTGACCAGGAATATTTTTCTCAGCAATTTATAATGAAACAACATTATTTGCACACCTGCTACATCCAGAAAATTTTGATATCCAGGGAGGAAGACTTTGGATATACTGAGACATGTACTTTGAGTTACAATAAAAATGAACTATGTGCACCTCCCTGGTGGCGCAAGGGGATAAGACACAACTTATGAAGCTATCTGCAGTCACTGTAGCATGAGCTCAATCCTCACTCAGGGAGCTACCCACATGGCACAGCAGACTTCTTCTGACTTGCCTGCTGCTCCCCTCAGCAGTGTATTTCAGTCAATCTGCCTGTTCTGTTCCCCACTCTGTCTCTGGTGAGTCTTCTCACCTCCCACACCTCTGTCCTGTACCCCAGTTCTTGTATGCATACATAAATAAATCTTTAAAAAAATAAAAGTGAACAATGATGTAAAATATAAATTAATTAATTAATTGAAATAAATAATAGACAGTAAAAGAAGAATCCATTGTTTGTAGTGGAAAGTGATGGTGACTCAGTTGTTAGAACTGACATTTATTGGCCATGCATTTTGTAAAATACCTACAAGCATTGCCACATTTAATAATCACAAAACCCTGTAATGTAGCCACTATTGTCTTATGATTCTATACTATGGGAGACTTAGTTGAAGCTATTTGCACAAAATGACCCAAGTATGAAGTGACAGAATTTTTAAAAATTGTACTATTTTTTATTGAAATATCATTACAACAATATGCATGATTTAGGGATATAGGATCATGTCTCTTCAGATATAGTTACTGTACCACACACAACACCAAAGCATCAATAATCCTCAACCAAAGCTGACTAGAGTCTGTCTTCTTACCACTCTGGCAGGATGCTTCCCATCCATGTTAGGGAGCTGGTGCAAATATCATCCTGAATGTCTGATTACACATCATCTCAGTGAAGAAGAGATGTGAGAAGGGCTGTGGTACAGCAAGCATCTTGGCTCTGCCCTCAGACTGGGTCAAATTATAACCACCAAATTATAACCACCACTAGTTTTCTATTTTTTTTAAAAGATTTATTTATTTATGCATATAAGAATTGGGGTGTAGGCCAAAGGTGCGGGGGGTAAAAGGATCCATCAGAAATAGAGTGGGGAGGGCCTCCCCGGTGGCGCAGCGGTTGAGCGCTGGGTTGCGAGGCTGCCCGCAGCCTCTGCGGCGCCGGTTCGATCCCCGGCTGCTCCCCGGCCACCGGAGGAGGGTCCCACATGGCGCGCAGACCTCTCCTGCCGCCCGCTGCTCCCCTCAGCGGTGTGCTTCGGTCCTTCTGCCTGCTCTGCTCCCCGCTCTGGCTCTGGTGAATTCTCTCACCCTCCTGCACTTCTGACTGTACCCAGTGCTTGTGTAAATAAATAAATAAATCTTTAAAAAAAAAAAAAAAAAAAAAAAAAGAAATAGAGTGGGGAGCATAACAAGCAGATCTACTGAAATATACTGTTGAGGGGAGTAGCAGGGGAAACAGGAGAGGTCTGCTGTGCCATGTGGGTAGCTCCCTGGCCGGGGAGAGAACTCGTGCTGCAGTGGCTGCAGATGGCTTCGTAATGCTGAGACTTAACTGCTTGCCCAACCAGGGAGGCCCCTAGTTTTCTGTTTTGGAGGTTGGAAATGATAGAAACTATCTAATATATTACAATATAGAAATTCAATAGTGTTGCAGAATATGGCTCAAACATCTTCATAAAATATAAATGCTGTGTAAAAATGTTTAGTTTTCTTACCATGGAATATCCTTAAGCATTTTTCAAGGAAAGTGTGTAAGATGTCTGCTCTGATTTTACTAGAAGTTAGTGCTATTTCAATGGAATCAGTAGCAAATTGATTTCACAGAAAAAAATTGTAAATATTTGATCATGTTTCATAAAATAACATTTTATGAATATTTGTATACATACACATGCTATTTTATGTTTCATCAACAACTAATTTTGCCCTATAAGTGGAATTGAATTTCTTGTGGTCTCTTGTAACTTTTTTGATTTTCTGTTCCATAACTAATGTGGGAAACAATTAATATATAAAAGATGTTTAAACCTAGTAAATGCTTTTGAACAGGCAATTGGTATTGAATTCAATGGTGCTGAATTGGAAATTCTGTGAATTCAGACATTAGGATGTCTTTTCTAAGTTGGGTTAAGGATAAAAGAAGAAGGTGTTCTGTAATCTCTAAGATGTTACATTTGGAAGACCCATGTAGAAAACAAACAGGTTTCAAAAATTTATCAAAAACAAGAAGATCTATTCTGGATAATATTATAGTAAGTTAAACTTCAAATAAATCACACAGAAGGACTGGGCAACAAGAAAACTTCAGAATAGATTGGTCATTTATTGTTGATTATATTTTGACATTACTGGTGATAGAAAAAAGCATGAGAAGACTGAATAGGAGTGAAATGTATTTAGTTTTGAGAAAAATGTATGAAATGTATACTAGTTCTGTAAGGTGAGTAAATAGAGGGATATATGGAGTTAACTTTGAGATGGCAAATGCCTCAATACGCAATCTTACAATTTTCAAAAACATTTTCAATTCTCAGTTACACATGATACATTCGTATAATCAGCAATATTATTCATTGATTGGCTAAAGAAAACAAGATTATGAAATTTTCAAGAGCAATGGAATGGAGAGAGTCAGAAAAAATATATATCCTGGGATGGGAGGAAGGGGTAGAGAGGTGATGGATGTGGATGGTGCTAAAACATTGGTGGTGAGCATAGGTGTTATACATACCCAGTGAGGTATGAAGCTGTACTCCTGAAGCTTACACAGCACTATAAACTAATAATCCATCGATGAAATTTTATTTGAAAAAAAGAAAGAAAATATATCCAAATAATTTAGGTTTATAAGAATGTTCTCAATAAATTACATACTGACAAAAAGGAATAAGAAATTAAATGAAATGTTTTCCTTGCACCAAAAAATGAATTGGTCTAAGTTTCATAGAAAAATAAGTTGTGGCAAAACTTTGGAAGTCATTTTGTTCAATGCCAGTCTCCAATTCTTAGCCATCTCAGAATGTGTTATCCTGTCCCTATTAAAATACTTCTAACTATGAAATGTTTATTTCATAGGGTAGCTAATGTTGTCTTGGAAGTACTGATTGATGAAATTCTCTAAAGTCTGTCTAAATGGAACAACCAGACCATACTAATGCTATACATTTTGAATTTACCAAGTCAACCTTATTTGTGCTACTGAGGTTTTCTGACTTATAAAACATGATGGCTATAATTTGACTGCCCAAAACAAATCCATCCTTCAACTCTTCCACAAGTGGTAATTCAGGTTTGTTAAGGATCCCCTGTCTAATCCTCTATTAAAATTTATGCCAATGAAACTTTTCTTGGGAATTTTCTTTTTTCTTTTTTTTTTTTTAAAGATTGATTGATTGATTGATTGATTGATTGATTTATACAAGCACTGGGTACAGTCAAAATGCATTCAAAGGACAGTGATCCCAGGCCAACCCATCAGGCTTAAAGAGAGTAGTCACCACTGTCTGAGGGCTGTTGTGGCTGTAGCACCTGTTTGAACAAAACATTGTACTTTGTTCTCTAGGACCTGGGGAGGAATGAAGCCAGCAGTCTGTAAGACATATGATTCCTCTTCGCTATTGTGGAAAGTAGGTGTGGAATTTAAGAGTGCTTTCCTTTTTGCTGCTTAAAAATAGTTATTAATATTTGGAAACAAAGGATATCTGACTTAAATCTCTGTGCCATTCCCATAATTAGGACTCCAGGATACATAGGGAAGTTGATGCAACGCATATTTTCTTCATACCTTTCCACCTTCTGGTAGCACTTACAGGGACTCGGTGACTTGGGACCCGATGGCTTCCTATTCATCTCTTCTATTGAGTTAACTCCTTCTCTGCCTTCAAACCTCTTTCCAGAATAGGGTCTGAAATGTATTGAAAAGTCAATGTAGATGATTATTTGCTATGCTTGAACCTTGAAGGTCATGGGGAATCACTTCTTACAGGATGGAACAGGTGAGTTGCAGCCAGAATGCACATCAGACCAGGGATTCTTAAATGTGGGGGAGCACTGCTAACTTGGGGGGTGCATCGGGGCAATTTTGAGGGTGTGCTGGAAATTCAGAGTTTCAGAAAGGATATTCAACATTGCCATTGTCAATCATGGAATTTAATTTATGCAGCAATCATATATAACATAAAAGAAAAACATTGGATACTTATTTTATGAAAAGGTAATATGGTTTAATCTGTTTGATTTACTTTATTATAAATGAACTCACATGAGAATCATCACCCAGAGGGATTGACCCACCTACTCTTGTTAGAGTGAGCCCAGTTTTCAATGATGAGGGCACTAGTAAGTATTGCCTCATCTGTTGTAGATGGCCCAGGAGCAGTCTGCAACACCACCTGCTCTAATGACGCAGCTGGGTGCTCTGATTCAAGGTTTCCCGTATGTATTTTATAATCATGAGAAGCAAGTGATTAACAGACATGTTCCAGAGCCCCACCACAGATGCCCTGAATCACAGCTTCCAGGGATGGCCCTGGGCGTGTGTATGTTTAACTAATGCTCCAGGTATATCTCACATAAGAAGAATTTACTTTATAGTAGTTAACACAATCACCACAATCTACAGCTCAGCCTTTTAAACTTAATCAACACACTCCAGTTTCCTTCATTCTGCTGGGTAACATTTACGCCTTTATCTGACACATTTGTTGAGTGCCTGCATGTGTAGATACCTGCATGATGGGGTTACAAAAACAAAAACAGAAAATGAGGCCTTGCCATTGAAAACTCACATGCTAGTAAAGACACTGGCATACACACATTAAAAAAAAAAAAAAAGAGAGAAAGAAAGAAAGAAAAAGAAAGAAAGAAAGAAAGAAAGAAAGAAAGAAAGAAAGAAAGAAAGAAAGAAAGAAGAAAGAAAGAAAGAAAGAAAGAAAGAAAGAAAGAAAGAAAGAAAGAAAGAAAGAAAGAAAGAAAGAAAGAAAGAAAGAAAGAAAGAAAAGGAAAAATGCAGTCTGTTCCAGAAAGAGGTGCGAACACAGTGATAATGAGGTAGGACAAAGGAGAGAAAACTGACCTGGCTGGGAAGTTGAGCAGGGCTTCTCTAAGTAGGGAGAAGAGTTAGGAGGCCTGCAGAAGAGATAGAGCTGCTGAAAAGAGAATAGGTGAAGAACTCACTGCAGGGAAGGCCTGGCTTCATGTCACTGGGCAGTGGTGTAGCTCAGCAAGGCTGGGAAACTTGGGACCTTAAGAAGAGTGACAGAAGGTGAAGGGACTATTCATCAGGAAGTTTGAATTTCATCTTATAGGCAACAGAGTGAGTTGAATTTGAACCCATCAGCAAATCTCTGTAGGCAATGAATTTGTTTTTTGCAATGATAATATTAGTGACAGGACAGAGAAAGCAAGAGGTAGTAGTGGGCAAGGAGAACAATTAGGAAAATGGGGTGTGGCAATAGGGAGCTGTAGTGGCAGGAAAGGCCAGAGCAGGATCTCTATGATCCAAGCAGATGGGTGAAGAAGGAGTCCTGGAACCCTCGGTGACTTTTGAGGCTTTTATTGGGATTTTACCAGGTACATGGCAGGCAGGGGTGCCAGGGAGGGTGTGGGACAGGAGGCTGGCAGGCAAATCTTCACTCTTCCTGGGCTCTCAAGCGTTCTCTCATCTCATTCTCTCTCTTCTGCTCGTTCTCGTTCTCTCGCCTGTTCTTATTCTGGTAGTTCTGCTCTGCTCTCCCTGCTTCTGGCATTCCCAGGACAGAGCCCTTATAAGCGGTGAACCTATCTACATATGCCCACACCCTACTCCAGGTGCCCCCACCAGGCATGCATTCAGGACCGCAGGGATCCATCATTAATCCTAATGGTGGGAGGACAGAAAAGCCTAACAATCATTTACCCTAGAGAAGCCTCTAAAATCTGAACCCCATAGACTTCCTTGCTTCGAAATGACTATGTCTCCTACCCAGCACTTTGGAACCAACCTGACCAGTGTGATGCTCTCCAAAGCAGAGTGTTTAGAAACATTTCCTTATGTAGACAATGTGGAACAAAATCCAAATTCAAAAATTCAGAACAAAGTTCTTCGTACTTTTTTGGCTTAGGTAAGCATAAATCAAAATGAAACCAACCTACAGGGCATCACTCTGAGACACTAAGTTAAGCAATAATTTTAATGCCTTATTCTTTGGACTCTCAATTTTGTCCTTCCTGTTTCTAAAATCTACTTAACCTACAGGGGGAAATATACACAAGCATACCTCCATATCAGTTATGTTGAGCATGGCTCTGCAGCCTGAGTAAATTGCATGCCATCTGTGTACATTGTTTACAATTTTACTATGGATTTGGGTAATGATGTTGTTTCAATGTGGTGTCATCACTTGTAACAAATGTACTCTCTGCTGGGCCATGTTGATAGTGAGGAAAACTATGCCTGTATGGGGGCAAGGAATATGTGAGAAATGGCTGTACTTTTTGCTTTAAAACTATTCTAAATGATAAAATACTTTAAATAGAAAAGAAAAAAAGCATTTACAGGAAAGTTTATGATGCATGACCTTATGTATATGATTACATACATACACACATACACGTATATTTTTAAAGTGTTTTATTTATTTATTTTTTAAAGATTTATTTATTTATACAAGCACTGGGTACAGTCAGAAGCGCGGGAGGGTGAGAGAATTCACCAGAGCCAAAGCAGGGAGCAGAACAGGCAGAAGGACCGAACTACACTGCTGAGGGGAGCAGCAGGTGCGGCAGGAGAGGTCTGCACGTCATGTGGGACCCTCGTCTGGTGGCTGGGGATCAAACCGGCGCTGCAGAGGCTGCGGGCAGCTTCGCAACCCAGCGCTCAAACGCTGCGCCACCGGGGAGGCCCCACATATATATTTTTACCAAAAGTGATAAACCTGTGCATTTATATATAAAATGTTCCTCAATAAAGAAAAAAAAAACTATATACGTAAAATGTATGGCATATACATTTTTTCAGACACTACTTAGCAATTTTTAATACCTTTAATAATATTGTGTAAGTCTATAATGGAAGCAGCAACACCTTTCAGTTGATAAGAGGACAGTTGCATGAAACTGCAACTGGAACTCCTCTAGCTGTGAAACTCAATTTACTTTTATAAAAACTGATAATGGTTTTAGTTTAAACAACTAGTGTAGTTATAAAGGGATATGGGTTCTTAAACAAATGCCTTCTTAATAATATCCATATTTCCTTCACCAAGGACAGAACTCATGTGGAAATGCATATCTGCTTTTTTCCTTTAGAAAAATGATACATTTAGAACTTAGAGTTTTTAAAAATATCTCCTTACTTTTTGAGCACACGGTGGTCACAGAAGAGAGGCAAAGTTTGGCAAGTCACTATAATTTGTTTTTTATTCTATGAGCAAAAGTACCTTTGAAAATATATTTTTAAAAAGGCTTTAAAATATATTCATGAAGTGAGTGCACCATCATGGTCTTCTTCAAGAGTCTCTTTCAGTAAATGAACCCATGGGAATCCAAGCACATCTGAACATGATGTATGTATGTTTGTTCATCTCTATATTTGTCACACATCATTTATAGCTGTCTATATACCACCTAAGCTTCTGTATGTAAGATTCCCCCTGCCTTTGTATGCCCTGAAGAATAACTGACATTCTGTGCATGTGTTAACAAAAGATCTCTGTTCCCAAACAAAAAGATCCCTCACTCCTGAGATGGCCGTTGGAGAGTGTCCAGGGCTGACACTTGACCCCCACTCTTAGGAGGCGAAAGGGAGCATGCTCTGTGTGCCCTGGCCCCTGACACCTTCCCCTGTGCATTTAATCAGCCCTGATAAATGAGCTTGCCTGGAAGAATACAAAGGGCCACTGCTGTGTCTGAGCCTGCCCTCCACGCTCTCCCAGACTAAATAGCAGGCAGAGAGGGTTGCAGCTTTGACTCATTCAGAGGCTCTCTTCCTTGCAATGACCTCTGCTGATCGTGGCACCATGCACCATGGACACCTGCTCCTTGAGAGGGAAGGTCCCACAAGCAAATCTGCCTTTACCAGGCCATAGACTCAACAGGGCCCCTAAAGATAACCTTGGCCAGCTGGGTTCCAGGAACTGCTGTCTATCTAAGGAGTAGGAGATACCACCAGGCACCAAATGGAAAACAACTGCAATTGTATAGAAATTATGATTTTAAAGTCTTTATAAATCTAAGGACAATATGAAAAAAAATCCCTGAAAACTCCAGGATATCATTTAGCCTAAAACACAGAACAATGTGCTGCCTGTTCTTAACCCCAGTCTACTGTTTAAAAAAGCTGATAATATCCATTATTTACAACTAAGGGTGAGCAGAAATGGGTTCTCTTTGTACACTGATGATAGGAGGCCATGTGAAGAACTCTACTTAGACCACAGTTTGACAAAACTTTCCAGATTCTGAAATGTGCTTATGTATGACCCAACAATTTTATGTTCAGAAAAACTTCCCTTGGAATCCTGGTGCACTTACCCAAAGATATGTGTTTAAATGTGTCTTTTACGACTTTATAGGATGTGAACAAATACTAAAAAAAAAAAAACTAGATATCCACTAGCAATGGGCTCCTAGAATAAAATATGCACGTTAATTAATACTGCACATCATATGCCCACAGAGAAGGAGCCAAGGTTCCCCTATGAATGAAAACTTAGTTCATAGAACAATACATTTATATGATGATTCTATCATGTAACAAACACCAAAAAAGGATGATGGATTATAAAATTGCACACACTCGGACTCCCCCTAACCCATGTGCAAACAACTAGTCTAGAAGAATGTACCAAGTCTGTTTTAAGAGATTACCTGTGAGAAATGGTGTGATTAGGGCCTCCCTGGTGGCACAAAGGGTTATGTCTCAGCACTATGAAAATATTTGCATCACCAGTTGGCCAGGGAGCTACCCACATGGCACAATAGAACCCTCCTGTATGCCTGCTGCTCCCTTCAGCAGTGTATTTCAGTAGATCTGGCTGTTGTGCTCTCCACTCTGTCTCTAGTGAACTCTCTCACCCACTCCTGTCCCGCACCTCTGGCCTGTACCCCAGTTCTTATATGCATAAATAAATAAAATAAATATATAATATATTTTTTAAAAGATTTATTTACACAAGCACTGGGTACAGTCAGAAGTGCGGGAGGGTGAGAGAATTCACCAGAGCCAGAGCGGGGAGCAGAGCAGGCAGAAGGACCGAAGTACACTGCTGAGGGGAGCAGCGGGCGGCAGGAGAGGACTGCGCGACATGTGGGACCCTCCGCTGGTGGCCGGGGAGCAGCTGGGGATCGAACTGGCGCTGCAGCGGCTGCGGGCAGCTTTGCAACCCAGCGCTCAACCGCTGTGCCACCATGGAGACCCCCTAAAATAAATATTTTTTTTAAAGAAAAGAAATGGCGTGATTAGGAGATGTGAAGGAAAACTTTCAACTTTGAGTATGTCTCTGTATTGTTTGAATTTTTATAATTACCTATGTTAGTGGACCAAATTCACTTAAAAAATAGAAGTATCTGACTTTATCTTATGTATTTTAAGAATGATGGGACAAGACAGGAAAGGAAACAGCGCAATATTGATTAGAACACCCCCCCAACCCACATCTCCATAGAAAGGCTATGGTGATGCACTATACTGCCCAGCGCCTGCTCTAAACGCCATCCTTTATGACATCAGCTTATCTCCTTTTCTTAATTTGGTATTTGTAGATATATGTAAGTGTTTTGAGATGGGGAACCTTACTTCTCATTGATACCCAAAATTCTGAAAGTCAGAATTTTATGTGGAGGAGATGTTTGAAATGGATCTTGGAGAATGAGAAGTTTTTCAGTGAAGAGGAAATTTGCGTCCCCGGGAGAGGGACTGGAAAATGTGTAGCCACCAAATGAAGCAGCTGCCATAACATGGCCAGGCCAATGGAAAGTATAGTACAGAGTCTAGCCCTATACTCGACACACAGCAGGGGTCTGCACGGGAGTTCTGTCCAGAGCTGGACAGGACTTCCTTACCACGAAGCACATCTAGAAGGCAGTGGGGCTTGGAGAGGCAGAATCTAAATGTGCTTGAAATCCACTGATGAAAATTCGGTGAGGGAGAGAATATGAGAAGTTTTCCAGTTTATCCCACTCTATGTAAAGGATACTTTTCTACCCCGTAGTAACAGTGATTATTTCAGGTTGCAAGAGAAGAGAACAAATCTTCCATTTTGTTTTTTTATTCATAAAATACCCTTATATAGTCCTTGTTAAGAAGCTTCAGAGATAAGCTGAGTTTCTGAAGCTGACACCTTCAGTGCCACCTTTGTGTTCTTAAATGTAATTTCAAATCCTTTAAAAAGAATGATGTTCTTATATAAATAATTTTCATAATTTGTAGTTATGGATTACCACACTTTTTATTACTCTTCAAAATTATGTAGATTCAGTTTTCCCAATTTTCTATTTGTCACAAATCTCATCAAGCTTGTCTTTTACTCATGAATCTCTCAGAACATCCTGTTATCCTTAGGTGGACTGAATTGTTAATGATCCAGCACATCCATTTCAGCAGAAAGCATCAAATACTTGGTATAAATGTTGTTTACATACGTGTAAGATATTATTTTCTATGCAAAAATATGGGTGAGATCAATGGCATGTTAGAAAATATTTCATATTTGATTTTCCAGGAAAAAAGAAAAAGAAAAAAAAACTGTTGTGCAGCATTTGCCTATTTCTGTGTATAAATACTCCCACCAAGGCAAATTTTAAGTTATTTATATGACATCAAGGAATGCAGAATTGGAAAGAAATGCATATACAGTTAGCTCACCTAAGCTGCTCTGAACTAATTCCTTTCCAAGCACTGCAGGAAAACCTTCATCAGCATTTGGACTAAATGAGTAACTTAAGTGGGAAAGTCCAAATCACTTCAACTTCATTCAAACATTAGTTTTTTGTGTTATTTATTCAGTGATGCACTGTTGGACCAGCACTAGTATGAGCCAAGCAATGTTCTAGGAGGCAAGGATTTAGCAATAAAAGAGACAAGTTCACAGAACTTATATTCTAGGAAAAGAGAAAGAGAAATTCAAAATAAATGAGTGAAGTAACTCATATTTCATTTGGTAATAAATGCCATGAAGAAATATAAAGAATAGAAAGATGATAGGGAAAGTCTAGAAGGAGAAGGGCAGGGGGCGGAGAGGCCACTGCATTTTATGGGAGAGTTAGGTTATCATGAGAAAATACTGAGAATAATAGAAAAGCCAGATATAAAATTAGGCAAGAACTTTTCAAGCCACAGAATCAGCAAGTTATTGGGTTCTGAGGCAAGAGTATACTAGCAATGTTATAGAAACAGCAAAAGCCAGTGGAGCCCAAGCAAAGTGATTATTAAAATCCCGAATTTGGGAATCCATTGATACATGTTCAAAAAAAAAAAAGTATATTAATTTCCTTTTTCCTTCTCCAATGACATCAGCATATTTCCACTTAAATCAAAGACCTACTTACAATTCTAGAAAGATGTTTGGCCTCTGTTTTAGATACATTTTAACAAAACCTGTGCCAGGGGACTCCCGCCTGACCTGTCCCTGGGCCCAGTAACCACATGCTGACCGCTCCATGTTTGCCTTAATGTCTGCAGCTCTGTAAAAAAGAAAATGTTCTGTATTCATTAAGGTTGTCTTTAAATTGTGTGATGTGGTTTTCATTAAAAAGTCATTTCTTCTGTAGTGAAATTATATCTTTTATTTATTTGTTAATTCAGCTAACAAATATTTATTGGGTACAAACTATGCTCTAAAAAATGCACACAGCACTAAAGATAGCAGTGGTCAAAACACATTTTCCTCCCACCATCATGATGATTAACATTTAGTGGAGCAAGCATTCAACAAATATTTGGACCAGTAATTCAAGAAACCTTGTGATGATAAGCATTATAAAAACACATGTTACTGATACACAAGAAATAATGAAGTCTCAGACAAAAGATGATTTTAAGTTAAAAATACCTTGGTAGGACCTCCCTGGTGGTGCAAGGGGTTAAGAACCACACCATGAAGTAATCTGTAACCTCTGCAGACGAGTTCGATCGATTCTCTGCTGGCCAGGGAGCTACCCACATGGTGCTGCCGACATTTCCTGTCTCGCCTGCTGCTCCCCTTAGCAGTGAGTCTGCCTGTTCTGTTCCCCACTCTGTCTCTGGTGAATCCTCTCACCCCCAGTACTTCTGGCCTGTGCCCCAGTTCTTGTATTCTTAAGTAAATAAATAAATATTTTTTTAAAAATTACCTTAGTAGACAAAATGTAATAAATTGAGTTAGAACCCAGGGGAGCCTGGAGCTGAACTGGAGTGCCCTGTACTTCTATGGTGAGAAGAGTTGTTACAAATGGTAAGTGTGGAAATGTGGGGCAGGAATAGAGCATCAGAATTTAAGCAGGAGAGATTTAGGAATGCAATTTGGTTGGAAGAGGGGATGGCTAGATACTGCTTCCGAAGAACATCTCACACAAGATGGAGAACTTTGCCAAGTACTTAATGTCAAGGAATGTTCAGGCTTTTAGGAGACAAACCTCCCTAGGCCCTGTCTCCTCTTCACATTGGGATACCCAGGGAAAAGGCTTCCTTACATTCACCAGCCTGAGGACCGGGATGGTGGGAGTGGCAGCACACTGAACTTCTTGTGATGAAAGAGTCCTCCCTCTTACAATAATCTGGAGCCAGCTTCTCCACTCAGACCAGGTTTGGCACTTATGAAAGGTCAAACTCCTAGGAAGTGATTGTAGCTGAGAAATTAACAGCTGTGTTCATTTGGGACACAGGACAAAGGAGGATGTGGCAATGCCATGGTTGGCCATGTTGCTACAGCTTGTTGTTGTTGTTTTCCTCCAAAGAATTTCTTAGGCTCTGCTCTTCCATCAATGTCTATCCTAAAACACAGGACCTTGTTCTGACTATCGTGTACTTGACCTTTACATGACCTAACCCAGTCCCTGCACCTTCGGCAGAGCGCCCTACATCTGCAGGGCTGGAGGTACAAATGTCCAGGGGTCCAGAGTCACTCTTTTGCTCAAGGAGCAAGATCTGGGCTTCCAGCGCTGCCTGATATGGGGACAGGGAGAGTTTGCGGCCCACAGCCTGGCTCCATGACTGGATACTCTCTGCTGAGCACTGCAGTAGAAATGCAAAGATGACCCTCTGCTTTGGTCTGCCACCGTGACAGCAGTCAGGAGAAAAGAGGGAGAGAGAAGAAGTGAGGTGAGCTGGCAGCTTTGGACTGGCAGGGTTAGTCATATTTCCAACTGTGTGGAGGCTGCCCTGGGATGCGAGGTGAAAAGAATCAAACCCACTAAGTCTGTCTCTCAAACTTATTAGGGGGCTAACCAAGGTATATTTTTACTTCTTTTCAAACAATAATGATTTCTCATGAAACTTAAAAAGAAAAAAAAAAGGGGGGGGGACAGGAAGACTATATGTATCCAGTCTGAGTCTCATGTAATCGGAAGTGTGGGATGTAAAAAGGCTTCCTTGCCAAAAAAGAAACACTGTTGAAATGATACAGAGTGAATAAACCACAGGCCCCCAATTAACAGCAGTGTGGGACACTGTCAGGCCACACACACAGAAGGCAGACTCTCTGGGCAATGTTAAAGGAAGTTGAGAATTGGAAATTCTCAGAAAATAGATAGAGACAGGAATGGGGGTGGGGGTGGGGTTGAGAAAGGGCATTTCAAATAATCTTAACTCGTCTGAGCCAGATGGAATAGTCTCCCTTCCCTAACACAGCAACTTGAGACAAAGCACATGTCTGCACCACAACAAACATTTCGGTAGGGAATAAACAGGGCACATGTCCCAGGAAGCGGTGTTACAGTCATCTGTGATCTTGGATTTGGCATGCAGGATGCTCTCCCATCAGCCATGCTCCCTGCTGGTGGACCATTTCACTGACGCTGCCCAAAATGTTCTGGATGTTTTGAAATGAGGGTGACCAACTATTTTGGGAGGGGACAGTGGGAAGTTCTTGTGACATGGGACTTTCAGTACTAAAACCAGGAAAATCCCAGGCAAATGGGGTGACTTGGTGATTCTATTTTAGTCTCACTGATGTGGGGCAGTCTTTGGCAATCCTCACACTTGTTCGGCCAAGGTCTCAGCCTAGCAGATGGCGTCTGTTCCCCAGGCAGGCGACATGGACTTGGCCCCAGCCCCATGGAGAGATGCTGCAGGCAGAGGCTGAGGGAGGTTTTTATACCAAGGACTGGATGTGAACAATTAAAAGCCAAATGACACAGTGAGGCTCGGCGAGAAACACAAAGTATCTCTCTCTTTTTGGCCTTTACTCATCACCAAGGCCCATATTTTCATCCACAGAATCCAGGGCAGCAAGCACAGGGCCAAGTGGCTTTGTGGGCAATGGGCATTGGCTGTGGGACCAGGTGGAGAACATAGAGGTCTGTTGGCAAGTATGTGTGAGGGCCCAGCGGGGACCCAGAGAGCACTGGAGTCTAACATTGGGAGTGCAGGAGGGAGAGAGGGTGTGTGGTGAGGAGCAGAGGCTAAAGAAATCTGGACTCCACGTGGGACTGATAGAGCAGACCAGTGTGGTTATTGAGATAAGTATAATACTTATCTTTTTGTGGATTACTTTGTGTCAGATATTGTGCTAAGAGGATGTGAACATGATTTTATTTGAATGTCAATGCAATTTTATGAAATTAGTACGATTTATACCAATCTCCATTTTAAAATAAGGCACACAGAGTTTCAGTGTCTTGCCCAAGGTCACAGAGGCCTCCCACTTGCAGCTTTGTGGCTATGCAAGGACTATGTTGCAAAGTGATGAGGAGCTGGCCTCAAATTTCTTGAGAAGAAACCCTGGGTCCTCACTTACTATTTGCTAGTGATAATTTAATGCCATAAGCCCAGAACAGGACCTGCCACAGAGTAAGTGATAAATAAATGTTGACTTGTGACTAGCTGTGGATTATAGATATCACCAAAATTCTCACAAAGAGAAGCTGGGGTTTGAAACATTCTGACACCAGAATCTGAGCTTTTTACATTTTGTTCTTGGTTAAGTCCTAATTGTGAAACCTAGGGGCACGTGGTCTCCACTACCAGCTGCTCCTGTGCAGGGTCTTCCATTGAGCAAGTTATTTTATCAGCATTTGTACATTCCCTTCCTACCTACTACTTAGAAATTGCCTACACACTGGTCTTAAATGGGTCTGTGGTGATTGTCTGATATACGTTGGTTGGATGGTTTTGTTGTGCTACATTTTAGGGCAGGTTTCTGGTCTTAAAGCTTCCTGTTACATTTTTATAGAATTTCTTGGAATAGGAATATTTCAGTTTATTCCCTCAAGTTTCATTATATTAGAAGGGACCCCCAAAAATAGCTCTCATTGACTTCCTCACACAAAAGTCTTGATCTAGCCTAGGCAGTTCTCTCAACTACTTCCTAACATTTGACATGTTATCTACTTAAGTATAAAGAGGCTGCTTTTTTGGCATCCTGATTTATCTGTAAGGATGGAATCTTCAGTTCTTTAGCATTTGACACAACACACCATATGCCTTTTCCAGAATTTCCTAGCATTCAACTGCTGTTCCGTTGCTGTCTTTCCCATGAGCTAAGTGTTAAGCTTGAAATAATAGATTTGCTAACAATGCTACTTCTTTTATTTCGTATAGAAACAGTGTCATTTTGCAATACTTTTCCTGTGCCTATGGGTATCTGAGATGAAAATGCTAGAATGTGAATTTTATTTTCTGGGCAAAGTTGATACTAGAGATATTCAGCAGTTGGCTTGCCAGTTCCTGCCTTCTCTTGAAAAACAAGCTGATCCCAACAATGGCTGTTTATAAGAAAAATTGCTTTTGGCCTTCAGAAATTCAAACACCTCTCTGAAATATTTAGCGTTTGTAATAAAATTTATATTTTTTCAACTAATATTTATTTGTATCTCTCTAACTGATATATATTTTAGACACACGTAATTAACCAAACTCATATTTCATTTTCTTTGTTTTGGACAGCTTCTTAAGTTATGCAATTTCTAGACACGTCTGAAAACATGTATTTAAATTCACTTAAAATAGTTTTACTTTTCCTTGCATGCAATCTCTCAATTTCAGTATTTGTCTTATAAGTTCTAATGGTATTGCTCAAAGGAATGGACCCTCGACTGAATGGCATGATACACAAATTGCAGGTTTCACTGTGGGAAGTCTATACATTTTGCAAATTCTGTGATATTTCAAACTGACTTTATTCATGTAAGTTCTACTTAGTATAAACCAACTAAAATTGAGTCCTTTTGGATTATTAGTTTGCAAGAAGCTCTTGCAGATGGAAAAAAAAATATTATTTTCAAGCATTTTCTACAGGGATGAAATTGACAAGATTTCAGTGATTCTCCCATCATGGTACAAGGATAATATTATGAATTTTGACTAGATTCATGCACTTCCTGCATGAATCTATTCCTGAGCAAGGACTTAGTAACTTGGAATTTAGCTGAAAGTAACTGAAACACACTGTGGAGAAAGCAAAATGGACACCCAAAATAGCCTTCTCACTAACCCAAGGAAACAAAGCAAAGTGTTACTTTCACCCAGCCTGATATTATCCGCATGTGAGTTACTGTGAGGTGAAATGTGCCCCCTAAAAGATATGTGAAATTCCCAACCTTTTACACCTGTGAGCTTGATCTAACTTTTTTATTTTTTTAAGTTATATTATGTTGATTGAAGGAATGTTATTTTACAGCCTGGTATATTTAGGTGAACAGGATCACACCTCTTCAGAAGTATGTTACCACACCACTAACTCCCCATTAATGCTCCAGGACGTACATCGGGCCCCTCCCCACATTGTACCTCACATCCAATCCTCCTCCTCTGGTGGCTTCAATTCTATAGTCATAGTCCTAGGGTTTCTTTCGGTTTAGTTTAGTCTGTTCCTTTGTCTTGTTTCTTCATTATCCACATATGGGAGAAATCCAGTGTTTGGAAATAGAGTACTTCTAGATATAACCAAATTAAGATGAGATCATGCTAAATGAAAGCAAAACCTAAATCTGATGATTGATGCCCGTCTAACCTGTCTAAGAAGAGAACAGGACTTGATAAGAGGCAGAGATTAAGAATATCAAGGATTGTCAGCAACCACCCAGAAGTTATGAAGAGGCAAGGATGGATTCCTCCCTAGAGCTTTCAGCAGGAGACTTGTTCTTCCTGTACTTTGATTTGATACTTTTTGGGCTCCAGAACTATGTCAGAATAAATTTCTGTTGTTTTAAGGCATACGGTTTGTGGTGATATTTTATGTTAACCTATACTAATACTAACCTATACTAATACAAGTGTGAAGTTAAAATTTTTCTTTTCTTTTTTTTTAAAGACTTATTAATGCATACAAGAACTGGGGTATAAGCCAAAGTGAGGGTGAGAGGATTCACCAGACAAGGTGGGGAGCAGTACAGGTGGATCTACTGACATACACTACTGAGGGAAGAAGTGGGCAAGACAGGAGCATTCTGCTGTGCCATGTGGGTATCTCCCTAGCTGGGGATCAAACTCGTGCTGCAGAGGCTGTGGATTGCTTCATAGTGCTGAGACACAACTCCTTGTGCCCTCCAGGGAGGCTTTAAATTTTCATTTTCTATATAAATTAGAAGCCATTGATGTAAAAATTCCTGCTGGACTAATTCTAATTTTGGAATCCCTTGATGTGACTAATAAAAAAATCTTCTCTGTTATACCACTTCTTACACCTTGTACCAAACACTTACATGCACATATGAAGAATGCACTAACAGAATATTGCAAACTATTCAAGTAAACTACCATGAAAATGGAGATAATGGACATAGCATGAAGGAAGATTAGAATCCCAGAAATGTGGGCCTCCCTGTTGGTGCTGGGGTTAAAGTCTCAGCGCTATCAAGCTGTCACCAGCCACTGTGGCATAAGGTCAATCCCCAGCCAGGGAGCTACCCACATGGTGCAGCAGATTTCTCCTGTCTCACCCACTGCTCCCCTCAGCAGTGTATTTCAGTCAGTCTGCCTGTTCTGCTCCCCACTCTGTCTCTAGTGAATCTTCTCACCTCCCCACCCCCACCACACCTATGGCCTCTACCCCAGTTCTTGTATGCATAAATAAATCTTTTTTAAAAAAAGAATCACAGTAATTTGATATAAATAAGACTACAAAATAAATGAAATTATTCAAGAAATATGACAAAATGTGACGTTATTTGAAAAGAATGGGCAGTTTTAGAAAAAGAATCTAGATTTTAAGTGAAAAAACAGTGAATAGATTAAATGAATTAAATGCAGCAAAAGGGAGAGATAGATCTGATTAAAGTATAACAGGGAATAATCACTTAGCATTAAAAATATTTCTACATATGGGGCCTCCTTGGTGGCCTCAGGGTTAAGTGACAGCACTATCACCACTATGGCCTGAGTTCTATCTTCCAGCCAGGGACTTAAGACACATATGACATAGCAGAACTTTCTTGTCTCTCCCACTGTTCCCCTTAGCAGTGTGTTTCAGTAAATGTTCTTGTTCTGCCCCCCATTCTGTCTCTGGTGAATCTTCTCACCCCCAACACCTCTGGCCTACACCCCAGTCCTTCTACACACCAGTTCTTCTACATACACACACACAAACATATACACACAAAATTTCTATATATCTTTGCAAGGTGTCTAAAACTCTTTACACTCTAGAGTGCTACACAATAATAAATAAATGAATTAATTTTCTATTCTCTTTGATTCTACTCTACTTTAAAGTGGAAGGAATTCTGAAAAAACTTCCACTAAATTTTGCTGTACATTGAAGCGGATTGATTCAAGTGATAAGTCACTTTCCTAGACATTAGCTTGCCATTCTTCCTTCAGCAGCTGTGTATTTAACATGTTTATAAAGAACATTGAAAACCCATAGCCAAAACCATTCTTTCTCCTAGCAATAATATGAAGCTAATATATAAAAGCAATAACTCTCAAAATTCAATAAAATCTGATTCAATAAATTATTGATCAAACATCTAACATAATGCAAAAAGTGCTATAATAATGGCTTATGACAAACTTTTGTTTCAAAGGATCTAATCTGAAAGGCAACAGGAGTCAGGAAAGCTGCATTATGAGTTTGCCCTGGGCTCAGTAGCAGTCAACTGTTATGTGCCATTCTGAGAAGTGCTAGGAATTTTAAGTAAAGGAAAGAAACTCAGTGTGTCACCATTGGGAAGAGCAGCTTTAGATCTACCTCTGTCCTTGAGACTAAATTCTTTCTCTCCTTCTCTTCTCTTTTTCCTTTCTTATCTCATTCATTTGCATGAATTATTGAAATATTAATCAAATAACAGTATAGTTTAAACATAAATATAGTAATAATAAATAAGGCAATTTAATGACCAAAAACACAGCAAAAACACTCCATGGCATAAACTTCAGAAATAATGAGTGACAGTAAGCAAAATGCAGAAAAAAACCTACTGAATGGGAGAAAATATTGGAACACTATGCATATGATAAGTGACTGATATTGAAGATCTACAACTCATCAAATAAAAAAGAAACAAACTAAGCAAAATAAATCAGAAGGAGGAAGATACTTAATGGCTTAACTTATATGTGGAATTTTGAGAAACCAAACAGAAAGTCAGACAAAGACAAACTTTGAAAGCTGACCACAGACCTGAAGCATCCAGGAGGGGACAGGAAGAAGTAGGGGGAAAGGGAGAGGTGAAAACAGGAAGACCACATTGGCATATGACTAAGGATACCAGAATGGGGATGGGGCAGAGTGAGAGCAAAGAGTAGAGGGGCGTCCAATGGAGGATTACTGGGGCTTTGGTGGTGAGTGTGGTGAAATAACATTCATTAGTAGAGGTGTAAACTTATATTCCTAAGAGATATATTGTGATGTAAATCATCATTACCTCAATAAATAGAACTTAACAACAACAACAAAAAAGAGAAAAGCAAGAAATGTTGCTGAGGGTGTGGAGAAAAAGGAATTTTCACATACACTGTTGATGGGAATGTAGAGTGGTCCATCTCCTATGGAAAACTTTAGGGAGTTTCCTCAAAGTATTAAACAATTGATATAATTAAGCAATTTCATCCTTGGTATTTATTTAAAGATTGAAGTGATATATGCAGTCCAATGGTCAAATTATGGAAACTACTTATGTGTCTTATGACAGATGGGTGAATTAAGAAATGGTATACATCCACAAGGGAATACTACACAACAATAAAAAGAGAACAAATATTGTCATTTGTGACAACATGGATAGAAATGGAGGGAATGATTCTAAGTGTAATAAGTCTGAGGAGAAAGATACATGTTGGATGAATTTACTCATGTGTGGAATTAGGGACAAAACAAAGGAACTGACAAAACTAAACCAAAACAAACCCTAGAAATATGATTGCAGATTTGAAGCTACTAGACAAGGAGGACTGGGGTGGGGGACAAAGAGGAGAGCGGGTTCAGTCGTCTATGTTGGAGGATGATAGATGCTTTGGTGGTAGATGTGGTAACATGCATCTGAGTAGGTGTGAATATATTCGCCTAAATCATATACAGTATTGTAAATCAATGTGACCATAAGAAACAATGTATTATATATTTTGTTTTTTTTGTTTGTTTGTTTGTTTGTTTTGGTGGGAGGGCCTCCCCGGTGGCACAGCGGGTTGAGCGCTGCACTGTGAAGCTGTCCGCAGCCTCTGCGGCGTGGGTTCTATCCCAGCCGGCCAGGGAGAAACCCACATGGCGCGGCAGTCCTCTCCTGTGTCACCCGCTGCTCCCTTCAGCGTGTCCTTGATCCATCTGCCTGTTCTGCTCCCCACTCTGTCTCTGGTGAATTCTTTCACCCTCCCCCATACCTCTGACCTGTACCCCAGGTCTTGTATAAATAAATAAATCTTAAAAAAAAGAAACAATGTTTTTTTTATAAAAAATTGAAATAAACTCATTTTACATTAAAAAAGAGAAAAGAAAAAAGGGAGAAAAGCAGGATGGAGATTTCTAAACTCTCAGTGAGCAAGGTCATGGCCTCAGGTCTTCTCTGGCCCTCTGCACCCCCAGCCCCCATGTTTCCTGTCCTCACACATACTATGATTTTTGATCAGTTGATGGCGCAGCTCTCATATGCCTCATCATTATAAATTGCCATCAGACTTTTCTCTGAAGTTGGTTTGTCATAAATTATTCCAAATCCATTTATAGAATAGCCCACACTTCTTACTTTTTTGCTAGTGGTGTTGGTATATATTCTTTATTAAAGTTTCTTTTATTTTAATGTTCAACACGTATTGAGCTTCAGCAAATGCTTTTGAACATTTATTAAGAATGTAATTTTTCTACTCATCTGTGAATTAGAATAACTTTTTTTTTTTTTTTTTTTTTTTTACAATTGGGCCTCCATTACCTGGTAAACTCTACTTAGTGTTGATGCATTACTTATTATTTTTCTTTTTTTTTTAAGATTTATTTATTTATTTATACAAGCACTGGGTACAGTCAGAAGCACAGGAGGGTAAGAGAATTCACGAGAGCCAGAGGGGAGAGCAGAACAGGCAGACTGACGAAGTACACTGCTGAGGGGAGCAGCAGGCGGTAGGAGACGTCTGCGTGCAATGTGGGACCCTCACCCGGCGGCCGAGATCGAACCAGCGCTGCAGAGGCTGCAGAGGCTGCTTCGCAGCCCAGGGCTCAACTGCTGCGCCACCAGGGGAGGCCCTATTATTGTTTTTTTTAAAACACCAATGACTAGGTGCAGCTAACATTGCATTTCAAGGTTTTAATCTATGCTTATAAGACAGACCTAAAGATTTAATTTTCTATATTGTTTTACTCTGTCCAATTTGTTGTCAGATTTGTTATTCATTAAAGTCAAGTAGAATAGTTTCCTCTCATCCTGTGTTCTGGATTTACAAGAAAATTATGTTATATGGCAATTATGAGGCCCTAAATGGTGGTATAGCTTATGCAAAATTATCTGGGCCTGGTACTCTTGATATCATTTTACTTTCCATGAGCTTGGTTTATTTAGGCTTTCTACTTTAGTTTCAGTCAAATATGAAAATTTTATTTTCCTAGAAAACTATTTATTTCAGTGTATTTCCAAATGTATTGAAATCAAGTTGTACATTATTTTTAAATTTCAAAATGCTAGTTATTTTGAAAATGTTACATATGTACTTGGTAAAATCAAATCTTTAAAAAGGGGGGCATATGGTATCACTCCTACCCCTATTTATAGTGCCCACATTCCCCCACCACTTAAAAGTTATCAGTTTTAAAGCTTTCTTGTTTAATCCTCATGTAGAGATTGTGTATGTGTGTGTGTGTGTGTGTCTTTACATGCAGGTACACTTGTGGATATGTTCCTTTTAAAGGTAGGAATGTTAGTGCATAACATACACTGATTATGCCTTCATTTTTTCATGTAATATTATTTTTTGAAGACAGTTACATATCAGTACTTAAGAAATATGATTTCTAATAGAAACAAAATATGGTATCTACTGATGTGCTGTAATTTATTCAATATGTCCTCTTTAGCCTTTGGTTCTGTAACTAACAGTAGAATCTCTTACGGTCTTGTGGAGACATAATTTTCCTATATCTAACATTCTATGGTGGGAAAACAAGGTTTTAATTAAAATGGATTGATGCAATTGCCATTCACCTTTTACTGGAGGATAAATATGAAGGGTATTTTGTTAATTAAATGTTTTTTTGTCTACACAGTACTTGGCACACATATGTGCAATTTAATCATATATGTGCAGAAATTGCAACAGAGGAGACCTTAACAGGTGTGTGAGGTAATATGAAATGAAAGTCTTTAATTGAACCCTACTTGGGTCTTTGAAGATGTGTATTCGGACCAAAGGTGATGATTATGTTCACTGTGCATCAACATCTTGTCGGTAAAGTTAATTCTTTTATACTATTTTCCTACTTCAGGTGTCTCTGGAACACTGTACCACAGTCTTTGTAGAGTATGACGTTCCATGAACTAAGTGATGTTACATAGGTCAACCTTCCCCAATTTTTGAATACTTTGAAATTAAAAATTATTATTATGCATATTGCCTAGTTAAAGAAAAAATGCATTTCTTTGAACAATTTCAACATTAATTTAAAAATTAATAATGTATCATGTTTCTGATTCATTTCTACTTCATTCATCAAATGTAATTGCTTTGTGTAGTAGTCGTTCAATCGCAGTTTGAAACATTTTAAAGTTTGAAGTCTTTAAGGAGTGGTAAGCGATGTTTTGCCAGTGGTAGGAGATCTAAAATACCAAAGAGTTCCATTTTAATTCTGAAATTTGAAATTCAACTAAAATTTTTCCAACAATTTTTGGAATGAAGAGTTGAAGAATGCTTCATGCTTACTGTCTTTCTAATTAAGTAAGGTTTTCCATTATTTTTAATTAAAATATGCTACAATGAGTAAACAAAAAGAATGAGACAGACTCCACCCTATAAGATAATGGTTTGCCTCATTTCACAAACACTGCAAGCTTGAAGACCTTAGAAAAATTTTGTACAGGAGTCACAGGTTGCTAACAAATAAAGTTAAGACTCAATTATTTTGGTATCTATGCAGAAACAGTAGTAATGTTGCAGGTCCCTCTCTCTGGACCTGTGACTCACCAGACTGTTGAGAAAATCTCTATCACCCTAGAGATTGAGGGAATACAGAAATGGCAAATAATAATGTTATTAAATATGTAACATTCCATTCTGAGAACAATAGGCAATTGGTATACTTTCTATACTCTAAAATTTTCCAATGAACCAAAAACAAAAAGGAAATTTCAATCATAAAACACCAAAATGTTGCATTCTCTTTAAGTACAAGCAGAGACTATAGAAAGTGTCAGAGCTACAAGCAGGGGTGTGGGGAGTGGGGTAGAAATTGAAAGAAAAAGAAAGTTTGTGGTTGACTAAATCACATTTCCCTTGCAGAATCCTGATGCTATGACAATGACACAAGCAAATTATGTTTCATATCCAGTGACTAGTGTCACTGAGAATCTTCAATTACATTTCTCAGAATCCAATACTATGTGCTCACCTACAAACTGCCTCCTCTCATCTGAGCCAATTATAGCAAGGCCCCTGGAAGCACAGGGGGATTGGGTTCTCTTGTGCTATATCCAGCGGTTATCAGAGCCTTTGATGTTTCAGAGCTCCATTTTATCTTTAAGAAGTGTAAGAAGTGGCTGTTAGCAAAGAGATATTTCCTAAGTTCTCACAATAGATGTGGCTCTCCAGAGATGCTTGACAGCTACTGTTCTCTGTTAGCATCTCTGTTCGCAAATTTAATTTGGAAGTAATATGCATGCATGCATTTAATTAATTCTATGAATAACCTTTAAAGACAGAGATAGCAATTGTAAAGCACAGAAAAGGAAAGGTGAGTCTTTTTATAAGAATTTTCCTTAAATCAATCAATCTCACAAAAGTCAATTTTTTCTCTGAGTTTTGTCTAAAAGGTTTCTCTTCTTGTCCCATGATTCCATGACTTAAGATACTTATAGTACCCAAAAATCTTTGATCACGTTGATTTACTTTCTTTGCCTATGGATAACTTGTTTCCAATTAGCTGTAAATCAGGTCTCTCATCTATGAGATAAGGGATTCTAGAATTGTCCCTGACATCCCACAAAAATATCTGAATTCATCACACGCTAACTTAACGCACAAAGGGACATCCTTAGGATGTTCATGTACCTATTACTTTATTTCCCTCAAAAACGGACAGTGAGAAAGGCCTATAAATTCTTTCTCTGTTTCTCCAAATTTTGCCAATACAAGCCCAAATTTTTAGAATAAAATCATAATCTGTTAACATCATCAAATAAAGTGAATTTATATTAACAACATGAACAGTACCTTCACTCTTGGATGGTATTGTTGATTTTATTTATGCTACTTTATTTTCCTTTCTTCCCTGTAACTTCCCTCCCACTCAACCTTTCTGGCTACACTTAAAGCTTAATTGATTTATGGTGCTTAAAAAAAAAATTAGTTGTGTAGTCTGGTTGAGGTGTGGATAGTTGTCCTTTTTGTTATTTAATTGGTTATTCCCATGTGTAGAGGCAGGAAGGGCCCATGCAGGATCTCTAGGATGCTATGCAGATGGATGAAGGAGGAGAGTCCTGGAGCCCTTAGTGGCTTTTTCAGGCTTTATTGAGATTTTACCAGGTACACAGCAGGCAGGGGTGCGGGGGTCTGGGGGGCAGGGAGGCGGCAGGCCTCCTAACCCCCTGAGAATCTTTGCTCTTTCTGGGCTCTCTGGCATTCTCTCGTGGCCTTGTTTTCTCTCTTCTGCTTCTCTTTCATTCTATCGCTTGTTTTTCCTGATGTTTTAGTGACACCACCCTTAAAAGCCCAGTCTCAGCCCAGGTGTGCCCATCTATGTATGCCCACACTCCACTCCAGGTGCCTGCCATCAGGCATGCATTCAGGACTGCAGGGATCCATCATCAACCCTAAAGGCAGGAGGGCAGAAAAGCCTGACAATTATTTACCCTACACCATGGAAACATTTTTAGTATAATTTCTCAGAAGTTTGAAGAACATTTGTGTTTGGGACATTTGTGTCCTGGTCAGTTAGTCTTCAACAGATTCCTCAACTGGAAAGGATTCCTTTCTGCCTTCCCTATCTGCCTCCCCCACCCCCTGTTTTTGAGTGACTTAATGACTTTAACCCTTCAGAGGCTGAGAAAATGCCGATTGTAAGCCTCAGCTGCTCATGGCAGCTGCAGAGCAGTGGTCAGTCTGTAACTGCAGAATCATTAGCATGAAAGATTCAAAACAGAATCTGTAAAGTGGTTATAATAATTTCATGCTAAAATTATGAAGTTTATATAACATAATGTGCCTGTTTATTTTACAATTGGTTGTCTCTGAAAGGAAGCACAGCACTATATTCTAATTGCAACTGAGCAGCCCTTCTTGGTGAACTGCTTTCTGAGAAATTAGATTCTTTCCTCTAAGATAAAGGATGTTATGAGACATGAGAAATGAAATAATTCATGAAATAAATTTGGGTGTTTTTTTCACTTAAACATATCTACAAAGCCACGGACAACTCTGAAATCTGGAAATAAGTACAATGATTTTGAAAATGCAAGTTTCATGGTACAACTACTGTGGAAGATAGTTTGGTGGTTTCTTGTAAAATCAAACATCCCCTTACCATATGATGTTGAAAACACACGCCTTTGTTTCACCCAAAGCAATTGAAAGCTTTTGTACGCATAAAAACCTGAACTTGGAGGGTTGTAGCAGCATCATTCAAAATTACCAAAACTTGGAAATAATGAAGACATCCTTCAATAGCTGAACAGATAAATAAACTGTGGTACATCTAAAAAATGGAATACTACTTGGTGCTGAAAAGAAATGGCTATCAAGACATGAAGGGAACTTAAATGTACATTACTAAGCGAAAGAAGCCAAACTGAAAAGACAACATATTGTATACATCCGGTACCTGCCATCCTTAGAAAGGCAAAACTGTGGACACAATAATAAAATCTGTGGTTGGCAGGGCTATATGGGGGGAGAAGAGATAAATAGGCAGAACACAGAAGAATCTTAGGGTACTGAAAACACTCTGGTTGATATTATAGTGATGGATACAGACCATTATTCATTTATCCAAACCCATCAAATGTTGAACACCAAGAGCCATTTTAAAATAAACTGTGAACCTTGCTTGATTATGATATGTCAATGTAGTTTCATTCTTAGTAAAAAATGTAGCATTTGATGAATGATGTTGATGATGGGGGAGGTTATGGATGTATGGGAACAGCAAGTAGATGAGAAATCTACTTTTCAATTTTGTGTAAACCTACAACTTTTATAGAAATAAAATCTTTTCAAAATGCAAATTTCTGACATGCAAATTTCTGACATGTAATTCAAATATGATTTTTTTCTGAGATGTATTTAAATGTTCATTGTGGACATAATGATATGGAGGAATGCTATTTGTCTTATTATTTATTCATAGAAAAACCTAAAACTGTACTTTAGAATCAGTTTAGATTTTTTTAAGATTAATTTATTTATACATACAAGATCAGGGGTACAGGCCAGAGGTTTGGGGGGGCGGGGTGAGAGGATTCACCAGAGACAGAGTGTGGAACAGAAGAGGCAGAGTGACTGAAATACACTGCTGAGGGGAGCAGCAGGCAAGTCAGGAGAGGTCTGTTGTGCCATGTGGTTTAGTTCTCTGGCCAGGGATAGAACCTGTGCTACAGTGGCTACGGATAGCTTCATAGGTTGCATCTTAACCCCTTGCACCACCAGGCCCCAGTTTAGAATTTAAAAGACTTCATGAACTCTGTTTTAATCATCATGCACTCAGAGGTCAGAAGCAATAACATGTAATTCATGACTGAAATGTATCAATCATCTAATATTTTCTAGCTCTTTATACTTTCCCTTGATTTATTACATGTTCATGAAGGACCGGCTATATCTATATAGCAGAGAGGATATCAATGTTATTGTTTATATATAACATTACTATAAAATTGTCATTAAATGGAAAATATGCTAAAACAATTATCAAAATTATCCTTCTATTGGGTATCACTAAATAAAATTTATACAAACAAAAGGAGACTTTTTAAATTTATGTAATGCCTTAGTCAATCTCAATTGGGCAAACAGTTGTTCAGATATCTTTCCTTTCATTTGGCTAAAGTCTATTCTAATGGATGTTATAATGAATTATAGGGACTCCAAGTGGTTTTCTAGCCATTAAATTTTATCATAATACTTATAGTCAAAAATTACATCAGATTTATAGGGTGTGAAAATAAAGTTAAATTGATAGCTTAAATTGTACAATTATTTGAGAAGTTAATAAAGATTAAAATCTGAGAGGGGGAGAATTACTAATCTCTTCTTTTGTTTTATGTTCTTCAGGCCTGGCACATTCCTTCTGGATTGTGAGTACCAAGAATCTGTACCAAACATTTTGTCTGCACTGTCACTTTCAAGATGACAGGGCAGCCAGCACACTGGCTAAGGCATGGGCCATGCAATAGACAACACTGAGGTGTAATCCTATCTCTGCTCACTATTATGTATGCCTCATTGGGCAAATTACTTAAATTCTCTGGATCTCAGTTTCTTCTATAAGATGGGGAAAAATAGCTAATAGAGAGATGATAGATAATAGTATTCACTAAAGCAATCTTGTGGAAATGTAATGAGATAAGTGAATTTTGAGAAGGTTAATTGTGCTTAACCCTCTTCTGGTATTTCTGAGGTTCATGGTGGTAAAGAAAAATAAAGGATAGTTGGCAAGTTGATAGCAGGACAAAAGAGAAATTCTAATGACAAATTTTCTTTGTGAAAATAAGTGATTACTTGCTAGAAATTATATTAAAATTTAGGGAGAAAATCACCAGGACCAAAAATAAAAGTCTGTTATAGACAAGTTTAATTAATATAAAATTTACTCTTGAGCACTAATTCACTGATAATACTAAGGCCCTTACATGGTATGAGATTCCTAGTGCTCATTCATGTTGCTTTAGTTGCTGTATCATTATAAGGGGACTATTAACTTCAAGATGGCCTCAATAGACACCATCATCTGACGAAATTATTAGCTAATCATTCATCTTCAGCAAAATTAGAAAAGGTGAAAGTTTACCATTTGGTATAGAGTTTTGGACAAATGTACACAACCAGAAAGTTGAATTATTTTGGAAAAATACACACATGTCCTAAGATAATAAATAAAAGTTGGGAATTTCCTTTGCCATTTACTTTTTAACAACAAGAAGACACTGAAGGGCCTCCCCGGTGGCGCAGCGGTTGAACGCTGGGTTGTGAAGCTGCCCGCAGCCTCTGCAACGCCGGTTCGATCCCCGGCTGCTCCCCGGCCACAGGAGGAGGGTCCCACATGGCGCGCAGACCTCTCCTGCCACCCGCTGCTCCCCTCAACAGTGTACTTAGGTCCTTCTGCCTGCTCTGTTCCCCGCTCTGGCTCTGGTGAATTCTCTCACCCTCCCGCGCTTCTGACTGTACCCAGTGCTTGTATAAATAAATAAATAAATAAATAAATAAATAAATAAATAAATAAATAAATAAATAAATAAATAAATAAATCTTAAAAAAAAAAACAAAAACAAAAACAAAAGACACTGAAAAAATTGTGTCACCACATTACCAAAGTATATTTCAAGCACAGCACAGGGAAACACTTTTAAATATATACAATAAAGAGAAAATAAAATTACCTCTAGGCCCTTAATATTAGTTCCTGCTATTTTAGCCATTATTGGGGTATAATATAGAATAATATGGTAATTTGCCTATAAAATATGTAATATATTTGCTTATAAATACACTACAAACTTCTTGTATCACTATGTGTTTTAGAATCATATTATGTGTTTGCATTTTATTACTTTTTATGAAGAAATTTGCTTTAATTTTTTTGAGATTTATTTATTTATGCATGCAAGAGCTGGGGTACAGGCCAGAGAAGCAGGGGATGAGAGGATCCACTGGAGTCAGAGTGGGGAACAGAACAGGCAGACTGACTGAAAATACACTGCTGAGGGGAGCAGTGGGCGAGACAGGAGAGGTCTGCCTCGCCATATGGGTTTCTCCCTGGCTGGCGAGAATCGGACTCCTGCTGCAGAGGCTGTGGATTGCTTCATGGTGTGGTGCTTAACTTCTTGCACCACCAGGGAATCTCCCAATCACTTGCATTGGATAAGTTCTCTTTTATTTCAAAAAATTCACCACAAAACAAACTCTTGCAAACAAACCTCTATACGAATTCACATTATTTACTTTGTATAAATTCCTTAAAATTTAAATGGTAAGTAAAAGGGCATGTAGATTTCCTTAGCTTCTGCTATATAGTGCTTTATAGGCAATTATTTAGTTATAAATAGTTCATAATTGGAGGGCTCATTTTCCCATTAGTATCAACACTAGTGTTTTATATATAATTGTCAGTTGACATAAAATATCCATGGGGAAAAATCTAGCCATAAACTTTACAATACCAATGTGTGGTGTCTTCTGAAGAACCAAAGGAAGATGACCAATATTTGTATGAGAAGACACAGGAGAAATCCAGTGTGACAGCCTCATGTGACATTTGTTTACAAAATTAAGTGCCTGGATTCTTATACGAAAAAGATAAAAGTTGGAACAAAGAGCACTCTCCATATAATTAACCCTCATGAAGCACCTTTTACCCCAATAGTCAAGGAAATAATTTTTTTTAAAGATTTATTTATTTATTTATACAAGCATTGGGTACAGTCAGAAGCGCAGGAGGGTGAGAGAATTCACCAGAGCCAGAGCAGGGAACAGAGCAGGCAGAAGGACCGAAGTACACTGCTGAGGGGAGCAGCGGGCGGCAGGAGAGGTCTGCACACCATGTGGGACCCTCCTCCGCTGGCCGGGGAGCAGCTGGGGATCGAACCGGCGCTGCAGAGGCTGCAGGCAGCTTCGCAACCCAGCGCTCAACCGCTGTGCCACCAGGGAGGCCCAGTCAAGGAAATAATTTTGAGACCCCAATCGTTTGCATGGTATTATTTTCACTTCCATTTCCTCACAGACACAGCTGTCATATTGAGATGAACTAAGTTATTCAGGAATTGGCTGTCTAAGAAGAGATGGAAGGCTGCATGGGAGTGTACCCTTGGGGTACCTAGAGAAAAGGAGAGAGAACAAGGCAACCACCTGATCAGTGTGATATGTTCATTGTAAATTATATGGGGTGAGGGGACTGTAAACTGATTTTAAATAATATGCTATATTTTGGCAGAAAGATTTCTAGTAAAAATGTTCATAATTCCATTAATTTATATGACCATGGGAAGACTTTACCTGTAACTACACAGTGTCTGAGTTTGGGGCATGAGTGATCAAATATCCTAAAATAGAAGCAAGTAATATGCATGGACTCAGGATTTAACAGATCTCATTCCTTAGAGTTAAAAATCATCTGCTCCCAGAAAAGTTTTTTTTTTTTTTCTGTCTTTTCCAACTGAGGGACAGAGCAAGAGGACAAAGGAAGGGAGATCAGCTTTAAATGGCTTATAAAAAGAATCCAGAAGAAAACTTTCTGGACATCAAAAAGCTCTTACAAAACAGGCTTTTAATGATTTGAGTGTAAATGAATTAAAAACATATGGATAACATTTTCTTTTAAAATATTCTTGGGTTTAAAAAATAAAGGGGAAAAGTAAATGGAAGAGAATGTTTCAGATTTGGTGGAGCAGGAAAACATTTTTAAAAAGTAGCTTGAGGATTTGAGATGCCCCCTTAACATTTAGGGGTGTTATTGCTCACTGAAAGAAGAGAGTTAAAGTGACTTTAGTCCCTACATTTGGGAACCCTGCTCATCAGTTACTTGCACAAACAAGGCATGAGAAGTAGAAGAATGTATGTTTCAATGCTGGATCTTGGGAAACATAATGAGGTGACTAATACTTCAAGAAAATACTGTATTTTTAGACCCCAGCTAGTTGGAAATCCAACATCCAATTGTAAACTACTATGGGGGTGGAAATAAATTCAATATAATTAATTTGGGATAAGGTAGGGCATACATGAGGTCTTGTTCATATAAGCACATATCATCTTCCATATTCCTTTTGATTCTCAACCTTTTACATCTGTTGTGAAACAGTGAGACTTTATCAAAATATGTGAATCACTTCATTTGCATACCAGGTAATTTCTCATCTCAACCCCTAAAGATTCATGGAGGTATAGTTTATAAACAAAATTGTAATATATTTAAAGTATACAACATGTTTATTTTTAATATACATAAATATTGTGAAGTGATCCCCACAGTCAAGTTAATTAGCACTCTTATTACTACACATATTTACTTTTTTTTGGGGGGGGGATGGGAGGAGAAGCGACTTAAGATTTACTCTTGAAATATTTCAAGCATCCAATACAGTACTATTAACTATCTATCGTTACCATGCTGTGCATTAACTCCTCAGAATTTGGTTATTTTTATTTTTTTTAAAGATTTATTTATTCATACATACGAGAACTGGGATACAGGTCAGACACGCAGGAGGGCGAAAGAATTCACCAGAGCCAGAGTGGGGAGCAGAACAGGCAGAAGGACCGAAGTACACTGCTGAGGGGAGCAGCGGGTGAGAAAGGAGATATCTACTTTGACATGTGGGACCCTCGCCAGCTGGCCAGCCAGGATCGAACCCGCACTGTAGAGGCTGGGGACAGCTTCACAGCACTGTGTGCTCAACACCAGGGGAGGCCCTGAGAATTTGGTTATCTTTAATTGAAAGTTTGTATCCTTTTATCAAACTACATCATTTGTCCCACTCCTAAGTCCCAAACCACCCCCATTCTACTGTTAATGGAAGTTTCAATCTTTTTTTATTCCACATATAAGTGAAATCATACATTATTCAACTTCTTTCTGAAATGGATGTCTTTTATTTCTTCTTGCCTAATTGCTCTGGCTAAAATTGAATCCAGGTGATTAGAGGGGACACACTGTCTTGCTTTTGATTGTAGAGGAAAAGTTTTCAGGTTTTCAGTATCGATTATGATGTAAATTGTAGCCTTATTGTATGTGGCCTTCATTATTTTGAAATACATTCCACATATATCTAATTTTTGAGTTTTTATCATGAAAATATATTGATTTATGTCATATGTTTTAATATCTATTGAGATAATCATGATTTTTCTGTGAATTAAGCACATTTGTATTTTTTATTTAACTTATATTTTTATTTATTTTATTTTATTTTTTCTCTTTATTTTATTTTATATATTTTTACATCATTTTTCATTTTTGCACAGTGTATGCATTTTCATCTTGGTTATAGTCCTCATGCAATTCCCACCCCCCCTTGTTTTGATATTATTCCCTCTTCCACCCCCAACCACTGGATGGTCTCACTCATAGCAGAAATTTAGAAAACCTAAATAAGGGACCAGGAACAAGACTAATTATAATAAAGAGATAATCATGATTTTTATCCTTGATTTTTTTTAATGTGATGTATCGTGTTTATATTGATTTGTAGATATAAATCATCCTTGCATATCTGGAGTTAATACCACTTGAATATGGTACGCAGTCCTTTCCAGTGTGCTACTGAATTCAGTTTACAATTTTTGTTTTGATACATTGGTCGTTCACATATTTGTGATTTTTCCATATTTCCTCCTGTTACTTTGTGTTTTCCATTAGGTTTACATAAAGCATCTTATAGTATTACAGCCTATTTTACCTGATATTAAATTAACTTTAATTGCATATAAAAACTACCTTTTTATTTCTATTCTCTCATTTCATTGTTTTTGTTTTTGTTTTTTAAGATTTATTTATTTATACAAGAACCGGAGTACAGGGCCTCCCCTGGTGGCACAGCGGTTGAGCGCTGGACTGCGAAGCTGCCTGCAGCCTCTGCAGCACAGTTTCGATCCCCCGCTGCTGGCAAGGGTCCCACATGGCGCGTAGACCTCTCCTGCAGAGCCCGCTGATCCCCTCAGCAGTGTACTTCGGTCCTTCTACCTGTTCTGCTCCCCACTCTGGCTCTGGTGAATTCTCTCGCCCTCCCACACTTCTGACTGTACCCAGTGCTTGTATAAATAAATAAACCTTAAAACAAAACAAAAACAAAAACAAAAACAAAAAAAACAGAGTACAGGCCACATGTGCGGGAGGGTGAGAGGATTCACCAGAGACAGAGAGGGGAACAGAACAGGCAGACTGATGAAATACACTGCTGAGGGGAGCTGTGGGCGAGACATGAGAGGTCTGCCACACCATGTGGGTTTCTCGCTGGCTGGCTGGGATCGAACCCACTCTGCAGAGGCTGTGGACAGCTTCACGATGCAGAACTCAACAGCCTACGCCACCAGGGAGGCCCTCATTTCATGTTTTTAATGTCACAATCCATCCCTTTATATGCATACAAGAATAGGGGTACAGGCCGGAGGTGCAGGGGGTGAGTGGATTCACCAGAGACAGAGGGGAACAGAACAGGCAGATTCACCGAAATACACTGTTGAGGGGAGCAGCGGGTGAGACAGTGGTCTGCTGCGTCATGTGCATTGCTCCCTGGCCGGGGATTGAAATCGTGCTGCAGTGGCTGCGTTAGGTTCATAAGTTGTGTCTTAACCGCTTGTGCCACCAGGGAGGCCCCCATGGGGATGGTGATTCTTAAGTTTGCATGTCTTATCTTGTTTCCGAAAAGCCAGACCAAGTCCTGGTAGCCTCCCCTTTGTTTTCTTTAGATTGGTGCTGAAGGCTTCAGGCGCTTTCTCTCAAGTCCACAAATTTTGATCACCTTCCTGTACTTGCTTATTAACTGTCTGCAGAGGTTTGTACTTAGTGATATCAGGAGAGTGTGCAGGGGGCAGGTCATGGAGGGCAGTTTGGTAAGGAATTTAGAACACTGGGTATGCCCTTTTACCAGTTGGGAGAATCTGAAAGTAAGACATCCTTAGAGCATCATATAGCAGATTCCCTGAAAAACCGTAAGATGATGGGTGGGGTCCATACCACATCGATATTTTCTGAACCCTGCCTCCTATTCTCTTTGCCTCTTTCCATACCTCAGTTATGCAACCCACCTCAGTAGTCTGGATCAGGCAAGAAAGAGACAGGCCTCTTTGGCCTGGGGGAATAGTAAGGGGAATCAGGCATTTGCTCACATGTTCTCACTTTCCCTATGGAATAAACTGAAGACTAAGAGGGTCTCATGACACTCAGTTGTTCCACATTAGGGAGAAGTGATGTGGGCATGTTGATTTGATTATATAATTAATTACATGGATAAAGTGAATTAAATGGATAAATCAAAACCATTCCTTCTTCGTCTGTCAATGTATCTAATCTTAGATTATTTTCTTCAGTCATGTGCTGAAACTTCTCTACTGAAATCTTGGACTTCCACAAAGGTACTTTTATCTCTGGGTGATTGAAATTTCTTGTTAACCCTCTTTCTACAATGAACAAAACAATAACAAATGTAACCTCTGAAGTTTGAAAATTGATAAATATACATTGATGTCTATTTACCATCTTTTAACAAAAAGTTAAAGTACCAAGGTCTAGAATGGCTTTACTGTTGTCACTATATTACTATTCCTCCTGATGTGCAAAAAGTTTGAGCCACAAAAAGCTGGCATCCACTTCATGGGTGAAGGAACTCAACCCCTCATGTGTGTGGTTCACGAATAAGGGAAAATTTCATCTGCAGACTTAGTTATCTATAAAATGGGATCACTCTGGGGCCTACCTGATGGTGCAAGGGATTAAGCACAGCACTATGAAGCTACCTGCAGCCACTGCAGCACGAGTTCGATCCAGGCCCACCAGGTAGCTACCCACATGGCGCAGAAGACCTCTTCTGCCTCGCCCAAAGCTGCCCTCAGCAGTGTATTTCAGTCAGTCTGCCTGTTCTGTTCCCCACTCTGTCTCTGGTGAATCTTTGCATCCCCTGCACCTCTGGCCTATACTCCAGTTCTTGTATGCATAAGTAATAAATCTTAAAAAAATAGAATAGTATCGTTCTACAAGAGTTTGTATTAATAAAACCATCTTCTCCTACTAGCAATAGACATGTTACATTTGGTGTATTTTGCAGACTTATTGGCCATGTTTTTTCATGATTCGGAAGATGATGTAATAAGCAAATTTACTTTAGAATCAAGTCTTTTTTTTTTTTTTTTTGCAAAATTTTTTTGAGACTTTATTTTTGCATAGAATAACTGGGGTGGAATAATAGAATTAACCAGAGACAGAGTGGGGAGCAGAACAGGCAGATCTAATGAAATACACTCCTAAGGCAGCGCCATGGGTGAAACAGTAGAGGTCTGCTGCTACCCTGGCCGGGGATCAAATGCAGGCCATTGCAATGGTAGCTCTGAGACTTAATCCCTAGGCCAGCAGGGAGCCCAAGGATCACGTCTTTAGTCACTGTAGTTTATTATTTGAAAACTCATCATTAGTATTAGACAATGAAAGTATATGAATAATCAGTATAACCTTTCATTAATTCAGGAAACATCTTTGGTCCCAATTCAAATGATTTAATTTTGGCAATATTTACGAAAACACATAAATATTAAGACTGAGAAGCCTATTTTACTTTCTCAGGCACATCAAAAATATCTTTTCCCCCTCCTGTCTCTGTCTCCTCAAAAACTTTAGTCAATGTATATCTTTTCTCATTAACTATGTAGTTCTCCTGCATCCCTTCTTTCTTGATCTATCCCGGATTAAATGGTGACATCTGGAATGATTGTTTTACCAGTATGTTCAATCTCACCCCTTCTCCCAATTTTGTGTTCCTTCTTACACTAGCTCATTTCCTGCTATACTTTCTTTCTTATATCTAAATCTGAGCACTCTGCTGAAGAGAATCACACAATAGGGCAGACTGTCACCTCACCTCATCCATGACATTCAGCTTCTGCCGGGTCACCTTCAACTTTGTTTGCTAATCTTTGAATCTGACCCAAGCTGACTTCCATTCTTGTTGTCTTAAGGACTCTTTCATATCTTCACTACTGAATATTTTATTTCAGTTCAGTCATTCTCTGAGCACATGATTTTAGCTTCTACTTTTATGTTAATGGAAATGAACTACCTCAATCTCCTGGCCCTCTTTGCCACAGAGAAATTCATCTTCATCTGTCCCTTCCTTGTCTCTTTGTCTTCATGAACAGAGAATAAGATGCCCTCTCTCTTGTTCAATGCCAACATCTTCAGTGTTCTCCTTGACCTCATCTGTTGTCCTTCAAGATTATAATCAATCAAATATAATATTTATCATTTTATTTCAACATTCCTCTTCTGTCTTGACTTCTTTCCGTTAAATATATTAATATCTGAACCCTTTCACACTTAAAAAGTGACAAAACCATAGCAGAAAACATGCCTGCGTTCATGTCAATGGTCCTTCTGAGTTCCTCCCCTTTGCAATAAAACTTCTTATGAAAGTTATCAAAGGTTTTTCCACTCGATTGATTCTCATTCTACATACTATAACCCCTTCAAACTGCTTCAGCTCTTAGCTCTTACTACTTTTGAAAAGGTCAACAAGATCTTTTTTTTTCTAAATGCATTGGCACTGCATCAGAACTTTTTTTTTTATTTTTTTTTCTTTCTTTTATAGAGGCATGTTTTATTTATTTGTTTGTTTGTTTTGTTTATACATGCACTGGGTACAGTGAGAAGCGCGGGAGGGTGAGAGAATTCACCAGAGCCAGATCAGGGAGCAGAGCAGGCAGAAGGACCGAAGTACACTGCTGAGGGGAGCAGCAGGCGGCAGGAGAGGTCTGCGCACCATGTGGGACCCTCCTCCGGTGGCCGGGGAGCAGCCGGGGATCCAACCGGCGCCGAAGAGGCCGCGGGCAGCTTCGCAACCCAGCGCTCAACAGCTGCGCCACCAGGGAGGCCCCTGCATCAGAACATTTTGTGCATATTTTCTGGCCATTCACTCCAACTGGAATCACCTGCCATTGTTGATGACCATCACTGGGCATCATAGACTTCTCTTATCTGTCCCATTCCTAAGACTCTCCTGCTTTGATATAGATTCATTCTCCATATATATACATACACATGCACCCTCTCTCTCTCTCTCACTCTCTCTCTCCCTCTCTCTCTCTCTCTCTCACATACACATTTTGTTGTTTGCCATTTTCTTTAGATAAATGCTCTTTACAATAATATCCATTTGGATTTTGCTATCATCTGCTTGAGGACAACATTCAAATTCTATTTTTGCTGACCTATCCCAATCTTTAGTCTCGCACATCCATATTATTACTTCCTTTTCTACCTCTTATTATGCTTTCCTATGTTCTCTTTAATTCTTCATCATACTTTGACTTAGGATTATGTATCTTCACTTCCAAGAAACTCTCCTGGAAACACCATTTCCCCTCAGCCCTACAGATATACTTAGCTCAGACATATACTTATCTCAGACATAACCTCATGTCATATGGAAAATATTTGGTTTTGTGCTATCACTATTTTGTATGATCTTGGAAGACACATATTCTGAGTGTGGTATCCAATAAGCATTTAATGATTTCTTTTTTAAGGAAATACTCATTTTGTTTTCTCAATTGATCTGTACCACATATACTTTTTTTTGGTATTATTCTTTTATTTAATTGCTGAACTTTTTGTTAGAGAGAAATTTTCAATTCACAGAAAAGTTGAACAGAAATTACAGATATATTTCACTTATGCCCTGTCCTACACATATGCACTAAATGCAGAGAAATATCCATTTGTGTATTGTACCACATATACTTTTTTAAAAAAGATTTATTTATTTATGCGTACAAGAGCTGGGGTACAGGCCAGAGATGCCAGGGGTGAGAGGACTCATCAGGGACAGAGTGGGGAACAGAACAGAACAGGCAGACTGACGAAGCACACTGCTGAGGGGAGCAGTGGGCGTGGCAGGAGAGGTCTGCTGCATCAGGTGGGTCTCTCCCTGGCCAGCCAGGGATCAACTTGTGCTGCAGAGGCTGTGGATTGCTTCATAATGTAGCACTTAACCCCTTGCGCCACCAGGGAGGCCCCTGTACCACATATACTTTTTATGATCACAGAAAATTAAAATATGAAAGGAATAAATTAGTTAAATTTGTCTTTTTAACTGTTTTCTGTCTAAAGCAACATATATAGATATGACCTATAATTGTGTATTATATGCTTATATATATATATATATATATATATATATATAACAGAAGCTTTTTACAAGAACTTCTTAATCTTGGAAAACGTGCTGTACATTGGGAAATAAGCACTTTTTATTGATTTCTTTCATTTCTGTTTTCTTTTAATTCCTCAAAGTAGTCTTCTATAACTAACCTAGTCCTGCACAGTCATTCTGCAGTATCTATAATAATCCTACCCTTAAATTTATGCTTTGAATGTTATATATCTATTTAGCATTTACTTGTTATATGAATTACTACATGTTCTTTTGAAAGTTTTTGTTTGTATTATATTTTGTCATTGGTTTTGGTTTTTACTTTACCCTGCCTTATTAAGGTAAGTACTTAGCTTTTGTTTTCACTATATCCTCAAAGCCTATCATTAGGTCTAGAATATAAAAGGGATCAATAAAATTTTATTCAATAAAGATTCATTGAATGAGCACAATTGAGTGCTCATTAAGTAAAGTGAGGATAAGTTATTGGAGGACTAAAAAAAATCCAGAGGTAAAAATAAAAATGAAGTTCAGTGAAAGAGGGTCATAAAGTGACTAGCTTTGGAAATTGTCCTTACTGTAAAAAAGAAAACCAAAACATTTCCACATAAATGTGCTCCTGGTTCAGAAAAGAGCTTAAGTAGGCTCTGTATTGTTTACAAGAAACAGAACAGAACTAAATCCATTTTTACCAGTTTTCCTACTTTCTCCTTTTTAGTTGGAAAAATGTTCCATTGTACATGCTTGTCCCCAGATTGTGTCTAAATCAGAAAAGTCAAAGCCTTCCATAAATTGGTAGTATGAAAAAATCAGTGGGGCTGTCAGTGATCGTGAATTTCCCAGGGATTTGGTCTCTTCCTTCCTTAGCTAACTGTGTATTTACACTTTTGTTGGTTGACCTGAATGAGCTGAATATTAGCATCAGTCCAGTTAAGAGTAAAGTTTCCCAGAGGTGTCATACAACCGAAGACACAGGTCAAAGCCATTTGAGGATGATTTCAATGCCAGCCTAAGAAGTTTAGATTTTATCTTCTAGAAGATAATTTTTGAAAGCACATAGAATTACATTTAAATCTTTATTTTAGGAAAAATTTCTCTGACCCTAGATTGTAAATTGAATCAGGGCTTTTTAAAAGTTTAAGGATAAATAAACCAGTCAAGACAGTATAGCTCTTGTCCTTCTTTTAGGTAACAACAATTTGGATACTCCACTTATCTCTGTCATTCCACAATGGATTGTAAAATACAAAAAAAAAAAAAAAAAAGGTTTAATGGAAAAATATAAATAAATAACCAGAATACAGTAGTAGTAGGAAAATCACAAGGGTAACAAAAGACATCATAATTATACATAAGTATAATCCCTACATAGTTACTGTATCTCAGCCATAAATTTTCTTTGGAGCTTCCTAGAAGTCAAAGTAATACAGGAAACATCATCACCTCCATAATTTATATTGTGCATGTAATAATAACAGCTAATATTTATTGTGACCTAACTTTATGCCAGAAACTACTTATATGTATTTTTACATATAACCATTTCTATAAATATTTTTGAAGATTTCAAATTCTTCAGAGATTGCTCTATTAACTAAATCAGTTGATAAAAGTATCTTCAACAATGAGGAAGTGAAATTTTATGCTGAAAAAAATCCCCCTTTTTTTTTCTTTAGAGAATAATCAACCTAAATTAAACTTTTAAATTCTTGATTTAAGGCAGCCAGCCTGTTTCAACAAAGTTGCCAAATATTCTTCACCAAAAGGAAGCATTGCAAGATATGACAAACAGGAAAGCTAAACAAAAGTCAACAGTGTTGCAAATCATACATTTATGGGAGGAAAAGTTCCAGCCCTGTAGCCAAGCCTGGAACTTAAATCTGCAAGACAGACCATGTTATCATCAACAGGGTGGTATGGCGTGCAGAGTTCCATGCAGGGGTGCCAGCAGAACTTGGGTGGGTGTGCAAGCAGCCAATGAGTACAGTAGCTTGCTGTGTAGGCCTTTAGAAAGTGAGCGAGGCCATTATTATGTTGTCATAGCTAGCAAAACTTGGAGAAGCCTGGATAAATTGGATATGAATCTTAAATTATGGACCGTTCTAACCTTTGGGATTTAGCTGTAAGTTAACAATAGTCTCAACCTATTTGGTACAGATCAGTGGGGAATTTTTGTAGCTTTTTCCTTATAGTCTCCTCCATGAATATGTTATAACCTTTGTACCAGTGGTAAAACCTAGACTAACCAGAAGACTACCAATTCAAATATCTAGAAGTCAAATAAGTAACAAAAATGAAGTAGATCATTGCAGTTTTGGCATCCTGCATCTGTGTGAGTTCCTGTGACACTTCCACAGGCAAGTGTCAAATCCGGACAAGTCTCTGTTGAAATCTGAAGTCTGGAGGAAGTCTGTTTTCAGGGTGGAGGAAGGCAAGGTCAAGCTGGAGCCCATCCCCCAGGCACTTCTGTATATCTCTATACTATCTTTGATGGGAAGTCTCTCAGAATATAATAATCCTGGTCTTCTTGGAGGTTGATGAAATAAATTATCTCAAAGGTTTGTTGTGTGCTAGGACATTAGACGGGAAAGAACAGTATAACAAATTCTGTATGTAAGTAGTATTTCATTCTTTATTCAAAAAGCATATGGTTAGGTAATATTCTTCAAGGTACATCATCAGCATTTAGCATCCTGTCTCTGAGCAGAATCTAGCTTATATCAGTAAGTGAGAGGCACGCACACTGACCACACACACTGCATCTTTCTACTTAAACACATACACACACTGGCCTTTGGTAAGAGGCAGGGCATGAATAGGAAAAAACAGAGATGCATTCCAAAAAGACATTAGCTAAACAAAAGTCAAGTCCACCAGACAAAGCCATCAGGAAATTGGTTAACATATTTTCTCCCCATTCAACAAAAGATAGCAGGCACTTGTCTCAATATCTCCTTTCATCCCTGAAAGCTTTAAAATTGATTCATGGTTTCATAACTACAACAAAGTAACCTTGGGTAGATTAAAATCAAGGCTTTTTTTTTTTTTTTTTTAAATTTGGATATCAACAGCAAGAATCCCACCCAGGTCTTGCTAAAAACGACTTTGCCTGACGTTATGAAATGCTTCCTCAAGCTCTTCTTCAGCCAAATGAGAAGTTGTCTGGAAAGGATTCATCCTTTTAGTGTACACAGAAGATCTTCTTCTTGGATCTATAAACCAAGTCTTTAAATTCCACTGTAATTACTCCAAAGACATAAATAGAGCCGATACTATTTCTGGCATCCCAGCTGGCCCTTTAGACAAGGTACACAGCATTTTCAAATAAAGCTTCCACAAAGTGTGTAGGTATTCTAGCAACAGACAGATGCCTGGGGATTCTAAAATGTAGTGTTTAAAATAATGGCTTCCAAAAATGCTAGTGTGTAAGACAGGCACCTTTCTTCATTTTAATTCTTGTACCAGTTGTTAGGATTGAGTTTCTTAGTAAGGACTGAAGCCTATTCTGTTTTCAACCACTAACTTGGCTCTCTTTGAAAGTTGTATATACTGAAACAATTCATTAAAATACTCATACATAAAGTTTTATTAAGGGGATATGTTATTGCTCTCAGGCTCACTCTGTAGTTATTAACCAGTACAATTTAAAAGCTTCTTTCAAAAGCCAGAGTCTCACAAAACCATCTAGTGTTAGTGTTGATTAATACTAACATCATATCCACTTTCAGTGTGAACACAGGCCATATCTGGAGTGTTTCTCAGATTTGGACAGGAACATTTTACTCTTGCTCTCTGCAAACATGTTGGGCTTGCTTTTAACAGTAGAGAGTCTTAAATCATCCCATGCATTTGTTTTTGTGATCACATTTGGTTTCTCTCTGAAACTCACCAATTTTTGAATTCAGATTACAGACACTATTGTTAACAAAAATATATTGATTGGATTAATTTCTTAAACCTAATGTTATTTTGAATTCTTGGTTTAATAATTAAAAAGACCTGATCATCACCCCTTAGTTCTTCTTTTATTATTTACCTATGTCTTAGTTTATCTATAAATCATGGGATGGGGCAGCTATTGTCTATATCTCCAGCTTGAAAATCAGACAATCTAGATATATGTATTGTTAGTCATTAATGCACAGAACACACCCAGTTTTCTGTCTTCCAAGACTATTACAGTGTATCTCTGGCCCCCTTATTGTGGGGTAGAGTCAAGTGATTAGTTTTGCCTTATGAAGCATGAGCATAAATGGCATGTACCACTTCTCTGCTAAGAATCTGCTGCCAGTGGAAATCATCTAGAGCTTTTTTTCCCTCTGCCATGGTGATAAGCAGTATCCCAGATGGTAAACATCCCATCAATTTGAAGCAGTTTGGAGTGAGAATGACAAGAGTAGAGACTCTGATGACTCTTAAGTAACACAAGCAAGAATAAACCTTTCACTATAAGCCATTGTGCATTTGGATAACCATAGTATGGCTGAGTCTGTTTGTCCCAAAAGATAGAATCCACACAGATTGTTAAAGTGAAACCAACTTTTTTTTTTTTTTTTCCTGGAAGAACATGTGATGGAAGCTAGATGAGTGTGAGAGCTTTCTGATATCCTGTGTTGGCATATTTCCATTTGGTGTAGAAATTTTGAGTGTAGTTTTAGTCGTAGGCTGTTATAGTCAATTACCAATATGGTGTTCTTTATACTTTACATGCACAAGATAAAAAATTCATTTTGAGGGCCTCCCCTGGTGGCACAGGCAGTTGAGGGCCGCGCTGTGAAGCTGTCCGCGGCCTCTGCAGTGCCGGTGCGATCCCAGCCAGCCGGCGAGGGTCCCACATGGTGCAGCAGACCTCTGCTGTCATGCCTGCTGCTCCCTTCAGCAGTGTATTTTGTCAGTCTGCCTGTTCTGCTCCCCACTCTGTCTCTGGTGAATCCTCTCACCCTCCTGTGCATCTGGCCTGTTGTATAAATAAATAGATAGATAGATAGATAGATAGATAGATAGATAGATAGATAGATAGATAAATAAATTAATTAATTAACTTTTGTATAAATAAATAAATAAATAAAATAAAATAAATCATTTTGAGTACTAGTCACAAATGCTCACTGCCTTTCCACTTACTCTTTTAGGCCCTGTGTGAGTGAGGACTCCTTTGTGCATTACAGTTGTGTACAAGAAAACCCTACAGCTATAGAACACTGCCCTGCAAGCTAGATCTTAGAGAAGTCCAGCCCATTCCTCAGTTAACATCACACTCTAGAATACTGATTAAATGAAAAGGCTTAGAAGTTCTCCAGACCTGGTTTAAATCAGTGTTCTTAGTGACTATATTATCTCTTGTAATTTACACAACTTTAAGAGCCCCAACTATCTCTTCTTTATAAAGAAAATATCATATTTTATTGTCTGGCACACAGTGTGTGTTGTTATTATTGATGAATCCACAGTCACTGGCAATACCTGCTCATAAGTGAAACTTCTGTTCACAAGCAAAACCAAACACAGCACACTCAAGAAAAGCAGCCATGTTATAGCAGACAGACCACATGACAGACTTCATTATCCCTGCCTCTTGGTGTTTAACTTTGTTTAATTTCCTCTCCTCCAGTGCAGGCAGGCCCTGCAGCTTTCTTCTACACAATAGAATATGGCAATGGTGATGGGCTATCACTCCTATGGCTATGTGATGTTCTGTGACAGTCTGTCTTAGCAGACTGGAGCTAGAGTCTTTCTTGTGGGCATGATGAAGTTAGACAAACTCATGTGACAAGGAACTGCAATAAAACTCTAGGAATCAGGCAGTGAAATGCAGCTAAAGGCAGCCTTTAGCTAATAATCTGAAAATGCCAGGATACTCAGTCCTGCAACCTCAAGGAAATCATTTCTCCTAATAACCTGAATGAGGTTGGTTGTGAATTCTTCCCTAATGGGCTCCAGAAAATAACTGAATGTAGCCTATGGAGTTATTAGTTGTAGCCTTGAAAGCACCTAAGATATGAAATCAGTTGAGCCATGGCTGGATAATCACTCTAGAAATTCTGAAATAATAAACATGCCATTTTAAGGGCCTAAGTTTGTGGCAATTTGTTACAAAGCAATAGATAGCTGATGCATGTGCCAAACTGGAAAATTTGACTATTTTATCCAAAAGGTCATTTGAATCTTTATTTAAATGACCAATTAAAAGCTTTCTTCCTTTTGGTCTCTCTTCTTTCTTGAATCAAATAAAATATTTGATTCAGATTTTTCATCTACATATAGCCATAAAAGAAAATGGTCATTTTACCTTAATTTGGTTTTATTTTATCAAGCTTTTTTTAATCAGATTATTGATGCTTGAACAAACATTTATGCAATGGAATTTTATTAAGACAAATACTGTGCTGTGAACAGAATTTGACAATGTTTTCTGCTAAGCAGGACAGTAAACAGTCCTTATCTGCTCAGGGATCCAGTCCTGTTCATCTTTAAGGATCCAGCTTAATGTCATTAACTTTTGAAAGACCTTTCCATATCTCTGTCAAAGGGAATAGATTTTCATTTGCATTTTTGAAACATCTTAGTTATAAAACATCCTTTGTAATTACTCTACGTTCCAACTGCCTATCACTATAAACTGTCTATCACTACTCCAAGCATTGACAAACTATAGCTCCTGGGCCAAATCTTGACTGCTGCCATTTTTGTAAATAAAGTTTTATTAGAACAAACCATGTCTATTTGCTTGCGTAATATTTATAGTTACTTTCATGGTATAATGCACAGTTGAATGATTGCAACAATGACCTTATAGCTCAGAGATCTAAGTTATTTACTCTCTGGTCCATTACAGGAAAAAGTCCCCTCACCGGACACTAGACAATGAACTTCATGAGGTAAAGACCATGCCTTGTTTTTCCTCTGTGGCCATAGAACCTAGCCCATAGAAGGCCTTAAATTTATAATTCAATTTAAACAAAAATTCATGAAACACCTAAAATTCAAACCAACGCAAACCTTTAAATCCTCCCTGTAAACCAGACATTCCCTAAATAGGCCCCATGGATTTTTGTAAGCCTAGCTGCCATGGGGAAGTGGTCTGCCCTCAGACTTTGTATTAACCCAAAAGCTGAAAACACAATGAATAGAGCTGGCTATTAGAGAGCATTCCTACCCTTCATTAAAAGTCTACATTTAAACCAAATTGCCATTTATTAAACAATTTTCACATTAGTTTCCAAGCCCATGTGCCTTTCAGAGGACAGTTATTCTGTTTTCAGATTCACTTAGGACCAATTTCCAAAATGCTGCTAGTGTATTTGCTGTCCAAGAAACCTTTTAATTTTCATTTGTAAACCTTTTTTGATGTTGCTCCCTTGTCAAAAACAGGAAGCCATTACTTTCCAACAGTAAACAAGTTCAAAATCAAGTTAGCCACTCAACTCCCCAAATCAAGACTGTGTTTTGTATATATGAAAAAAGTCAACTTTCTAATCTTCACTGAATGTATCAAAATTCTCAAGGGAAAGCCAAAAGTCTTAAAATTTTGTGGGAATCAAAGAATTTAAAAATGCCCCCCCTCCAGATTTGGTTCTTCTCCAAACCCAGTAAAACCTTTCAAATCCCTTGTGATTCACTCCCTCACTATTTCTGTCCCGAGAGATTAGTCTGCATGCTTGCGCCTTCATTCATCCACCCACAATCTCTCTAACTCCCATATGGGATGTATAGAGTAACACTAACCACCAAGAACAAAGCAGAACAAGATGTTTGCCATGGATATCAAGTCTCAAAAGAAACAATTAAATTGATACAAATCATCATTACTTCCTGAATCACCATAAACTGCTCTATTTTAGAATGCCAAGTAAATTACTATAAAGTATTACCTAAAGGTTTAGTAAATAAATGTATTAAATTCATAGGATAAATTTAATGAGTAGGGAAGTGTTTCCTGGTTTCTTCATGATGTTTAGAAAATTCTTCCAACTCACCTGATGAGTTTCTCAAGGGGAAGCCACTCCAGTCTCTTGCTGGGGCCAGTAAACAATGACTTTCCTAGTCATTGACTCAGACTCCCCTTTCCTAGTCCTGACTCAGACCTGGAGCTGATCTCCAGTCCTCATCACCACCATCACCTGAAATCACCCGTTCCTCCTTAGCTAGGAAAATTTTCCTCTGCCACTGAAGAAGACATAGAGAAAAAAAAAAAAAAAAAAAAACAAAGATGCTGCATAAAGAACAGTCTATATCCCCCTATGCACCTACATATGTCTTTTTATTTTAAAATGAGTTTCCTATTTAATTTTGGAGGAATTTAGGACACCCTTTATTTAATAATACATTAATGTTAGATATTTTAATGCCTTTACTTGGCAAAATATATAGTTATTATTCTTATATTAGTCCCTCTAATTAAAAAAAAAAAAAGATACATTAAACCACAAATAACCTGAGGACTAAGAATACTCACTGAAGACTCATTGAATCTGAGATGATGAAAGATTATTAAAGAGCAGTTATGAATGAGAGATCAGTGACTTACCCACAGTAATGCAGCTGGTGAGAGGCAGTGAATTATAATCCAGATCACTGGCTTTTTGGTCAGTGCATTTCTTTGTAGTCCATGCTGCTTGCTTCAGAGCTACTGAGGCAGCTCCTTCAAAAGTATAGTCAAACTGTCACAGGAACCCCACCTTGATGGCAGTTTTGCTAAGGTCCCCCCTGACTCAGTGGCAGGGCTTGGTGGCTCACCCCAGAGTGGGCAGCCCCCAGGCCAGGCTGGTTGTCTCTGACAGGGGCTGCAGCAGTGGTTTCATTGCAAGCTAGCCCTGGGGGCTCTCTAGCAGCAAGGCATGCATGGTGGGCTCCTCATGGCAGCCTGCGCTCCAGTGTCTCACACTTGTGCCCTAGCTCTGCTGTGTGGCCCCTTGCACCACCACAACTGGCCCTGCCAAAGTGCTCCACTCTGGGTGGAGAAAGTCTCCAGCCATGCTGAGACCAGCTCTGACTTGGGCCCTCTGGAACCCACAGTCGAAGAGCCTGCCCAATCAGTTTAGGTCGGGTCTGGACAAGGAACTGGGGTTTCACTTTGACTCAATGAATCTGAGATGAAGACTGAATGGACCAATCAGCCTTGAGTTCTCACCAATGTCATTCAAGGTTGTTGAGACCAATTTGAACATTGTAAATGGATCAATCTCATTGGTTGTTGTTTGACTATCACCAATCTAACAGCTGGGATTATAAATGGTGCAATCACGCTTGAAGGACAGGGACCCTGAAGAGGATATAAGCCACAGGAACAGCCAGCTTGATTTATTGAACAGATGATTGCAGATAGATTCATCAGGATCTTTTGCAGACAGATTCATGGGTACTTCAAGACTTCCATAAATTTTCTCAGAGACCTCTGTAGACCTTCCAGAGTCCTCCCAGACCTCCTCAGAGGCCTAACTGCTTTACCTCCTATGACTCTACCACTAACACCCCCTACAAAGAGCACCTTAGGTATGTACTTGGTGTCTCAGAAAACTGTCTGCTGTTGGCTTGTGTAAACAGCTCTCAAAAAGCTATAACAGGGCCTCCCCAGTGGCGCAGCGGTTGAGCGCTGGGTTGCGAAGCTGCTCGCGGCCTCTGCAGCGCCGGTTCGATCCCCGGCTGCTCCCCGGCCACCGGAGGAGGGTCCCACATGGCGCGCAGACCTCTCCTGCCACCCGCTGCTCCCCTCAGCAGTGTACTTCGGTCCTTCTGCCTGCTCTGCCTCCCGCTCTGGCTCTGGTGAATTCTCTCGCCCTCCCATGCTTCTGACTGTACCCAGTGCATGTATAAACAAAACAAACAAATAAACAAATAATAAATAAAAAAAACATGCCTCTATAAAAAAATAAATAAAATAAAATAAAATAAAAAGCTATAATACTGGTGTCTCTGGCATCACTTCCTGGTGACCAGTGCTGACCAGCACTGCTGACATGTGACTGTTGACCAGCACTGCTCACATGTGACTAGCACTGCTGACCCATTTCCAGCTACCTCTGAGAGCTGTCCACCGCTTCTGATTGTCTTGCACTGCCTCCTGGTGCTGTTTCCTATAGCACTATCTGGTCTGGCATCTGGTGCTGTCTGGCTTAGCCTTTGGGCTGTTACCATGTGCTGCTGCTGTGACACCTCAGGAGCCCCACCTATGAGCACCTCAAGTTGCCACTGTGAGTTGGATTCTGGTCTGCTGCTTACCAGTGGGCCACCAACTCCAGGCTCTTATTGAAAGGACAGCAACATCTTACATGAGCAGCCTTTGTTTTAGACAATTGGGTTCTGCAGACACTATCTAGGGGAGGACAGCTGGCCAGCAGTGGCCATGGAAACTCTTTTTTTTTTCCATCTCCCCTTTTGTAATAAGCCCTATTGTTGTACCCTAAGCCTCAATAGTGTCTTAAAATTGTGAGCATATGGGTAAGAGTCCACAGTGACCTCTCTTCCGCATTGGCACTGTTTTAAAACCTCATATTCTATTAAACTTATTTCATTTTAACACTATCCCTTGTTAATTATCTACATCTTCAACATTTTTCTATTTTTATGCTCTCCCATCATTCTTTGACATTGTTTTGAATTTATTGTATCTTGCTCTATAATTGTGATAGCACACAAATTATTTCTGGGACAGATAGTTATATAAATTCCAGTTATAGAAGTTGTGGAAGTTTCATTCATGCAAGATGCTTAGAAAGTTAAGAGAAGCACCAAAAATCGGTCTGCCAGAGGACAGATTTGTAGCAGAGGTTTGTAGTGAGAGAGCATGACAGAGGTAGGGTAAACTAGAGACGAAGAATCAGCATTAGTCAAAAGCAGAGGGAGGCCAGAGAAAGCAGAATATCTTTAGAGTCTTATATACATATTGGCAGGGAGAATACTGGGTAAAGGGATAAGGTAGGAAAAGAATGTGGCGTTACTTGTAGTGCTTTAGGAGTTTCATGTCAGTGAATATTTCCCAAAGGGTTTACTAAAGCACAGTAATCCAATGAAAGATTCTAGTAAACAAAAAAAGGGGGGGTAGAGATCAAATAAGTTGGGACATAGTTTATATTTACCATAAACACTACAGATATACACAAGGAGATCTGCTCGGGCCTCCTTGGATGCTTCCTTACTTAGTCCACAGCAGTTCTAATGCTAATATTCAGTTTAAATACTTGAGAATATATAAAGATCACTTTCTAAGAGCTAAATAATTGACATAACAACTGGATATGTGTAAATATTTTGTACCATTAAACAGTAAATACCTGTATATATGTATATTTTTCTCATAAATGACCAAAGCCTTGAAGTGTTAGAGCTGCAGAAAATACCTGTGCTGGGTGCTACTTGCAAACATGAATCAGAATTTCTGAAGTTGTGTCTCAAGCTTCGGAATTTTTGATTAAGTTTCCCGGATGTTTCCTAGATTCACAGGTTTGTGCCCAATGACCTACTCAGCAGTGGCCAGAGGCAGCCTTGCATTTTGCTTTAAGAGTTGACCAGATCTCAATTGCAGACATGATGCAAACACACCCCCGGAAACAGTTGCTTCTCCCTGCCAACCAGAAGTTCACACATGGCTGTCCCTCTTACCATGAAATGTCATGATCAACTCATAGGGAGCTGTTTCATTTACACATTCCAAAGTCTTCCTTCCCCTCCATTACTGGTAGATGTTGCTCTGTGGGTCATTGCATCCCACAGAGTCTGGGATTCCCAAGCAGCATCTGTGAGCACACACCTCTCCCCCCAAACCCAGCACTCCTTTCCTCTCAAGTACCCACTGTTTTCTTTTGTTCCTGATTCTCAGACTGGACACCATAAAATTCTATGTTTCTTACTTTCTCAATGACCATTAATACCAGAATGTGCAAAGGCCCTTTTTGGTTATTTTATTACTTTAACTCTGTTCCTTATGACAACCATCCTCCCTTTCACAGCCCCTGCTCAGGTACCCCTTGTGGTATAATATGTTCTTAAATGTTCGTGGTACTCTTGAAAAATATACAGTGTTCTTTCTCACCAATAGTATTAGTGTGAATTAATGGCCTTGTATGTAATTCTGTACCTTTTCGATGATTACTGTTTTCAAACTTTTTGCATGACGCTGTGTGTACAGGCCATTGTCTCCTGCTGCTGAACCCATGTTCTTCACTACTCGCTGCGGAGGAGCATCCACACTGTTCTAGAGGGCCTTCCACACAAACCCACGGACCTTTGCTAGATTGAAAGGGTAGGGCAGTTGATTGGATAGGAATAGACACCTTAATTAACATGCAATATAAAAGCTACAATCTCTTAATATCTGATGATGACTGAAAATAAGCATAAAGCAGAGCCTGTTTGCACTATTATCAAGGCACTAGGGAAAGAGGTAACAAGAGCGACTGAAGGCACAGGTGGGAGAGAAAAGAGTCCTGATGTTCTCCTACCAAATTTAGATTATTCAGTACTTACTTATAGTCTGCTGGAGTATACAAACACACCATCACCAATATCACATACTTTATATATTGCTTTGGTATTTCAGAATCTCTTACTCTCTGGTAAAAGGTAACTCAGATATCATTCTTTCAGATAAAACTCTAAATGAGTTTGTCAAACCACTTCTCTATCCCTCCAATATCCTGCTACTACTGTGCATGGAATGTCACAGAATTTATGGATTTATTGGGGGGTTTCCAGTTGAGTCTTTCCAAAGTTAAGAACTCTTATTTATAAATATTTATCTAGTTTTTGTTTAGATTTTCGATGAGACTTGTGAAAATTATTCCATAAAGGATTTAGGTTAATTCTCAATTGTTTAGTAGATATTGATCTTATTTTAAACAATACATCGTTTTAAATTACATAATTCAGTTAACTATTTCTGAATCTCCACTTCTTCCTCTACTCTAGGCAAGTTATTTGAGCTCCTATTTTACTCTTTATAAAACTTTTTTATAGTAATTATCACATAGTGCAGAACAAGGTCATTTTTTAAAGTATCTACATACCTGCCTGTAGTACGTGACTTTTGAGGACAGGCATGGCCTCTAAGTCACCTTTCTGTCTGCAGCAACAAGAAAGAGATATACTCATATTTAAGTGTTTTTCAACATAGTTTAAGAAAGCTCACAACCATTATGTACAATATGACTAAAAATATCTGGAAATGTGGTGAGGAAGGTGATGCCTGGGGCTGAAGGCTCCATCACTATCATATGTACCTGTATCATTTGTATCTCAGACAGTTCTGAGATAGGCATTAGAATTTAATTCTATTTCCTTTTTTGTTTTGAATGGTTCATTCAAGACTGTCCTCTCTGTTGCAAGAGTCACTGTCCTGCTAGAATTGGGCAAATGTAATGAGTTGTACTGGCTTATTCTTTTTCACCCTTAATCCCACAGCATCACTAGATGAGAAAGTATTGTGGGTTCAGACACAGGTACTGATGTTTCTCTATGTTGGATAAATGAAAGGCACAGTATTGTAACACAAATGACCCACGCTCTCTATTAGTTCTCAAATATAACTTGAAAAAATCATTTTCCTGCAATCTTTCCTTTTATGACCACCACCAACATAGTCTCTTAGTGATCTCAATGCAAATAGCACTATTTCCCCACCACAAAAGTCAAATCAAGAAGTGAGGATTGGGCCTACCTGGTGGCCTAGGGATTGAGTCTCAGTGCTATGACAGCTTAAATCTGAGTTCAATCCCCAACCTGGTAGCTAACTCACATGGCACAGCAGACCTCTCCTGTCCTGCCTGCTCCTCCCCTCAGTGGTATATTTCAGTAGATCTGCTGGTTCTGGTCCCCACTCAGTCTCTGGTGAATACTCTCACCCCCCTCACCTCTGGCATACACTCTAGTTTTTCTATGCAAAAAGAAAAGAAGTCGAAGTTATAGGAAGCTTTTGGTTAAAAACCCATTTTGCAGATTTAACTGATGTTAATAATTGTACTTTCACTTTGTCTTCTGTTTTTCATTATTTCCTGGCTTCATGTATCCTGACATCAAAATGGTGATGATTCAGGGTTCTGGTTGTAATTAATTGAGGATACAGAGAGTGAAGCATCAGGAAGCAAATGAGCAAAGGGAGCTGGAAAAGGGCATAAAGTTAGTTGTGGAGGCCCAGCCTCTCAGCTGTTACAACTATTAGGTCACCATCACCCTTTAGTATAAACCAGACTGAGAGGTTTAGTTGAAAATCTACAAAAACAAAATAAAGAAACAAACAACAAAACAGTACCTTGGGGACTATCATCAACACCAAGATTAAAAGGGAACTGTCCCTGTCAACTCACCCACTCTACCAAGTGGCACCTCCTATACTTGCATCTCCCTTTTGCCACTACTTCTGATCCTGTTATCCCGACTAGGGAAATACACAAATTGAAAAGAATTCAGACATCTGGAAATGTTTTAGTTATCACAAGTTTAGGAGTATTTTGAAGAGAGACATGAAATAGAGTCAAAAAAGTCAAAATAAAGATTTTGGTTCACAGAGGGGTGAGAACCTTCCTTTTATAAATTAGTTCATTCCAAATTTGATATAATTATCCAGTAAATATATTGCTATTTTGATGTCAAACTGCTCTAAGATATGTGATTTCATAAATGCAATCCAAAGTAAACGTCTACAGAAAAAAAAGAAGACATTCACTTTTTGTTTAGTCCATTCTCTTTTTGTTTCTTGTGTATGTCATGAGAATCCATCAATCCATATCATCATTTTGGGGAAACATCCCTGAAAATGTCATTTGAAGTATCCTGCAAGTTTGGTAATCTGGCTGTCAGATGTTGCCTCAAAGATTGAAGATATATAAAAACAAACCAAATTCTAATGTGATCCACCAATCTAACTATTGCTGAAATGACTAAAATAAAGGAGTATTTATACTGTGTTATCTTTTTTGTAACTTAATGTACAATTTTCTTCATTTGTTTTTTAGATTCATTTATTTATGCATACTAGAATGGGGGTACAGGCCAGAGGTGCAGGGGGTGAGAAGATTCAACAGAGACAGAGTGGGGAACAGAATAGGCAGACTGACTGAAATACACTGGTGAGGGGAGCAGTGGGCGAGCCAGGAGAGGTCTGCTGTGCCATGTGCTACCTGGCTGGGGACTGAACTTGTGCTGCAGAGTCTACAGTCAGCTTCATAGATTGCATCTTAATCCCTTGCGCCACCAGGGAGGCCCCAATTTTCTTCACTTTTAGCTTATTCTCCTGACCCACAACAGTGTGTTGCCTTGCACACTGAATTCCCTCCTCAGGATTGCAGTCTGCGGAGTCTGGCTCTACCCCAGGTAGCTGGCTTCAGTTTTCTTTGCTCCAAAAAATAAGAATACTACATGACATACATCTCAGTAACATCTTTAAAGACTCATCCCCCAAAGCAAAGAAAGTGAAGGAAAAGAAAAACAGCTGGGATTACATCAAACTAAAAAGCTTCTAAAGAGTAAAAGAGACAATAACCAAAACAAAGAGACACCCTACTGAGTGGGAGAAAATCTTTGGCCTCCATACAACTGATAAGGGACTGATCACAACGATCTACAAAGAGCTCACATGACTCAACAAAAACAAAGTGAACAATCCAGTCAAAAGGTGGGCAGAAGAGCTAAAAAGACACTTCTCCAAAGAGAAAATGCAAATGGCCAACAGGTGTATGAAAAAATGTCCAACATCACTTGTAATCAGGGAAATGAAAATCAAAACCACAATGAGATACCACCTTACACCAGTGAGAATGACACGTATAAAAAAAAAACTAGCAACAAATGTTGGCGAGGATGTGGAGAGAAAGGGATTCTCCTACACTGTTGGTGGGAATGCAAAGTGGCCCAATCACAAGTGAAAGCTGTGTGAGGTTCCTCAAACTACTAAAAATGGAGCTTCCACATCACCCAGCAATTCCATTCCTAGTAAAACACCCCAAGAACACAAAAACATCAATGCAAAAGCATACCTGTACCCCTGTGTTTATTGCAGCACTATTTTCAATAGGTAAGATATGGAAACAGGGCCTCTCTGACAGTGCAGGGGTTAAAGTTGCAACACTATGAAGCTATCTATCTCCAGCCACTGCAGCATGAGTTCTATCCCCAGCCAGGGAGCTAATCCATATGGTGCAGCAGACCTCTGCTCAACTGCTGTTCCCCTCAGCAGAGTGTTTCAGTAGATCTGCCTGTTCTGCTCTCCACTCTGTCTCTGGTGAATCCTCTCACCCCCACACCTCTGGCCTATAACCCAGTTCTTGTTTGCATAAGTAAATTAAATAAATCTTTGAAAAAAAGATATGGAAACAACCCAAATGCCCAAAAATAGATGACTGGATCAAGAAGATGTGGTAGAACCTCCCCTGGTGATGCAGCAGTTGACCACTGGGCTGCGAAGCTGCCCGCAGCCTCTGCAGCACCGGTTCTATCCCTGGCCGCTGGCAAGAGTCACACATGGTGCTACAGACCTCTTCTGCCATGCCCACTTTTCCCCTCAGAAGTGTATTTCTTCAGTCTGCCTGTTCTGTTCCACGCTCTGGCTCTGGGTGAATTCTCTCACCCTCCCGCATTTCTGACTGTACCCAGTGTTTGTATAAATAAATAAATAAATCTTTAAAAAAATAAAAAAATATGTGGTATATATACACAATGGAATATTACTCAGCAATCAAAAAGGTAAACTCATGCCATTTGCAGCAACATGGAGCTGGAAGGGATTAAGCTCAGTGAAATAAACCAGAAGGAAAAAAGAAAAACATCGATGGTTTCACTTATAGAAGGAATATAGGGGAACCAAATAAGGGATCAGGAAAAAAAAACAATTATAATAAATAAAAAATACAAAATTAACAGGCAACTATAAATCAGAGACATTCTGCAGGGGAGGGGGAGGAGAGAGATCAAAATGAGAGGGAAAAACACAAGGGACTATGGTGAAGGTGTATGGGTGAAGGTGGTAGGAACTTTGTGGGACTATACCTGAGAGGAGAAAGCATGCATTGTACATAAATGAAGAATGATGTAAAATATATATACATATATAAATCAAAAAATAATATAGTGATACTTGCATTCTAAGTTTATTATGAACAGTAAATGACATAAAACATGAAAGGTAATTAGTCCAATGCTTAGCATCTGATGCGACAGTAGTTGCTAGAACTTTTAAGAGACTTTCAATAACTTCTATTTCAAATACTATAATATGTATTTTTATGGTCAGGGTCCATAAATGATGCCCAAATGAGCTTTTGACTCCAAAAACTTAAGAACCATCTAACAATATTCTTGTGGACTTACCAATATACACAGTTTATTTGAGAAGGACAGAAAAATTCCCTTCCATGTGCCCCCAATACACAAACCAGTGCAGATTTTCAAGTCCTGGTCACTGAACTTGGGAACATGTTATGAATTTGTGTTTTGAATATGGCAAAAGATACTTGCAGATGTGATAAATTAAGGATCTTCAATCAGATTATCCTATAATATACAGGTGGTCTCAATGTAACCTCAAGGGTTCTTATAAAGAGAAGAGAGAGGAAGTTATAGGAAGAAACCAGGTGACAGAAGTAGACTGAGTAATGTAACTGCTGGTAGGGCCACAATTTAAAGTATGAGGTCTCCTCCAGAAGGTGGAAAACCATATTATTTGTTTGTATTTTAACTTTATATTTAAAATATCTTCTTAACTTTTTTTTTTAATAAAACCAGCTTCCTCTTGAAGGAACACATTCCTAAAATGCACTAATGCACTACCCAAAATATTGTGTGTGTGTGTGTGTGTGTGTGTGTGTGTGTGTGTGATAACTTTGGTAAATCAGTTTTCTTACTTGACCTGAAAAATGAGACTGTGAACTTAGGTTTAACTCAGGCAGGACATGACAAGGGGATTGTTCAAACTATGATCACGGTGAACCATGGCAGGATGTGGGTGAAGACAATGGCATAGAAGGGGAGGAAGTTGGTCACAACATTGAAGGAAATGTAGAATCCCTCAGTCTCCTCCCCTATCTTTCTACTTTTGAGTGTTTTCCCAAGTGTGACCGTAGACAAGGTTCTGGCATCATGCAAGGCATGTCAGTTCTCTCAGGACTGGACAGCATTCTGCTGTTTCTCTTGGTTCCCATTTAAAGATGATATTAGGACCTCCCTGGTGGTGCAAGGGGTTAACCTATGAAGCTGTCCGCAGCCTCTGCAGCACGAGTTTGATTCCCCGGCCCTCCAGGGAGCAACCCACATGGCGTAGCAGACCTCTCCTGATTCACCCGCTGCTCCCCTCAGCAGTATACTTCAGTCAGTCTGCCTGTTCTGTCCCCCACTCTGTCTCTGGTGAATCCTCTCACCCCCCCATACCTCTGGCCTGTACCCCAGCTCTTGTATGTATAAATAAATAAATCTTTAAAAATATAAAAATGATATTATTGTGGTGATCCCTTGTCCTCCTATTTACCTCTGTGAAGAAAGACCTAGGTCTGGAATGTACTTAAAGAAAGAAAGAAATAAAAGAGAACCTCACTCTTTTGAGTAATGATATTATGTGGCTTCCCCTTCACTGGTGTCCCCATCATGCAAGGCAAGATCAGCATAATCTTTAAAACATTTTATAATGAAAACAAGTCCCTGTTACAAGGACTGAAAGTGGTCTAAGTTATTTCATCTGCTCTAACACTTGGTAAAAAGTGAATGAGCTTTGCTTACAATGAAGATATTATTGTGGTTTCTCTCTCAACTTCAAAGGAGTGTTAAGGACCTATCTCCTGGGAGAGCACTGTGCCAGCATTAGTGGGTTAGTACAGAACAGAACTGTGCCTGACAGCCGTTTTCCAATATGGCTGATGCCCACGTGAAATTCCCCAATGCCTCTACTCAGAAGAGATGGATTTCATGTTTGTTTGTTTTTCTTTACAACTGTTGTTGCTATAAACTTCAGCCAGTTACAAAATAGGAATAAGTAATACAAACTATTGTAAAACACATTGCAAACATGAAGTGCCATGCAAATACTTTACCCCCCCACCCTGCTAGTCCACAGCATGGTTTATAAACACAGCTGCCAGGCAAGCCTGCAGAGTGCAAGTAACCTACAGACTTGGGTTTAAATCTGAGCTAGTCTTGATTCTGATTAGCCATTTAACCTTGAGGACATGATTTAACCTCTCTGAGCTTCAGTTTTCTGTTTCTTTCTTTCTTCCTTCTTTTTTTTTTTCTTTTTTACTTAGAAGAACTGGGGTGTAAATCAAAGATGTAAGGGGTGAGAGTATTCACAAGTGAGAGAATGGGGAGCAGAATAGGTGGATTTACTGAAATACACTACTAAAGGGGAGTAGCAGACTGGACAGGAGAGGTCTGCTACACCAAATGTGGGTTAGCTCCCTGGCCAGGGATGTAACTCAGGCAATAGTGGTGATAGTTCAGAGACTTATCCCCAAGGCCACTTGTGAAGCCCTGAATTTCAATTTTCTTGTGTGCAAAATGGAGCTTAACCATATCTGTTTTCTTGTGTTACAGTGCCTTTCAAATTAATATGTTCTCCACAAGCCATGTGGCATAGAAGCTGATAAGCTGAAATAGGCACAAAACTTACATTTGTGGAAGGATGGTTCATCTCCTTCAAGAGAAGAAAACAAAAATCACCCTCTAAGAACTGTTGAGAAGGAAAATTAAGATCAAGAAAAATGAAAGAAATAACAGAAAGAATTCAGGAAGTAAGTAAGACATTGATATAAAGTGCACACTCAGATTTGGACAGTAAGGGGTGAGATGGTTCTTCACACTGTGACTTCACCCTAACACCCATTTAGACCACAAAAGCTGTAGATACACCTCACTTAACTTATGAATATGCTCGATGATGAATTCTTTGGCCGCTACCCCAAATTTGTCTTCTTTCTTTTTACCTCAACTGCTTTATCAAAAGACAAAAGTTTTCTCTGAAGAACCTTTGTTCCTACCCAATCCATTCTCCTTAGAGAAAGCCAGAGCCCTGGAGTTGGCATGCACCCTTCTTCTCTATGGTCCCACAATTTTATTCCACAATCTGTGTTGAGACATACTACATAACACCATGCAATTAAAAAAAGTTATATAAATGGCACTCTGAGTAGTCTATCACAATTTTTTGTTCATGTAACCTATTTTAAGTTTGTCAGTTGATATATGCAGATTTAGTTTTTCATCTTAAACGTTACAGATCAGCTTTTTTAATACATATGGTTTACTTTCCCCATGCCTCTGTGGGTCAATATTAACTATTTCGAGTTTTCCCTGTTACCTATGGTGTGCAGATTATCCTTAAACCTGTTCTTTTTGCATGTGTGTCAGTGCTTCCCAATAAGGCAAATTGTTGAGTAATTTCCCCATCTGTAAACTTCACTAGATCATGTCAAATGACCAATCTGAAAAGTCCATCAGTCCAGACTAGCTTTTATCCCCCCACATCCTCACCCATACTTAGTAATACCAGGCTTTTAAAAATGTACCACTCGGGTAGGTGGGAATAGACATATCAGTAGCATTTTACTTTGTAGGCATCTAAGTGTTAGTGATGTTGAGCATCATTTTATGTTAGGGGACATTTGAGTTTCCTGTTTTATAAAATGCCTGCTCAGATATGACAATTTTTCTTATTATCTAGGTAATCTGGATACCAATCATAAGTTACTTCTTTTATTTCTGTCATTTTAACTTTGCTAATGACTTCTTTCCTAATATAGTGGTTCTCTACATTTTTACTTAAATTTATCAGTATTTCTGCTGTGGGCTGTGTGTTTCAAGTTTTAATGAAATGTTTGCCAATCAGGAGCAATGAATATATCCACTATTTTCGCTTACATTGTTTTCTAATTTTTTTTTTAATTTTGTATTCTTAATTAAGTCTTTCAACCATTCTTGTATGTGATATAATAAATATATCCTTATGGATTGTTAATTTTTCCAGTGTCATTTATTGTATTTTTATTCTCTCCAACAGTTATTTATAATGTCACCTTTCAAAGAAACAAATTTCTACAAATAGGGAGGCTTATTTTCTGACTCTATTGGTCTGCATGTCTATTCCCATATAATATTTATAAAAAATTAATGTCTGCTTGGTGGATCCTCCTTGTTTTATTATCATTAAAAATACCATCTTGGCTGTATTTGGATTCATTTGCTTATAAATTTGATATTGAATTGTACAAATATATTTTAAACTCCTACCAAAATTATTAGATTTGATTCTATTGTTTATTATAGAGAAATCCATGTTATTGAATCTTATCCATGAATATGGTACATTACTCAATTTAGTTTCTCTCATTAGTTCCAAAATAAAATTTTATATTTATATTTTCCCTATGGTCTTGCACATCATCTGTTAATACTCATTGTTGATATTTAGTAGATGTTCTCACCTTATACATTTTGTTACTATTTGCAAAATGCAACTTTTACAAGTTATTATTTCTAATTGATTATGTTATCTTTGAAAGCTATTGATTTTTGTACATTAATATTATTACACAAAAGCTTATAGAAGTTTTATTAGTTTTAATTGTATCTTTATAGATTTTAAGATTTTTTTTTTCTGGCTTTCAAATGACTTTCTTTAGTATTTTGCAGTTCAATTAGAATGCAGAATGTACAGAGAACCAGAAGACAGGAAAGAGCTTGCAGATTAATAGTCAGAAAGAAGTTCACTTCTGACCAGTCTTGCCTCTGAGTAGCCATGATCTTTTAGTGCCATGTTTAACCTGTGTGGATCTAAACTATATCTTGCAATATTTCCATGAATATTAAATTGCCTATTAATAATAATTAATACCAATTAACAGCACCCAAAATGTATACTCTCTGCTAAATCCTCTTCCAAATATTGATACTTTGCATGCAGGCTGGCACACTGAAGTCACCTAACGTCATCATCTTCCTTCCACCCTCCTTTCTTTCCTCTCCCCCCCACCCTTTCCCATGCACAGGCACACACATATACACTAGGCGCTAGGGAAAGTGTGCTAGGGAAAAACATACAAATATCAAATGGGAAGAGAGGGCTGCAGGAAATGTTAATACTCAGAAAATGATTCATGCTAGATTTTAATCCTACTTTAGTTTTGTGCAGCTCATGTTAGTGTGGAATCTGGAAATTCCAGGACACATTCACTAATCCTTAATCCATCCCCACCTCAGGTTATCAAGAACAGTCTCTTAAGATCCTCTTTTTGAACTTACAGGAGCTATTCAACCATTAAGACCATCAAGTTTTAGAGCTGGTTTTTTGCATGAGGAACTGCATTAAGCTGTGCCTGAAATCAACATTACCCCCCTGTGTGAGTTGTGGGATTTTAGTTATTTATTTTCTTTAGGCTGGGTCCAAGTGAGTTTTCTGTTATTCACATTCAAAGATTCCTCAAAAATAGAACAAAAAAATACTTTCTTTCAAAACTTATCTTTCAAACAGAAGAACTCTGTGGGGGATTCTCGTGGTTGAGCAAGATTCAGAATTCCCTTCGGTAGCACACTCTGAAGGTGCCCCCTTATATTCTTGCACTGCAGACTGTGCAGATGTGAACACCCCAGGAAAGAGCACTTCATTCTCCTACTGCTTTGGTGGATTGATGTGGGGCAGGATTCAAAGTTATGACTGGGTATTGAATAGAAGATGTTCTTATTTCAAGCGTAGTGAGAAGCAAAAGGTTTAGGGGTAAAAACACATCTCATCAAGCGTCTAGCTAGTTGGTGTATGTAGCAGAGTATATTTGAGCCTCAGATTCCAAAAGAATAAATCAAGGACCTTACTGCATCACACAGTAATTGGAAATATGAACTGAGAATGCAAGTATATCAAAAGTGACTACCCAACCCACATATTCTCCTTCCCTCCCAAAAATGACCTAGAACATCCTCATGGCAGAAGTGGAAATACATGGAGAAGATTGATCAGGTCTATGTTAACCTTTATGCTACCTAGGGTTCACAGAATAGAGGACTGCTGGGGCAGCACAGATTTTTTTTATATCAAAGCTGGATACTTTAGTTAAAAATGTAGAATATTTCTGGTGGGGTATATATATTTTGATTAACCAAAATCCCACTAGTTCTTATTGCCTTTTATCTGGTTAATTTACATATTCAAATTCCTCCCTGGTGACTTTAGGATTTAAGTTTAAAGATCATTTGACTTCGGTTCCTGAAATTAGATAAGAAAATGACCTCATGAAATTATTCCATGTGTTCTTTTCTTTTCCTTTTTTTTTTTTTTTAAAGATTTATTTACTTATTTATACAAACACTGGATACAGTCAGAAGCGTGGGAGGGTGAGAGAATTCACCAGAGCCAGAGCGGGGAGCAGAGCAGGCAGAAGGACCGAAGTACACTGCTGAGGGGAGCAGCTGGCGGCAGGAGAGGTCTGCGCGCCATGTGGGGACTTCCTCTGGTGGCCGGGGAGCAGCCGGGGATCGAACTGGCGCCACAGAGGTTGTGGACAGCTTCGCAACCCAGCGCTCAACTGCTGTACCACCGAGAGGGCCCTGTTCTTTTATTTTCAACCATACAATTCATCAGATAAAATGAAGAGAAATGGCTACGTGAAGAACTAATTTCATGAGCTGTAGCAGGATTAAAGGCCTAAAGACAGTAATTCAGAATCCATAGAAAACTCAGGCAACACTGCAGAGAAAAGCATTAACTGTGAGCCTATTGTTTGTTATATGGGGCTGGAGGCTGAGGACTTGTGAAAAGGCTTCCATTATCTGGTTTGTCCCAGGGAGGAATGATCAAGCAGCCTCTGGAAAATGTTCTCTCCCTGAAGAAGCAGTGGCAGAGGCCAAGATGTGACACAGATCCTCCTTAGTTTTCCTTCAGTAACTTGCAGGGTGGGAAGAGTTATGAAGCACCATTTGATCTGGCACAGTGCATCATGTCATCATCACAGGTTGGGTTCGCCAAGATGGTTACAGGCTCTGCATTGAAACACTGGCCTTTACTTAAGGCCTGACTGGGTGAGTGTGTGCTACTCTGTATCCTGGCCCTTTTCATGAAAACCTATTTGTAAGTTCACCTAGTTATGTGTTGTCACAAACTAGAATGACATGCTAGGAATAATTGTGAAGACATTCATTGTGACATACCACCAGTCACAATCCAGGTCTTTATTGTCCAGGCACAACTATTTGACCCTTTGATTCTTTCATACACTATAGTGCTTTGCTCTTGAAATATCTAAGTCAGAATCTATGTCAGTGTATTCTGTTCCAATGGAAAGAACAGGAGCAGAGTGGCAAGGATAAGAGAGTGACTTCCATACACCTTGCCATATTAAGTATGTCATGACTTAATTTTCCACCTATATTCACACCCTCTTTAACCATTTTTATTTTTTGCTTTACATATTAGATTCCAGACATAGCATGATGAGGAGGTCCCAATGTGAGTCATGCTATTCTTTGTCTCCTGGCCCTTGCTCAGAGTGTTTGCTTGGTACACTTGCTTACCTCCTTCACTCTTATTAATCCTGTAGGACCAATCACAGGCTTCACCTCTTCTAGGAGGTCTTCCTGATATCTGCGATCCGTTGGGGTGTCACACATTGCACATCACAGCCCTTGAGTACCATGTGCTAATTGCTGTCATATTATAACTCCAGTTAATGGCTTTGTCAAAAAAACTTCATTTGTGTTTTTCATGTTTGTATCAGTGCTTAACACAGGGTACATATGTGGTGTTGAATCATTGATTGCAAAGGAAATGGGTGGAAAAGGGATTTCAGAACGACATGGAGCCCTTACCTGCTCCTTGCAAGACACTGTGTCAGATGTCTGATATGTTATTTAATTTTCATAAAAATAAGCAAAGTAGATATGACAATCCAGATTCAGCAAATGAGGAAAATGAGGCTCACACAGCAGAAATACCTCTCTTTAGCTTCCATAATTAATAAGTGACAGCAGCATCTTTCTGATCACCACACCCCCACCCCGAAGCCTGGGCTCCCTTCCTGATGCCATTATCCATTTCCTGGTAACCTTGATATGACGTGCCTATACCACAAGTCTTGTGGTAGGAGGGGTGAGAAGGTTCAGTGTTGAGGCTGACCCAGTACATAAAAATACTAATTTTGAATAGTCTTTTGACTACCTGTGTCTGACCACTGCATAGATAGAGTGATAAAAATGTGTGCCTCCAGTAATCAATCTTCTCAAAAGAATAGCTCAAGAGACAGCTTCCCCTCTTCACCCCCATATGACCTCAGGGTTATTGCCTCAAAATTTTTATAACTTTACTTCCTACAGATAGCATTTAGCTTTCATAAAACCCACCCAATCTGTTATCTGCTCACATTTCTCCAGATGTTTCACCTCCCACTCCTGTCTTTCTTAATGACTCTAGGGGGTTGGTTACCAGCAGGGTTAAAGCTGTCAAATTATTCTTGGCTCTATTCCACTTTTATTTTTTAATCCATCTCCAAAGTTCAATACAAAATTTTCACCAATGGACCAATCGTTTTTTTTTTTTCTTCTAATTTTAGTTAAAACACAATACTAAAGGTTTGTAATGGAAAAAGTTTTATTTTCTTGTGACTCTACTCATCCTGAAGAATTTTCCATTGTCTTTGTTCTGGGGTCACTTTCCTCCTCTTTGCTCACACTGAACCAGAGAGCTAGAAAGCCAAGAAGAGGCTGATCTCAGGTGTCTTCACATATAAGGCTAGGCTTCTTGGTTGGGCTTCTTTTGTAGGGAAAGAAAAAGGATATCACTGGGATCCCAGAGAAACCAACATGTTTTACTTGTGCATCTTTAGAGGGTGGAGAGTGAAGGCAAATATCTTTATGAATGCAATAGTGTAATGGGGTTAGCAGACATCTTTGAGATGCCATGGTCTGTCTATAAACAATAGGAGGAACAAGACTCGAGGCTACAGAATCAGCACAAGAACCTCAGTAAATCCTAATTCCAGTGGCTGACTGCTCCGTTCCACCTTGGCCTATTGGCAATTCTTGATACAGCTGGTACAACACTTGATAATTTAGGATAAATCCTGATTTTAATTTCAAGAGTCATTTTACAAACACAAAATTGACAATGGATTTTTTATTGTCTCCAAGATTCTGGATTTTATTTTTAGAGGGAGTGTTTTCTTGCTTTGAAACAGTACTAGTGGGACACTGAAGAAAATCTTAGTTCTCAGAGATCTCAGAAGAGTTCCAGTTTTACAATTGGCAAATTCTACTGAGAATTTGCAGCTCCTTGCTTCATCAGGGATCCAGCATCTTGAAATAATCTCTGTGATACCCCACAGCACAGTATTATTTAAAATATTTAAAATAGTGATAATTAAATATTTATATTGCACTTAACTTTTTACAAAGAACATTTTCATTTAATATTTCTTTTGTGCAATTAGAAAATTGCATTGAGAACTAGGATTGCAACATATGACGAAGCTGTATAGTGTTTCCTTTTGAATATTATTATACATTTTCATAAAATTAGAAACCATCATATGAACTGTGTACTCACAAAACAAATAGTTTGGGGAAATGGAAGCAAACCTATTTTTAAAGACCTTGAAACCATCTCAGTGATTTTTGCCATCTGCACATTCTACTTCAAGAGTGAAGTTATCCAAATAATATAAGTTATTTCATTTTTAACCTACGATAAACATTAATGAATTTCATAAATGGTAGCTATTTACATGAATGCACACATGCATTGCAATAGCATGCTTTCTATTTTTTTGATAAAGGAGATGGACTGAATACTCACACACATTAGATAAGATTTAAAAATAAAAATTTATTTTCCAGCAAGGGAGTGTAACAAAAAGTTTCTCAGAACTAAGTCACTGTATATAAGACAGCTTTAGGCTCATGTTTTAAAATATACTACAGGGCTTTGGCAGAACAGCCATGTTTGTCAAAAAGGTATTTTTTATGTCAACAGTGCTTCATAGGCTGATAGGATTTTTTATACATTAATTTTTAATCCAAATATTCAAATCCAAATATTGAATATACTTAATTGAATTTGACTGTATCTGTTTATTTGGCCAGAATGTTATCAGAGTAGATGAAACCAGATAAAACTGCTAATCTAAGGCCACAACTTGTCATTTCTGATAATTCCTTTTAGTCTGTGTATAGTAAGCTGGAGCACACAGACATTTCTCATTTGGTTAAACACATATCTTCAATACCCTTACTAAAATGTTATCCTCACCTTTTAATAGAAATATTAAAAATCATGTATGTATTAGTTTGCAGGACTGACAGAACACCTACAACTGACTGGGGGGTTTACGCAACAGAAATTAATTTCTCACAGAACTAGTCAAGTCTTGGAGACCTGAATCCAAAAACAAAGTGTCCACAGGTTTAGTTTCTTCTGAAGCCTCTCTTCTTGGCTGGTAGATTGTCTTCTCCAACTTGTGTCTTCACATGGCCTCTGCACAATTCTGTGTTCAAATTTCCTCTTCTCATATATCAGCATAGCAGATTAGGACCCCACCTTAATGACCTCATTTTAGCTTAATTATCCCTTTAAAGATTGTACTCCCAAATAGTCACATTCTAAGCTACTGAAGTCAAGATTGTTGACAAACAAATAAGGAGGGGGCACAATTCAGCCCAGAACATTGAAGGTCAGGTGCTCTTTACACTAAGAAAGGTTTTTAATCAAAGCATCTGAACATTCACCAAACATACATGTTAGTAATCATCCTGACCCAAAGCTCCTAAGTAAGCTGGAGGCATAAAATCTAGTATTGAGACTGGCTATTATAGATCAAACTATGGGGTCATGTACTCTCAAGCCCACCACTTCCCCAAATCATTCTCTCCTAGAAGACAGAGAAGTAGGCTCTCTTAATTAATGCCAGTGGTAAAGAAACACAAGTTCTTGAGATAGTAGGGGATGGAAGTGGCTTTTCTACTTTTAAAGGTGGCCACCTGCTTTCCTCCTTCTATGATGGAAATTAAACCTTAAGATGACCCTATCTCAACAAATCTAAGAGCTTCCAATAAGTATTTTAGACCTTTAGAGAACATTCCATGGTGGTAATATAGTAACTAAATTCCACACAAGAGGAAATAGTTAACCAAAGTATATAACTCAGACCTAGTAGGAAGTATTATGGGCACCTCTGAATCAATCTTTGAAATGCCTCTTTTCAAGCACTAGTACAATCAAAACAAGTTAGCTATTGAGCCTCCCCCGGTGGTGCAGCGGTTGAGCGCTGGGCTGCCAGGCTGCCCACAGCTTCTGCAGCGCCGGTTCGTTCCCCTGCCCTCGGCGAGGGTCCCACAAAAAAAAAAAAAAAAAAAAAAAAGTTACCTATCTACCTTCTCCATTACATCATGCTTCTGAAGGATAGGGGTTTTTGTCCTCTTTTTCTACTCTCACTTCAGTGCCTGAGGTTCAGTAAATCAAGATCAATAGTTGATTCATTGGGCCTCCCTGGTGGTGCAAGGGGTTAAGTCTCAGCACTATGAAACTATTGGCAGCCACTGCAGCATGAGCTCCATCCCTGGCCACGGAGCTGACCCACATGGCACAGCAGTCCTCTCCTGTCTCACCTGCTGCTCCCCTCAGTAGTGGATTTCAGTCAACCCACCTGTTCTGTTCCCCACTAGGACTCTGGTGAATCCTCTCAACCCCCCGCACCTCTGGCCTACACCTGAGCTCTTGTATGCATAAATAAATAAAATCTTTTTAAAAAAATAGTGATTCACGCTCTAGTTTTTTTTTTTTTTTCTTATGCCTGTGATCTTTTTTACACTGAGGAGACTCAGTCTTTTTCTAATGTTATCTTTTATTATTTTGTATCTAACTTATGTAGAATGTAGGCAATGAAGGTATGGGCATTATTTTATAATTCTTACTTAGCACCTGACTCAGTCCCTGTAAACAACAAATGCCAATTTTTTTTTATTATTGTTCACTGAATCAAAAAAATCATATTGAAAATTTCCAAGATTTAAAATTCTTCTTCACGACAGAATGGTGATAATCGTTGAAGCTGGGTGATGGACAAGGTTCATTATACAATTCTTTTGATTTTTGTGTGTATCTGAAATTTTCTATAACACAGTGGAACAAATAAAAAAAAATACAATAGCTGAGTGCATAGTATACCTGAGTGCATCTATTTTAATTTTTAAAATACCAGGTTTATAATATTTATAATTTTCTCCCAGATTTCATTATTAAAGAACTGAATGAATCATTTATTAATACCAGCAGACTTCTTTCATTGTTTTGTAGAGTTTTGATAGAGTAACAATGTTAACAGACTTGGGAGAGGTACTTTTCCACATAGCTGTGCTAAATAACTTTAAGGAACAAATTATTACGTCTGATTTCAAAAGATCCTGTGTGTAAAAGGGAAAGGTAAGAATGTGAAAGGACACATATTTGGCCCTATGTTAAGATGAAAAGGCATCCTGCAATATGCTACAACTCCACAATCTCACCCTACCCCCCAAAAACTGGCAGACACACAACCAGAAGAAAAAGAAAATCTAGATCAGCTCTTGAAGGAATGGGAGAACCCAGCATGTTTTGAGTGGCCTGGCAAAACATCTTGAATTGCTTCTAAACCTTTAGGACTTGGCAAAATTTAAAACACGTTTTGCCCAGCACTTTTTCCCTAAATTTTTAAGCCCCTGTGTATTTCAAGGGAAATTTAATCCGTATGTTTCTGATTCATTTACACTTAACTCATCAAAATGCTGTTTTGTAAGAGTTATTTGATGTCTGAAATGCCGTATGAACATTTTGTATGTCTTTATTTTTTTCAAACCATGAAGTTGCTTTTTGCCAACCGTGAGCAGAACTTCAACCACTAGAGACTTAATGTCAATTTTCAACTAAGGACCCACCAAATTCAAATGTCTTTCAATTTTCCCATTATCTCTTACTGCTACATGAGAACGCATGGCCTGGTAGTAAGGACTGCAAACAGTCATTCAAGAAACACACCAGGAATGAAGACAGTAATGAAACAGCGATATTCCTTTCAATCAAAGGACATCTTTTCTGTAATATCTTTCATAATATTCTTACAATAAATCACCATGAACTCCATAGTCTAAAAACTCTTGGTATTGGCACCAGTTATAGCAATGATTAAACTCTGATTTCAGTTACTTGTGTATTGATTTATTTTCTCTCTCAGATTGGATATTTACTAGAATTTTTGGTGACAAAAACAGAAACTAGCTCTTACAATGTAAAATGAAGTAGGGAATTTATTGAGAGTATATTAGCACCAGAATGGATGGAAACATAGAGAACTAGGACTAAGACATGGACAACCATAGGCATCCAGGCACTGCCAAGAAAATGAGTGGCTCTTTTCCATTCTTGTATAATTAGTCTCAATTCTCAGAGAGCAGGAAGTTCAATTGGCTCAATTTGTTTCATGTGTATGCCCCTCCTTTGGAAGGAAAGGGCAGAGAATCTAATTTCCTAGTCTAACTAAAATGCCCATAGTATGAGAAGGTGGTTCCCAAGCAAAAATAGGGATGGGAATCTGAGTTTCTGTAAGACAGGGACTATTCTCATCTTTATATCCCTAGATATAAAGGCTTGGCATGTGGTCCATCTTTTAGATTTTGATCATTAAGGAGCCATTCCTTAAAAGGAAGACAATGATAAAGCAGTTTAATCTACTTGCATGGCTGACAAATTCATTAATTATTGAAATAAAATTGGGAGATGTGTCATAAGGTAAATAGGAATAAACATACTCCACCCCATCCTTAGACTGAATGCATGAAGCAGCTATTTGAGAAGTCTGAGGAGAAATAGCAGCAAGAAGATTGGGACAAAGACCAGAATTCAAAATACACCAAACTGATTATGAGTTTACAGTTTATATTCCCCCCAGTGTCCCCTGCCTCGAAATCAATGCACTGGAATTGTACCAGAGTATCAGCAGAGTTATAGTAGAAAACCTTTAGATTTGGTCCAAGGAGAGGGACAGGGACGTTTTAACATTCTAACATGTAGAAATCCACCCTTTGACTCTCTGTTTTCTCTGTTTTTCTGTGCCTCAACCCTAAGTAACCCTGTGGTGGAAGTAACAGTCAACAACAATGTACATCTATAGGAACCAAAGCTCTGGGAAGAGCACCTTCTTCTCTATTCAGGGAGCTATGGTTGCAAGAGTGTGTAGTCACCTTCATTGATTTGATGCTCTCTTCCTGTCTTCCTGTCATTTGATCTTAGAAATAGGCACAATAAAGCAGGTTAATGAAGGTCTTAACTTTCTGGCTTAAGGGACCCAGGTAACCAAAGGTAGTAAGGATATTACAAAGAGAGAACTGTAGAAAATAACTCTGTTAAGTTGTTTACAAAAATGTGGGTTCATTATCTGAAATAGACATACATCAATCCAAACCAAATCAATATATTAAACATTTGAGAACTACACTAAACTACCACAGGCTATGTCCCAAATTGGGTGCTGGCTATTCATGAAACAGATTTGCTACTGCAAAGATTCTGACAACTGAACTAACATTGAGTCCATAGCTCTCAGCATGTCTCTTGGAACTTGCAGCCTGAGCCTATAAGATGTTTTCACAGTATATAAATAAAACTCAGCATTTCATAATATCCAAAATGTTCAGGATGCCAAACAAAATTTATCAGCAGGTAAAGAACAAAGAAAAGCTTGACTTACATGTGAAAAGACAACAACGATGCCAGTGTTGCAATGGGATATGTACTGGAATATTCTATGGAAACCTTTAAACAGCTATTATACAAATGGTCCAGAAAGCAATCATAAACTATCTTAAAACCAATGGAAAAATAAAAACCTTAACAAAGGAGAGAAGGTATGAAAAACAAACTAAAATTTAATTAGGACAGAGAAACAAAATAATTGAGATTTATTTAGGTTGGTTCAACTACAGTGAGGTGGTGTAAGAGGTGGAAAAAACAGTAAGCTAGAAGATATGTTAGTGGAAATTGCGCAGTCTGAACAAAAGAGAGGAAAAGATTGAAACAAAATTTACAGAGCCCTAGGGCCTTCTGGTCAATAAATAAATATATTTTCATTGTTCAGAAATAATAAATGATAAAACATACTTGAAGACATAATGGCTGAATACTCTCCACATTTGGCAAACAAATTAAAATGAAGGAATCAGGAAACAAATAAATAAAAAGGAGATAATAAACAGAAAACAAACAAAATAATAGAACCCAAATGTTACCAATGATAACATTAAATGCCAATACACACCTAGTCCAAGTGTTGGAATGATGACATTGTACTGTGAGTAGAATCTTCAGGCAGCTTGTGTGTCCTAAAGGAAATGGAATTTGATTTTGACTATTCTCAACAATAACTGAGCAGAGAAATGAAATGAGTCACTGAATCTCCCCTCCTTTAGACCCAACTGAATGCAACATTGGTGCTTACTGAAGTGAATAGGACCCTAATGTTACCCCCAATTTAAATAATAAGTTATTATTGAGCCTCCCTGTGGCGCAGGTGGTTGAGTGCAGCATTGTGAAGCTGTCCGCAGCCTCTGCAGTGCCGGTTCAATCCCAGTTAGCCGGGGAGCAACCTTCACGGCGTGGCAGACCTCTCCTTTCTTGCCCGCTGCTCCCATCAGCAGTGTGTTTTGGTCATTCTGTTCCCCGCTCTGTCTCTGGTGAATCCTCTCACCCTCCTGTACATCTGGCCTGTACCCCGGTTCCTTAAAAAAAAGGAATAAATTATTATTTTAAAAATGAACAAATCCATTCTGTCTGGTTATTAAAAACAACAACAAAATCTAGGTACTATTTTTTTTTAATGCACTCAAATACTTAAATGTTTACCACATTTTATATTTCAGGTAAGGCATGGGTGCCTGGATTCAGACTGCTGAATTATAATTGAGTTGTATCCATCATCTTTTTATTTGAATTTAATATATTTCAACTATTTCCAAGTTTATACATACTACAGTATAGTTTCAGTAGAAAAAGGCAGGTGTTCAGAGGGAATTGTCTTGGGGTTAATAGAGAGACTATACTTGAGCCCTTCCAGATTTTAATCTTACCCAAGTCTGAAGATAAGCAAATGAATACTAAACACAAAATACAAATGCATTAGTTTGGGGTATGACTTAGGAAGCAAATCAATACATAAAATTCACTTATTTACATGAAAATATTTGCTCTACACAAAAGAAAGTCAATTATTCTAGCAAAGCAGATAATGTAAAAGACACAACTATGGCTTTTGTGAACATTGTGGCTAAAGAAAATAAAGTATAGACACTGAAGTTCATTACACTTGATTTATAACCTGGTTCCATCACTTACACGCTGGACCAATTACTGGTCTTTAGCTTCATCATCTAATAAATGGAATCTTAGGGCCTCCCAAGCGCCGGTTCGATCCCCGGCTGTTCCCCGGCCACCAGAGGAGGGTCCCACATGGCTCTCAGAACTCTCCTGCCGCCCGCTGCTCCCCTCAGCAGTGTACTTCGGTCCTTCTGCCTGCTCTGCTCCCCGCTCTGGCTCTGGTGAATTCTCTCACCCTCCCGCGCTTCTGACCATACCCAGTGCTTGTTTAAATGAATAAATAAAAATAAATCTTTAAAAAAAAAAACAAATGGAATCTTAAAAGTGCTTACATAATTTGGTTATTGAGGGTTAAATGAGAAAATGCATGTGAAACACTTAAGTTAAATATCTCTTGACACCCAGTAAGGACTAAAAAGTTACTAGCCATTAGTATTATATCATCATCATTACAGAAGAGACACAAGTCCCCAGCATTAGCAAAGTACACACTTTGCAGAAACTCAAACCTCTAAAAGGACTTATCCAAATACAAACTGTTCAGTCTCTTTGGGTACTTAGCCAAGGAAAGGTCCATTTTCCTCTGTCATCATGCACAGAAAACTCTGCCTTGGTGTGAGAGGGTCTGAATTCAGGGCCTGACTATCACCAGTTCACTTAGAGTAGCCACCTCTCCTTTCTAGGCACAGCCCTCACCTGTGGTTGGTTAGTTGACCCCAGCCCTGACTCATGGCCTCCCCAGCACTCACATTTCATGAGATCTGTCCTAATGTGCCCTGGGGGTCTGTGTGCTCATCCCACCACCTACTGGCCCATCCCTCATTATTATAGCTCAGCTACACAAATCAACTGCAAAGAGAGGGATCTGTAGCTCTGATACTCTCCAGCTTTGTCTTTCTCAAGAAGAGAACACAAGAAACCTGACATCTTGTGTCCTCAGATTAATGGCACTCTGGGGGCTGTCTGTGAGACTCCTCCAGGTGCTCTGCCGGCTGGTCTTTTGTGCTAGTAATGCTTTTAGTATGACAATGTCTTTACTTTTGTTTCTGGTAAGAATTAATAAATTACTTATGATATTTAATAAGAAGCAGATGTTCCCAATGAGAATGGGGCCCAGTTGCCCATTAATTCTGGTTGAATGTTACTTGCCGTGGTGAATGGAAGCAGACGGAGTAGGTGATCCACACGATATTTTGTAAGACGAAAGTCATCTGCAGACAGTAGAGCTGAGAACAATTGCTCGGTATAATTCAAAATGGATGGAACAATGATATGATGTTTAAAATTAGAAAAATCATTTGGTTTGTATGGTTAAAAGCTAATAAGCCCTACGGCTCTCAAATTTTTCCAGATGCTAGGAAGCGACTTTCAAAAACAGGGATACGATAGCTAGTGAGTCAATGGTTATTGAAATGCTGCTATGAACATGACATTATCTTAGAGTTATAGGTGGGACAGGGTGAAAGGGATAGTATTTATCAGGCACCAACACTCTGTCAAGCACACATTCAAAACAATCTATGAACCCTGACTCACATATATTAAATAATTTGTCAAATATCACCTACCTAGTTCAGTATTATACACAGGAAATACATCTGAACCCAGCCTAGAGGAAGGAGACAAGCCCAGCTGGACCCACAATTTGAAATAGAGATGTCCAGTCTTTCATGACTGAGAATAAATGATTGCCGTGTGCAGCCAGTAAACTCAGTGTGGCTTGTTTTACAGCAATAGCCTTCACAGTCACCACGAGGAGAAACTTTGTAATGATGGGGAATCCAGTCAGTCTCTGTTCCATTTCTAAATCAACACAGATTGAATTAGATTGGAAAATGTTAAAGTTATCCTGATGGAAACGACAACTTTCAGACCAGAATAATACTTGACAAATGAAACTGAGCCTCCGAGGGAATCAGGAAAGGATCGGTTAAGAAAGCCCCAAGAAAAAATCAACTCATTCTGCCAAATGAGTTGGCAGAAGTCACCCCATCATAGTCAAGGGGGAAAAAACCCAAGTTGGAAACTCCAGTTTCTATAGAAACTACATCTGTCAGGATGAATGCACAAAGACATCACAGTCTCAATTGATTCAACAATTGAAATAGATACCAATGTTCCTTGACCAGTTCAGGCCTCACCAAACCCCTTTAATTCTCCTGATGATGGTGCAGCTTCCCATGAGTGTTTGCCAGTGAGAAGAACATGGACCAGTCACATGAACTTGAGTACTAAGGCCTGAGTTATTTTATGTGTCACAGTACATGAACAATATGTTCATATTGGAATCTGGGGTTACATAGTTCTTTGTGCATTTGGTTAGTGTAATTCTGAATTTAACTGTTCTCTGTGTGCTGACAGTCAAGTTTTAGAGAAAGAAATGTGATTACCAGACAAAAGTAAAATCCCCTGGGGGAATCCCATTGGGAGCTGCTGCTCTTTTCTAATGATACTCTGGGCTCACCGATGTGGTCATGTCTCACTAAAAATGCTACTATAGCTAAATATATTCTAATTTTGACTTTTCATGTTATTTTCAGCTATATTGCAGAAAAGATTGTGTAGAAGATAAGTGTCAGTTTTAGAAAATGGAGTATTATGATGTTCTGAAGAATCCAAGGAAGACCTTTTCACAGGAAGTAAGTTTAATCTGGCAGGTGAGTTAAAAATATAATGAAAATGTTATGGGTTTAACATCATGGGGATAATTGTCAACATGGAATCTGTTTTTTGGAACATACATTATAGCAAAGGAATCTTAGTAATTGGAAATGATAGGAAATATCTATAGGAGATAGAAATCACTTTGGAACTAAAAGTGAAATATAGATGCTTTCAGGCAGATGAAATGTAAATAATATATGCAAAACTTTTCAGAGCACAGATAAGATGGATGAGCAAGTATTCTAGGAAGAAACTGCTGTGGATACTCTACGAGTCTACGAATGTGGTTAATGAAAGTAGATACTTGAAAAACTTTTTTTTTTTTTAAGATTTACTTATTCATGCATATAAGAACCGGGGTACAGGCCAGATGTGCGGGAGGGTGAGAGGATTCACCAGAGACAGAGTGGAGAACAGAACGGTCAGACTGACTGAAATGCACTGCTGAGGGGAGCAGTGGGCATGACAGGAGTGGTCTGTCGTGCTATGCGGGTATCTCACTGGCTGGCTGGGATTGAACCCATGCTGCAGAGGCTGCAGACAGCTTCCAGTGCTGTACTCAACTGCCTGCACCACCAGGGGAGGCCCTGAAAAACATTTCTTAAAACTATTTTTTCAAATATTCATCACTTTGTGAGGAGAGGGGTGCCATATAGTTGGGCTAGATTGGTGAATAGATTGACAAATGTATGCATAATATTTGGGGCTCAAACCCCTCCATATTAACCACAGACTTTTAGAGTTAAATGACATGATTAATAGTGCAATCTGTTCCTGAGAACTCAGAATAATTTTACATGTCCTCATAAAAAAGGGCACACATGATTAACTTCATTTTAGAGGTATGAAACCTAAATGTGAAAGAAGTTATGGCTGACTCCAGATTTCTCAGCTAAGTATCAATAGTAAAAATTGAAGTTAGCTGTTTTTTTAAAATATTTATTTATTTATGCATACAAGAACTGGGATACAGGCCAGAGGTGTGTATGTGGGGTGAGATGATTCACCAGAGACAGAGTGGGAAACAGAACAGTCAGATTGACTGAAATACACTGCTGAGGGGAGCAGCGGGTGAGTCAGGAGAGGTCTGCTGCACCATGTAGGTAGCTGCCTGGCTGGGGATCGAACTCATGCTGCAGTGGCTGCGGATAGTTTCTTGGGTTGCATCTTAACCCCTTGTGCCACCAGGGAGGCCTGAAGTTAACTATTTAGGAAGCTAACAGTTACACTGGGCAAAGCTCACATGAGCCGACTGTGCACATCTGAAGGTCGCATGCAGCCTTGTCACACTGGAAGTCTGAGACTGCCACCATGGGGGTACTGACACATGGAAAAGGGCAAATGAGTGCTACAGATCAGAGATTCCTTCCTTCTCTCATTTGGAGACTTGGTTATTAAACATTTACCACCACATCAAGGACATGAATACAGATCCTATAAATGTCCTCCCCAATAGCGTCAATTCACCAAACCTTGTCCTAGTCCTATGCTATTTCCACCTGACCCTCCCCATGGCACCCTCTACAGGATCCCACAAATAGAAGCAGATACCCGTAGACTCCTATCTATCTTTACAGAAATTCATGTGAGGACTGTTTTGGAGGGCAGGTAATAAAACATTTGGATTTCTTTAAAGTAATGAAATTTAAATAATTTGTGTAACCATAATTTAAATCTTTGTTTGGTCTACACGGTATAATGAACATCAGTATCTGGATCCTGGATTTGGTTATCAAATTTTTGAGTCAGGTAACTAGATAGGCATATCTTGCTTGGATATTGATCAACTATAATTTTAATCATTTGTCTTTCTAGGAAAGACATTTTATTAATATATTAGTATCAATTTACTATAAACCAATGTTTCTCTTTGTAAATTACTTTTAAGTATTTTACTTTTGTTTGCCATTTTCAAAACCATAAAGTGAATATGATTTTTCAAGAACTTACATAACAAATGCCACCTGAATACTGTGAAGAGGAACTAGTCTGTTAAGCTTATGATATTTCTCAGATCCTGTATCAACCTTTATACCTCTTAATTCTGCAAACACCTTATGTAGCCAAGAAGAGTAAACAAAACACTAGCAGTATTAAAAATGATAAAAGGAAGCCAGTTAAGATTGCAATAGGAATAAAAAGACATGGAAGTCACAATAATTGCATTTTCATTTTAACTTAGTTGGTACTAAAGAAAACAATTTTAGGGCATCCCTGGTGGTGCAGGGGTTAAGTCTCAGCACTATCAAGCTATCACCATCCACTGCAGGATGAATTAAATCCCTCGCCAGGGAGCTAACACACATGGCACAGCAGACCTCTCCTGTCTCTCCCTCTACTCCCCTCAACAGTGTATTTCAGTAAATCTACCTGTTATGCTCCCCACTCTGTCTCTGGTAAATACTCTCACCCCCACACCTCTGATGTATACCTCAGTTCTTATATGCATAAATAAATAAAAATAAATCTTAAAAAAGAAAACAATTTTGCCTGACCTGGCTGCAAAGCTCTCTATATTTTACAGTGAAGTTGGAAGATAGGGGATTTCCTTTTTAAGCATTGATCCAAGAATAATGCTTTTATGACATAAGGCCTGATTTACTCTTAAGGAGATTATGGTAATAGACTCATCAATTATAAGTCCCCAAATATAAGTTGATTCTCTACAGGAAGGAAATGGTAAATGCATATACAGTTGTCCAATGAACATTTTCTTGTGGCCTCAAGCAATGGATTATCCCTCCCACTGTGCCATTCTAGGCTGCTGGAGGACTCATGGTACCATTCTAGGCCCACGTCTTATCCTGGATTGCAAAACTTTAAGCCATGAAATCTGTATCAAGCACACTATGTGTCAGTGAGGGTAACCCACAGAGCAACTTTGCCCCATGGAAGGCCTAGCACAGACCTGGGCCTTATGAGATGGTCTGAGGGGGGTTTTGTAAGCCTCCTAGATGAAAAAAGTTGAATTTAGTTTTGAGTAGCAGTCATTCAGATGACTATCTGGTGGAGGTGATTCATTCTTTCATGGTCTAAGTAATGGGGCTCAATGTCTTAGATATTTTGATCTCTAAAATTGCCTTCATTTGATTAGGTGGTTGTTTGGATAATCAAGAACCCTGGTAGAACCATAGCCTTTCCCCCAGGTGAGTTAATGGAGGAAGTAAGGGGAAGGGAAAGAGGGGGAGTTGTATTATGCTTTTTCATGGGGTACACAGCTAACTCACACTTAGCCTAACAAGGAGCAGTCAGCTTAAATGAGGGAGTTTCTTCATTCTAAAAGATGTAATCTGGGTTCCTTAAACTTAACTATAATTTTACAGTTGTTGCCAATATAGTTATTGGCAATTATTGGCATCACCTGAAAGTAATTTTACTTATAAGCAGCATTGCATTATTTGAGGAACAAAGGTAGGTGAGAGGTGGTTTCAGTAGATCTATTATTCAAATTTTGTGCAGTAGGTGACTTTAATCTGATTATGGCACAAAATAAAAGTTAGTGACTATTCTTTGTGCTCAAGCCATACTCTTCTTCAACCAAGAACAAACAAAATCATTTTCAAAACTCTGACACTTATTTAGAGTTTCAAAGTGGGGAGCACAAAAAGAATGAGTATATTTGAGTGCCAATAGAAAAACGTATCCCAGGGAACATGCACCAAAAAGGGGGAGACCTATGTTTTTGTTTTCAGATTTTTTTTAATTAAACTTTTTTTTTTTAATTTTCTTACATTGTTGTTCATTTTTGCACAATATTTCATTTCTCCCCTTAGGTGTGGAGACCTATCTTTTGATGCAATAGCTTTAGTTAAATTTACTATGCTAATTGATCTGTTTCCACATAGAATTGCTTGCTTTCTTAGCTGAAGCTCACTTAAAAAATCAGCAAGATAAAAAAATGTACATTTATTGTGCATGCAGCACATCCAGGATTCATGACTTGGAACACCAAATCAGTAAAAGAAATTTGGAACATAAACTGTAGAATGTACAGTAACCAAGTACAGTTGGTGCTCTATACTCAGAAGTGGCACAACATTCAGGCAGAGCTTTAGTTTTTTTGAAATGCATGTGAATCAAAATGGAATGTTTTTGTTCATGCTTTATCATTCCTGCCATTGACCACTGGCCAGGTGCTATATGTGTTCTGAATTAAGAAAGGCAGGGAAAATTTTCCTAAGCCATATACAAACATACCTAGCATGGTCAAGAAAGGGAAGACACTGTGATTTGCATCTGCATACTAGTGTACACATGACCATTCACCCCAAATACTGAATTTCATAAAGATGGATATTTTTGTGTATATACATGCACATGTATGTTTATGTATTTGTATACATATATCATTTATGTGTCTCCTATAATAAAATCCTAACAACTACATTTGTTAGGATTAACATTTCATGCAACTAACAGGGCTTAATTGAAAACTTGCTTTGAGAGCTCTAAGGCATAAGGTAATTAGATAAAGAGATATTTTATCTTCCACCTTCTTTTCTCCCTGCCCCGTTACATTAGTCCCAAGTTCTTGTGTAAGAGGTAACTGAATCAAAACCTGAAAGCATTTGTCTCCCTAGTTCCTTTAAAGTTCATTTACTCATCAAAGTTGTGTGCAATCCCTTTAAAAGTTGGATTCATTTTATTGGCGTTGTCAACCTTGATGCTATCCAGTTTTCTTCTATGTTGACTTTTAAAATTAATGCCACTCTTGTGCATACGTGTGTATATTTGACCTGCATACATACATCTGTAAAGACACACACATGTGTAGAAAACACTGCTTATTTAATATTTTTGTTAACTTAAGGAAATATTTTAAATCTTCCCAAATCTCCTAATTTAATAGGTAACAAAACTGGGGTCCTGGAATAAGCAAAGAACTAAGACGAAGTTGCACAACCTATGCTTGCATATTTTGTATGTATATATGACATATCTACTCATCGATTGGATAGAGAAATCTGTCTCTCTATGTGTATGTGTAGGTAAACAATAATATAACATCTACAAAACAATTTATATAAAAATAAAATAAAAATCGCACCACACAGAGATATCTCCATTAATATTTGACTGTTAATAGTGATTTTGTACATATCTATGCATAGAAACATAGAGAAAATAATTTTCTAGCTTATTAAAATGTTTATATTTAATAGCACTCTGATGAATATTGACTATTTAAGATGAGAATGATGTATATGAAAGTGTCTGCATAGAGAAATAGAAATTGTGGTTAAAGATAATATATATTGCTCAAGTTAGTTACATAATGTTGAATGAAAAGTGATAAATAACAGAGGAGTATAACAATTAAGAAGTCACTAATAAAAGTTCAACAAAATGTTATGAGAAATAATAGTAGATTAGTTAATGAATGGTGTTGGGAAACACTGAAAGATAAAAATCAACTTAGACCTCACCAAATGTCACACATCAAAATAGTGTAAAAATTAATGATTAAAATTTAATCATTAAAGGGCCTTCCCTGGTAGTGCAGGCGGTTAAGCACCGCGCTGAGAAGCTGTCGCAGCCTCTGCAGCGCGATTCGATCCCGGCTGACCTGTGAGGGTCCCACATGGCGAGCAGACCTCTCCTGGCTTGCCCGCTGCTCCCCTCAGCAGTGTATTTCATCAGTCTGCCTGTTCTGTTCCTCGTTCTGTCTCTGGTGACTCCTCTCACCCCCCCCCACATCTCTGGCCTGCACCCGGTTCTTGTATAAATAAATAAATAAATCTTTATAAAAAATTTAATCATTAAAGTATGAAATTTGAAGAAGTCATAAGGTGAGATACTTCAATAATTGCACATTGAGCAAGAGATTTCTAAAGTAAACTATGATGTTAGAAATTAAAAAGGTCATATATTTCGCTAAAAAATGAAAGTTTTAGTTTACCCTTCTCCTATAAAAATTAAGAGAAAAACAATTATAACTCAGACAGAAAATAGGGCAAAGGTACAAATAAGTGCCATGACATGTTAATATATTTTTTAAATCTTGGACGCTACACAGCAGGCAAATTAATGCAAATAAATATTTTCATAGACATCATTTCCATTTATTTATTCTGCCAGATGAAGTTGAGATTCAGAGTCAAGTAAAATAGCGGTCCTATTAGTGGATTTGAACTGAACCTATAAATGAATTTTGTGACATTATTTTTAGAATATTCAAGTTTTTATAAATTAACACTGTATATCTCTCCCAGAAATATTTCATAAATGTTGTATATCTAGGCACTTTATATTTCTTGTTAATTTATTACGTCTAATGCATTTTACATTTGTATTAGTTTGAATGAACCCTCCCCATGCACTGTCCACTTAGTTCCTATTGACCTATAACAAATTAACGATCTTTTTGATTTTTATTCTGAATCTCAGCTGCATTAATAAACATTTAAGAACTTTGCAAAATGGTGTCTTGGTTTTTTAAGTACATTATTTCAAATGTTGCCCTCTGCCTCTCCCTTTCTCCTATTTTGTTACATGCCTCACTGACCATAATTAAGAACAATGTTAAACAACAATGAGGGACAGCGGTCATCCTTATTTAATTCTTTTTTCTTTTAAAAGCAGCATTTCAAGTATTTCATTGAAAATATGCTGCTTAATACAGACATCGTCCATCATGCCAGGCAAGTATTATTTTAATTCCAGTGGCTAATGTAAATTATTTTCCTATCTGGATGGATATTTAGTTTTACTGAATGCTGTTAAAGCCACATAAAGTATAAATGTGGCTTTTCTAGTTGGACGATCGCTGCACTGTATTATATGATGTCCTAATATTTCACTTCTACCCATTCCTGTAAAACTTCTTTGGTGCAAGTTTTTTTTTTTTTTCCTTTTGCTAGATTGCATTGAATTGAATTTATTAATATGTTATTGTATGTAATTTTCTTGTGCTGTTTCTGTCAGGTTTTGTTTTTATTTTAATTTATAAAATAATCTGGGTAATGTTCAACACTTTCTGTGTTCTGTAACCATTTATTAAGCTTGCTCCTGAAAAGCTTGCTAAACAAATCCTGGAGTCTTTGTAGAAATAATTATTTGATAACTTTTCCTTTTTAGTTTTCCTTCCACTGGGTATTTCACGTAGTGTTTTTGTTTCCTAGAAATTTATTAAAAATTTTTATCCATATATGCTTTCATAAAAATAAATCATCCTTTCAACTATAATTCTCAAATGTATAAGTATACTTAGATAATAATATGCTATTCTCTATATTTTAAAAAATGATGTTTTTTCCTACATGAACTATATTAGTTTTTTCTATTATATTTATCTGTTTTTTTAACATTTTAAATTATAAAAAGCTTGTCCTTTTTTGCTTCCCTCTTTTCCCCACTGATGTATTTATATTATTTTTACTACTATTTTCCTCCTGATTTGTTGTTTTATTTTTATTTCTTGTAATTTCTCTGAATTCTCAAATAGACTGTTCAGATATTATTTACTTTCAGTCTTTTATATTTAAACATAATACACACTATAAATTGAGCCCAATGTATCACTAGATAATTTTTTAAATTTTTCATTATATTTCTATGCAATCATCATCTGCTCACTGAAGGAGTATTCATTTAACACCTACCATGGGTCAAGCATTGTCTCCTTTAAGAAAAAAAAAAACAAAAAACAAGAATTACAATTTTAATTATTTCTCTAGGACAATAGATTTTTACATTTTTTTTTCTCCTTTTAAAGTGGTCAGATTCTTGTTGGTTTTGACTGTTTATTCTTTTGTTATGAAGTGTTACTCTTATTGCGTTATACACAGAAAATCTGTTTGCAAATATTCTAGTGTTGGAAACTTTTTGAGTTTTTCCTTTGGCTTAATATATGATTAAATTTTGTAAATATTTCATGGGTGAGTGAAAAGAGGGAAATGTTTCTGCAATGTTCATTCAAATTTATTAGTTATATGGTCAAACTCACTTGAATTTTCAAAGGCTGAAAAATCTGTGTGAGAATATAATTAACAATTATGAATCCAACTAATGTGCTCTTTTAGTATGTGTTGCTGCGTTTTAATACACACATCTTTATGACATATTATTTTAAAGTATACTTAGTAAATTAGAACAGTAGTCACCATTCCATATTTTTGAGTAAAATGTTTTATCCTAAAATAATGTCATATATTTTTGTATCTATGTGCCTGAAAAGTGCACGCTCATTATTTTTAACATAAATAAATAGCTTTAAATAGATGAGCAGTTTGAAGGTGCAGGCAGGAAACTACCTCAGTGAGGCACTTCATGGAGTTGTCCTCATTTCTGGCTCTTAAGAACCCTGGATTTATGACCCACCAATTTATTTGCCCATTTTGAAGGGGAAGTTTGTCCAGATTCTGACATTAATTTGTTAGCCAGTGTTAGTTTTCGGTCTGGTGATTTTTCAGTATCTTCTTTGTTACCACAGTGAGATATATTGGGAGAAATAATATTAGTGACTTCCAGTCAGATGTCATTTTATTTTTTTTAAAGATTTATTTATTTGTTTATTTATTTATTCATTCATTCATTTATTCATTCATTCATTCAGCACTGGGTACAGTCAGAAGCATGGGAGGGTGAGAGAATTCACCAGAGCCAGAGCAGGGAGCAGAGCAGGCAGAAGGATCGAAGTACACTGCTGAGGGGAGCAGCGGGTGGCAGGAGAGGTCTGCGCGCCATGTGGGACCCTCCTCTGGTGGCCGGGGAGCAGCCAGGGATCGAACCGGCGCTGCAGAGGCTGCAGGCAGCTTCGCAACCCAGCGCTCAACCTCTGCGCCACCAGGGAGGCCCACAGATGTCATTTTAAAACTCAGTTAAGATTAGGTTCAGGTCTTACTAGGAAAAGTTCACAAATTATATGCAAAATGATATCACATGTAATTTTTTTTTTTTTTTTGCCATGAAATATTCTGACTTGCAATTTAAAGGGCGATAAAGTCATCAGGAAGTGTTATCTGAAAAATTTATCTATATAATGTTCTTATCAAAAATGAACATAAGGGTCTTTATGAGTTTCTAAGAGAAAAAATTTAGTTCACCACTTCAAAATTTTAAAATTTATAGGTGAGCAGGAAGATAAGCGGGAATTGATGTCAAGAATAATAATGTGTATCTGGTACAACAGAACTAGAAGTCTGACATACTGCTCAAACTATTTACCCATTTGTTCACATTTTTGAGTAATAACTGCTACATGTAAGTAAAATAAGCCACACTTCTGTTCCAAAACAGGTAATACAGAACATACAATACAATGCAATGCCTTGCAATGATTTTTCACCTATTCCATAAATGGTTTGAAGAAGATTCTTTATTTCACTTCTATAAGAATGCTAGGAAGACTGTAGAAATGTTAGTATAACTCTTAGTAGCTGTGAGGTACATGTATTTTCCTCAGAGAGTCACAGGGACTCCTGGAATATTTAGATCATGACCTTAACAGGTAGCATGGACCAGACACCATACAATGCACTGATGCAGAAATGTGGAAATGTCTAAATTGTTCCTTTATTTAGAAGTCTTGAATTATTTCAGAAATTAGGTGAGCAGGCTGTAAGTTGTCACAAGTTAATAAATTCGTGTTGACTAGACATGTATACAGACACATCACAGTGAGCAGGAGGCGGCCACAGAGACCGAGCACCACCTTCTTCCTATCCTGCAGGTGGTTAGAGGGAGGAAATGGCAAAAGGAGAAAGGCAGAGAAAATCTGGGGGCATGAAATTGGGTAACTGGTAATGTGAAAATGATAGGCATGTGACACATTAATGGGGACATACCAAACGTGTGAGTAGACAAATTGTGCAGACTATCTGGGAAGTTCCCCCATGCCAGCATACTGAGAGTTGCCTATAGGCCAAACACAAAATTAGTAAGATGGCCAGTTTGTTCTATGAGTGGCCATGAATCAAAACACTGAATGATATCTCCAGGGTTTCACTGGGAATGATTTCTAGTGAGAATCCAGAAAAATGATAAGAATTGCAAAAGATTGTTAATATGTGGTTTGGATATCCATTGCTCACCTAAAGAATCATGGTCCTGTCAAAGGGCACACCCCCTCCAAATGCAGAAAGTGAAAGGATAAGCTTTGGGGTGCTCCAGATCAAAAAGCATAACCACTGTTCTCTTATAATTCTCTCTCGAGATACTAAGAATGACCACCTAGGGATTTTTGGTGACAATTCATTAAGAAACTTCTCCAAACCTCCTTTAACAATAATGCACGCGCGTGTGTGTGTGTGTGTGTGTGTGTGTGTAATGCTATGAGTAAATTACTTGCTTTCAAGTTCTCATACTGACTTGGAATCATAACTATATGTTGACTTTAAAGCAATTTTGTATTGTTTTACTATGGTTTTTGGAAAATTTTAAAATAAAGAAAAGAAAAAAAATAGTCCCATGATTAATCACTACGAGTCAGCTACTGTCAAAGATTTGATGGACACCCTTCCAAGGCTTGCTCTATAAAATATGGATATATATGTATGACCATATATGTATGTAATTTGCACATAAATGGAATCAAAATATACATGCTGTTTTACAAGCTGTTTTTTTTCAACAATATGTCAAAGAGATTTTTTAAGATAGTGTACAGATAGATACACACATAATCACACATACAATCTTATTTAAGAGCTGTGTGGTAATCTATTTTGTGAAATTTTTCACAATACATTTAGCCAGTTTTCCTTTGACAAGCAACAAGATTTTGTCAACCTTTCATTATTATAAACATTACTGTATTGACACTTGCTCTTTATGTGCTTGTCTGAGTATCTCCTTTGCAAAGATTTCCAGATATGGGCAGATATCAAATCAAAAGGCAGCACATGAAAAATATTGGTATTGTCAGATTTCTATCCAAACAGGTACTATCAATTTACTTCTGTGAGTACTATTTGTCTTCTCCAAAAGAAGAAATTGGTACATGGTAAGAATAAAAAAACCTTGAACTTAGCATGAGTATAAAAAGTGCAGAATAAATCTGAAATAGCCCCACAGTTATGGAGATATCCAGGAGAGGAATTGCCATAGGGTATCTGCATTTCTATACTAGCAATGGGGATACAACATGAGAACAGTGACCAAAACTTTTCAAGTATTACTTCTCATACAATCATTAGCTTTTATTCAAACATACAAGATACTGCATATAGTTATGTTTTTGAGTCAGAACTGAAGAACATGAAGATAGCATACATGTTTATGTCACCATACAGCATGCTCCAAATGATGAACTCCAATTTTCATGTTAGTATCTACTCCATTTAAAGACAATGTTGAGGATACTAAAAAGACAATAGCAAAACGTAAGCTGCCTGGTTGAAGTAAGGACTTCCATTATGTACTTATGTGAGTATCTATGTCTATATGTACTTGTCTACCTATTATATGCATCCATCTAGACACATTCAGTAAAAATTGTACTTCAAATTTTGTTTTTAAATCTTTTCCTTGGCTCGAGACCTCTCACGATGTGGGCAGCAGCAGCGAGTCACATGGTCAGTCAGTTCCAGTCAACTCATCATGTGGGTAAACACTCTCTACAGACTCTCACTCTCAATACAGCATTCAATAAACTACATGAGATAATCAATATCTTATTGTAAAATATTCTTTGTGGTAGATGATATTTCCCAACTGTAGTGTAATAAAGTATTTGGAGCACATTTAAGTTAAACTAGAATAAGCTATAATGTTTGCTAGGTTGACTGTATAAATTTATTTTCAACTTACAGTGGGCTGATTGGACAAAACCCTATTGCTGAATTGAAGTATATGGGTAAATTTGTAACTGTATCTCATTACAGACATTCAATAAACATGTTGGTATATATCGATATAGTTATTTTATAATTTTTTTTTACATTCTATACAGTCACAACTCATTTCTACATATATTGACAAATAACATTCCATAGAATTGATTAATGAAAAGGGTGCTAAAACTATGAAGATTTTTAAACCAAGGTAAATGATGTTTTGCAAAGACTTCAGAGCAGAGGAAATATTGTACAATTACTAAAGCTAACCTTGATAGACTTTGCAGTTCAAATGAAGACATGCATTATCCATGCCTTGATTTCATTTAGGCTAAAGAGAAAATCTATTCAGAAAACTACTCAAGCAAGTGTGTCTCTTAGGTGAAATTCCCTAGAACTGAATGTAACCGACTGAATATTTGTATTCCCCCAAAACTCACATGTTGAAACTAATCCACAAGGTGATGGTATTTGAAAGTGGGCCTTTGGAAAGTGACTAGGTTATAAGGATGGAGCCATCATGAAATTTGTATCCTTGTAAAAGAGACCTATAGAACTGTAATAAATAAATTTCTGTTGCAGAACGATCTCAACAAAGTATAATACAGATTCTATGATGATTTTTGAACAAACGATTCATTCGAAAGAAAGCTATAAGAATGTGAGGAAAGCAGCAGAGAACAGAAGTTGAGCAAGATATGGTTTCAATGGAAGACTAGTTTGATCCTATTGGAGGTCAGAAGCTAAGTCGTATCACAGATACATCCCACCTTGAGGATCTTGCATCCCAGTGTTGGTCACTCATTGTCTGTCAGTTGTCACTGGGAGAGGACATACCATGTAGGCATGTTTGGATGTGCATTAATGTTGACTAAATAAAGTTCTCTAGATAAATTTGCTGCTGTGAGCTGAGGCAACAAACACTCATAGCAAGAAGGGAATGGGTACACCGGCTGTATAAAGGGGGTCGGGTGCCAAAGGTTTCTACCATAGGCCATCCCTTGCATTGTTCATATCCACTTGCTTTTTCCAGTAAGTTCAAATTGGGAGAGCACAGCTTCTTCAGGATTCTGGCTACTTATAATTTATGGGTACACTTAGGAGAAAGGGTTATATTAGACAAATTATAGCCTCCACTGCTGCGGTTGATCATGAACTCATAGCTGATATTCATTAGCTTCTTCCACGATCACTCTTGTATATGTACCTCCATCAATGAGTACTTACATTACTAGAGGTGGTTTAAACAGAATTTGTGGGAATCATTTTCCCAGCCCTGATTATCACCTCCTTATTCAGTCTTGGGTGCTGTGTTTGAACATACAAAATCCAAAGTACAAGATGAAACTACCAAGAAGTACTCCTGTGGATCACTTGAACGTCAACCTCTTTCTTCTTGTCCCTATTTGTAGCAGCAGCCCCATGTTCCCACAACAATCAGGGCTATTATCAGCCTACATAGAGGCTGATAGATAGCAGGCACAACTTTTTGTTTAGTTGGACTCACAGTGTGTTCCCTAGAGGAAGCAACTGCCTCACAGCACCAAAACCTGTATACTCACAAAGTATAAATAAACATGGATCAGAAGCACATATTTTCTATCACTGGAGGAGATGGCAATAAGGCCCACTCTAACTTATATTCCCTGTTTCATGGATCAATGTATTCCACCTAGTGGGAAAGAGTACCCTAAAATGTCTGTGTTGGTTGACAGTGTACCTAATAGGATGGAACCTCAGAGTATTAGGTATCCACGGCAGCTGCAGAATGGGAACACCATCCCGGTAAAAAGCTTCAACATCATCTACTAAATGCTTTTGGACTTAGATTTTTTTAAAATATGTATTTTATTTATTTATGCATTAGAGAACTGGGGTGTAGGTTAAAGGTACAGGGGTGAGAGGATTCACCAGAGACAGAGTTGGGAACAGAACAGGCAGACTGACTGAAAAACACTGGTGAGGGGAGCAGAGGGTGAGACAGGAGAGGTCTGCTATGCCATGTGGGTTAGCACCCTGTCCGGGATCAAATTCATGCCATAGTGGCTGGTGATAGCTTGATAGAAATGAGACTTTAACCCCTGTGCCACCATGGAGACCCTGGACTTAGATTTTATGCACAGTTGTAGTATCAATGGATAGTGGGCCCATTCTTAACAGTAACACTTCCAAAATAATTCCAATCTATAGTTTTAATTAACTTCCACTCATTCAGCATTTCTTGAATATTCATTACTGATCAGCATAGGTGTTCAATAATAATTAAAAAAAAGAAATACCCTCTTAACAAATAAGTGACAGAAAAAAAATAATGCAATGAGCTAATAGCCATTATATCAGCGTGAGCTGATCTTTGATGGATGAATAGACATTTTTCAGGTGTAAAGGAGAAACAAAGTTGAAGAGCAAGAAACACCAAGTGGTAAACACAAAGTCCTTTGGAGAAGAAAAATAATTCATTGGGGTGGGCCCGAGGTTGTTCATATGTTGATATTTCCAAAAATAATGTGTCATGGTATGGAAAACCTGAGAGATATTTTTGGGAGAAAAATATTTACAAATATATAGATATTTGGTTAATTTAGCATAGTACTGGTTTGCAATCCCTCATGCAGAGCTCCAACATCTGAACAGCTTGGAAAGCTGAACATGTTTTATAACTCAACAGACTGCAAACCTTACCTGAACAAATGTGAGGCTGTTTATTGTCTTGATTTATTTCATTTAATGTAGATGACTATATTTTGCTATAGAGACAGTAAGGTGTGTACTTGGAGTTGTTATGCAACATATGCTGCATGTACCCTATTACACATCTAAACAACTGAAAATTTATAAATGGCAAATACAATCCAGCTCCAAGGACTTCTGGATCAAGGACTGTGGATCTGCATAACCATTTATTAATTAAAACTACAGGTTGGAATTATTTTGAAAGTGTTACTGTTAAGAATGAACCCACTGTTCATTTTTCAGTGAATCACAGTGCGTATTGTCATTTCCAAGTTCTGCAGAAAATAAATTAAATTTCTTGCATCTGACATTCCCCATACAGATTTGGCTTTTCAACGCTTGACCTCCCCTCTTTTGATTATGAAACACCTACTAACATCCCAAAGAAAAATTACAATTAATATTCTAAGAAATGCATTTTGTACAATAATATTTAGTAATCAGCTGAGTAGTTAGCTGAAGTTTATGAATAAGGAGGAAACAATTCTATTATTTTCCAGCATGATAAATCTTGGCATAGCAAATACCACAGACTGGGTGGCTTAAACAAAACAAATTTATTTTCTCACAGTTCTAGAAGCTAGGAGTCCCAGATCAAGGTCCCACAGGCTTCAGGTGGAGCTTCAGGTGGAGCTCTCTTCCTGGGTTGGCCATCTTTCTTCCTCTTCTCATAAGGTCACCCATCTTTTTTTTTTAATATTTATTTATTCATTTTACACAAGAACTGGGGTACAGGCCAGATGTGCAGGTGGGTGAGAGGATTCACCAGAGACAGAGCGGGAAACAGAACAGGCAGACTGACAAAATATACTGCTGAGGGAGCAGCGGGCACGACAGGAGAGGTCTGCCATACCATGTGCTACCCTTGCAGGCTGGCTGGGATCGAACCAGAGTTGCAGAGGCTGTGGACAGGTTCACAGAACAGTTCTTAACCAACCACCTGCGCCACCAGGGGAGGCCCAAGGTCACCAATATTATAGGATTAGGGCTCCACTCTTATGAGCCCACTCTTAGGAACTCAGTTAATCTTAATTACTTCCTAAGACCCTGCTCTCCAAATACAGTCCAATTGCTGTTTAGGCCTTAGTGCCTATATTTGGGGGTACCAGGGAGGGACTCGATCCATACCCTGTAGCAAGGAGTGTGGACGTTGACGTAACAAATACTGATTATGTTAGTAGAGGTAATAAAGATTACAAAGAAGGTCATTTAACGTGAAAAATTTAAAATTAAGATTAAGATAATGGAGATGCATCATTCCTTTAGGCTGAGAAAAGTATACAATGGAAATGGAAAAGTTGAAAAAGTTCCCACAGAAGCAAATAGGTGGGGAGGGAAAGGCAATGATGAGTTGGCATCTAGTGTCTAAGTGGAGGGACTAGACTGGGGACAGAGGAGCTGCAACTTTGTGAGAGGAAGGGAAAGGGTCGATGTGGATCCTGCTGTAGTTTGAAACAGAAGTGATATAGACAGAAACTGAGTAAATATTTCTAGTAGCATCAGTTTCCTTGAAATTCATGTTATGTCAGACAAGTTGAACAAATCTAAGGATGACAATTGTGTTTTCCTTCCATATTTTGAAGTGACTTATTTTCACAAAAAACAAAGAGGGTACATTTCCAGTATGTGGTGGCAGTTCATGGGCTATGCATCCATCTGTATCTATATCTATCTATATAGACATATATCTATAGCTATATATAGATCTATACTCCTTATGCATTTAAATGGATTTTCAGCAGCCTAAGAAATAGTTATGTTACGGAGCAGCCCTTTTCCCCCCTAACAGTTACAACATTAATAACTTACCTCTAATGCTTCTACTTTTGAAGTGAGAGATTATAAAACAAAATCTCATAGCCTCAAAGCCCATAATTACTAAAGTTATTTCATATCTCTGCAGTTGGTTACATCTGAATGGACAGTGCACCATCTGCCCCATCCTCATTCCCGGAGAATGATGAGGTTGGCAGATTACCAGTCCATCAGCAAGAACAAGTCTGAGCACCAGCTACATGGATGAAAAAACACCTGAGCAGCTGTTTGTGATGTCATGAAAGATGAGGAACTTCAAATAGAGAGAAAGGAAACACATTTAAAGGATTCTATGTAAGATAACTTTAATCCAAGTGACTCCCCAGGAAACTGGAAAGCAAAGATCTAGCAAATCTTCATTCTCTCATTTAGCCCGCCACCTACCCCCCAGCCACACACTGTCAAACACAGATCTAGGCACCAAGAATAGTGCAGGTGGCAGAAGGTCAAGGACAAATACCAGCTCATGGCAGGCAAGGATGTTGTTAAATAAATAATCACAACCGAGTGAGGTGTTGTGATCAGCATGCCTTGGAATTATGAAATCATAGAATAGAAAGACTTAACTAGGATGTGGCATTTAGAATCCAGAGGATAAGTAATAGTAATTAGATGAAGTGGAGGAAGCATTTTGGAAATACAGAAGAGCAAAAAAGGTAAATAGCTGTCTAGAATTATGAGCAAGAACAGAAGTAATTCAGGATCTCTAAAGCATAAAAACCCAAATAATGATAATTAAAAAAAAAAAAACAGTGAGCAAAACTGAGGGGGAACGTTGGCAGTTGGCAGGTCAAGAATGACTTTCTAATTCGAATTATTTGAAACAAATCCTATGGATGCTGAAACATTACTGAAGTGTCTTAAGCACTCTGTGTGTGGGGAGGAGGGTGTGTAGAGGGAGAGGTCAGATTTGTATGAAAGAATTAAAGATGTATTTTAGGTAAATAATCCACTATCAGTATTTAGGGTAGATTAGAATTGAGGAGACCAGTCCTTGGGTAATGGCAGAGAGAGGTGGGATAATGCAGATTTATGACAAACAACACTTTGAAATAAATGAGTTTACATACTTGAGCTGTGCAGATCAGGGTTCAAACCATGGGTGTAGTTTCCACTGGATCTGTGGCCCCCTCATAGCCTGTGACATCTAAATGACTTGCTTCTACAATATCTAACCTTGTGCTTTGCATTGGGCTGTTTAATGTGTTTTAATTTTTCTCCTGAAAATGTCAAACTCTGTTTTGTACTACCGAGGAACGTAGTTTGGTTTGTGGAGTTGACTCCGAATCAGAGCCTAGGGAATCACCAAGCTGAACCCAACTTGTGCTGCAGAACAGTAATTAGCAACCAGCCCAAAGCATGGGAAAATGCACGGCTAGAGTTTTTCTCTGAGATGGAGTCTTGTTAAAGCAAAGAAGACAGATGCCACTGCTTTCTGCCAAACATCGATTCCAACCCTGTTAGTGCATCATGTAAAGATGAGAGAACAAGACTCACACTGAAAACAAAGCAGCCAAAAGGGCTGGTGTGAGGCTATGCCCTCTGGGCTGGGCTGGGCAGCCTGGTCTGGCCAGGTCTCACCCCTCCTGTTTGTCAGGAGGTTCGGCAGCCAGCCTGCTCCCATTGCGGGAAAATATGAGGAAGATCTGGGACTTGATCTTAGAAACAGAGCCTGCAAACAAGTGTACCTGGGAATGGAGCAAATAGAACCACGATGGTTATTCATGTGAGCCTAAAGACAAGCCCATCTGAATCTGTAAGTGTTTAAGGAGAGATACTGAAGACATCAGGTTGCCATGAAAAAGATGGATATTAAAAGCAACTTTGTTTGGCCACATTGAGACTCCCTACTGAATATCACTGAGGCTGACATACTGGTGGCCAGGGAGGCTGGCTTCACATGCAGCTTATTCCCATCAAGGCCGGGCCTGGGAGTTATTAGAGGCAGAGTGGAACGCTTTCATCTTCAATAACTGTTTATTAACACACGGTTAGCACTCTGTAGCTCACTTGCATGTGCTTTCTGGTCATAAATAGAGGGCAGATGGCATGCCACTGCCAAAAGGGACACCAAACTTCGCAAAGCTTGGCTCTGCTCCACCAAGCTCCAGGTTGGGAAGTGGAGAGATTTCTGGGCTTTCTGGCATTCCGGAGGGATACGCTGGGAAACAGTTTTGGAATTCCTGCACAGCAACCTGTTGAGAGGTGGGGTCTGAATCACATAGGCCTCCCCTAGAAGGAGCTGATATTTTGGATCTACTGCCTGGGCAATCAGAAGCACCTGCCTCCCAGAGAGAGTCCCTGGTGTTGGGGACCACCTGCCTGGATGCCTGTCTACAGTCATGGGGCGGGTGGAGGGAGATTCCACAAGCAGAGCTGGGCTTGGGCATGCGCCTGCCAGCCAGAGGCTGCAAAGCTGCTTGGCGTGATGCCGGCCCTGCAGGCGTCCCTCAGTCCAGATGGGCTCTTTCTTTTCCTTTTCTACCAGAACTGCTTTGCTGTAAGATATACTGGAGAACGGGCAATCAATCCTCTGATAGCAAAACAAGGACATTCAGGTCACTGAGAATTACGCAGAGGTGTGATAGCATGACCTAGGAGAGAGGCTGAAAGCAGAACAGATAACAGCCGGAGCACACTCAGCGTGATGCCAGCAGTTCCAGAGCGTGTCAAACCATGTGGTCCCAGCAGACACCCACTCTCACACCAAGTAGCCAATTAGGATGAAGGGTTTCCAAAACAGGACAGGGCCTTGACAGAGTGCTGATAAGGGTCCTATCACTGAGTGCCAAGGAGGGTCATTTAGTCTAGGCCTCAAATTTAGACTTGATTTTATCTCCAAATGAACTTATTTAGTCACTGAGATACAGTGCCCAAATTGAAAGATGTTCTTTAAAAATTATCCCATTAACAGACTATATGTCTCCTCTGATAACATGAAAAATCAATACTTTCATAAGCCCAGGTTATGTTGAGAATATAACAATATACTTTATCTTACGTTTTGCCATGACTAATTTGCTAAATATAAGCAAAATGTTTCTATATGCAAAATGTGACAGTATTTACAACACTCTTGTTATAGCTTCATGTTTTAATATACATGGAGTTTCAACAATGTAGAAGGTACTCATCTCTCTTTTGAGCTCTGAGACATCCTGCTCTTTCCTCCCTCTTGTTGCTAAAAAATAAACTATATAATTCACATTGTAATGAGGACACTATCCACTTATTCTTAGAACTAACAAACTAACACATTAGTTGTAGAACCTGAAAAAATAGCATAAAGCTGAACATACTCTTTGACAGTATGGTATGTAAAACGAGACACATCTGCTCTGGTCCTGGCTCTGCCAGCTGCCTGGATGCTTGTCTAGGTGACAGTCATTGTGCTTCCTTGAGCCCTGATTTTCTCACCTATAAGACAAATCTACCACAGAGGATTAAATGGACTATGTGAAGCTATGCGAAACACAGGACTCGGCACAGAGATGCTAGTTTCCTTCCTAGAATCCTGTTTCTGGAATTTAGTTTTCCGTGAGATGAAGTCTTTTAAATTTTAACATTTTTCTATTTTCACTGATAAGAGATTTTATCTATTTTATTAGAAATACCCGAAGGAAATCTAAGTCTCCCATAGGCTGCATTAATTTGCTTTTGTTTCTGTGTCTTCCCTGAGGCTCTCCACCCACTCTTCCCTAGAAGCAGGGGATTTCCAAAGGAGATCCTGATCTATGAAACTGTAGCCATGGTCCCTGGAACAAATGCAGAAATGACCCTCTCATAGAGAGGCAATCCCTGGGGAGCAGAACACGCTACCACCAGAAAAACTGTACCTCTCAACTACTCCCGTCTGACTTTACCCAATGAAATCTGGAGGCATCCTCAGACTGACCCCAAAGTTTTTTTCTGTCACAGGCCTTTGTCCACAACCTGTTCAGAAGTGACCATCTTCCCCTACTGGGGATCCCTAGTTGACAGACGTTGATGGATCCCAGGCTCAGCTGGCATAGATGAGCACTGGGAGAAGGGACCAGCACCCACCTTGGTTTCTACAACACCTTCTCTTTGCTTCTCCTCTTTGTGAAATACTGCCCCTCTTCCAACAATCCACCTCCACGTGCTAGTTGTCTCCTGAAGCTCAGATCCAGAAAATTATAATTCAAATTACAAATGAGAGGCATGTTTGTATTTTTTTCAGTTTTTGAGGTATAATTTACAAATAAAATGGTAAGATTTTAAAGTACACATCCTGGATTGACAGCCCAGCTACTTAATGAAGACATTCATTCCACATGTGTCTTTTGTGTGTGAGAGAACATTTCAGTTCTATTCTGTTAGCAATTTTCCATTATATAGACAGGGTTATTAAATATCATCATGACAATTTACATTAGATCCTCAGGCTTTATTCACTTAATAACTGAAGCTTGTGCCCTTTTACCAACCTCTCCCTCTGCTCTCCACACCCCCTCACCCCTGGCAGTCACTTTTCCATTCCTGTTTCTATGAATTTGACTTTTTTTGATCCCATATACATGATGCCATACCCTATTTATCTTTCTCTGTCTAGCAATATACATACTTTTAAACATACACACTGCCATTGCTTTATTTGACTAGAGAATGGATGTGATGAAATAAGCTTTCCTACAACAATAAACAAGAAACCTTTAATTGCAGGTAAGAAACAAAGAATGTTTTATGTGTGTAGGTTCATCACAAAATAGGCCAACATAAATTATAAACTATACATGTATTTTAAGACTATAAGGTGTTAATTAAATGCATCATTGCATAAATGGTTAGACTAAATGAGACATTTGAAGTGTGGGAGATGTATGAGTTAAGAAGAAGCGACTGAGATTGCAAAAGAGGGACATATATAATATACTGACATAAAAGATTCTCACTGAATAAAGCCAAACCTTTCTACTTTTGTGTTTATAAAAGAGGGTAGGAGCCAGAAATGGACATATGGTCTCCCCAAGGAGGAAAGGAGACAGATGCAAAATAAGTTATGTTCTTGCCACAACAGGTGATCAAGAAATTTATAATTTTGGAATTAATAATGAAGACAACTCCAAGGCCAGAGAGTAAACTGTCACAGTATTTTGAAGGCAATGGCAGAAGAAAAAAGAACATCAACCTTATGAGAAAAAGTCAAAGTTTAACACCTGGAAAAAACATCTTTCCCTTAACCCTGAAAGCTCAGCTGTCTTTGTAGAAAGAACCCCTTTGGGGTGAGAGTCTCATACCCCCTTCCCCTATTTCCCTAGTCAGGAGACTAGAGCAGACTCTTACAGGACTTGAAGACCAGCCAAACTGTCATGTGACCACAAGGAGAAGGAACAAGGATGGGGGCGATTGGGTTGGACCATGGCAGGGGAAGTCTATCCAGGGTTTAGGAAAGATTGAGAAGACAAACAAAAGAGAAGGGGCTGTGGAAGGGGAAGAGAGAGAGGCAAGGCTTTGGGGAAGAAGGGGATCGATCCGGAAAGTGGAGCATCATGCTCTGGGGCATGCCTGGAGGGTAAACCATGGAACACAGCAAGAGAAACACACCCATGTTGTCAGTTATTTACATTAGAACAATATATCAATTGATAAACCAAAAGATATGCTACAACCTATATGGGGAATATGTGTCATCTTAAAAGTACCTACACCTGCCTGAGAAGTCCCAGAACACCAAGTACCTGACTCATCCAATCTTCAAACTAATGCCAGAGGAATCTTGCTAATTCCTATCTTCCAGGTGCAACATAAGTTTAGCTCCTGCCAGAGAAGGTTAATATGAATTACAAGGGAGACATTCCCTAAATATCCAGCTCTGGCATTTGCAGGTAACTGGACATTCACTGAAAGTCCCCGGGTTTGGTGGGTCCTAGGACCCAGACCACCAGAGCCCACTGCCTCTTCTGGGCCACATAGAGGCTGGCTACTGTGGGGAACTGAGAGGTTTTGCTACTTAAATACTTTTAGGTAAAAAAACAGTTTTAAGTAGAGGAAGGGAAAGGTGATATTTAAACTTACCTTCATTCCTATCTGAATTTCAGGCCACACTGAGAGAACAGTGATGAGGAGGCACTACCTACCTTCTAGAGAAGTGGTTCGCTACCCTAGTAATCATTAGAATCACCTGAGCAACTTTGAAAACCCAGATTCTTCCAGAATCTTATAAGGGCTGAGTCTGCAAAACATAGGCACTCAAGGCATATTTTAAGGAACTCCCTAGGGGATTCTGATACTTAGCCACATTTGTGGACCAAATTGCAGTCCTGGGACAAGCTGAGGATAATGTTAACTTCACTAAAATTCAACAACAACCACAAAAAGGTGTTTACTTCAACTGATTATGACCAACTTCATGAAAGCAGAAGGTAATAACTGACATTGCCCGTCTGCTTAGTTTGTTGGAGGCACTGGGCTAAGCAATTTATGTAGATGACTTCATTTAATCGTGATGATAATTTATGAGGTAGGACAATCATTATCCTTCTTTTACTAGTGATGAAATCAGGGCTTTGAGAAGTTAAATAATTTGGCCAAGGTTAACCATTAATTACATTAAAAATATTCAAGGGACTAGAAGTAAAACCCGAAAGGTACTTGTAAAGTATTTATGAAATTAAGCCTGACTCTCTCAGTGATCTTTGAGTTTTTGAGGCACATTCCTGAGTTATTGAATAGAACCTAAATTTGGATTTCTCCTTTGCAAATTAGGGGCAGCCTGACCTCATTTTTTGGAATGGGTTTGCCTACTTCAGATGATTCAGAAGTGGGGAACGATGTATTTTATGGTGTTTAAAAGGTATTTATGCAAAAGCTTGGTCTGAACTCAAGTAAATTTCATTGGAGAAGAACCTCAGTTTAAATTAAATCAAAACATTGATCTTGTTTGGAAGATTTGTTAAATAATCACACTTTGGAAATGTTTTTATGACTTAAAAAAGGTAGCAGAGCCAATCCCAGGTTGATCAAGTACATGTTTATCTGTTAGATTCAAGTGAGTTCTAAGGCTTGAGAATAAATTATTTTCTAGTGGAGAATGGTCCTTGAGAGTGTTATTTTGGCAATGGAAAGATCGCCTAACGTAACCCCAAATCCATAAAACTGCAAATAAATCATGCTTTAATACTACCATTTGTATAGGGCTAAGTGGGTGCTTTTACTGAGGACCAGATTCCCAAGTACTGACAAATGGGGCAGAGACACCTCAGCACCTGTGAGGAGCTGTGTAGGAATTCCAAAGCCCTCTAGTTCATCATGTCCTCAGACACAACAGCTGAGAAAGTCATCCTTCAAGGTAGGGCTTTAGCAACTTGAATACAATCACTGAATACTTGGCAATTGTATGCTTCACAGAGCAGATAGAAGCTACAACATATTGGAAGTTTGCTTGGAATAAACAAATCTTTTAGAAGGTAAGTCTTGTCTAATACAAACTAAGGTCATAAACAACACTATTTTGGTTAAGCTAAGGTAGGAAAAAAAAAGGCTTTTTGAGACCCTATCATTTTGCAAATGTTGACTCATCCCATGGAATCTTAGAATTTTGTGTAAGGACCCTACTGATGAATCCAAGGATGAATCCCAAATATGGTAATTATTCCTATCTAAATAAGTACTTTTTTTTTTTTTTAATTTACAAGTGACCATCAGAAACAACAGAGATGTATGATGTTTGAAGTAGCATCACTGGCAGCATTATGATAAAGAAACATGAGCTTTGAAATTAAGAAAATGCATCTGTTTATTTGAATTCTAAATTCCTCCCCTTTAAAATGTGTAAATTTTGGAGCCCTCCCTCGTTGTTCAAGGGGTTAATTACAGCACTGTGAAGCTACCTGCAGCCTTTGTAGCATGAGTTCGATCCCTGGCCGGCCAGGGAGCTACCCACATGGCACAGCAGAACTATCTTGTCTTGTCCACTGCTCCCCTCAACAGTGTATTTCAGTCAGTCTGCCTGTTCTGTCCCCCAGTCTGTCTCTGGTGAATCCTCTCACTCCCTGCACCTTATATGAATAAATAAATAAATCTGTTTAAAAATGTGTGTAAGTTTATGACAATTCATTTCTCGTCCCATCATCTGTCATTACTAGAAGAATGAAAAGTGTAAACAGTAAGAGAAAGTTCTGAGAAGGCCATACCTGTGATGCAGCTGCACATTTCTGGCAACTATAGATGTTCCATTAGCATCATTTGCCCTCCTGGTTTTCTTGAAATGTTTCATCTTCCATTTTAACAACACTGCTGTTTGCCACCAGGCTACAGACCATATCGAAGGTATCCAAAAAGTAAAAAAAGAACAGCATGTATTTCAGAGACCTCAGGGTTATGGAAAATAATAATAGAATTAAATGAGGTGACAAATTTGAACTGGGCTTGAGAAAAAATATTCTCTTGCAAAGACTTCCCTTCCATTTTTCTCTCCCTCTCAAATTTCTCAGAAAATTTTCTTTTGATTAAAATATAACACTTGGAATTTTTTTCTAACATATAATGCCTAGTCATTTTTATGTTATCTCTGGTATATGTATATGCATATATACATGTTCAAATGTTTAAAATAAGTTTAATACATTTTGCTTGTTGCAATATTTCACATATGTTATTTAACTTTGCTTTCATAATTCATCTCATTCTGAAAAAAATAAAAAGTACTACCTTTGGAATGAGGCAAAACAGGAAAAACCTCCACTCTAGGAAAATAATATTAGATTTGACATAAATTAGATGCTTGCCAGTAACTCAACCACACCTGTCAAATAAGATATTAAGATGTGAAATAGAATATTAACAAAAGTTGATTTTGTTAGTGATTAAGCATAAGATTTAACACTTGTATAACCAAAAGGAAGGGTAGTCTGAAAGCAAATCTATTTTGGTTAGTGAAGTAAATATTTATCCTATAAAGAGATTTACCATCCAAATTTTCACTGTATTTTCTCTTCCAATAGGACTTTGGAAATAAAGAAAAAAAAAAAAGGTATCTCATTACTCTCCTCTACTCTTATTTAGCAGCACTCTTCAGAAGTTGTTAAGCACAAGGAAAATGAAAATACAATGAAAGCAATCCTGCCACGACATGATAAAGAAGTCCATAATTGTGTCAGTGATCCTGAGGTTAACTGGAGGGAGGTGAGAGAGGTGCATCCGGAGGGAAGTGAGGACTTCAACATTCTAAGCCTGCCTTTTTGTGGCTGCTCAATTAGGGCTTAGTTCCTCCTGGACATGCAAACCTCCTGCCCAGTTTTTGATGTGCATGTAAATTACCTGGGGACCTTGCAGGTTCTCCTGCTGTGTGTCTCCATGGGCCATCTGATTTTGTGTCTTTGTCCAACCTCTCCCACCCCCAGGTGACGCTTCTGCTTCAGGTTTCTGGACTACATTTTGAGTACAGAGGGTGCAAACAATACGACTGCTTATGGATGATTTTATAGCTTCTTACAGAATTTGTCCCAAAGTTCCAAAATAGCATAGAAAGCTTTCTCAAATACAGGAAGGCTAATGTTTGTAAATAAGTTTTAATATTATCATGGTGGGGGGATGTGCTATTATTTTTCTCTTTTTATCTACTAATGTGTGACATTAAAATATGTGAGAAAAGTTGGCCAAGTGAATTCAATTCATTTTACCAGAATTTTTAAATTTGGGGGGTTTTTACTTCAACCAGATATAATAGGCCTGGCACAATTTTTCTCAACAGATTTCTCTCACTATGCTGGGTTGACAAGGCATATTTGCTATAAATATTAGGTAAGGGCTAAAGTAAGTATTGACTTTTTAGAAAATATTGGAATTTACTGATGGGAACCCTCCATTCCATTGGAAGAAGGTATGTGAATAGATACAGTGCTTTTGAAAGTCAATCTGGTAATATACAAATCATACTTTTTTTTTTTTTCATTGAGGTATCATCAACTTACAACATTGCATATTACTTAGAGGTACTGGAGCAAAACTTTCAGGTATAGTGGACATGCCGCACCCACTACCAAGTCACCCACCTCTTCCACCATGGTCTACTTGGTCTTCTCCCCACTTTGATCTGCTTCCTCTGGTAGCCTCAATTTTATAGTCAGTTTTCTAGGGTTTTCTATTGTTTGATTTTATCTCATCCTTTGTTCTGTTTCTTTATATTCCACATAGAAGTAAAACTATCTGGATTTGTCTTTCTCCTTCTGAGCAGCATCACCCCCTCCAGTTCCATTAATGTCACAAATGGCAAAAGCTTATCTTTATTTATAGCTGATTAGTAATCCAATGTGTATATATACATTTTCCTAATCCACATGTTTCCATAACTTGACTATTGTAAATAGTGCTCTAATAAACATAGACATGCATATATCCCTTCAAATTTGTGTTTTGCATTATTTGTGTAGATACCAAGGAGTGGAATTGCTGAAATGTATTATACATCTATTTTTTATATTTTGAGAAATCTCCATACTATTTTCCATAGAGGCTGAAACAGTTTATATTCCCAACAGTGTACAAGAGTTCCTTTTTTCCCATGCTATATGTGATATGTGATGCCACTATATGGTCCAACCCTGAGGGTTGTTGTTGTTGTTGTTCCAGGGGTGGAACAGCTTATAACTTGCACATTTGAGCATGGTAAGACTGTTTATAACCTATAGAAAGAGTCAAGAATTAGTATACCAGATGTTATTGTATTTCAATTATTTTCTAAATTTCACAAGTTTTCTATAATGAACAAGCTTTCTTTCATAAATAATTATATTAAAATTAAAGAAATAAACTAACCTGATAGTTGGTTCTCCCCTTTTTTTTTTTTTTGCCAGATTTCCATCTCAGAGGATATCACAATGCATTCCAAAAATTTTATTATAATGATGAGTTAGTGTTCATTTAACTATTTCTGAAAGGGTCTCCCCCTTTTATTTTTTTTTTTTTTAGCCAAAAGACATCTCATAGGATTGTATTCTCTCTGAATCAAGGTTAAAAACATCCACATCCAGGCCATCCCTGGTGGCACAAAGGGTTAAGCACAGCACTGTGAAGCTATCCACAGTCTCTGCAGCAGCATGAGTTTGATCTCTTGCCAGGGTGCTAACCCACATGGCGCAGCAGACCTCTCCTGTCTTGCCTGCTGCTCCCCTCAGCAGTGTATTTCAGTCAGTCTGCCTATTCTGTTCCCTATTCTGTCTCTGGTGAATCATCTCATTCTCTCCCCCAACTCTGGCCTGTACAGTTCTTGTATGCATAAATAAATCTTAGAAAAAAAAAATCCACATCCAATACTATCTGTGTTCCAGGCACACAACTAAGTGTATTCTTGGGTAATCTGCTTGGCTTGCTCATGTGCTGGTTGTGAGGGCTTCCAATAACACTGATGGTTTATCACTAGTTTGTTGTATGGGAATTATTAATAGATCATTTTTTTCATGTACAAAATTTTGAATATAAATTGACCTCTAGAGAACAATATGTCCACTAACTCTAAGCTAATTAATATTAGTCTGTACTTTTCGGCAAAAGGAAACCATGACTCATAGAATGAGCTGATTCCGTAGAATGGGTGAGGCTGATGTTACAGGTCCTTAAATAAAGACAGCCATTAAGGGAGAATGGAAAGAGAAGGGTTTTACTTTGAACAGAGAAGGGATCAGAATAAAGAAAGGATTTTTATATAGTAGAGTACCCCTGTTCATAAAGGAATGAAGGAGTCATGGGAAGAATTTATAGAGAGGAAGACGAAAAGCTTCCTGAGGACAGGAGTGTTTATTTATTTATTTATTTTTTTGTTTATCATGGCCTCCCAGAGTCAGAGAGCATGATATAGGAAACTGCTTGTTTCATGAATGGAGATGATTGCATCTTGGGCAATGAACGGAAATATGGCTCCTTAAAAAGCTATAAAATTAGGGCCTCCCCTGGTGGTGCAGCAGTTGAGCACTGGGCTACGAAGCTGCCCGCAGGCTCTGCAGCACCAGTTCCATCCCCGGCCACTGGCGAGGGTACCACATGGCATGACAGACCTCTCCTGCCACGCCCGCTGCTCCCCTCAGAGGTGTATTTCGTCAGTCTGCCTGTTCTGTTCCCCGCTCTGTCTCTGGTGAATTCTCTCACTCTCCCGTGCTTCTTACTATACCCAGTTCTTGTATAAATAAATAAATAAATCTTAAAAAAAATAAAAAAGGCTATAAAATTATGTCGTGAACATTTCTCCAAAGAGGAAATGCAAATGGCCAATAGGCATATGAAAAAATGTTCAACATCCCTTATAATCAGGAAATGCAAATCAAAACTGCATTGAGATACCACTTTACACTAGTAAAAATGGCATATATCAAAAAAAACAAGCAAAAAGATGTGGTGAAAAGAGGAACTCTCCTACATTGCTGTCGGGAGTGCAAACTGGTCCAAACACTATAGAAAGCTGTCTGGAGTTTCCTCAGTCTACTAAAGATGGAGCTACCATATGACCCCACAATTCCACTCCTAGGGATCTACCCAAAGGACACAACACGTTGATTCAAAAGAACACCTGTACCCTATGTGTATTGCAGCACTATTTACAATAGGTAAAACCTGGAAACAACCCTAATGCCCAAAAATAGATGACTGGATCAAGAAGATATGGCATATATACACAATGGAATATTATTCAGCAATCAAAAAAGAAAAACACATGCCATTCTCAGCAATGTAGATGGAACAAGAAGGAATTATGCTCAGTGAAATAAGCCAGAAGGAAAAAGAAAACTATTGGATGGTTTCACTTATAACAGGAATATTGGGGAACCAAATAAGACATTAGTGTAAAAAAAATAATAACAGTACAAAACACAACAAAGCAAAAATGGACAATTATAAATCAGAGACATCCTGCAGGGGAGGAGGAGGGAGAGGGATCGGAGGAAGGGAGGAGCACAAGGGACTGAGGTGATTGTGCACGGGTGCATTGGTGAAGGAAATTCTTTGGGGATTCAATCTAAGGGGGTGGGGGGAAGCAAATATTGTTTAAAAATGAACAATGATGTAAAAAAATTTAATAATATATATAAAAAATTAAAGAAATTATGTCTTGAAATCATGATAGTTGTAAAAACAGAAGGCAAGGATTGGATGGAGTAGACAGGGGATTCATAACACCTTAAATGATGGAAGTAGGAGAAAAATTCCCTCATTTTTCATGTTGATTATTTGGAACAAATTTTTAATATCTGAAATAGGTAAAAACCTGTGGGAGAACAGAGAAAAATCAAAGTTACAAAATAAAATTATCCAGGATGCTGCCTCCATCAGGGCAGTAATCAACAGATCTGAATCTTGCTAGTCTCATTTCAAAAACCTGTAACTCTCCAGAAGAGTATGAGCACTGATGCTGGAAGGATTTCAGAAAGTGAAGATCTACAACCGAAATATTTCTAGTAGACTTTTTTGAGTCATGGGAACTATGGAGCAAGTCCACTTCTCTCCAACTCAAAGACAAAGTCATGAAACCCTCAGTCTCTTGAATGATCTTGCCTGTATTGTTCTTATTAGTTGGCCTGCACAAGGAATCTCTTATAATTTAAGATGTTTACTTTCAACTGGCTTTTATACTTAAGAGTATTGCCATAAAAATTTTCTATTCCTCTTGCTCAAAAAGTTAAACAAAATGGTCTTTTAAAAAGATTCTTTAAACATTTTTTCTTTTAAAATGTCTTTTGATAATTATTTTATCATATTGACTAAAATTAAATAAATCTTAAAATTTAACTTGTAAATCTGAATGCAGACTAAAATTCAAATTAAAAACAACACATCTCTGCTTTTTATTAGCACATAGAAGATATGTGAAATTCAAAATTCAGTTTTACTTTCTTTTTATGAGCTACATTCTTTTAAAAAAATAAAACAAAATTTACTCAAGTCCATAGCTCTGCCCTTCTGATTTCTAAATTTAGCTTCCAGTTTTAGAAGAATTTGCATACTCTTGAATAAATGCCACTGAAGGGGGAAAGTGGTTTAGTAAAACTACTTATATGCAGATCCCCTCCTAAAGTGCCCTGTGAATAGCTTTTATTAAGCAAGATTAAAATTGCTCATTATCCCAAAATAACTTCGGTGCATGTGATGTTATAAAAAAAGCATACACCGTAATCAGTTTGACATTTTTGGAATTTCGAAAGGTAATTAGGCTCTCCTTCTTAAAAAAAAAAAAAAAAAAACCTGCTATTGTGAGCATTTCCAGTGAAGTATAATCTTCGTTTTCATAGATATTTAAGCTTGCATTAACTTATCTCTAAACTCACTGATGGTAGTACACGATCAAATACAGGGAAATTCGCCTTTAAAGGGCAGATTGGTGACACAAATTAGAAGAATATTTGAGGAGAGACACTTGGGAAATTCATCATAGTTGCCATTCACTGGTCTTGCCTAGCATGTTGTGATTAAATGCTATACTCTGGAGACCGACACTCATGGAATGAAATCTATTCCACATACTAGGATAGAGTCTCAGGAAAGTTACTTTGCTTCTTTCTTCTCACTTTTCACCTCTGAAAAAAGGAGAATAACTAAAAGAACCATATGAAACAGTTTGCCCTTGAGAATATCTATTTATGCTTGTTGTCAGGTCTAATTATTAATAGTGACTTCTTTCAACTCTCTAAAGTGTCTCTGTTTGCATGATAAATTGCTAACTCACTGTAATGCAAAGGAAGCATTGTTAGGAGGATTTGCTCAGCACAATTCCTGGCACATCATTAGCATTGGAACACATCCTATGAAATAGGGGCTGCTGCATCCTGCCTGCTAAACTATGGCTGTCCGGGGCCAAAAATATTCCACACATAGGACTAGGCACATAGCTTAGTCCTGCAAGTGCATTGTAAAAATTACCATAACCGCTGTATTTTTCCCACCCTGAAATACCTGTGTGTGTGGAGTTCACACATAGCCAGGAAATTGGAATTAGACAAAAAGACTTAATGTTGCAATTCAAGATGATCTTTTAGACAACTGTGCAAGAATGCCTAAGTCCAGTTGGTCCACACCAGATAGCCCTCTTTAGCTGGAGAGAATTTGTATCCATGGTCCAAATCAATGTCTTGTCTCTAAAAATGTAAAGAAACTATGATCTGTTCATTATCTCCTTATGGACCTGGTGGGTATTGGGGTCTGACTCACCGACTCAGGGGACAGCAGATAGGAAAACCCAATTATTTGGATCTTAACCTAGGTTGTTGTTTTTTTTTTTTTTTTTTTTTCTCACTGGTCATCATTATGAGATGAATTTATATAAAATACTTTTTAAAATTGCAGTTAAGAACCACTACATTCAATTTCTCTCTTTTCAGTCCAGGATATAAGGAAATAGGGAGTCACTACTCCATCTTAACAACAGATTTAAAAAAGTGAACAAACTGAAAATCAGTAACTCTTTTGCAATCCATCAAGGAAGTCATGTCAGAGGGCAAACCATAGCCTCCAGAAATAGAGACAGTAGATTCCCATGAGCACCATCTTCCAGGGAAAACGTGTACTGAGGCAGAAGAAACTGAACTGTAATTGAAGAATTCCTGGTAGCTATGGGTGGACATATATGAGAATTAGTACAGCAGTGAGAGTAAAAATAAGATGCAAAATTGTAAAAAAGAAAAAATAAAAAACCTCCTAGAAGATAACAGGAGAACATCTAGCTGAAGTTGCATATGTCAAAGGCAACAAACATGAAAGAAATAATCCGTAAGCTTATTGTAGGGGTCAGGAATGGCCACTGAGCAGGTTTTCTGATCCCATGCAGACCGGGTAAAGCAGGAGTCAGAGTCCTCAGTGGCTTTTTGCATGTCTTTTATTGGGATTTAGCGAGTACATGGCAGGCAGGAGTGCTGGGGGGCAGGGAGGCTGGCAGTCCTCCCAGCCCCCAGCAAATCCTCACTCTATCTGGGCTCTCTGGCCTTCTCTGCTTCTGCTTCTTCCGCTTCTCCTGCTTCTCTCTCGGCTTCTCTCTCGGCTTCTCTTTTGGCTTCTACTGGCATCCCCGTGACACCGCCCTTAAAAGCCCAGTCTCAGCCCAGGTGAATCCCATCTACCTATGCCACACCCTACTCCAGGTGCCCGCCATCAGGCATGCATTCAGGACCGCAGGGATCCATCATCTGTCCTGATGGCGGGAGGGCAGAAAAGCCTGACATTTTCTTTACCCTACACTTACCTACATTAAAATTTAAATCTCTGACTTTGCTGACTACACTGTCAAGAAAATGAGAAGACAAGCTACAGGCTAAAAGAAAATTCTTGCAAAACACATACATGATGAAAGATGGTTATGCAAAATGTCTAAAGTACTCTGAACCTTCACAATAAGAAAATGAAAGTTTTTATTTTACCTTTTTCCAGTGTTTTTCGTTTATTTATAAAGATTCAACCTTCTGACTTACCGCTGCTTTTTTTTTCCCCCTCTCTGAAGAACTTTTACAGTTTCTTGTAAAAAAAGGCCTACTAGCAACACAGTTTCTCCATTGTCACTTGAGAAAGTTTTTATTTCTCCTTCAATTTTGAATGCTAATTTCTTGGGGAACAGAAATCTAGTTGGTGTTTTCCTTCAGTAGTTTTCTCACAGTTCTTGGAAATTCTGCTCCATTTCTTTATTCATTCCCTTTCTTCCTTATGCTTTTCCATTTTCCATCCCCGATGTAGCTGAATAACTAGAAAGTGAGGAAGGGACTAGGGATTATGAGTTGGGACTTCTCCAGCTGGAGATGTGGGTTGAAGCTCCAGGAAATCAAGAGAATGGGAGCTTGGGAACTTTAGTTGAAGGGAAGTGTAGGGTAAGGAAAAAAATGGGCTTTTCTGCCCTCCCCCCATCAGGATAAATGATGGATCCTTGTGGTCCTGAATGCATGCCTGATGGTGGGCACCTGGAATAGGGTGTGGGCATAGGTAGATGGGATTCAGCTGGGCTGAGACTGGGCTTTTAAGGGCGGTGTCATGGGGATGCCAGTAGAAGCCGAAAGAGAAGCCGAGAAGGAAGCAGAGAAGCTGAGAGCACAGAAGCAGAGAGAACGCCAGAGAGCCCAGGGATAGTGAAGACTTGCTGGGGGCTGGGAGGACTGCCAGCCTCCCCGACCCCCAGCACCCTGCCTGCCATGTACCTGGTCAATGCAAATTAAAGACCTGCAAAAAGCCACTGAGAACTCTGACTCCTCCTTTACCCGGTCTGCTGGATCAGAAAACCTGCAGTGATCCATTCCCGCCAGCCACTATAGATAGGAAGGATCTTGACAGCTAGTAAAAATGCACAATTCAGAACACAAAAGTTAATGAGCAATATCCAGTCTCTCCTGCCCCCCTTTATCCTCAAACTGCCATGCATTTCCATAAGTAACTGTTGCCAAAATATATGTGGACTTGTGAGCTCATATTAATAGTCCACACCAATAGATATTCTTATCAAGTAAAAATTCACTAATGAAAAATCATTCAAATTTTACTTTTTAATTTTTAATGTATACTGAACTAGAATAATCTAAATTCTTAGGACTATAATACAAAATAAAAACTCTGTCTTCTAGAGATAAGGAAAGCAAATCCCCAAGGTTTATTTGTGTGCACAAGACCATAAAACTAGTTAATTATAGCTGGGACTAAACCAAAAGTTCCTGACCCTCAATCCAAACACCTATCCCTCTCCCCAAAATTACTTTAACTTCGTACCACACAGTGCCTGTTGACACAGCCCCAAATGCCAGCACATTGTATTATCATTCAGAAAATTAGATGCTAATGTTCTTAAGACTCTCATTCAACTGGCAATATATTTTTTTAAAAAAGTAACAGCTGATGTGACTTATTGTAATTAGCTAATGAGTGTGAGCCTGTAATAATTCTGTCAGGCCCTCAGGCTGAACTGTTTGTATTTTCAAGCCTTATCACAAAATTTATTCTGCTGGAATTGTATGTTTTATAATAGGAATGAGCTTTTGTTTTTATGTAGAGAAGGTAGGCTGAATTTTCCCTCTCAGCAACCCAGGAATAGATGCGTGCTGCGTGGGGTGCGGAGGGCAGGTGGGATGGAAAGTGCAGACTGCTGAGCTCAGACCCAGGCTTCGGGAGAGACTGAGGACTTTTAGGGCTTTTATCTATTCTTCTACAGCAGAAATCTATGTGTTACATTTTCATATGACTTTCAGTGTGCATGTACTCTGGGTTGCCTTTTCTCCCTGCGTTTTGGAAATTAATTCCATTAAACTCTGAACTGACATCCTCAACACTTGTAACATGTTTTGGAAGGAAAGCTGTGTCCCATATTTTTTCTGGTGGGTAGTTCAAGTTACAAAATGGAAAAGCTAAGTGATGTTTGACTTACTACTAATTTCCAAACTTACCTATGACTACTTCTTTAATGGCAGGAATGGGCACAGGGCAGATTCTCTATGATTCTATGCAGATGGGGTGAAGGAGAAGAGAGCCCTGGAGCCCTCAGTGGCTTTTGCAGGCTTTTATTGGGATTTACCAGGTACAGGGCAGGCAGGGGTGCTAGGGGGCCAGGAGGCTGCTCTTCCCATAGTTTTTCTGCTCTCTTGGCGGTTCTTCTTCCATTCATTCTGCTGGCATCCCCATGATGCCACCCTTATAAGCCCAGTCTCTCAGCCCAGGTGAATCCCATCTATGCATGCCCACACCCCACACCAGGTGCCCGCCATCAGGCATGCATTCAGGACCACAGGGTTCCGTCATCTATCCTGATGGCGGGAGGGCAGAAAAGCCTGATACTTTTTATTTACCCTACAACTTCCCAAATGCTTAAGGGGTATCTTTGTGTCAGATGTTGCATGGCAGTTAAACAAGAAAACCACAACAAAGTAAAATTCAATTCTACATATTTTTCTTCCAAATCTCTTCTATGTCTGTGTTTGATATCTTAGTAAATAGCATTGGCTGTTGTCTATTTCCCAAACCAATCCTTCACTCTTACTCATCCAATCATTAACCAAGCCCCCTCAGTCACATTACTTAAATATGCCTCAATTGTATCCACGACTCTCCTGTAACTACCTCAACCACCCTATAGCCCAAGGTCATCTCTCCCTTGTATTGAAAATGACAAGGCCTTCTTTTAGCCTCTAATGGTAGCCATGTTAAGCCTTACATGAGCCCTCTGCTCCTGGAAAACAGAAATAATTATGAAATCAACCCACTCTTTTTTTTTTTTTTTTAATAATTCCACATCCTTTGACTTCCAAGAAAACTCTATGGACCATCTGCCTTGCATGTATTAGATAAACCTGGTGTAAGGGACAGGAACGGCCACAGTGCAGGATTTCTGATCCAGCAGACAGGGTAAAGGAGGAGTCCTGGAACCCTCAGTAGCTTTTGCAGGCTTTTATTGGGATTCACCAGGCATATGGCAGGCAGGGGTGATAGGGGGCTGGGAGGCTGGCAGTCCTCCCAGCCCCCAGCAAGTCTTCACTCTATCTGGGCTCTCCGGCCTTCTTTCTGCTTCTCTGCTGCTTCTTTCTTGGTTTCTCTCTTCTGCTGGCATCCCCATGATGCCATCCTAAAAGTCCAGTCTTAGTCCAGGTGAATCCCATCTACATATGCCCACACCCTACTCCAGGTGGCCGCCATCAGGCATGAATTCAGGACCGCAGGATTCCATCATCTATCCTAATGGCAGGAGGGCAAAAAGCCTGATACTTTTTACCTCACCCTACACCTGGTTTCCATCTTTCCTCAAGAGTTCCAAAGAGGATGACTCCCTGTTCATTTGTCTCTATAAAATCCCAGGTCTTCTTACTTCTCCTTAGAATTTCCTCATTAATGAATGCTCTCTTAGTACAATAGCCCAAATAACTGAAATTTGTTTTTCACAGTGACTTGAGTAGGAAAGCATATAATCTCATTGAGAGAAATGTAACTGGAGATGTGTGAAAGCTAATCTCATCCTGGATGCTGTTTTATATGCAATCATTTATCTGCAAAAAACCTGCCTGTGGGATTGGTGGAGACTCAGGCCTCTGTTCCAAAGCTCCTGAGTTTGCCCTCATGAAAGAAGCATCATGACAGATCAAACAGAATAGGTCCAGCAGATCCTCTGCTCCAGTGCTCTAGTGGCAGTCTTGTTCAGTGAGACAGACAACCTCAGAGAGTGTGAGAAACACACATCCAAAATCAGACCTGGGGTATTTCTTTGCAGTTTCAAAACTGTGTTGTCTGGGTTCCTGCAACTTCAAGAAGCCTCATACTTCTATCAAATCCATCTATTCTTTTTGTTTGTTTATTTTATATTTCAAAAGCACAGGTTTATTAGGAAAAGGAGAAAAAGAGAGGCACCTATAGAGTCACAGGTGGGCTGGAGAACTGTCCTATTTTTGAACAGTGCTCACTTGAAAAAATAAAATTGTTGTATAATAATTATCTATAATGATAATAATGAATTAATTATTTAAATAAATGATAAAATAATAAATTATTGCTAACATTCCATATGCTAATTATCAAATCCTCACATTATAATGGAAGTATTTCTTAGTACTTGGCTAGTAACTTTAATATAACTATCTCCACACCGTGAATATCCATTGCTAGTTAGGGTAATTCAAATATCAGTTAACCACACTCATGCATTAATAGACACATAAAGTTCATGGACAAGGTAAGTGCATAACAATCTAGGTTTCTCAGAACTGTTTTGAGATGAAGACCTTACTTCCAAGAACATATTTCTTCAAGTGAATCACACTGTAGCTAGAGTAATTTTTCTATAAATCATACAGTGATAATTTTTCAGTGAATCCTTATTAATCTGAGGATAAATTTTAAACCATATAATTGCTTATAAGGTCTTTCATGACTTAACTACTATTTATCTTTGTAAACTAACCCCTGATCACCTCCCTTTTCTGGGCCTGTATCCATATTACAAATTTCTTGGCTTCCCAAATTCCATAAGTCACCCCATTCACCACTCTTTCTCTGCTGGTTTTGATGCTATTAGCCCTCAAATCCATTTCCTGCTTTTTCTTACTCTTCTCTATAATGCAGCAGTTTTTCCTATTCCTCAGCTCTTCACAGACTGTGGTTCTGGATGGATTTCTGGCTGGATGTGGGCACTCTTGGAAGATGAAAAGGCTAGGGGATTTTCTCCCTCTGTCTCTCTCAGGGAAGGCAAATCTGACAAAAGATGTCTCTCTTCCTTAGTTTAAGCTCATGCAGGACTGGCCTGGTTCAATTCCTCCATAGTAGGTGAATAAGTGGCTTCCTGTTCTGCTACTAATCCCAGAATACCTCACCCTTCCCTGAGCGACTTCTCAAACTCTCCCACCTCTTAGAGAATTAATTTCCTACTTAAATTCTTTCTGCTGATACACCTACAAAAACAAATGTTTTCTATGGTCCTTATTGATTTTGAGCAAGTGCCCAATGATATTACTTGGCTCTTTGACCAACATAACAAGTTTTTCCAGGAAGGAACTGGATCTACATAAAACAAAGCTTATAAAACTCCACTGACATAGATACTACCTCCTACGAGTTACCCATGTCATGGGCCCAGACATGTTATACTTCTTTTTGTTATTCAGACATACAGTGGCATCATTTTTTATCTGTTTCCATCTCCACTGCTACCACCTTGGCCAAAGCCACATTCTTTTCTCTTTGTATTATCTCATTCAAGTCCTCTCTCCTCATACTGTCTTCCAGTTCCCCCAAGATCATTCAAAAAGGCAATTTAACCATAAATCACACTCCTAATTAAATACTGCTGATTGATTTCACACTGTCCTCAGAATAAAATCCCAGTCTCATAACCCGGTCTAATGCTTGGACTCTATTGAAGACTGACCTCACTTTCCACTGTCATCCTTGGTGATCCAAAGTTTCTGTGCTTGAAAAATTCTTCTGCTGCACATATATTCATGTTTGTCTCCTTCTCACTGAAGTCTCAGCTCAGTGTCATCTGCTCCAAGAATTCTTCTCTGACCACCTTAATGAGAGCATCTTCTCTTGATGGTACTTATCATCATTGGATGTTGTTATTTTTTTCATTGTAGAACACGTGTTAACTATCATTATTACACATCTCTACATCTCCAGCAGGAGAATATGTCTGATTCATAATAGTAACTCCATATACATTTGTTGAACAAAAGAATGAATGTAATGTCAGACACCCAATGAGGTAGTTGTTCCATCTTTCTATTTTAGAGGAGGTAAGCAGATGACCCATATCACAGACTAGGTGAGGCTCAGGAACTCTAGTGGCAGAACCAAGTTGATAACCTGTATATTACATTGCCTCTAATTACATATTCAAAATAATGACTAATAAAAAGCATAAATAAGAATCCAACATGTTGCTCTCTAGTATTGCAATGAACCCCCTCCAAGGTTACAATTAGGTATAGAGAACTTGTCTTTTGATTCAGCAAGTTTGAAAATAATCAAGCCAACTACCCCCTTTCATTGGGAGCCTGGCAGCTTTCTTTAGATAATATTTGTGCAATAATCCCCAATATTAGAAAAGTGAAAATGTGGGGGAAAACTCTAAAGGGATGAAAATATAGGCTTTTGCAATGCTTTGTAAAGCATCAAGGACCCAAATCATTACTAAAATTAACAATCCAGGAAAGACAACAGATTTTACCTTTACAAATTACATTACTACTACACTATACATTTGACTTTATTAAAAGGGTAAGATGTGAGGTAGTATCTTTTTCTGAGCTATGACACCTCTTGTATTTTGGTTCCTGACCATCTAAGGTCATGACTCTTCAGCAGTGTGCCTGAAGAAACATTAGCTGATCTGTCCTCACATGCCTAGCTCCCCAATACTTTATTCCTGCCAGGAACTGATTATAATACACTTCACCTTTTCTTAAATTTGTTTTGAAATACATTGAAATGCATTCCAAATCATTCATAAATGACAAAGATTTCAGGAATTGAAGTAAAACTATATAGGGGGGAATGCTATGTTCCCCTTTGAAAGTATAGTGATAGCTTTCTGGATATGACCCCCAAGATATTTTACAACATACACTACTATCAATAATCATTTATAGGAAAGGATCTTAATTGTCTTCATCTCTGATCTTAAGAAAATACTTTTTCTCATTATTTTTCCACACACACACCCTTGCCCTATAAAAATTCCTCATAATGAATCTGAAGCAACTTTTAGAATTCTCATAACATAGGGATCCAGAAATGCATTATCCACAAAGTAATTGTCCCTCATCATTAATTCTTTCAGGCTACTAGTAAAACACCATAGACTGGGTGAATTTTAAATAACAAAAAATTATTTCTCATAGTTCTGGAGGGTGCTAAGTCCAAGACCAAGGTGCTATATGGTTGTGTTCAGGTGAAGGCCTTCTTCCTGGTTCATAGCAGGTATCTTTCTGCTACTTCCTCACATGGTATAAAGGGTAGGAATCTCTATGTAGTCTCTTTCATAGAATGCTAATCCCATTTATGAGGGATCCATCCTCAAGAACCAAGCATCTCCCAAAAAAACTCACTTCCAAACACCATCACATTGGATAATAGGATTTCAGCATTTGAACTGTGGGAGCACATAAGTATTCCTATCACAACATTCATCCTGACAAAGACAAAAGATGCCACTTCAGCACTCAATTTGCTTAAGAATAACTATAGGAAGGTGAATAGGAAGTTTTCTTACCATTGCTTTCTCTGTTTAAACATCTCATTAATGTTAATGTTGAAATAGGAAAACATTGAACACAAATGGTAACCAAAAAAGAAATATAGTTCAGCTGTCCCATCAATGCATTCCTCAAGGTTGCTTTGTGAGTCCATTTATGGGCTGTGCAAATGGAAAAAATCAATAAGCAAACTCGGCTTTAAAGAACTCATCTACAGTTAACCTGATTCCTTGGACATCTCCCCTTCCCAAGATGCCTGTCTTATCTTCTCACCTAGTTAAAATCCTTTCCAGTGTCCCTGGCTCTCTAGAAATCCCTTTTATTAGAATCTAAGATCTTTCAAAAATAAATTTTTAAATTTCCTGTAATATATATTCACTAATCATCCCTCCCAGTAATTGTCTGTGGCCTCCAAAGTCCACAATTTTATTAGCAGAAACAATAGAGGTGAAAACTGCAAGAAAAAGTTCAGGAAGCTTTTAATTCCCACTCTATGCAAATTTGAAACCACAAGTCTCCACAGTTCCTCAAGCAAACAATTTCTCTTCTCTTCTTTGTTCTGGAATCTTTGGGATTTACCTGCTATATACATTTCTTCTCTGCTTCAACAAGTCAACATGAGTCATTTATAAGAATAAAGTAATGGTGTATGTGGTGGGGTGTATACAAAGTTTCCATTGTCTGAGTATGTTTAGAAAAACATATTATGAGTAAGTCTTATTTTTAAGCACAACAAAAACACAGATATTTGTTAACATCACTGGGAATGAGACACTGAAGTGAATGCAAAACATACCTTCTCTGTGGACAACTCAGTTTACTGTAAAAACCAAGGGATTTGGGAGGGAGAGGAAGTAGTTGACTGTTGTTATACTTCTGTAGAAAAACCCAAAGTTTTCAAATTTGAGTCATACATCTGTAATCATTAACACTGGTAAAAGCTCCTGCCAGAGGGGGCATCCACACTGAATAAAGCCCACCTCTGTCAGAAGGGTGACTTGAAGTATTCCCCAGTAAGAGGTTTGAGACCACCTTTAGCTATTTCAGGGAAGAAAATGGACCTCATTAGTCACTATCTACCCATGCTTTTATACTCTCAAAAATCTTCTAAAATATAAATTTTGTAAATGATTTGTCTCAAGATTATGGGCCAATTAAAATTAAAAAAAGTGCACCACTTGCATACCACTAGTCGTGTAGAAAAAGAGAAGAAAGTGGGGCCTCCCTGGTGGAGCAAGGGGGTAAGACACAACTTATGAAGTTTTCTACAGCCTCTGTAGCACGAGTTCCATCCCCGGCCAGGAAGCTACCCACAAAGCGCAGCAGACCTCTCCTGACTCTCCCGCTGCTCCGCTCAGCAGTGTAATCGATCAATCTGCCTGTTCTGTTCCTCACTCTGTCTCCTGTGAATCCTCTCAGCCCCCAAACCTGTGGCCTGTACCCCAGTTTCTGTATACATAAATAAATAAATCTTTAAAAAAAAGGGGGGGGGAGAAGAATGAGCAAACTCAGTTCTCCTAACGGTAACTTTTTTTCAAACCATAAGCACTATCTATAAAGAGGAGAATAACATTCCCTATGTCTGCACCATCAAAGTAAAAGGTGAGGTGTGGTGGAATTCCCTTGTGACTACATTTTCCCAAAATTATACATGATCTCCTCTAAACATTTTTTTAATATATCCATTATATTTTTTAATTCTTGAAGTACTTATTTTTAGCTTTACTTTCTAAATGAAGAAACTAAACATAATATAGTCTGCCATTTGCCCAAGATCAAATTTGCTAATAAATCCTTGCAGTTTTGTAGTTATAGAAAACATAATCTTCTGTAAGAAATATTTTAATCTATATTCTGCTAAGATTATACACTAAGATAATTTGTCACACAATTATATATTTGTGTACTTTGCCTTAGTCTACAAAGTAGTTGAAGAAGATTGTTGAAAATCTTAGAGGAAGGAATCCCAGCAAAATATTAACTTTTTCACCTCTTCAGCATTCTCTAGAAGCATCTGTTAGGCAGAGTGGGGGGATTATTGTAGAAATACAGAATGCCAAGTGTATAGTGACCCCGTTTTGCTCTCTTCTGCCTCTACTTTCAAAGAATTTCAGATAAATAGCAACTATTGAAAAGATGACATAAGAACAGAGCTGACCATGTTAATTCCTATTTCTACAAAATGACCAAAAAAGTAGAGCATATAAATTAAATCAGAAGTGTTAACATGATCTGTCTTCCAGTAGCTTACCAGAGAGTAACTACTCTTCAAACCCCACTTGTATGAGCAGTGTTTTCATTCACATTCTGACCACAATTTTGACAAATGCAATCAGCCTACAGTTCTGTGGCTCCACTGAGATGAAGCTATTTTCATATATGTAGGAGGCCCTCCACTCACTAAAGAACATAGGAAGTACAATAGAATGGCCTGAATACTACTGCTCAGGTTGAAATGGCAAAGAGAAGGTAAAGGTGGCTATAGCATTGAGTTACAGGGGTGGGTGTGTGCACGTGTGTGCACATGTGGTTGTTTCAGTGCAATTCTATGCTCCTTTCCTGTGTTTTTATTATCCTTAAAAAAACAATTATCTCCTTATTTTTAAAATCAATCCTTCACTGAACTATTAACATCAGAAAATATGAATTATGTCACATTGCTCTCTATAGCTTCAGGCCTAACATGAAACCAACATCCTAACAATGTTTACTATAAGGAGAAAAAGAAAGAAGGATCCAAATAAGAAAAAAAAAAAAAGGAGTTGTTAAGAATACACATTAATGTCAGAAGGTGACAAAGTCTGAGGTAAAGAACTGTTCTAAGATTACAACATAGGAATTTCCAGATTTGATATATGATATAGTAACTTCATCACCATTTCATGCTGAGGAAAACTGCATCTGAGATAGAGTTTACTGATTCACTGTATATTTAAAAGCATCTATGACATTCCAGAGACGATTGTAATCATTGGGGATAGAATGATGAGCGGCACAGTCCTGGCCTGGTTGTTGACTAAGACTTCAACTTCAGTGAAATGACATAAAAATTCAGTAAGGAAAGATACCAGCACACATTAGTGAGGCATTCCCTAAAGGCAAGGAAATGGTAAAGGATAGAGGGTGGCTGTAGTTGGTTGTGGGTTGCTGAGAGGGGCAAGGCAGGGGCCATTTTGAGAAGGTGAACTGGTAGGACTCAGGAGAAGCTGAAAGGCAGAGGACAGACTATTATGGTTCCTGGGCCAAAGTAAAGACAGCGGCAGAGTTGAGGGATCTGCAATAAGGCAAGAGACCTGAAGGTACATGGTAAAGAGAGACAATAAGAGATAGGGTCAGATAATAGAGGATCATGAGGCTGGGCTATGGAATTTAGAGATTCATATCCATTTGACCTTGTTGTTTATTTATTATTTCTCTCATCTTGTAAGAAATTTTCCTTTCACATGTATTTTTCTATGTATTTTTCACATGTATTTTTCCTTTCACATGTATTTTTCTATTCATAGATTTCCTTTACTGCAACTCTTAGGGACATCCATGAAATGATCCTTTCTTGAGATTCTGGACAGACACACCAAACATTCCAGTAAATGGATTCCCCACGCTCCCAATTGGGCTATTCCATCTTTGAGTGCCACCCAATAACTAAGCATTTTAACATGTCTGGAGTTGTACATGTAACTTCTATTCTTATAGGGTAAATTTATATGCAGCCACACATACCCTAGATAGTGTTTCATGGCAATCTTTGTTGAAATATGTAAATATTTAATGCATGAAAAGGATAAGGGAAATTACTTTAAGGCAAGTAACTAGCTCTCATATTAGCAATAGGAAAAAATTACACATGTAAGCTGAGACATCCCAATTTATTTGGAGAAAGATTTTTCTATGGAATGTTGAATGTAATAACCTTCAATAGCAATGGAACCACTTAGAGAGACTGCAAAGAGAATGACATATATTAAGAATAAATTTATTTGATACAATACATTTTGAAATGTCCATTTTAAATATCTGGCAGAAAATTCTTGAGACAGTGAACTATGCAGGAATGCTTTTAGCTACTGCCTGCTCGGCCTGTCTCCTTTAAGCTGCTTTCTCCAGAACAGCCTCTTTTGGCGGCTGTTCTTCCATTTGCAAGCTTGGCTGAGATTGTGGTCAGGAATGAAAAGGGCAGGGCACACAATGGTCAGTTGGAACAGTTAAGAAGGAGGTGTTGGGGGTGGGAATGGAAAATGGGAAGGTGAAATGGTCAGACTTTTTCCGACATCCTACTACAGTAGGCCGCAACACAGAAACACAGATATGTTAAAAAAAAAAATGTGGCTAAGGTTCTCATGAAAGTTACCTCTTTTTAAAAATAATTACTTTGGTAGCACCATTCTATTGTAAGTATGTAAGGGTTTGCTAAGATTTTGTTTGCTGTTTTGCTTTGTTTCTTTATCTTCCACAGCTAAGTGAAATAATACACTATTTTTTTTTCCCCCTACTGACTTATTTCACTTAGCATAATTCCCTCAAGTTCTATCTATGTGGTCACAAATGATAAGATTTTGTTTCCATTTTTTTTTAATAGCTGAGTAGTATTTCCTTGGTTATGTACACCACACCATCTTTATCCACTCATCCTTAGATTGGCACTGAAGTTATTTCCGTATCTTGGTGACTGGGGAGAGTGCATATATAGGGGTATATAAATTTCAAATTAGTATTTTCACATTCTTTGAATAAATACCCAGAAGTGTAATAGTTGGATCACATGATATGGGGGTGAGCATAGAGGAAGGGAATTGGGGGACAGATAAAATGGGTAAAGAAAATCAACTGTATAAGGTCAACTGTCTAGTCACCAAAAACTAGACATTTTTGGTGATTTTATTTAGTATAAACAAATGTTGAATTATAATTCTGTACTCCAGAAACCTATATAATGTTATAAACCAATGTTACTTCAATGATATTTTTAATTTTTTTACTTCAATAATTTTTAAGTCTGAAACAATAAAAGCATTAAATATCAAATAAACACAAAAAATAAAAATAAACTAAATGTATTTACTATTTTTGTTTATAGCCTGACAATTTCTTATGGCTAAGTATTTAAATTTATTTGAATATTTTGCAATTAGACATTATACTGTGCTGAGAATCTCTGTACACATCTGATAATTTCATTAAAACAAATTTCCAAAAATTGAGTTTCTGGTCAGAATTCAACATATATCCATTTTGAAAGTTTTTATCCTGAGTGTACAATTTTCAGTAAATCTCATTTGATTACAACATTAATGTTACAAGCTGTAGAATCAATAGAAAAACCCAAAGCAGATGTAACAGCATTGAAAAAGCAGGTGAGAAGATAATCTGGGTTGTAGTTTGGTGGGGACTTATTCTTTAGTGATGTAACATAGACCATCAATAAAGATTCATATCAACAATGTACTATGGTATGGTTGTAAGTGCTCTAAAGGCAACAGAAAGGATGATATTGTTCAGTAAATTTCCAGATTAGTTATACCAACATACATTTAAAACAGAGGTACACATTTCCTCAAAACTCTGCCCAAACTATATCGTATCACATTTAAATTGCTCACTTATTGTTATAATTTACATTTATATGATCACTAATGAAATACCTTATATACATGTGTGTTTGTGTATGTATACACAATTGGTGTTTATGTTACTTTCATCTTGTCAGTTATCTGATTGTCCCCTTACATATTTTTCTATTTTGTTGTTCTCCTTTTCTTATTGATTAAAGAGCTGTATGAGTATGTTATGACTATATCTATTATTTTCTTTTTAATTTTGTTAATGATTTGTTATAAAAAAATTGCATTTATACAGCTAAGTCCATCAATCTTTTTTCTTTGTGGTTTCCTAATTTTATCTTTTTTGCCAAAATAAGTCCTTATTGCTCCCTACATAACCTAAATATTTAAATTTATTTCTAGTTATTTTATGTATTTTAAAATACTTGATTCTTTAAATTATTTTGATTGTACTTTTCTAATTTTACTATTTCCCAAAAGGTAGTCAATTGCTCTAACACCATTGACTGTGAAAAACATGTCCTGCTGCTTTGAAGCACTGTGTATCACCATCATGATTTAAGCTTATATGTATGTGTACACACACAAACACACAAACACGCCTGCTTGGCTTGCATTTTCTATGTTGTGTCATTGACTTGTCTGGTTCCTCTTTGGCCAGACCACAACTTGGTCTACTCTGTTGTCTTTTCCACACACAGCAATTGCCTCCCTCCCCACTCCTTCCCAGATTCCCTTATCATCTTTCCAAAAACAGTAATTTAAAATCCTGAAAGGGAAGATGCTAAATGTTTGGGAGGTAACCATTTCAGGGAAAGGACTGGATAAACAATGTCCTAGAAATTGGTCTTGACCCATTTATCTACGACCACCTTTTTCTGATTTCTAAACTAATGAATGGATCATAGAATGCTTATTGAATTGTTTATGGAGGGAAAGATGGGAAAAAATGTGAGAAGGAAAGGAGTTAATACATTTTGAGTATTTACTTCATGCTTATACAATACTGCATATAATAAATCTCTTAATCTTGGTAATATTAAGAATAAATATCATCACTATTTTGCAAATATAGAAATTGCCCTTTAACTAAATTGCCCAAGATATCACCATGAATGAGAGAAAGACTTTAGATTGAAATTAAAATCTGTCTAGATTTCAACTTTTATGCAATCCATAGAAGCCAAGTGAAAGGAAGAGAGAGGGCACTATTCTCTGGTGCTAGTCCATGAGGCACTGTGAGGATGGAGGTTTTTCCAGCTATTGTGTAACTGCAAGGAGAGGACTTAGACACTGACATTGCCTCTGAATTATCAGTCATTTACCCTGACTATGCTAGTCTCCTGCCACTGTTTGTTTGTTTGTTTGTTTGTTTATCCAAATATATTTATTGAGGTAAAGTAGTTTTGTCTCTTTTTATCTTTTCTGGGACTTACAGGCTCACCCTGCCCAGGACCAGTGCCCCAATAATCCTCCACCTCCAACTCCCTTCCTCCGCAACTCCCACCCTGCTTCATCCCCTGCTTTCCACTGTTTTACACAAAGACAAGGTGTGTATCCACATCGTAAAATTGGAGGTCATTTCCAGCTATCACTGCTTCCATATACTGTCTACTTCCCCTATATATGTTTTCCATTTATTCTGCCATAATAACAATTTCCTACCAGGAAACTCAGACTTTCTTTTATGTTTAGGATCTGTCTCATGAAACATTATGCTTTACTTGACAATGAGGTGGAGATGGAGGATAAACTTAACCTCAGCTATGCAACCATGTGTAGTTCTTTAATATTAAATATCAGTTTTTTTTTTCATTTGTAAAGCAATAATAAAAGTAATAGTAACTACCTTGTGAAGATACAAGAACTTATAAAATAAAATGAATGAAAAATGCCTAGCTAGTAAAGGGTTCAATTCATGTCAATTATTATCACCATTGTTATTATTGATTATTATCATACAGACTGACAGAAAATCTATGAAAGAATGGGACACTGGATAGATAACATCAGTTAGGAGAACACAATAAAGAAATGGCCAACAGGCATATGAAAAAATGTTCAACATCACTTGTAATCAGGGAAATGCAATCAGAACTACCATGAGATACCATCTTACACCAGTGAGAATGGCACATATTAAAAAAACTAGCAACAACAAATGTTGGCGAGGGTGTGGAGAAAAAGGAACTCTTCTGCACTGTTGGTGGGAGTGCAAACTGGTCCAACCACTATGGAGAGCTGTGTGGAGATTTCTTTTTTTTTTTAAAGATTTATTTATTTTATTTATACAAGCACTGGGTATAGTCAGAAGCACAGGAGGGTGACAGAATTCACCAGAGCCAGAACAGGGAACAGAACAGGCAGACTGACGAAATACACTGCTAAGGGGAGCACCAGGCATGGCAGAAGAGGTCTGTCGCACCATGTGGACCCCTCACCGGTGGCCGGGGATTGAACTAGCACTGCAGAGGCTGCGGGCAGCTTTGCAGCCCAGCGCTCAACCGCTGCACCACCAGGGGAGGCCCATGTGTGGAGATTTCTTGACCTACTAAACATAGAGCTTCCATATGATCCAGCAATTCCACTCCTAGGTATTTACCCAAAGGACACAGAAACATGAATCCCAAAGAGCACCTGCACCCCTATGTTTATAGCAGCACTGTTTACAATAGCTAAGCTTTGGAAACAACCCAAATGCCCAAAAATAGATGACTGGATCAAGAAGATATGGTACATATACACCATGGAATATTACTCAGCATTCAAAAAAGATAAACACATGCAATTTGCAGCAACATGGATGGAGCTGGAAGGGATCATGCTCAGCGAAATAAGCCAGAAAGAAAAAGAAAAATACCGGATGGTCTCACTCATAGAAGGAATCTAGAAAACTTAAATAAGGGACCAGGAAAAAGAATAACTATAAGAAAGTAAAAATCAAAATCAACAAACAACTATGAACCAGAGACACTCTAAGGGGGGCGGGGGGCAGGGAGGGGAAGGACTGGGGTCAAAATAAGGGGATTGCAATTGTATGGGGAATATAAAAATAAAATTTATAATAATAATAATAAAAAGAAATCCAGATGCTTAAGAATACGGTGGAATTAAAAGACTTTAAAGAACAAATATAAATTATTATATAAAGGGTACAGGAAAATGGAGTGGTGGGAGGGTTACTCAATGCTAGATGAAGTTTTTTCTCTCCAAGTTTTCCCAAGACTGGTATATTTGGAAAGTCATTTTGGGAGTCTGGGAAAGAGTAGCTAAGGAGATAATTGCGTGTATGTAAAGCACACAAGAGGAAGATTTATTTATTCATTCATGCTCATACTTCCATTCAATGAAATTCATCAGTGTCCAGGTGAAAAGCTGAGAATATGCTGATGAAAAAATTACAGAAGAATTTCTGCAGGATGCCCTACTATGGAAAACTAAAAAAAAAAAAAAAAAGCTTGGCAACTAGATGAAGTGCAAAAATCCTATGACATATGCAGTCAGGGTTGGTAGGAGACTCTTAGGAAGGGCACTCATCCAGCATTGAATGGTCACAGAAAAGTATCAGAGACTGAGTCTGAAGGATAAACAGATATCAGTAGTAGGAGGGCAAGCAAAGCCTCCCCTACCATGAGCAAATGTGTTCAAAGGCTTAGGTATAGAAAAACAAGTCATTGGCATGGCTGGAAACTAGCATGGGAGGAAAAATGGCAAAAGATAAGACTGGACACTTGTGTGATGGGACATTGTTCATAAAGGCTCCTGTGGACCATGCTGTGGGGCCAGGCCTGTGCACAGCAGCCGTGGATCATGCCCACTCACTCCTGGCAAACACTCCCTACTGAGAGGGAACGGCAGCTGCAGCCTTTATATTGAGTTCAAGTTTTAGACTAGTACAGTGGTTTAGTTTTTGACACACTGTATGTCATTGTGAAGTTCTAAAATATCCTATTAACATGTCCTGAATGAGCCAAAAGAGTTGAACTAGGTTCAGAGGTGAACTTGAACCCTAACTTAGGTGCTATTAATAAACAAACAGACACAATTCTCTCTGTATATTGAAGGTTTTTATTAGGTCCCACCAAAGTAAGTTCTTATGTTGCTTCAGTAAAGAACTTCAAAACATTTTCCCTGAAATGAGGAAATGCCAGAGATAAAAGCTAGTTCAGATTTGGCCAAGCAACACATATTAATCCTATGGCTTGTGAGCAATGATCTCACTATAAAATATAACAATAATTCATCTCAGGGAATTATCTTTCAGCAGAAAGTCAAAACTGCACATGTTCTCCATAAGCAGTTTTTGAAACTTTTGAAACGGGGTCAGAGGAAGAAAAGAAAAAAGTTAAAATGAAGAAAAGAAAGAAGGAGATAGAGGACAGAAAAGGAAGACTAAAGGGAGGCAGGAGAGGAGGCAGGGAAGTCTTATAGGCATGTATTAACTCTTGCTGAGTTTGGGGCTTGAGTTCAAATGAGTGTTTTTGGTGATGCTGTTACAGGACAGGGAGAACAAACACACTAGAGAAACCAAAAATCACATTTGCGTAGCCAGTGCCATAGGGAAGCCCAATTTCCCCATGGGACTGACTAACCACGGATGGCTCTGTCCTAAATCACGTTGGGCACCAAATCTGTTACAGGGAGAGGGGCACCCCAGACCCCGCAAACCTGCCTGCTCTAAATAGGTTCTGCCATCCGCCCCATTAACACAAAACATGAGACTTTAATGGGAAGGAACTTTAATACAGTTAGGAAACAATACAGGAGAGGCAAAGAATCTAGTTTCTAAATCAAGCACCCAAAGTTACCCATCCCCTTGTGGGTAAAACTCCATCCAAATGGGATTGGCCCAGAGCAAGGCCCCAAAGCCTGACACAAGTCTAAAGCATCTTCCAGTGGGAACCCACAGAAAAGGGTCAGAAACAACCAGACAAGCCCGGAAGGAAAAGAGAAAAATCAAAATCAAGATAAAAGCTGTCATTGTCACCTCCCCACGGGTCTCACCCACATCTGTGTCACCCAGTCCATGACCAAAAGATAAGCGCAGTTTCTTCATGTGTCTCTAGGCTCCATACACCTCCACCAGGTCTCCTTCTGGCTCCATCCTGCTTCCTTCCTCAGTCTCCTCTGCAGCTTCTTCTCTCCCTGCTCAGCTAAACCCTCCCTTGGGTGGGGCAGGAAACCTGGAACCTCCCCCTTTCCTGGGGACCACCCTGTTACAATGCTAGCATGACATTTGGATTTCAGCAGTTTTTCCACAGTCCGGGATTTAAGTAAAACCCACAAATGTCATAAGGAATCAGAAGGTTCTATCTCAAAAGATTAAGGTGTTATTCCTGTGGAAGAAGCATCTGTAATATTTAATGAGTTTCCTTTGTTATGTCAATGGGCATGGCATGTTATGTCATCTGCTTATTGGGGTACCAGTCTTCACAGCAACTGATTATCCTCCCCTTCCCCACATTCATTTGTGTCAAAGAGGAAGTGACACATCAACAGAACAATGTATTACTGTAAATTTCTTAAAGATAGACAAGCTTTTCAAAAGGCTATTGCAAACATCTCAACAGGTGAGCTATTGACTACTTAGAAATAAATTTAATAGAAAATATTTTCATTGTTCTCAAATGATCTTCCAAGAGAGGAACATAGCAATGACCCTTATTTTGAGTTATTTTATAATAATAATAATAATAATAATAATAATAATAATAATATTAGAAATGATTTTTTTCTCCCATGGCTATATAAAGAAATGGGCTATGAGAATCTCATCCATGTGTAACCCAGGCATGGGGAAGGCATGCATCTAGGATTTATGGAAAGAAAGTAATTGCAAGGCAAACGGAACAGATGCCTTGAGGATCAGGTAATTCTCTCCTGTTTTGGTATCAGAGGTTTACTGATAATGTTCCTAGCACTCTATTATTAGAGTTACCCTGACATCCCTCTCTGTATATCCTTATTCCTTTTTTCTTTTTTTTTTAATATATTTTTATTTATTTATACAAACTGGGGTACAGGCCAGAGGCACGGGAGGGTAAGAGAATTCACCAGACACAGAGCAGGGAGCAGAACAGGCAGATTGAGTGAAATACAGTGCTAAGGGGAGCAGTGGGTGAGGCAGGAGAGGTCAGCCTCGCCATGTGGGTCAGCTCCACAGCAAGGTACTCAACCCATTACGCTACCAGGGAGGCCCTCCTTATTCCTTTTTTCATCTGCTTCTCCTCTTGCTACGAGTTCAGTGATTTACTTTCACAATTTTTTAGAGAGAAAATCTGATTTTCCACTTCTATTACATAATAACTACACTTATTAAATATTTCTATGAAAAGTAATATAGCTAAAATGTGTACACATATACACACACTAATAAGCAAAATATACCTAGCATAAGGGCCTCCCTGGTGGCACAGCAGGTTGAGCACAGTGTTGTGAAGCTGTCTGCAGCCTCTGCAGTGCGGATTGGATTCCCGGTTGGATTCCTGGCTGGCCAGGGAGAAACCCACATGGTGTGGCAGACCTCTCCTGTCTCTCCTGCTGCTCCCCTTAGCAGTGCACTTCAGTAAATCTGCCTGTTCTGCTCCCCACTGTTTCTGGTGAATTCTCTCACCCTCCCATGCCTCTGGCCTGTACCCCAGCTATTGTATAAACAAAAAAAATAAAATAAAATTTACCAAATAAAAATAAAATAAAATATACCTGGCATAAAATAGGAGCTTTACATTGGTGAGTCTCTTAAAAAATGTACATAACATCACCCCCAAAATCTGTAAAGAATCAATGAACTCTTGGGCCTCCCTAGTGGTGCAGTGGTTGAGTGCTGGGCTGCAAAAGCTGCCCACAGCCTCTGCGGTGCCGGTTCAATCCCTGGCCTCTGGCAAGGGTCCCAAATGGTGCGCAGCCTCTCCTGCCATGCCCGCTGCTCCCCTCAGCAGTGTACTTTGTCAGTCTGCCTGCTCTGCTACAAGCTCTGGCTCTCCTGAATTCTCTCACCTTCCTGAGCTTCTGACTGTACCCAGTGCTTGTATAAATAAATAAATAAATAAATAAATAAATAAATAAATAAATAAATAAATAAATAAATCTTTAAAAAAAATCAATGAACTCTTGATCTGATCTTACAAATCTGATTCTATAAAGATGGAAGTTATTTTTTTTTTTTCCTAAGAGGTACAAAAACAGTTGAAATCCTATCCACTGCAGAAATAATGAAAAGAGGAATCCAGTATCTCTGCATTGGATCTGGAGGCTGCTCTGTGCTGTGCTGTGCTGTTGTCTCACTAGACTGGAAAGATATTCACCCCTGCATACAGGGCACTCAGCTATGTAAAACTTAATCCTGGAAAAGCACAGATTGTCGCATGACAAGGCCTAAACAGGCACTTATGACACCATAAACTCCATAAACACCATAAACACCATAAACTCTAGAATACTAAGCCTTGGAATCCCAAGGATCTGTTGAATTCCTGATAAGGTCAGCTCTATTCTTTAAGATTATTAAGTACTATCCCAAGTGTTTCCTTATTTGTGGATAAATTGTACTGAATAGATTCTACCCAATGTTGGCATGAAGCTGGATTATGGAGCCTGGAAACCTCTCCATTGAAGAGTCCATAAGGATCCCATAAGAGTGGTTGAGACTTGGACTGACCAAGAGAAGGGTAGTGTCCTAAGAAAAAGTGTGCAGGTGGAAATTCTACAAATGTTCTACAAATATTAGGTAGGGAGGAGACAGTCTGTCATGGTAAATATATCTTATATGAACCTATACCTCTGAATCATATTTGGTGTATCATACCAGTATTACCTTAATCACATATAATACAAATACAAAGTAAATAATATCATCTTAAGAAATTATATTAGATTCTAGGTGAATCAAAATGGTAATAGGTCATCTATAGCAATATGGATTGATTTAGTCTTCCTATGGTGAGCTATAAGGGGTCACTAAAGATTGATGGACAGAGCATTGGTGTAAGGAAGTAGTAAGAAATTTCATCCTTCTAAAAATAAGGGTTTCTTCCTTGACTAAGCATCCAGATTTGGCCTAAAGCTAATGTGCCCAGATTTTTCAAAATAAAAATTATTTTACCTACAAACAACAGTGACGATTCCAAGATTTTCTGAAAAATGGAAAACTGAAAAAGTCAACTTGCCTAATTACTGTTCTATTATCCTCACAGTATATTTTACCATTCCTAACACACACTCTTATTCTGATAATTCCCTTAATACATTTACTTTCTTTTTCTGATAAAGTAGTAGGTTGCAGGTAGACTTATAATTATATAATTATAATATACAATTGTATAATTACAAACAATAAATGTATGATTGTTTGGCATTCCTAAAAAATCTTACTGTGTATATTTTTGATGATATGATGTATTCCATGTATGCAGTAATGTATCTGATAAGCTTAGAGTTAATTTTTATTTTATTATTAATAGGGGAACTGTTAATATGAAGAACATATTGTTAATATGAAGAATTTAAAGACTACTAAAAAATGTGAGTTCAGAGAGTTCCCCAGATTTCCTGATTTGGGAAAGAACAGGATTCCTAACCTCTGATTTTCTGAGTGTAAGTACTTGGAATATATCATGATAAAAGAAAATATCCTAAAGTAAAAGAAAAAAATCCTAAAACACAATCACAACAACTCAGCCTCTGTTTCATACTTGTGACCAAGAAACATACTAATTTCATGTTTTCAAGTTGGATTTGTCCTCCATTGATTATGATTCTAATTCTTGGAGGTTGGCTTGTCCCTGAGGAGGGGACTGTGGAATACAATGTGTGGAATTCTCATAAGATGTCCCAAGTCAACTTGCTTTAGGAGCCTTTGGTGGAACAGCAGCCCTCATACCCATTGGAGCCTCCATACCGTGGCCTCCAGAGGAAGTGACTCTGTAACTGTGGTAGCAGCAGGTACCACTTTTTCAGCTCCACATGCATGGACTCAGAAATAGCCTTGGGCAATGGCTGTAAGTAGCAGCATTTGAGTTTTACTTCAGATGGAAGCAAATGTGAATAACTTCCATATTTATCTGAAAAGCAAGAAGAAATGAGACTAGTTTCTTATATTCTCATATACCAAAAGCATTATTCTTTAATGATTGGGGTATAGAGAAAAGGAAACAGATGGAGAGTAAATGAACTTGATTTGCTACTAATCTGGCCAATGGAAGCTGTTTGATGTTTACTTGAGTCACTACAGGGAGGCCATATTTTACATCTCACAGCATAACAGAAGGCAACCCTGCTAAAATTTAGCACATAAACATTGCTGATATGCATGATAAGCCCATCTTACTGTGTCTCAAGATTCTTGGAATCCAGAAAGACAAACTCATTGGGAGTCTAAACAAACAAAGAGGTAAAGCTGTCAATGAATTTAATTGTGTAGACTATGTAATGGGAAAACAAGAAATGTAAACCAAGATTTGATAAAGTATTTGAAAGTTTTGCTGAATTATAAGGATATTGAGATTATTTATCAAACAGCCCTAATTATTATAAATATGTCTCCTTACAGTTTTACATTTATTGCGAGGATTGTCCTAAGAGTAGTAGTCTACAATTTTTTTTTTAACAAGCTGAACCATTAAGTTTTAAAAGAATATTCCATAACTATTTACATAGCTAATTATAAAATATCTAAGGGCTAATTATCCACATTGTAGGAGGCTTCTTTCTTCTTTCCCTTCTTAAATACGCATTGTTTACAAACTGATTAAAAGATGAGCAATACAATGTAGAAACCATAGAATGATGGTTCTGAAACTACAGCTTTCATCAAGCCACTTAAGATGTTATTAATAGTGCCTAGTCACACTTTCCCTGCTCCTTCTCATGCTCTAATACCTGTAGAGATAAGCCACTGTAGACCTGGGAAAAGACTAAGGTTTCTGTTTTTTTTATGTGAGATTTACTTATTTATATATTTATTTATTACTGTAAGGTCTGTATTTTAAATAAAAACTACTAGTACATTATGATACAGGTGTTCCCAGGAACATCTTTGGAAGTAAATAGCAAGGAACTTTCAATAATTATTCTATAAAATTCAGTGGAAAACTGGATATAGAATTACTCTTCCTTTATCTTTGTATAGAGAGAAATACACATATATCCTTATTATCTCCAAACTGATGTAGGAAAACTGAGGTGTGAAAAAGTCAATGGTTATTACAATGATAAAAGTTAGCTGTGTGAGCATTCAAAAAAGATAAACACATGCAATTTGCAGCAACATGGATGGCGCTGGAAGGGATCATACTCAGCGAAATAAGCCAGAAAGAAAAAGAAAAATACTGGATGGTCTCACTCATAGCAGGAATCTAGAAAACTTAAATAAGGGACCAGGAAAAAGAATAACTATAAGAAAGTAAAAATCAAAATCAACAAACAACTATGAACCAGAGACACTCTATGGGGGGTGGGGGGCAGGGAGGGGAGGGATTGGGGTCAAAATAAGGGGGTCACAATTCTATGGGAATATAATATATATATATAAATATATATTATATATATATATAAAAGCCAAAAAAAAAAGTTAGCTGTGTGAGCAGAATAGCATTATAGTCTGCTCTTCCTGGAATCTGCAAACCTTACACAACACACATTTTGTAGACAATAATATGACAACCTTGTGTAAATCATCTTTTTATTGGTTAGTTACAGTGAAGCACTTTCAGTGCTGCTCAAACATCAAGTAGAAATACATTCTCAATAAAAATAACAACTCCATTTTTCCTACCTTGATGTCTATAGCTCCTTGTTCCAGAGTATTACACAGTGAGAGTTTATTCATTTTCTCTACTACAAACTAGCAGATTTGCTTAAGAAAGCAGTGCAAGCTGCTTAAACATCTTTCTACGTTCTACATGGAAGAGTAATCTTGTTGTTTCCAAAATATTGGTTACTCATTCTGTAGTTTTGATTTTTGCCTATAGATTGTAATAAATAGAAAAACAAGACTAGAGTCATTTATAGAATTTTTGTTCATGTGTTGGGTGCTCAGGTACCTGGGTGCATTCCAATAGTATCCAGATTTCTATTATGTGTGTGTGTGTGTGTGTGTGTGTGTGTATTTTAAAAGTATTTCTGGGTTCATGTTGCAAAATAAAGCACATCTCCTATAGGAAAAAAAAAAAAAAGAAAGAAGGAAGGAAGGAAGGAAGGAAGGAAGGAAGGAGAGAGAGAGAGAGAGAGAGAGAGAGAGAGAGAAGAAAAGAAAGAAAGAAAGAAAGAAAGAAAGAAAGAAAGAAAGAAAGAAAGAAAGAAAGAAAGAAAGAAAGAAAGAAAGAAAGAAAGAAAGAAAGAAAGAAAGAAAGAAAGAAAGAAAGAAAGAAAGAAAGAAAGAAAATAGAGCATGTAGCTATAAGCAGAGAATGGTGAGCATGAAGCAACAGTAAAAAGCAAGATTGCCCTGAGAAGACTTTCCTTTATTAGAGATTTGTTTCCAAAATTCAACCTTCCGCAGATTTCAAGGTGGAAAGTCTAAACCTTTGAAAAAGTCTATGATTAGAATTTAGGTTGTTCCAGGATGATAACATTGTCTGCCTTCCAGCAGAACCAAGTAAAAATAACAAGCACAATTAGACCTCAAAATTTTTACAGATTATACTCAATTCACACAATAAAAGAAGACACTGTAATTTAGGCCTCCAGAAATCATAAACAATGTACATTAATCTTCAAAAATCTTCTGAAGTATCACATGAAAAATATGAAATTATGATAATAATAAGTATTTTTATAATGATAAAATGAAGTTTTGCAATCATGAGAGCAAATGATTTTTTTTAAGATTTATTTATTTATGTATACATGAACTGGGGTAAGGCCAGAGGTGTGGGGGGTGAGAGGATTCACCAGAGTCAGAGTGGGGAACAGAACAGACATATTGACTAAATACACTGCTGAGGGGAGCAGCAGGTGAGGCAGGAGAGGTCTGCTGTGCTATTTTGAGTAGTTCCCTGGCCAGGGATTGAACTCGTGCTGCCGTGGCTGCAGATATCTCCATAGGTTGAGTTTTAACCCCTTGCACCACCAGGGAGGCAATGAAACATAAATGGAAATTAATAGCAAATTAAACATAGCTGGAGAGAATTAGAAAATTGCAAGAGAACATTTACTTCAGCAGCACATACACTAAAGTTGGAATGCTAGAGAGAAGATAACATGGCCCCTGCAAAGATGACATGCACATTTTTGAAGTGTTTCATATTTTTGAAGAATGAGTTAGTGTACTTGAAACTGTTCCAATAAACTGGTAGAAAAGGAAAAAGAAAAATGAAGTTAACAAGAAAAACAGGTACTCCCTCAACAAATTTACAAATCTTGAAATCATACCTACCATCATCTCAGGCCATAGAGGTATCTAACTAGAAATTAACTATGAAAAGAAAAGAGGAACTTCCTTTATTACATGGATACTGAATAACATACTACTAATAGGCTACTGGGTAAAAATAAATAAATAAATAAATATCTCAAGAGAAATGATGCTATGGACATAACTTTACAAAATATATGGGATGCAGTAAAAGCAGTACTAAGAGGAATGTACATAGTAATACAGGCCTAAATCAAGAGACAAGAAAGAATTCAAATAAATAGCCTTTTTCCTCTTCTCACAGAATTAGAAAAAGAACAAACAAATCCCAAAGCCAACAGAATAAAAAAATAATAAATATTAAAGCAAATAAACACAATAGAAATAAGAAAGTCCAACAATCAATGAAACCAAAAGCTGGTTCTTCCACACATAAACAAAATAGATACACTGATAGGTAGACTCACTTAAGAAAATAAAGGATAAATATCAAATAGAATCAAATACTGAAGAGGAGAAATTACAACAAATGCTGCCAAAATTCAGTGGATAATTAGAGACTACCATTAGCATTTATATGCTATCAAATTTAATATCCTAGATGAGAAAGAAAAATTATTAGAATTATATAATTATCTGCAACTGAGTAAGGAGAAAAAGAAATCCTGAGCAAAAAAATCACAAAGAACAAAATTGAAACAGTAATCATAACTATTCCAAAAAGTAAGAGTCCAGAACCAGATGGCTTCACAAGTGAATTCTACCAAACTTTCAAAGATAAACTAACTCTTATTTTGTTCAAACTCTTCCAAAACTTTGAAAAAATAACACTTCCAAACATATTTTACAAGGCCTATTGTAAACAACTCACAAAATGATAATTACAGGTTAATTTCCCAGATGAGCAAACATGGAACAAAAATCCTCAATAAAATCTTAGCAAAACAAATCCTACGATGCATTAAAAGGAACATATACCATAACCAAGTGGGATTCATAACAACGATACAGAAAAACATATGAAAATCAATCAACATAATTCACAATATCAAAAAAAGATAAAACACCACATGATCATATCAATAGATACTGAGAAAGTATTTGATAAAATCCAACATCCATTTATGATGAAAACCCTTGGAAAAATTGTGATAAATGAAGCATAACATAATAAAAGTCATTTATAACAAAGACACAGCTAATATCATTCTCAATGGTGAAAAACTGAAAGTTTTTCCACTAGGATCTAATATAGTACAACGATTTCTAATCTCACTGCAACTAATCAACATAGTATTGGAAGTCCTAGCTAGAGAAATTGGACAAGAGAAAGACATAAAATGAATCTGAACTGGGAAAGAAGTGAAACTATCATTATTTGCAGATGACATGATAATGTAGAGCACCCTCTAGACTCCATGGGAAAACTAATCAAAACCTTTCATCAGTTAAAGTGGAGAAGTTTAAATCAATACACAAAAATCAGTTGCCTTCATCTATAAGACATTGTTAAAATAAACGAGAAGGCACAAAGAAATAGAAATAATATTCCCTGCTCATGGATTGGTAGACTCAATCTGTGGCAATCCTACCTATAGTTATATACAAATTCAATGCAATCCTTATAAAAAAACCAATGGCATTTTTCAAAAAAAAATGTAATAAACTACTAAAATTCATATGGATATAAAAAAGACCCTGAATAACCAAAACAATCCTGAAAAAAGAAGAAAGAGAATGTAAGTATTACACTTCCAGTCTTCAAACTATAATATAAAGCCATAATAATTTAAACAGCATGGTAGTGGAACAAAAACAGACACACCAACCAATGGAGTAGAACTGAGATTCCAGAAATATACCCACATTTATATGGACATTTAGTCGATGACAAAGAAGCCAATGACATACATTGGAACAATGATAGCCTCTTCAATAAATGGGGTTGGCAAAACTGGACAGCTACATGCAAAAGAATGAAAGTAGACCACTAACGCACGTAATACAAAAGAGGCAATTAAAGCTGGATGTGGATGTAAGACATGAAACCATAAAACACATAGAAGAAAATGTAGGCAAAACATTTCATAATGTAAGTTTAAGTGATGTCTTTGGGGATTCAACAGCAAGGAAAACAAAAGAGAACATAAACAACTAGGACTACAAACTAAAAATCTTCTGCACAGCAAAAGAAACTGTAACTAAAACAAAAACAAACTCTACTGATTGGGAAAAAATATTTGCACCTCATACATCTGACAAGGATCTTATATCCAAGATCTACAAAGGGCACATACAACTCAACAAAAAGAAAACAAATAAACCGATCAAAAAATGGGCAGAAGAAATAAACAGAACCTTTTCTAAAGAAGACATACAGACTCCAAACAGTCACATGAAAAAATGTTTCTCATCACTGGACATCAAGGAAATGCAAATCAAGAACCTGGTGAGAATGGCCCATGTCACAAAGACCAGAATTGGTGGTGAGAATGTGAAGAAAAGGAAACTCACCAGCACTGCTGGTGGTAATGGATACAGGTCCATCCCTTATGGAAAGTAATATGGAGGTGTACAAAACATTAAAATGAATGTGCCATACAACCCAGCATCTACCAAAAATATTTTAAAACACTATTTTAGAAGGAAATTTGGATCCTCATGTTTATTGCAGTGCTATTTGCAATAGCCAAATTATGGATATAATCTAAATGTCCAAAACAGATGAGTGGATCAAAAAAATGCATTAAAAAAACAAGATGCATTGTATATGCACAATGGAATGTAATTCAATGTTCAAAAAAATGAATTCATGTCATTTGCGTTCGCATGGATGGGGTTGGAAGGGATAATGCTAAGTGAAAAAATTCCGTAGAAAAACATAAATATCACACGATGTTCCTTGCTAAAATAAGGAATACAGAGAAACCAAACTAAGATTCAGATAAAGGCAATGATTTTGGTGGTAGGGACACTGTGGTGGCGATATGTGATGGAAATATCCCAATATTACCTCAATTAAAAATTAATTAATAATAAAAGATCTTAAGATAAATTTTAATATGTTATCCAGAATGCAGCAAAGACAAGTAAGAAAATAAGATCCAGCAGATATATTATAGGACATTAAAGACACAATGATAAATTCTAATATTTTTTTGCTATTGTCCCAAATGGAGACGATGGAACAAAATCAATATTCAAAGACAATGCTCTGATTTCTTTTTGAAAGCTGATGAAAGATAAATTTGTGTCTACAGGAAGCCCAAGGTATAAATATAAAGGAATTAATCCACACCTATACACATTATTCTAAATCTCTATCATGACAATTCCAATGAATATCTTGAAATGCACTTATGGTGAAAGAGGCAAGAAGATCATCAATTAAAAAATAAATAAATAAAAATAAAAATAAATAGGCAATACTTTGGAAGCAGTGGAATAGTATCTTCCATTGTCAATATAATGAAAGAAAATACCTGTCAGTCTAGAAATATATACATCCAGAAAAAAATTTCCCCAATAATAGCTGTGAAATAAGATATTTTCAGATAAATAAAAAATAAGAGAATTTATAAATACATGTACATTTAAAAATTTCTCATGATTATATTATCGGAACAAAAAATTTCCTGGAGAGATGTGAAATATAAAAAATAATAATATAGAAAAAAGTTGGGTAAATTTAGACACATTTTTTCTATATGATAACAAAATGATATCTAATTTCTTGTATTGATTTAAATAGGACTGAATTAAGGTGAATTGATCGGATTGAAAGTATTTTAAGCTATTGAATATTTGGTAACAGATGCGATTTTACTGGATTCAGATTAAAAGCACAAATATAAGTAGTTCAATAATTACAGCAAATGTAAATCAATTAAATTATCAGTTAAGCAATACTATCAAATGGATTTTTTAAAATCTAGCTATACTTTTGTTAAAAAAGGAACACTTGAAGTACTAAGAAACTTGAAAGTTGAAAAAGAAAAGCATGGAATTGTTTATGTCTGGAATATCCTACTTCTTGTCTGAAAAATTTCACTGATGATGATTTCCTTGACTCCTCTCTGCCCATGCAAAAATCCCCTAAATTGAATAAGAGCTTTTTAACTTCAATATTTCAACCTTGTAGCTTGTGCTTACTTATAATCTGTTACCTTTTCTTTTTCCCTAATCCTCCCTTTTGGAATGGGAATTTCCATCACATGCCTGTCCCAAAACTGTATTTTGGAAGTATGCAATGTCTCTGCTATAAAAGGACCATAAATGGGGAAAGAGTTTGCTCCAGAATGATTTTCATCCATATCTGATTTAGAGGATATTCAGATTAGATTTTAGAACTAAAACTTTGAGTTTATACTAGACAAAGTAATAACTTTGAAGGGCTTTTGGGATGAGATATGTGTATTTTGCATGATTGAGAAAGATATGAATTTGGGAAAATGCGAGGAGCAGGATAATAATTGTGTCCCTTAAAATTTATATTATAACATAACCCCTCATGTGATAGTATTAAAGAGTGGGGCCTTTGAGATTTGATTAACTTCTTAGAGTGGGGTCTTCATGAACAAAATTAGTACTCTATTAACAGAGATGCTAGACAGTTCTCTTGCGTCCTCTCCTATGAGTATAGTTAACGACTACTGTCTTTGAACCAGGAAGACCTTAGCAGACATCAGATCTGCTCGTATAATGATCTTGGGCAGAAGTCTTCGAACTGTGGGAAATAAACGTCTCTTGTTTATAGCCTCAGCCTAGTTTTTCTCATAGCAACCTGAATGCACTAGGACACTATTGAAATTTATCCTAGAGAAGACTGGGAGGTTGCTCCTTAACCGAATGTGGTGTGGGAGGTTGCTCCTTAACCAAATAAACAACTTGGTAGAATTACATGTGAAGTAGAACTAAATAAGAAGGTAGTTGTAAGACTGTCTGGTGACTTAAGAAAAAACAAACAGGGAATATGAGGAGTTGAAGATTTATATATGAAATTATAAGTACAAGAATATTATTAAATCCAGGAATTGAGTTTGGGTTTGATAGAAAGGATGACTGAGAGAGTTTAAATGAAGAATTACAAAGTAGCTGGATAAAAAGTGATTCACAACCAGTATTTTCAAATGTTTAAAGGAGGTCGAGATAAGTGTAGACATATTTCTGTGCTATAATCAGTGACCGGGATACAGCATAAAAACAAGAGCTCTACAGTTAGATATTGCATATTATGAGAGATTGCAACACGAAAGCACTGTGAACCCCTTGAGGTGATGGACACTGGAATCATGCCATGGGAAGAAGCTACAGATTTATTTGTTCACAAATCTATCTGTAGTTCTAACATTTTCATCCACTCCTCCATCACTGTGCCTTGGGATTCAGCCACCTTCTCAGGAACTCTTCTTACAGTCAAACTCTTTCTTGGTTCATTAACAACTCCTTGACCATGGCGCGCAGACCTCTCCCACCACCCACTGCTCCCCTCAGCAGTGTACTTCGGTCCTTCCGCCTGCTCTGCTCCCTGCTCTGGCTCTTGTGAATTCTCTCACACTCCCACGCTTCTGACTATACCCAGTGCTTGTGTAAATAAATAAATAAATACATCTTAAAAAAATAAAAATAAAATAAAATAAAATAAAAATAAAAATAAACAAATAAATTAAAAAAAAAAAAAAAACTCCTTGACCAAAGAAATTTTCCTCTTGTCTGAAACAGTGAAAAATTCGGCCTATTCGGCCTAGTTGACTTTGTATACTTCCAGGTTCATTGAAAAATTTTCAACCTCACACTTAAAATTCAAAAAACTCAAAAGTCCACAGTTGAATACTTACAACAATGAAAGTTAACTCTACAATTACAAAGAGCAAGATAGATAAAATCTCACAAAAGGTGTTTAAGGAAGTAAGCAGACCAAATGCGCACACATGTGTGATTTCATTTATATAAAGTACAGAAATAGGTAAAAATAATCCTAACCATTAGAAGTTAGTTAACCTCAGGAGAGTATAAGAACTTCTGGGATAGTGACATGCTTATGAAAATTTTGCAGTAGGCTCTCCTCGCTTCCTGTTTTTGAGATGCAATGAGTTTTCTTGTCCTACTTGCCGCTGGGGCAAGATGGCCCAACCCTGTGCAAGGGGGGTCTTCACATGCTGGTCAGATTTGGTGTTTAGATCCTGCAGTAATTTGGGAGAACTGCCTGGCAGATTTGACCCTGCCTGGCACCATTCAGATTTGGAGACCTGCACACTTTTGAATTCACAGCCCAATCAGGTTTGAGTTCACATTTATGACAATCAAATCTTGGAAATGTCACCAGTTTTCAAAATGGGCCAGTTAGGATTGAAAGACTGTTACACTGAAGAAAATATAAGAGGATTTTATGTGGCTTCAGACACTCTGATCAGATTCATGCATTCACAGAGACCTGTGCTTCATTCATTCACTGGGAACTTCACTGCAGAGATTCATTGAGATCTTCATGTCTGACCACTGCCTCCTGGCTGTTTAGTGCCTGATCCTCCCGAGCTGTCATCTACCTATTTGACTTCTTGACTACTGCTCATGCCTCTGGCTCTGCTTCCAAATCACCTGCTGATAGGTGCCACTGGCCTGTGTCCAGTAACTCTAAAGATCTGTAACACCCGTGCTTGATCCTCCACATTGCTGCCTGCTGTTGGGCTCTGGCTGGCACTGCTGGCCTATGCCCAACCACCTCTAAGAGCTTTCCACTGCTTCTGATCCTCTGGCACCACTGTCTGACTGCCGACCCTGCTATAGTATGTCCAGCATTGACACCTGATGTCATTGAGCCCAGTGCTACCCAGCCAGCATTCGGTTTGCTGCTGCTGGGTGTTGTGGTGCTGCGGCAGCAAAACCACCTGCACTTACCTACATCTGCTACCATGACTTGAGTCCTGGTCCGCCAGCTCCAGGCTCTCAGCACAGGGATGACATCATCATCCATAAGCAACTTTTGGTTTGGACTACTGGACCGTGTGGACACCATCCAAGGTAGGACAACTGGGCACTTGTGGCCTTAGAAACTCTTATCTTTTTCTCAATTTTCCCTTTGTTAATAAATTCTGGGGCTCCCTGGTGGTGCAGTGGTTGAGCGCTGGGTTGCGAAGCTGTCCACAGCCTCTGCAGCGCCGGTTTGATCCCCAGCTGCTCCCCGGCACCCAGAGGAAGGTCCCACATGGCACGCAGACCTCTCCTGCCACCTGCTACTCCCCTCAGCAGTGTACCTCGGTCCTTCTGCCTGTTCAGCTCCCTGCTCTGGCTCTGGTGAATTCTCTCACCCTCCCGCGCTTCTGACTGTACCCATAAATATATAAATAAATAAATATTTATTTATAATATTTATTTATAATAAATAAATATGGTCTGCTAACTTCCTGTATAAATAAATAAATAAATAAATAAATAAATAAATAAATGAATAAATGAATAAATAAATAAATAAATAAATTCTGTTGTGGGCCTCCTTGGTGGTGCAGGGGTTAAAGAAACAGGGTTATCAAGCTATCACCAGCCACTGCAGTACAAGTTCAATCCCCAACCAGGGTTCTGACCCACATGGTGCAGCAGATGTCTCCTGTCTCAGCCTCTGCTCCTCTCAGCAGTAAGTTTCAGTAGATCTGCCTGTTCTGCTCCCTACTCTGTCTCTGGTGAATCCTCTCCCCTCCCACGCCACTGGCCTATACCCAAGTTCTTCCATGCAAAAATATATAAATAAATCTTTAGGGCCTCCCCGGTGGTGCAGCAGTTGAGCGCAGGGTTGCGAAGCTGCCCACAGCCTCTGCAGCGCCGGTTTGATCCCCGGCTGCTCCCCGGCCACCGGAGGAGGGTCCCACATGGCGCTCAGACCTCTTCTGCTGCCCGCTGCTCCCCTCAGCAGGGTACTTCGGTCCTTCTGCCTGCTCTGCTCCCCGCTCTGGCTCTGGTGAATTCTCTCACCCTCCCGTGCTTCTGACTGTACCCAGTGCTTGTATAAATAAATAAATAAACAAACAAACAAACAAATAAATATTTCAAAAATAAATGAATAAATAAATCTTTGAAAAACGAATAAATAAATAAATCCTTAACAAAACTTAAAAATAAATCCTATTGTTGCACTCTGAGCCTGAGTTATGTCTTACAATTATGAATGTACAGGTGAGGATCCACAAACTGTGACATCCCTCAGGTTTGCACCGTTTTAATTTGAGCAATCTTAGCTCTGAATTCTTGCATACAGTCATTTCCCAATGTGTGGAGTGGCGGGTAGGCGAACCCAAAACAGTTTAGGCTACTCTAGGCTCCTTACAATAAATACTACAACTCCAAGAGTTTTGTGTGTCCCGAGTGTAGGAGATTGCTAGAAGTGCCAGTGGGAATACAGAAGATGGAATCTGGGTAAATACAGGGCCATAGATCGTGATCTCTAGAGTATAGCAAAAGCAAGTCTTGGCAGTGGATGTCAGGACATTATGCTCACGGTCAAAGAAACTAAATCGTTCCTTAGAGGTCACTGGTCTGATTATCAAGCAAACCACCCACCTGAAGATTTCTCTTTTCCTATCATATGTTATTAAAAGCCACACCATTGTCCCTCTATAAGTCCAGATGCACTGAGAGGAAATCTTCATGACTGTGCCTTTTACCTGAAAAGTTGTGAATTGTTGTTAAAGAAATTGTTTTAATGATTGTAATGGATTACTTTTGTTGATTTGCATGACTTTGGACTGAAATCAACTTTTTGTCTTCTTTTAGTTAACTGATGACAGGGCCAGAGAGGACACATGAAAGAGATAAAAGCTAAAGACCAAAAAGGAAGGGTCATGCATTTTCTTTGCATACCTGAGAAAAGTGAGAGTAAGTAAGTGGCTCCATTTCACATGGAGGAAAGAAAACTTCTTTCCTAAAGGTTAAGCAATCTCAACAGGACTTTCAATATGAGAGAAACCAATTCAAATTCAGCTAATGTAGACATTACACAGGGAAAACAGTGTTACCTCAGTACTTCCCCAGACTTCTGTCAGATGACTATTTGACTATTGGTATTTTTTCTCCCTGCACAATATCAGTGTCTCAGAGAAGAAGGGCTCTAATCTCCTACCTAAACTACAGGTGAGTGTTGATTCTCTAATTCCAGTTATGATTCCATTCAGGGAAATCTCTAGGTTCTAAATGCTCTATCAGGCAACCATTGAAGTCAGCACCTTTTCACACAAGAGTGAATTTCTTTTTAGGATTATTCATTCTAAACATATTGCCTCCTGCTAGTATGACTTTTGTGTTATCCTTTTGAAGCAATTTTTATTCTTTCTCTGACTTAATATGAATCTTTGTAAAACAAATATACAATTTGTCGATGTAGTATGTCTTTCCACATTGAATTATCTACATTAGTCACTAAAATGTTATGACATTTTCTAGTCACGCAACCTCTTCCATTATTTCACCCTTACCATTTTGCCCCACATCCGTTCTAATCCATCTTCTCACTGCTTCCCATTCCTCTCCATTGTACTGGGAAACATAGTTTTATTATATGGTTCTCTTTTACATTGCAACCTCTGTTTTGAATTCCATCTACTCCCCTGATTTAAGTGAGTAGCATCTCTGCTGGGAAACCATGTCCTTCAAAATGGCTCAACCTCCCATGATCATGTATCTTGCAGTTAGAGAGTGGTTTTGGCCAGCTTCCCATCCTTCTCTGCTTCTGCACCCCTCCATCATGTTCAGCCTTGTTCCCTTGCCACCTAGTAGAAAACCCTTTCAAGCACAACTACTTAGAGCACATTCTCACCCACTATGGACTTGGAGGTCCACGGTACGCCTCCTCCCCATTTTTGCCATTAACTCAGGTAACTTTAAAATCTGTAACATTTTACTTTTAATCCTTGTCAAGGCTAGAGCTGTCATCACCTAGAGGCCCTGTCTCTGAATATACTCATCTGTTTCTAAAGCTCCTTTGTGTTCACTACATTTTCCCGGTCACTTGCACCATCCTGAGAGAGAGCACTTCCTCCTATTTTGTGTCACTCTCACTTCACCCTACTCCTGGCCATGATCCTGTTTCACATGGTTTGCCGTTCTGCTCTCTGATCTCTGATTTCATCCTCTACGTAAACCTTCATTCAAACTCAACCCAATTATCACCTTCTCTGTGTCTTTGTCTCCTGCTGGAGAGAAACCATAAAAGTGCACACAACAAATTCAATAATAATTCAAGATTTGTACCCTGAATTGAGTCTTAAGTGTGATCCCCATTTTTAAAAAAATATTTATTTTTATACAAGAACAGGGGTACAGGCCAAAGGCATGGGAGGGTGAGAGGATTCACCACAGACAGAGCGGGGAGCAGAACAGGCAGACAGACTGAAATACACTGCTGAGGGGAGCAGCGGGCAAGATAGGAGAGGTCTGCCGTGCCATGTGGGACTCTCCCTGGCCAGCTGGGAATCAAACCCATGCAGCAGAGGCTGTGGACAGTTCCATAGCGCTGCGCTCAACCCACTACACCGCCAGAGAGACCCATGATTCCCCATTTTTGAGTTTGGTGGTAAATTCATGCTACTAAATAGCCCATAGTGACAAAGTCCATGATCTCCCTCTCCTGACCTTTCTTTCACTGCCTGTGTCTCTTCACTTCCCACAGATTGTCTTGCTTCCTGCTTTGCTGCAAAGTAGAAGCATTTGGTTAGGAATTCTACCAGCTGTATTCCCTTCTTATCTATCTTCTAGCTTGTGGAAGGATGGCTATTATGCTTTCTGTCATGGCAACTCCTTTACCCATAGACTTTTTAGTTTCCTTTAAATATCAACCTTCCTTTAAGCATAACTCTTATTTCTAAGAAACTTTCTTTAGTTGCACACATCTGAATCATCTGCCTCTTCCACAATATTCTTAGGAAAGTGGGCATCAACCTGTGAGAGCAGTTATCCCTGTGTGCTCAGGAACTGAGTCCCTCCCCAGGCAGGAATTGTGCTGGAGACTGGCTTATGTTCAATACCCAAAAAAAATCTGTCATTTACAGCAGATGCACCATGAAGGGATGTATGTATTCTAGGCTCATTGTAGCACTATTTATAAAAGCCAAGTTATGGAAATAAACTAAGTTGTAGATAAAGAAGGTGAGGTATACACACACACACAATGGCGAAAAAAGACAAACTGTTGCCATTTGCAACAACATGGATGGAAGTGGAGTGGATTATGCAAATTTAATAAGTCAGAAGGAGATAGACTAATTCCAGTTAATTTCACTCATATGTGGAATATAAAGAAACAAAATAAAGGAACAGACAAAACTAAACCCTGAAATATCACTGAAGAAATGAGGCTACCAGAGTGGGAAGGAAGGGAAGAGAGGAAAGAAACAGCGCACAGTGGACTGAGACGGAACATTATCAATGCCTTGGTGGTGGGCACGGTGTAGTGACACACATCTGAAGAGGTGTGAATATATATCCCTAAATAGCAAGCAGTGCTATTTGAATGAAACTTCAGTAAAAAAAAAAATACAATTAAAAAAACATGAATTTCTGAAGAAATATATAATCATTTTGGAAATGGTAAAATAGAAGGACAAGCTGGATAGAGGAAGTTTCTAGAAATAAGGTATGAGTGTTAAAGGTTGTGATATGTTTGTAAGAATGACAAACTGGGCCTCTCCGGTGCCACAGCGGTTGAGCGCCGAGTTGCGAAGCTGCCCGCAGCCTCTGCAGCGCCGGTTCGATCCCCGGCTGCCAGGCGAGGGTCCCACATGGTGCGCAGACCTCTCCTGCTGCCCACTGCTCCCCTCAGCAGTGTACTTAGTCACTCTGCCTGTTCTGCTCTCCGCTCTGGCTCTGGTGAATTCTCTCCCCCTCCCGCACTTCTGACTGTACCCAGTGCTTGTATAAATAAAATAAATTAATCTTAAAAAATTAAAAAAAAAACCTTAAAAAAAAAAAGAATGACAAACTGTTATGTCTAGAGCAGCAGTTCTCAAATATTAGTGTTTGTGTCAATGAGTAGGCTGGGTAAACCCCAGGTAGCTGCTTCGGCAGGTCTGGATTTGAGCCTGAGAATCTGAATTTCTTACCAGTTTCCAGGTAACACAGATGTAAATGTTCTGAGTAGGCATCCACTCTACTATTTCAAAAGTTGATATTGTTTGGAGAAATTTAGAAGACCTGGTAACAAAAATTATTGCACCCAAATTATAAAATACTGGTTATTTGTGCTCATGTATTTTTAGTTTATTTTAACAAATGGAAAAAAACAAGGTTGAATCTGTATTCTACAACATTGAAGCAGGAAAAGCCTGGAGGCAAGTAAGAAGAAGTATTCCTAGTTAATAAAAAGGGAATTCTTGAATTCTTGACTAGAAAATAGAGGGAAGAATAGATTTTCTGAGTCTGAGCTTTGGCAATTTGACTTTGGGTATGACCATTCAGGTGCACTACTGCACTGCAGTGGGCGGGTAACAGGGGGAGGGGGTGGGATGTGTTAAGATTGCCTCTAATGTGCTTCAGAAAACCAAAGGACAGGGACCAGGGAGTTAGATGGAGATTTGCCTGGAATTCAGAACTGAATAGAGAGGTTTTATTTTATTTTATTTTTTTGGTAAAGATTTATTTATTTATTTTATTTATTTATACAAACACTGGGTACACTGGGTACACTGGGTACACTGGGTACACTGGGTACACTGGGTACAGTCAGAAGCGCAGGAGGGTGAGAGAATTCACCAGAGCCAGAGTGGGGCACAGACAGGCAGACTGACGAAGCACACTGCTGAGGGAAGCAGCGGGCAGCAGGAGAGGTCTGAGAGCCATGTGGCCAGGGATCGAACCAGCGCTGCAGAGGCTGCGGGCAGCTTTGCAACCCAGCGCTCAACCACTGCGCCACTGGGAAGGCCCAGCTAATGCCATTCTACAGAAAAATTATGGTGAAAAATCCTCGGTGAGTTGCAAAGCCTGGGACTTTTTAAATGTTGAAATATATTGCCACTTAACATATTAAAAACAAATTACATTTTCCACACTTGCTGTCCATAAAATTTGGGAAATTTCCTGAAGTTGAACATCAGTATATATCTTCCCCATTACCTTAATGAATGTGACATGATATTCTGAGTGTTTGTGATATTTCTGAGTGTTGCATTATTTTTTTAATCTGAGGTTAGAGAGGTTGGAGAGGTTAGGAAGCAGTTCACTAGGGCTTGTTAAGTTACACTTATTAAAATGCTGCAAGGTTTAAAGTAGAGGAAAACATGCAAAAGTTCTTTGACAAGAACTGTTTGGCCCAAGGAGAGGAAAATGCTTCTCGAAATGTCCAGGTGGATGCAGGGAGATGCATTTGGCTTATACTATATTGGGGAAAATGTTGAATGAATTGAAGGTGTTCTAGAAACATGTCACTGTTTACCTAGCATTTGAATGGATTTGAGATGTGAATACATAAGTTGTTATAAATAACTTCTCAGTTTCTTGTTTAGGTAATAATCAGCAGGAGAACACCACCACTAATGAGAAAATATGGGGGGAAAGATCTGGTTGTTTGGCAGAAAGGACAAAATTGAGGATTAATGTGAATGTTTTAATCTGCTTTCTGAAAGTCAGTTGAAAGAAATGTTTCAGACAACTGCAATTAATCCATGAATTAAATAAAAGAAAGAGTGAAAAATACACAGGCTAATTGAGTTATGGAATTAAGAATGTGTTTTGATTCTCTTCTATTTCAATGGATAGTAAAACTTTAAAAAAATATCTTTTCCTCTTTTACCTACTTCACTTTTCAAGAATTGTGAGGATGAGGGTTTTGATTAATTTAAGAGCTTTTAGAACAAGTCTGCATGTGTATAGTTTGAGGAAATTTTTTAAATGCTAAAACTAAAGCTAAAACCAAACCCTGGGATTTGTTAAGTTTTTTCTTGATGATTTGAAAATGTCCAAAAGAATGAGCATCTGATCTCTTCAGGAAGCCTGATGATAACACAGGAGAATTATTCAATCAGAACGAGAGCTCCAGAATGCATTCAGAGCAGTTGGAAGCAGATACAATTAAATTAGGTGAAGTTCTTTTATGGCTGCTGGAGTTGCTCCGAGGTGAAAGAGAAAATGCAGAAACGTGGAACTCCAGATGGCAAGAGTTCTATTTTTAGGCCAATAGAAACTTATATTTGGTTGGGGCACTTAATAGAATGAGTCTTAGAAAAGTGTTGAAAAAGAAATTTAGACCTGCACTGCCAAGAGTTCAGCATGGAGCAGATGGGAGCAGGTGCCATGGAAATAGCCTAGGTGAGCCAGCAAGGAAGAATTAAAAGGGAAAAGTGAATATTTTAGTGACAAGTTACTTTGAGATGTTGGTTTTTCACAATCTTTACTGAGATATTTATAAGTAAAAAAGTGAAAGTAACCAAAAATAAGTTTTGTTCAGTGTTAGAAAAAAAATAAATTCTGATGTATATCACTTATTTAGAACTTAAGACTGATTTTCTCAAGGGAAATTTTCTTTATTGAAGCTACAATGGTGGATAATTTCCTGGCTAGTCAACAAAAACTCCTTTAATAACTGCTGGTCTACTTCACTGTGAGACTGAAGCTAGGTTCCTGGAAGCAAGAGGTCCTGGGAGGATGAGAAAGAGCAGGAAAAAAGAAAAGTCTTTTTGCTATCCCAGGTAATTTTTTTTTTTTTCTGAAATAGAAAATCCTAAAACAATGTCATTTTTCAGGGCTACTGTGCACAAGAAGAGCCTTAAACAGCCTAAGACGTTGGCGTGGGTATGACCACATCCAAGCCTTCCCTTCCCACTTGTCCCAGTAGATTTAAACATTATTCTTCTCTGAACCCATTATAGTCTCCTCAAACCCATGAAGAGCCAGAGCTATGACCTACTGAGAACACACATGATTCAAAATCAGATCTGGGTTCAGATATTGAATGTAACAAATATTAATTTCAGAATTTCAGTGCTAAATCAAGCTCTCTGATTCTGTTTACACTTTGGAAACAATGTTGTGAATAATTTTAACATCACAGAATTAGGGTGAAAACAATGAGAAAAAGCAATGTAAAAGTGAATTGCAAGCTGGAAATGGCAGGGTGCAAAAATTAATTAAGGTGGTTAATGTTACCTACTGTCGTGTAAAGAAAAAGAAAGTTGATCAAACTAAATTATCTAAATGTATAAATTTCTAAAAAGCCTTATCTAAATTCTACAAGACATGGAATTGTTTGATTTCAAAAAATAAATAGGAATAAATGTATAATTAATGTAATTTGGGAAGGAAAATTACATGAAGTGTAAAAAGAAGTTAGGAGAGAAAAGCACTTTTATCCATTGAAGCCCTGCCAGGAAGTATACCACTGTGACTACTATATTTCTCCGTGCATAAAATTGGACTGATTATGCCTGCTCCTTGCCTACCTGGCAACACTATGAAGAGAAGTTTGTAAATGTGTATGAAAGTACTTGGCACCCTTAAGTGTTGTTCTGCTAGTTGATTGTTACTATTCAAGTTCATTTAACCTCAAATTTAAAATTAGATATCTGAAAAGCTAAATACAAAATATTATTGTTCAGAATTAAAATTTATGATTTTAATTTGATAATAAACATTATTACAAAGTATTACTGATGGTTGAGCTCTGACCAGAGGCAGGATTGTCATCAAGACTAGGTAAAGAACAAATTATACTTCTGCTAAGTAGAGCACTTAAAGTCCTGTCCCATGGAACCACAACTATTTTATTTCCATTCTTCCTGTACTCCTTTCCTCATGTTAAGAATGAAAGAAATTAAAAAAATGATGGTATACTTAGGGAAGCCTGGTCTCTTGTGGGAAGGCAGAAAATGCAAACTGGCTTGCAAGGGAATAGAAAAGGGAAAAGAGAGTGATTTTCCAAGATCACTAGAAGTCTGTTTTAAAGCTAAGTTGCAACAGGAAGGAAGCTGTGATTTCAAATAGGGATTTAAAAGTTAAGGATCCAATCCAAACTCTATTACTGCACAGATCCTATTGTGATGGTAATGACATGTTGCGTGGGAAGCAGTGGTTTTACTTGGAATGGAGAGAGAAAGAAACTTGCTATGATTGATGTACCATATGAGGGTCAAACCACAAAATCACTAACTTGCTGACTGTCCAACTAAGTGAAATTGGGTGGCTTATTTTCCTAAGAATTCCAAGTTTTGTATATATGTGTGTGTTTGTGGAACTACTTCAAAAATTGACGCATTTTCTTTGGGAGGAGAAGTGTTAGAGTTAACAATAGTCACTTTCTAAGGGTTTATGATGTATCATGAATCTGAATTAGAATCTTCCGCTCACCAGTGCAATGTAAGACCACCCAAGTGGTCTTTGGTGATTTTCACTGTTTCCTATGTTTTAGCAACAGTCTATTGAAGAGCTAATGGCATACTGCATGTTACCCATCCAAATGTTCCACAAGTTGGCTTGGGATCCAAAAGAAATAAATGTGAGGCCCCATTATTTTTAGAGCGCTTCTAGGGCTTTCTAGAACCATCAAGAGGATTAAATATCTTTTTCATACTCATTTTAACCTTTCCAAGCAATTAAAGTGTCTGAACCCATTTGAAGGTAAGGCATAGCTACAGTGTGGACTTCACAAGCTTGGCCACATTCTTTCTCAGTGAAATGGAGAGAGCTGGTTGGTGAATGAAGACCAGAGCCAGCATTTTCCTAAAGAATGACCACAACCAGCCTTACTGTGCTCAGTGGAATTAGGGGAGAAATGTAAACTCCAGTAGATTTCTTCAGTCCTAGAGGGTTGAATTTTACCATGTATCTTAAAATTCTGGTAAAATGTAAGAACACTAAAAGGAAAAATGTTAATCAAGATTGCACTTTACGGGCCTCCCTGGTGGCACGAGGGGTTAAGTACAGCACTATGAAGAAATCCGCAGCTTCTGCAGCACGAGTTTGATCCCCAACCATCCAGGGAGCAACCCACATGGTGCAGTAGTCCTCTCCTGTCTAGTCTGCTGCTGTCTACTGCTCCCCTCAGCAATGTATTTCGGTCAGTCTGTCTGTTCTTTTCCCCACTCTGTCTCTGGTGAATCCTCTCTGGCCTGTACCCCAGCTCTTGTATGTGTAAATAAATCTTTTTTTTTTTTAAGATTGTAGGGCCTCCCCAGTGGCTCAGCGGGTTGAGCACAGCTTTGTGAAGCTGTCTGCAGCCTCTACAGAGTGGGTTCAATTCCTGGCCAGCCAGGGAGAGTCCCACATGGCGAGGCAGACCTCTCCTGTGGTGCCCGCTGCTCCCATCAGTTGTTCTTTCAGTCTGTCTGCCTGTTCTGCTCCCCACTCTGTCTCTGGTGAATACTCTCACCCTCCCATGCTTCTGGCCTGTACCTCAGCTATTGTATAAATAAAAAATAAATCCTAAAAAAAAATTTGCATTTTACTTTTTGGATGAAAAAGCTAGACTTCCATTGAAAAGAAAATTACTAAATATAAAGTAACTTGTCCTTCCAAAAGGAGGACTAAAAATCAGATCTATACCCTTTTAACTTTTTCCAGAAATTTTAGAAACCCAGTTTTTTCATTGACTCTGAAGGACCAGTTCTTTCAGAATGCACTGGTCTACAGTTTTCAGAAACACTGTAACAATTTCTTTCAAAATAATTTAAAACAGCTAGAAACCAAAATAATGAATTATAGTGGAATAAAAGTAAGAAGGCTTTGAAAATCTAATATGTCTTTAATTGATTTTAATTTCTTTAGAGGTTGAAAAAAACAGTTAATAGAGAGGGTGCTACTTAGTATTTAATGAAACAAAGCAATCATCTTGAACTTTTCAATTTCCTGTTAATACGTTTTGAATTTTGAAAAGCTTGAAAAATGCTTAATAGCTTAGATCATCTTTCTCAACCAGAGTTCTTCATCTAAATCACAGAATACAGAAACTAAGCTTAGGGGAGTTTTTCTTGACTCCATCAAGAATAGTACATACTAATACTGTTCTCTGTTACATGAAAGAAGTTAATACATTACATACAACACATAACTTATAGAACTTAATTTTATCCAGTACATGTATTTTAACTGGCATTTTCATTGTGTCAACCATGACACTTTTTTAAACATGTGACATCATGATAAAATAATGGTCCATGTTAACTTAATATTTACTCCTCATTTCTGCTTCTTTATAGTAAAATACTCAAACTCCACCCCTAGAACCTATTTCAGATGAAAAGAGTGGTGTGCTGGAGTTCTTCAGACATTGTGTGAGAATACAACTGAGGGATACCCAGGAACCCCAAAGTCTTAAGAGTTCCATGCATTAATAGGGCTTGACTGTCCATATCCACAAATGCAAAGAAAATTCTTAGTGTGAAAAATCTTTAATTAGCCATAGAAAGGAAAAGAAGAAATAATTTCAAATAATAAATTCCCAGTAAAACTCTAAAAATCACCTGCCCCCTCATGGACATATGCCTGGCCAAATAGTCTTGACCAAAAGCTGGGTGTCTTAATTGGAAAAGCACCAAAATAAGTCCAAAGCACATAAAAACAGAAAACACAAGAAAGAGATTAGGTGGACACAGAGAGCAGAAGGAGACAGAGAGCAGAGGGAGAGAGAGAGAGAGAGAGAGAGAGAGAGAGAAATCAAAAATATAACATAATCCACCATGAAGAAAAGTTAATAGCTACCATTGTTTGGGCTAAGGACCAGGAGCAGCCTCCCCACTTATCTCTCATTACATGCCTCTTCTTCAAGTGTCCCTTCTCTAAGTAGCTCCTCTCCATATGTCTCTTCTAAGTGTCTCTTCTCTTGTTTTTATTCTCTTGTTTTTATTCCAATTCATTTTATCTCTGCTTTGTGCCATCCCATCTCCCTCAATCCAAAATTATAGTTCACAGCATACTTAAAGTTGCAGTCCAAGGCAGTCCATGTAAGTGCAGGCTAGGAATATGGCATCCTGCACTGTGTAGTGATGTTCCTCCCCTTTCACGGAGATGCATTTTGTAAAGACTGCACCCTTTACTCTCCCATCGCCAGTGACTGCCATTGGCCTTCCTTCCCTTACCATAAAAAAAATTTAAATGCTAAAATTCTTACATGTTAATAATTTTTGGAGGATCAACCTCATAAAAAGTACATAAGCCCATAGATAATTGCCAATGACCAGATAATTTCAACTCAAGCAAATGGTCTTTGCCAAGTTGCAAGAGACTGAGGACTTTTCCTGTAATCAGAAAATGGTGAGAAGAAATGATTCATTAGTCACTGCTGCCTGACCCTGTAGAAATAAGTCAGCCCATTAAAAAAAAATTCATTGTTGTCCATATTTTTAAAACATTAATAGTCAGCTAATCACTGACTACAAAAGCTAATCACACTACGAAAAGATTGTACTCCTATAAAATGTGGCTTGGTTGATGAATGTCAGTCTTGGGAATTAGAGTTCTTATGGGGGAAGAAAGCTAACAGATCCATAATGTAATCTATTCCTCCTTTAACTGTGGATCCAATAATACATATTTCCTTGAGTACCAAAATATGAAGAGGGGAAATTCTAAGTAGGAGACATGAAGAATGTAAGAAATGGTGTTTAAATGATAGATGTATTTGAACTAAATACTTTATTCTGAGTATGTTTGTTCATAAATGAAGAAGAATAGTTTTGTTAGTTAATTTGGGGATCTGCATCACATAAGAAAATACTTGAAGGGATATTTTAACTTGGCATCAATTTATTAGACCCATGGGCTACAGACAAGATCAAGAAAGTGAAAGAGAGTGAGAGGTAGAAATCAATTAGCTGTGTTAACTCTGAAATGAAGACTATGAATCAAGCTTTTAAAGTATCTGGGGAAATTAGCCAAAAAAAGTAGGATTGTCCTTAGGAAATAATATTCAGAGGCATTTTGAAAAGAATCACCCATAAAATTCAGAGTTTAGGCTAAAACCCATCTCCATTCTTGTTGATTCTATTGCGACTACCAGATGAAATTTCCCATAGAATGAATTACATATCCTTTCCTGTAATAATAAAAAGAAAATATGGAAAAAAAAACAAAAACAAAAAATTCAAGTTGGTTTACCTAAGTTTTGTAAGTTTTGTTTTTTTTTTTTTTTTAAAGATTTATTTATTTATTTATTTATACAAGCACTAGGTACAGTCAGAAGAGTGGGAGGGTGAGAGAATTCACCGGAGCCAGAGCAGGGAGCAGAACAGGCAGAAGGACAGAAGTACACTGCTGAGGGGAGCAGAGGGTGGCAGGAGAGGTCTGCGTGCCATGTGGGGCCCTTGCCAGTGGCCGGGGATCGAACCGGCGCTGCAGAGGCTGCGGGCAACTTCGCAACCCAGCACTCAACTGCTGCGCCACCGGGGAGGCCCAGTTTACCTAAGTTTATTGAAAGTTTTGGGACCTTCAAAAAATTACCAAACATTTTCCTCTATCAGATTAAATTGTAGGGCAAAGAACAATAATATGAATAATTCAAAATAAGACTTTCTCCAGTCACAAAGGTAGAACATTTACAATACCATAAAAAGAATTAATTAAGAGAAAGACTCAACTCAGGGTGTCCTCTACATTCCTAACTACAAGGAGCTTCTTTTATGAAGCTGTTGCGATCCTATTGCTGTCCTACACATACAGTCCTATAGTTTGTGAGGGAAGGAGATACTATGGAAATTACACTCAAGTATCCAAGCACTTAATGTAGTTGGACTTCCTACTCCAGTCAAAAGTATAGAAGTATGAGGAGAAAACTGAAGGGGGTGCTAAACAAATTACTTAGCTCTTATTAAGTCCCAGTATAATTAACTCAGTTTTTCTATTGTAGAACCAACTAGACTAAAACAAACAAACAAACAAACAAACAAAAAATGTGGACATCTTCATAGTAAGCTGGGGTTTTGGGAGCAAGCCTGGAATCTGAGGATCCCAGGTGGACTCTTCCTTGGTTCTTGCCTTCAGCAAGAAAGAATTCAACGTTGAGACCAAAGTTACAGAAAAGCAAGAGATTTATTGATAGACAAGAGGAAGGAGGGTAAAGCTCTCTGAGGGGAGAGGGATCCCAAATGATAGCCACTGGGGTTTCCTAGGCTACTCTGGCCCACTGAGTTTGCCCCGTTACTTGGTCTACCTTCCTGAAACTAGGTTTGGTCCATTGCTCTATCATTGTGTCATTGCTCTGAATATCCCAGTCTACTGGGTTGAGGGAGCACCCTCCTGTTCCAGGATTGTTTTTCAATCAGACTGGTAAATGGACCTAGAGCTTGAAGGTGGGAGGGAGGAAAGATCCCCTCTTGGTTCCAACTGAGTGTTTCTCAATCAGGCTTGTAAATGGATTTGGGGAGCAAAACCCCCATCTCATTGGATAAGAATGATTCATTGGATAAGAATGATTCATTGGATGTTACCTAAAGTCATTCTATTCACGGGTATTTGAGAAATGCACTTATAATTTTCAAAAACACAGAAAGGGGACCTCCCTGGTTCCCACCAGGGAGGGGTTTACTACCAGGGAGGGGTTAAGTCTCAGCACTATCAAGGTATCACCAGCCACTGCAACATCAGTTGAATCCCTGACCAGGGAGCTACCCCTCATGGCACAGCAGACCTCCCCTGTCTTGCTCACTGCTCCCCTCAGCAGTGTATTTCAGTAGATCTGCCTGTTCTGCTCCCCATTCTGTCTCTGGTGAATCCCCTCAACCCCTGCACCTCTGGTCTATGTCCTGGTTCTTGTATGCATAAGTAAATAAAAGTAAATCTTAAAAAAATTATATAAAGGGATTTTTTAAATTATTATTATTAAGAAAGGTGCCATTAAAAACAGATGACTTGACTCCACTGAAGAGCATGACTCCCTTTTTTCTACAATTTATCATGAAGATTCATATTTGGGCTTTAATTAAAATGGATTTTTACCAGAACAGAGTTTCAGAATCAGAGTCACAAGTTGTAAGGCAAACTGAAATAAACACCCTAGCCTTAGAAAGAACAACTGTTGATCTCATATGATTTCTTTTCTAGCTAAAGTCACTCTGAAGGGATTAATATTTTAAGTAGCACATGTGCTCAATTAATGGAAGTTATTTATGCTAAGTGATAACTTGTAGGCTTTCTTATCCATCACTGTAAACCACCCAGGTTTTTTAAGAACAGCTAAATAGAGCCTGACATTAGGCTTTGACCTTCAATTTACTACAATATTCAGGTTGATGAAATGGGTAGTACCAAAAACTGATGACTTTGGTTTCCTTCTCATTACGAGAAACTGGAATAAGATTGTATGCCTAAAATGTAATGGAAACAATGAAGAATGTTTGGAAAACATTATTCCTAAAAAATAATTACCAATTTTGAAGATGGTATCCAGATTGTGGATATATTACTGGAGAAAATGTACATGCACAATAATTATTGAAAGTTTATTTTTCACTTCTTACATGCCATTTATAATAATCATTAGTCATTTCACATTTTTAAAGAAAAACTCTATTAATAAATAAAATTATATGTTGTGGTACCAGAGTCAAATATTTTAAAAATAATTTGTTTAAAATGTTGAAATGTTTCATTAAAAATTACTTACAATAACCTCCAAAATGTGAATGAATGTGCAAGTTAATTTCTTGTCTAACTTTATATAAAAAAAAAACAAAACAAAACTTAAAACTTTAAAGTTTAAATCTCAAATATATGGCATCAGATATTTCTTCCCTTTTAAAACAACAATTCAGGGGTCTCCCCTGGTGGCACAGCAGTTGAGCGCTGGGCTATGAAGCTACCTGCAGCCTCTGCAGTGCTGGTTCAATCCCCGGCCACCAGTGAGGGTCCCACATGTAGCGCAGACTTCTCCTGCCATGCCTACTGCTTCCCTCAGCAGTGCATTTTGTCATTCTGCCTGTTCTGTCCTCCACTCTGGCTCTGTTGAATTCTCTCACCCTCCCGGGCTTCTGACTGTACCCAGTGCATGTATAAATAAATAAATAAAATCTTTCAAAAAAAAATTAGAATTCCACTTCTGTTTATAGTAGGTTATTGCATCAGACAAAAGTCCTTCTGAAAACAACTGGAGAAACTGAATAATATATTATATATATATATGCTCAAAGCAAGAGATTTTCAAGCAATACTTGCACAAAAAGACCTGAGAGAGAGAAAGCATGCTGGAAGGTAAGCTTAACTGTCAGGTCTGCTTTCTTCCTTGAGGTATTAGTTGATCCTTAAGTGACTGGCTAAATATAGAAAAGCACAACAAGAGTATTTGCTGCTTCATTAAGATAGAAAGTTGAAAATGAATTTCAGAGTCCATGAAAGAGTGAGCACTGTGCTGATTTTCTCTGGTTTTCACTTTAGTTACCCAAGCAGTAAGGAGTAACTCAAAGAACAGAGCACATGATGCCGTCACTGAACTACCTCAAGTGCTAGGCTATAAAACAAAGTTCAGAGAATTTAAAAGGATTGTATCAGATAGATTGTGTTCTTTGTGACAATTAGAAATCAACAACAAAATGTCTAATGTAACCATAAACACTAACATTAAACAACACAGTTCTAAATAAGCCATCAAAAAATAATAAATAAGATAAATTAAAAAACATTTTGAACTGAATGACAAAAGTAGAGCATATTAAAGTATGTAAAGGGGGCCTCCCCAGTGGCACAGAGGTTGAGTACTGGGCTGCAAAGCTGCCTGCAGCCTCTGCTGTGGCTGGTTCAATCCCTGGCCACTGGTGAGGGTCCCACATGGTGGGCAGACCTCTCCTGTTGGCCCGCTGCTCCCCTTAGCAGTGTACTTTATCAGTCTGCCTGTTCTGTTCCCTGCTCTGGCTCTGGTGAATTCTCTCATTCTCCCATGTTTCTGACTGTACCCAGTGCTTATATGAATAAATAATCTTAACAACAACAACAACAAAAAAGTATGTAAAGGGCCTCCCTGGTGGCCTGGGGGTTAAGTCTCAGAGCCATTGTTATAGGACAGGGAGAGGGGTAGCCCAAGCCCCGCAAACCTGCCTATTCTAAATGGGTTCTGCCATCCGCCGCATCAACACAAAACATAGGAGACTTTAATGGGAAGAAACTTTAATAAAACTAGGAAACAATACAGGTAAGGCAAAGAGTCTAGTTTCTAAATGAAGCACCCAAAGTTACCCGTCCCCTCGTGGGTAAAAGTCCATCCATATGGGATTTGCCCAGAACAAGGCCCCAAAGCCTGCCACAAGTCTAAAGCATCTTCCTGTAGGGACCCACAGAAAAGGGTCAGAAACAACCAGACAAGCCCGGAAAGAAAAGAGCAAAATCAACATCAAGATAAAAGCTGCCATTGTCACCTCCCCACGGGTCTCACCCACGTCTGTGTCACCCAGTCCACAACCCAAAGACAAGCGCAGTTTCTTCACGTGTCTCTAGGCTCCATGCACCTCCTCCAGGTTTCCTGGCTCCATCCTGCTTCCTTCCTTCCTCAGTCTTTTCTGCAGCTTCTCCTCTTCCTGCTCAGCTCCACCCTTCCTTGGGTGGGGCAAGGAACCTGGAACCTCCCCCTTTCCTGGGGACCACCCTGTTATACCATCACCTTTACAGCCTGACTTAGATCCCTGGTCGGTGGGGGCAGGGTGGGGGGCAGCTGACCCACATATGGTACAGCGGCCCTCTCCTGTTTCACCCATTGCTCCCCTTAGTAGCTCTCCTAAATCTGCCTGTCTGTTCCCCAATCTGTCTGGTGAATCTGTTACAGGGCAAGGAGAGGGACACCCCAGTTCCCCCAATTTTGCCTGCTCTAAATAGTTTCTGCCATCTGCCACATCAACACAAAACATATAAGACTTTAATGGAAAGGAACTTTAATACAATATGTAAACAATACAGAAAAGACAAAGAATATAGTTCTGAAATCAAGCACCCAACGTTACCCATCCCCTTGTGGGTAAAAGTCCACCCAAATGGGATTGGCCCAGAGGAAGGGCCAAAAGCCTGCCACAAATCTAAAGCAACTTCCAGTGGGGACCCATAGGAAGGGATCAGAAACAACAAGACAAGTCTGTGAGAAAAGAGCAAAATCAAAATCAAGATAAAAAGCTGCCATTGTTATCCTCCTCATGAGTCTTTCATCCACATCTGTTTCAACCAGTCCAGGACCAAAAGGCAAGCATAGTTTCTTCACAAGTCTCTCTGCTCCATGTGCCCCCTCCAGGTCTCCTTCTGGCTCTCCATCCTGTTTCCTTCTTTCCTCAGTCTCTTCTCCAGCTTTTTCTCCTCCCTACTCAGCTCTACCCTCCTTTGGGTGGGGCAGGGAACCTGGAACTTCCCCTTTTCCTGGGAACCACCCTGTTACAAATCCTCTCACCCCATCCCCCACCAATTCTGGCCTACACCCAGTTCTATGAAAAAAATAAAAAAAATAAAAATTGGGGCCTCCCTGGTGGTGCAAGAGGTTAAGACACAACCTATGAGGCTGTTCACAGCCACTGCAGCATGAGTTTGATCCACAGCCAGCCACGGAGCAGCCCGCATGGTGGAGCAGACCTTTCTTGCCTTGCCCGCTGCTCCCCTCAGCAATGTATTTCAGTCAGTCTGCCTGTTCTGCTCCCCACTCTATCTCTGGTGGGGCCTCTCACCCCCCACACTTCTGGCCTGTACCCCAGTTCTTGTGTGTATAAATAAATAAATCTTAAAAAAATAAAATAAAATTTGGATAATGTCTATAAAGCAGTGTTAAAAGGCAGGGATAACTTTGCTTTTTTATTTGCTTTAAATATTTACATTAGAATAGAAGAAAACTCTAAAAATAAATGCCCTGAGGTTTTACTTTAAGTAGCTAATAAAAGAAGATCAAAGTATAATCAAAAGAAATAGATGAGCCAACTTAAAAGAAAAAAACTAGAAAATAACACCAGTGTTCAAAGCAATTTTGAAAAGAACAACAAATTTGGAGGATGTGTGCTATTTGATTTCATATTTATTATAAAACTTTAGTAATCAAAACTGAGTGGTAGTGACATAGCAAGTTTGAACTTAGTTTATGTAGGTAGGGACAATGAGTTATTGAAATCAAAATGTAATTATTACTGTCAAGGGGTTTCCACTTCTAAGTTTCTTTGTCTAGAGATACTTAAAGCTTCCTATGTGTGCTGTTCCATTTAATCATTTCCCTGATTTCTAAAGAATACACTGTAGAGATGCAAATGTTTAGGAGCCATTGTAAAAGTCTTTTGTCTGCTAAGTGGTCATTAGAATGGGTTGAAAAACTACCCTCAGGCAGCAGACTCCTGCATAAACTACAGAGTGGAGCCTATTCTGATTTGAAATCTATGTAGATTGATTTTCTCTCTTGCCTGCTGGACCAATGGGGGATGGAGGGAGAAAGTTTTATAATATGTTCACAGTCTTAGTTTAAACCTCATTCAATACATGAAAATAATTTAGATGGATCACAGACATAAACACAAAAATTAAAACCATATCCTCAGTAGAGCTGCAATAAACATGTGAGTTCAGGTCTTTGAAATCACTGTCTTTGAATTTTTTTAGGTAGAGACCTAAGAATGGAGTTACTGGGTATTTTGTCAGACCCACTTTAAAGCTTTAAGAGATGTCCATACTACTTCTCATAGGGACTGGACCAATCTGTGTTGCCACAGGCAATGTAGGAGGGTTCTCTTTTCTTCACATCCTTGATGACACTTGATGTTTCTAATCTGCTCCATAATGGCCATTCTCATAGATATGAGGTGGTTTCTCATTGTGGTCTTAATTTGCATTTCCCTGATAATAAGTGAGGAAGAAAACATTTTTCATGTGCCTGCTTACCCTCTATCTTCCTTGGAAAAGTCCCTCCCCATTTTCTTATTAGGATGTGTGTGTGTGTGTGTGTGTGTGTGTGTTGTTGAGTTGGATGAGTTTTTTTGTAGATCTTCAGTTGAAACAATCTAAATGTGCCAAAGCCAGACGAATGTATCAAGAGGATGTGGTATATATACACAATGGAAAAAAGATAAACTCATGTTATTTACAGCAATGTGAATGGAGCAAGAAGGGCTAATGCTCAGTGAAATAATCAGAAGGAGAAAGATAAATATCTGATGGTGTCGCTTATATGTGGAATATAGAGAAAGGAAGCTAAGGTTCAGAAAAAGTTAATTACAAAACTAACCCTTAAAGCTGACTATAGAACTGAAACATCCAGAGAGGAGTGGTGGGAATGGAGGGGTGGGGACTAAGAGGGAAGGCAGCACAATGGGCGATGGTGACAGGCTGTGTGATTTGATGGCAGGTTCACTAAAGTGGGTCTCCCTGAAGGGGACAGGAGAGGGATCATACAGTTCCAAAATACTAACAATAATGTCAGCTGACATTACCTCAATTAAAAATGAAAACAAAAACCTGAGAGCAGATGACCAAGAAAAACAGTAAAATCATGTTTTTTTAAGGAAACATATAAGCAAATATTATGTTCACTTAGAGATAGGCAAATATTTCTTACTTAGGTTCACAGAAAATATTCACAGAAGATGATAAATTAGGCTTCATCAAAATTATGTTTTTCTATCAAAAGACAACATAAAAAATGAATAAGCAAAGCAGAATGAAGTAAATATTTGTACTATATATACAAGATAAAAGATTGGCATCCTAGATTACAGAAAGAATTCTAATAACTCAATAATAAAAAGATAAATATCCCAAATAAAGAAAAATGGATCAATGGTTTAAACATTCATTTAATAAAAGAAGAATATAATTGGCTAATGAGCAAAAGAAAAGTACTAAACAACATTGATCATGAAGGGCAATCAAATTACTACATGAGAGACTACAACATGTTAACCAAAATGTTTAAAATTAAATGGAAATGAAATGGGGCAAACCTGGAGGAACCAGAATGACTGGCTGGTGAGTCCTCACCCACATGCTGAAGAAGGATACAAAGAAAGAAAGGAAAAGGATTTATTTAGATAGAAAAGGAAGAACTAAGGGAGGAAAAGAAGAAAGTTTAGGGTGGCACTCAGCCAGATTCAGTCTGTAGTACCTGCAGATGGTATCAGCTGGACAAAGACCAAAATGCCCTTAAAGCCAGCTGAAAGGCAGAGAGAACAAGTACATGTTTTTAAGGTCAATATGGTGGCTCAACAACACTCCCTGATTCTAGTACCCTCCATTCAAGAAGTCAAGGGAGACAGTCTGGAAAACACTAACTTGTTTCACTGAGTTAGCTATAAGCATCATCTACTGGCTCAGAGGTTGTTCTCCACTATTCTGCTAATACTTTCCATGCCCAGAGTGCCCTCATCAGCTTACCAGGCTGGATCCTCGCCATCAGCTCCACCTGCATTTGGAGCAGCAACTAAATGTGATAACTTAAATAAGTTTAAGGATTTTTTGAGAAATTTCTTACTTATACATTTCAGAAACTGATAGGAATGCCAGACTAAAAATTCAATAAAGATGTATATTAAAGAATACAGTAAACACAGTCAAACAAATTGACATTTTTAGAACACCAAAACCAATGATCTCATTATCCTTATTCTTTTCAAGTACAGTTGGAACATTTACCAAAAATCTACCAACTGCAGGGCCATAGCAGTGGTCAAAAGGTTTCAAAGTTCTATCTCATATAATATAGTGAAATTAAATAAGATGATGATATTAAAAGATAACCAGAAAATTTATATTATTTGGAAATTAATTTATATAATTATAAATATTGCATGATTCAAAAAGGAAATCTAATTAGAACTAATAAATTTGAAGTGAAATGAATGATAATGCAACTATGACACATACTTTATGGCATACAACTAAAATGTACTTAGAGGGAAATCTATAGATTTATTTATTGGTATAATTAATCAATTTAAAACCTGAAATCAATAAAGAATGAACAATAGAGGATGAAAAATAGAAGGAAGAAAGCAGCAGAAATTAATAAACTAGAAAACAAATATTTAATACAAAAGAGTACAAAAAACTAGTATATGAAGGTCTCCCCTGGTGGCACAGCAGTTGCGTGCTGGGCTGCGAAGCTGCCCGCAGCCTCTGCAGCGCCGGTTCCATCCCCAGCTGCAGGCAAGGGTTCCACATGGTGCCTGCGCATGGTACCATTATTCTACATGGTACCTCTCCTGCTCCCCTCAGCAGTTCTGTTCCCCGCTCTGGCTCTGGTGAATTCTCTCACCCTCCCGCGCTTCTGAATGTACCCAGTGCTTGTATAAATAAATAAGTATATCTTTAAAAAAAAAAAAAAAAGACTTTTAAAAAAATTAAAAAAAAAATAAAAGGGACATTACTAGATATCACAAGCATTGCAAAGAAAAGAAGACAGTAATAGTTTTTTTTTCTTAACCCATGAATTTTAATATTTAAAAATACACTAACCTCTAAAAAATACAAGAAAAGATAATCAAAAAAAAAGATAGAAAATCTGTATAATTCTATATTTATTTAAGACATTGAAAGAGTAATTTAAACTTTCCTAAAAAAATTCAAGGTCCAGATGGCATCACCAGTGAATTTATCCAAAATTTACAAAAATAGGAAATAGAAAAACAGAGAACACTTCTAATTCATTTTATAAGGCCAACATAACCTTGATACAAATACATAAAAAGGGAACTAGATCGTGACTCAGATATAAAGTTTGTTCAACTTTATATTGATGGAATAAATTTGGTAAGTTGATGAACTTATCACATAAGAATATAAAGAAGAAAAATCATATGATAATCTCTGTAAGTGAATCAATTATAATAACCATTCATGATTTAAATGAAAAATTCTTAGCAAACTAGAAACAGAAAGGAAATTCTGTGATTTTTTTAAAATTCTATCTAAGATTCTGAGAAAATATTAAATGTAGTGGTTAACTATTCAGTTTTTCCCTGAGATGAAGAAGAGAACTGGGGTACTTCCATCACCAATTCTATTCAACAATTTTCTAAACATTTTACATAGTGCATTTTTTAAATGCACTAAGAAATTAATTATATTATTATTTGTTTTAGGAAAGCACCAAGGGGTAAGAAAATATTATCTTCACCAAAAATATTTAATTTGCCAATAAATACCTGAATTGATTCTCAATCTCAAACAAAGGGAAAATTGAAAACAAACCATCACTAGATACAAACACATCTCCATTGGAATAACCAAAATTAAAAAAAAAAAATTACTATTCAAAATGTTGAGGAGGGAGCAACTAGAAATCTTGTGACTGGTTGCTTAGAGTATAAATCATCACAACCACTTTGAAAGTTGAAAATATTTACTATTATAAAATGCACATGGGGTAGCAACTCCATCTACAGATATATACCAAACAGATACCCTAAATATGAATCAAAATATCATATAGAGGAACGTTCTTGACAGAGCTGTTTGTAACAGCTGAAAGTTGGAAAATAATTTACTCTCCATGAAAAAGTAGAATGAATAACTAAATTGTGGAATTCTATAATGAAATACTTGATAACAATGAAAATTAGTAAATTACCACCATACCTAATGATATACATGAATTTCCAAAACATAATGTAGAGTAGAAATGTCAGATACAAAAAGAATACATAATGACTGATTTCCATTTATGTAACTGTTTTAAAAGGGAAGAATTAATTTCTGGTATTAAAAGTAAAAATAATGACTTTGTGGGGAGGAAACGGTACAGAGACTAGGAGAGTTTCAGGGAGATTGTCATGTTCTGTTTCTTGTTCTGGGTAATGCTGGGTATTGCTCAGATATTTTTATAAGAATTCACAAGCTGCAGACATTTAGTTGCATGCTTTTCTGAATATATTGAATACTACAATAAAATTTCCTTAAAAATTAAAATTAAATTCATAAATAATGCACTAATTTTTATACTTTTCTACAACGTTGCCAAGTCATTAAACTGCTTGGAGATAAGTAGATCTATTTTTTTTTTCTTTTAAAAGTTTCTTTTAGTATTTAAGCAAATGTATATTCTTTATACTTTGAAAATAAAAGTTAAATTGGCACTATTGTTGAGGAATCACTTTATTCAATTAGAAATGTAATGAAGTCTTCTCTTTGGTTTCACTTTTCCATCTGGAATTCATATAACTGTCATGGTTTAGCCTTTGTAGCTATTCACTATTGGGAGCAATTCTGTTTCTGCAGCCCACTTAAGTCATTTTTTTTTTTTTTCTTAATTGGAGCTTAGACCTTACCCCGTCCTACCAGATTAACCCTACTGAATATGTTAGAAATCCTTGAGAAAGTTAGGTTGGGAAGTGATGACTTTTGCCCTGGATTTATTTGCCTATCTCTCTTAGATATAATGCAGATAGAACAATGGTGAAAAGAGATTGGTTTTCAGATCTGGGCTAAGTCTACCGTCAAAGACTAAATATATTAGTGTAATGCACTATATTGTAATTAAAGAATATGGCTTGCACAATTATTCTCGATAACTGAAATTCCCGATAATTGTTTATTTATTATTCTCGATAACTGAAATTCCGATAATTGTTTCCGGAATTTCTTTACACTCATAAAGAATAGAGAGGACCCCCAAGGAGCTTGTATTTATGTGTTTTATATCTATCAATATTTACCATATTAGGAACAAAGTAAAATATTTCAAATATATTTAAATTATTTTTAAAATAGCAAGACTATACTCTTTACATCTTAACATATATGATATAGCCTGGTGGAAAATGATTGTTTTTAAGACAAATAATAATTGAAAAAGGTAGCATTGTTTCATAATTTTCAAATCTCTTTAACGTAGAGATTTGCCTTAATAGAAGACAACTGATTTCTCATGTTTGCTTCTGGATTCAATCTATTGAGATTTAAGAAGTCATGAGGCTCTTGGAAAACTTCACTGTATCCACATGAGAGACTGAGAGTGAAAAAGGTAAATAATCTCATATATCACTATTAAAATATGTTTAACCTACAGGGCCACCTGGCTAAAGGTGCTTGGGAATCTCCCAGAACCCCAGATCGTTTGATCAAGGAAATGTGTAAGATTTCTGTTTTGTCTAATATATTTAGTTAATTATTGTAAATGTTTCATGTGTTCAGGTGTTTGTATGAGAGTTTACCTACAATGAAATTAATAAAGTGTAATTAGTTATTTAAACATAATATGAAATATATGAATACTTTCATTATGTTATACCTGTAAATCAAAAGTCAGTAAATGACGACCTTTTTGTATGGCTCTTGAGCTAGTTGTGGGTTTTATATTTTAAAAGAATTATTAAAAGTGCCTCCCAATTATTAAAGTGGTTGAGCACTGGGTTGCGAAGCTGCCCGGAGCCTCTGCAGCACCAGTTTGATCCCCCGCGTTTGGGTGAGGGTCCCACATGGCACGCGGACCTCTCCAGCCACCCACTGCTCCCCTCAGCAGTGTACTCTGCCTGCTCTGCTCCCCGCCCTGGCTCTGGTGAATTCTCTCACCCTCTTGTGGTTCTGACTGTACCCAGTACTTGTATAAATAAATCAATAAATATTTAATAAATAAATAAATAAAATAATTATTAAAACAGGAAGACATACATTCACAGAAGTTATGCAACAGAGACCATGTAAAACCTAAAATATTTATTTCTCTGTATAGAAACAGTTTGCTAATACTTATGTAAACAAAATACCAGTTGTATTACTCATATTTGATATAATCATATATATTTTTCTACTGCTTGGAAAATAAAAAAAAGTATGAAGTTTCCCAGTATGAAAATGAATTTATGACATTTAAATTTTGAGTTTCATATGTTTTGACAAGTAGAATTTATTACACTTTTAATTTATCCTTGAGCTTTATCGGTTCTAATTTTACTGTTACCACTTAACTTTTATATATTCCTCAATTGTTTTCATTGTATCTTCTATAAAATATCTTGTTAGATTGTGAATTCTTAATCTGAGAGTATGGGACTCTAAGTAGGTTAATTTAATTCATTCACATTTGTTGTAGAAGTAATATTTTTTTTTCTCATTTCAGTATCTTATACTCCTATCTAAAAATTTATATTCATTTACAATCTGCCATGCATATTCTTTGATTTTCTTAATCCTCTACTAATTTGCAAGGCATATGGCCCATAGTAATACAATGGGTGGTTATTAATGTCTATGCAATTATTTGAAACAACAATATGACAAATGAAACTATCTATTCAACAAACCCAAATAAATGACAATTAAAAATGGCAATAGTTTCCATTTATTGTGTTGACATCTATGCAAAGCATTTGTGTAAGTCAGTTCATTTAATCCTGACAAAAGCTTTTTGAGTAAGGACCTCTTGTAGATAAATGCTCATGGGATTTATTTTTTTTATTTTTTTAATACCTTTTATTTTATTTTATTATTATTATTTTTAAAGATTTATTTATTTATTTATACAAGCACTGGGTACAGTCAGAAGCACGGGAGGGTGAGAGAATTCACCAGAGCCAGAGCGGGGAGCAGAGCAGGCAGAAGGACCTAAGCACACTGCTGAGGGGAGCAGCGGACGGCAGGAGAGGTCTGCGCGCCATGTGGGACCCTCCTCCGGTGGCCGGGGAGCAGCTAGGGATCCAACTGGCGCTGCAGAGGCTGCGGGCAGCTTTGCAACCCAGTGCTCAACCGCTGCGCCACCGGGGAGGCCCTGCTCATGGGATTTAAATAAAATTGTCCCCAGTCATCCTGTGAGTGAGTGGCAGTGATGGAATTTAAATTGTTTTCTGGTTGAACCCCCACCCCATAATTAACCATAAAGGAGTTCTCCTGAACTGTGCATCCTTTCTCAAAGATTTCATGGGGTAGGCCCTTCCCTTGCTGTAATCCTGTCCACTATAAAAGGTGCTATGGTGGTTTGTGTCTGAGACCCAGTGCTCCCATTAAAAAATTATGGATTGCTTAGGGGTATTGAAAGGTTGAAAAAGGTCCTAGAGAACTTGGGAACAGACTTTTAGGTTTCTGTCTGACTGGGTGTTGGATGTTTGTTTTGAAAGCTCCTAACTCACAATTGTCTTTTGTATTTCAAATTCCAACTACATACCTGTGTGGTCCTGGTCACCTTGTTGATCCATTTTTCCTCTTAGAACTAAGATATTCAATTCTGCAAGACCTGACTATGTCCAAGGTCTTTGTTTTTTTTAGTTAGTTATTTGTTTTATAAGATATGGCTTTCTTGTCTTATTCTTTCAGATCATAACCTTAGCATTTAGATGAACCTTTAAAGAACAACCCCATTATATTCCAACTTCACATGGCACCAAATAGTTTGAAAATGTCTGACTAATTATACCTTTAAAATGATAAGAAATAATGCTGTTAACATGTAGTTTTGTAAGAGGAACAATAAGGTACAAACTAAATCTGTGACTGAAGTCCTGAATGTGTTTTACCTCTATCTCCACACGAATGAGACCTTAGGTACTCAGGACTACTACTCCTAGCTTGCCATGAATCTGGCTTTTTGAATGGTGGCAACTACTGGCAACTAAGCAGTCATGTTGGGCTTAAAACATCACGTGCGTGCTCTCACCTCTTGTTTTTTGGCTTTGACTTGCACTCTGGTAACTCAGTTCAGAAGGTATCACTGGTCAGGTATGTCAGCCAATTAATCTCAATCTCTCTCTCTGTTCTTTCTTAACCCAAAAGATGAAAGCTTAAATTATATCATTTAAATTCCTTGTTATACTCTAGAATCATACATAACTTTTTCAAACAGCCAACATTCGGCATTAATCCATGCAGATCCTTTTGTGGGATGGAGTAAAAACACATGGAGGTGCTGACTCATACTTACTCATAGCAAAGCTGCCTTGACCCAGCTGGGGTGGAAATGGCCACCAAGTGGAGGAGCACCTGGACTCCCAAGTGCCTGCTCTGTCCAAGAAGTCTACATCTGGCTAGATGTCTAGACACTTTACCTCTTATAGGAATAAGTTTTGGGGTGCCACTGGCTAGTAGTCTTTAAGGTTTTAGCTCTCATTGCCCTGACTGATGAGAGTAAAATTAGGGATAACCTGTACAAATGGGTATGGAAGTTTAGATAATACATTGTGGCTATTAATCGTCCCTATTTTGAAAAAGACAGCTGGTGGGAAAGAACTTCAGAACATGGTTGGCTTAAATCCAAGCTCTGCCATTTATTAGAGAAAAGATGAGCCTGTACATCAGTTCCTCATTCAATAAAATTAATAATAATAATAGTACCTCCCTCCTGGGGTTGTTGTGAAGATTGAATGTGTTAACATATGTAAATAACTTTATGTAAAAACATAGTAAATACTCATTAGAAGGTAGCCATGTCATAGTCATTGTTATTACACTTTTTCTTACTTCTTACTTCCTCCTGCTTATCTACTTATTTTCCTTTTTTTTTTTTAAGATTTATTTATTTATACAAGCACTGGGTGCAATCAGAAGCACAGTAGGGTGAGAGAATTCACCAGAGCCAGAGCGGGAAGCAGAACAGGCAGAAGGACTGAAGTACACTGCTGAGGGGAGCAGTGGGCATGGCAGGAGAGATCTGCGCGCCATGTGGGACCCTCACCAGTGGCCGGGGATTGAACTGGCGCAGCAGAGGCTTCGGGCAGTTTTGCAGTCCAGCACTCAACCACTGCGCCACCGGGGAGGCCCTACTTATTTTTCAATGTAGTCTTTTTGTAAGCTGCCTCATGTCCTTTGAGAACATGATGGGTTTAGATATACATTCTTATGATATACCAAGACCAAAAAAGGGGGGAATAAATTGGGAAGAAAAGGAGAAATGGAAAAATAAAAGGAAATGTAAATGGAATTGTTCAAGTCAAATCTTTCACTCATTGTTTATTTAAGGTCTTCTGCTCTCTAGCTTTCTTATCTAAACTCTGGCCTTCTGATCACTTCTGGAAAGAAAGGAGTGTGGTTCTTTAAGTACTATAGACCTCTGCCTCCAGGTACATGGCTCCTATCTCTAGCTACAGAACCCTGTCTGCTGCCCCCAGGTGCATACATAATCATTCTCTCTAATTGATTGTGGACTCTTCCTTGCTCTTGTAAGTATTCTCAGTATAGCACTGGGCAGTCACCTCCAATTCCCCATCAGAGCTGGCCTGCATGATGGACCAAAGACACCATTGTTAGTTTTTATCTTGGTTGAAATGTCAGCCTCAGAAACCCATCCCCTCTTCTGGTCTTCCTTTATGACTTTATTGTATACTTTGTGGGAGGTGACTCATGATTCTGCTGGGACACCTGACTAAAGCAGAATATGGCTACAAACAGGCGGACTACAAACATCACATGTAAGTAGCCCCTAAGTACAATTAATTAAATGTTTAAATAACTTAAACATCTATGCTGCATTTCTTTCCACAAAGGATTTGAGAACTCTGGTTAATTATTACTAGTAAAGCTGGTACGGGAGTTTGGGTATGGCCACTCACCATTTATAAACCAAAACTCTAGAGATGAGAGTTGGTGGAAGGAAATAAGGTTGAATTGAGAACTAGCATCCTGAGGAATGGCAGTCCGTTGTTTCAAATTCTATCTCCTGAAATTGGGAAGAAGCTGGGATTTATATTGGGAGTGTCAAGGAAGAGGAGGGGTTAAACGGTCTGAGTCAATAGAACTACAGAGAAATAAGAAAGGTTTCCAGGAATTATTTTCATGCCCATTTCTCTTCCAAATTTAGTCTTGACCAATTCCATCAGGGCGCTGGCAGACATGTTTCTTTGTTTTTTGTTTTTTTTTTTAACATGTGGTTTAACCCTCATCTTACTTTTATCTCAGACTTTGTTTCAGTTGTCTGTTGCTTGTTTTCTTTTCTTTGTTTTGTTTTGTCTGCAAGAAAATAAACAGAACAAACTGAACAATGACGAGGTCACCAAGATGGTGACATTCCCTCACGTCTACATCCTTCTTTCTCTGTGTGACCACTTCTTTCTCTGTGTCTTCAGTTCCCAGGCAGCCTTGGATTCAGCTTGAGGTTGTTGCTGTTTAGTGCATCTGTAAATACAGCCTCAGAGAGAAAATTAGGTAAGTTTTTTTTTTTTTTTCCTTTTGTGTTCTTTGAGATCTGAAAGCAATTTAGTCATTAGCTTGTAACAAAACTTTGAAAAGTAGCATATTTCCCTAAACTGGGCATACATAGAATTATTTTTCATTTGAAAAAGTCTTAGAATAAAGATAATAAAATAACCATGTCATGACTGATAACTCTGACATGTACTTCTTACTGAACATTCTATGTGGTTTTGGGGACACCACTATCAGAATCCCAACAATAAAAGCTATTCAATTATAAGGTCCCATCAGAAGCAACTCATGCTAGGCACAACCCAGTGTGACATTGAGAGTGGTGGGAATGAGCCAGAGGGCTCAGGTGCTGCTTTTTCTTACTGTGTAAGTTTTAGTGACTCATTTAATCTCTCTAACTCAGAATCTTCATTTCTGTAAAAGGAGGGAAATACTCGAAGTAATCACTAAAGAACCTTTTTTTCCTGTGATTTGACCCTTATAAGTCCCACATTACAATTTAATCATATATCTGTTAAATTGATTGACAGTCATTAAAGAGATACTTGAAACTTTTTCTGAACACCTCAACCCTTCTTCCCTTAATTTCCAACTCTGTAACAGCTTTAACTCTAAGAATAGAACATGACACTGAAATGAGCTGTATATTTCTGCATTTATATGGAAAAAATTTTTGTAGGGTGTTTATTTGCTTATGTGACTAGCCATTTAACCCTTCACTTCAATGCAATTATTTATCCATTATTTCAACTATGAAACAAGTGCGTGTATCTGATTTTTTAATTAAACTCACAAGAGACACCATTCCAATTGAACTCTGCTTCCTACTGAGAGGCCATGTTCATTTTTCTTGCAAGATTATACCTGAATAATGGTTACTGAAATAAATGAAATCACAAAGTCCCTAAAAATAGATACAAGTATATTTCTTTCTACTTGCATTTTATACATGGTAGCAATTCTTCCCTTAAGCATTAATTCAGTGTGGTATTTGAATCTTTGAAGAGGTTCTTGATTTGATTCTTCTTCAAATTATCTTCAGGAGAAAATACCAGAGAAACCTGAAGGTTGCAGAATTAACTCAAACATAGTATCTCTCTTCTCCTTTTGAAACTGCCATTTGCTAACTTCCCAATTAATTCTTTGCACCCGCCCTCCACCCACCCACACCCTTGCATACGATCTGTCTTAGTCATTTGACACTATCTACTAGAATCAGTATAGTAGCACCTTGATTAGTATTCACAGTAATTGCTATTTCACAGATACTTAGTAGAATGTGCTTATTCTCTTCCAACAAATTTTCAGGTTGCTTAAGGTCAAGCCTACTTTAATGCAGGAGGAGGTATTCAATAAACACTTTTATTCTGAGACACTTAAATAATCCTTTACTTTGTCACAGCTGTGACTTAATTTTTCAAATTGCATTCTCAGTAGAAGCACCTCATTGAAGGGGACAGTGAGGTTTTAGTGGGAAAACTGGGAGAAATTTCATAATCTTTGAACAAGCAGCAAGGAAGTTTTGAAATGCAGAAGTGTTTGCTCCTAGAAAGGCCAAGTGAGTGACAAAAGAGATTTAGAGGGAACTAATTTTTCTGGGGGGTTGTAGTGCCTACTGGATGTCAATATGTACTATCATAAAATGCATAAAAAGTATCTGTGAATTTGTAACAGTGTGACCCCCAGGAAAAGGGGAGGTTCCATGTTCCCTGCCACACCCAAGGTAGGGTGGAGCTGAGCAGGGATGAGAAGCTGGAGAGGAGACTGAAGAAGAAAAATAGAAGGAAGGAGAGCCAGGAGACAAGGAGGAGGCACATGGAGGAGAGAGACAAGTGAAGAAACTGCACTTGCTTCTCGGTCCTGAACTGGTTAAAACAGATTTGGGTGAGAGACCTGTGGGGAGGTTAACATTGGCAGCTTTACCTTGATTTTAATTTTGCTCTTTTTCTATCAGACTTGTCTGGTTGTTTTTGACCCTTTTCTATGGGTCCTTGTCAGAACACGCCTTATACTTAAGGCAGGCTTTCAGGTCTCAGTGGCCCTGCATGGGTCAAACCCTGTTTGACTGGACATTTACCCACTTGGATGGGTAACTTTTGGTGCTTGATTTGGAAATTGTATTCTGTCACCTTTTTTGTATTGTACACTAATTGCATTAAAGTTCCTTTCCATTAAAGGCCTTATGAACTAGAGTTTTATTTATCTTGATGCAGTGGATGGCAGAACCTATTTAGAGCAGACAGGTCTGGGGATACTGGGGTGCCTCTCTTCCCGATCTGTAACAAATATACACATATAAGCACATACTTGGCAATAACTCAGAACCACAGCAAACACATGCACCGAATAACTCTTATGTTTTGATACACTAGACAGAAAGTGTTTTAAAGTCCTGGAATGTGCCATATTTGATGTTTTCTCCCCAACCTCTGTCATGGTGTCTGGGAATGGTGGTTGATGATACATATTACTGGCTACATAAATAATGCAATGTAATCACTTGCCAGTATTTTACTTAACATGAATCAATAAAATGTTACAAGGCATATATACCTTTAATATCTTTATCTCATAGAGAAGAAAACTGATATTTTAAATATAATCTACTTATCTGAGGTCTGCCTTCAGAGCCCACAATCATTTAGATTGCTATGGTGATCACTAACAGGCATTTGTGAAACACAGGAAAACCAATTATCATCCATATTTTTCAAAGGATTTTCCTATAGTTATTAGAACTCGACAACTTCTGTCATTCTCATTTTAAACATCTGGTAGTAGAGGTAAAGAGTAATAAATTCCTTATACAACCAACAAAGAATAAATGGGAAAATAATATAATTTTATCAATTTTGTTTCAATGCTCATCCCACAATATTTGAAGGAAAATAGTCATTTCATCCATAATCTGAATATTTTATTTATTATTGTTGTAGTCAGCTATTGGAACATTGGCCTTATCAGTTTTTCAGGATGTCATTTTGTCTTTGCTGGCCCTTGGTTTAGAGCTTGAATTTCAACTTAATATGATCTCAGTTCATCAGGCAGTGCTCTGTTATCTTGCATGATGATTACACAAAAGGCAGTAACAAGTACAATATTTGAGGTTTTGGCCTACATCTGTTCTCTCATCTTCTATTTAATCATCTTGTTATATTTCCTGTGCTGACAGTTGAATGTCTTTAAAAACTTATACATACTATTTATTCATCTCAGAAATTTACGAAAGAGTTATATCAAGTCAAATACCTGAGAAAAACTTTGGAGAAAAGATTACCATTGGGGTGGTAAGCTGCCTGATTTATTTCACTTTGCATAGAACAAATAAACCACATATCCTTTGTACTTTGCTCCAGAAGTCATTTTTTTAACAGAAATAAAAATCTGCCTATATAGGTTCTGGGCATTCTATAGATTTGTGACTTTGAAAACTGATACTGTCTCAGGTGCATATTTATAAATTGCTTTTAAAATCACTGGTTAGAAATTCATATATGTGAATTAAATGCACATTGGTCTTTAGGTTTTCATTATTTTTTCCTGATTATAAATAATTCTATTTTCATTCTGGAAAATTTAGAAAGTGTGAAAAGGAAATAGGATGTAGGAAAAGAAAAAGGCTGTAATTCTTTCAATTTTTTAGATTATTTAAAATTAATAAATGATTTAAAATTATAATTCAGATTGATTCAGTGAGAATGGAAGAAATCTGGACATAAAGATAAGGATACTATTTTGAATGGAGAGAAAGAGGGTCCTAAGAAACGGAATTCAAAGAAGTATACATTACATATGACAATCAAGACTCATAAGACTATGGGGAATACATGTTACCAAGCACCATACAGTTATTGACAATCCCTGCTCTTCGGCACCAGCCTCAATTGTGATGAAAGAGTTTTTCGGTTTAGCACTTTGAAATCCACAAATACCTTATTTCCTCCTTTATAGCAATACCACAAGATGGAATTTATTATCCATCTTCTAAAGGAAAGAACACCAAGTATCAGAGAGGTTAATTGGCTTTCCCAAAGCCACGAGAGCGATAAATAAGAAAATCAGGACTACAAACTACATCCCCTGACCCCTCAGCTCTCATTCTGTTAGATTTCATTCTTCCATGCATTGATGGTGATAATGATCACATCATGATAAAGCTAATATTTATTGAGCTCATCGTGTTTGCCACTCTTTTTAATGCCTTACATGAATTTATTCATTTAATAACATTAATTCTAAAAATGTCCACAGTTTAAAAGTCTTTCAGAATTTGCAAATAATGTAATCCCCTTTGGCACTGTGTGACGTTATCACCTTCACGGTTCTGGAATCCAGAGAATTTAAGCTAGATTGTATGAAATGCTAGACAGAAGTATGGAAGAAGCAGATGGCCACCCTCAGGCCTAGCAAGGAGAAAATGGACCCTGACTAGGGAGAAAAACCAGCATCATTTCATATAATAAAAAAGACCAATATTGTTGTCCTGACTCAAACACATTCCAAACAAAATAAACCTAGGATTTTCCTCATCTTTTTCTAATTTAGTGCTGTGAGGAAATCTTTTGATTTGATTATATATAGAGTCAGTTTGCAGAGGATTAGTGATATTTCATTACTGTGAAATTCTGGTCCAGTTGTTTCTATTTTAGTGTTTATTGAGGGATGATTACACAAGTTTCATTTCAGCAAAAGACAGTAACATTTCATTTTAATAATGGCTAATAGACTTATGTATAAAACCAACACCTCCTGTATAAAATATCTGTCAATCTCTTCAATTTTTTTTCTTCTTTTTCTTCTAATCCAGAGATTCTTATGTCATTTTTTAAAAAATATTTATTTATTTATGCATATAAGAACTGGGGTACAGGCCAGAGGTACTGGGGGTGAAAGGATTCACCAGAGACAGAGTGGGGAGCAGAACAGGCAGAGCTACACTGCTGAGGGGAGCAGTGGGTGAGACATGAGAGGTCTGCTATGCCATGTGGGTTACCTCCCTGGCTGGCTTCATAATGCTGATGTTTAACCCCTTGTGCCACTAGGGAGGCCCCTATTCTGTCATTTTTTTAAAGTGGTCACATTACTTGTATTAGATTCCTGTTGTGCCCACATCACATAATTTCAACCCACCTTTCTATAACCTTGCTATGGAAGCAAGCTGCAAACAGATATAACCTGAACATACCTACCCATCTCTCACTATTTGTGCTGAGACATTTTGATCAAAACACAGATTCTAGTGAGAACCTACCAGGAGCCACAGGTCAGCATTCTAGAATGCAACATATGACCAAGGTTTGACTTATATTTGATGGGCGGGGTAAATGGTATGCATCTATCGTGTCCTCTTCCATCACTCAAGGGATCAAATCTGAGGCAGATTCTGCAAGACTTCTCGGAGTCTTGATGGAAGGTATTTCTAGTTGGCCTCAAGTTGACCAACAGCAGAACATTCTTTTGAACTGCTTGAAACCCTTCCCTGCTTTGCTCTCACCATTCTTCACTGTGACTCCTGGAATTGCTTCCTAAAATAAACGACCTACGCTCAGTCGAAGCTTGGATTTTCTTTCTGGAGGAATCCAAGCTAAGAGTGTTGGTTATTAAGTGGCCCTAGAAACCAAAACCTCATTATTGGGTTTGGATTAGAATCTCTTCCCACTTAGACGGTGATAAGAATGAATTGTTTTGGTAGGTCTCTTAAAGATATTCTGGCTAGCAGACACAATTCTTAAAACTCTCAGGATCGTGAAGGGGAAAATATATCATTAAAAGGTAAAGCTCTGGACTCTTGCACTTGGATGGAGGTGGGATAAATATAAACATAAGATTGAAGAGTTGGCATGCTTCCACTAATTGCTTTAAAATCTTTAAAAATACAGAGCAAATGATTCTTGATAGCAAACAACAAACTCAAAACACACTGTCAAATCAGAAGATCTCTTTAGTAGCACTTAAAGAGATCATTTTTGTAGCTACAAGGCAGACTCCTGAAAATGAGGCAGAGGATTTAATTATAAGACGAGTAAATAGATAGGGGAACTGAATATACCTCCTCAATAGATTGCCTCTGTAAAATCAGTACTTAGGAACTCTATCTAAGAGGAAAAGACTGGAATTCTAATATCTAGGATGGAAACACTTGGATGGAATAGCTGAGTAAATTAAACTTTCATATTCCCCTGTCCTGTGTAGGCCAGCAGAAGACCTCACATTCCCTTCTTTGAGAACAGAAACCTTCTCCCTCCCAGAGAGACTATGAAGACTCATCTGGGACAGTTGTTTGCTCTTTTCAATATCTCCTGATTCCTTTCTTTGATTCACATAGGTGACAGCACATATCTAGATAAGAATACAGTGCTTATCTAGAATACAGTTCTTTCTCTGGAAGGATCTTGTACAGATAATCCCAAGACCCATAAAATATTTAGCAGTAAGGACCAGGGAAACACATATGTAGGTGGATCTTCAGAGTTTGGACTAGGAGATATCAGCTATAATACCATATAAAGAAGAATTTATGACATGGATACACTCTCCTGTTTAAAATTTTAAATTTAAATCCTGGTTTAAAATTCCAGCACAAGGGCCTCCCCTGGTGGCACAGTGGTTGAGCGCTGGGCTGCAAAGCTGCCCACAGCCTCTGTAGCACCAGTTCAATCCCCGGCCACTGGCGAGGGTCACACATGGCACGACAGACCTTGCCTTCCACACCCGCTGCTCCCCTCAGCAGTGAATTTTGTCAGTCTTCCTGTTCTGTTCCCTTCTCTGGCTCTGGTGAATTCTCTCACCCTCCTGTACCCAGTACTTGCATAAATAAATAAAAATTAAAAAATAAATAAATAAAATTCTAGCACGGTATCTGCACTTACTTCCAATACATAGATGGAATGGCTTTTCAAAATTTGGACATATTAATGGCTGAGAACATAAGTTAGAGGTGGTAGAATTGTCATGTAGATCATTGACAAGGGGCTCCGAAATCTCAGGGGAGAAGGGGAAATATTAGGATGCATTTATAATGTTACCTTGAGTAGCAACCCTTGAGTTCTTTGAGAAGTTCAGAGGTGGCTGTTTGCAAGCTAAGGTTGGGGGTGGGTGATGCTGGGGCTCATTTCCAATGGAAATGAGAAGATTCTATAAAAAACAGAGGTGAGTTGGCACATAGATAAAAAGGGTAAGATGGACATAATCATCATGATGGACTCCAAGACCTTCACCTGAAGAACACTGGTAATCATTGAACTACAAGAGACAAGATAGATGAGGAACTGAAGAAAATTACTAGAAAAAAAAAATGAATTAGAGGAAAGAAAGCTAATTGCATACACTACAATGGAAATGTAAGTCTTGCCCACTCTCTAATCTAAGGTGTTTTGCAGACTCAGAGTCATGACTTAAAGGACATTTAAGTCTCCTTAAGAAAGGACCTTAATAATCATTAAGTGTTTATAATAAATTTAGTCATAATCTTACCCAACAAGACCTGGATCTGTAGAATAAGCATTTTGGGACCCAAGGGTAGAAGTGGGGTTAGTCCCTTTCTCCATGACTCCTGTGACCCACCTGAGGAATATATGCTCCCATCTTTGTTAAATAGGTTCTGTAGGGTCAGGCAGTGGGCTTCTTAGCTGAGCGTGGCAAGTGGTCTTCTTTAGTAAGGCTGTAACTGTTGCCTAGTCATTTTGCGCTCAAAATTAGAGGGGGTAAATGGCCCTTATACCATGAAAAACAAGAGCTGCTATGACACAGCCACAAAGCAGCACATCTGGAACACAGCAGATTAGTTACAATTTCTTTCTCACTGCTTCCAAGCCTAATAACTTGAAGGGGCAATTGTAGCAAACATGGCAGGCAAGATACTCAGCAAAGGAGCTTTTGGAGACAAAAGCCTAACAAAAATGATTATAAAAACATGTGTGCTGAGGTGTTATAGATGTAAAAAATGCTAAAACAAATCTTTTATGTTTTCTCTTTTTATTAGGATTTAGAATAAACTGGTCTTATTTAACGTTTCAATGAGATAATTCATGAAGGCTCCTTTTTTTTTTTTTTCTTTAAAAATTTCTAATGGGGGCCTTCCCTAGTGGTGCAATGGTTGAGCGCTGGACTCCGAAGCTTCCTGCAGCCTCTGCAGCACCGGTTCGATCTCCAGCCACAGGCGAGAGTCCCACATGGCGCGACAGACCTCTCCTGCCACGCCTGCTGCTCCCCTTAGCAGTGTATTTCGTCAGTCTGCCTGTTCTGTTCCCCTCTCTGGCTCTGGTGAATTCTCTCACCCTCCCGCTCTTCTGACTGTACCCAGTGCTTGTATAAATAAATAATTCTTTAAAAAAAATTCTAATGGTTGTTAAAATACAGAAAAAATTTCTTTGCTGATTTTGTCATTTTAGAACCTACTTTCTGACATATGTGGTCAAACAATCACTACAGATATTTTACTAAAAAGCTTCCCATCTCTCTATTCAGATCTCCCTTAACAGTTACTTTACATCATCTCATAGGATGTCTTTGAGGCCTATTGTGGGATTGTGATGGTATCACAAGATAGAATCAATGGGCAATTAGTTATACCTAGGTTATTCAAGTGAAGGTTATTTTAGATTTGATGGTAATCTGTGATTTAGTGGAAATCAATTGAGAAGGAGAATTAGTAGGCTCACTCTGGGAAATGGGAATTTCTTACATAGGTCATAGAATTCTTCGGTAGAATGCACTTAGTAGACAGTCATAACAGAAGTAAAGAAATCAGTACTAAATCCAAGCTCAATTTTAACCTTAAACAAGTCAGAAACATCATCACCATTAGAGAATTTGTTGGAAGAGCTATCAGTAACCGAAACTTAAAGGAAATTGGAAGAATCAACAGGTAATACTTTATAAAAAGGATATTTCATATATACATATATTCATACATATATAATATGGCCTATATAATACATACATGATATTATACATATATAACATGAATATATGTGCATGTATGTAGATATATATATATATATAGTTATATGTACACATACATATCACACACACATACATCAGTGAGATTGTGAATACCCATTCTCAGAAAACTTGCTAGTGATATCATGGACTATTCTTTTCTTTCCCAGAGTTGTCAAAACTTGTTTGACTGGTTCTAAAGTGAATAGAGCTTGATACCTTTTTTTGTAAGGGTCTAGCCTAAGGCAAGTTGTGTTAAAGGTCTGATACTTGAGAAAAAAATACCTATAAAGAATAATAGAGACTACTGCAGTACACCAGGAAATAGTAAATATGTGCTATTCTGAGATGTTGTCAGGTATACTGATTCAACTTATTGGGGAAGCAGCGTGAATAGGTTGAATATATTTTCCAGGGAAGCTTATTCATGGCACTCTCAGCTTATGTTTGTTGAACTGGCATAATTATCAATAACATCCTTTTTTACTCCTAAAACTGTCCTAACTTGGACAATAAATTGTTTGGTTTCCTAGCTGATAGAAGACAAACTGCTAGAGTTAAAACTATGCCTCATCTACACATCCAATAGGTCAATTAAACTCTAAACCTCAGTTTCCTCGCTAATTAAACCAAATACTCATAATAACAATCATTACATCTAAAGGTTGTTGTAAGGATAACACACAATGATTAATAAAGTGTTTTACACTATGTTTAGTTCACAGTAACTGTGCAATGAATATCAGCCATTAATTATTAGTATTACTGTGAGATGCTTTCCTGATTTAAAGCAGGGAGCACAAGAGCCCACCTCCCCCTTCCATAGCCACGTCTTGCAGATGCACCTCCACTTACCCCTCCACATGCATTTGGATTTTTCATTCCCTTTCAATGTTTCCCTGAATGTTTTATAAACTGGACCTTTTTTCCTTAGTCAGATGTGCAGCCACTTGGCTTTTCTTCCAGTTCTAGTTCTAAGCACGTCACTTTCCAAACAAACCCCATCATTGCCCACTAATTTTAAACTGAATTTTGAAAATAGCTTATCATTAGATTTCACAGGAAGTCACATTTGTCACTCTGGTATTGCCAAGAAAGAGGGGGCTGGAACTATTCCTAATCTGTCTTCTGTTCTTTTCTGAGTGGGTGTTCATGCTTGTACAGCCTGCCTGTTGGCCAGGAAGGCTTACCTCTAATGCGGAGGTTATGTGGGAGAGCAGTGAAATCAGCTGGGAGTCGATGCCAGCGTGGTGGTGGCATGATGGCCCTGCAATGGCAGAGCGCCTGCCCAGAGACATGGCACCAGAATGACGTTTTATTGTCCTCAGCACTGCAGCTCAGTTCGTGGAAAACAGAAAACTATTATTTAAACAGATGGCAAACCTGTCCATCCATAACCAGGCATTTAATGAGATAAAACAGAGCAGTCAGGACTGTAGGTGTGTGAGTCCAGACCATTTTGGAAGATATCAATTTAATTGCTCTTCTATTTTTGTGAGAGCTGGTCCCAAATGCCTACCTTGTCCTCTAGTCTACCTTCCTCCTTTCTCTTTATTTTTATCTCTCTTGCCTTGCTGGTATTTGGATCACAACCAGATGGATGGTTTCCTTCCATGACTCCCTGTGCCACAGTTTTTAAATTGTGACTATAATAGGGGTAGCCTGGTGAAGCTGAGGGCATATGGACTCTGATGCAGTCTCCAGTCAGCTATTTAGTGGAAGTTTCCTCTTCCATAAAATGATCATAATGATCTCTATTTCATAGCCCTTTCATTAATTTTGAAAAAGTTTCTAGCCCTTAGTGGTTGCACTATATACATATATATATATATTATATATATATATGTATATATATATAAAGTGACTGCTATTATTAGGTCCAATTTTTTCTTACATGATGTTAAATTTAGGTTCTCCTGAGTTGTTCTTCTCAACTTATTTTAGTTGCTCAGCATAATTCCCAAGATCATGCTCAAGGAAATGCTCATGAAGTGTCATGGCCCTTTTATTACTTTCACCCCATTTCCTGTCTGTGCTTCTCCTGCCTGGTATCAAAGCTTTGTTCCTATTCAGCCTCAAGGGGCAGAAGACCCCTCAGGTTTTCTTACCAGTGGCTAAGTTCTATATATTCTATTCAAGCTCATCAGCTTCAATTCTATGGATGCTGATGTGTGAAAAACAAATGCCGTTTGTGCTGTGAAGTAGACATAGGTCATAGCTGAATGCTATCTCTCTAGGGTTTAGTTAGATTGGAATATATGTATAAAAGTGACAGTCTCTCAAAAAAAACTAGATCCTCTTTCGGATCAATAGTCTTGTTTCTATTTTGCCCTCTGACAATTTGTAATACCAGTGAGAGATACACACTGATGTTTCTGAAGTATATTAAATTCATCTTTGAATTATTTTGGTATCATTTCTGCAGAATGGATCATTTCTGAAGTGTAGCATAATATCTGAGGTATTTGGTATCATTTCTGAAGTGTTCTATTATCAGTCCATGAAGACAAATCTCTTCTATCATGAAGTTTTAGCACAGGTAGGAACAGAATATCTAGCTATACCCTATTTTTCAAAGCATAAACACAAAATTGGAAAGCAAACCACAAGTCAAAAGGAAAAAGAAAAAGACATAACCTGCGACAGCTGGCAGGGTGCCATCTGGGAAGAGCTGGGCTTGAACGGAGCACAGATCAAGGTCAGAAATCAGGGGGTAAGATGGGTGACCACAACAAAGAGGGAGCCTGGAGGAGGGGAAGAGAGAGAGGGTGGGCTCGAGTATCAAGGACTTTTTGCCATGATGGGCACAGTGCCTTCAGGTTGATGGTGTGCTTGCCCCAATGGACATGTCTGGCCATGTGAAAGAACTTATCACATAGGTGTGAGGTTGATGCTGTGTGGCTTGGGCCCCCTTTCGGACATGTAGCCACTGACCTAGCCAGGGAGCCTCTGCTGGTCATTAGGTGCTATATTCACAAAGGGTGTCCAATCCAGCAAGTTGATCTTGGAGAATATTCCACTGCTGCTGATTCTACTCCCCCTTGTTTGCACAATCCCTTTGTCTAGCAAAGCAGGACCCTGGCACAAGTTTCTGACTTAAGAGATTACTTCATTTTAACAATAGTGAGAGATGTATATAACATTCATTTAAAAGTCTTATGTCATTCATATTTTAGGTGTTCAAATAGTTATATTTTAATATCCCTATTTTTTTTTATTTTATGTTTTAGTATTGGAAGGGGATTTGTATGTAAGTCCTCTCTTTCCAAATTCTGATACAAAACGAACCACAGATTTTCTTCTAATTACTATAGCTTTATCTTAACACTTTCAGGGTAATACTGAGTTGTTTGTATACTGGGACAGTCTTTTGCCCTAACACCAAGAGGAATGAGTAAGCCCCCAGGAACAGATGCGAATATTTTCAGGAATTAGATCACATGTACATGACAGAATTAAGGCAACAGGGAATACTAAAGTTGGTTGTGAATTAGATAATTTAGGTCCTCCCTAAGGAAATTCAAACACAATTCTTTTTTTTAATAAAAAAAAAAATTACATTTGCTCAGAAGCACCCAGAAAGTCAACAAAACAACTGCAACTTTTTTTTGTTGTTGTTGTAATTACAGAGTGGTATACAGTTAACAAAACAAAAATTACTTCTTATGAGCTGCATCAGAGACAATTGAAGATGAAAATTTACCATACCCATAATTTGTACTCTGCCCCAACAAGAAACTGCTTTAAATTGCCATTCCAATTTATACCCCCCATACTGTACCAGGCCAGGTTATTGGTCATTGAAAATATCACCAGGACAGGGCTATCTAAAGACACATTAGCAGTGTGTTAATTATTCAAAAAAAAGGACATTGTACAGTTTAAAAACAAACCAGACTTACATTAAAAACACAGACTTACATTTCAACTTTTTGTGTAACTCCTCTGTAGTCTGAATATCATTAACAAACCTTGCTTATGATTCTATATATGCTTAAAATCTAAATTTTTATTATTGGCATTTTAACCTTTCTTAATAAAATATCATGTAGTTTCCTTTTCAAAATTTTCTTATTTTAGTAGGTCTCCGCTTAGCTTTCATAAATTTAGGACTGTTTTTTCATATTTCTATAGCATCCCTTTTGTTCCCACTGATGTTTTTTGTATAAAATACTTACTGGGTGTGGCCTATTGAGTAGAAATGTAATAGGCTCACACACAACTTGTTCAATTATTTGAAATTTACTTGAAAGCAAGAGGGACACATTTTAACATTAAGCAAATTCATTCATCAAATCATTAACAGCAAATATTTATTTATTTATTTTTTAAGATTTATTTATTTATGCATACAAGAACTGGAATAGAGGCCAGAGATGCAGCAGGGGGTGGCGGTAGGAGGATTCACCAGAGACAGAGCTGGGAACAGAACAGGCAGGTTGACTGAAAAACACTGCTGTGGGGAGTAGTGGGTGAGATAGGAGAGGTTTTTGCTGAGCTATGTGGGTAGCTACTTGGCCGGCTGGGTATTGAACTCATGCTGCAGAGGCTGCAGATAGCTTCATAGTACTGTGCTTAACCCCTTGCTCCACCAGGGAGGCCCCAGCAGACATTTAAAAATCAACTTTGTGTGTGGGCACACAATGGATAGCTTTTATGTGACTTATAGTACCATGTGGTAAGGTTTTTAAAGGAGGATTGGATAACTTGATATAGTTGGGGTCAAAATGGGGGGGTTGAAATTGTATGGGGAATATAAAAATAAAATTTATTATTAAAAAAAAATGTGTTTTCAACTATGAACCAGAGACACTTTTTGGGGGTGGGGGGCGGGAGGGGAGGGATTGGGATCAGAATGGGGGGTTGCAATTGTATGGGGAATATAAAAATAAAATTTATTATTTTAAAAAAAATGTGTTTTCAAAATGTAGACTTGAGAATGATTACACTGAAAAATGAGACTCAAAATTATTCTTGAAGAAGAATTTTGTCAGTTTGGCAAGTGGGAGAAAAATCACTCCAGATACATACAGAAAACACTAAAAAGTAATATCTTTGCTAATAAAACTTGATGCAACTCTTGGTCATCATGCATAATCCTCGTTTGTAAAAGAACTTGGTATTGTGGCATCTGCAATATTGAATAGTATAGATCATAAGTTAAGCACTTCCTTTAGAATGGTAAAGGAATGTTCTACTGTAGTAACTGGAACAGTACCCAGCATACGGGAGGTATTCAATAAATATTTATTGAATATCTTGTGAGCAAATAGTTCAAGGTTTCATTAAGAGGGTAGCAGTGCTTTGTCTTACATTTAATCCACAAACCTCCTGAGATACACACTGTCTAATAGGCATCAAGAGTCTACGAAGCTGCTTCTATTTATAAGGAGATGAATAATCAATGATTTATAAAGAGATAAACTTATAAAGAGATATATAATCAATGTTCCATTATCATTTGACTTAGGTTAGGCAGATGGTTAGTACCAAACTCAAATTTTTTTTCTTCATTTTAATATCAAAAAAGTTTCAAGCTATGAAATCAAACTGGCTGATTGACATACAACTATTTGTGTATGCCAGAACAGCCATGGTAAGTACTATGTCTCCAAGTTTTAGATGGTGGGTAGATTATACTATTATTAATGTTTAAAACTAAACTTTCATTGTCTATGCTTTTCTTTCTTTCTTTCTTTCTTTCTTTCTTTCTTTCTTTCTTTCTTTCTTTCTTTCTTTCTTTCTTTCTTTCTTTCTTTCTTTCTTTCTTTCTTTCTTTCTTTCTTTCTTTCTTTCTTTCTTAGAATATTTTGCTTTCAATACTAAATTTGCAATGATTTATATTCAGTAACAATAAGAAGCATATTACAGCTAAAAAGCAAGTTGCTATAGATTCGAGACAGTTAGGAGACAGTTTAGATTCAAAGCATTCTATCCTGATCTCATATTATTAATATTTGTTATCATTGATTTGATGTCTATTCTTGGTGAGGTCTCTAGATGGGTTTCATTTGTATTAAGTCTCATTTCATTTATTTATTTATTTATTTAATAACATTTTGTTTTGTTTTGTTTGCCTTTATTTGGTGTTACTGAAGTAATATTGGTTTACCACACTGTATATGATTGACAGGTATAGAATCACACCTCTGAATACATAAGTCACCATACCATACCCATCACCAAGGCACTCATAGTCCTCCATTATGTTCTTTGGGCCATCTACACACCTTGCTCTTCCCCCTTCCTCTGCCCATCTGGTAGCTTCAATTCTACAGTTAGATTTCTAGGGTTTGTTATTGGTTTTGTTCTCTCTGACCTTTTGGTTTTTTTCTCTATTTTCCACATATGAATGAAACCACCTGGCATTTGTCTTTCTCTTGTCATATTTAGCATAGCATCCCTTCCAGTTCATCCATGTTTTTGCAAATGACAAGAGTTCATCTTTTATTATTTATAACTGAGCAGCATTCCGTTGTGTGTGTGTCTGTGTGTCTGCATGTGCTTGTGCATGTGCATGCTACATCTTATTAATCTACTTCTCTGTAATGTACTTTTCTGTCCTTGGTCACTTAGATTGTTTTCATAAATTGAGCCCTGCAAATAGTGCAGCAGTGAACATAGGGATGTATATATTTTTTCAGATTAGTATTTTTGCATTCTTTGGATCAACACCTAGGAAGTGGATTTGCTGGACCACATAGTAGATCTATTTTTAATATTTGGAGAAACCTCCATATTATTTTCCATACAGCCTGGAGCAGTCTACATTCCCAAGAAAAGTGTATGAGGGTACTTTTTTCTCCACACCACCAACATTTGTATCTAGTCTTTTGATATAAGCCATTCTTAAAACTCTGTGATGGTTAATCATTGTAGTTTTAATGATCATTTCCAAAATCATAAGTGATAATGTACATTTTTTTTTTTGCCTTTTGTCCATCTGTATGTCTCCTTTGGAGAAGTATGTATTTAGTTCTTCTGCTCTTTTTTTATTGGGTTCTCTAATTTTTTTCTTGTTATTGTTGTTGAATAGTCTGAGTTCTTTGTAGATATTGGATATTAGCCACTTGTCAGATGTACAAATATTTTCTCCCACTCAGTGTGGTCTTTTTATGTTAATGATTCTTTCACTGTGCAGAAGTATTTTAGTTTGTTGTAATTCCATGAGTTTATATTACCTTTGTTTATCTTGCTACTGGAGATGAATTCACAATGAAGTTGATGTCAGGAAGTCTTATGCCTATGTTTTCTTCTACATATTTCATTGGTTTGGTCTTACATGCAAGTCTTTATTCCATTTTTTATTAATTTTTGTGTATGGTGTGAAATTACGGTCTAGTTACATTCTTTTTCTTGTGCCTGTCCAGTTTTCCCAGCACAATTTATCGAATACATTGTCCTTTCTTGAATGTCTTAGCTCCTTTATCGTACATATAAGTACATATGTACATATAAGTACATAGCTACCCATACCAGTGTGGATATATTTCTGTGTTCACAATTATATTCCATTAGTCTGTAAGTCTGTTTCTGAACCTGTACCATCCTGTTTTGATTATTATACCTTTGTAGTATAGTTTGAAATATGAAGGTATGATAGCAACTTCTTTTTTTGTCAGGATTGCATTGGCTGTTGAGGGTCATTTCTAGTTCCAGATGTATTTCAGTAATATTTGTTAAATTCTTTGAATAATGACACTGAAATTTTTGAAAACTCCACTTTCATACATATTGTTTCTTCTGCTTCAAGTGCTATACCCTAGGTTATCACCATCTTTCCATGACACCCCAGTCTAAATCCGGTCACCCTCTTATTTTTCCTTGGCATCTGTTATTTTTCCTTGTGTATTTTCTACAAATTTATTTTGTATTTCTGTGTTAATGTTTTAATTAGTATCTTTTTTCCCCACCAAAGGCAAGAGATATTTGTTCATGTCTTAGTTAGCTCAGTAATAAATGTAGAGTCTGTATTAATAAAATACTACAGACTGGTGACTTTAACAGAAGACTTAATTTGCACATTTCTAGAGTCTGAGAGATCTGAGATCCAGGTGCCAGCATTGTTGAGTTTGGTGAGAGACCGCTTTCTTATTTGCAGATGGCTGTCTTTTTGTTGTATTTTCGCATAACAGTGAGAGAGAGAGAAAGAGAGAGACAGAGACAGAGAGAGACAGAGAGAGACAGAAAGAGAGAACTAATACTGTCATTATTATCCCACCATCATGACCTCCTCTAGACCTATGGCTAGACAAAGACCCTATCTCAAAATACAGGAAAGTACCAGGAGTAGGAAAGTATAAGATGGTTTCCTTGGTTACATATATCTTAGGAAACTATTGTTCTCTCTCTGGTTTATAAAGAAAGCACAGCCTCATGGGGCTGTCAGCACCTCCCTTTAGTTGTAAACATATCACAGTGAGTGTTAATCCTCACATTTTATGAGTTCATTGGTAGTCTCTGTTCATGGGGCATCAAAATGATGTTGATAACTGAATAGGTAAGGGACTCAACATTAGGCTCTACTGTCCCATTGAACTCACTTATAAAGCAGAAGTTCACAGTAAACCCTGGCAGAATGGTAAAGAACATGGAGAATATGGTGGAGAGAGGTCGTTGGGGAAAGATGATAATGACTTAGCCAGTTGTATGAAATTCCATATGTTCTTTCTTATTTGTCTCCATTTTTCAGCAGAGATAGAAAACGTTCTATTTCTATTTCCTCCCTGAATCATACTGTTTAAATGCAGGCTGCAAAGATCAGGTGAAGCAGTTACCTTTTGTCCACTTTACTAACATCGGTAAGGCAGAGGAGTTCATGAGAATGACAGAGACAAGGTAAGAGCTGTGTTTCCCTAGGGCTTATATGCAAGACCTTTGACCTTTGTGAAGCCATACATCTTCATTTTATAGCTAAAACTGTTTTAAAAAAATATCTCATGAATTTAGGCATTGAATGAATTGTTACATTAGTAAGCCTCAGTAAATGTTTTTATATATAGCAAGAACAACAACAACAAAACTCTTGTAGTTAATATCACCTAAACAAAGAAGTATTTTGAATTAAAGAAATACGGTTTAAAAATCTGTTCTGTAAATAATAATCATAGATAATTAATCCTCATCAGAAAGTAAAGACTTGGCATGTTTCTCATGCATAAACATTGGCAAATAGTCTATTTGCACCAATAGTGTTACATAAAGCAGAAATAGTTTCTATTATTTCAACAATATAATAAGAAAATCCTTTTTTTAAAAAAGGATTCCACTATACTTTATATCACATAAGAATCTAAGGTAGCATGTGTGAACTGTTTAAAGAGCTTGTTAAAGATTCTTATAATAAGAAAGGCTGGGAAAAGTAGTCATATCTTATCAAAACAATCTAAGAAATCTTAAGAATGCTGCTTTTCTAGTAATACATAAATATACACGAACATGAGCAAGAATCCAAGTAAAGAAACAGTTCTTATTCATAGGATTGACAGTTTTATTATTACATCAGCCTGAAATAACATATAATGGTGTGTGAGTGTGCACTGGAGTTTCTAAAAGCAGCTTTTAAGATAGGCTTAATGTGAGAAGGGTTCAACTTTCTTCTTTGAATTCTGGAGGATGGGGTCTCCTGGGGATAAAGGGGAAAAGGGGAGATAAACTTTTAATGCAGTCTCTATTCTTGACACAATGTTTTATTTATGTTTTCAGCAAATTTACTGTGTAGCTACCATACACCAGGCACCACTCTGGAGATACAGTGAGGACATTGACAAGTACACAATTTGCCTTCAGGAAGCTTGGAGCATAGTCAAGAAACATTATGTTAGCATGGAGAATGACACAGGAAAGTAAAAGATACTTAGCAACAGTTAAGGGGGGAATCTAACAAGACCAAGAGTGGGTGTCATGGAATTCTTCCAGGAAGAAGAGATATAAAAACTAAGGGTGCAGGGATAAGTAAGACACAATCAAGTAAAGAGTGGGAGAGTAGATAATGCTAAATCCTGAGAAATCCCTTCTGGATGTGACTTTCTCAATTTTTATTAACCATGAGCTGAGATGAGCAGCAAAATATGAGGAAAATAGAAATCTCTGGTCTCAAAACAGTGTTTGTTACATTGTAACTGTTGGTTTGAATTTTGAATGTGTATAAATACTGAATAAGTTTGAATAAGGGAGGTACGCTATCAGGGCGTACTTAGTTGGGACCAATAGGAAGGGCAAGCACCCGGTGAGCTGAACAAAAAAAGAGGTGCAGTGCCATGTCTTTGGGCCATACCTCTGTTCCAAGGAACTCCTTCCTTTATGGGTTAGGCAGCTGAAAGTAAAAGTAGCTTATGAGTTGTACCTGCAAATATGTGTATGACTATTTCTTGTTGTTATATATATATATATTTCTTGTTGTTATATATATATATAAAGGAAGCTGAGACACTTCTGTACTGAGCCCTGTGGCTGATTAGTCAAAGTTCTCCAGAGAAACAGAACAAATAGGAGATATATTTGTACACATATAGGAATTGACTAATTATAGAGTCTGAGAAGTTCCATGGACTACAGTCTGCAAGCTGTAGCACCAGGGAGTTACTTGTCTGATTCAGTCTGTTTGAAGGCCAAAATACTAGGGACCTGATGGGATTAGTCCAAGTTCTAGTCCAAAGACTTGAGAACCAAGAATGTCTATGTTCCAGGACAGAAGAAAATGGATGTAAAAGCAAAGAGAGCAAATTCAACATTTCTCAGTCTTCTTAGGCTCTCACCCAACAGGATGATGATGCTCACCCACGTATGGGGGTGAGGTGGTTTTCTTTACTCAGTCTAATGATTTGATAATAATATCTTGCTGTGATATCTTCACAGACATATCCAGAAATAATGTTTTGCCAGTTATCTGGGCACCCCACCAGTCAAGTTAACAATTAAATTTAATCATTACAATGACCCAATTGCCAAATTGTGACTATCTCAACACAAAATACTGTGTTCTAGGTAGAGGAAATAGCACATGAAAAGACCCAGGGTTTAAGAGGCACAAGTATCTTCAGGAGGGAGGGAAAAGGTGGGGTCAAGTGTAAGGTAGCAGAGTGAAGACAAGTCAGAAAAGTAAGTCAACAAGGTTTTAAGTGTGTTGAGAGCTTTACACGCTAGAAATGAAAAGCCTTTTAATATCTTAAGCAGGGAAATATGATTAAACTTATATTTCAAAATGATATTTAATTTTTCTAGAGAATTCTGAATTGATTTTCTATCTTTTGATTTTTGAAATTACTTGGTATGCAAGTATGCAACATTTATATATTTATGAATATTTGAATGAATATATTAATACTATAACTTTCGAAATACATGGTGTGTAATGTTTTTTAAAAAATAGATACCCCTTTGGCTGCAATGTAGTATACTCAAATAAGAATAGACCCAAGTGAGAAAAAAGCTTAAAGGAAAAAAAGCAATATAAGACAGAGATGTTGGTGGAAGTGGGCATGCAAAAATTTTGAATTGACATGCTTTGGTGATTTATACTATGCGTGTGTGGGGGGTGTGTGTGTGTGTGATATGTGAATAAAAAGGAGTTGAACTTGACTCCCTTGTTTTCTGTTATGAAGACTGGGTGAATGGCTGGTGCAATCACAAAGCAAAGGAACATAGAAAGAGGTGTTGAGGGGTCCAGGGTTATTCCAGAAATAACTCCAACTGGACTCATCTACTTGTGTGTGAAATGAAATGGAGTGCTGTCAAAATAACAATGGTGGCCATTTGAAGGGAGTGTTTTAGGAAATAAATGTATTGTCAGGGAAAATACATGAAAAAATTTTAGCCTAAGTGACTTTGACTGACTTCATCTTCTTTTCAACATCCATTTCCTATCCCACCCACATTAATCTTGTCCTTTATTTCTGAGGTTTAGATATGAATAAAGCCACTTATTTCCCTAATGTAAAATATAGTGATGGGCCTCCCCTGGTGGCGCAGCAGTTGAACGCTCGGCTGTGAAGCTGCCCGCAGCCTCCCCGATTCGATCCCCGGTCACCAGCGAGGGTCCCACATGACGCACAGACCTCTCCTGCCATGCCCACTGCTCCCCTCAGCAGTGTATTTCGTCAGTCTGCCTGTTCTGTTCCCCGCTCTGGCTCTGGTGAATACTCTTACCTTCCCGCGCTTCTGACTATACCCAGTGCTTGTATAAATAAATAAATAAATCTTAAATATATATATATATATATATATAGGACCTCTAAGGACATCCAACTTCAAACAGATCTAAGAAAAACATTAAGGCTCAATCAAAAGATAGTATTACTCATTAAAATTCTTTTTTTAAACACCAAAACTATGCCTAGTATCATAAGAAGGGAGGGTTCATATATATGCCCTCAGTATCATAAAGCATTTTTCAAATCAACTGGTAATGAAGTCCTGTCATAACAACCTTACTAATCATGATAACAAGTTTATCACCCTCTATTTTCTACTGTGTGCTAGTTAACTACATAAACATTACTCCTGGCATTCACATACGCATTAAAATTTAATCTACATTTTCTAGATGAGCAATGTAAGAGCAAAGTTATGTGGGCCACAAAGAGACTACAAACCTTCACTTTGCTTCATTTCTTTTTTTTTTTTAATAATAAATTTTATTTTTATATTCCCCCATACAATTGCAAACGCCCCATTCTGACCCCAATCCCTCCCCTCCCGCCCCCCACCCCCCAAAAAGTGTCTCTGGTTCATAGTTTTTTGTTGATTTTGATTTTTACTTTCTTATAGTTATTCATTTTCCTGGTCCCTTATTTAAGTTTTCTAGATTCCTGCTATGAGTGAGACCATCCGGTATTTTTCTTTTTCTTTTTGGCTTATTTCGCTGAGCATGATCCCTTCCAACGCCATCCATGTTGCTGCAAATTGCATGTGTATCTTTTTTGAATGCTGAGTAATATTCCATGGTGTATATGTACCACATCTTCTTGATCCAGTCATCTATTTTTGGGCATTTGGGCTGTTTCCAAAGCTTAGCTATTGTAAATAGTGCTGCTATAAACATAGGGGTGCAGGTGTTCTTTGGAATTGATGTTTCTGTGTCCTTTGGGTAAATACCTAGGAGTGGAATTGCTGGATCATATGGAAGCTCTATGTTTAGTAGGTCCAGAAATCTCCACACAGCTCTCCACAGTGGTTGGACCTGTTTGCACTCCCACCAACAGTGCAGAAGAGTTCCTTTTTCTCCACACCCTCACCAACATTTGTTGTTGCTAGTTTTTTTAATATGTGCCATTCTCACTGGTGTGAGATGGTATCTCATGGTAGTTTTGATTTGCATTTCCCTGATGACAAGTGATGTTGAACATTTTTTCATATGTCTGTTGGCCATTTGCATTTCCTCTTCAGAGAAGTTTCTTTTTAGCTCTTCTGCCCATTTTTTGACTGGATTATTTTCTTTGTCACTTTGCTTCATTTCTATAGTCTAACCAATTGGCCTACATTTGTAAGACAATGAGAACACATAGAAATAAATAATTTGATGATAAGAGAAGTGGGCAATAGCTTTGGTTCTGCCCTAATTTTTCCTTCAAGTCTAGGATACTTTATGTCAATGTTCATTTTTCCCTACATCACTATTTGTTTTTTGTTTAAAGATTTATTTATTTATGCATACAAGAACTGGGGTGTAAGCCAGAGGTGTGGGTGAGATGATTCACCAAAGAGAGTGGGGAGCAAAACAGGAAGATCTACTGAAATCCACTACTGAGGGGAGCAGAGGCGGGCGAGGCCGGAGTTGTCTGCTGTGCCGTGTGCCATGTGCCATGTGGGTCACCTCCCTGGCCTGCTGGGGATTGAACTCATGCTGCAGTGGCTGGTGGTAGCTTGATAGTGCTCTCTTTAACCCCTGTGCCACCAGGAAGGTGCCCACGATTTGTTTTTCATTCATCTGTTGAAGGGCATTTTGAATGGGTTGTTGATAAAAATAGCATATTCATGTTCATCAAATTTTATTGTTAAATCAGATTCCATTATAAGGATATTCCACAGTTTCCTGTCAGTGGACAGCTCTCTTACAGGTAGTGATTAAAGCCCATATCTTTTTAGTCTCTGATACCACAGAATGCACAGATATTGTCTAATACCTTTGCATTTTGTTGAGAAACAGGTGTAGAGAATATGAGGCTCCATAGTCATCTTGACCTAGATGTAACTCCTTCAGTGAGAAATGTGACCTCATCTCCATGCAAGCCAGTTGGAAAATGTAGCTGAGGACAGCTGCTTCTCAGCAATCACTCCCATTACACAAAGAGGAGGTTGAGACTGGAGGACAGTTAGATGTCATTGTCATGATGTTTATTTAACCCACTGAGATTTTTCTTTATGGTTTATAATTTTGGAGTCATGTTTAATAAATCTTTCTTCACTCAGTGATAAAAGAAATATTCACCAATAGTTTCCTAACATTTATGTGATATAATTTTTTTAACCAGGTAACCAAATTACAATACCATCCATATGATAATAATGTGCTATTTCTCCCCACTAACTTGAAAGGACACTTATCAAATACTCAATACTACCCTAATACACTAACACTTAATAATAATCTTGACTTTCTGTACTTGATTGTATTTTATTTTGCTTTTCTCCTGGTTGTATACCAGAATCACAGTATTTTATTTATAAAAATTTTATATTTTTTAAAAAAAAATCTCTGTATGTCTCCCTCCAAAATTAGTCTTATTTTTAAAAAAAAAGCTTTCTCTTTAAATGTCCATTTGTAAGCTATATAAATATCTCTCCAAATTTATTTCTGAACCCTAAAATAATCAGTATAAGTTTAATGAGAAATGGTTAGGTAGATAGACAAATAGATAATAGACAATAGACATATTTGAGAGAGAACTCACATATTTTATAGTCTGTTTTTTCCCATTTAGATGTGCATTTATTTAAATTTTCTTATGTGTGCTTCAGTTGTGTCCACAATATTGGATACTCGCTGTATGTTTCATAAATATTTGCTCAATAGATGAAGACATTGTACATACCTCTCCTTAAATGTATTCCTATATATTTTATTTTATGTTTTGGCTGCTTAGTAAAATTATATTTTTCTGCTATAGCTTTAAATTGATTGTTGATGGTATATGAGAAAGCTAATTACTTTTGTCCTGTAATCATTTAGAATAAATGCATTATTTTGTGAAGTGTCATAACCAAGAAAGTGTCTCTATTGCATTCTTAGATGAATGATAGAGTTGTAGAATTCTATGTTCAAAATGTTTTCCTTTTACTGAAAACTGTGGCCATGAGTTCTACTCTTTAATATTACTGTTTCTTAGATATCTGATGCTAACCTTTTTCTTCCTTTTATTTATCAACTTAGTTTTCCTTCCCCATTGGATGCTTTAGAATTTTTACATCATCACAAATTAAAATATTATACACAAATGTGTTTATATACGATTCTCTTCATTAATCTTTTCTTCCAGTATATCTAAAAATTAAATTTTCAACTTAGGGAGATTTTTTCCAATGAATTAATTTTTTTGCTCCTTTTATGTGCCTTGTGAATAATATGAATAATTATATAATATGAATTATTCTATCTTTTAGTGATTTCCTTCTTGCCTCTTATTTTTTCTGTCATAATTATCTCTATTTACAGAAAAAAATTCAAGAGTTGGACTTTTACTTCACTGTTCAATTTTCCTGAAATATTGAGTCTTCTGTTCACTGCCTTTACTGAATTTTTATTTAAGGAATTTTAAAAATCTGAAGGCTAGTTTATTAATATGCAATCGATAGAGTTGAGCATCAACTAGGAGAATAATTAGATATACTTTTAAAAAGTATATTTAAAAAATATCCCGGTCAACTTCTAACAGGCTTATTTTCTGGGATAATGTTTGCTTTAATTACTTTATATTGGGGAGTCCCTGGTGGCATAAGGGGCTAAGCACAGTACTGTGAAGCTATCCATAGCCTCTGCAGCATTTGTTCGATGCCCGGCTGGGCAGGGAGCAACCCACATGGTGCAGCAGACCTCTCCTGTCTCGCCTGCTGCTCCCCTCAGCAGTGTATTTCAGTCAATCTGACTGTTCTGTTCCCCACTCTGTCTCTGGTGAATCCTCTCAGCCACAGAATGTACCCCAGTTCTTGTATATATATAAATAAATAAATCTAAAAAAAAGTTCCTTAGATTGATGCTCAGATAGGAATTAATAAATATTTTTATAAGGGGCTTCCCCAGTGGTACAGCGGTTGAGCGCTGGGTTGCGAAGCTGCCCGTAGCCTCTGCAGCGCAGGTTCGATCCCTGGCTGCTCCCTGGCCACCGGAGGAGGGTCCCACAGAGGGTGCGCAGACCTCTCCTGCCGCCCGCTGCTCCCCTCAGCAGTGTACTTCGGTCCTTCTGCCTCTTCTGCTCCCCGCTCTGGCTCTGATGAATTCTCTCACCCTCCTGCCCTTCTGACTGTAACCAGTGCTTGTTTCAATCAATCAATCAGTCTTTAAAAAAAAAAGAATTATGCAATGATGTTTATATAACTGAAAGTTTGTACCCTTTACCAACATTTCACTATACTCCATATCCCCTAGCTGGCACTTTTCTACTCTTCGTTTCTCTCATTTTTTTTTTTTAGATTCCACATATTAGTGATACCTTGCAGTCTTTTGGGGGGATCTAATGTATAACACAGCAACTATAGCTGAGAACCTAGCATTGTATAATTGATTTTACTGAGAGTAAAACTTAAATGTAATATATATATTACATTAAATGTTATATATATATCTGTATATCTGATGGGTGCATTAATTAGTGGGAGACTTGGTTCACAGTGAATATATATCAAATTATCACGCTGCACACTTTCAATATTTAACAAATTTATTTTTCAATTATACCTTGATAAAACTGGGGTGGGAAGATTTATGTTTTTGTTTTTTCCTGTCATTTTCATCCTTAACACAATAATATATGTTTGTTTAGTTCTGCTAGTTAAAACATGAAATTGTCCATGGGAACATTGTATAGTCTCAAATAAAAGCAGAAGTCTTCATTTTATGCAAATTTAATTTTCCATTTGTGATGAATAGTGAGGGAATGATAACCAGAAGGAGACACTACTGGGCCTTGGGTACTATCCACTTCTCCAGCTGATGTGGCTTCTTAGTAAGCAGACCCCACAGGAGACTCCCACCTCACTCAATAGGCTGTTCTTCCAAAATGAAAGGCAGAGCTTCCAATTTCTAAACTTTTCACTAATGGAAAGTAACTTTTTTTTTTTTTTCATTCATCCTTCTTCTTGCAGTAGTCCAAAGATAGCTGGGGTGTTGCTTCCCTTCTCTAATTGTAAACAACTGTTCTTTAAATGTCCAGCCTACTGTCTCAATTTTTCTGCTTTAGTTAGGACACCATCTAATCAAAATCCACTTGTGTTCCACACAGGGTTTTCCTTTGCATGAGATAAAAGTCAGGTTAATTGACTTTAACTACAGTAACACTCACTTGGATTCTATGTTTCTAAATTCCCTTCATGACTAGTGGGTGCCCTTTCTCTTTTTTCCCTGTTATTTTACATACCTGTTACTTGTATTGACATTGCAATGACCCTGGTTGATCAAGAGATGGGGGTAACAGAGACTTAAGTGATCAGTTACAAAAGCAGCCACTTGTTTACAAAACTAGTTATAAACAGACATTCTAATGGCAAGGAAAGATTCAAATCTGGCTATGCTGAGAGGCCCCATCTAAATTAAAATTAACAGATGGTCCTGATAATATGCCTCTGAAAAGCAGTATACATATAAGCACTGAATCTGAGCCACTTATGGACTCCACTCCCATGATACTGAAGCACTCTCCAAGTTTTGGTGAAAGCCACTTGGAACTAACTATTGCTCTGAGAAGTGGCCATTACCTCCCTGTTGATGGATAGTTGCCAGGAACTCCCCAGAGGAGCTCCCGTACATGATGCATCACCACTCCTGTGAGCCTTAACAAGAGGTTCATAACCTTCCCCCTTTTACTGCCAACTGAAATGCATGCTTACATTGTTGTCATGTGGATTCCATCCAATAAATTATATTGTGGTTATATGCATTTGGTTTGAGTAATAAGTGATCACTTTCTGTTCCAGTGGAAGTTAGTACTTTAGAGAGATCTAGACCTTATATCACAGTACCTGAGTCATTCTTTCTCTATTTTTTCTATTTCTTTGATCCTTTCAATGGAAATATTAGACAATGTGATATTTTAAATGGGTGGCATCATTATTATCTTGAACCAGAAGTCTGCATTTCTGTATTAGTTGGCATATGCCAGTTCCATTAGCTCTAAATAGAAGTATTTTATACCATGAATGGGAAGAAAAGAAAGAAAAGGAGAGAAGGAAGGAAAGAACAAAGGAAAAAGTACCTAGACAATGAAGTAGAAAAACACCACAGTGACTCACAAATTTATGATTAACTTTTTCTAAATGACAATAGCTTGGTAACCAATAAAAACAGTGGCAGACACCTCATAATATTAAATTATTCTGAAGGGAAACTCACAATAAATAGAAATGTACTAATATATGTCTAATTTCACTAAGATAAACCCTTCAATCTGCCAAATTAATCCTCTGTGTTTACAATAGAGCAAAGTCAAGGCTGACCCTTGAGTAACCTCAAGCTGAAGTTGTGTTCTTTTTGGAAAACAATGGAGTAGTTTTAGCTTAAAAGTTTCTCTTTCCACAGCTTGACAACGTGTTCAGGTGTTGCAGATTTAGCCAATCTCTCAGCTTTACAATGCAATCATTTAGATGAAAAGCCGCACTTACATATGATGGCGCAATTGTGGGTGCCCTCGGTCAGCTCTCGGCCTGTTGGCACAAGAACTCTTGGAAGACAGCTTGGTGTCTGGCAGCAGTCTTTGTGCTGAGTGGACGCAAAAGTTCCAGCTGTCCTCCCTTCATACATGACTTCCTGGCCCTGGCTTCAGTCACTTCCTGCATTCCCAGTTACCTGGTATACCCTTTATTCACTTGTATCTTACAAAATATCCATTTTAAACAGTCAAATGAAACAAATTCTCTCAAATTTGGCTTGCAATCAAGCAACACCATTTTAAAAATTTAAGTTCTACATAGTTTTACTAAATGATGGTAGACTGTGATGCAGCCATTGAAAATGTTTATGAAGAGATTTTTAATGTGAAATTGTAATGATAGAGAAAAATTCTATAACATAAAGCAAAAATAAGAGCAATAAAAGAAGTTTATTATGCGATATCAACCAAGACATACAAAATGTTTCAGAAAGAGTGAAAGTTATTATACTAAAATTTAGTAGCTGTCCCTCAAGATGGTAGTCTTATTCATAATAGTTTTTTTTTTCTTTATAAATATCTTCAAATACAATTACATTTACTTTTTCTCAGCCAACTTGGAAATTTAAGAATTTAGTAACTATAGATTTTTATTAATGTGAATGTCAAATAAATCAGTGCATTCTAACATTGCAATCATAGTATTATTTCAACTAAAAATAATATATAGAAAAGAGACTTGATGAAAATATGGGGAAATGTTAACAGGAATGATCTACTCTATGTGGGATAATGACTGACTGCTATTTCACTACATTTCAAAATACAGCTCTACTCTCAAGATTGTGCCCATTGGTGATATATTAATTTTCAATATAAAATTAATGATTACACAAGACAAAAGAGGATGAAAACACAACAGCACCACACTCTCAGTACTTCTAATAAATCAGTATCCTCCAAATACTTTGGGTAAAAGAAACAAAGTAGAAGATCTTAGAAACTGAAGATCTTCACATCATATATCTCAAGATAATATATTTCACACTCCCTACTTCACAAGCAGCAAATAGTTTTTCAAAGTTATTTTTATACTAAAGTGAAATCAACCCAAATGAGAGGAAATCCTGTGAGAAAAGAAAAGAAAGAAACACTTCTAACCAAAAACTCATCCTAAAGCTAGGATCCTTGCAGAACTCTGGTGTGAAATGAAGAGGTACTAGGAAAATACATTTATTATTAAAACACAGGGCCCCCACTACCTTCCTCTTCTTCTCTTTTTATTTTTCCCTTTATTTGTTTGTTTATTGGCTTTGGGAATACATTTTCATCTACCAAGGCAGGTGAAAAACTGGTATGTGCTGTATTTCCACAGTCCAGGAAGTCAATTGCTAACAAATGTTCACGTCACCTGGATAAGCGTCTTCCTCTTTGTTGAGAGGATAAGATAGCAAGCTGAAGCAGTGACCTGAATTAGGAAATATTGTTGTAATTTCTAAAGGAAGGAACTGTGAACATCTTCAGGAGGAGTCACCAAATCATCAAAATTAAAACCCTACAGACTTGACATTAGTGTGAAAATGGATATAGCCTTTGCCTAAAATGAAAGTCACTGCTGATTTATTCATCAGGATACACTGACGTGATATTCATAGGATGAAGATAAAACACAAACAACTAAATATATCAGGAAATGTTAGGTGTTGACCATAAGTTCACTATGTTAACACAAAGCAGCAAAGGAATAAATAAATATTAAATCCACTTCTTTATCTTTCCATAACTTGAAAAGTAAATAAATTATTTTTTTCTATTATGAATAAAAAGATATTTTAAGAAAATACTGGCTCCTGGCAGTAAAGTTAAAATTTCCTTTTCATTTAAGGGAATTTATTTCATGATTTATTTTGAATAATTTGACACTTAAGTGTCCTTTATTTGTATTTTCTTTTCAAAACAGGAATTGATAAATTTAGGGATGGGAAAAATGGCAAATTTTATTATTTTTTTATTTAAGACACGCAGCACTTTTTAATTTTAAGTTCAAAGATTCATCCCCAGAATATAAATAGAAATGTATTTAAATACATTTAGAACCAAATAAAGAAACTAATAAGGCAAACACTGCTAATATACACATCCTATACACTCTAATTTCCATACCAACTTGAAAGAATTATTATCCATAATATTGTATATTATTACAAGTTAGAGAACTTATTATGTCTTTTTTTTCAAATTTCAGAGATAGAGGTTTATAAAAAGTTTACAACAGAACATTTGATTTATATTACCACAATCATTTGCTTCAAAATCACCCCTTTTCAACTAAAAATCCTAAGGGAGCTTGAAGTTGCTCTTCTGTCATATTTTTAACCAAAATCAGAAAAACAAACACAAAAACAAAACAAAAAGCCATGAAACCTTCAATACTTTCAAGTTGAAATTTCAGCCCACTGTTTATTTTTCTTGGTGCTTCCAAAGTGCTAATTACACAGAGAACTTGACATTCAAAGTTGGTTTGGAAAAAGAAAGAGGGGCACAGTCTGTGGGGATGTGGCCCAACTACCAATAAATATGGACGACAATAGCCCTCATAATAGCTTTCATTATGACTTTATATGCCTTCACTAAATTTTTCAAGATAGGAAAAGATATTAATGGGAAAGGGAGAAAATCTCATAATTATCTCATTTAGTGTTTAAGTTAGAGGCATTAATCCTATTTAAGACAAAAATTCAGGATCGTTCATATCAAAATCCATTAATTTCCAAAGATAGATCTTTATCATGCTGTTTATTTTCATATTGAATTCTACTGCCCTCCATTTTTCCTTAATACTATTTTTCTAGTTTATCCCCCTACGCAAAACCAGAAATATATTCAGATAAATAGTTTAGGAAGCTTTTATCTCTTTTTTGTAGCAGAGTTTGTACTAAATTTAGATAAGCTTTATAATATTTGTAAAACATTTCATCAAGAGAAGCTACAAAAGACAAAAACTACAATTCTGACTCCCTTTTAGGTCTATAATTTTTGTTCCTCTATTTTAAAATGCTATTTAAAAACATAAATTCACATTTAAACATTTAAATGATTCAAAAGTTTCTTTTATAAAAAAAAGATTTATTTATCTATGTGGAGGAGGGTGTGTGTGTGTGTGTGTGTGTGTGTGAGAGAGAGAGAGAGAGAGAGAGAGAGAGAGAGAGAGAGAGGATTCACCAGAGATAGAGTAAAGTGCAGAATAGGTGGATTGACTGAAACACACTGCTGAGCGGAGCAGCCGGTGAGACAGGAGAGGTCTGCTGTGCCATGTGGGTCAGCTCCCTGGCCAGTGATGGAACTTGTTCTACAGTGGCTGCCAATAGCTTCATAGTGCTGAGACCTAACCACTTAAGCCACCAGGAAGGCCATGATATAAAAGTTTTTTTTAAAAATTCCCATCTCCTTTTCTTCTCCCTTCAAATCTAAGAGGTAGGTGTGTCTTTTTACTCCTCTTTCTACAGTATAGAAACATGCTTAAACATGCATTTATTTATGTGTATGTGTACATCTATACACATGTTCACATAAAAATAGGGGTATTTATTTTCATACAGAAAATGTTCTATATATGATTTCATAATGTAATTTCTTCATTTTTCATCCTTTCATCATGGACATACATCTGTTTAAAAATAAATGGTGAAATTATATTCATAAAATAGATGTAACTTAATCTTGTCAATGGACTTTAAATAATCAATATCATGGTTATTTAACCAAATTCCTACTGATGAGGGTGTCAATTTTAGTCTTGAGTATATAAGCATGTCTAAATATTCAAACTATATGAAATGGTCTAAAACATAGACTAAGCCCTCCTGTTCCTTTTCTAAAATGTAATCAATTTCAAACAGTTCCTGTTTAAGACTTTGAATGGGTAACATTATAACATTTAAATAATAAGCAATTGTATGTTATTTGGTAGTGTTTGTTAATTGTGTTTACTTAAAATGAAGAACTTACTTCTTACTTTGCTTTCCCTTTCCCTATCTTCATTTTATCATTTTTCATGTTGTTAAATTTTATAAATTTTATGTTCTATGGTATCTAATGAACAACTGGTCTTCCCTAACCAGTATACAAAGTGAGTCTATGACGGCACCTGTTATACTCTGATGGGGGAGGGAACCAGGGGAAGAGAGTATAGTCCCTGGTGCATGCCCAGATGTTTCAAACACTGACTTCCAAAGGACTCTTCTAAGTTTGTGTTTGCTTTTCTAGCACAATCAGGTTTAATGAAAACATGACAAATTATTGTGACCAAAACGTGGACCCAGCTCTGCAGAAAAGAAGTTTTGTACCCCCACAGCAGTGCCCTTCTGTTTTCCTGGATCATTCTTCCCATTTGTACACTGAAAGATAAGTCTGTCCTTGCTAACTTCACCATTTTAATATCTAAAGTATTGAGCATCATAGTGATAAACATTGTAGGTAAAATGACACTGCAGGCCCAGAAGCAGAATACTTGCAATCCTTACTTCTAATTCCACTTTTCTAAATGTTCCCAAGTGATTACCAAAGGCATGTCCTCCTTAGTGCCTCCATCATTTTGTTACTTAGAGATATTTTGAAAATAGGCAACCACTGTGCATGACTATAAGGGTTATTTTTGTTTGCCCAAAAGAGCATTTCTACTAAATCCTAGTGCATTTTAAAGTATAAAATTATCATTTACTCCCTCCACCATAATAAAAGCTGGGATATGATTCCATGTTGTAATAAATAGAGCAAACAGTACTTTTATTCCTGCACTTTTCCACCCAGAACCTACAATCATTTTCGTCTTTCTCTCTCTGGGAATTGGAGCTGCTGATTCACATGGCTACATTTGGGCACACAAAGCAGAAAGTTACACGTAACTCAAGCAGGGCCTGCGAGCAGTCTTTCAGTCATTCCATCAAGTCGGGAATCATTCCTGGTAGATCTATCACCACCAATATGAACTCAACATTTCCCTCTCTGTTTCCTTAGAGGAAAGGCCGACCTAACACTTTGGCCTTAGCAGCCCCCACAGATGCTGCTCAGTGTCTCTTCCTGCCAGTTTTGGCTCAGCATGGTGTCTCCTGGGCCCACTGACTGTCGGTTGCCATAACGACAAATCAGCAGAGGAGGGAGGCCTGGCGGAGCCATGGTTGGGCCAGGTGGAGAGGAGGAGGTTGAACAGAGAGCTGAGCCACACCAAGTCCCCAGTCCCAGCAAGAATGATCTGGAGGCAGGTGGCCATAGGAAATGAGGAAGCTGCTGCTAGGGTAGCGGTGATGTGGAAGAAGCAGAAAGTCATTACACATTAGAAAGTCAGGTCTCAGATGCTGCTAAAGTTAAAGAGTAGTAAGAAGAAGCTGGTGAGAAAAATTGAAGAAAATAAAAAGACTAAAAGGCTTATAGAGAAGTATAAGAAAAATGGAGACCAAAAAGCAAGATTTCTGCTGCTAGAAAAATGTCAACCTCTGGTGTTGTGACTAAAGTAAAAATATGGGCCTTTTCCATGGTCCATTTGTGTTTGGACTAATGCTGTTTTAACATGAAATTAGAGCGAAGGGAGAGAGATCAACTTCAGGACAGAAACGATGCATGCTGGTTTTGGTTATAATAGACTATTGGTGCAAACCTTATTTAAATTTGTAAACTGTGTATCAAAATACCTAATTTGCCTTCTTCCCTGAATTTTTAATGACTTTTGTGAATTATTGAATATGTAAATGTTTGATAAACTCTAAAATAGTCTACCAAAAAGAGTTCATCATCTTCTCTTGATTTTATCATTATCAGTATTTAATATAATGTACTTTCTCCTAATCTCCATTAAACTATCTTTGGAAGATTCTTTTTTAATGAATTATAAGATGTTTTGACTTACGTTTTTCTCACAGAAGTAATAACCAAGCAAGGTTAGATACCTTTCATCTATCATAGTTACTATTGCTAGAAATTAAGTACCAGAGGAACCTAACCTAATTAAAATATCCCTAACTGCAGTCAAGCAAACATGCCCTTATGCTGCGTATCTTTCATTGATTCATTTTTCTCTGAACCCAAGTGCCCAGGAAAAGAAAGTCCAATAAGGAAAGATAAAAATATATATTATATAACTCTACAGAAAGCAGCAGGTGAGAGTGACTTTAGAAATCAAGTAGCATAATGCTTCTTAAACTTGAATTTGAGATGGTTCAGCTGATAATCTTGTTAAAATACAGATTCTGATTTGGAAAGTTTTGGTGGGGGAAGACAGTTCCCAGGTACCCTGCTTCTGCTGGATGTTGAGAAACATGAATCTATTAGCGTTGTATTTAAGGATTTTGACTTGCAGAACATTTTCATTTAATACAATACAATCTGATAAAACAACTAAAAGCACACTTAGGAAGACTGAAATTTTGGTGGGAGGTTCAGCAACCTAGTTGGGTTTCTGTAAGAAGTCATAGGCCCTGTGAACTTTTGAATTGCTTTCTAGGCACTTCTGTGAAAAATCTTGGAAACATTACAATGCGATAGGAAATGCATAGACTAATCTAAACACTTCTTTTAATCAGAGAATAGGGACTCAAGAGTTTAAATAGTAGCAAAGCACTTATAACATTTGATACCTATATGTACACATATACCCGATGAACATATACTTAGAACATTGAGACAAAAGTGTTTGTAGATTTACTGTAAAGAACAGTTGCTGCTTGTCAGTATCAAAGTCCTAGTTGGTAGGAAACCTTTCAGAAGGTTAAAAAAAAAAAAAAACCAACTCTACCTCACTCAATCTAAAGCTCATTTTAGTGATTTCAGATCTAGATGGAATGAAGTTAAAATTTAAGAACAGTTTTATATTGTTAATGGTTGTGATTGAAGAAGTTTAAGAATGATTTTTTGAGGAGTTACTGTTCCAGATCAATCATGGAAAATGATTGTAAGAAAAGGTGACCAACATGATGGAAGTAAAGACATATCAAGTGAGCAAATAGAATATAAAATAGTGGGAGAAGATAGGAGCTGAAGATGATTGGAGAAAAGGTCTGGATTTGGTAAGTATAGAGGAGCAAAGCTCACATTTGGGCTGTGCAGGAGTGTCAAGTATTACTTGGCACCTCAGTATGGGTGGTCTCTGTTTTCCCTGAGGGCAGGATTTTATCCCAGTCCTAGACAAAAGGTAAGCCAATAGTATTTGCCAAATAAATTGCTAAAGATAGAGATCTAAATGAACATATTCAGCTCTGATTTTTATGCCATGCCCTATAGAAACTTGCAGAGCATATTTCACAAGGTGAGATTAGGACACCAACTAAAGGGGCATCATGAATTTCAAAAGTAAGAAGAAACAGAAAAATTGAGAAAAATTGTTCAAAAACTGTCAATGACTCTCTGAACAATGTTGGTAATCTTAAAGATAAGGACAGGAAGTAAGGAGGAACTGTAGAATGTGAATGTATATCGGTTTGCTTCAAGAAATTTTCCAAATAAAGTAAATGTAAAATGCATTAGGTTTAAAATTAAGACAAATGGTTGCTGATGCATTAGGAGGAAAAGGTCATTTTGTTCCTAATTAGACAGAAAAGTAAATAGGGGTCAGGAACAAGTATTCACCAAATTTTACCTTATTTATTTACTTGTGATTTTCAGTTTTATCTTCATAATTCATTAAAATTTTTCTTCATCAATATTTTATTTTTCTATTTTCAGATTTGTCTGTTACCTATCCAAGTTTTCTTTGTTTATTTTACTATTTGTAATTTGAAAATATTTTTCCAAATAATTTACATGCAAAGTATATTCATATAGCTTCATTTAATTATATACATAACATTTTCAAAAATTTGAGAATCTCCACTTACACACAGAAATATGAAACTTTTTTGCAAGCAGTTATATTCTGTTAAGATTTTGTTGTTGTAATTTAAGATTTCATATCCAAATGTTTTGATTTTTTTATCATTTTTAGTTTCTTGTAGAAAAATTGCTTAAAAATTTTCTACTGTTTTTAATTTCTCATTGTATTAACAGAGATTGAAATATTGATTCTATGGTTTTATTTACTCACTGCTCTTCTTTCTAACACAATCTAATCTCCATTGGCTTTAAGTACTCACCATATTTTCCTTTATAGCACACAATTCACAATTCTCATTTTTAGTTTTTTCATTTGGTCCATTTCTCAGTCAGCTGGAATGCTTTTTTTTTTTTTTTAAATTTTAGAATAGAATAAAAATTTGGAATGTAGTAAAATGTTTGGAATCCTTTTAAATCTAATAATATCTCTGTATTGCTCTCAAATATAAATGATAGCCTGTCTAGCTATCACATTTTTGGCTTTCAATATATTTTCTCAAGTATCTTATGTTCATTTCTCTTCCCTGTTTTCAAATTGTGGAGAGTCTGATGTCAATTTGAATTTTTTCCTTTTATAAGTAACCTCTTTCCCCTATCATATTTGTAGTTTCGTATTTCCTTGTAATGCATTATTTTCATTATCACATTTTTAGATAGAAGATTTTTCCTGGATTTTAAGTCCCTACAACCAAGAAAATATTTTATTATTTCTTTGGTAATTGCTTTTCCTATAATTGCTCTATTTTTTTCTTGCATGTCTCTTATCCATTGTCATTGATGCCATTTGTATTTTTGATTCATACACTTATCTCATTTTTCTTTTACTCTAAATTCTGAGACAATTTCTCAATCTTTATAGTAAGTCACTGATTCTGGACTTACTATAAGTTTTCTGGAACAGTCAACATATATTTTCTGCCTTCATGCTATAACAAACCTTTGTTCATCATCCTCTTCATCTGAAAGCTATCTTTTCTGATTGGTTCCTTGTTCAGAACACAATATTATCCTGATTCAGAGGAATTTTTAAAGATGAGTCTCTATTTTGAAGTAAATCTGTTCTGTAGATTTTCAGAAACGTTCCTCACACACTGAAACACTGGCAGTCATGGTAATCGTAGGTTTTTTTGCTTATCTCGCAAGAACAGCAAGACAGGCTTGTGACAATGGAACAAAAATACCTCAAGCCATTTTATTTTTTCAAAAGATTTATTTATTTAATACATACAGGAACCGGGGTACAGGCCAGAGTTGAGGGGGTGAGAGGATTCACCAAAGACAGAATGGGAAACAGGCAGACCTACTGAAATACACTGCTGAGGTAAGCAGTGGGCTAGACAGGAGAGGTCTGCAGCACCATGTGTGTAGCACCCTGACTGGGGATTGAACTCATGCTGCAGTGGCTGTGGCTAGCTTCTTAGGTTGTGTCTTAACCCCTTCTGCCACCAGGGAGGCTCTCTACCCATTTTAAATAGGGGAATGAATCCTTGATTTTTCATAAGTTGGCAAGGGTGTCTCAGAGTGCAGGCCCAAGAAGAGTGTCTACTGTCCTCAGGGGACATCTCATCTCCTGGACAGAAAATAGCCATAGAAGATAGACTAAGATGCCTGTCTCAAGGTTATTAACATTCAGAAGCAGTGGTACTCAGTGTGCTGTAGTTCCAGATGTAAATTCAACTCACACCACGATTTGGCAGACAGCAACTTCTACCAGCAGATTCTACCAATTTGCGTTTCTGCAAATAAACATTGTACTCTGAGTCAGTGAATTATTATCACTGTACTTTCTCAAGGATGTCAGCTCTGCCTACTGACTTCTCAAAGATTCACCTTTGCCTCTGGCACCTGTTGTATACTTCTCAAAGCCTGTGACGTCTTCTGTTACTTCAAATTGTTATTGCCCTCAGGCAAACTTCTCTATCAGTTCTATCTCAGCCCTGCCTTCACTACACTATGTTTTATGAAAATCCCTCCAAGCAGGTGACATAAAAGTTATACTCCCTTCACTTTTAGGACTTTATGGAGTTTACTCGATTTATATTTATTTTTATTCATCTTGGTGGTAAATGGATGACTTACATAGTGGATGAAGACTGCCATGTCTATCCTGTGTGGTGTGTTTCTTTTTTATGTTGCACATTTCTGACATTGGGAACAAGCTAGTACTGTTTTCTAAAGGTGATCAGTGAACTTCTGAGAATAACTGCAATTCTGGAATCTCCAAATCAGCTGTATCCAACAGAATTTTCTTCAGTGAAGAAAATTATTTGAGCTGTTCAATTCAGATGCCATGAGGCTTCTGCAGTCATTGAGTAATTGAAATGTTGCTTGTGGAATATAAATGAGGAATTGAAAATTAAATTTAATTAATTTAAATGTAAATAGTCACATAAATCTAGTGATTAGTGTATTGGACGGCACAATCTTAGACATCATTTAAGTTTAAACATCCTTGAAAATGGAAGTCCCCAGGGTCTCACATTAAACCTACAAAACCTTAACCCTCTGTGTGTTGGAGGGAGGCTGCATCTTTCGAAATTGCCCCCATGATTTTTAATGTGCATACAGATGGTCTTATATGATTGGTATGATATCAGATAATGAAAATGACACTTGGAAGAATAATTACCTTGTGTTACACTGAAATTTCATGTAAATTAAGTAATAATAGGATACATTAGAAGAAATTCCACCGGAAAAAGCTGAACATGTGAGACATCTCCCTCCCTTGTCGGAGGTAGACATCTGTGTACTATCTTGTCCATTCCATAAGGAGAATCCTTTTCAAGAATAATCTTAGCAACCTCTGAGGGTCAATTCCAGATAGGAAACATATTTGCTATCTAGATCAGGGAGAGAAACACTTTTACCATAAAGGTTAGATGGTGAACTTTTAGGTGTTGTGGTCCATATGCTTTTGGTCACTATGCAATCTGCCATTGTAGCATGAAAACTGTCATAGACCATATTTCATTTTGTATAGTGTGTGATTGTGTTCTAGTAAAACTTTATTTAATGATAATGAAATCTGTTTTATAGAATTTTCTCATGTAATGAAATATTATTGCTATTTTTGTTTTTTCTTCAGTTATTTAAAATATAAAAACTATCCTTAGTTCTTGGGCACAAGATAAACAGATATCAGGCAGGATTTGGTAGTTTTCCAACCCTATCTAGTTTACAGCTAAGCCCTCTTCAATGTCTATATTTTATGAATCAAAAACATTTTGCTATACATTTTTTGGAGTAGGACATTAGTCTATAAGTATGTTTTAACTCTTTACATCTTCTTATGATATCAGGATCTGTGCAATTCAGTATGTAAAACACAGACATAGTAGTGATAATTTCCTGAGACTAAGTCTTTACAATAAGTGTGGTTAATGTGTATCTAGGTATGAAGGAAAATATACTGATATCTTAGTTATTTGCCCTTCAATCTAGTTTAAAATTTTTGTAAGATTTTCAGGAAAGTTACTGTTGATTTTTATTTAAGCAAAACAGATCAATAAAGTATTTATTTTGAAATATTCTAGTGATTCTATTTTTACATAAGAACCAAGATTCTATTTTTATCTAAATTGCAATCATGTTCAAGTTGAAACTATATTTATTTCTACAACTCTACTATTAATTTTAGTTAACATTTAACTTCCTTCTATGCATATTAATATGGATGAATAAGCAAAAAAAGCTAAGCTTCTTAGAGACTTGCTAAGAGATAATTGTGAGGATTCCCCCAAACATCAATTACTATCACCCAATTACCCCTGACCTGTAACGTGCCCTCCCATATTACATTTCTGGTTTAGAATATGTGCTACAAGGCCCTCCCCTGTTGGCACAGGCGCTTGAGTGCTGCACTGTGAAGCAGTCCGCAGCCTCTGCAGTTTGGGTTGGATCCTGGCCGGCCTGTCGGCAAGGGTCCCACATGGCGAAACAGACCACTCTTGTCTCTCCCGCTGCTCCCCTCAGCATTGTATTTCATCAGTCTGCCTGTTCTGTTCCTTATTCCTTATGGTTCTGTTCCTTATTCCTTATGGTGAATCCTTGCACCCTCCCACTCATCTGGCCTGTACCCCAGTTCTTGTATAAATAAATAAATAAATCTTTAAAAAAAAAAAAGAATGTGTGCTATGCTAGAGGTGATTTGGTGGTGGGCACATTATGGTGGTAATACCTGATGGAAGTATTCAAATAGTACCACAATTAACAATTAACTGATTAATTTAAAAAGGAACAGGTAATTGTGACAGAGCATCAATCTCAGCAGGGCTCTGAGGCCAGAAACAATTATATTTCCCTAACAGCTGCACACTTTACACTTTGGTTATTTGTTTATCATTTTGCTACCATTATTATTACTTCTACCTCCATTTTAGACTTTGTGATTTATGCTTCAATAAGAGAAGACAGATATCAATATACGATATGTGTGCACTCAAGCTTATAACATAAGGGCATTCTACTCTTCTATTATTGTGGATTTTAAAATTTTGTTTTGTTTTGAATTGTTTTGCTAATTAAAGACTTGAAACACAATCTCATAAACATTGGGTTATCAACAGTCATCTTTTCTATAAAGATTATCTTCTTTGGAACACTCCTGTTTACTTTTAAGCTTAAATCTTAATTTTAGTTTGCTCATTTCCCTTTTTTATATACTATTATGTTGAGCAAAATTTCAAAAGTCTTCTCTATCTCATACTTACTTACAATTCCAACTTCTTTAATAAAATTCTTCCCAAATAAATGGAAATTACTATCAACCTCTGACTGGGCTGTTAATTACTATCCTGGGGCCAAGTTGACATAGGTAGCACTATCAACAATTCTAAAAGAGAAAATCAAACACACACGCACAAAACCTTACTAAGGAGTTTTAAATAAATATACTAATTTAAAATAAAGAAGAATTTTCTAATCTATACTTATTATTCAGCATTTTCTTAAATAGAATTTGCTAAAACATTGGAGTGTTGATGCAGAGAAATTCTTAATCAAGAAAAATACAGAAACAACATTTCTGTCCCTCTCCTTGAACTCTAAACATAAGAAATACAAAAGCATTACATTAAAGTAAGAGGAAGAAACATCATTATATTAAAAACAAAAAAATCCAAGCCCTATTCTGATTATTCTACAAAATGATATTTATTGACCAGGTATGAGATTTTTGTAGCTAAAAGAGATTTTTAATAACCCTTTATTTTGTACATAAGAAATGAAGTCTGGAAAAGATAGGTGATTGTTATTCATTTGTAGTAGAATCAGCACAGAAGGACTTAAAGTATAGTTTTTTAGCTTGCTTGAAGTGGGAGGTGAGTTCTGCTAAAATGACTTAATTTCAGATGGCTTTTTGGGGGGTCAATAATAAATTTTATATTTAAAAAATCGCTCACATTTATACTTCATCTGCTGTTGTGTAACTTGTAGACTGAGATAATCAATATGTTAATATTTTACCTTGATTCCCAGAATATAAGTAGCAACACTAATATGGAATTATTCCATTTGATTTAGCAAATAGGTCAAGAGATATGAACAGATGATAAACAATCAGCACCATCATCTTTAAACAAATTTTTTATACACTTTGCTAATACCAGTATTCCTTATACACGAATGACCAAGACTATGAGAATATCTTCACTTGGGTGATAAGTATATACATCAACATTGTGTAAAATTGGGACATGGCACAGATTTCAGAGCCTGAAATATCTGGTCCAACTGAGCACCTCTCAGTATAGCCTATGGGTTTGGAAAACTGCATACTCATTTGTCAAACAAATCTATACAAGAAAAGATAGTATAGTATCGTTAGCGAAATTGATTGAAATTACATGTAAAATACCTATTAGAGTGTCTGAAGTAATATTCACTCAAATGCAATTCTCTTCCTTCTGTTACTCCCTGTAAAATGTCCTGTAGTAATTTGCTAAATATTGCCATTTTGGTCTGACAGAATTATTGCAACTTTACATACCTAACTGCTACAGTTACTTAAACAAGGATGATATATAATTGCTGAATTATAAAACCACTAGCCCAAGAGATTAAAAACCATCACAAGAAGCTCAAACTTCTCATCTCTCATGACCACTGAGCCAAAAGTAAAGTGAGTGATTTCCCTTCTGCATCTTATGAGGAGCACAGAAATAGAAGTTTGGAAGAGTCAGACTTCAGACTTCTGGCAAAATAAAACGAGTAGGCTACTTTTATTTTTTTGCCTTTTTAGAAAGAAGAGAGGTTGGGGATTTGTGCTCTGACAGCTCATTCAATGACTCTCCTGAAAGTGGTGGGAAAGAACTTGAGAAGCTAAACTTCAAAGGGAAATAATATGAACATAGCTCCATGAAAAAAATAAGTAGCCCTGCTTTACACGCCAACCCTGACAGCTATTATTAGACCCCACTGGTTAATTAGACAAACATATTTGGCTAATTTCCCTTCAAATTCACCATCAATGTCAACACATTTGGATAATCCTAAAAGGCTGGGAATTTACAAGTCATAAACATTTAACAAAATAGCTAAGCTTCTTAAAATACTTTTCCCATCTGTGTTAAACCACAGAAAATCTAACCGGAACAACATTATATCCCCCAGCCTACATGGGTTTTTATTAGTGATAGTAAGTCACTTAGAGCTCCATGCTTTAAGTGTAGGGGAAAAAACACAACACAACAAAACAAAACAAAAATGCAGGTCTTGGGTACATTAATAACCTAAGATTAGTAGAAAAAGAACCTATATGCAGTTAAGTGACCAGTTTTCACTTGGCCAAAATATACATATTAAACCCCTAGCATATTAGCTTTTGCCAATTGGGAATCACGAGTCAACAAAGCTCTATGCAGCCTGGCTCCAACTAGCCCCCCTTCTGGGCTGAAGCCAGACTTGTCTCATGTGCTTTCTTTAAATTCACCTGTTCTCCCTTCCCTAGGCATTTCACGGATGCCTGGAACACTGTCTAGTTGTTCCTTCTTCCACTGGGTTTCTGCTTAGACGTTACCATCATCTCCAAGGAATGGTCTCCGAGTCCTTTCCCAGTAGGTTTTTGTCTCTGGAAAGTCTCTGTCCTGGCACTATATTCATTTATTTTACTTCATGCCCCATATTTTGTAATTACACATTATTAATTTGTTCTCTTGCTCAGTGTCTGTGCCCCTCTTTATCCTCGCCTGTTGCCTGTGCACTACACAATACCTGTGCTCAGTAGACATCTAGTGAAACAATCAATCCACAAGAAATGGATGCATGTGTCTCTGGTCTGTAACAATTTTGATTGCATATCAATAAAAAGGATCAAATCCATCATCTGTCAAACTTTGCCATATACAGGATCTCTATAAAATGCTAACAAATTACTGTTTAGATTTTTGGTAAGTTTAAGATTCTACTGTCTAAATGCAATTTATTTTTTAATTAGGAAACTTGAAATATCCAGTGTATATATAAGCCATGACACACAATAAGAAAAAAGGTATTTAGACTATCCACAGTAGTTCTTTTTAAAATCTCCCTTTGATGGGCCTCCCCAGTGGCGCAGCGGTTGAGTGCTGGGCTGCAAAGCTGCCCGCAGCCTCTGCAGCATCGGTTCAATCCCCAGCTACCGAACGAGGGTCCCACATGGCATGCAGACCTCTCCAGTCATGCTCACTGCTCACCTCAGCAGTGTACTTCGTCGGTCTGCCTGTTCTGCTCTCCGTTCTGGCTCTGGTGAATTCTCTCACCCTCCCGCGCTTCTGACTGTACCCAGTGCTTGCATAAATAAATAAAAATAAAATTAAAATAAAATCTCCCTTTGGCATACACACATACAGTCTGCTTTTATAGCCTGAAAGAGTCACATACCAGCACCTTTCCAGGTGCTCAACTCTCTCTGGCCCTCTAAATTTTAACTTCCTAAGCACCATTCTCAAGGTCATAATGGTTCCTGCCTAAGAACACCCAACTACAAACCAACTGCCAGAGTAAGCCTCAGTCCCCCACACCAGCACTGTCAAGGTGAGTATTTTACCCTTAGTCTTGGTCACTGGGTTCCAAGCCCACCAATTCCCTGTGCATCCCTGCCTACTGGCACCCCTGATAACCTTTCTTTGAGGCTGGTGGTGGTGGTGATAGCTGGGGTGGGGTCCTGCATTTTGAGACTTGTAACCACCTTCATAGCTGCATCTCCAGAAGGAAGAGACCAGGCGGTCTGACAAACAGCCCAAGCCATGGGTCTACAACCTTCAACCCAGCAGAACTGGATTGCGGTGAGGTGGGGAGAAGGGTGAGAGTGGGGACTTGGTAAGTGATTTCTGACCCCACAAAATATAGTTTTTGATGAGAATAAAGTATCATCTCAAATCTCTTCTATGAAAACCAGAAGGCAAACATGAAAGGAAGGAAGGAGGGAAAGTAGGTAGGTAGGAAGAGAGGGGGGGAGGGAGGAATAAACCACTTTCTTACAGGACAGGGAGAGGGGTACCTCAGAACCCTCAAACCTGCCTGCTCTAAATAGGTTCTGCCATCTGCCGCATCAAGACAAAACATACCATAGTACATGAGATCTTTCAAAGAAAGGAACTTTTTTTTAAATAATAAATTTTATTTTTATATTCCCCATACAATTGCAACCCCCCCATTCTGAACCCAATCCCTCCCCTCCCCACCCCCTACCCCCCATAGAGTGTCTCTGATTCACAGTTTTTTGTTGATTTTGATTTTCACTTTCTTATAGTTATTCTTTTTCCTGGTGCCTTATTTAAGTTTTCTAGATTCCTGCTATGAGTGAGACCATCCGGTATTTTTCTTTTTCTTTCTGGCTTATTTCGCTGAGCATGATCCCTTCCAGCGCCATCCATGTTGCTGCAAATTGCATGTGTTTATCTTTTTTGAATGCTGAGTAATATTCCATGGTATATATGTACCACATCTTCTTGATCCAGTCATCTATTTTTGGGCATTTGGGCTGTTTCCAAAGCTTAGCTATTGTAAACAGTGCTGCTATAAACATAGGGGTGCAGGTGTTCTTTGGAATTGATGTTTCTGTGTCCTTTGGGTAAATACCTAGGAGTGAAATTGCTCGATCATATGGAAGCTTTATGTTTAGTAGGTCCAGAAATCTCCACACAGCTCTCCATAGTGGTTGGACCAGTTTGCACTCCCACCAACAGTGCAGAAGAGTTCCTTTTTCTCCACACCCTCGCCAACATTTGTTGTTGCTAGTTTTTTTAATATGTGCCATTCTCACTGGTGTAGGATGGTATCTCATGGTAGTTTTGATTTGCATTTCCCTGATGACAAGTGATGTTGAACATTTTTTCATATGCCTGTTGACCATTTGCATTTCCTCTTCAGAGAAGTTTCTTTTTAGCTCGTCTGCCCATTTTTTGACTGGATTATTTTCTTTGTTGTTGTTGAGTCTCATCAGCTCTTTGCAGATTTTTGTGATCAGTCCTTTATCATTAGTGTTATGTGCAAAAATGTTCTCCCAGTTGGTGGGGTTTCTCTTTGTTTTTGTTATTGTCTCTTTTGCTGTGCAGAAGCTCTTTAATTTGATATAGTCCCAGCTGTTTATCTTTGCCTTCACTATCACTGCTTTGGGTGATGTGTCTGTAAAGATGTCTTTGATGTGCAAATCACGTAGTGTTTCGCCTATATTTCCTTCTATATATTTTATGGTTTCAGGTCTTATGTCTAGTTCTTTAATCCATTTTGAGTTGATTTTTGTGTATGGTGTGAGGTAGTGGTCAAGCTTCATTCTTTTGCATATAGCGACCCAGTTTTCCCAGCACCATTTATTGAACATTTGCTCCTTTGTCAAAGATTAGTTGACCTTAAATCTGTGGGCTTATTTCTGGATTTTCTATTCAATTCCATTGGTCTGAATGTCTGTTCTTGTTCCAATACCATGCAGTTTTGATGATTATGGCTTTGTAGTATAGTTTGAATTCTGGAGTGTGATGCCTCCATTCCCTTTTTTTTTTTTTTCAGGAGAGCTTTGGCTATTCGGGGTTTTCTGTGATTCCATATGAATTTCATCAATAATTGTTCTATTTCTTTGAAGAATGACATTGAAATTTTGATTGGAATAGCATTGAATCTGTATATTGCTTTTGGTAGGATGGCCATTTTAATAATGTTTATTCTTCCAATCCATGAGCAGGGGATGTCTTTCCATTTCTTTGTGTCTTCTTCTATTTCTTTTAACAGTGTTTTATAGTTTTCTTTTTATAGGTCCTTTACCTCTTTTTTTAGATTTATTCCCAAATATTTGATTTTTTTTGTTTCAATAATAAATGGGATTTTTTTTTTTTTATTTCTTCTTCTTCAGATTTATTGTTTGTGTATAGGAAGGCTACTGACTTTTGCATGTTGATTTTGTATCCTGCCACTTTACTGAACTGATTGATGAGTTGAATTAGTTTTTCTGTGGTGTTTTTGGGTTCTCTATGTATATTATCATATCATCGGCAAATAGTGATAGTTTGACTTGTTCTTTTCCTATTTGGATTCCTTGTATGTCTTTCTCTTGTCTTATTGCTCTGGCTAGGACTTCCAGTATTATATTGAAAAGCAGTGGTGAGAATGGACATCCTTTTCTTGTTCCAGATCTTAATGGAATTGCTTTCAGCTTTTCACCATTGAGAATGATACTGGCTGTTGGCTTGTCATATATGACCTTTATGATGTTGAGGTATGTTCCTTGTATCCCAAGAATTTCAAGGGCTTTTATCATGAATGGGTGTTGCACTTTGTCGAAAGCTTTCTCAGTATCTATTGATATTATCATATGGTTTTTATATTTCTTTTTGTTGATGTGTTAGATAATGTTGATTGATTTTCGGATGTTAATCAAAGAAAGGAACTTCAATACAATTAGTATGCAACAAAGAGGAGGGACAGATTACAGTTTCCAAATCAAGCATGTGAAGTTACCCATCCCCTTGTAGGTAAATATCCAGCCAAACAGCGTTTGCCAGAAGCAGGGCCACTGAGGTCCAGAAGCCACTAGTCTCAGACACGTTCTGGCAGGAACCTATAGAAATGGGTCAAAAACAGCCAAAAAAGTCTGGGATGATGTATTTTGGTGCTGCTTCATTTGGTGAGTATATGTTAAAGAAAATTTGTGCAATAAACGGTGCTGGTAAAATTGGGTAGCTACATGGCAAAAGAATGAAGCTTGACTACTACCTCACACCATGCACAAAAACCAACTCAAAATGGATTAAAGAACTAGACATAAGACCTGAAACCATAAAATATGTAGAAGGAAATATAGGCGAAACACTACATGACATACACGTCAGCAACATTTTTAAAGATTCATCACCCAAAGCGGTGATAGTGAAGGCAAAGATAAACAGCTGGGACTACATCAAATTAAAAAGATTCTGTACAGCAAAAGAAACAATAACCAAAACAACCAGACACCCCACCGACTGGGAGAAATTTTTTGCACACAACACTAATGATAAAGGACCGATCGCAAAAATCTACAAAGAGCTGCAGATACTCAACAAAAACAAAGTAAATAATGCAGTCAAAAAATGGTCAGAAGAGCTAAAAAAAGGAACTTCTCCAAAGAGGAAATAAAAATGGCCAACAGGCATATGAAGAAATGTTCAGCATCACTTGTAATTAGGGAAATGCAAATGAAAACTACAATGAGATACCATCTCACACCAGTGAGAATGGCACATATTAAAAAAAAAACTAGCCACAACAAATGCTGGCAAGGATGTGGAGAAAAAGGAACTCTCCTGCAGTGCTGGTGGGAGTGCAAACTGGTCCAACCACTGTGGAGAGCTGTGTGGAGATTTCTGGACCTACTAAACATAGAGCTTCCATATGATCCAGCAATTCCACTCCTAGGTATTTACCCAAAATGCACAGAAACATTAATTCAAAAGGGCACCTGCACCCCTTTGTTTATAGCAGCACTATTTACAATAGCTAAGCTATGGAAACAACCCAAGTGCCCAAAAATAGATGACTGCATCAAGAAGATGTGGTACATATACACAATGGAATATTACTCAGCAATCAAAAAAGATAAATTCATGCAATTTGAAGCAACATGGATGGAGCTGGAAGGGATTATGCTCAGCAAAATAAGCCAGAAAGAAAAAGAAAAATACTGAATGGTCTCACTCATAGCAGGGATCTAGAAAACCTAAATAAGGGACCAGGAAAAAGACTAATTATAATAAAGTAAAAATCAACAAGCAACTATAAACCAGAGACACACTGTGGAGGGAGTAGGGGAGGTGGTTTTGGGGTCAAAATTAGGGTGGTAGGAATTGTATGGGGAATATAACCAAGATGAAAATGCATACATTGTGCAAAAATGAAAAATGATGTAAAAATATATAAAATAAAATAAAATAATTCTAGCTAATAAAAAAAAGTCTAGGACAAAAAAAAGCAAAATCAAAATCAAGATAAAAGCTGCCAATGTTAACCTCCCCATGGGTCTCACCTAAATCTGTTTCAACCAGTCTAGGACCAAGAAGCAAGTGCAGTTTCTTTACATGTCTCTCTGTTCCATGTGCCTCCTCCGGGTCTCCTGGTTCTCCGTTCTTCCTCCTTTCTTCTCCAATCTCCTCTCCAGCTTATTTTCCCTCCTGCTCAACTCCACGTTTTATGGATGGAGCAGGAAACCTGGAACATCCCATTTTCCTGGGGACTACCTTGTTGCAGCTTCACTCACTGCAAGTCCTATGTACATGTAAATTGTTTTCTGTAATTTCTTTTTCTTTTTTGATCTTTATTATTTTTTTTAAATATATGTCGTGTCTACATTTCTATAAAGAATGAACAAATTTTAGGGATGCCTACCCCAGCAGGAGCAGGTCAGCCACATATTCCCTGCACATGTGGACTACAATGTACCTGCCAGGTACCCCTGAGATGCTCAGAAAAGCTGCAGCCCACAAAGGGAATTTCTAGGCTAACTGGTGCTCAAAGGCCCTGGGGCTGGCGAGCTATGTAGGAAGCAGAGGGGAAGAATAACTCACCATGAACCTTTTAAAATAAACTTCACTCATGTGCTTCAGGAGCTTGGGAGCCTCCTGTGCAGGCCTTTGGGAGACTGTGTCTTCCTGGCACCTGCCTGGCGACCACGGGCTGTGGGGAAAGAGTCCTGGCCTTGGGTGGCAGGCAGGAGAACAGCTCCACTTCCTCGTTTGTGTTTGATTCTTTCCTCTAAAACCTGTGCTGAATCTTTGCACTCACAGGAGGCACAAACTTTCAACTTGTATGCAAAAGAGCTATAAAAACAACAAAAATATAAAAGTTTTCATATATAAGGCCATCTGTTCAAGTCCACTTTGGAAACCTGTAACAGATATTTAAATACTACAGTGAAAAGGCATCTTAATATACTTTTTAAAAACATCTGAAGTAATCCGCTAAGATTAAGTGTATGTCTTTTTTTTTTTTTTTTTTAATTCCTTTTAAGGGCACTTTGCCCACTGTAGAAGGGAGAGGCTGGGGCAGGGCTGACAGAGGTTCATGCTTCAACTGGGGGTCAGCTACCCTGGAAGCCCTGTGGTGGACCCACTGTCCTGCAGGATCTCCTCCCGGCCTATCCCCAAAAGCCAGGAGGCGAGGTAGGCTGTGCATGTTCTGCAGCTTGGCTTGGAGTTTCCCAAATGCACTGTGATTGAGCGGTCTTCCCGGGCGATTTGTCTCTCCATTTGCGTCTGAGCTGTAAGTTTTGCTCAGGTAATATGAATAGCATATTAGCAGCCTGTGGCATCACCTTTCTATATGAGGTGCGCACAGTGTTCCACCAACTTGCTGCACAAAACTGCTTGGTGGTTGTCATGGCCTTGCCGTTGCTGTTGATTAGGTCCTTCTCCATTCCTTTTTTTCCCCACTTTCAATCAACCCCTCTCCTCTTTTCCTTTCTGCTGACTGAAGTCAGCTTTGGTCTTCCTAGAGCTCAGTGGAAATCTAAGAATTTGTGCTTCTGTTGTGTTTCTCTGAGGGGCCTGTTTACCCTTGACAAGCTTTTACAGAGCTTCCTTGGCAACTACATTGGGGGAGTCACAAGAAGAGGTCAAGGTTTTTGGAGGTTCTGCTGCTTCAGATTGCTGGGCTGGAAATGGTGCCAGGGAACCTCTCCTGGCATCTTTGAACGTCTGTTCCTCAGGATTCACAGCACTTCTACTGCATTCCTAGGGCTTCATTTTTCCTATAGATGCTGGTTAATGGCTGGTTAATGCCAGTGGCTTCCCCTGGCATGCAACTTCACGATGTGCAACTGAGTTTTCTTCCTGAAGCACGGAACATATTCCAGATGAATTGCTTGGGCTCATGTAGGAAGAAATCTGTGACCACTCCACAAATACATCCTTCCTGATAGTGCGGAGCCTTCCAGGATCCCCACTCTTCCTCCTGCCTGGGGCCAGCACTGCTGCCTATGCTGCTTCCACCTAGAATTTTCCAGAATGGAAGCTTTCAAAAAAGATTATGGTCATCTCCTTTTGACCCAACTTTCCTTAAATACCATTGAAATCTTGCTCACTTATGAGCAGACTTGTTTTGTTTTGTTTTTTTAATATATTTTTAAGATTTATTTATTTATTTATACAAGCACTGGGTACAGTCAGAAGCACGGGAGGGTGAGAAAACTCACCAGAGCCAGAGCGGGGAACAGAACAGGCAGACTGATGAAGTACACTGCTGAGGGGAGCAGCGGGTGGCAGGAGAGGTCTGCACGCCATGTGGGACCCTCACCGGTGGCCGGGGATCAAACCAGCGCTGCGGAGGCTGTGGGCAGCTTCGCAGTCCAGCGCTCAACCGCTGCGCCACTGGGGAGCCCATGAGCAAACTTGTTTTTAACTTTGAATGTTTTTTCATTATCTCTCTTCAAATCATTACCTATACTATGAAGTATGGCCTTTCCCCTGATAACTCAGTAACCTTTCAGTGTTCTTATGGATTCTTTTATCCTCCTACCTCTTTTACTATACTAAAAAAATATGAACTTTCCTCTCCAGTACAATTTTATGATTACTGATCAACATGTTGCTTCACTTTTCTACAGTGTAAGCCTCTAGGTTATTTTTTAAATCAAACTCTTCACCATCATGTATCATTGTCACAACATACCATTACCATCCTCAACCATTTCTGAGCCTGATTCACCATTTTCCTTTCTCTCACTTCTGTCATCATTAGTGACCCACACATGACAGTTGATATTCTGATTCATGTCCCTGTACTTCTTTGATGGTGACTCAGCAACCTTCAGCCCCAATGAATAGGGTCACATACTGGGTCTTGATCCCACATCTCCAAGATCTTTGTCTGGTCTTCTCGGAGCATCTACACATTATGGACCACATAATCCTTTATCTCCATTTTTTTAAATATCTTTTTACTTTCACTTAGATCTCTGCTTATTCATTTCCTAACAACTGCTCCTGGTAAAGCCTTGTGTCTAGTTCGGTCTCTCGTTAGTCATTTTAATGTTCACCACATTCTAAGCACCATATTTCTTGACCTCTCAGACTGTGCTTTTCCCAATCTTTATTACTTATTCCCCCTCTAGTGCTGTTTTGAATGAGTGTCTAGAAGCAATTTCTTGGTCTTCCCAAAGTGCACAGTCTCCATGGAACTCAGCTTAATGGGAGTGTGGGAAGATATTCTTCTACTCACTGTCTGAATCATCATTTATAACTTAGTCCCCATAGTGACAGGACTTTTGGTTCAAAGTTCCACAAATTATACCATGAGAGAGCTCCCATTTTTTCCATTCTCTGTACAAATTTATCTATTACATACACTTTTGTATGATATACCTCTTACTACACACAATTAAATGACCAACAAATAGGCAAATTGAACTAACAATTCCATATCAATAATAACAAAATTATGTTGCAAAATATCATTTCAGTACCTCCCTTTGGTTTGTTTTGCCTATAGTGATCTTATAAAATGGAAACATGGAATATTATATTATATCAAATACATCCTTTTCTCATGTAAAATTTGGGCTTATTTGTCATTTTATTTAGTTTAAAGATCTTCACAACAAGATGCAAAACCATTACCTTATTTTTTTTTAGCAGATTTATATTTTATCTATCACATTTAAGTATTTAAACCTCCTGTCCTTTTCCTTTTTTGTTTTTATGGCCAAATTTAAACTTATTTTTCTCCACAAATAAACCAGTTTCTTCAATATAATCTACTAAACTATTTTCTGTCGAGTTGTGTGCTATCTAAATATATTGTATCCATATGTACAAACATCTGTTTCATTAAGCTGTGTGTTCCTTTGTCAATATTGTGCTTGCTGTTAATATGACTCTATTTTGTCTGAAATCATCGTTGTGCACATCATCTTCTTTGATTCTTCCTTTTGAAAATCGATTGTTTTTAATTTGCATCTTACCAATTTTATAGTGAGTTTATAGAATGCTTTAAAATGTCCTAATAGAGTTTGCATTAAAAATGACAAATTTAGGGCCTCCCTTGGTGGTGCAGCGGTTGAGCGCTGGGTTGCGAAGCTGCCTGCAGCCTCTGCAGCGCCGGTTCAATCCCCAGCCACCTGTGAGAGTCCCACATGGGGTGCAGACTTCTCCTGCTGCCCACTGCTCCCCTCAGCAGTGCATTTTGTCAGTCTGCCTATTCTGTTTCCCACTCTGGCTCCGGTGAATTCTCTCACCCTCCCGCACTTCTGACTGTACCCAGTGCTTGTATTAAATAAATAAATAAATAAATAAACAAATAAATAAATAAATAAGAAAAATTTATACATGAATTAAGATTAATTTCAACCATAAATGTGCTACATTTAGTTTAAAGGTCTTCACAAGAAGATACAAAACCATTAGCTTAATTTCTTAGCAGACTTACATTTTATCTATCACATTTCAGTATTTAAACATCCTGTGTTTTTCCTTTTTGTTTTTATGGACAAATTTAAACTTATTTTTTATTTTTTTAACACTTTATTTATTTATATAGATATTTACATCATTGTTCTTTTTTCTTTTTCTTTTCTTTTTTTCTTTTTTTTTTTTTACAATGTTTGCTTTATTTTCTCAGGTATAGTCCCCATAGAATTTCCACCACCAATTCACCCATGTACCATAACCATAGTAATCTTTGTCTTTTTAAAAAATTCTTGTTGTGGGCCTCCCTGGTGGCACAGGGGTTAGACAGCACTATCAAGCTATCCACAGCCACTGCAGCACGAGTTCATTCCCCAGCCAGGGAGCCTCCCACGTGGCACCCACTGCTCCCCTCAGCAGTGTATTTCAGTACACTGCCTGTTCTGCTCCCCACTCTCTCTGGTGAATCCTCTCACCCCCAACACCGCTGGCTTATACCCCAGATCTTGTATGCACAAATGAATAAATCTTTAAAAAAATTAAAATAAAATAAAATTCTTATTCTTAAATTATCACTTTCTACTTTTTCTAAATGCCAGTTTTCCCATATTATTTTTCATTTGACAACTAGATCTTTTTAAGACAATCGTCCTATTTTCCTATTATTTTCATTTTCTATGTCACTATGTCCTGCTATTCCTTATTCTTAAATATCTGGGTTTATTTTGAAAGTCTTCTTGAGTTGAATGCTTTGTTCATTTGTTTTCTATATGTCTTTTATTAAATAAATGCATATAATGCTTCCAATTTTTCTCTGTGTTTGTATAACTTTATTTTGGAAGTTTTGACTTTTTCGTATCTAAGAATTTTGTCATTTTATGATTTATTCAAAAGAAATCTTGTTAAATAATGTAATTTTTGTTCTTAAGTTCTTATTTCACTATGACATAATCATTTTTTTTTGTCTTAAGGCTAGAAAACAATCTAGATGATATCAATACTTTGTAATTCGGCATATAGCTTGTATGTGTGAGGGGAAGGGCTATAGTTTGTATCCAAAACCAATAAAAATGTTGGGTATAAATTTCCCAATCTATCTGTTAGACACAGAATGTTTTAACCTACTGGATAAATTTACTTACTTTTTGGTGTCTTTGATCTTTTTTTTTTTGATGATTTTTAGATTTAATTTTAGTAGATATGGACTATCTTATTCTTTATAATACTCTTTTACACTCTAAATCATTTTGATCTCAACCATTTTATTTGTCTTAAATTGTGGCAAAATCTCTATAATTAATTTGACACATTTCATTCCACTTATTTTTTATCTCTCGGTTATTTATTTATTTATTTATAAAGATTTATTGATTTATGAATACAAGAGCTGGGATGTAAGCCAGAGGTGCAGGTGTGGTGAGAGGATTCACCAGAGACAGAGTGGGGAACAGAACTGGCAGATCAACTGAAATACACTGCTGAGGGGAGCAGCGGGCGAGACAGGGAAGATCTGTTGTACCATGTGGATCAGCTCCCTGTTTGGAGATCATGAACTGTGCTGCTGTGGCAGCTGATAGCTTTATAGTGCTGAGACTTAAACCTTTGCACCACCAGGGTGGCCCTTTACCTCTCACTTAAAACTCTTATGGGCCTCCCTGGTGGTGCAGGTGGTTAAGTGCAGTGCTATGAAGCCATCCACAGCTGCTGCAGCACTGGTTCGATCCCGGCCGTCCAGGGAGATACCCACATCGTGTGGCAGATCTCTCCTGTCTCATCCACTGCTCCCCTCAGCAGTGTATTTCAGTCAATCTGCCTGTTCTATTCCCCGCTCTGTCTCTAGTGAATCCTCTCACCCTCTTGCACATATGGCCTGTACCCCGGTTCTTGTAAAAATAAATAAATTAAAAAAAATGCCTATTATATATGTGCTGTCAATTCTACCATCAATGCCTCTTAAATTGTATTTAAAATTTTCCATCTCTTTCTCTTGACTCCCTTAAAAATTTAGTCCTATGAGTTTACAGAAGTTTATTCTGTGGTTGTGTGTATTCTACTATTCAGTAAATTTTTGTTGATATTTTAATCTATTCTGCTATGCCATGCTTGATTTTTCTAGTTGGCTCTTCATAATTATTTACTCCTGATTTTTTTTTAATTAATACTCCTTCTATCTCCTTGAGAAACTTACTTGAGTTCCTGAAAGTTATCTCTTGCTTGTAATCACTTCAACCCTGGTATGACTGGGCACAGGATAATTTGGAATAGTAACTGGAATAGTAAATAGTAAATTGGGCCACTTGTAATCCACACACTCACTCCATAGGGTATGGAGGGTATTTACCAGCCTGCTCTTGGCCAGCGTATCTTGGTTTTTGCCTCTCAGTGGGCTTGAGGCCAACCATGGCTCAACCAGCAATGCGTGTGAGAAACAGGTTCACAAAGATAGACTGGCAATTGAAAGGTCTTACCCTGCCTCTAGATCTTAGATTGTCTTTGTTCTTAGTTGCTACAACACTCTTCACTCAATCACACCTTCTCTTTCCCAGATGTGCCTCAAGACACAACTGTATGATTCTTGTTTCAGTGGCATCAGGACACTGGCATCTTGTTTCCATGTAGCATCTACAGGATTGTCTTGAGAAACATGTCAAAGAATTATATTTGCTTGCTATTTTGCTAGAAACTAAAATCAATTCACAGGTATTTCTGAAAGTTACATTTAACTCAATGTTGGAAAATTTTAATCTAATATTTGTTCATTACAAATAACTTTGTCAGTTTATAGATGATTTGTTTCTCTTATTAAAAAATAAATGTCAAAGCACTTTTATAATTATTTTATAAAAAACATTGCTTTTAAGGTATGCATATATAATTTTAAGACATCTATGGTAACTTTAGGCAGATGATATTATATCGATAATCTTATATTAAATATAATATTTACATATTTTACTTTGTTATGCTGGATCTTTTTATTACATTATTTACTTCAGATTTCTTTTAAGGTTTTCTCATGTATTTTTATCAGTGAAATCTATCTCTCTTTTCTCAAATTACCTTTATGGCATGCTATTATTTAACAATTGTCACATTTTATTCTAAGAATAAAACAGATGGTTACCTATATCCATCCCTGGGATGGTGGAGGAATTAACACACTAATACATCAATGAATTGGAGTATATGAACTTCAGAAGATCCAGTGATTTTTCACCTACAAAAGCATACATTTTATTTTGATTTATTCATATGAATATTAAAGGGAACACCCCTTAGTGTTCTAATGAAGTTTTTATTTCACTGGAAGTAAACACTAATACATTGTTATTGCTTTTCTGATTATGCAGAAAAGTATTCTTTATTCCACTCCCAAATCTACTACCCACATTTGAGATTATATGCAGATGTATACTTTAAAAATAATTCTAGAAAATTTACTTAAAAAAATATATCACTTTGCTTACTAATCTTATGGCCTATGATGTTCTAGGCAAATAATAAAGCAAAATTCATTTCCTCTATCTAGTACTTATCTTGTTCATTCTGGTCTTTCTCTCAAGGCAAATTACATGGGAAAAATAAAACAAAATAGTGAACGAAGAACTCATGGGAGAGTCTTTCCAGTTCATTTTCTGGGTGAATGCTTCTCTCCACGACCACCAGAACAGTGCAGCTTCTAGGAAGTTAGAGAATTGAAAAATAAGGAAGAAGAATGAGTCACAAGAGGGTCTTACCCTTTTAAGAGGAAGACTGGAGAAAGTACTTGGAAAATCACTGCAGCTTCCATAGACATGTGTGGTTATCATGCAGTATTCTATTTCTCAAATTAAGCATACACTATAATTATTTTGTGAGGCTATAAAATACTTCTAGACAAAAATAAATAGTTTTAAAATGCCACAGGTCATATTAATGTTGTAAAAAGCATTTTGTTGTCGTTGTTTTATAAATGAAACTGTTTGGTAGATTTTGAGGGATTTTAATAATGAAGTCCCCTTGGATAGAGTCCAGTGTATGCCTTCTACATAAAACATTACATTTCAAAAGTGAAAGACAGAAAGCAAGTTCTCAGGGAAAAATACCAAGAAACTATATGTGACCCATGTGTTAATCTCAATTAGTTTTTTTCTGATATAAAAGACAATATCATTGCCATATCTGGAGAAACAAATTTCTTTCTTCTGAGAAAATAATTGAAAAGAAAATATTTAAATGTGTATTGGCTTTAACATTGTTTCTTTGTATAATCATTGTGAAATATCTATTATTGAGGCAAAATCGGAAAAAAATCAAGCATTTAAAATATTTATGGATGACATGGTATTTCTATAGAGCCTGAATATTGTTGAGCGGGAATTTTCAATTTTCAATCTTACTTTGCATTCATTTTCAAATAAAGCACAAGTAATTTATAGGTCATTTTTTAAGTTTGTTGCTAAAATATACTATTGTCCCCTCCTTCAAAGATCAGGCTGCTTTTTTGAGTGAGGGTAATGGGACAGGATTAGAACAAATATATTGGCATGTAGTCAATCCTGAACAAAAGGAGTATTTTTCTCCTGTGTGTGGTAGTGGAAGAAAATCCAGGTCTTATCTTTGCCCTACTTCAGATCATGAACTATCTGTATCACCTTAAAACATTTGGTGTTCCTCATTGGTGCTGTTTAAATTAGGATTCTGTTCAAATCAGAATCCAGAGGCCAAGAAAAAACTGTAGAAACTGTGGTAAGTGGCCCGGGGGGCAGAGCCCGGCTAGGTCCACTTTGGCATAGAAAGACCAACTCCCACTTTGCAGTTCCAGGGCTCCTGTAGTGCCTGGCCTTTATCTGCAGGGGTTTAGGCCCAGGGACAGGATGGCTGAGTGTGTATAGTGAGGCCAAGGGGTTGTAGGCCAGGATCTGATGGAAGCAGGGACCCTACCGAGTCCCTGCAGGAGTGGCATTAGCATGGAGCCTGCTGGGTACTGAGTCCCTTCAGGTCCTACTCATGATCTGGGCTTTCTCCATCACTCTGCACCTGAAATGGCTTTGCTCCAGGTCTCCCTGCCCACTTTACTTAGCCAATCCTTTGGCCTTGTGAGTAGGCCCCTCCTTACCCCACCCAACACCTCCCTTCCCCTCAACCCCAAACACAATTAGCGGATGAAAGTTGTAGAACTAGACCTTAGGGACTTAGTTGGTCTGAGCCACCATTTGCTCTTGTTGTCTGAGTCCTTGGTTCAGGTAACTGTGGGATCTTGAAACTGTCATCAACTGTGCAGAAAGCAAACTGCTTGGAACCCTTTTAATAAGTGTGGATCCTCCTCCAATTCTGGCTCATGGGTTGTGGAAAAACTATTTTCTGTATTTCTGATCTTTTCTGGAAGTGTAGCTTACCCCAGATTCACATCTTAGGACAGATATAAATTGGCAGTAGTGGGACAGTGTGTACAAAGCAGGAGTGAGAAAAAGCTAGTCCCTTCTGGGAATACCTTGGCCATGATCCTCTGACTCTGTACACACATCTCTGCTCTTCAAAATGCTTCTTAGAAAACTCTACATAGTGATATATCTTGAAAAGTACCTACTAGATCTCAATCAAAACCCACAGATTGCAAAATGAGATATGAGTGCAAAAATTTGGAACAGAAATGAAAATGATTAAAAGCAATATATTTTAAGTTTAGGGAAGCTGATTGCCAAAAATAAACAGGGTGAGTCCAGAAACAAATTGCACAAATTAAAGTTCCTCTCCCAATCACCTAAGAAATTCTTTACTTATACCCAAAGAAAATAGTAGTGTTTTGGCATGTAAGTTCGGGGACATTGAACTGTTTTTATAAACATCTATATGAATTTAGCCTGTAGTATTTATTAAGGTTAGAGAGTTAGGTAGCATATATAGTGGAAATTTGTTGCCATACCCATTCAGCTTTCTCTTTGAATTCTGCTTTTGTTAGTTTGTTTGTTGTAGCCAAGGGGTCATAATGTGTGTGCTCCTGGCTAAATGATTTACCAGAAAGAAAAAAAAAAAAAACATTTTATTTTAGTAAGACAATTATTTGTTGTGATTACCATTTAGTTTAGTCAAGTGATGAAAAACTAGATAAATATTCCATCAAATATTATATTTTAAAGTCCTATCCTGGGATCCTTGGATTAGAAAGAAGCCCCCTTTATATTAATACAAACTTCCAAAATTCATAGAGGTTTATAATATACCTGTCTATGCCCATTTATCCCCTGATTATTATTTTCCTCTTCAAATGGGCTCTAATTATGTGTTTCCTTTTGTCAACTTACTTGACCTTGCTGAACAACTTGTGAGCACAGAGGAAAACATAGTGAATTGAAAATGCATGAAACGTTCAATGATATTTAATACCATATGTGGTTCTGTTAAGACACATTTGGGACAAAATTTCTGGTTCTGTCTTATTCTTCACTTTAAGTTCCTGAGTGTTATTATTTATCTTATTTAAACCGCTTACTCTCAAAGGTTTTGGCTGAAAAATGAATAATAGGTAAGTCAAGTAGGAATTTTCAGAAAAAATTCTGCATTTTTCATAGATGAAAAACACCACTATCTTTGGACATCTTCAATAATTTAAAAAGTACACCCCACTGGTTGAGAAAAATAATTTAAATGATGGCCCCAAGCATGTTTAGACATCATTGGAACATGAGGCATGTTTTAAGGAATTGCAAAATAGCTCTTAAATTTTTTATTTTTATTTTTACAAAGTTTTATTTTTCAATTAAGTACTGCCTGCCCTGCATCCCATTCCACCTCATTTTTAGAATGTTCTCTTGTAGTGACAGCAGTGCAGTTACATATGGCCATGGGGCTAATAAAATATTCCACTGGGGTTTTAGGACCTTAATTTGTGGCATAAATCTCTGTTCTCAGGCCTCTGCTCTCAGACCCCACAAGGCTGTCAAGTGGTGCCGGAGGGCAGTAGGACTTAGTTATAAGTTTTAACTTTTATAGCATTTCATATGACTCTAACACAATTGTTTTCCACTGCATTTCAGATGAAGCTATTAGTTCCTCAGGAGTCCCCCATCTGGGTTTCCATTAATCTTGGTAACAGGCTCAAATCCTTTCACACTCAGATGCTTTGTCTACATCTGTAACAGGGCAATGGTGGATGGAACAAATTACTATCTTATTGTTTTCTGGTATCCTTACTTATTACAAAATCTTCCATAAAAGATGGTACCTTGTGGGTGGGATTTATAAAAAGGCAAAACAGGACTGTTTTAAAGTGATTAAAGCATTGACATTTGGTTTTGTATTAAAATACATTTTTCTAGAAAGACCTTTATATGTATGTGTGGCGTTGTATTAGGACTATTGAGGCTAACTTACAGTACAGAAATTCATCCTTTTTAGGTTAACAGTTCTATGTATTTTAAAATAAGGTATACCTTACATAAAGGAAAACCCATTCTTTTTAGTGTATAATACCAGTTTTTACAGAAATTAACAGTCATGTAACTATCACTGAAATCAAGCAATAGAATATTTCTCATATTCCAAATTTTTTTCTTGTACTGGGTTTGGTCAATTTCCTTCTCACACCCTAGTTCCTCGTGACCACAGGTCTTATTTTTGCCCGCATTGTTTTCCCTTTTCCAGTAATTATAAAATATGAATCATACATGCATATAGTCTTTTGTGTCTAACTTTCACTTAGTATAATGCTTTTGAGTTTGTTTCATGTCCTTATATCTATCGGTAGTTTTTTCCTTATTACTGTTGAGTATACATATGTACATTATTGGATGGATATACCACAATTTGTTCATTGACTCAGTAACAAATTAACTTGTCAGCTATTTCTACTTTTCAGTTACTAGGAAGAAAGCTGCTATAAACATTCATATACAGATCTTTGTATGGACAAATGTTTTCATTTTCTTTATAGAAAATACTTAGAGTTGGTGGAATGTGTAACTGTATATTTAATATTATAATAGACTGTCCAACTTTTCTAATGTGACTGACCATTCATGCTTTTCCACTCATAAGATGTAAGCATTCTAATTGTTCACAATTTTCAGCAGCGTTTGACATTGTGAGATTTTTGGTTTTAAAATTTTCCTTTCCCATTCTGTATGTGTAGTGACATCTCATTGTGATTTCAGTTAAAATTAATGACTAATGATACGTTATATGTGTGTGTTCGTCTGTGTATAATGATGATATACATGCATGCATATATCTATTTAAAGTGAGTGTTAACAATGCAAATACTGTCTTATACAATCAAGGCTTGCTGGCCTCCCTGGTGGCCTAAGGGTTAAGTCTCATCCCTAGTTCATCACTATGGCCTGAGTTCCACCCCTGGCCAAATAGCTAACAGACCCACTAGTCTCAGCAGACCTCTCCTGTCTTGCCTGCTGGTCCCCTTAGCAGAGTATTTCAGAGATCTGCCTGTTCTGCTACCCAATGGCTCTTGTGAATCCTCTTACCTCCTGTACCTCTGCCCTACACCCCATTTCTTTTACAAAACAAAAAATGAAGATGGAAATGGAATGACATTTAGGGAAAAAAATGAAAACATTCTTGGTTTTTGTAAGGAAGAGTTTGCTGTTTAATGTTCTCTAGATAGAGAAGCAAAAGAAATGAATTTCGGCAATATATAAGGATGCTGGACTACAGTTCAAGAAATTCATATTTTTTATGAGTACTACTTTTAAGTGAATTATGTCAGTGTGACATTAATGTTATTAATGTGATGGAATTTAGGTTTGTGGTTGTATATTTTGCTTGTTTCTCTGTGGTAATAAAGAAGCTAGGCTTGACACAGGAAGACCATGCTTGGTAATATTTAATGATAATGAAATTGAATCAGCAAAATCCAAGATCTCTCTGCCTATAGTTTAGGGTTTGAGTCAGTTTCATCCTGCCTCTCAAAGGATGGGTTTCATTTGAACAGTTGGGATACTTGAGTTTGGGGGGCAGCAAAACTACACATGTTGTTGACTTGAACAAGAAGGAGAAATGCCTATTTTCCCACATCTTCTTGGAGCTCACACTTCAAGTTAGTCAAGCTGGGTACATAACACCAGCTAGTGACAATACAAACCCAATAGTAAACCTTAGCTTTATGACAAAGGTAACTTTAATATCCAAACACTTGCTTCCAGTCCTATGACCAACCTGTGTTTCCATTTACCATTCCTCAGGTTGCAGGTACAACATTGCTAAGTTTCCAGGTGACCTCAGGGAAGACACAATGTTCAGCAACACAGAGGTGAACAGCAATAGCGCCTATTCCCATGAAAAATGATCTAGTGAGGGGGACACCTACTGATACATATAATTAAAAAGCAGAGCGGTAGTGAAGATATGAGGTAAGCGATGCAGAACACTGCAGAACATCTGACTCTTTGGAGGATCATTACTTGTTTTCCTTTTACCTCCCAAGACCTCCCCTCCCACCTGGGCATTCAAGAGACAAAGTTGTTGATTCCTGAAATTTCAGATATCAGATACCTATGGAGGACATTTTCGCAGCATATTCATATATATTAATATATTAAGGTCAGCATTGTCTAAGGGCAGAAGGGATTGCAGCATTTGTCAGCAGCCTTAGATGTGGTATCCAATGTAAATCTCTTAATAATTGTATGAAGTTGGTGTTATTATAGCTAAAATAAACAAAGTAAAAAGAGTATAAAGGTTTATATAGCTAGGCAGAATTCAAAGCTTTATTTGCCTGATTCCAAAGTTCCCACTTGTCCCACTGTCAAACTCAATCCCCTCAAATGGGATTATAATGCATGCCCTGATTTTTTTTAAGATTTATGTATTTGTTGTGTAGAGCTGGAGTGTAGGCCAGAGGTACAGAGGGTAAGAGGAGTCACCAGAGACAGAGTGGGGAACAGAACAAGCAGATTTAGAAAGACACTGCTAAGGGGAGCAGTGGGCAAGACAGGAGAGGTCTGCTGCACTCTATGTGGGTTAGCGCCCAGGCTAGGGATTGAACTCAGGCTATAGTGGTGAACTCATGCTGAGACTTAAACTGTAGGCCACCAGGGAGGCCCCCATTTCTATCTTTATTCTTGATTCTCCTGTACATCAGTTCTCATGTTGTGGCTCTGACACTAGGCCTCGTCACCTCTTTTCAGACTTTCCTATATCACTTTCTTTACATCCTTTTAATATGATCAATGTCTTTCTGAAGTGTATATATAATCACAGACTCCTTGGGAGAAGGGCTATCTCTATATTATAAAATAATTATTATAATTCTCTTACTATTAATTGTGAAGACCCCTTCCCAGGGAAACTTTCAACTTAAATGCTCGAAAATGAGTCAGACTCCTTTCAGTAATGTCCTTATGCTACTTTCTTTTATTTATTTATTTTTGCCTTTTAAATTTTTTAAAAATATTTTTATTTTTTATTTATATCTTTGACATCATTGTTCATTTTTCTTCAATGTATGCTTTCCCATTGTAGGTGTATTCCCTGTAAAATTCACACAACCGATTACCAGTGAACCTTCACAATAGTCCCTCTGCTACTTTCTTTAGAGAGTTCAATGTCAGTATTTCCAAGCACTTTATTTTCTCATGGACATATTTTATGAACACTACAAAATCAAAATGCCCCAAATCAAATTCACTATTTGCATTATTTTCTACTCCTAAAACAATCTTCTTTTAAAAAAAAACAACCTTATTTTAATTATTTATGCATACAAGATCTGGGGTGTAGGCCAGAGGTGGGCAGCAGGGGTGGGGGGGTGTGGTGAGAGGATTCACCAGAGCCAGAGTAGGGAGCAGAATAGGTGGATTGACTGAAATGCACTGCTGAGGGAAGCAGTATGCGAGACGGGAGAAGTCTGCTGCACCATGTGGGATAGCTCCTTGGCAGAGGATAGAACTTGTGCTGCAGTAGCTGCGAATAGTCTCATAGGTTGCATCTTAACACCTTGCACCACCAGGGAAGCCCCTAAAATAGTCTTCCAAATATTAGTAAATGATGCCATGTTGTATGAGGAGAGGGTTATAACCAAACACTGGGCCCATAAATACTTTAATGATGTCAGAAATACTTTTAATGATGTCAGAAATAAATGGTTGTGGGAACTGAAGTTAATTCTGATGCTAACTAGTTCTTGTTTGATCTTGTATTTTTGGAGTGGAAAGTGTTATCTGGTTGAACAGATTTTTATAAACTTTTACGGTTTATTGATTGTTTAATTGATTGAAACTGACATGTAATTTGCCAGTTCTTTCTAGGTTTAATTTGGAAACATAACCTGAGTAACCTTTCTCCATCAAGAAAACGACAGGCAAGTTGTTATACATTGTTTTAATGTCACAGATGGTGTAGCTAGACAAACAGCATCCTTCTCAATACCCCTTTGGTGCAGAGTTGGTTTCCAGGAAGGTGTGAGAATGAATTTTATGTGGACCAAGGGAACTTCAGGAAACAAATGGATTGAGGCCACAACCCTTCTTTTATTTTTAATTTTTGTAATATTGGAAATTTTATGAATGATTTCTATATAGGCAAATGAAATTCACTATCAGGAAGTGAATGCTTTCTGATGTGCCTTAATCCACCCCAATCTAAAAGAATGATAAAAGGAGGCCTTATGATGAAAGGAGTGAGGACTAAAGATTAGACCTAAAGCCGGAGCTTGCCTTTTCTGTTGTGTGAAGAGTTTCATCTAAATATAGCATTTGACTGAGTTCTGACTCTTCCCATATTCCAGCTAGCCTGCCATAGTGGGTTTGTTTAACAAGAGTGACAGCTTTAGGTACCACGGGGTGTAAATTAATGGGGTAACATATATCAGTGATTAAGTTAATAGAGTCTACAGACAGGCTGATCATTTTAAAACCCATTCTGGGCAAGTTAGATACTTCGTGGATATAGTCTATAAGAATACTAATATTTATATTTCCTTGGATTGGTATAAATCAGTTCATATCTCTAAAGTATGTAATCTCTTGTGTGCATAGTAAGTACTATGTATGTGCTTATTAAATAAAATGAAATGCAGGAAGACAATTACCTAACAACTTCGTCAAGTATTTCACTGGTTCAACTGTCCTTTCTCAAGGAGCTGTATTTGTTTGGCAGAGATTAAAGTATCTAATACTTTAGTTACCAAATAAATTATACTCTGAGCTTTTGCTTTAATTTTGTTTCCTTGTGTACATATGAATGTTTAAAAAAAAAAACTAGAATACATAATACCTCTGAGCTTTATTTTAGAATCCATAACTGTGTATCCTCTGATAATTCAAGCAATTTTTCCTGGCAATAGTTTTTAAACAAATCATAAAATGTAGATGTTTTTGTACATAAGTATTACATAAAGCTGTGTCTTTGGCCTTTTGCATATAAAGACTCATGTAAGTATATAAGTTTGGCAAGTTGTAATCCCTATTTATAATCAACATCAAACAGAAAAGTGGATTGTTCTCAGAGTCCTACCCCATTGTCTGAAACTGGGAATTGTCCCATTTTGTTAATCTTGGAGATTCTATCAGACATTTGGTCATCCCTTTATAACTAAAAAAATATTTTTCATTTAAAAAAGGCATTATTGAAATCTCCCAGCAATCATGATGAAGTGGCAACACCAAGGAAACAAACAACATGGATAAATTTGAACATGTTGTTTCCTACACTTGTTTCAGGCTTCTGTAAGACTGAAAGATATATAGTGTCCTAGAGAGGGTTGGCCTTTTAGGAAAAGAAGATACTCTTAAACTGGGGAAAGCGCATTGTATCACAGTGAATATGCACCATTTTCCCTGGCCCTGACTTCCCCACAGGCACTGTGGAGTCCAGTCCCCTTTGTGCCATGTAGCAGTCTTCATGAATGGAAGCAACTGGAAAGGAGGAAGAGTGCGGTGGATATGTGAGCTGAGATGAAATGAAGGAGGAAAGAGAGACAGTAGTGGAAGATACATGTGTGAGAGACACATGGAGAGGCTGCTCCTGGTCTTTGCTCTTTGTCCTGGTGACTTTAACATTTTTGACAGAGAAAATGGCAGCAATTATCTTGATCATGTGGTGAATTATATATAGCATGTTGAATTTTGGATTTCTTCAGTCTCAGTTACCTAGGACCTGCCTGACCCCTTTTGTTATGGTTCCCTTTTTTTTTTTAAGATGTATGCATTCAAGAAGTAGGGTACAGGCCAGAGGTGGGGAGGTGGGGGTGAGAAGATTCACCAGAGACAGAGTGGGGAACAGAACAGGCAGACTGACTGAAATACACTGCTGAGGGGTGCAGAGGGCGAGGCAGGAGAGGTCTGCTGTGCCATGTGCGTTGCTCCCTGGCTGGCCAGGATAGAAATCCTGCTGCAGTGGTTGTCAATTGCTGGGTAGCACTGTCTTTAAGCCCTGTTATGGTTCCCTACCAGTAGGTGCCTTAGACTTGTGGCAAGCTTCCAGGCCTCAGTCATCCTGGTTAGAGCTGAGTCTGTTTGACTGGTCATTTGCCTACAAAGGTACAGGTAAAAGGAATTTGATTGTGAGTCCTTTATGTGAAATCCTCTCTCCTCTTTCTCCTCCCCTCCCTACCCATCTCCTCCCTTCTTTTCTCTCTCCTCCTGCCCATGCACATCAGTTAAACCAGTTACAGATATTTGAGTACACTAAGAGTCACTTTTCTTTATTGCTGAGTACACTAAGAGTCGGTGTTCATGAAATGGTCAAAAACATCGAATGGGCAAACTGTTTTTTTTTTTCTCCCTAACAATTTGGGGTCCCTGGGTACCTCTTGGCTTTACATGATTTCAATTTGGTACCCTGACTGGGAAAGAACTTTGCAGTTTCAGTTTTTCAAACATGCAGGTTAGAGCTTCTATATTTTAGGAAGATGGGGCCAGAAGATATTACCATAGCCACATATGCCATCACCTGATTGGGATTGACAGTGCAAAAAAAAGCATAAAAAGTACATATAGCAGCTCACAAATACCATGAGACCATTGTGTTTAAGGACAAGTAACCAATTATGTTTCAATAGTACTAAAGAATATACTAGAGAACACAAAACGAAGACTTTTTTAAGTCATTAAAAATAAGCTAAATTATGCCTAAAATATTTTAAAAACATTTTAGGAAACTTCTATTAAAATATATTTGGTCTGGGTGGTGTAATGTGGCAAACTCATATAACTGAAAAAACTCTATATTCAACAGCTCATTCTTTGTATCTATCTTATAGCTGTGTGCTAACATAGACATGTTTCCTAACATTGTATTCTCACTTTTAAGCCAGAAAATTTGTGAATAATGTCCATGCCGTATAGAAAATTTTGACAGAAAAAATATGAGTTTGAGCCTTAAGGTTTCATGAGCCTTAAGGGTTATTTTAGAAAGACCTCACTTACTAGACTTTCATCCATTTTCAGTATCACAAAAGTGAACAAGAAGATGGAAATGTTTCCCCTCTACCACCTTCTGCTTGTTGCAGCTATCACATCATTGAAAGGTTCACTTTCCCTAAGTCCCCCTCACTTGACAAAGCAGAAAAACTTGAAAAGGCACATTTTAACTGTAGAGACAGCTAGAAGTATGGGAACTGAAAAGGAAGCCAATAGCTGTCCTTCCTAGAATGTACCAGAAAAAGATATGAAAGAAGTGATGACAATGTGAGACATTTTCCAATTGAAACCAGATTTCAAATATATGCTTCATTAATATAAATAGGTGCTAGGATACCCAGTTTTGAATGGCTGAGGAAAACTCCCAGAAATACAGTTGCCAGTATGTCACAAACTGATACAAGTTATGTGTACATTGTAGCAAAAGCACTCCAAAAAGCTCAAGGCTAAGACAATGGATGCATTCAGATATGCCATTGTTATCACTGCTCTATCTACTCACCGGTAGATAGAGTAAATATGTTTATTACATCTAGGTGGTATTTTCTTTCCTAGGACCAATGATGGTCTTTAGGACTCAAATGAACACCAGTAGACAGAGTACACTCATTTTTTTAGCAAATGTTAAAATTGTCTATCCATCTAGATAGGGAATGTCTTGTACAGAGAACTTCATTCCTCACTGATTTTATTAATAGTTTTTAATGCCGTCCCACATCCAAACTGTTTGCCCCCCACAAGAATTATCAAACTAGCCATTTACATTTGTCTGAGTAAAATAATCTAACATCCTTTCTTCATTGTCACTTTTTACTGTACTTGGAGAAAACACAAAAGATGATTTGAATCATGAGACCTGAGGCATACTCAACGTATTCACTTGCATTCTAAAAGATAATTTTGATTTGAGTTCTTAATAGTTTGTTATTGTGCCTTTTTTTATGGGACTTTTCATTGTTTTGGATCAAGCTGTAGGATATTTTTAGATTTTCACAACTGATTTGTTGGCGATGTTTTGAATTTGATTACATTAGCTCGAATGAAAATTTCTTATTAGAATTTTATGAAGTTTATATTTGGTGATAATTTTAATGTATTTAACCTTTAACAACACAAGCTGCCGGCATAAAAACATGGGGTCATTGAGTAGGTTGTTTCATTAGCTCAAGCCCTGGGTGAAACTGGCATAGGTGACTTGATTTTGCCATTCACAACCACATCTTTTTTTTTTTTTTTTTGCTTTCTCTGAAGCTTGGCACAGCTGGTATTCCTTCCGGCCTGAGTACCTCTGTGTGCTCTCTTTCTTTCTATCGACCCATAATTGTTGCCTTAGGAAATGTCTGATTTAAGTTTTCATCTCTTTGTATGAATTTAGGTCTATGTGTTACTCATATTGTGGAGGCAAAATTGATTGATTGGTCTCCTACTTAAAGTATTTCAGGCATCAGTGAAGGTGGCAGAGGGGGCAGAGGGCCTTCCCAGTGACCTAGGGGTAAGGTCAGACCTGATGACAGGAGCTCACGTAGTCCAAGGAGGTGGAAGAAAAGGGGAGAAAGAAATGTGAAACAAACTTATCAAATATTAATGAGTTTTGGAGAATTAAAGTTTTTCATAGAATATTTTACACTAAAATTGACAGGCTGAAAGTCAGATTCTGATTTATCTCGTTCCTGTTATAGTCACTAATTTGATTCAGGCAAATTATTTTGCAAATCATTCAGCATTTATGTGTTTTCAAAGTGAAATTTATATCCCTTCCTCTTACTCAACTACACTAAGGACATGAGTCAAAGAGCACTTTTCATCTCTGAGTCCAGTGTAGCTGGGTGTTTACAAGCAACAGAGAGATCAGTGATGGCAAGATTAATGGGTAGAGGAAAGAAGACTTCATTATCATTAGGAAGATGTTGATCATATAACCTGTTTTTATCTTGGTATAACCAACTACTTTACATAATTAGATTGCATCTCACAGAATATATCATATAAAGGGATGATTTTGATAAATTTATAAAAACCTGCATCTGGCCCTGTTACTGATTCTGAAGGGTCTTTGTCTGAGGTTTGCCAATTAATTCCCCACAAAATTTGAAAGAGCCAATAGGTTTCAAGAAGAAACATTTATTGTGGATCATACAATAGGAGAGGGGCAACAAGTGCCCTGAGCAACCTGAGAGCAGTGGGAGTCCTGGTTATATGAGTTGGTTCCCAGAGTTGGGTAGCAGGGAGCAGTTCATAATGTAATTTAGATAGACTACGCTGGGGCAAATACAAATGGGTCACATGCTTTTTCAGAGGAGGCATATCTCATTAGCATCTGAAGTCTCCACCCCAGGGAGTGTGGTTTAGTATGCCAAGGAGTCCTTCGTTATTTCTATGTCAGGTCTCTGCCATCAGATTTCAGCTAGTTCTGCAGCCATTGCCTGAAAGCAGGAGGTCTCTGCATGGTTGAAGTTCTGTTTCTCACTGGTGATTGGCCAGGGTTTTGTGAAATTCTTACTAGCCTGGGAAGGTTAAACAAGCAAGGTCTAGGTCTTAGGGACTTTACAGCAGTCCCATTACCTTACTGATCTGAATTCTTCATAGAGTAAGTTCAGCTTCCATTTTCAGCCTCATCTCCAGGCACAATTCAGCCACACATCTTTATTTGGCTGTACTTCTCATATGGGTTATAATGGCTTAAACTCTGGAGTAGGAGATTGTAAGGTGGTCAGGGCCTACACAATTCTTATGAGATAGCCAGGACATCTGTAAAACCACAAATGCCCTTCATACATCCATCTTATGATACATCTTCTTGGGACTCCAAATTTTCCTCAAGAAAAAATGAATTCACATGGAAAGCCATTTAAAAACATTATTTATAAATAAATCTAGGTATAATTTATAATAGAATTCCAGATATTAAATTTTAAAAGAAGTTACATATTTGAATGAAATTCTGCTTTGGTAAGATTATTTCCTCTCTTACTATAATTTTTCATAAAAACTTTCATTCTACTCTTTAAGGAACAAACTGAAAAATATTTCATAAGTTACCTCATATTATTCCCAGGTTTCAGGCCACTCCAGACTCTTGCTTGCTCTGTAACTTTGCCCATGGTTTCACTCCATTTGGAAACCCTGCACATATTATTTTCATGGAGAACACTTATTAAAGTATTGGATCTGGATCAAATGTATCTTGTCCTTTAATTATTTTTTTTTTTTTACTTTTTAACTTTTAAAAATATTTTTTAAATATTTATTTATTTATGTATACAAGAATTGGGGTACAGGTCAGAGGTGTGGGGGGTGGAGGATTAACCAGAGACAGAGTAGGGAAAAGAGCAGGCAAATCTACTGAAATACACTGCTGAGGGGAGCAGCAGGTGAGACTGGAGAGGTCTGCTGCACCATGTGGATCACCTCCCCAGCCAGGGATCGAACTCATGTTGCAGTGGCTACGGACAGCCTCATAATACTGTGCCTTAACCCCTCACACCACCAGAGAGGCCCATATTTTTTAACTTTCTTTAAATACAGTCAATTCTAACTTCAGGAATAAGTAATTTCTTAGTTATATCCTGATCCTTTAGCTTTTATGAACAAATAGTATGTTCTATCATAATTATTCAATAAATGTTTGTCCCTCTAGACCGAGATGAGAGGCACTGTGGTCTTTTTATTCTTTTTTTTTATATATATAATATCCAAACCTCAGGAATCTATATGATATTTCTTGAGTGATTAAAGAACTTGTTTAAGCTAATAACTGTGACAGATGGTCCTCACACATCTAGGGCAGGAGGTAGACTGGCGCCTTGTATGAGACTACATTTAATGTGTTAGAGAGAGCAACTATTTTGAAATCAGTTCTGGGTTTGAATTCCAGTTCTGCCTGTTTCAACTTGTATAAGTTTGGGAAAATATTTAATTTATCTAAGCGTTAATGCCCTTAGCTTCAAAATGGGCATAAGAACGACTTTATAGTGTGGTTATATAGATTCTCTTATGATCTTTGCCAAATATCTGGCACCTAGTAGGTATTAAATCTTGTTTCATTCTCCATCCTTATCAATTCTTTCCTACATAATATAATTTGTAGAACGTTGAATAAACTCCCAGTTGTGTAATCACCCCTAACCAATGAGTTAGTATTTGAGAAACAGAAGTCTGGAGAAGGAACCTGCTTAAGTTGAGGAATGGACAACTGAGACAAAGGGATGAGATAAATGAGGCATCCTACATTCAGTGGAGATAAGAAATAAGGACAAATACAAAGGTGAGTATTTACAACTGAACATCTTGACTAAATATTGTAAGCAAGATAGGAGGGACTAGCTCTGGGAGGAGGCCTTCAGATCACATTTTACATATCAGTAGGCATGAGGGGAGCAGTTTTCAGAATCCCATGAGAAGGGTAGGATCTGTTAAATTTTTTTGAAATATTCAGAATCTTACCCTAAAATACATCCCCACAGCTTTAAATCTTCACCCATCATATATCCTCCTTGGGTAATTTCTTCGAGGTGTTGACTTTTCTAAATGGAATTAATAAAATCTGACTTCAAAGCAACTTGACATTGACCAAAGATTGTTTAAAGACATGATAAGTATGCCTACTCTCAACCAAGCATGAGGCAGGAATCTGATGGAATAAGAGATCAGGTATGTGTTAAGGGAAGAGGGAATGGGAAAGGAATTAAAAATGCTACCTTGTCTAGCGGTGGGTGGGTAAAAGTGAGTCCTGAGTTACATTGGAAACCAGAGGAATTTGAAGGAGAGGAGTATGGGATTGGGAAACTGAAAACAGGTACTGAAAAAAATCAGTTTTCCAAGATCCTTTGAGTTCGTACAACATTTTGTGAGATTGTGAGGCTCTGCTTGGACCCTGATCCACCTTTCCTTTGGTTGAAAAGAAGAGAAATAGTTCCTTCAGTCAGTGGAAATAAATTAAAAGAAAGACTTCAAAGAGATTTTTTTGTATTATCATTCCTTTAATTGTAGCCAGTTTGGTGTAATCCTATACCTGCACTCTCTTCCTTTTGTTTTTCGTTTACATTCTTTTTCTCCCTCTACCTCTCTCCTGCTTCACAACACTGATACATGGCCAGCACAGCAAGATGAAGTTGTGTTCTTTTTCTTTTTCATTTTATTTTAAAGAGTTTTTTGTTTTGGTTTGGTTTTTTATGCAAGCCCTGGGTACAATCAGAAGCATGGGAGGGTGAGAGAATTCACTAGAGACAGAGCAGCGAGGAGCAGAACAGGCAGACCTAAAAAGTACACTGCTGAGGGGAGCAGCAGGCATGGCAGGAGAGGTCTGTGCGCCATATGGGACCTTTGCCAGCGGCTGGAGATTGAACTGGCACTGCAGAGGCTGCGGGCAGCTTCACAGTCCAGTGCTCAACTGCTGCGCCACCAGGGGAAGCCCTGTGCGCTTTTTCAAAATTGGCACAGAATCTATGTAGAGATACAACTTTCCTTTTCTAATTTCCACCTTTTTAACTCCTCAAGCTGAAGCCCTCCTTATTATTTACCCATTTCTACTTACTATGTTACTTTAAAAAAAAAGATTCACTAATATTTGATATATGATGCCCCTCCTTAAAAATGTGCAAGCATCAATTGATTATCTTAATGGTTATATTAATGTAATTAGCTCATGGCATCATTTAACAAAATAAAGATAAACTTGCTCATTAACCATCACTCTCTCAGCAAAATGTTCCCACAAGTGATCTCTGTAACTGAGGTTTTCCTTTGTTTTGAGTTAAAGGTGCTTTCAGGTACATCTTGAATCATAAAGGGCTAGTTAGCCAGTAGAGCTAAGAAAAATATATTGTGTCTTTGCTACTGACATCTAACATCAGGGGACTCTTCAATTAACTAATTAATGGTATGCTTCTACTTACAATGTCACCAGCATAACATGTGTGGTCATCTTTAGCCATTCAAAGCATGGAGAAACAAAATTACCTACTTAGGAAATAAATAGCAATGTAATTCATTGAGATACGTTTCTTGAAAATGCATTTATTAAAACATCCCATAATATTACATAGAAGTTACTGATAACTTAGGGCAATGTTAAGTAGCCATTAACTCATGAACTTCAGAAGACCTTTTTGGGGCCATTTAATTAAACTCCTTCACTTTAACCATAGAAGTAAGCAAGATAGATAGTTTTCTAACATTCTGCAACTATATTTGAGACCTGATATTTTTTCAGCTTCCTTCAATAAAACAGTGTGAGGTAGCTGAGTCATTCCTTGACTTTATGGGGTAGCAGTGGATCTGCAATGCAGAGGTTGGAATTGGTCTGTTCCCTCTCTGCCACAGAAAATAGCAGGGAGGAGGAGATGGGTTGCAAGGAGGAACAGGAAAAGTGTGGCTATCCCCTGTGGAAAGGCTAAGTTTTACTTGAGTTGCTGAAATTTATTACTTGGAAGTGTTAAGAACATGCTTGGCATTTATCAGGGATAACTTGATCTGATTTAAATATATGAGCACTGCCACCCACTGTTACTACTACCCACTGTCATTGGGGGATGTGGTTACACACCCAGGCAGCTCATGCCTTTTGTGTATAATTCCATAAAATTACTGTTACATGCAAAACTGCAATTTGGATCAGTGGGACTTTATTGGTAGATTGAAATTCGTCCTGCCAGAGCATCGTGACTAAGTTTGTGTGCCTGAGACCTTTGGCTGTCCCATGGCAGCCTTGCTTCTCCCCAATGGTTCTTCATTTTATCTGGGACATAAACACCTTAAGAAGATGAGGGACACTAGGACATAGGGGTATAATGCACAAGAAATCCTTCAGGCAGTTCCAGGAGGTGTGCAGACCCTGTGGTGCCCATCAGTGAACACCTGAGTCACCTCCAGCCACTGACATTACAAAAGTAGTATGTGCAGCTGGTCAAACTGAAGTCCATGCTTTTTCTTTCTTTCTTTCTTTTTTTTTTTCTTTCTCTCTCTCATTTTAGAAACAGCACTGCCAAGAGCAGGGACTTTCGTATATACAGTAAAAATGTACAGTATCTTCAATGCAAAGTTGGATGGGTGCCAGCCCCCCTCCCCCTCCCTACCCAGAAGCATCTTCATTTGAATTTAAAGGGGTGGATGAGTGACAGCAAGACTCTGTTCTCCTTCTGACAGGGCTTTGGCAGATCATTGGTTGTCATCAAACCTATTCCATTTCTTGCTCCCTGCCAGGAATTCCACCTACATGCCTGATGGCAATTAGTCCCTTGTAGGTGCTAATGAATAAAACGCAGCACGTAGACTTCACAAGGATGAAAAAGCCTACGATCCAGATCCAGAGAGTTTCTCCAAGTATCAGTCCCCCTACTGCAGTGCCCCCTCAAATGTAGCACTCACTCTGTCCAGGGCAGGCCGGGGCCAGGCAGCCTGCCCCTCCTCTGTGCACTTGGGCATGGAAAGTAGAAAAGAGCTGTCTACTGAGGACACAACTCAGCAGCAACTACATTTTGGAACCTGAAGTATTAACTGTTATTTTCTAGGACTGTCACAGCATAGCACTGGGGTGCTGCCAGTTTAGGACAGTCTGTGTTGGGGCAGTCATGCAAGTGGAATCTCCAAATCCAAACGTGATTGGGAAAAATTGTTTAGAGATCTTGTTAGAGAGCATTCTGCACTGAGTGAGGGGTTGTATTATCCGTGTTTCCCAAAATGTGATAATCAGATGTCCTTAAGCAGCCCTTAAAAATACAGATTTCTTGGTCTTGTCTCTGGAGATCTTGCTTGAGAGGGCTAGGGTAGAGCCTGAATATCTAAATTAAAAAACAAAAACACAAAAACAACAACAAAAAAAAACAACTTTGAAGATGAATCTGATTCTCTTGCCAGATTTGCTACTCTAGGGTTAGATGAGTACCTGTGTCCCATTCAACTCAAAATCTCTAGGACTAGATGTCAATTGAAAGTTTCTTAATTATTGTGCTCACTATTCAGCTGCACCTTTCCTAAGTTTTGAGTGTTCAAAACAAGCAAACAATTCTCTTTTGTAATCTGATCAGCTATCAGAGATGGATCAGCGTTCAAAGATTCTTTTGAAATAACGCTGTGAATTTTAATTTTTTCTTTATATTTATATTAATTTTCTTGATTTTATACCTTTACTGACTCAGTATGTATTTTCAAAAATAAAAAGGCAACACATGTTATTTTTTTCAAAGTTCTTTCTGCATTCCAAGAGAAAATAATTTGTTCACTTGTTACTTAGAAAAGTGTCCATAGGGGCCTCCCCTGGTGGCGCCAGCGGTTGAGTGCAGCACTGTGAAGCTGTCCACAGCCTCTGCAGCTCCGGTTCAATCCCAGCCGGCCAGAGAGGGTCCCACATGGCACAGCAAATCTCTCCTGTCTCACCCGTTTGCGCCCCTCAGCAGTGTATTTCGTCAGTCTGCCTGTTCTGTTCCCTGCTCTGTCTCTGGTGAATCCTCTCACCCTCCAGCACATTTGGCCTGTACCCCAGTTCTTGTATAAATAAATCTTTAAAAAAAAAGAGAAAGAAAGGGGTCCATAGATCTGGATTACACCATCACTTTGACAGTCCAAATGGGTAAGAAAAGGTTAAGAACCCCTGATATGCCAAAGACCAGTTTATTATTCTTCCTTTGCATGCCACATTGTCTTTCTAGGATCTCAAAACATATTACGAAACAATGGTAACTCAAGCCTTGCAGTAACATGTGCTTGCAGTTTGGGCTCTTCTAATGGTAACAAAGCAAAGAAAGTGGCAAGAAGGAAATATTTCTTCCAGCTTTCATGAACTCTAAAAGTTAAGGTACTTTGAGTAGGATTCCTCGAACCCTTCCATCCCCATCATGTTTATCAGAAAGAGAACTTAATCCAAACCTATTGAGAGTTGTTCTTCTCTAGTCAATATCTATTTCGGCAAAACAATTAAGGTTCTAAAGTATAACAGTGAAGCAAGGAAGAAAAGAGAGATTTGTCTTTCTGATAGTGAACTGGGCAGGTGCAGTTGAGACTGAAAGGCCATAATTAAAACATTGTTCAGCTGAGGCACTGTAGAAGTTCATGCAAGACTGCACAAATCCTCCCCCTGCCCCACACATCTGAGTTCAAGGTTTTGGCAGGAAAGGAAGCCGAGGGTGCACTGCCATTCAAGAAACAGAGCTGTGAGTCTGAACTTTAGTACCCTTGAGGGACTTGTGGAAGAAATTCTACACTGTTGGACCAGTAAAATTGGCTTTTTCAAATCCACACATTTTAAATGACATAAGAAAGGAAAGGAAAACAAACACTTAAATTGAGTATTTATATGGCAGGACTTACGCACATACTGGAGTTTTAGAGATCTAATAAAGTAAGTATTGTAATTTCTATTATACAGATGAGAAATTAAACCCTTAACATTAAATAACTCATTCAATGTCTGACTCCAAAGTGTTTTATTTTAACTGGCTGAATACGAGGACAGACATTGGCTTCTTCTAAATATGAAAATATTAGAACATGCAGACTAAGGAAAGTGACCGAGTCGGAAGGGTTTTGGAAGATTCCTGGCACATCCTCACCTCATACCTGTGGCAGACCTCTTATATTGATTACTGTGTGTTTTTGTTTCCAGAAATCTGCTCAAGGAAACATTCAAGGAAATCACCATTGATAACTGGAGTTAGGTGATGCCATGTCCTCAGGGCAGGTGGGAACAGTGATGGGGAGGGGGCCTCTAGTGGAGGCAAGAAAGGGTCTCTTCTCTAGACCTCTAGAGGAACAAGTATCTGGAGCTCCTTCTACTGCTTTAATTAAAACCATCTAGATAACTGAGAAGATACTATTCTCAGATAATAGTTTATTGTGCTAACTGTCCCATAGAATCATTCACAGGCTCTGCATTAAAAAAACAAAAACAAACAAAAAAAAAACCTTTAAAACAAAGTATTTCATCTCTATGGAAGAAATGACTTTCTCCTTAACTAGAGGTTAAGGCAGCTTTCTTTTTCTTTTTTTAAATTTTTTTTTTTTTAATTTGGTAGAGCTTTTCCACATCCCTTTGTGGGTAGTTGCCTCCTCTGCATATGTGTAAACCAGCTGTCCTTTGGAATGACACAGGCCCCCACAGTGTCATGGGGTAAGACTGGTGGGAGTTGCCTGAGAACCTTGAACAGTGATGGTGGGTGGGGCTACTAGCAGTTGTGAGTCAGGTCAGACTTTGCCAGGGTTCAAAGCCAGAAGGCCAAGACCTCTAACCTAGACCACCACCATCTTTCAGGCTACAGGCCAAGGATTGCTGAGGCCTAATATAGGCAGGGAGTCAATCAGAAGAACTTAAGAGGGAAAGAAAAAAAAAAAAAAGACTGCCTTTGCTTAGTTCTCCAGATTGGCTCTCCAGATGGCCCTCTTTTCTCTGGTAAATTATGCAACAAGCTGCTTCAGCCGAATTTTGCAGACCTGGATGATCTTGAACTGATTTCAACAAATGGGCGGACTCGTGGAATTGCAGGGCTTTCTCGTAGTCCTTTTATCCAAGGAAGAACACTGGGGAGAGAAAATCGTGTAATTTTTGGTACTAGTCATAGGAATAGAGCAAAACACACTCACACAAAGGTTCATTTCTTTATGTCTGCCTTCTTAAATGATTTTGAAGAAGTTAAGAAGCTGTCTTACTAGGAGTGTTTAGAGTTCATCAAGATTGTTCCATTACAAGAACTTTGACCTTGCATATTCTCACTAATTAAATGCTAGAATCATTCTGTAGCGATACTGCTGGAATTGAAAAGTAGAAAGGTTGCTTTTCAGCTTCAAGAGGGATGAGGGTCTCACTCTCTGCTGCTATTAACATTTCCTGGAACCAAAATCAATAGTGCATGCAAATTAGTCTCTGATTATTTCTTTGATTTGCAGAATGTCTCCTCCCACTGTACTCTCCAAGTTGAGGCAGAATGGATTAGTTCATCAAGCCCAGGGGCTGCTTCCAATGCTGAGGAAGACTTATAAGGGAGGGGCAGCGGATGACAGGGCCACTGTGCATTCCCCCAGAAGCAGGGTCACAGCCCCAACACAGCTCCTTCCTGTCCCTGCAGAGAGTAAAAGCAAAGGGGCCAGATTTGCCACCAAGCAAGGACGAAGGCAGAGTGAGAACAGGAGGCAGAGTCAATAGGCCAGGTGGCAGGGGGAGCATATGGGTAGGTGGTGGCTGAGCTCAAAGCTACAAAATGAAGAGTTTGAGGAAAGGGGAACAATCTACTAAGAAGTGCAATTTGGGAACTAAAAGAAAAGAGGAAACAGGAGTTTCCATGGCAAAATTATTTCTTGAGATGATGAAAGTATGCAAAAGCCAAATAACAATTCACCAATTATCCATTCAACACATGCTTATTAGTACATTTCAGCCCCTTCACTGTGTGTTGGATTGTAAGTCAGAGCAAGATACGGCCCCTGCTCATAGACCAGCACACAGGTGAGAACTTTGAGAGAATTAAAATATGAAGTGATAAATTAAAATATGAAGTTTCTCTAAAGAGTGAAAATTCAGGTGCTGCAGAGACACAGGGAGTACTGATTCATGGGGTAAAGATTGAGGGAAGATAAACAGCTGAACAGAAAAGGAAGTGAAGCTGATCAGGATTACTCAAATGACAAGGGGGAAGAGCATTCTCAGTAATAGGAACAGCAAGGCAATGGTGTGGATGCAGAGGTGGGCGAGCAGTACATCAGAGACAAGGATACTGGCGGAAAACGGACTATGGTGACGAAGTAACCATCCAAGAAATGAAAAGAGGTTGACTTTAGCATAACATAGCTTGCAAAGAATTTTGGGTTTTCCTTTGGAAAATTGCATATTTGAAAGAATTAAGGGAATTGTAATAGTGTAATCTAAAAAGGGAAAGTGCCAGTTTCCCAGACCTGGTGGCAAAGATAAAGCGGGAAAGGACTTGGGAAAGAAGACTAGGGGGTGACACATGGAGCAGAGAGACATGTGAGGGAGAGTGGGGTGTTTCTCAGCACCAGGGGCATGAGGGACATGGAAGGAGACACTTGGAGGCGACGTAGGTGAAAGACTCACAGGGAGGCTGACAATGGCAGCCTTTATCTTGACTTGTACTTTGATTTTGCTCCTTTAATTCCACACATGCCTTGTCCCTTCTGCCCCTTTCTTACAGTTTCCCACAAGAAAGGCCTTAGCCTTGTGTAAGCTTATGGAATACAGTGGCCCCAATTTCGGCCAGCACTATTTGGCTTGGCATTTACCCATGAGGGGATGGGTAAATTTGGGTGTTTTATTGGAAACCATTATCTCTCCTTCTCTTCTCTATGCTATGCATTCTAATTCTATTAAAGGTCTAGTCTATCAAGACCTATAGAAGATCTTGCACACTAAGAGTATGCTTTGTCTTTATGTGCTAGATGTGCTAGATGGCAGAACCCATTTAGAGCCTGTACATTTGGGGATTTGGGGGTAGCCCTCAATCTGCATGCTAACAAAAGGAAAGTTATAATATTACTAGAGGGTAAGAGAAGGTAGATTAGGAAAGGATCAATGAGTGGTGTGGTGCCAGCAAGGCACAGAGCGAGTTCTCTATGACCCAGGCATGTGGGTAAAGGAAAGTCCTGGAGCCCTTGGTGGTTTTTTCAGGCTTTTATTGAGCTTTTTACATCATTTGTAGTGCAGCACCCAGTTACATGGCAGGCAGGGGGCACAGGGGACCAGGAGGCTGGCAGGCCTCCCAGCCCTTGGTCAGTCTTCACTCTTTCTGGGCTCTGTAGCAGTCTCTCTTAGTCTCTGTTATCTGTTACTGCTACTGCTGCTGTTGCTGCTGCTTCTTGTTCTTCTGGTATCCCTGTTATGCCACCCTTATAAGCCTAGTCTCTCAGCCCAGGTGTGCCCACTTATGCATGCCCACACCTTATACCAGTTGTCCGCCATCAGGCACACATGTAGGACTGCAGGGATCCATCATCAATGCTAATGGCAGAAGTGCAGAAAATCTGAAAAATTTTCACTTACCCTACAAGTGGCTATTTAAATGCTGATTCCCTAAATCATAGCTTCCTTAGTTTTCCATCAAACATAAAACCAGTGACTAATGGAATCAGCATGATCCATTTGATGACACATCTCAATACCTCTGAGAAAAAACATGTATCCTAATAGTGAAGAAAATGCTGGTATTAATAATTACTATTTATCCATTCATTTATTTAAACACTACCACTAGGAACACATCCTACAAGTCAAGCACTGTGCCTAGCGCTGGTTAAAGGATGAAGTACGTTACAATTATGTTCCCTGACCTCTTAAAGCTCTTGGTGAAATGGGAAAAGACAGTAAACATGCGGGTGACTATATAATTAGAAATCATGATACATCAAATGAAGGGAAAGACCAGAAAATGAAAGAAAAAATAGCAAGGTAGAGGGAGGGGACCAATTTTATGATATATCAGTAGGAGTTTCATGAAAAGGGTAAGGTTGTAGGAGGTAGGGAGAGAAAGGTGTGGGAAAAATGAGTGAGATGGTGTTCAAGAAAAACTCAGAGGCCAATGTAAGCATGATCTTGCAGGCAGCTTAAGGGGTTAGTCTATTATTCTACTTAAAATTAGTAAAGGGAATGCTTTGAATTTTTAAAAGATTATCCTGGCAACTATGTTAGTAGATCAGATGGAAGAGAGATTAGAGGTGGAGAACACCTGCTAGAGGAGAGTGGTCCAGGGGAGAGATACTAGTTTAGAAGAAAATAATTGTTCAGGAAGAGGATAAAAACAGATGAAAATTAGTATTTTTGAGGAGTCATTTAAAAAGCAACCAGAGAGTACTTTATTTAAAGTAGAGGAAAATAGTAGAAATACAATCTATTGAGTTGCTACTCAGGTGATGAAAAAGCTAAATCAGCAGGGGAAAGTGAGGCAATTTTGAGTTAAAACAAAGAACTTTACCCTTGTTGGCTGGAGGAATAAAGAGAGAAAGTGGAACCACCACCGCTCCCAGATTAGAGTCACATGGTTAGAAAGTGGACAGGAGGAAGACCTACCGCATTCCCTTCTTTCCTCCTGTTTTCTATTATCCTATCAGTGCCATCCATTCCTCCAACACAGTCAGAAGCAATCTGGCATGGGAGCCTGGAAATATATTTTTCAGGGCTAAATCCATGTTACAGAACAGAGACAATAAAAGGTTAAGTGCAAATCTGATTACTGATAGACCTAGGACTAGTACAATATGATATCTGCATTTTTAGGTAGATTTCACATGATAGGACAATAAGGGTAATAGTCCACCCCTACCCCATCAATTTAACAGCCCCAAAACATGGATAATGAGGTTGTAGTGGCAGGAAGGGACAGGGCAGGATCTCTATGATCCTATGCAGATGGGTAAAGGAGAGTCCTGGAGCCCTGGGTGGCTTTTTCAGTCTTATATTGGGATTTTACCAGGTACCAGGTACATGGAAGGCAGAGGTGCGGGGGTGGTGGGGAGGGAGTGGGGGGACGAGGCTGGCAGACCTTCTAGCCCCTGGCAAACCTTCACTCTATCTGGGCTCTCCGGCATTGTTTTGTGGTTTCATTCTCTCTCCTGCTTCATTCTCTTCATCCTGCTGCTCTTGTTCTCTTCTGGTGGTTCTGTTCCCTGTGATGCCACCCATATAAGCCCAGTCTCACCCCAGGTGTACCCACCTACCTATGCCTATACCCTACTTCAGGTGCCCGCCATCAGGCATGCATTCAGGACCGTAGGGATCCATTATCAATGGGAGGGCAGAAAAGCCTGATAATCACTTACCCTACAGAGGCACAGCAAATTTAGTTCCAACCCTTGCCAAGGTCAATAATCAGTGGACAATAAGGGTCAGAAAAATTGGGTATGGTATCTAGATTTCTAGGTGGCAGCTCTTCTAAGTTCCTGGTGGATTTGACAGCCAGAGTAGGGTATTCAGGTTAAGATATGAGAATACTGCCTGTAAGGTGTATTTCTCAATAAAAAGAAACTGACAAGAATAATCAGGAGAGCTATTGTTCTTAGCCAATGGGGTAGAACAATGAAATAGGTATTAAAGAATGGGGGAGAGGGGAGAATGAATAGATAGCTAGAACCTGAGCAGGGATAGATGGGTCATGTGAGATAAAGGTAGACAGAAAGACCTATAAAGCCAAGTTTTCAAGGGCACAGGATTCCAGTATCAGGGCAGCAGGAAATTTTCAGAACTTTTCTGAAGTCAAGGAGACAGTGCTTTATCAGACACTGATACTCAATATGTCATTGTAGGGTAAATGATTGTCAGGCTTTTCTGCCCTTCCACCATTAGGATTGGTGATGTATCCCTATGGTCCTGAATGCATGCCTGATGATGGGCATCTGGAGTGGGGTACACCTGGGCTGAAATTGGGCCTATAAGAGAGGAGCAAAACCACAGGAAAGAGAGCAAGCAGAGAAGCAGAGACCACAAGAGCATGCCAGGAGAGCCCAGAAAGAGTGAAGATTCCTGGGGGCTGGGAGGCCTGCCAGACACGACACCCCTGCCTGCTGTGTAGATGGTAAAATCTCAATAAAAGCCTCAAAAAGCCACTGAGGGCTCCAGGACTCTCCTTTACCTATTGGCTCTGATCATAGAAAACCTGCTCTGTGCCTTTCCTGCCACTACAGTCACCTGGTCTAGTTTTTATTAAACCAGGCTCTGAGCTACTGCAAAACCCTAGCCACATATGCTAATCTGAGGTTGGAGCAGGCTAGGGCTTATGCCGGCATCAGTGCCTTCATTCTCTCCTTTACTTCCATTCCTTCCTCTTCAGCGGCACTAGAATTATCTTCCTAATGTTATGGTCACATCACTTGTGACATAAATCACTTAATAATTTTCCATTCCAGGGCCTCCCCGGTGGCCCAGCGGTTTAGCACTGGGTTGTGAAGCTGCCCGCAGCTTCTGCAGCGCCAATTCGATCCCCAGCTGCTCCCCAGCCACCGGAGGAGGGTCCCACATGGCGCGCAGACCTCTCCTGCCGCCTGCTGCTCCCCTCAGCAGTGCACTTCGGTCCTTCTGCCTGCTCTGCTCTGGCTCGCTCTGGTGAATTCTCTCACCCTCCCGCGCTTCTGATTGTACCCAGTGCTTGTATAAATAAATAAATAAATTTTTAAAATAATAATAATAATTTCCATTCCATAATCTAAGTCTAACTTTCAGCTTTCAAACCTTCATATCTCTCCACATCCGCTCTCTCCATTCTCTTACCACATATATAGGGTCACACTTGCTTCTTTAACTGAGTAAGTTTATCTAATGTTATTGCTACTAAAGTTTACAATACTGTAATTCTTGCCATTCTCCTTACCTATAAGATGATAAATATCATATCTATATGATTTATTTTTATGACCATGAAAAATAAATGGTGATGAAAGAAATGAAGACATGACTTATCAGAAATTGCAGGATACGACAAAAGCAATACTGAGAAGAAAGTTTATAGTAATACCAGTTAGAGGAAACAGGAAGAATTTCAAATAAGAAATCTAAGTTTGCATCTAAAAGAACAAGAAAAAGAATAAAGCCAAGAGTCAGTGGACAGAAAGAAATAATAAAAATTAGAGGGCAAATTAAGGAAATAGAGGTCAAAATGATAATCCAAATTAACAAAATGAAAAGATTGTTCCTTGAAAAGATTAACAAAGTAGATAAACCTTCAGCCAGACTCACAAAAGACAGGAAATAAAAACCCACACAAATAAAATCAGAATGTAAGAGAAGAAATTACAAGATACTACAGAAATAAAAAGGATCATAAATGATTATTATGAACATTTTTATGGCAACAAATTGCACAACTTAGATGAAATGGAAAAATTCTTAGAAACATATAATATTCCATGACTGAATCAGGAAGAAATAGAAAACCTGAACAGATTCATCATGAGTAAGGAAATTGAAACAGTAATGAAAAGCCTCCTCCAAAACAACAGGACCAGATGGTTTCTGTAGTGAATTTTACCAAACTTTCAAAGAAGAATTAGTATACCTATCCTATCATACATTCCCATAAAATTGAAAAGGAGGGAAAACCATCCAAACATATTCTATGAAACCAATGTTTCTTTGGCACTGAAACCAGAAAAGGACATTACAAGAAAACAAAAATAAAAACTATAGTTAATAACTATGATGAATTAAGATGTAAAAATCCTCAAAAAATTCCTGGCAAATCAAATGTGGCAATACATTAATGAAGTATACATTGCGATTAAGTGGGGATTTTTTTCATAGGGATGCAAGGATATTTCACATAAACAAATGAATGTCTATGCTAACTATATTAACAAATGGAAGAATAAATTTATATGATCATCTCAATAGACATACACACAAAAAAACCATTTTACAAGATTCAACATCATTTTATGATAAAAATTATCAACAAAGTGTGTATACAAGAACATTCTCTCAACATAAAAAGGCAATGTACCAAACACACATAGGTAATATCATAATCAATGGAAAAAACTGAAAGTATTTCTCCTAATATAAGGAACAAAAGAAGTATACCTATTCAGCACTGTTATTCAAAATAGTATTGAAAATATACCAAGAACAAGTAGACAAGAAAAGAATATACACATTATCCAAATTAAAGAAAGAAATCACTATTTGCAAATGACACAATACAAAGGAAATCTCAAAGACTAGTAAAAGGCTACTAGAACAAATAAGTGAACACAGTAAAGGTGCAGGCTACTATGTCAAAATATATTAAAAATAGATTTCTTTCTACACACAAATAATGAAATAGCGGAAAGACAAATCAAGAAAACAATTTATAACCACATCAAAAAAAATTAAATACCATGAAATAAATTTAACAAAAATAAAGAGAAAGAAGTGTGTACCAAAAATCTACAAGACATTGTTAAAAGAAATGGATGCCAGAAAGAGATGGAATTATTCTATCTCATGGATTGAAAAAAGTAACATCATTAAATTACCATATTATGAGAAGTGATAAGCAAACTCAGCACAATTCCTATCAAAATCCCAAGAGTATTCTTCACAGAAATAGAACAAAAAGTTTTGAAACTTATTTGTAACAAAAAAGACCCCCAAGAGCAAAAATATCCCCGAGAAAACATAATAAATGTAGAAGTATCATGCTCTCTGAATCCAAACTACAGTACAAAGCAATAGTAATTAAAACTGTTATGTTTTGGAATAAATACATACATACAGATCTGTGGAACAGAATTCAGAGTCCAGAAATAACACCACACATACAGACAGCTAATTGACAACAATGCAGTAAAGAACTTGAAGGGAAGGGAAAATCCCTTCAATAAATGGTGTTGGGAAAACTGGACAGATGCAAAAGAATGAAATTAAACCACTCTCTAACACAATATATAGAATTAATTCAAAATGGATTAATGAGTTAAACCATAAAATACATAGAAGCATAGATTATATGTTCCTTGACATCAGCCCTAGAGATGTTTGGGGATATGACTCCAATGGCAAGGGGAACAAAAGCAAATGTAAACAAATACAACTTTGCTTCTGCACAATGAAACAAACTTCCTCAAAACAAAACAAACAAACCAAAAAACATCCTGGTAAAGGGGCACTGATATTTGCACATCACATATCTGACAAGTGCTAATATTCAAAACACACAAAGAACTCATGCAATTCCAACAATAACAAACTAAACAAACAACCAGATTAAAAAATTAGCAAAGGATCTTAACAGAAATTTTCCAAAGTAGACATGCAAGTGTCTAATAGGCACATGAAAAGATCTTTATCATCTATTGTTATTAGAGAAATGCAAATCAAACCAACATTGAGATATCAAATACTGGAGAGGATGTAGAGAGAAGGGAACTCTTGTACAATGTTGGTGGGAATATAAACTAAGGCAGTCACTATGAAAAGCAATATGGTGATTCATAAAAAAAATAAAAAAGAAAACAAAAAAATTCCATAGAATCCAGTATCTCATTTCTGGGTATATACCAAAAATATGCAAATATTAACTTGAAAATATATAGTTATCCCCATGTTTATGCAGCCCAGTTTATATACTCAAGAACTAAAAATGAATCAGGTGCCCATCAATTAACAACTGGATAAAGAAGTGATATATATATATATGTATATGTATATATGTGTGTATATATGTATATATGTATACACACATATATATGCATACACACACACTAGAATGCTATCCAACTATGTAAAAAAAGGCTGAAATCCTGTTATTTGTAATGATATAGATGGACCTAGAAGGAATTATGCTTAGTAAAATAAACCTGACAGAAAAAACAAACACCATGTGATTTTAATCATATGTGGTATGGGAAGGAAATAAACAGATAATCTAAATAAAGCAATAATAAACTTAAAATTTAATATATATTAAAATAAATCCAAAAAGACACAATGCAATACATATTATAATTAAATTGCTAAAAACAAATGATAAAAAATTACTAAAAACCTCCAGCGGGTTCACTTATATGTGGAATATAGAGAACAAAGACGAAGATAAAAGACAAAATTGCAAGCTGAACATAGATCTGAGCCATACAGCAAGGGGGAAAGAGTGAGGGAGCACAAGGGATATGGTGATGGTTCACTGGTGTTATGGTGGTGGGAGAACTATGGGCACTACTCCCCAGGGAAGTAACCAATCACTGTACAAAAATGAACAGTGATATAAGAAAATAAATTAATTAATTGAAAAAAGTAAAAGCATCCACAGGAAAATGAATTTTATATAAGGGAACTCTATATGTTCATCTGAATGTTTCTCAGCTGAAATCTTTCAGAAGTCTTAAAAATTCATAAAATCTTACATATTTAATCTTGCTTTAAAAATATTTTCAATCAGGAATAATTTATCCTGTCAAATGATTATTTAAAATTGAAATTGGGGCCACCCCAGGTGGTGCAGGTGGTTGAGCTCAGCTCTGTGAAGCTGTCCGCAGCCTCTGCAGCACTGGTTCAATTCTCGGCTGGCGGGGAGAAAACCATATGGTGCAGCAGACCTCTCCTGTCTTGCTCGCTGCTCCCCTCAGCAGTGTATTTCAGTGGATCTGCCTGTTCTGCGCCCTACTCTGTCTCTGGTGAATCCTCTCACCCTCCCATGTATCTGGCCTGTACCCCAGTTCTTGCATGCATAAATAAGTAAATATTTCGCCAATAAATAAATCTTTAAAAAAAAATGAAATTGGCATAAAAAAGCTTTGCAGATAAGAAAAAGTTAAAATTTATCACCACCAAATTGACATTGGAAAACACTAAAGGGACTCCTTTAAAATGAATATAAATTATCTAGAAACACTAAAATACTAAAAACATACAATGTAAAGGGGGAGGAGAGTAAAAATGTCAATCAGAAGTAGTTTAAGAATAGGGCCTCCCCTGGTGGTGCAGGCAGTTGAGCGCAGCACTGTGAAGCTGTCCACAGCCTCTGCAGTGCTGGTTTGATCCTGGCCGGCTGCTGAGGGTCCCACACGGCGCAGTAGACCTCTCCTGTCGCGCCCACTGCTCCTCTCAGCAGTGTATTTTGTCAGTCTGCCTGTTCTGTTTCCTGCTCTGTCTCTGGTGAATCCTCTCACTCTCCCACACATCTGGTCTGTATACCCCGGTTCTTGTATAAAGAAATAAATCTTTCAAAAAAAAAAAAAGTAGTTTAAGAATAAACTGTTCAATAGGTGACAAGTATAGAATTGTACACATAAACTCCAAGAAAATTTCAAATCAAAAATTCATAGCAGCAACACATAAATGAATGAATCAGAAAACAAAATCATTTTTTTTTCTACAAGAAACTTGTCATAGTTTTTAAGACAATGGTAGATTTAAAGTAAAAGGTTGAAAGACAATTCAACAAATAAACGGTGATCAACAAAGACAAGTATAGCCTTCACTGTATCAGACAAAATATATTTCCAGTTAAAAAAGGTAATGAATGAGATTCAGAGTTGGACATTCTATTAGATTTAGGTCTTTCTTTTATTATTTATCCATATAAGAACTGGGGTATAGGGCAGAAGTACAGGTTGTGAGAGGATTCACCAGAGAGAAAGTAGGGAACAGAACAGGCAGATTTACTGAAATACACTACTGAGGGGATAGCAGCCAGGACAGGAGATGTCTGCTGCACCATCTGGGTTAGCTCCCTGGTTGGGAATTAAGCTCATGCTGCAGAGGCTGCCAGTAGTTTCATATTACTGAGACTTAATCCCTTGGCCACCAAGGAGGCCCTACTTTAAGGTCTTAATACAACAAAAAGATATAATATTTATCATGTCTGTGTATAAAAAAACATATGTAATACTTATATGCACCAAATGCTAAATTATCAAAATATAAGTGAATTAGTAATAGAACTGGAGAATGACATTGATAATAACATTACTGTAGGGGATTTTAACACCCCATTTATTATTATCCACAGATTAAAGACAGAGAAAAAAATAAGTAAACAATAACCTCAATGGGCAGATGGGCCTATCAGATATTTTAAAAAACATTCCACACTGAAATTGCAAAATTTAATTTTTTCTCAAGTACACATGGAATATTCTCAAGGATATAATTGTGTTGGGGCACAAATCAAGTGTCAATAAACATATGAAGATTGAAATCATACCAAGCATATTTTTTTGATCACAACCCTATAAATCTAGAAATGAAACACAAAGAAAACTGGAAAAAAATCAAACATGGAGAATAAACAGTATACTTCTCAGTAATCACTGGCTGAACCAGAAAATTAAAGAAGAAATTTATAATAACCAGTGACCAACAAATATGAAGATACAAGTTATCAGAAAAAACAGGAATCAGTAAAAACAGTACTAGGAGGGAATTTGATTGCAACTGAGGCTATCATTAATAAATAAGAAAATCTCAAATAAACAAACCTTATATCTAAAGCAAGTTGAAGGGGCCTCCCTGGTGGTGCAAGGGGTTAAGCACAGCACTGTGAAGCTATCTGCAGCCTCGGCAGCCTCTGCAGCATAAGTTTGATCCCCAGGCAGCCAGGGAGCTAACTACATGGCACAGCAGACCTCTCCTCTCTCTCTCCCTGCTCCCCTCAGCAGTGTATTTCAGTCGATCTGCCTGTTCTGCTCCCCACTCTGTCTCTAATGAATCCTCTCACTCCCTGCACTTCTGGCCTGTACCCCAGTTCTTGAATGCATAAATAAATCAATCTTAAAAAAAAAATAAGGTAACTTGAAAAAGAAAAAAAAAAAGACAAAAGTTGGTAAAAGGAAGGATATAACAAAAATTAGAGTGCATATAAATGAAATAAAAACTAAAAAGACAATACAGGGGCCTCCCTGGTGGTGCAAGGGTTAAGACACAACCTATGAAGCTACCTGCAGCCACTGCAGCACGAGTTTGATTCCCAGCCAGCCAGGGAACAGCCCGCATGGCACAGCAGACCTCTCCTGACATGCCCACTGCTCCCCTCAGAAGTGAACTTTGGTCAATCTGCCTGTTCTGCTCCCCACCCTGTCTCTGGTGAATCCTCTCACTCCCTGCACCTCTGGCCTGTATCCCAGCTCTTGTATGCATAAATAAATAAATCTTAAAAAAAAAAAAAGACAATACAACAAATCAGTTATGCCAAGACTTGGTTCTTAAACAAAATTGAAAAACCTTTAGTTAGGCTCATGAAAAAAGAAAAAGCTTTAATAAATAGAAATAGAAATGAAAGAGGATCCAAATAGCAGATACCATAGAAATGCCTAGAATCAGGGCCTTCCTGGTGGTGCAAGGGGTTAAGACACAGCCTAGAAGCTGTCTGCAGCCTCTGCAGCATGAGTTCGATTCCCGGAGGGCCAGAGAGCAATCCACATGGCACAGGAGACCTCTCTTGACTTGCCTGCTGCTCTCTTCCAGCGTATTTCAGTTAATCTGCCTGTTCTGTTCCCTGTGCTGTCTCTGGTGAATCCTCTCACGCCCTCCTTCCATATATCTGGCCTGTACCTCAGTTCTTGTATGCATAAATAAATAATTTTTTTTAAAAAAGAAATGCTTACAATCATAAAAGACTAGTTTGAAAAACTAAATATCAATAAATTCAACAGTATTGAAAAAATGAATACATTTAGACCAGTAAATTTTACCAAAACTGAATTTGTACAGACAGATCACAATGATAGCAATCAAAACAGTTATCAAAAATCACCCTCAAAGCTGAATTCTAGGACTAGGTAGTTTTACAAGTGAATTCTATCTAAACTTCAAAGAAGTTATGGTTATTTTATTCAAACTTTGTCAAAAAATGGAAGGCTAAGGAATATTTCCTAATATAGGCCAATATCACCCTACCACCAAATCACACAAGGCCATCACATTAATATTTCTGATAAACAAGGATCAGAAATTTCTCAATAAAATTCTAGAAAACTGATTGCAACAATACATTAAAAAATCACAAACCATGATGTTGGCGCCTTGCCCTGTGACATCGGGACATTTCCTCCTTCCGAGATTAGCTGTGCTCCTTCCGGTCCAGTGCGCATGACGACCTCCGACGCACCAAATAAGGTTATGTGTTTAATCATTGGCTAGGCACTGTTGGCCTGCTTCTTCCGCTTCCGGTCCCCAGCTATAAAGCCCCGCCGAAACCGAAAGTAAAAGAGACCTGCGATAGCTGAACCAAGAGTGTACGTGTCTCCCTCCGTGGTGTACCCCTGTTCTTCAGGTCGCTGCTCTCTCCTTGAGAACCTCATTGACCAGTCCGCGGGCTCGTGCACCATGATCAAGTAGACCTTATTCAAATGAGGCAAGGTTAGATTAACATATTCAAATCATTTATAATCAAATCTATTTAAGACAAATATCTAGGAATAAATTTAACAAAAGTGGGGAAAGATCTATACAATAAATACTATAAGATACTGTGAAGTAGAAAATATCCCATGTTCATGAACGGGGAGAATTAATATAGTCAAAAAGTCCATTGTACTAAAAGCAAAATACAGCTATCAAAATTCCAGAGATACTTTTCAAGAAACTAGCTCAATAAGTATGGAATTTATATGGAATCACAAATGTTCCTGAACTGATAAAGAAATTTTAAGAAATGAAAAAACTAGAGGCCTCACATTACCTAATTTTAAGCTATACTATAATGCTACAGTAACTAAAACAATATGGTTCTAGAATAAGAAAAAGACACACAGATCAGTGGAACAGAATTGAGAATCCAGAAATAAATACACACATATATCAAGACCTAATATAAAACAAAGAAGCCACAACTATACAATGGAGATAGAAATATAACTGAAACATGATGCTAGGAATATTGGAGAGTCCACTAAAAGAATGGATAGCTGGGCCTCCCCTGGTGGCACAGCAGTTGAGCACTGCACTGGGAAGCTGCCCACAGCCTCTGCAGCACTGGTTCGATTCCCGGCCACCAGTGAGGGTCCCACATGGTGCGACAGACCTCTCCTGCTACGCCCGCTGTTCCCCTCAGCAGTGTATTTTGTCAGTCTGCCTGTTCTGTTCCCTGCTCTGGCTCTGGTGAATTCTGTCACCCTCCCATGCTTCTGACTGTACCCAGTGCTTGCATAAATAAATAAATCAATCTTAATTTTTTTTTTAAATAAAAAAAAAGGAATGAATAGCTCTGTAACTTCATACACAAAAGTAAGCTCAAAAAAATGATTTCAAGACTTGGATTATGAGCTGAAGAAAAAAAAAAAAAGAAATAAAATAAAAGGATACTCAGGTGATAAAATCAATGATAGAAATGTCTTTGGGTACAGTAGCCCACCAGCAAGGAAATAAATGCAAAAATAAACTATTGGAACAATATCAAATTTAAAAACTTTTCACAGCAAATTAAAATATCAGCATTAAAAACACAGCTTATTGAATGGGAGAAAATATTTTCACATCATCCATTTGGTAAAGACAACTACACAAGATAAATAAAATTTCATCATCAGTTTTTATTAAAAATTCAAATAAAATCACAATGAAAAATCATCTCATACTTGTGAGAACTGCTTACCTCAAAAAGACTGTTAAAAATAAATGTTGGCAGGATGTGATGAAAGAGAAGCTCTTTTTTTAAAAAAAATTATTTTTATATTCCCCATACAATTGCAACCCCCTTATTTTGACCCCAATCCCTCCCCTCCCGCCCCCTACCCACCATAGAGTGTCTCTGGTTCATAGTTTTTTGTTGATTTTGATTTTCACTTTCTTATAGTTATTCATTTTCCTGGTCCCTTATTTAAGTTTTCTAGATTCCTGCTATGAGTATTTACCCAAAGGACACAGAAACATCAATTCCAAAGAGCACCTGCACCCCTATGTTTATAGCAGCACTATTTACAATAGCTAAGCTTTGGAAACAACCCAAATGCCCAAAAACAGATGACTAGATCAAGAAAGAGAAGCTCTTATGTACTATTGATGGGAATGTAAATTGGTGCAGCCATTTTGGAAAGTTGTCTGACTCTTCCTCAAAAAAATAAAGATAGAACTACCATATGATCCAATAATCCCAGTTCTGGGCATCTGAACATGAAATAATCAACTCAGGAAATTACATGAACCAAAATGTTTATTATAGCATTATTTACAATAGCTGAGATGTGGAGACTATCTAAATGTCATTAATAGATGATTGGATAAAGAAGATATGTTATATATCCACACATTGGAATGTTGTTCAACTATAAAGAAAGATGAAATTTTGCCATTTGCGTTAAGAAAAGGAACTCAAAGGGATTATGCAAAGCAAAATTAGTCAGAGAGATAAAGGCAAAAGTTGTATTATTTTGCCTATATGTTCAACATATGGAAACAAAACAGATAAAAACAAAACAAAATAAAAATAATCTAGTGGGCATTAAAGATGGAAATAAGATTACTAGATGTGAAGAGGATGAGGGTGTAGGGAAGGAGATACAATGGATGATGGAAGGTATTTTTTTTATTTTATTAAAAAATAATAAAAGAAGGGAAAAATGAAAGAAAAGGAGAGAAAGAACTTCATTAGTTCAGGCTTGCTTTGTAATTATAATTAAAAAAAAATTCTATTCCATTTTCAAGTTCTGGTCTGGAAACCAATCTCCTTACAAACAAGTGTCCTTTCCAGTTTGTGATTCCTTACAGCTAATTTAGAAAACTCAAAATCCTTAGAGAAAACAACCCAAAAAGCAAACAAAAAGTGAAGGCTAAAATAAGTCATAAATTATAACATTTACATATCTATAAAATTATATAATATAGCCTATATAGAATTAGAATTTTGTGTGAAAGATTAAAAACAGTCCTGGGGACAGAAAATGGAGCCAAGAGTGAGGCTGATATAAACATGTATATTCCAGAGCTCCTTTATAAATACTAATGGGTGGGCCACAAATTTAGCTTTAGACTTTCCACAGCTAGGATGAGTAGAGAAAAGTTGTCAGTTGCACAATATCTTCCGCCCATAAATTGTTTAGTGGATGCATAACTACTCTGTACACTTACACCAGAAGAGAATTTTTCCCAATGGCCCATTCCTAAAGAGTAAACAAACATCTCTACAGTAGGAAAATTATTAGTATCATAGAGTATGCCTTAAGGATAGCTAACATATCAGCAAAGTAATATCATTCAACATGATTCCATGGGGGAGAATGGTTCAGACTATATAATTCTCATTTCTTCTAACCTGGTCTAGGAGGGCAATATTTTTGTTAAAGATATGTGAGAAACTTAACACACACTTTGCATGCATTTTCCATTTCTTGGTGTTCATAAGTGTTTTAAAACACATGGACCTCACAGTTTAAGAATCAATAAGGGAAACGATTATACGTCCTTAAGAAATCCTTCATGCATTTGTTTTTTCTCATATACCTGGAATACAGATGTGGTCCCACTGAGGTCAGAACAGACTCCATAATGTGCAGTCCCAAAGTCCAGTGACAGGTGCAAATGATAGCACCTGATGAAAACTGAGTCACTTATCAAGAACATGTAGCTAACAAAAGATCATCTTATCATAACTGAGAAAGGAGACAGAAATAACTAATCAAAAAGACAAAAAAATCCTTAGAAATTTTGAATTCTCCTTAAAACTTACACAAATTAACCACTGAGGTCCATTCTCCTCTTCATTTTATATGACCAAAATAATTTGTCTCTTACAAATTTTATATGCTTACCTTAACCATAAAACAATTTATCTTAACCATAAAACAGTCTTAATGAAGCACTCATATGATATCTATCCTTGACCATGGCTTAATTTTTGTGTGTTTTTAAGAATTACAGTACACAAAATAAATTAGGTAGCTTGCTAAATGTGATGGCTACTGATATTAAAGTTAAACCTTCAGAAACTTTTAGGAGAAATAGTCTACTACCATCCATTCTGGCATTTTAACTGCCCATAACTCTCTGCTCAGCCATATTGACCTGAGAATTTTGAATGGCTCAGATTTTGATTTGCAAGCAGAGTGGTTTCCCAAACGACTCTTCTGGTCCCTTCCACTGTTGAGAGGCTGTGATTTTCTAAACAAATTTAGATATTAATGAAGGACTGCATCAGATGCCACAAATTAGAAGCAAATGTCTTAACATTTAACCATGTTTGCCTTTAGCATTTTAAAGTTTTGAAAAATGTAACAATCCAAACAAAAGCTGCAATAAAAACAACAGAGTTTAACATCATCTTGTATTCAAGTGTTTATGTGACAAAGTATGTCATGGATGCCATAGTTTCTTTTCTTTTTTTTTAACTGAGTTTTTAAAAACATCATCTGAAAAAACCATTAACAGCATCTCCAGGCTACTTACTAGACTAAGTACAGGAAATTTAAATCAATCGTTCTCACCTGGGATGATCTTTCCATCCAAAGGACATTTGACAACATCTGAAGATATCTTTGATGGCTGCAATTGCAGAAGGGAGTGTTACTATAGCATCTGGTGAGTAGGGGGCAAGGATGATGCTACTTTTAAGTGGCCATAGTTTAATGTATTTTATTTATTTTTTTTAAAAGATTTATTTATTTATTTATACAAGCACTGGGTACAGTCAGAAGTGCGGGAGAGTGAGAGAATTCACCAGAGCCAGAGCGGGGAGCAGAGCAGGCAGGGGGACCGAGGTGCACTGCTGGGGGGGGCGGCGGGCGGCAGGGGGGGTCTGCGCGCCACGCGGGACCCTCCTCCGGTGGCCGGGGAGCAGCCGGGGATCGAACCGGCGCTGCAGAGGCTGCAGGCAGCTTCGCAACCCAGCGTTCAACCGCTGCGCCACTGGGGAGGCCCAGTTTAATGTTCTTTAAAGCACAGAATGAACAGCTATCTGGCTCGCTACTGACTGATACAGAAGAGAGAGTGACCTGGGGTTAAATGAATGAGGCCAGTTAGCTTGGGAAAGAGGTGGTTCTATCTGGCCTCTGCCAAGAGCAGCATTCCATACAGTTCGGCTAGTAAGCCACTAATGTAGTGAAAATATTTATTTATTTGGATATATGTTATAATCCTGAACTCACCACTTAATAATGTCTTAAATTTTGGTTAACTACCTAATCTCACCAAGTCTTAATCTCCTTCTCTGAAATGGAGGGACGATAATGATCACTTCACGGGATCGTTGGGGTGGTTAAATAGATTTGTAAAACTCCTAAGCCACTACCTAGGTCATAGTCTTAATATGTGTAGGGTAAATGGAAGTTATCAGTTTTTTTCTGCCCGCCTGCCATTAGCATCTATGATGGACACCTGTGGTTTATAGGCATGCCTGATGGCTGCACCTGGATTATGGTGTGGGCGTATGTGAGTGGGCACCCCTAAGTCCCGAGGTGGACCATGTAAGGGTGGCAGCAGAGGAAGATGTGCAGCAGAGAGGGCACCAGAGAACTCACAGAGCCCAAAGATTCTCAGGGGGCTAGGATGCCTCCTAGCCTATGGCCCCCAGGCTCCTCTGCTGCCATGCCTGCCCTGCACTGGTTGCCTCACTACAAATAGCGTAGAAAGATCATTAATAGCCTGAAAAACCACTGAGGTCTCCAGGACTCTCCTTTATCCATCTCCCGAATTGATAGAGAACCTACCTAGTGTCTTCCTATCACTACAATATATTAATATATATATTTTTAAAGATTTATTTTTATTTTTTTATGCATAGAACTGGGGTGTGGATCAGAGCTGTAGGGAGTTAGAGGATTCACTAGAGACAGAGTGGGGAGCAAAACAGGTGGATCTACTAAAATTCACTGCTGAGGGGAGCAGCAGGTGAGACAGGAGAGGTCTGCTGTGCCATGTAGTTAGCTCCCTGGCTGCCTGGGGATCAAACTCATGCTGCAGTGGCTGGCGATAGCTTGGTAATGCTGAGACTTTAACCCCTGTGCCACCAGGGAGGCCCCCTGTTAATATTTTTTAAAAGGACACTTTTTCATCCTAAATAATACTGTATTCAGAGCCAGAAATATTGGCTGAAATACATTTAAAATTTTAGTTTCAGAGCTATAGATTCAACTTTTAAAATTTCAATTATCATGAAACACTTAATAACAATTGTTACTCAAAAAGGAAGATTGTAAGGGTCAGGAACAGGGCACAGTGCAGGTTTTCTGATCCCATGCAGACCGGGTAAAGGAGGAGTCAGAGTCCTCAGTGGTTTTGCAGGTGTTTATTGGGGTTCAGCGGGTACGTGGCAGGCAGGGGTGCTGGGAGGCTGGCAGTCCTCCCAGCCCCAGCAAATCTTCACTCTATCTGGGCTCTCTGGTGTTCTCTGCTTCTGCTTCGGGCTTCTTCTCTTTCAGCTTCTACTGGCGTCCCCGTGACACCGCCCTTAAAAAAGCAGTCTTAGCGCAGGTGTACCCACTTCAGGTGCCTGCCATCAGGCATGCAGTCAGGATCACAGGTTCCCTCATCTATCCTGATGGCGGGAGGGCAGAAAAGCTTGATTTTTAGCCTTACCCTACAAAGATGTTTAATAATCTGGTTTTGTAGGACTACTCATTTACCAATGCAAGCCACAGATTTCATTAATAATGATTGTATAGTTCCACAAACCATAGGAGGACAAGGTGTTATATACTGTCGACATGCAGAGTGTACATGCAAAGCTTATCACCAGAGTGCATCTCAGCTGTTCATCACTGGAGAACATTTATTATTTTGCTGGTCTAGATTAGCATACACACTTCTGCTGGAAGAACTTCACTTTAACTTTGGGGGTTGAATGGGCAGCAGCACTTCCCCCTTTAACCACTGCTATTATCTTAGAGGAAGGCTTATAATCCAAGCTGGAACAGTATTCTTGTCAACCTCGAGCTTTCCATATTGATATGGACTTCCAGATCCATATTCCACCATTAAAGTCCTTTCCTGGGAAAAGCTAGCTTCAACTTTCTATGGTGTTGAAATAAGGGCATATAAACAGGTGAGTTCATGTAATCTGAGCATATGAAATAGGAAACAGGTGTGGGCATGTGTGTATAGAGAGCTGGAAGGTAGGGCCAGTGACAGACTTCCACATCCCAAGAGTATATTGAGGGCCTGGCTGTACACCTAGCTGAATTCTGTAGGCACTGAAGGCAGGGCTGTACACTCTGCCTTCCTTGACTTAAAGATATGAGTCAAGGAATTTTCCCTTTGACCTAATCTGTTTCTATTCAGGTTTTAATCACCTAGATCCACAAAAATCTTGACTGATTCAAGTGAGTTATAATTATTTGAAAATAAAATTCTGCATCTTCAGTTTTCTAAATGGAAGTTATTATGGTGTGGGCTGAAAGAGTAGAAGATTTAGTTAGCTAAACTGTAGTTTACAAATTTATAAGTAAATTATTTGTGGGAATTTTTAAAAAAATCTATTTAAGTTTTAGGAAGGAGAAACCACTCCAATTATTTTAACAGAGAATTCATATAAAATTGCTATGATGTATGAAGGAAATAAGATTACCAGGAGAATTCTAAGGCATGAAGGTAGAAATTAGAGCAAGTACTCACTAATCAGAGTGGCAGGATTCAAGAGAAGAGGCTGCTCTTGCAAGTTCGGAGGAGAAGCCTGGTGGGGTTGGGGCCCGGCATTGACTCTATCGATGGAGGAAATCTGCCAGCTAGATTCAGATGCTACTTCAGGAAAGCTGAAGTGTGGTTTCAGAGTTCCTGATCCAGAACACAAAGCAAATGGTAGAAGGTGGGGTTGAAGCTAAGGAACAATAGCTTAATAATTGACACAACCTGGCCTCCCTGGTGGTGCAAGGGGTTAAGCACCACACTATGAAGAGATCCACAGCCTCTGCAGCACGCTTTCTATCCCCGGCCAGCCAGGGAGCAGCCCACACAGCGAAGCCGACCTCTCCTGTCTCGCCTGCTGCGCCCCTCAGCAGTGTATTTCAGTCAGTCTGCCTGTTTTGCTCCCCACTCTGTCTCTGGTGAATCCTCTCACCCGCCCGTATCTCTGGCCTATATGCCAGCTCTTGCATAAATAAATAAATCTTTAAAAAAAAATTGACACAACCTCTAAGAACATCTTAGGGTAAATGAAGATTGCTCAGGCTTTTGTGCTGCCGGCCTCTGTGGATATCATGTGTGGCCCTGGATGCAGAAGGCGCTTGGGAGTGTAGGCTTACAATACACATGCCTGATGGTGCTTACCTGGACTACAGAGTGGACATGCATAAGTGGGCACACCTGATCCTGGAGGCTGAGTCTATAAGAGCGGTGGCAGAGTGTGGTGGAGAGACTACAAGAGAATGCCAGAGAGTTCAGGGTGAGTAAAGTTTCACCAGGGGCTGGGAGGCCTGCCAGCCTCTCAGCGTCCCACCTCTTCTGCCTGCCCTGCACCTGATTGCCTCACTACAGATGGTGTAGAAAGTTCATTAAAAGCCTGAAAAAGCCAATGAGAGCTTCAGAATTCTCCTTTACCCACCTGCCTGGATCCACAGAGAACCTTCCCTACTGCCTGCCTGCACTACAAACATTACTGAAATCAAAATGGTTTCCCTTTCACTGAAAATTTTACCTCATGAAGCTGCTGCAGACATTGCTGGAAGGGCTTCACTTGTCTCCACTGGGGTCAGTGTGGTGACATATTAGATGGCACCAGATCAACTTTTCTGGCTGTAGGAGTAAATATTCACTGCCAGGCTGTTCCCTATAACTCAGATGTCCTTTAACTTCCATTGCTGACCTTCATAGAATGTCTTTTCCTATTATCCACCTTCAAACCAACACATATTCTTTTCCCTCTGGGAAAATTTGCCTGCCTAAAGTGATGTTTCTGTCCTTTTAGTTCCTAGTACAGTAACTGTGTTTTTCCTTCATTTTCCAACTATTATCTTGGTAAAGGAGCAAGAGTCCATAGCTAGCTCCAAATATCTCATGAAATAAGAATAAATTAGAAGGAATTGGAAAAAAATGCAAAGGAATTGGCTGGGAAAACATGACCTGGGAAGAAGGTCTAGTCATGCCATTTGCAACTAGTGGTGGGACTAGGGAGGAAAACTGAAGTGATGTTTTCTCATTTATACCAAATACCCTGTTGACCTCCAAAATGCTTCAACCTCAGTGAGGTAAGACACTAATAAGTTATCACAAGTCCCTAACTGTTCATGAGAAAGAACATTGAAACTGCCCTTCCATCTAAATTTGCTTTAATTCCAAGACTGGGGATGTTTAAGACTCTGCTTAAGTACCATTATGGGGTTCTGGAGTTGGGCTAAATTTAATAATGCTTAAACAATGCTTTGTCCTCGTGGATCTTTTCCTTCTTCTTTGGTAAGGTATTACGTGTAAAGGAATTGTTTTCATTCTTCCCTCTGAAAATATGCCCTCCCTATGGCTTGAGAAGATGTTTCAATCTTTTACCAGCTCTGTCCCAGGATTGAATCTAAATTTTGCTTTGGATACAAATCTGCAGTTTTATCTCATTGCATAAAATCCCTGCACTTAAACATGGATCATAATTAACGAGGACCATTCTACTCATTCTACTCATGGCACAGCCCAGAAACTATAAGTAGGCGTAGCACACTGCATAGGTGAACACTGTATTCTTCCTGGAATGAACCCTTCTCATGAAATGATTTCTTGTGACAGGTGATAACAATCTTCCCCAATTACTTGTAAAAGTAAGTTGACAGTACAGAATTTCTCTGGAAGGCATTCTGTTAAGTACATCTCAACCAGTGTTTACTGTCAAGACAGAATTTATGCCAGACAGGTAGAATCACTTTCTTTTATAAACCTATTATTAGCATCAGATAGACAACCAGGTTACAGAAAGAGTTTTCATTAACATTTACACATTACCAAGAGTCAAATATTTTATCTCCTGGTCCTTTCATATGCAGTTCCAATGACAATATAACTACTGATTTTTATACCAAATACTAAGTCCTGTGCTAAATGGTTTAGGCTTAATTTGACACTGAAATTAAAGATTTCAATGGGTTGAAATACATGACCTTTGATAATATTTGGGTCATGTTCTTTATGCAATGTTTGCTCACTATTGCTTTTTCTAGAAATGCTAGTTGAGTGATTTCCTTTTAGTTTCTTCATTTCTCCTTTCTAGGCAAGCAATGAGTAGTAAAATCAGGAAAGATGGTTTCAAAACATACAAAACCTGTTCCTTGTATGAATACAGCTTAAAGAATATAAACAGATGGGTTTCTCCCACAAGGACAGGTCATCATACCATCAGGGAAAATGAGTTGGCTGCTGCTGAGTTAAGAAGCAATGAAGTCATTGCTATGCACATAATTAAAATGTGATATTTCAAGAGGAGTGAATCCAAGGAAAAAAAAATTACAGATAATACATACTGTGGTGTTTGATTTAATAAATGCCTGGGTGCAGAAGAAGCAATGGAAACAAATGCCAGCCAACATAGATAGGCAAAACAGCAATATGTAACCCGTAACATCCCCAACTCACCTACCTCAACACACACCTTAGGATTAGTATCATATACTTGAGCTAAGCTCATTTGAACTATTTGAGTATTGCTAGCAGAGTTAAGATAGCTAGAATAGCTTGATGCTCACCATGTTGGTGTCTAATAGAAGCCCTCATCACTGTACTATAAAACAGACACATCCAGAAAATGCAGATCTGGCTGATGTCTCTATGTTGCAATGATAGTCCTTACATCTAGATCTGCATTAGTATGTGGACTATCTCAGGAAAAAAAGCTCTTCTTGTCATGACCATTATTTGCCTTTTACAGGTAATCTTTCTAAGTAGAATTAGGCCTAACTGAAAAGAAAATACTACAGGGTTTTGAACAATGGATCCTATACTCTCCCTGTCCAGGAAGCTGCCTAGTGAGGAGAAAACAGCAGATGTGCAAGCAACTGTTATCTTGGTTAAAAGAGATGCTTTTCTTGGGACCATATCAGTTTCATGTTTACAGTTCTTCTAAGGCTATATCTATATGATGACAGGCTTTCTGGTGAAAGCTGAGAAATTCAGTTGCAAATCTGAATGCTACAAAATGTGTGGCTATTTGGCAAAGGGAAGATTACACATCTGGATCTTTGACTCAGTTTTTCCATTTTCACCCAATATTTTCATACCGTGAAAAACGCCAATTAAAAAAAAGCAGCCAATCTGGTGTTTTGGCGTTCTGAACAGCCAATTTGTATCTCAGAATGGTTGGTTCAATTGATTGTGCTGCTTTATATGGCCAAAATGAACAGATCAAGATGAAAATAGCTGATTAGGTAGCTGTACTGATTTGTATTAATTGATATGGTGGTATTGTAAACTCTAACTGATAAGTGCTTTACAAATGCAAATAATCTCTGATATCTTAGAATTCAGCAGTCTATCAGGAGTTAGATAATTACCATTTTTCTCCAGTTCTCCAGATCAAGAAGTGGCATTGAAAATAACTTGCTTTGGGCCTCCCTGGTGGCACAAGGGGTTAAGCACCGCACTATGAAGCAATCTGCAGCCTCTGCAGCACGAGTTCGGTCCCTGGCCGGACAGGGAGAAACCCACATGGCAAAGCAGACCTATCCTGTTTCGCCACTTGTATGCATAAATAAATAAATCTTAAAAAAAAAAGAAAGAAAGTAACTTGATTTGCTAAGACACAGCAAGCCAGTGTTCATTATCTACCAGAACTTGTGGATTCCTTTCTCAATGAGGCCTACGATCTGCAAAATGAGACCAAGCCACACATCTGGATTCAAAGACAGAACACCGGAGTTCACTTATGAGAATCTATGGAACAGGAATACTGCAAGACTAAAAAAAGAAAAAAAAAAAAAAACTGACAGAGAAATCTTATTGATATTCTGTTTTAAGATATGCGACACTGAAGTTCTCAAATATTCTAATTCTGGAGAATAGCCTATATTTTTTCAAGCTATCAATCAATGTTAATATCGTAAATGCATTTCATTTAGCAAATTAAGGGGTATGTACACCAGGGTAGGAGATGTGGAGGTTATGATGCAGTTTATGTACAATCAGGCTTGTGTAGTAGATCTGATATTAAAGTAGTACAAGCCCTTGTCAGGGAATTACATGAATTTTGGGTAATATTTGCATAATCAGGAGCTGTTTTTAAAAGAATTATAAGTATATATGTAAATGCAATTTACCTTTGCATGATATATGCCATTCTTTTGAAATAAAGATTATGGAGATCTATGAACAGTAGAAGACCCACTTTTATAGGCCTGCATCTAGTTTTCTCCATGGTAATGATGCTATAGCTGCCTTGAAAATGACTTTTTTTTTCCCTCTGGCATTGAATATGATGCTATGGAAAGATTAAAAAAGAAAAAAAATACTAAGTCAAAGAATAAAATTGAAATAATATTTAAGGAAAATTATTTTCTTTCCATGTATTTTTAAATTTTACAGCTTTCAAAATAACCCAACATACAGTACCCCTCAGATTGACTGACTCATCTCCATGTCCACACACTTTCTTTAAAAACAGAAAAATCATTTTTGAAAATGATCAAAACATAACATTTTGCTGGAACAGATGCCTTGCCTGCGCTCTGTGCCACATTTTTGTAGTATTTAAAATGAACGTTTCAGTTTTAAACACCATGGAATGACTAATCGCCAATGAGGAGGAAAAGAAGGTTTTGGCAGAAAGGAATGCTCCCCTATACCTTTTGTCAGAAAAACTGTGGCTTCAAGTCTGTGTGCACCTCACCCTTGTCTGGTATATGCCCTTCTCAAGATTGCTGTCAACAAAAAGTATTTTTGAAAAATTGACTATTTTGAGTTAAAGAAAAGGAGTAATTTTTTTTTAAAGAATTATTTATTTATTTTATACAAGACCCGGGTACAGGCCAGATGCACGAGAGGGTGAGAGGATTCATCAGAGACAGTGCAGGGAACAGAACAGGCAGACTGACGAAATACACTGCTGAGGGGAGCAGCGGGCGAGACAGGAGAGGTCTGCCACGCCATGTGGGACACTCGCTGGTTGGCCAGATCGAACCAGCGCTGCAGAGGCTGGGGGCAGCTTCACAGTGCAGCGCTCAACCGCCTGAGCCACCAGGGGAGGCCCAGAAAAGGAGTAATTTTTTTAGTGTCTGAGACCAATGTGAACTTTGGGATGATCTATTATTTAATTTGCATCTCTCATTCTATTTCATGCTTTCCTTTAAGTGTCATCTGAATTTTAACCTTTCAAGATATATTTTAAATTCCAACTTAGTATAATGTCCTGATTTGTCTCTTATTCCAGTGTAAGTAATAATGATGGTCCCCTTCTCTTTTAAAACTGACCTGATTTGAGAGACAAATTATGTAGTGATCTAAGTACGAAGACTCTGAACAGAAGAAGAAAAATAAAAAGCACAGTAAGTTATTTTTCTTAGTGGATTTATTGATGGATGGATAAAAGCAGGTGACACTTTTAATCACAGAGGCTTCTCTAAGTTTCTCTAAGTTGGGAAGACTGACTAATGGTATGTTCTTTTACTTTTCACTAGGGCAGGAGATGTCTCTGTCTTTGCCTTCTAGTATTCTCTCATATTACAGATAGCTGCTGTGACTAGTGTTTGGCCTGTTTTTCCTTCACTCTGGCTCCCTCTGCATGTCTGTGAAACCTAAGAGATCAGTTGAAGAAAACACTCTAGAAGAAATGTTTTTCAAGGTCACTGCAACATAATAGAATCAAATGGTCATAACAAGCATCTTTAGTGTCAGATTGTATGAAGTAGGATTAAATTGCTCCATCTTTTAATAAATGTGTGCTCATTTCTTATATTAATGCACATATAGGTATTGGCCTGCTATAGGCATCAGAGATTTTTGTCCTGGTAAAGTTACTCAAATTCTCCAACTTCTGTTCTTCATGGAAAGAAATGATCAGGCAAGTCTGTTCTAATTTTGAAGTGTTGCTAAATTTCTAAGCCACTTGGGCAGAACTAGAATCTGCCATCTGAATCTTCCAGGATCCACCAAAACTGTTTTTTTTTTTTTTTTGTAGTAATTATCAAGAGTTAATTTATTAACAAGCTAACAATAGAAATATAGATAGAATATATGGTCAAAAATAGTATTTCATGATATATGGTATTGCAGTTAATGATAAATCACTGGCATTTCGTCTTCCTTACATAAAGAATTGCCTAACCCAAAGTATACAGTGTTTGTCAGGGTTCAATTGCACATTTCCTAATGCTGAGTTTTCCAGGAGGAGTCATGACTCACACCCTCTGAACAACATTGTTCATGTATAGCAGGCATATAGCCAGGTGCACAAATAGACAGGGGTTGGGACTATGCATTATTATTTCTTTACATCATCCTGATTTGTTATTTTGGGGGGAAAGTACCATTTAAGTGGATTCCTGAATTTCACAAGACATCCTGTATCTCTACGCAATGGATGGCATCTGTAAATGAAGGAAGACTTTGATTGTTAAATAGAATGTAGCAATGGATAATTTTACAAAACATTAACCTAAGCACAAAACTGTCTAGCTCTACTATTGCCACTGCAACTCTTAAATATAAAATGAGGGCCTTCCTGGTGGCGCAAGGCATTAAGCACAGCACTGTGAAGCTGTCCACAACTTCTACAGCATAACTTCCATACCTTTTTTAAAAAATATATAAAATAAGGGTCTCCCTGGTTGCCTAGGGGTTATGTCTTAGTGCTATCACTGCTAAGGCCTGAGCTCAATCCTTGGGCAAGGATATAACCCACATATGGCAGAGCAGACCACTCCTGTCTCACCTGCTGCTCCCTTTAGCAGTGTATTTCAGTAAATCTGCCTGTTCTGCTCTCCATTCTGTCTCTGATGAATCCTCTCAAACCCCACACATCTGGCCTGCACCCTGGTTCTTGAATGCAAAAATAAAATTAAATTAAAAAAAAAAGAATGAGTGTGGCTTATTTAAAAAAAATATAATACATATAAAATAATATGTTGTTAGACAGTATTTACAATTAATTTATTTCTCACTTATATTAGTAAAAATTTGAGTGTACACACGTGCTATATGCAAGAGGAATTCAGAAGGATTAAAAGATACAATTCTTTAACATCGATAACTTACAGTGCTATTGTGAGTAGCAATATGAAATTAAGAGAATATCTTATTTGCTGAATTGTTCAGGATATTTCATATTTTCTAGAATTTTAATTATTTCTGGTATACTTTGTTTTTCTCTCTAATCCCTTCTTGTCAGACTGAACATTTCAATTTTGGAATTATAAAATACAATTGTCAATGACAGACCTTAGAAATCTAGAAGGAATTTAGAGAATTACTCCATTAATAAATATGCACATATTTAGTAAATGCTTTATGAAATGTTAGAAAAAAATTGGGATCTTTAAGGATTATGGGTCAGTCAGTTCAGGGTGAAAAGTGACTATGTGAAGCAACCAGAATAGGATAGGAAGAACCTAAGAAGTCATGAAATGCTAAGAACACTGATTAGCAATTTCAGGGATCAGGGGACAAGGATTAAAGTTGAATGGATGAGGATTCTGGAAGATTTTTAAAACCAACCAATGCATGTAAGACTTGACTTGGGGACCACCTGAGGCGCTGATCAAGGAGAGACCTTGTTTATCAGTCTGGCATAATCAGTCTGCTTATTCAACAAATAACGATTTGAGTGAAAGAAGGCAAATTCTAAAAGCCAAACCACTTCAGAGAACAAAATTTTATCCTCACTTACAATATTCTAATGAGCATCACACTTAAAAAGGGATGAGTTGAGCAAAAGATATGTGGCAATAAGGTATTGGCATCATCATAGGGATGAGCCTCTCCACTTGCTCTATGATTTAACTGTCCCTCCACAGTCTATTGCATTTTTTATAGTGTATTATTGTACATAGGATTTATTCCTTGGGATGGGTTGCTTGTAAGCTATAGTGTGGGGAAAAGGAGTTATATTCAAATATACTTGGAATGCTAAAGTCAATAAAATCAAACAAAATTCTTACTGTAGGATTTCTCAGAATATGTATGCCACCGTCCTTCATGCTTAACAATGGAGGGGTCTAGCAGGTGGCCCTTCCCTCTAATTTGACCATGCATTTTTATTTCATGTAGTATCTTCTAGAACCAGTGGTTCACTGAGTAGAGCAGGACATGATTATTGGTGCAAATAAAATAATACAATATAATCTCATGTGTGATTTACAAATATAGATACAATATATTATAAAGGTACATGCATGTACAATTTCACTAGGATGGAATGATTTGATAACTGCAAGGAATTCAAGTAATTCAGCCCTTGTTAATTTTTTTTTTTTGGCTTTAAGTCTTGTCAGAACTCTTCTGCTCATTAAATTCATAATCTCTCCTTATGAGGGAGCATTGAGGACGACTTTGCCGGAGTGGCTCACCCACTCACAGCCCCCAAATCAGCCTGTTCATCATCTGAGTGTTTTTTTTTTTTTCCCAGCACACAAAGAAACTATTTTCTACTGGGTAGGGGCTTCCCCTGACCTTCCACCCACCCCTGTTAGGTAGAGAGTCATCCCCAAAGAGATGTGTCATTCTTGGAACAGAACATCCCTTGGCGGAGATTCACTGAGTAATCATTCAGCTAGAAGCATAAATCTACCCTGAGGGTCGGAAAAACCCATAGTGAAAGAGAATAATGGGAAAGGGAATTGCATTCCAGGCTATTAGAATAGACACAGACACAAAGTGAATGTGCTGAGATGAAACAAGGGGATTTCTTCAAAACTCAAACGTGGAGCTCTGGGTGATAAACTCTTGCCCGAGTCATGATTAACTCTTCAGTCACTCAGGAAGAGATCATCCCTTCCTTTTTTTCAGGATAGAAAGGTGGTTAAACTACACTGAGCCATTTCCTGTTGACTCCACAGTGCTGGTCGGGAACACAAACTTTCTTCCTTTACCTCTTTCTTTTCATTGCTCCTCTTGTGTGTGTGGCTATCACAGTGACCCTGCAAAAGACATTAGACAAAGATTTAGTCAGAACTCAGGATTCTCCCATTAGTCAGAACAGCCTACCTGCAGCCAGACGGGCCTGGGGCAGGGAACAGAGTTGGCACCAGCCCTGCTCTGTAGGCTGGAACAGGAGCTCAGAGAGCTGTCCTTGCTACAGAGGCTGGCGGAGAGGAGAAGTTACTGCTGGGTGGGCCAGGCACAAGTCCAACAGGGATCAACATGTTCCCATCACGATTCAGGCAGACGCCTGGCACCAGGGGGGATCCAAGCTGGAGTTGCCCAACAGGTGGGCAGAGCATTGCTCAGAAATTTAAAATGACTGGGGGCTTGATTTTCAAAAGGGCAGGATATGGAAGGAATTAGAAAATGGGTTTCTTGTCTCATTCCCCCCTCTTCTAATTGTGTGATCGTGGACAAGTTTCTTAATCTCTCTGAGTCTCAGATTCAGATAATGTTATCAAAGGCTTTTTTTTTAAAGATTTATTTATTTATTTTATACAAGAACTGGGGTACAGGCCAGATACAGGGAAGGGTGAGAGGATTCACCAGAGATAGAGCGGGGAACAGAACAGGCAGGCTGACGAAATACACTGCTGAGGGGAGCAGTGGGCGAGACAAGAAGAGATCTGCCTTACCATGTGGGACCCTCACAGCCGGCCGGCAGAGGCTGCACCTGCGCCAACAGGGGAGACCCAAGGGCTTTTATTTTTTAAGGAAGAAATTAAATAATAATATTTAACATTTGATCAGCACTACCGGAAGATTAGGCACTGTACAAAAAACCTACTATGCATGTTACATTTTAATCCTCAAGACAATATTATGGGAACAGTGTCATTATCTTCCAATTGTTCCCTGATGATAAGATGCTGCTACTCCCACCACCGCTACTGCTATTCTTGGGGGTGAGGATGATATTCTTGGCACATGTCCCAGTGTGGAACTCCAGTCCTTGTGGTGGGAGAGAGGGCAAGATGATAGCACGGCTGAGCTCTTCTTCTTGGTCTAAGTTTGTTAGCAAGGCCACCAAAAGCAAAGGTCAGCCCTATAAACTACGGCACAGTGAAGGGATCAGAGTACAGGGAGTCTATGCAACTCAATCTTCAAAACAGACACTGTGTCAGTGGACGAGTACAATGGAAGAACACCGGGATCAACCTTGGGGCCCTGGATTAACATCCAACACAATCCAGTTCAATAGAGAGGAGTCAGGGGAGGTAATCCAATCCCAGCATCTGGTCGGCTGGAGGAGGTTTGGGAAAATGGGACAAAGAGTGAGGATCAACTCAGGAACTGAAACAGGGCTCAGTTGAAGATTGGGGATATTAATGGATTCCTGTGGATTAAATCTCTAAGATCAGAGGTTAAAGTTTATTCCAGGTTATTTCATTAATACTACAGTGTTGTATAATTGGGTATAGTGTACTGTAGTTGTAGTGGTGTGTAGTAGTAATAGTTAGCACACATTATAATGTGAAGTAGTGAGTACAGAGTACTATGGTAGAGTGTGTGCCTTGCAGTACATGTAGTGTTGTGCTGTGTGGTGGTGTTTGCGGTAGTGTGCTGTTGTGTAGTATATACAATGTGATGCAATATAGGTGGAGTAGGGTAGAACAGGGTGGTATAGACTAGTACTTTATTGTGTTGTGTGGTGCAATCTGGTGTAATGTAGTGAAAGTGAAATGAAGTGAAAGAACCACTGGGCAAGGAGTCAGTAGACCTGAATTTGTATGCTTTCTGTGTCCTAATAGCTGTGTGGCCTTTAAAAATTTCATTTAGCGGGTCTCCCCTGGTGGTGCAGCAGTTGAGCACTGGGTTGCGAGGCTGCCCTCTGCCTCTGCAGCACCAGTTCGATCCCCGGCCACTGGTGAGGGTCCCACAAAAATAAATAAATAAATAAATAAATAAATAAATAAATACATACATAATAAATAAATAAAAATTTCACTTAGCCCTTTTTGGCTAAGACATTTTGGCAGTTTCTTGTGTCATGTAAAATGAGGGAGTTGGAAAAGTTTATCTTGAAAGTCAGTCCTGAAACATCCCACAGCTCAGTCTACTCACGAGATCTCCAGCAATTTATAATTTCTGACAAGATTTAGAGGTTCCTAAAACAGATTTTGCCCAAGTTTTGAATGCCAGATAAAGTTCCTGGAATACAGTCAAAAAAAGAAAAAAAATAGATTTTAGTATCAATCTAACATCAGGAATCAAACTAAGTGAAAGGTTAACTTATTATAACCCAATTCTAGTCAGAATTCTTTGCTAGCTGAAAAGCATTCTTAGAAAAATATTGGGCAGTCCAGCTGGTCGGAATCCAGTTCCAGAGGTTTCCTTTGTTATGCCCTAGTGTAGGCACAGATGCAGCACCTGGAGAGTAGACAATGAATTTAGTCAAAATTGCGGGACTAGATGATCCTACCAATCCTGACCTCAATAACTATTGTCAGCAGTCAACTTTAGATGATTCCTCTGCTGGAAGTGTGAATTGGCACATTTTCAAACTATTTACTAATTAATATAATAATAAATATACCAGTTCAAAGTTAAATCATACTAACAGACTTGTTGAACATGAAAGACTTGAAAACATGGAAGAAATTATCCATTTATTTGACTTGTTCCAGTCCTGCCCTGAAGCAAATACCCTGAAGCACTGTTGACTCGGTTATTGTTCTGGCATTTACAATTCTTCATAGTTCTTAAATAATGTTATACTGATCTCTTTGATTTATAGATTTTAGACATTATCTGTTGGCTTTAGGTATTGAGTTTTTAGCTCTCCAGTGGCAGCATTCCCTTGGAGTTCACTTTCTCAGCTCATACTATGGTACTATATATGGAGGTTGAGACAATATTTGGTATTAAAACAATTGTGCCTATCAAAATTTTCAGCTGAGCATTATCAAGTACTATGACTCTTTTGCTTGTTTTTCCTGAAGCCATATTTTTTTAATTACTTAGTATTCTTTGTATGTATTTTTATAATTCAAAAACTTATGATGTTAATTTTTCACAACATGAATCACGTGTAATCTTTCAATTCTTGTTTCTGTTTTGTTTTGTTTGGAAACATCTCTAGGCCTGATTCAAAACTGTTACTCTGGGGCTTCCCTTTGTCCATCATCCTAGACTTTCCTTGTTTTTCTCCTTGTATGGGTTCCCTATACCCAGGGCCTAATGATGCCCTCTGTAATTACACACTGCTTTGATTTGAAGGAGCGATTCCTTCAGCCATTCTGTCAGACTGAAAATACCATGTTGGGGCAGAAACATGTCATGGCATGTTGTCATATGATAACAGTCCTTGACATACTTGTCACTTGAGTCACAATGTTTCAATTTATACTGAACTCCTTCAATACCTGGGGCACTATTGTCACACAGGAATTTCCCTTCTGTATCATCCTGAAGATTTTTTGCTTCACTTGTCTATGAGACTCCCATTTTTTTGAATCCTGTGTCTTCCTCTTTTAACATGATTTCCTCTTCTGGTGGGGAACATGTGCCATTAGCTCACTGAGAAATGGCACAAGGAAGACAAAAGATTTAAGACCTTGTATGCATGAAAATGTCTTCATTTTTACCCTTGATATTTAGGCTAAGTATTAGAATCCTAGCAGGAATTATTTTTTTCTTCAGAATCTTAAAGGAGTTACTGTGCCACTTTCTTGTTTCCAGTCAGATTTGAAAAAGTCAGACTCCATTTTGATTCTTTATATGTATGTATACTTTGCTTTCTTTTTCTCTCTATAGGCTCCTAAAATTGCTTCTTTGTCTCCAGCATTTTAAAATCTCACAATGATGTTTCTTGATGTATTTCCGTTTATGGTGATGCCCTGTGTGGAAGTCTTTCAATCTAGAAACCAATGACTTATAATTCTCAAAAAAATCAGCTAATTCATGTAAACATTGTTTAATCCATTTTGTGATTTGTCTCTTTCTTGAGAAAACTATTTCAGATATTGAGTCTTCTGGATCTTTTCCTTTACTTTCTTTTTTTTTTTTTAAATTTATTTATTTATGCATACAAGAGCTGGGGTACAGGCCAGAGGCGCGGGGGGTGAGAGGATTCACGAGAGACATTGTGGGGAACAGAACAGGCAGATTGACCAAAGTACACTGCTGAGGGGAGCAGCGGGGAGTCAGGAGAGGTCTGCTGCGCCATGTGGGTTGCTCCCTGGCTGGCTGGGAATCAAACTTGTGCTGCAGTGGCTGCAGATAGCTTCATAGGTTGCATCTTAACCCTTATGCCACCAGGGAGGCACATCCTTCCCCGTTTTTTTTTTTTTTTTTTTGTGGGACCCTCGCTGGCAGCGGGGGAATGAGCCGGCGCTGTAGAGGCTGCGGGCAGCCTCGCAGCCCTGTGCTCAACCGCTGCGCCTCCAGGGGAGGCCCCACTTCCTTTACTTTTTTAAACCATCTTTTCTGGTTCTCACAAGGTGAAATGCTCTGCCTTATTCCTTTGGTTTTCATACTGTAAACAAGTATTCTTTTCATAATATATTTAGTGCCACATTGTCCACATTTTGTGCTTTTTGTTGTTTTTTATTGATCAGTTGACCAAAATCTTATCAGGAGATCACAGGAACCTAACCTTGTTTTTCCCTTAGAAGCAATGGTTCAGTATTCTGTAAGTCAATGTTATATAATGACTTTATAGAACATAGCTACCAAGAATAATGAGAAGTTAACTATATATGTATATGCACACATATATATAATAAACATATGTATGTGTATGATGTTACATGAACACCATATAATTTTTCTCCTACCTACATCTTCCAAGTTGCTGTTTTTCTGCTGTAGTAAGTGCTTTCATCAGTTGTTTACTAATGTTTGGGTTTTTTCAATGATACAGGCAAAAAACTAATACACTAGTTAAATTCTCAGTGAGTATATGACATTATATTGATTTTGTTGAGAAAACCCAATTATGTCAATATCCCTATAGTGGTTTTTTAGTTGGTCACATTACCAAGGATGCTTAATTTTTATTTTATATTATTTTATTGATTGATTGATTGATTGATTGATTTATAAAGATTTATTTATTCATTTACACAAGAATCGGGATACAGGCCAGATGCATGGGAGGGTGAGAGGATTCACCAGACAGAGCAGGGAATAGAACAGGCAGACAGAGGAAATACACTGCTGAAGGGAGCAGCAGGCAGGACAGGAGAGGTCTGCTGCACCATGTGGGACCCTCGCCCATCGGCCGGCCGCGATCAAACCAGCTCTGCAGAGGCTGCGGACAGATTCATAGTGAGGCGCTCAACCACCTGCGCCACCAGGGAGGCCCATATTTTATTTATTTTGAAATTAGTTTTTATTTACAACACTGCCTATAATTCAGAAATATAGGTTCCCTCTTATTCAGAAACAGAATGCTTCTTTCAAAGAGAATATAGTTTCTTTACCTTCTCAACTAATAATCACTTTTGAAAATGAATATTTATTTGTATTTTTATTTTTTAAGATTTATATATTTATTTATGCATACAAGAACTGGTGAGTAAGCCCATGGTAGTGAGAGGATTTTCCAGAGAGAGAGGGGAGCAGAACAGGCAGATGTTCTGAAATCCACTGCTGAGGAGAGCACCAGGCAAGACAGGAGAGGTCTACTGTGCCATGTGGGTCAGCTCCCTGGCTGGCGGGGGGATCGAACTTGTGCTGCAGTGGCTGGCGATAGCTTGATAGCACTGTCTGTAGCCCTGCACCACCAGGGGAGACCCCCTGAAAATGAATCTTTAAAAGGAATGAAAAAGAACAGATTAAAAAGTTTAAGCAATGAAGATGTTCACTGAAGTACAGTCATTTAAAAAACCTGTCAGCAGTCTATTTTATAATGATCACTTAGCTAAGTAGAACATCCAAAAAAATCCAGTAAACTATTACCCAGTCGTCACCTACCATGTTTACAAAGAAGTGTTAGCATTAAAAACAAATGATTGTTAAAATAAAAACAAAAGGAGCAATATAATATATTGTATTATGTAAAAAAAAAATTCAGAAAACATATATAGACAGTAAAGTCACCAAATATTAATAAATGTATATCTGAATGGTAAGATTATATGTGATTTTTTTCTTCTCAATTAATTAGCAAGTTTCATATAAGAAGCGTTGTTTAAAAAGAAGAAAAGTTTATACCTAAGAAACAGTGTTAATAGTAAGTAGTCTCTTTTCCTTTAGTCTCAGGTTTCTAAAAATGCTTTTCATATGCAGAACTAGGATTCCACAGCCTTGCTTTGCTCAAAACTAAGGGATTTCTCAGAATGTGGGTATTTCATTGCTAAAATTTGGACAGTTCTGAGCAAACTGAGTGTTGGTTACCCTATAACCAGAACTACTAAACAAAGACTATGGAAACAGACAAAATTCACTTGACAACTGAATTATATCTTTTATTGATACAATAATAATAAAAATCTTCAAGTTTATCCACATAGAAAACAAGCTTTATTAATTTTACAAATCCAGTAACAGGTGACCAAAAAAAAAAAAAAATGATGGCATTAAGCTATTTTGTTATGTCAAAATTAAATTATATTTTATGAGTTGCTTTTTCCTTTTAATTAATTGTATTTAATAGCTAATATGACAGAGTAAGAGTACATTACTATGTTTTATAATACTAGGAAAAGTAGGGAGCTGGTTTCCATCCTGGCTTCTTTTCAATTTCCTTCTCTTGTTTTGCTTCATTCATGCAATTCCAGGTCCTTTTCTCTGGTCTTTTCATCTATATTCTATCAGTGACCTAAAACAATGGCTAAAGGCCTCACTTTTACACTGGGACTCTCAAATTTACCCTTTCTCCTCATTTACAGGATTTAATTTAAATCTCTGTTTCCTGTCATTTATCATATCCCAAACTACATTTTCCTACCCTAGTAGCCAAGATCCTGGAATCCCCCATGCAAATCAATCACTCTATCAACATTCAGGTTATTATCAACTTTTATTCATTTGTCCCCTCACCAATCCCAAAGCAATCAATCACTGTCTTGACAATTTTATCTTCATAATGTCTCTTTATTTTGACAATTTCTCACTTTGTTGCCCATTCCTTGGTTCTTTTAAGATAGTCACTAATGATACCAGAAGTAGTGATAGTAGGCATTTTGTCCTTTTCAGTAGTCAGATGCCAGTCAGTTACTGTCTCTTCAAGGAATTCAACAAGTAATTTCTGCTCCTGTGAATTCTCTTTATTTTAACAATTGTAATTTCAATAGCCACACTAATCTAGGAATACTACTGTAATTTGTTTTGCCTTTTTACTCTGCCAATGTTTCCTATATTATATTACCAAACAAAAAAAATTGTTGTTTTGTAGACATATTATATGCCTCAACTTGCCACCTTGATGCATACCAGATTTTGCTTGTCTAGGCATATCAGAAGCTTAAAAGAGATTTCCAGCATCTCCTATGCAGTTACCCTCATATGAAAAGTCAAGGAGAGACTTTCCTCATCACCTTCCCACTAGATCCTAGGACAGAAGAACTATCGATGGCACAAACAGCCTCCTTTCAACTTAGTATAATCCATACTCAAAAGAGTTCTAGAGGTATTTGGAAATTCTTCTAAATGGTAAATATCAAACAAGTCAGTTCAATCAAAGGTAAATCTCAAGCCACAGAACAGTATTATGATTTGCTTATTTTTTCTAGCATGTGAAGTAAAAAAAAAAAAAAATCATTTAAATGAGTCTTATCAGAAGAGTCAGATGGATCAATGCCTCCAATTAAAATAACTTAACTTGGCCCATGAAACTCTATAACATATCAAATTAGAAGGTGGCACATGTTAAGGTCTCTAATCTATAAACTTGGTACTCACGGTCAGCTTACTTGTTCTCCACAGATGAGACCTCAGGATCAAATCATGAGTTTAATTCCCAAGATTTGCAAATATATACATAATCACTTCTCTATTTTCTTTGTAAATATGCATAGAAAATATAGAAGCAGTTTTTAGTAGGACCCTTTAAAACCATGGAACATGTTCTAATGGTATTTAAAATAAAAATTTGTAAAATAAATAATATTGAAACTATTTTATTTTATTTATGACTGGACCTCCAAATAGGTTCCATCATAACCTTTAGAGTATTCCTGTTTTCTAGAAAATAGTTTTTAACAAGTCATAATAAGGATAATAAACGTTCATATTTCCATAAAAGTAATATTACATATACAATTGATCCCCATATTAAACTCATTCTCTTTCTCGAAATACTTTAGTGACAAAATTCATGAGCATTTTGATTTAATGTGCTTCAGTTGATTGGTTTGATGATCTTTGGCACCACTTAGACCTCCTGATCTAAGCTGATGAGTCTCTGTTGACCTAAACATAGCCCTCTACATTCAGGGTCTGCATGAGGAAAGAGAAAATCTCCTTTCTAGCTTTTTCAAATTAGACCCATGGGCACACAACAATCAAACAGGCTATTTTTTCAATACAGACTAAACTAATAGTAGAAATTGAGATTCACTTTGTTCTACAACATTGAAACAGAAAACATGTGGTTTTATCACAGAATACTTTTCATCAAAGAGATGTTCAAACTATCAATTTCCTTAAAATTTGTGTCAGGCAAAGAGTTAGTGCACTTGTTTACCAGTTTTAGATTCTTAGAAATGCCAATGCAACTTATTTTTTCTTTTTTTTAAGATTTATTTATTTATTTATACAAGCACTGGGTACAATCAGAAGCACAGGAGGGTGAGAGAATTCACCAGAGCCAGAGCTGGGAACAGAACAGGCAGAAGGACCGAAGAACACTGCTGAAGGGAACAGTGGGCGGCAGGAGAGGTCTGTGCGCCATGTGGGGCCCTTGCCCGGTGTTCGGGATCAAACTAGCACTGCAGAGGCTGCGGGCAGCTTCGCCGTCCAGCGCTCAACCGCTGCGCCACCAGGGGAGGCCTGACAACTTATTTTTTAAGTAGAGAAAATAATGTTTATACTCTGTCTCAGAAATTATATTTCTTCTATTCCTTCAATCCTATCTTGCCATACCAATAAATGGCATGTGTTTAGAAAGACTGCTTAAAATGTCTAAAAGCACACTGGTATAATTTGTCAATCCAACTAAATTACTTCTGTTTGTATCTGTAAATCATGGATATGAATCAACTAATTATCACATAGACTTGGAGGACTGACCAAACGAATTGTGAAAACATGGTTTCTTTCAATTCAGTTGCCACATTTCTTTCTCCCTCAGTTCTGAGAAGAGATTATCCCATAAATATAATTAGCAACATTTTTTAAATTCTATGTGAATGTCAACAAGTTAGCAAGCCCTTTCTTATTAATGTAATTCATTCCAAAATAAAATATAAACATCATTTGCAGAACATATATTAAAATTAAAATTTCTATTGAAGAATTAAATTACAATTTTGAATCTCAAAATGAAGGCCTCACCAAAATGCAGAATTCACAAAGGAAATGGTGGAGAACCAACCCCAGAAAGCCTTCATCAAAGTAAGACCATAAAAGGAGATCAAAGTAGGGAAGGAGTTTTGAAGTGTCATCTTTCAAAAGAACCACTTATGTAGGCGAACCACTTCCAACCTTAAGGGATTTCTTGGGGGATGGGGGGTCTGGAAGTGAGTTGTTGCTACATACTCATTCACAAGTACAGATCCATATGGAGAACTTGAAGCACTCTGCTAGAATCAGAGTCCACCTTGAACAACAGCCTTATTGATGCCAGAGGAGGTTGACAGTGGTCTATGACAGGACAGAGAGAATAGAAAGGACTGCATAGAGGGAATACTCTCTCACCCGTGGTAAGACAAAAAGTGTTTGAGTTTTTCTCATGGGCCACACCAAAAATAAAAGGCTTCAAACCTTAAACCTTAAGTGGCATCTCAGAGGAAACTTGGAAGGAAGGAGACTCATCAGAAGTGGGGGAGCATGGGAATGACCGTCTGAGAAACCAGCAAATGAGTGGGATGGGGCCACCTTACTACAGTATCAGTCACTGACTGAATAGAAATTTGGGGAGAAGAACAAAGTGAAACATGCCCTTTCCCGGATGGTGGGTGGCTGTCTAATATAGGCCTTAACAGAAGGAAGGAATGGAGGAATCTGATCTTAGAATGAAATTGAAATTATAATTATCTTAACCTGGACACACTTATTTCGCAATTGACAGGTTTGTAATTTAAAATGATTTTAAGTCTGTCTGTAATCAAAGAACTACTGGGGAAGTGGTGGTGATCTGACAAATAACCCCTACCATACAGACACTTTCAAGAAACAAAGAGAGACAAAGCAAAGTTGCATTTAGTTACATTTTGGCAGCATTTTGGTCAAGACTTTTCACATATTGATTTATATTTGGGTTATTAAAGTTAATTCCTTGAGTAGTTATTAAGAGTTTACTACAAAGGAAGCTTGGAATGTCAAAAGAATATGTGGTTGAGATCAGAACATCAGTCTTTGAATATCAGATCTTTACCTAATTCACAGTATTAAGGAACTTGATCATTTCGAACCTCGGTTTCCTTATTAGTTGAATGAGGGAAATAAATTGGGATAATTTTGAAGCTTTAGTGGAATAATGGAAAGTCTGGTTACTCTGGTAATTAACAATTGGAAAATGCAATTAATAGTCCCTTTATAGCTCATAGTCCTCCACTTTTTCAATGAGTTTGAAAAAAGGAATATCAGTACCTGTTTTAGGAAATTATTTGTAATTTTGAACAAGTTCTTTCTTGTCTTTGGAAGAATTACTTTTCAAACACACTAATTAAAGTCTGCAGACTTCTTTCACAGCCACATAAGGACACACATCCACACAATAACACCAATGACCAATAACATTAATATTAGTTAACCACAATGTCACACACCTCTGAAACAAGTATTCAAAAAGAAAAGCTAGAATTATCTTTTTGAGCACATGTCTCATTATAAGGACTGCATCTTGAGTAGTGCCTAAAATACACTGACCTTGTGCTTTTTTAGTGTTCAAAAAATGTAGTTTCAGCACATCCCAAACCTCAAATGACTTCTTTCAAGCTATTGAAACCCTCCTCAGTGAAAAAACACTCATATTTTGGTGAAGGATGACTCTACAAATTCTGCTGATTTTCTTCTACGTGCAAGATCCTGAGCTATAACTATGTGGATATTAAAATGACTAATACAGTCTCTAGTCCTCAAGGAACAGTAGGATTGGGTAAAAACAGCCTGGCTGATCACAGTAACAGAGAAAGACATTCTCTGCTAAATTCTCATTTGGGTGGGGTGACAGGGAGTCAGGTAAGAAAGTACCACAAACATTCTAAAAGGGCCAAGGAATTAGTATCCCAACCAACCATTTCTGCTCTATACCTCAGGCTTTATATTTGTATGTTTCTCTGACCCTCTTCCTGACTAGAAATTTCCAAAAGACCAGTGAAATTCTTAAGTATGGATGGCGTCATCACTTGGCATTCCTCACTGCACGTACAGGCTATCCTGGACAAGGAAGTCTAGGGCTGGAATGTGATAGAGCCCTGTCAGGAGGATGTTGTACTTTCCCTGACCTGATTGAATACTTCACAGTCCTCAGGCCTCTTTTTCACCCCATGCCCTCTCTACACATTTTTAATCATAATGTGACAAGAAATGTTAACCATAATCTATATGTAGCTTCATTAATCTATAAGGGGTCTGAAGTAATTTCCTTTCATTTATATTCATTCAGACTTTCTTTCTCATCCATTCTGATTCCCAGTCTTCTCTTTATGGTGTTTATTCTCATACTCTACTGGAGACTTGGGAATTTATTTTTCCAGTCCCTCTGAACTCCATCTCTCCTAATGCTGCTAGGCTTTATATAGTTCCTTTTCTGAAACTTTGACCCTGTCTTCATTATTTGACATTTCTTTACAGGGGATTTCATCAGTCAGTTTGCAGAGCATATTTCCACTTGTCTTTTCACAGCATCCTGAATATTATCACTGGTGTTCTTCTCTGTGGGGACCTAATTCTTTACTTTCATCACCTTATTACAAATAACATTTTTGGGACAAAAATAGCCAGAGTGAACACATTTATATATGCCTTTATTCCTCTTAGCAATGCCTTCCATGTCTCTATATTTAAACAAATCCATAGAAAATTAGCCTTCTCCAAAGACAACAATGTGCCATGTCTATAGTCATATGCAAATGTAATGATCTTGCCTTAACTGTGTCTGTCATGCCCAGGCAACATTATTCTAAAGAACAAATTTATTTTTATTTGTTTAAAGATTTATTTATTTCTGTATACAAGAACTGGGGCACAGGCCAGAGGCGTGGTAGTTGAGAGGACTAATCAGAGACAGAGCGAGTCAGATTAGGTCTGCTGTGCTGCAGTGGCTGCGGATAGTTCATAGGTTGCATCTTAACCCCTTGAGCCAGCAGGGAGGCCCTAAAGAGCAAATTTAAAGGAATGTTAGGTGGGATACCATTTTTAGAAGGTTCATGAAAATCCCTATGTCTCCTTTCCTTGAATATTTTAATATAACCAGTTTTCAGTAATTATTTATGCACATAGGTTGCGCTAATTTGCACCACTTATATATGTTTTTGATTCAATGAAACTCTGTTGACCTCTCTAAATTCTTAATACCACACTCACGGTCATCCTATCTGTCTGTCAACAATTCTTTTTAAATCTTTTCTTGTTTCCTTCTTCTCTATCTGATTTGAATTATGAAATCCATGGGGCTTAGATCTGGATCCTGTTTTCTATCCACATTTTCTCCCTTGGTATTTTCATCTTATCTCATAGCTTTAAATATCATCTACATGCTGCTATCTGTCAACTTAATGCCTGACTCTCTCCCTTGAGTTGCAGATTTATATATTTAAATATTTGGCTTCTTAATACATCTAATAAGCATTTCAAACTTAATATGTATAAAATGGATTTCTTTCTTTCCCATTATTCACCTACCACCTCTATATTGAGCCAGTCTGGTTTTTTTTCATGCTTCCATAAATTAATTACAAAAATGCCCAGTTGATCTAGTCAAAACTTGAAGTGTTCACCAATTCATCTATTGATCAAGACATCCTACAGTTTTATCTTTAAAATGTATCTTTAAAATGTATCTCAAAAATATAAATTTTCTCTATTTCCACTGTCATCTCTACCAAACTCTCATAATTTCTCACCTGGGGTACAGGCCAGAGATGCGGGGGGTGGGGGGTGAGAGGATCCACCAGAGACAGAGCAGGGAACAGAACAGGCAGACTGACTGAAATACACTGCTGAGGGGAGCAACGGACAGGACAGGAGAGGTCTGCTGCACCATGTGGGTTTCTCCCTGGCCAGCCAGGGATCGAACTTGTGCTGCAGAGGCTGTGGATTTCTTCATAGTGTGGTGCTTAACCCCTGTGCCACCAGGGAGGCCCTGCAATAGCTTTGTAATTCATCCTTTCACTTCTATTCTTACCTTCCAACATCCATTTTCCGTGGAGAGAATGATTCTACTTTTTTTCATTGTTAAATTTTAGTCTGATCGTATCATAGCGCTGTTTGGACATTTCCATAGCTCCTCATTATATCCAATGTAAAGTCAAATTATTTGTTATGACCAATAAGACCAAATTGGATTTGTCTTCCTTTTTCATTTTTCTACTGTCACCCCTCATATTCATTTCAAATTTTCCATTCCTGAAACATAACAAGCTCAGGTCTTTTAGACTTGTAGTTCTCTCTAACCAAAAAACTATTTTCCATAGTTCTTCCTATAAATTCAGTTATTTTCATATTTCAGTCCTTAACGTAGATATTTCCTGCTCAGAGACCATTAGATGATTACTCTATTCTTCTCAACACTTTTTACAGTCTTGAATTCATTTGTTTATTTTAGTGTCTCCCTCACCAAGTAGAATGTAAACATTCTTTCTGACTATTTTACCTGTGTCCTCAGTGTCTGATACTAAATATTTACTGGAAAGATCAATTAGTCAATCTAAGTATATCTTTATGTGTTTCCTTAATTTAGAAATATACTAGATAACATAACTTTTTTTCTTTTCAGCAGAGCTGAATGTTAGTTTTGCAAATTTTCCCCCCTCATAGCCAATATCTTTGAATCATTATCAAATCATGTTTTTCTTATATAGTCTTTATCTATTCATAACATAATTTTCTTTAGAAAAAATTGATTCAACTTCAGTCTAATATAGTATACAATTATTTTCCAACTAAAACACCTAAAAATTAGACAAGCTATACAAACAGTGGTTTTCAGATAATAAATATCTGGAAGCACCAGACAGTAGTTCCTGAGAGAAGTAAGGTGAACAAGATAAATAATCACCATGCCAAGTTACCTAAGGATAACTTTCAGGCCATAGATCAGCAAGAGGAAAGCCAGGAAGAGCCTTAACATTGAATGAAACCTGCGGTCAGAGGAAGTTAAAACTGTTAAAATTCATAGAGCAGTATGCCAAAGAGGAGAGAACTTCAGAGAGAGAGGGGAGAAAGATCCAGAAATCTGCAAATGTTCCCTCTCAAGTTTCAATTGAGTACTACTTAGTATTAAAAAAATTTCCCCATGTTAAAAAAAAAAAAAATCCCCAAGGTCAAAGAAAGATCAAAGAAACAGAAATAACTATTCTTTGAGGTCATACATTCAGATTGGAAAACTTCATAGTCCACAAGAAACTGGATATTAGAAGGATATGCCTTTAGCATCAGGAAAAAAAAAAAAGTAAAAAACATAGCATTAGACCAATATCTGTCTTAAACCTACCTCTATATCTTAAAATACAGTAATAAAATGATTAAATTGTTTCCAAAATTGTTCTTTATTCCAAAATACAGTTTACATTATTAATAGGAATACAAAATATCCAACAACTAACAAGATAAAATTCAAAATGTCTAGCATAGAATCAAAAGTTGTAAGGCCTTAAAGGAAGTAGGAAAATATAATTCGTACAAAGGAGAAAAGATAGAAAAAATATATAGATAAACTATTAGTATATAAATACATTAAAATAATTATTATTACTATAGTCCATCAATCCATCAGTTCAATAATCTATCAATTTGCTTAAAGGACAGATTAAGTATGTTAAGTAGAAATGTGAAAAAATATATAAATTCAATTTTTAGAAATTGGAAATACAGTAGATAAAAGCAACAACAAAATAACACAATAAAATAAAATACTAGAGGACTTGACGTAGTAATAAAAACAGCACATTATGAAAGAGACCAAAGAGAAAAAATGAACAAAGCATCAATAAACTATAGGATATCAGTAAAAAAAACAAAAATCAAAGTAGGGCCTCCCTGACGGCCTAGGAGTTAAGTCTCAGCGATATCACCACCAAGACCTAGTTCGAGCCTCAGCCACGGAACTATACAACACCGGGTGCAGCAGACCTCTCCTGTCTCCCTCACTGCTCCCCTCAATTGTGGATTTCAGTCAGTCTGCCTGTTCTGTTCCCCACTCTGTCTCTGGGAAATCTTCTCAGCTCCTGCACCTCTGGCCTACACTCCAGATCTCCTATGCAAAAATAAATGAAATAAAATAAATCAAAAAATCAATGTAGTTGGAGTGTCTAAAGGAGAAGACAGAGGACAGGAATATATTTGAAGAAACATAAGATTTACATTAAGGGATTTTAACAATGCTGATTCCTCCAATGTATGAGCGCAGAATGGCTTTCCATTTCTGTGTCTTTTAGTTCTTTTAACAATATCTTATGCATATGTATATATACACATATATATTTAACAGTATCTTATATAGGGCCTCCCCGGTGGCGCAGCGGTTGAGCGCTGGGTTGCGAAGCTGCGCGCGGCCTCTGCGGCGCCGGTTCGATCCCCGGCTGCTCCCCGGCCACCGGAGGAGGGTCCCACATGGCGCGCAGACCTCTCCTGCCGCCCGCTGCTCCCCTCAGCAGTGTACTTCGGTCCTTCTGCCTGCTCTGCTCCCCGCTCTGGCTCTCGTGAATTCTCTCGCCCTCCCGCGCTTCTGACTGTACCCAGTGCATGTATAAACAAAACAAACAAAGAAACCAGCAAACAAATAAATAAAAGCATGCCTCTATATATAAAAAAAAAAAAAAAAAAAAAAAAAAAAAAAAAAAACAGTATCTTATATACAGGGAGAAACAATGATGACAAAATTTATTTACATAGAGTACATAGGGAGTGAGGAAAGGGAGGACTGAGAGAGAGTGTAGATAAGAAAGAGAGAGAGAGAGAATGAATATAGGGCAGCTTGCTGCTAGATGCATTTATCCTACCCCAGACAGACAGACAGCATCAATGTTGCAGCCTGGATCTAAGCATGAGCACATACCCTGTCCCCCATGCAAAAAACAGCTGTCTCTTGCAGCAGAGGAAGAAGTAGCTACAAATGCAAAATGGCAGCTGACCACTCAGTAAGGCAATCCTGTATGGCTTCATGGGAGAGAGGGCCATTGCACAGATCAGAAGCAGCATGCTGGGAGCAGAAACATGCCACCTGACTGGCAGAGAGAGGACTGGATGGCCAGCTGATGAAAAGACCTGAGTGCAAGGACCAGAGAGCAACCTGACACCATTCACCAAGAAAGCTGCTGCCCAGTGTTCAGACCCTATTAGCTCCATGACAGCTGTGCTCCCACCCTGACTCCCTTAGAAGGTTTGGAGCATGGAAGGCTCAACATTGTACCTTCAGATGTCATTCATCCACAACCCTGGAGACTATTAATCCCAGCCAAGGATTAACAGGACCAGGAAATCTAGGAAGATGGTGGTTCCACCCACTGCACTGATCCAGTACAGGCTGACCCAATGCAGAGCAATGACATGGGTCCACCAGACTTGGCATACTTGGCGTGCCAGTGCAACACACCTGGCCTAATGGCATCCACTTCTGGGCTGAGTGATGGTTTACCCCACTGTGACACTTCCCATGACTGTCACCCACTCTCTAGCCCCATCCTGTCCATGCAACTGATGGTGCAATGCACAGTGCAGTAGAACACCCTGAGAATGTCCTGCCGGTCTGGTTGGTACAGTAGAACAGACCCTCTGCTCCTGTGTGGGAACATACCCATGTCAAAGCTAGCTCCACGCAGACTCACATGCAGGCAAACAGCCACAGGCCAGCCTGCAGCAGCTGCAGTGAAGACCTGCACCTCCAAGGGGACTGACAGTTGTCAGTGGGAGCTGGGAGCCACCAGAGCAGGGCAGCCACAGCGACAGGCCAGACCAATGCTGCTATGGCAGCCCCATGGAACCAGAGCCTGCCCCTCCAACATTTTCAGTGTACAGATCTTTCAACTCTGTTGTTACATTATTCCCCCAGGTATTTAATTGTTTCTGATACAATTGTAAATGGGACATTTTGTCTTAATTTATTTTTCTTTTAGTTCATTTCCACAAATAGAAATCAGGGAGATTTTTGTATATTGCTTTTGTAGCATGTCACTTTACTATGCTGATATATTGTCTCTAATACTTTTTTTTTTTTTTACTGGATTCTTTGGGGTTTTCTCTGTGTTATATCATCTTCAAAGAGTAGTTGTTTTATTTCTTCTCAATTAAAAAACAAAATCACATTAGATTCTTTGTTATTGGAAAAGTGCTAGTAGTTGGAAAAGAGTAGAAGAAAATCTTTAAAATATGTAAAGAAAAAGATTAATTACCAGAAATACCTTTTAAAATTTAATAAAATAAGGGCCTCTCTGGTGGTACAAGGGGTTAAGTTTCAGCACTATGATGCTACTACAGCCAATGCAGCATGAATTCGATCCCCAGCCAGAGACTTAACCCACATGGCACAGCAGACCTCTCCTGTCTTGCCAGCTGCTCCCCTCAGCAGTAGATTTCAGTCAATCTGCCTGTTCCACTCCCCACTCTGTCTCTGGTGAATCCGCTCACCTCGCCCATCTCTGGCCTTCACCCCAGCTCTTGTATGCATAAATAAATACATAAATATAAAAAATAAAAAAGTAAAATAAACATAAAAAGTTGAAAAAATTCATTACCTATACATTTGAACCATATGTAATATCAAGTAAAGCATTTGGACATATATGGTTAATTTTATATGTCAACTATGCAAGGTTATGGTGCTACGTTGTTCAATCTAACATTACTCATATCATGTTTTGAAGGTATTTTGTAGATATGATTAACATTTATAATCATTGGCTTTGGTTAAAAAAGAATATCCTCAATAACGTTTATCAGCCTCATTCAGACAGTTGATGCCTTTAGAGCAAAAACAGTTTTCTGGAAAAGAAAGAATTCTGCCTCCAAATTGTAACATAAAAACTCTGCTTGAGTTTCCAACCTCTTGGCCTGCTGTGCAGATATCAGACTTGCCACTTCCACAGTCACAGGAGCTAACTCCTTGAAATAGCCATATATACACAAAACTCATGTATACATATGCATAAATATATGCATGCATAATACATGCATGTATAAATATCTACTCTATTTCTCTGGAGAAACTTGATTAATACAAGACAGGAAGAAAATAATACCAGTCAGAAATCTGGACATACACAAAGAAGTGAAGAGCACTGCAATGGATAAATTTGTCAAAAATTATAAGTCTTTTCTGTTATTGAAAATGTTATTTATTAAATTAGTGACGGTGGGTGTATATCTATTACAGTTTTTATACTTAATATTCATTTAGAAATGCCAATATGTCAATAAACTGAAATCACACAACTTTGTTTTTTCTTCTGCCTTGTTTGTGAAAGGCCAGCAAAACTCTTAAATCCTAATGTTAAAAATAATAAATCCAGGCCTCCCCAGTGGCACAGCAGTTGAGCGAAGGACTGCGAAGCTGCCCGGAGCCTCTGCAGCGCTGGTTAGATCCCCACCTGCCAGCGAGGGTCCCACATGGCACGCAGACCTCTCCTGCCGTGCCCACTGCTCCCCTCAGCGGTGTACTTCGTCAGTCTGCCTCTTCTGCTCCCCGCTCTGGCTCTGGTGAATTCTCTCACCCTCCCACGCTTCAGACTGTACCCAGTGCTTGCACAAACAAACAAACAAACAAACAAACAAACAAACAAACAAATAAATAAATAAATAAATAAATAAATAAATAAATGAATCTTTAAAAAAAATGAACCCCCAGATTCTATAGTGGAGAGAAGTGACTGTATGTTCCATACTGAGGCCAAGGTTTGCTAATGAGTCTGTGATACCTAAGCAGCCAATTTCACACCTCAAGTATCCTGCTGTATCCCTTCCATATCCAACTTACCTCTGCTGTCTAAGGAGACATTAGTCATTTGTTGCCTGGGTGGTGACAGGAAAGGAACTGGTTCCTGCAGATCCAAGTCTTACTGGGTCTGGCGGGTAACACTGTAGCCCCTGCCTCAGCCTTGAGCCAGTGACCAGTTGTCCTCTGGCCAAAGCTGCCAAAAACAGCTGAGAGTCACCGTGACTGTGTTCCTCCCTGCTTAAAAATGTATTTCCTCCAAAAGACCTTCCTGACCACTTTCGCTATACATTCAGTCTCAGTGTTTCTCGCTCTCTTTTTTCATTTTCTTTTCTTTGTTTTATTATTTGAATGATCATCAGTTGTAGAAGGATTAAAATGTAGAGAAACAAAGTGAAGGAAAAAGGAAAGCAATATATTAAGTCAATACTTTCAACTAGATCGTATTTTTTAAAAAAAGATTTATTTATTTATGCATACAAGAACTGGGAGACAAGGCCAGAGGTGCAGGGGGAGAGGAGTTGAGAGGATTCACCAGAGACAGAGTGGGGAACAGAACAGCCAGATTGACTGAAATCCACTGCTGAGGGGAGCAGCAAGAGAGACCGGAGAAGTCTGTTGCACTGTCTGGGTTAGCTCCCTGGTCGGGGATCGAACTCATGCTGTAGTGGCTGCCAAAAGCTTCATATTACTGAGACTTAATACCTTGTGCCACCAGGGAGGCCCCTATTTTAAACAACTTTATGAATTTTATTTCAGCTTTATTGACATATAATTTACAAAATTACAAGATATATAATGTGTGCATCAAGTTGAATGAACATATGTATACATTGTGGAAAGATCTCCCCCGTCTAGTTAATTAGCATATATAAAGCACACACACACAAATACACATGCACACACACGCAAATATATGTTTAGTTTTTTAGGTGAGAACACTTAAATTCTACTCTTAGCAAATTTCAATTATCAATAGTATTGTCAACAATAGTCACCATGTTTTATGTTAGATCCACTGACTATATTCCTTTTATAGTTAAATGTCTTTACTACTAAAGTTTCCTGATTTTCTCCACCATCCCCAATCCCTGGCAACCGCTTTTCTATGAGGCTGTTTTTATTATCTCACAATAAAGGATACCAGTAGGTATTTATCTTTTTCTTTGACTTACTTCATTTTAGTATAATACCCTCAATGACTGTTAGGTAATTGAAAATGGCAGGATTTTATCATATATATCACCATAAAAATGTGATATATATATATATATATGAACATGTATATAGATAGCATATGCATATTATACACACACACACACACACACACACACACACACATATATATATATATATATATATATATCTTTATCCATTCATGTGATGATGGACACTGAGGTTGTTCCTATATCTTAGCTATTGTGAATAATGCTGCAATGAATGTGGGAGTATAGCTATCTCTTCGATATCCTTTTTCATTTCATTTCTATATATTCTGAGAAGTAAGATTGAAGGACATTGTGGTAGCTTCATTTTCAATTTTTAAGTAAACTCTATGCCATTTTCCATAGTAACTATACTAATTGGCTTTTGTACCAACAGTGCACAAGGGTTCTCTTTACTCCACATTGTCTCTAAAACTTGTTTTCTCTTTACTTTTTGTTGATAGCCACCTAACAGGTGTGAGGTAATATTCCATTGTGGCTTTGGTTTGTATTTCTGATAATTGGTGGTGTTGAGCCTCTTTTCATGTGCCTATTGTGAAAAATATCTATTCAGTTTCTCTGCCCATTTTAAAATCAGATTGTTAGGTTGTTTTTGTTATTGAATTATATATTATATTACAATATATTTTAGATATTGATTTATTATCAGATATATAACTCACAAATATTTTCCCCCATTTCATTAGTTGTCTTTTCATTTTGTTGATCAATTTCTTTGTTCTTCTATAGAAACTTTTTGATCTAATATAGTCCTACTTGTGTACTTTTGTTTTTGTTGCCTTTGCTGTTGATGTCAGAACAACAAAAATTATTACCAAGACCAATGTCAAGAAATTTTAATCATCTCTTTTTCTTCTATGGGTTTCATGATTTCCATTATTTCATTCAAATCTTTAACACATTTTGAATTGAATTTTTTGTGTGGTATAATATAGTGGTCCAGTTTCATTCTTTTGCATGTGCCTGTCCAGTTTTCCTAATATTGTTTATTTAAGACACTTATTTTCCCCATTGTATATTATTGATTCCTTTGTCATCAATTAACTTGCCATATATGTATGGGTTTATTTCTGGGCCATTTATTTTGTTCCAGAGATCTATGCATTGTTTCCATGCCAATATCATAATTTGAAATAGTATAGCTTTGGAATATAGTTTGAAATCTATAATAAAAAAAATAAAATTAATAAGGAAATATAGAAGAACAAAAAGAGGCAAAAACAACTTTGAAAATTGCAACAAGGTTAGAGGATTTAGACTACCTATTTTTTAAATTACATTCCAAAGCTATAGTAAACAAGATAGGTAGCATCAGCATAAATATAGACAAATAGATAAATAAAGCAAAATACAGAGTTAGGAATTCAAGTCAGTCATAATGTTCAAGACAATTTAACCAGAAAAGAATAAATTAAGGTGGAACAATTGACTGACATTTGCCAAAATAATAAAGAAATTAAATATCAAAATTACCATACATAAAAATTAATCCACACTATCAATAGATTGATTGTACAACTAAATTGAGACCCAAAACTGTAAACTTTCTAGAAGAAAAGATGAAAGATCTTAGTGACCTTGAATTAGGCAAGAATGTTTTGAATACAGCACAAGAAGTACAAATTATTTTTAAAAAACATAAATGGGAATTAATCAAAATTAAAAACTTTGTTCTTCAAAAAATAAAAAAACAAGTCAAAGACCAGAAAAAAGTATTTTCAGAACATATATCAATTATAAACTTGTATTTGGAATATATAAAGTACTCTAAAACAATAATAAGATGATAAATAACCCATAAAATAAGGGCAAAAGATTTGAAAAGACACTTCTCCAAGAATATATTGAGATGACAAATAAGCACATGAAAAGATGTTCAACATTATTAGTCATTATAGAAATATAGCTTGAAATCACAGTGAAATTCTATACACCCACTGGAATGGCTAAAATTAGAAGGCCTGATCTGAAGATTTGGAGCAATTGGAACTCTCATACACTGCTGTGGGAGTGTAAAGTGAAATGGTACAAACACTTTGAAAAAATCCTTGGTAGATTCTAAAAAAGTTAAGCATATACCTATTGATCGATGATAATGAGCATGAAAGTACAGGCCAACACTTTGGAAACATAATTCCTTTAGGAGATTTGCTGAGGCAAATACTCTCAGAAGACCTCTGGTGAGAACCATTCCTTCAAAACCCTTGGAGGCTGTTAGTTATTGAACACCACCTCATGTATTCAGTCAATAATCAATTACCAAGATTTTATTAAGCACTTACTTATCCGGTCTGTGCCAGATACAAAGGATAAAAAAGGTATAGAAAAGGAGATAAAAGTGTTGATGTCAAGAAGTTCCATAATGAGAAATGCAGATGTATGGATAAACAAATTACATCAAATTCTAATTTTTGTCATAGAAATTTATAACAAATGCAAATATAAGGGGTAATTAATTTTACTTTAAAAGTCTCCAGAGAAAGGAACATTTGAATGAAATCTTTGAAATGTCTGAATCTTTAGAAAGAAGATTCGGGAAGTAGGAAGCATTAGGCAAAAGAATCCCAGAAAAGTGAAATGCAGAAACCAAAGAATTAAGAGTACAGTGAAAAAGGGCATGTGCAATATGGAGAGAGAACAGGTGTGATGTGTGTTGCTGAATCTGTAGTACAGTATTATTTCAGATATTTCATCTATAGCTCACATTTTAGATCACTCCTTATTAGGGCATGACTATCATTTAATAATGAAATAAAATTAAACAATTATATAATAACATACTAAAGTGCAATATGTGCAATAAGGTTTAGCATTATTTTATAAAAATTTTATTTCAGTTCTATGGATGTATATGTTTATTAGTGTGTGTATGTATGTACTCACCAAATGGATTTTTATCCACCAGCAATTTATAAAACATTGATATAGGACATGGAGACTATTAAGTGCGTAAGCAGAGAATCACGTAATTTAGGAACAGAGTAGAGAGAATGGGTTTCAAAATAGTCATTGTAATAGTCAAAGAAAATATTGAAATTTTGAATTAAGACTGTGTGAGAGAGACTAAATATAAGCATGAGGGAAAGAGAAACACAGTATACAATTAACAAGACTTATTTGTCTCTTAGATATAGGTGTTAGGAGTTGGAGGAATTTAAGATAACACCCATTTACCCTTAAATGATAAGATAGTAAAACCAACTAAGCAGGAAGACCATGAGAAGAAATCACCTCAACCATTGTGATTTGTTCCAAATATGAAAGCCTGGATCAACAATCAAAAATAAATTAATTCATTACATCAAAATAGACTAAAGAAGAAAATCACATGATCATGTTCATAGATGCAGGAAAAACATTTGAGAAAATCCAATACCCATTCATAATAAAAATTCTCAGAAAGGTAGGAATGCAGGGAAATGTCCTCAACTTGATTAAGAAAATTTCCCAAAAGAATAAGGCTAACTGCCCCTCATACTTAGCATTGAGAAACTAGAAGCTTTCTTATCAGACTACCAGAACAAAGCAAGTATATCCTGTCTCACTACTTGTTTTCATTATTGTACTGAAGTCCTAACTCATGCTAAAAGCAAGAAAAAGAAGTAAAAGATGTTGACTGGGAGAAAGAAAACTGTCTTTGTGCTCAGAAGACATAAACATTCATATAGAAAAAAATTTTAATAAAACCTCTGGGAATTAATGAAACTTTATATCAAGGTTGCAGGATACAAGGGTAGTATATAAAAGTCAATTGTGTTCCAATATATCTGTAATAAACAAATAGAATTTGATCTTAAAATGAAATGTCATTTATATTAGCACTCCCCAAAATGAAATACTTAAGTTTAAGTCCAACAAAATATGTGCAAGATCTATATTAGGAAAGTTATAAAAGTAATGAAACAAATAAAATAATAGAGAGAGTTTCTATGTTCATGGCGAGGAATACTCAACACTGTCACAATGTCATTTTTTCCCAACTTCATCTATTGATTCAATTCAATCCCAAACAAAATCCCAGGAAGTTATTTTGTGTACATCAACAGATTAATTCTATAGTTTATGTGGATAGTTAAAGAACACAGTAAATTATTACAAGCCAATAAATTATTAAAAGAGAAAAAAAATTGGAGGACTGACACTACCTGTTTTCAACACTAACTGTAAAGCTGGAGTAATAAATACAGTGAAGTGCTAGTAAATGAATAGACAAGCAGATCAATGAAACAAAATAAAAATCCAAAATAGAATAGACCTAAATAAATGTAGTCAACTGATCTTCAACAAAGGATCAAAGACAATGAAATGGAAGAAAAAATTTCATTTCACCAAATCAATCTGCAACAGTTGAAAATCCACATAGAAAAGAAAATTTAATATGGGCACAGACCTCCTTATATCCCTTATTAAATTTACTCGAAACACATCATAGGGCCCCTCTGGTGGTGCAAGGGGTTAAGCACCTCACTAATCCGAAGCCTTACAGCAGGAGTCTGATCCCCAACATGCCAGGGAGCAACCCACATGACGAAGCAGACCTCTCCTGTCTCGCCCACTGCTCCCCTCAGCAGTGTGTTTTCGTTAGTTTACCTGTTCTGTTCCCCACTCTGTCTCTGTTCCCCACTCACCTCCCACATCTCTGGCCTATGCCCCAGCTCTCGTACGCATAAATAAATAAATCTTTAAAAAATACGTATCATAGACCTAAATGTAAAATGCAAAGCTATAAAACTCTTAGTAGATAATATAAAAAAATCTAGATGACCATGAGTATGCTGATATTTTTTTTAGATACAATGCTAAAAGAGCAATCCATAAAATAAATAACTGACTCATTAAAATTAAAGATAAGATGTAAACTGGGAGAAATATTTGTAAAATACCCCTGATAAAGGATTGTTATTAAAAATATGTAAAAAATATGTAAGATATATATATATATGGAAGTTAAGTATATGATAAGATGCTCAACATCAATTCTCTAGAAAATTTCAAATTAAAACCCTGTTACATACCTATTACAAAGTTCAAAATCCACAATGCCTAATACTGCCAAGAGTGTAGAAAAAATAGCAACTTCATTGTAGCAGTAGTCAAAAATGCCCTTTTGAACACAGTTGGCAGTTTCTTATCAAGCTAGGCATACTCTTACTATATGATTTAGCAATCGTATTTCTTGTTATTTATGTAAATTAGTTGAAAACTGTCTACACATTAAAACCTGGGTCTGAATGAGTTTTTCGAAGCAGTTTTGCTGTTTATTGAGACGCAGCATCATTTTTACCTCGTTCAACTCCTAAGAACAGAGTCATTAAGGCCAGACTGTGCTGAAGAGATTGATGGGAGAAATGTGAAGAACATCTAGACAGGTTGTAGATCAACATCTGTGAAGAAAGGGCCTGCCCTTTTTTTCATTTTCAGTTTCAGGTGTACAGGTTTCTATTTTTTAATCAGTGCTTCATAATCTACATTCTGATCACCAAAAAAAAAGTCTACTTCCATCCACCACCAAACAACTGATACCCCTCTACCCATTTTATCCACTCACCCATTTGCCTTCCCTGCTGGTAACCACAATTCTGTCATCAGAATCTAAGGTTTTGTGGGCCTCACTGGTGGTGCAAAGGGTTAAGTCTCAGCACTATGAAGCTATCTGCAGCCACTGCAGCACAAGTTCAATCCCTGCGAAGGAGCTGACCCACATGGCACAGCAGACCTCTCATGTCTTGCCAACTGCTCCCCTCAGCAGTGTTATTTCAGTAGATCCACCTGTTCTGCTCCCTTTTCTGTCTCTGGCGAATCATCTCACCCCCCCCAAACTGCTGGCTTGCACCCCTGCTCTTGTATGCATAAATAAATAAATCTTTAAAAAAAAGAATCTAAGTGTTTGTTTTTTTGCTTTGTTTTGTTTTGTTTTTTGTATGCTTTGTTTCTTTATATTCAACACGAGTGAAAATCATACTGTGTCTTTCTTCATTCTCCTGACTTATTTCACTGAGCTTAACACCATCCATGTTGTCACAAATGGCAATAATTTTATCTATTTTAATACCTAAATAGTATTCTAGTATATGTATGTGTGTACACGTATATGTGCATGTATATATATGTATATATAGATGTATATATATGTATGTATATAAATATATTCACATACACACACATATATATCTCTTTAACCACTCATATGTTGACAGGCACTCAGGTTGTTTCCACATCTTGGTTATTGAAAATTATGTTGCAGTGAACATAGGGGTGCATATGTTGAAGCAGTTTTGCTATTTATTGAGCGCCACAACATCATTTCTACCTCTTTCAACTCTTAAGAACTGTGTGTGTGGTGTAATTATTATCCAAACTCTTTTGCACTAATGTTTCTTTCCCCCCACATTTTCATCAGTACTGCTTCTTGTCTATTTTTTTAAAAAAACATTCTAAATAGTTTTAGGTGCTATTGCATTGTAGTTTAGATTTATGTTCCCCTAATACAAGTGATAACGGAGGTCATTCCATGAGTCCGTTGACCAACGCTATGTCTTCATTGGCGAAATATCTTATATCCTTTTGCCCATTTTTTAAATGAGTGTTCATTTTGTTGATGTTGAATTGTACGAGTTGTTCGCACACTGTGGATGTTAATTATTATCAGATATATGATTTACAAAGACCTTCTCTCATTCAGTAAGTTGTCTTTTCTTTCTGGCAATGGTTTCTTTTGCTTTGCAAAAGATAGTTTGATGTTCCATTTGTTCAAATTTGCTTTTCTCTCCATTTCTATTGGAGATGAATCCATTTGAATGCTTTTTAAGACCAGTATTGAAGAATTACAGTCTATTTTGTTATATATATATATATATATATATATATATATATATATATATGTATGTATGTATTTCTTGGTTTTAGGTTTTCTAGTCAAGACTCCAATCCATTTTAAATTAATTTGTATGTGTAGTGTAAGATAGAGGTCAAGTTTTAATCTTTGGCATGTTGTCCACTTTTCCCAACACCATTTATTAAGGAGACTTCCTCTTTTCCTTACTCTCCTCTTAACACCTTTGTCATAAATTAGTTGCTCATGTTTGTGTGGGTTTATTTTATGCTCATAGTTCTGCTGCATATTCTCAATTCTATTTCATGTTCTAGTATATTACTGTTTTGACTACTCTAGATTTGTTTTTGAAATCAGGAGACAGGATAGCTTCATTTTTGTTCTTTTTTTCAGTATCACATTGGTCATTAAAGCTATTGTGTGGTTCCAAATACATTTTAGAATTTCTTGTTATATTTCTGTGAAGAATGCTATTGGAATGTTATACAATTGCATTTATTCAGTATCTGACTTGGTTAAAATGGCCACATTAATAATGAAATTCTTTTTTTTTTAAAAGATTTATTTATTGATTTATTTATACAAGCACTGGGAACAGTCAGAAGCGCGGGAGGGTGAGAGAATTCACCAGAGCCAGAGCGGGAGCAGAGCAGGTAGAAGGATGGAAGTACACTGCTGAGGGGAGCAGCGGGTGGCAGGAGAGGTCTGCGCGCCATGTGGGACCCTCCTCTGGTGGCAGGGGAGCAGCCAGGGATCGAACCGGCGCTGCAGAGGCTGCGGGCAGCTTCACAATCCAGCGCTCAACTGCTGCACCACCGGGGAGGCCCAATAATGAAATTCTTTTGATCCATGAGAATGGAATGCTTTCTCATGGTCCCTTGTTTGCAAATAAAGACACCACATATTTTGCACATTGTTTCTGAAGCTTGCCCTTTACTGTTTTTGCTTATTATTTCTAATAATAATAATGGTAATACTTATAGTGGGAAAAGCTGTGTATGTGTAGAGATAAGAGGTATATGGGATATCTGTAGCTCCTGTTCAATTTTTCTAAAACCTAAAACTGATATAAAAAATAAAGCTATTAAAAATAATTATATCTGTATTATGCTGTCATTAGAAACAGGATTTACCCACACTCCTTGAAGTCTGGTAAGTGCCCATTTATCTACTGTGAAGTTTGGAATCAAGCTTGCTAGAAGAAGGTGCCATGCAAGAAGGAACATCCAACAGCAGTTAAGCTGTAAGTGGACTATGTGCAAAGAAGTCAAACTGTATGACTTATGGGCACTTATAATTGGATTTACAAATCCTTACACATAGTAAAAATTACAGTCAAACATTTTAGAATCCAATATAGAAGTAGTGTTTTCCAGTTTGATAGTAGTAACATACCAACTGTAGTTGATAATAGTAATAACAATAGCCCTGACATCACTTCAGCAATGACTACTCATGTCTCAATAATTTGCTTATTCATTTTTTAAATCCTTCTTATAAGTTACAACATTATGTATTTTTAGTGTACAATTTACTTTGGGAATCATAAAAGTCTATAAATCATTAATGAAAAATAAAATATAGCAAATATAAAAGCCAGCCAGCATTTATAAACAAACTTTTTTTGAAAACAGGAAAAAATTTGATTTAATTTAAAAAACAATTTACTTTTAAAATGACTCTGTAGTAATACCAGTCATTAAATTGACTCCAAATATTAATTGAGTCAAAGAGTGGAAAAAGACCATGAAAGGATATTTAAGTCATGTCAATTCTTCCAGATTGTACGTTTAAAATATTATTGGACAATCACTTTTTTCACAAGGAAGTTGAAATGTTTGACAATTCTTTGATTTACTGTAGGCCCAGTTTGAAGTCTTGTGTGGTCTGAATTTGTGTGGCCATTCATCAATATGATGATTCATCAGTGGTTTTAACTTCCAACACACCAGAAGATTTTAACTTGGGCATTGCTGGAAGTTATTCATGAAATTGGCTTTCCTACTCTGTAAAGGAAAGGAATCTGAGAATAAAACCATTATTTTACCATGCAACTAACATTTTTATATACACTGATGGCTTTCGGGTTTTTCATTTAAAAGAGTAACTTAGTTCTAGATCTGGTGGGTCACAGTCAGGGTTCAGGTTATGTGGGGATTTCACAAAAGAAAGGGGTGAATCTTCCAGAAGCCCTGAAAGTAACTTGCAGATAGTGTAACAAGGAGCTTTCATATGAGCTGATAAGACAAACTGCAAATCCTGAACTTCCATGATGCTATTTAACCTACATATTTTAATAACATGAATCCATCAGAGGCTAACTTTTTTAAAATTTTTATTCCTTCTGAATAAGTTGTTATAAGGTTAAGACTAACTGGTCAAATGAACAAACCTGTAAATGATTGTTTTTCTTTTTTGGTTACTTATGCAGCCAGGATGTATTTGATTTTTAATATAATTGAAGGAAATACATTCACTTGTTAGCTTTAAAGTTTTAGGGAGAACATAATAGAGATAATTTTAATCTTCTATTAGCACTTCATTTTTAATTGCACTATTTAATGCCTTTTTAAAATGATCAATAAGTAATCCACTTATAGTTCACTTTCATCTGTTGGGCAAAGGAAGATATAAGAAATTACCTTAGTTTCTTTAAGGCTTGCAAGGCCTCCTCTTAAAATATAAGGAGTCACACGGTTACATATAACATATACATGTGTAAACCTTTGAGGAAACTACCACAGCACTTTCCAACACCCCTTTTCTCTGTTGTGTATGGAGATACTAGCAATATGTGGCAGTTTGATCTCTTCCTCTAGACTCCTACATAACTGGCCTTGGGTCAAAACACCATCGGTGTGGTGGCTGTACCACTTCTCATAATTTAACTTATGAGGAACACTTTAAAACTTAAAAATGGCTATGGGCCTCTTTCCAGGCAGAACAATTTAGAGTGAGGGAAGAATCCAGAGTAACCCACACTTCACACTTCCTACCTCATGCCCATGTCCTTCAATGCACATGTGGTTCAGGGTCTAGTGTATATCCCATCTTGAGGGCTGTTCTCACGATGGCGCCATGGGTCCAGGGTTACGTGGTAGGAGGGAAATCCTTCACACAGGAATGAATGAGAAAAAAACTCCCAGAATGGTAGTTGGCCTCAATAACATACACATTTTAAAAATAATTAAGGCACCAGATTTTTCAAACCACTTTTGAGGGTAGGATTGGAAAATATGTCAGTCAGCATCATGGTGGGGGGTCACGGGGCGTGCACTTGCATACTTGCCTGTCGGCATGTGAACTTAGCAGTTACATGCTGATATTATATTGAGATTTTTGTCCTATAGGATAAACCGATGTGGCGATACTTAATCAATAGATGATATAGATATAAAAATCAAAGTTAGACCTAGCATTATAGTTTATAGAATTAATCACATCAAAAGTGATGAAATTATAGGTTTAGATTAGATCATCAAATGAGAAAATAATAGCATCTAAAGACTACCTAAGAGGATTGCCAAAGACTTCATGTAGGAAGTTGCATCTGAACTGAAGCTTAGAAAAGTAATTTCTGGCAAAATATTCAAATGTGTGAACATCTACTGAGTGTTCAAGCTCCCAGTTTGGGAAGTACACAGGCTGTTTTGGGCTGTATTCAAACATACTGGTATAAATGTAAATTAAGAGAAAAATGTCATATTTGCTACATTATGATAGAACTATTTTGTAGTAATATTTATTCATGCTGTGATCATTTAATACAAATATTAAAGAAGATAAGGAGTAGAAAGGAGAACAAGAAAAGATAATAATTTGAAAAATCAGCTGGGTAGATTAGGAAAAGAGGACACTAGACAAAAAAGAGAGAAAACTAGACAGTGAGAAAGATGAGGCTGAAGGAGAGTCCCTGAAAATTTACAATTAGATTTAAAGACCCCACACTTGTGTCATTCTGAACCTGTACATCAAAATATTATCATATGCCTGTGATATCAAGTGTCTATTAATGAGAGCTTAGGCATGGCTATTGGGTTGCTCTCCGCTGTCACTGGAGTCTCTATCCTGTATGATTGGACCACATAAACACAGCAGCCTCTGGGAAACAGTTCTTTTCTACACCAAACCATAGGTGACCGTGGCAGGGGAAAAAAAAAAAAAAAACAAGCCTGAAGGACTAATCTAACTCCTTATCCAAAAATTTCTCATCCAATTCTAAACAGACTAAAAAAAAATGGTGGTCTTATCCAAATGAAAGTCTGTATTTACTGTTTGGGGGAAAAAATCTCAAACTCAAAAATAGTCCTTTGCACATTGTGCATCCCTGCCATAGCTTATCAAGAATAATAAATGTTATCTATACTTTTAATCAATGTATATCACACAAAGAGAAAATCCACTAACAAATTACATAAGTGTATTTTTCCCTTGTTACCTGTAGGGTCCTCTCCTTTTCTGAGCTTTGTTTTCAAGTGCTGTGTGATCACTTTTTTGTCAGTCCATTAGACCCTGATAAGTGAGCCTTGAAAGCATTGTTTGCATACCCCAATTACCTAACTTGCACCCTGACTTGTGGGACAGGCTAGACCATTAATGTCATCCTACTATATAGTTGGTGCAAGTAGAACTTAGGTTTTAATCTGTGAATTTTTGTAATACTAAAATAATATGAATACACTTAGACCCCTGATACACTTAGCCCAAGCATTCAGATGTTTGTGTTTTCCAAACTTACTTCTCTTTGCATGCTATTAAGACTCAGAAAAGATGACCTTATTTTTTCTCAACTGCATATAATGCACTAAATAATAAATCTAATCTGGTTTAAACGCATTCTTCTCATCCCTAAACTATACTACAATTTCACATTTGTTCTGACAAGAGAATGGTTCCTCCAAGAAGTCCAAATACAAAGTTCCAAGGTCCTTAACATTGTGCATTACAGGCCTCCCTGGTGGTGCCAGGGTTAAGCACAGCACTGTGAAGCTGTTAACAGCCTCTGCAGCACGAGTTCCATTCCGAGCCAGTCAGGGAGCTACCCACATGGCATAGCAGACCTCTCCTATCTTGCCCGCTGCTCCCCTCAGCAGTGTATGGTGAATCCTCTCAACCCCTGCACCTCTGGCTGGTACCCCAGTTCTTGTATGCATAAATAAATACATCTTTAAAATAAAAGGATTGTGCATTACCCTGTCTTTTTTCTTTTTAAGATTAATATTATTTATTTATGCATACAAGAGCTGTGGTGTAGGCCAGAGGTACAGGAGGTAAGAGGATTCAACAGAGACACAGGGTGGAGCAGAACAGGAGGATCTCCTGAAATATACTGCTGAGGGAAGCAGTGGGCGCACAGAAGAGGTCTGCTGCACCATGTGGGTCACTTCCCTGCCTGGGGATCCAACTCATACTCAGTGGCTGCAGATGGCATCATAGTGCTGAGACTTAGCCCTTCGAGCTGCCAGGGAGGCCCCTAACCTGACTTTTTGAACCAGGTTGAAGTAAAGTGAATCTTTACCTCACTTTTTTTGTGAGTGTTTTCTAAGTACCAGGCAATAAATTAAGCTCTGTGCATTTTTTTAATCTCGTTTAATTCTCACACCTCTGCAAAGACTATAATACCTTTCTTATGATATAATGGATCTTATGATACAATGCATCTGTTGTAAGCTTGTTAACTTGCACAAGGTTTTATAGTTTGTAAGATTACACTTGTCAGTAAAGATCAGAAATCTTTATGACATTATCTCAGAAGCAAAGTTAAATGAATCTACAAAACAGGAATGTCTAAAGCCAGTATACTTTGTGTGCAGATATGTGTGCAGATATGTGTTCATAATCTTTGGGATTCTTGTGCTGTAATCCCACAGTTCTCTTCATATGTATGGTAATCTCTCAAGTTAGTGGAGGAAGAAATATCTTTTGCCAATAACCCAATATTTCAGAATGCTTACTTAGGTCTAATTGCCATAAGCCAGTTTGTGTTTTTCAGGCCTCATGACCTTGTGAGTAATTATGATTGAACGTGAATGTATTTAACTTCTCACTGAGTATTTCCATTTTTAACTATCTCGGTGGTCCATATATTCCCTGATGGTTAGATTTTGGACATCAACATGGCAGCTATCCCATATAGACCTTTCCAAAATTCAAATAAACATAGATGCAAATAAATAAATCATATTTTATTATGCTAGCTTCTCAGTGAGCTTTTCTATTTTCTCACCATTTCTCCACAAATCCTTACAAAATAGTAGTTTCTAGTCAAAGACGCAGACCTGCTCTGTCCATTTTAACCTGTGGTTGAATTACAATTGGGGTGCCCTTTATCCAGAATGACCCTTAGCACTGAGATCCAAAAAAAAAAAACACTTATTTTTAAAACACTTATTTTTTTTTTCTTTTAAAAAGAAAAGTTACTGGATTTCTAATTTCTTAAAGTTCCCAAACTCTCAATTACTGATCATCAGAAACCCAAATTGCCCCAGCTGTGAGACCACCGCCTTGGGCTTAACTGTAGTTGGGTTGTTATTGTTGTCTAACTGGACATGTGTTTTTCCAACATGCTTTTCTTCAAAACACAACCTCACATGACTTGATTTTCAAAATCATAATTGGCCTTTCCCAAACCCACAGTATCATCCTCCAGTGGGTAGCTTTTTTGCAGTGGAAATAATAGTTCTAGTAACCGTTTATTCAATACAACAACTCAAGTTACTTTCCAATAGTCTCCTGGACTTAAAATAGTTATTTAATTGCCTACTTGTTAATTAGTTCTCCCAGTACAGCCTAGGAATACCTGCAAGTCCTTGAAACTTTAGAACATCTTTGCAGGGCCTCCCTGGTGGCACAGCGGTTGAGCACTGGATTGCTAAGCTGCCCGCAGCCTCTTCAGAGCCGGTTCGATCCCTGGCTGCTCCCCGGCCACAGGAGGAGGGTCCCACATGGCGTGCAGACCTCTCCTGCCACCCGCTGCTCCCCTCAGCAGTGTACTTCGTCAGTCTGCCTGTTCTGTTCCCCGCTCTGGCTCTGGGGAATTCTCTCACCCTCCCGTGCTTCTGACTGTACCCAGTGCTTGTATAAATAAATCTTTAAAAAAAAAAAAAAAAAAGAACATCTTTGCAGCCAAAACCATTGTCATAAATAAGCATTATTTGTCTTATTTTTTTGCAAGACCAAACATTTTTATTTTTTTAATTTTGATATAACTTATTCATATATACTTTACAGCATTGTTCATTTTGGTATAATGTTTGCTTTCTCCTCTCAGGTGTAGTCCCTGTAAAATTCCCCCCACAATTCTCCCGTGCACCATCACCATAGTCCCTTGTGCTCTTCCCTCACCTGTTCTGATCCCTCTCCCTCCCCCTCCCCTGCAGAATGTCTCTGATTTATAGTTGCCTGTTAACTTTGTTTTTTTTTAATTGTTATTATTTTTTTCCCTGATCCCTTATTTGATTCCCCTATATTCCTCCTATAAGTGAAACCATCCACTATTCTTTTTCCTTCTGGCTTATTCAACTGAACATAATCCCTTCAGCTCCATCCATGTTACTGTGAATGGCATGAGTTTATCTTTTTTGATTGCTAAATAGTATCCCGTTGTGTATATATACCACGTATTGCTCTAGTCATCTCTTTTTGGGCATTTGGGTTATTTCTATATGTAACCTATTATAAATAGTGCTGCAATAAACATAGGGGTGCAGGTATTTGTCTTTTTGAATGATCATTCTCTTGAGAGTGGGCAGTGTAGTATTCTAGAGGTCACATAATTCAACAGATTGAATGTAGAAGAAGATAGGCGAATCCAGCTGCCTTCTATTAATGCAGACATTAAAATGATTTGTGAAACTGCATAACAATTCCACTCAATAAGTTTTTATTTTAGAAAACATTTTCACAAAAAATATTATTTATGTTAACATGCAATGGGTTTACTGTATGCTCAATAATTTATTAAATATTATAAAATATCATTTTCCTGTTTTATTTTCTAATGTGGTAAACATAAATAGATATAATGTATATAAACGAAAGTTCTTGGTGTCCATAATGATTTTTTAAACATTCTTTAAAGTTTTATTTATTTATGGATACAAGAGCTGGGGTAAAGGCCTACAGGCCAGAAGTGCAGGGGCGTTGAGAGGATTCACCAGAGACAGAGTGAGGTACAGAACAGGTATATTGACTGAAATACACTGCTGAGGGGAGCAGAGGGTGAGTCAGGAAAGGTCCCTGGGTTGCTCCCTGGCAGGCCGGGGATCGAACACATGCTGCAGAGGCTGCGGATTGCTTCATAGTGCAGTGCTTAAACCCTTGTGCCACCAGGGAGGCCCCTGTCCTTAATGATTTTTAAGAGTGAAAAGTATAGCTAAGACCTAAGAATTTGAGACCAATATTCTAAACCATTGTAAATAATTTCTTGTAAAGAAAGACAAAAATCTGATGAGTCTGATCAACTTTGCTTTTTTAAAGAATACTTAATGAACCAGTCTGAATAATGGTATCAGAAATTCATCAGACTCTTCCCCTGCACACCCTCAATATTTCTTGAGACCATGTAAATTGCCTTTGCACTTTCTCTCCTAAATCCCATCCTGGTAAATATATGAGTTCATTGATTGCTCAGTTGGAAGATGGTATGGTAATTTCTTTGTGTATACACACACCCTCAAAAACATAAAATGTATTCTCCACTTTTAATTTTTTTTTAACACTCAACTCTGAGTCAAGAGTTCACTGTTAGGATTTGTTCCCATTACTTTTATTACTGGAGAAAATAAAGCAACATTCAGGGAAATGTCTCTTGAACAGTAAATAGAAGATGAGATTTGGGCCTCCCCGGTGGCGCAGCGGTTGAGCGCTGGGTTGCGAAGCTGCCCGCGGCCTCCGCGGCGCCGGTTCCATCCCTGGCTGCTCCCCGGCCATGAGAGGAGGGTCCCACATGGCGCGCAGACCTCTCCTGCCGCCCGCTGCTCCCCTCAGCAGTGTACTTCGGTCCTTCTGCCTGCTCTGCTCCCCGCTCTGGCTCTGGTGAATTCTCTCACCCTCCCGCGCTTCTGACTGTACCCAGTGCTTGTATAAATAAATAAAAATAAATCTTAAAAAAAAAAAAAAAGAATTTAAAAAAAAAAAAAAAGAAGATGAGATTTGGAATACTACAAAGTCCTTCTATTTTTGTCATCTGCACCCTTTTATAAGTCCACACCAACTGTGGACTTGCAGAAGGGCTGACTTTGTTTCTCTGTAGCTCGGCAATAATGTCCTGCCCCTCCTTTACCCTTTCTCTCAGAACCCGGAAAAGAACAATGCAGCATTCTGGAGGTTTCAGGTAGCATCCAGGACCTTGCCAACTTGCTTGACATCTGAGGCCTCTAGTGATGATACAGTAACTCCTTCTTTGGAGGTGGCCAACTAGCTGGTGCCTTTAGACATATGGTGACTACTTCCCTGCCAAAGAAACCAAGCCCCTGTGCCAGAGACTTTGGCCAACGAGTGCTGGCTCTCAGGCCTTACTTCCCATGGGATGATAAGTGAATATCCCCTGGCATTGTTGTTTGTTCACAGCCCAGCAGCACTCTGAGCTCCTGGGTATCATGATGTCAAGCACACAGAAAAGGACAGAATTCAATCGATTGATCGGAGAGACACGATGGAGAAGGCAGCATCCTTCTCTGATCTCTTTGCTGATAGGAAAAGCAAAACAGTGGCGCCCATGTTCTGTTCCAGCAAGTCGGTCCCACACACCAGCTCAGGGACAGGGAAGCAGAAGCCAAGCGCTTGCTGCCCTCAGGTTTGGTAACTTCAGTTTTATCGCTCTGTGCCATCGAGAGAGGTTTATGTCAGTTAGGTCCACTTTTCCCTAGAGTTCCAGTGGATGTCTAGGATCCCTTCCTTTTATATTTTTTCCTTTGAGGTTTTCTTCTTTGTTTAATCAAGAGACATAAACATTTGCATGTTGGAAAAAAAATCAAACAGGACAGAAAGTTAGAAATTGCTATGCATTGGGGCCTCCTTGGTGGAGGCCAAGGCACTATGGAGTAGTGCACTATGGAGTAAGGCACTATGAAGCTATCGGCACCACTGAACCACAAGTTCAACCCCAGACCAGGGAACTACCCACATGGCACAGCAGACCTCTCCTGTCTCGCCTTCTGCTCCCCTCAGCAGTGTGTTTCAGTCAGTCCACCTGTTCTGCTCCCCATTCTGTCTCTGGTGAATCCTTTCACCCTCTGACCTCTGGCCTGTGCCTCAGTTCTTCTATATAAAAATAAATAAAATCTTTAAGAAAAAAAAAGAAATTGCTATGTGTCACATGTTCCAGTACCCAACTATCATATTTTTTTACTCTTGACTTTAACAAAAATGTTTTGTAACTAGAAAATAAGCATTTGTGTGTGTGTGCCTGTGTGTCCACAGCACAGTGACCAACAAGTAGCTGTAGGATTTGGAGTCATACTGCCTGGTTTTGAATCCTGGACAGTTTGCTTTGGCTTTTGACTCATAGCCAGCCACTTTACAGTACCCATATAAAGGGCTAGAAAGTATATCTGGCACATAGTCATGATTAGATAAATGTGGGTAGCATTTTATTATTAATAACATAATTAGCATAGTAATTATGAATGTATAACTTTTTTAAAAAATTTACACACACCAAACATGTTTTTAATTTGCTTTTTTTTTTCATCAAATGGAATAGATATAGAACCTTTTCATGTGAATCTAGGCCTGTTTCATTATTTTTTATAGTTACATAACATTTTGTTATATGGATGTACATTTTTAAAATTTCACTAGATGTTTATTGACAGACATTTGGGTATTTCCATTTTTTTCTATTATAGACAAGTTTGGAAAATGTTTATTAATGTATCTCTAGTAAATTTGTAGCCATAGAATCATGTGGTCAAAAATATGTTTTTCTAAATCACTGTTCTATAATTTTGCATTTGAAATTTTAACCTGTTTGGACTTTATTTTTTATAAGATTTGTGGTAGGTGTTCAGTACCAATTTTTTTTTTTATTTTTCAGATTGATGGTCAATTATGTAAATATCCTTTATTAAATAAAGCACCCTTTCCTCACTAAATTGAAAGCCTGTTTGTTATATATTACTGTTGGAGACCCCCAAGGTGTGAGGTGCTGAGACAAGAAGAATGTCGGGGTCATGACTGGAAGACTGGTCAACACTGGCTGGAAGACTGGCCGGTGTCCAGACCACGATGTCATTTTTGTGGCAGCAAAGCTGAGCCTGAGAAACAGACAAGATTAAAAATGTAGTAGAATATACCTGAAAATGCAGAACCTTGGTGGTGAATGTGTGTCCAGACAAGGCTAAACACTAAGAGAATGATTCATTGTCTAATAACTAACAAGGAGGGGAGGGGGGTGGTTTGTATCCATAAAAATGAGTTGCACTGGGCACTTGGGTTGCTTGAGTTCAGAATGAAAGGCCTTGCGCCCCCTCGGTCCTGCTTCTCTTAAATTCTATTTTGTGTCTGTCTGTTCTTTATTCCCATGTTCTTTCAGATTCCTTTCCTCAACCCTGTTCACCAGAGGTGTTCTCTGGCATATTACATTCTGGACATGCTTTTAATCTTTATTCTGTTTCAATGATACATATTTATATTCTCCTGTAAGATGTTCATGAATTTTAAATATATTTAGAATTTGTATAGATTATGCCAATGTGTCCTATGGAAATAATATACAATTATCTTTTCTCATAGATTCTTAGCTCTGCATATCCTCAATCATTTTTAGTTTTTGTTGTTGTTGTTTGGAAAATAGTATCTTTTTTTTTTATCTTATATATATTTTTTTTGTCTGGGTACAGTGTACTTTATTGATGGTATATGACAAGACAGGCCCCTACATCCTTTCCCATCTCTGGGGCCATGGGCAGGAAATGTAATAAGTCTGGAGAGTCTCAGAGGGGATCAGTGGGGGAGGGTCTCCCTAGCATTTGAGGATGTGTCTCTTCTTCTTGTGCCTTGCTTGGAGCTAGTGGTTCAGCCCTTACTCCTCAGAGGCTATGTAGACCGTGAGGTCCACCACCCTGTTGTTCCAGTCAAATTCATTGTCATACAAGGAAATGAACTTGACAAAGTGGTCACTGAGGGCAATTGCAGCTCCAGCATCAAAGGTGAGGAGTGGGGGCCTCCCTGGTGTTGCAGAAGTTAAAGACACAGCGCTATCAAGTTATCACCAGCTACTGCAGTATGAATTAGATCCCTGGCCAGGAAGCTACCCAGCAGGTCTCTCCTGTCTCGCCTGCTACTCCCCTCAGCAGTGTATTTCAGTCTGCCTGTTCTGTTCCCCATTCTCTCTGGTGAATCCTCTCAGCCCCCATACTTCTGGTCTATACCCAAGTTCTTGTATGTATAAATAAATAAATCTTAAAGAAAAAAAAAAAGCTGAGGAGTGGGTATCATTGCTCAAATCGCAGGATACAACCTAGTTCTCAGCATATCCCAGGATGCCCTTAAGGGGGCACTGTGATGCCTGTGCCACCATTTTCTTGATGTCATTGTATTTGACAGCTTCCTCCAGTGGGCAGGTCAGATCACAACTTGAAACAGGTCTATTGGGGTGCTATAGCTCCAAAGGACTGTGTCCAGTAGAAGACATGTCACTGCCTCTGGGTTTTCAGCTGCACACACAATTGCAAGACCACTCAGGCTCAAGGAACAACAATAGGGTTTATTTAACAAACAGGGGGAATAAGGCGTTCTCAAGGCCACAAGATGCCAGCCATCTCACCCCAGATAGTGTCCGTAGTATCCAGAAGTCCTAAACAAAAGACTGCTCACTCAAGATGGTGCTGTCCCACCAACAAGGTCTTGGAGCTTGAAGCAGCTGTCAGGCAGCAGCCAGGATGAAACTCACCACTCCTGGAGGTGCTCCCTGGCGGGGCCACCGAGATGACACCATAGAGGCCCACAGCAGCAGTTTGAAGGCTGGGATGGACAGTGAAGGACACTGGACCAGACTGCAATGAGCAGCAGCACTAAGAGGAAGTGTTGGACAACTAGCATCTCTCAGATGTGACTCAGACCCGGAGTGCCTGTCACCTGTCCATAGTGCTAGACAGCACTGGCCAGTAGTCCTATCACTATCACTCACTAGTGTTACAGCTGTTTATGAGTTGCTGCCTCACACTGACAACAAACAGCTATTTGAGCACCAGGCCCAGCGCTTTTGGTGCTCCTTTCAGGCAGTGTTAGAGGCAGACTGGAGGCAGGCACAGCCGGCCCAGCCTCTGCAGAGCTCTTAGCTTCTCTGTGGAGATGTTCAGCTTCTCTTTTTCCTTTGGAAGTCAGCTTCCTTTGGAAGTCTTTCTCCTTTGGATGGCCGGGTCCATGAGTCTCAGAGTCTGAGTGTCTCTCTTCTGAGGCCAGGAACCAGGAGTCAGAGTCCATCAGAGCAGGAACAAAGAATGCAGGGGCCCAAATTTCTCCTCAGAGGCCAGGAACAGCATCCCTCACAGAGTGAGCATGAGAGTCCGCCAAAGAGACCAAGTCACAGTGAGTCCAAGCAAGTCCCAAGCTGGCTCCTGCTCTGCCTTATATCCTCCTTCAGGGTCCCCCCCACATCCAAGTCTGATCGACCATTTTCAATCCTTTGGCTGATTGGACCACTTATTAATCAGCTGACAGCTTGCACCTGATCGGTCCATTCCATGATCCAGGTGTCACTCCACAGCCTGTAGCTGGAGGGAGTCACAGAGCTGGCCCTGGCCCTGTGGCGTCCCAATGGCCTCCCTGTAGCCTAAGCCAAGGGCTGCATGCTCTGGGATGGCATGGTAGGGGAACCACTGCTGCCCCTGTCCCTGCTGGCCTCTGTCTTCAGCCTGAGCACCAGCGGGGCCACTAGTGGCAGGTAGTAAGGTGCCAACAACCTGCTACCACTTGTACTGACCACAAGCAGTCTGTGGAGCTGAGTGCCAGACCCCAGTTTGGGGAGGTCTCGGGTTTCAAAGTGACATGTTGGTGGTGGGGACACAGAAGGCCAAGCCAGTCAGCCTCCCATTCAGCTCAGGGATGACCTTGCTCACAACCTTGGTGATGTCAGTAGAAGTATGGGTGATGTCCTGGGAAGCCCCTTGGCCTTCATGCCACAGCTTCCCAGAAAGGGGTGCTGTCTACATTTTTTAGATATATTCCAGGTAGTGTATACATACTAATATGTGTGTGTATATACAGCCACTACATATATATATATATGTGTATATATATATATATATACATATATACACACACACACACACACACACACACATACACATGCCATATATATATATATATATATATATATGTTATATTCCTTTCACTGGGAATATGTGCCATTTATAATTTTAATTCAAGTGCACAAATAAGGTATCTTTTCTAATTCCTTTAATCTTATCAATACTGGATAGTTTGTTTTTTAAGATTTATTTATTTATGCATATAAGAACTGGGGTACAGGCCAGAGGTGTGGGGGGTGAGAGGATTCACCAGATACAGAGCAGGGATCAGAATAGGCAGACTAATGAAATACACTGCTGAGGGGAGCAATGGGCAAGTCAGGAGAGGTCTGCTGCACCATATGGGTAGCTCCCTGGCCAGGGATCCAACTCATGCTGCAGTGACTGTGGATAGGTTCATAGGTTGCATCTTAACCCCTTGAGCCACCAGGGATGCCCCAATACTGGATTGTTTTAAAATTTTTATGAGTGAATATTTTATCCAACAAAATATAGGCATCAATTTATTACATACTAAAGGCAAAGAAAATTTGATTTTTTCTTACACTTAATTTCAAATGCTCTGTCTTTATATACCATAATTCAGCTGTATAACATTTGTGTGCATAAGATGCGTCCACTCTTTGAAATGGTTAGTTTATAAAATATATTTATTTGTAACAGGCACTTTTTTTCTTTATTTTATTGAGGTAACATCATTTTATTGCACTATATACACTCAGAGACAGCTTCCTGATATGGCTAATATCTGGTTCTGCTGAAGCAAAAACAAAATGAACAACAACAACAAAAAAAACCCTGAGAAAGTCTTAAGCCAACCGAATGAGGAATATGCTTGAAGAAGTGTTTAAGTTACAGTTGTAACAATGTTGAATTAAAAAAAAAAGAATGTTTGATATAAAATAGGAATAAAATAAAGATCAAGGAAATATAAGATTCTAAAAATTACAAGCACTAGATCTGAACATATGCTATAACTGATTTGAAAAATACAAAATCTCCTCAACAGCAGACAAATTCATGCAATGGAGAAAATTAGTGAGCTCAAAAGCACAATGTTGAGGAATACACAAAAGAACAGCAAAGGGAAAAAATAAAAATATTTAAAAATAGTGCAAAAACCCATTGAAATAATCAAAAATGAAATGACACTGATATCATGAAGGTCCAAGAAGCAAAAGAGAAAGGCATAGAAATTGTATTTAAAGAAATTATTATTGATAACTACCATAAATTGATATAAAGCAGATGGCCTGATCCAAAGATTTAGAGTTCCAAACAAACTAGTACTAGAGAAACACACTCCAAGACACCTTATAATAAAACTTTTGATAGCCAATGACAAGGACAGAGTATTAAAAAACCTTTGAGGGCCTCCCTGGTGGTGCAGGGTTTAAAGACACAGCACTATCAAGCTATCGCCAGCCACTACAGCACAAGTTCAATCCCTGGACAGGGAGATGACACACATGGCATAGCAGACCTCTTCTGTCTCGCCAGCCACTCCCCTCAGCAGTGTATTTCAGTAGATCTGCCTGTTCTGCTCCCACTCTGTCTTTAGTGAATCTTCTCACCCCCCCCACACCACTCTGGCCTGCACCCCAGTTCTTGTATGCATAAATAAATAAATCTTCAAAAAATAAAATAAAATAAACCTTTGTGAGAATAAGTAACCTATATGGGAACACCAATTAGACTATACATGGACTTTTCAGTGGACCTTACAAACGAGAAGGAAATGGTAGAAGATATTTAAATTACTCAAAGTGCTAACAGAACAGCAAATATAAAGATAACAGACACATAAAATAGAACATAGAGGAGTGTAGAATAATTTTGAGACCAGATTCCTCAAAGGGAAAGGGTCACATAAATAGTACAGCGTATACTAATGTCAGTAGAACCTTCAAACTAAAATCAGTAAAAAGAAACACATAAGACAATGAAAATGGAACCTAAATGAAGCAAAAGGAAATCCCTAATTTTTTTAAAAAACATAAACTACAGAAAAAAATGAAATAGCAATGAGTTCTTATGTCTCAATAATCACCTTAAATGTAAACATCTGAATTCAACAGTTAAATGGTATTGAGAGGCTGAATGGATTTCAAAACAAAATCCAAACTTCTGCTGTTTACAGGAAACTTATCTTTCCAACAAAGATAATCCCAGACATAGAGTTTAACGCTTAATGACAGTTTTATCAGCAAATGGCAATAAAAGAAGTCAGGAACAGCTATATGTAGATAAAGTAAAATATGTAATTTCTATTTGTATAGTACAAAGGAGACAACTTCTTCCAATCAGTTTTTAATGGTAAATTATTTGCATATGGAAGGCTATTGATTTTTTAATTTTACAACTAGTTCCTTACAAAATAATATTATTCTAATAATTTTTCAATTAATTCTTTTGAGTTTACTAAGTATTCAGTAGGATAATTTACAAATATCTCTTGCATTTGTATTCTAATTATTATTCCTTATTTATAATATTCCTTAATTGCATTTCTATTCTTTACAAATAATGTTTAATATTATAATTATAGCAGCATCCCCCTTTAGATCATCAATGAGAATTCTTCTAGTGTTTAATCAACATGATTTTTATTGTATGCACTTACACATATGCATTATACACATATAATTGGACACATTTGTATTCACAAACACAAAATGTCAAAGCAGTATCCATTGATGGAGACTTTCTGGTGGTCTAGGGGTTAAGTCTCAGCACTATCACAACTACAGCCTGAATTTGATCCCCTTCCAGGATCTAACCCACATACAGGGCAATATAGACCTCTCTTATCTCACCCGCTGCTCCCCTTAGCAGTGTATTTCAGTAGATCTCCTTGTTCTACTCCCAACTCTGTCTCTGGTGAATTGTCTCACCCCCACACCAATGGCCTACAGCCCAGTTCTTCTACGCAAAAATAAATACATAAATCTTAAAAAAAAGAAGTATCCATCGGGTTCTATATCAGTACTTCTTTTTAATTATCAGTGTGTTTGATTTCAATAAATTATGTTTTTCATAGACTTAAAATACATATGCTCTTCCATTTTATTCTGTATTATGATGAACTGCATGAGTTATTTTTTTTAAAGATTTATTTATTCATTTATACAAGTACTGGGTACAGTCAGAAGCACAGGACGGTGAGAGGATTCACCAGAGACAGAGCAGGAACAGAACAAGTAGACAGAGGACACTGCTGAGGTGAGCAGGGGCCACAGTAGGAGAGGTCTGCGCACCATGTGGGACCCTCACTGGTGGCCAGGGATCGGACCGGTGCTGCAGGGGCTACAGGCAGCTTGGCAGCCCAGCGCTCAACCCCTGCACCACCAGGGAGGCCCTATATGAGTTATTAATGATGGGCCATCTTTACATTCCTGAGAAAAACTATTAAATTACCTGTATTTTGCTTTCAAGGCATTGCTGAAAATTTAAAATTTTAATTGAAATAATATTCCATTTATAACATAAATTTCAGTTATATAAAGCATTAAACCCCATATTTATTTTATTATTTTTAATAAAATACTTTTTTCTTATATCAGGAACACAGACCAATGGAATAGAGTTGAGAGCATTGCTGAATTTTATTTGCTAATGCCTTTAAGATCCTTGAATTTATATTTATTAAAGAGATTGATTCACAGAATATATTTTTTCTGCCATCTATTGGGTTTTCTATGTTAAATGTATCAATTTTGCTTATGTTAGAAAGCCATTGATTTATAAAATGGTTTTACTCTCATTACTTTCTATATTCATTCATTGTTTTTTTCCCCTTGTCACTAATTTTCTTTTTTTTACATTGTTATTTTTTTATTTAAATTTTTATTTTATATAACTCTTACATATTTTTCATCTTTGCACAATGTATGCATTTTCATTTTGGTTATATTCCCCATACATTTGCACCCTCCCCCCCTTATTTTGACTCTAGTCCTTCCTTCCCCGTCCCTCCCTCCCCGCCTTCCCCGCCCTGCCCGTAGTGTGTCTCTGGTTTACAGTTGCTTGTTGATTTTGATTTTTACCTTGTTACTAATTTTCAGTGGTGTCAATAGGTTATTGAAATTTCTGTTATTTGGTTACTATGTAATGATTTTATTTTGATCCTGATTTTGTTTCCTTAGCTTTGAAATTATGTTCTGTTGTTTAAGATTTTGCTCTTGATGACTTTTTTTTAAAAAGATTTATTTATTTATACAAGAACTGGGGTACAGGTCAGAGGCGCAAGAGGGGAAGAGGATTAACCAGCAAGAGTGGGGACAAAACAGGTAGACAGACAGAAGACACTGCTGAGGAGAGCAGCAGGCGAGGCAGGAGAGATATGCCATGCTCCTGATGTCTTTTAAAATATTTTTTTCTGTTAGAATCCTAGAAAGAAACATTCTTGCAGGGAATTTCCTTCCATTTCCTCCTTTATACTATTTTACCAAATGTAAATGTATTTGTTTTCTTCCTTTCTTCCATACTTACTGCAGTGGAATGTTTGCATAGTTACCACAATTGGTGTGCTGGAATTGACTTGTCAGTGTCAAATGTTTGCATTTCACCCAACTTCATGCTCAATGATATCAATTTGGCTGGTGTCTGGCAGTAAATTAGCAAATACTACAATCTACCCCCTGCCCCACCCAGACAACCTATTGCTAAACACAGGTTTAAGAACACAATCCTATTTACCATAAATCACCCTAACTATATAAAAATACATTTTTTAAAATAAATTTTTTTAAAGATTTATTTTTATTTTTTTTTTATTTATACAAGCACTGGGTACAGTCAGAAGCGCGGGAGGGTGAGAGAATTCACCAGAGCCAGAGCGGGGAGCAGAGCAGGCAGAAGGACCGAAGTACACTGCTGAGGGGAGCAGCGGGCGGCAGGAGAGGTCTGCGCGCCATGTGGGACCCTCCTCCGGTGGCCAGGGAGCAGCCGGGGATCGAGCTGGCACTGCAGAGGCTGCGGGCAGCTTCGCAACCCAGCGCTCAACCGCTGCGCCACAGGGGAGGCCCATTTTTAAATAAATTTTTAAGGTAACATTGGTTTCTATAGTAGTATCTAAATTTTAGGTGTAAAACATTAATTTGACATCTGTTTATACTACATCATGATCACCCCCTGCAGTCTATTTTCCATTCATTACCGTACAGTTGACCTCTCTACTCAGTTAACCCATTCCTCAGCCTTCTCCCTCTCTAATAAGTACCAGTCTGTTTTCTATATCTAAGATTTGTTTTTGCTTAGTTTTATTTGTTTATTTACTTGTTCTTTTTTTTTTTTTGAGTGTGTGTGTTCCCTATATACAATCATAAAGTATTTGTCTTTCTCTGACTTATTTCACCTAGCACAGTACCCTCAACTTTCATCCATATTGTCACAAATGTCTAGATATCATTATATTGTATGGTTAATATGCCAATATGTATATATAGCAAAGCATTTCTTAATGATGGGATATATTTTGAATAATGCATTATTTGGGGCCTCCCGGGTGGCACAGGTGGTTGAGCACAGTGCTGTGAAGCTGTCTACAGCACAGTTCTGCCCCGGCCTGCCGGGGAGATACCCACATGATATAGCAGACCTCTCCTGTCTCCCCCGCTGCTCCCCTCAGCAGTGTATTCCAGTCAGTCTATCTGTACTGTTCCCGGCTCTATCTCTGGTGAATCCTCTCACCTACTTGCACATCTGGACTGTGCCCCAGTTCTTGTATGCATAGATAAATAAATCTTTATAAAAATAATGCATTATTTGGTGATTTTGTAGTGGTTCAAACTTCATAGAGCGCAATTGCACAAACTTAAATGTTAGAGCTACCACATACCTAGATTATGTGGTGTAACCTGTTGGAGCCACTGTCATATGTATGGTTTCTGTTTTTGCCTGAATACCACACCTTTATCAGTTCATTCCCTGATGGCCCTTTAGGTCATTTCTATGCCTTCTCTATTATAAATGATGCTGCTATGATAATAGAGGTGCATATATCTCTTTGAACTAGTGTATTTATTTTCATCATGTATATCTTTCAACACATATAAATTTATAGAGTCAAGGTCTTTGTGAAGTTTTATTCTAGATTTTCACTTCTTTCCCCCCAATCAATTTTGAGAGCCATGGTTAAGAGCTATACCAAGTCACAAAACTGGTTTTCTATCTCTCTTTTCCCCTCATTCATAATTTCCAAATGATGATCTAAATATGTACTATTTTTTTCTTCTTTTTGCTATATATGTTCTATTTATTTATTTATTTATTTTAAGATTTATTTATTTATTTATGCATACATGAACAGAGGCACAGGCCAGAGGTTTGGGGGGATGGGTGAGAGGATTCACTAGAGACAGAGTGGGGAACAGGATAGATTGACAGAAATATACTGAGGGGAGCAGCGGGCGAGTCAGGAGAGGTCTGCGGCACCATGTGGGCTGCTCCCTGGCCAGGGATCAAACTCATGCTGCAGTGGTTGCGGTTAGCTTCATAGGTTGCATCTCAACCCCTTGTGCCAACAGGGAGGCCCACTATATACTTTCTTTGAGTTCATATTGTTAGATTTTAGCAAATATATGTAATATTATCTTTTTTTACCTTTACCTTGTTCTTGAAATCATCCACCTGCTTCCATTTGTTGCTAATACTGGTTAGAGGAAAATAAAGATACAAAATAATAATGTAATGGCTATGTAATATGGAATTAGATGAGAGTTTTTCTTAACATTCAGTGGTGTTGATTCAAATACTTATTTTTTAAAGATTTCTTTATTTATGCATACAAGAGCTGGGGCACAGGCCAGAGATGTGGGGCGGGTGTGTGTGTGTGTGTGAGAGGATCCACCAGAGACAGACTGTGGAACAGAACAGGCAGATTGACTGAAATACACTGCTGAGGGGAGCAGCGGGAAAGACAGGAGAGGTCTGCCTTGCCATGTGGGTTTCTCCCTGGCCAGGGATCGAACTCCTGCTGCAGAGGCTGGGGATTTCTTCATAGTGCGGTGCTTAACCCCTTGCACCACCAGGGAGGCCCAATTCAAATACTTTTGATTCAGGGCCTCCCCAGTGGCGCAGCGGTTGAGCGCTGGGTTGTGAAGCTGCCCACAGCCTCTGCAGCGCCGGTTCGATCCCCGGCTGCTCCCCGGCCACTGGAGGAGGGTCCTGCATGGCGCGCAGACCTCTCCTGTCGCCCGCTGCTCCCCTCAGCAGTGTACTTCGGTCCTTCTGCCTGCTCTGCTCCCCGCTCTGGCTCTGGTGAATTCTCTCACTCTCCCGCGCTTCTGACTGTTACCCAGTGCTTAAATAAATAAATAAATAAATAAATCTTTAAAAAAAAAAATACTTTTGATTCAAATGGAAGAAGAAATGTGGCGTAAGTTTAAATGTATTCTGATGGTTTTATTTCATAAAATCATTTCAAGGGCCTCCCCGGTGGCGCAGAGGTTGAGCGCTGTGTTGCGAAGCTGCCTGAAGCCTCTGCAGCACCGGTTTGATCCCCGGCCTCCGGGCGAGGGTCCCACATGGCCTGCAGACCTCTCCTGCTGCACCCACTGCTCCCCTCAGCAGTGTATTTCCTAGGTCTGCCTGTTCTGTTCCCCGCTCTGGCTCTGGTGAATTCTCTCACCCTCCGGCGCTTCTGACTATGCCCGGTGCTTGTATAAATAAATAAATAAATCTTTAAAAAAAATCATTTCAAGTGACTCTGAAATTCAGTTTGGATTAGGCTTATTCTATAGGGAAAATAATAGTGTATTCAATGTGTATGATATGTCACTAGGAATTACATTTAGTTATTTTAGACAACTTTAAAAGCTAAAATTCTGGTATCTACTATCCTACCAATTAGATCAAGTGATTTTTATCTGTCAAGAGTGCAATTTTGTATTTATATGTAACTAAATATTTGTGACACTGCCGTCCATTCAAATCTTTTTGAGCAAATTTTCAAGTTCTGTGAGGAACAGTATACTTAGTGATTCTGTCTCTATCCAAGCAGGCAAGCTCTATAAAACATTCCTAAATAATCTTTAGTACCTGGTGAAATTAGATAGATTAAACAAATTTGTAACAGCTGTTTATGTACCGTTCCCTGAGCTCTCCACTTCATACTGCAAGAAACTAAACTGCTAAGCAGAGGTATTTAAATTAGTCCATGGATGTTAAGAAGTTTGATCAACATATGTTGGGGTCTACTTTGAGTCACATCTTGTGTTATTTAATTGTCATGACAATGTTGAGATGCATGATAATTCCCATTGACAAGTATGGAAACGGAGGTTCAGAGAAATGGTGGAACTTACTAAGGTCACAGGACTAGTAATGGGTAGAACAGCCTTTTTATCCAGTCTCTGAACATTTTGGTAATTCTACAGTGCTTCTTCAAGAGTCAAGAAAACTCCATCCTTGGAAAATGCAATTACTCTGAAAAATGAGTTACATAGTACTTGTCAACATGGCTGCAGGGAGTCAGATATAAGACACTATGGTTGATATGAATTGTTCATTAGTTACTGTCTGGAGGCTATCATGGGCTAAAGGGCATCAACAATGGTTAACTGTACCAAGGGGCAAAAACAATTGATTTTATCACATTGTTTTCATAAACCCATAGAAGTTGCAAAATTGGCCTACCAGAAACTTTGCATATTTTGTCAATGTGTGAAGCAAGGGTACTTGCTCAGTCAGGCACATAAGTCCCCACAGGTTAAGCACACATGGCTTGGGTCATAGTACCCATCTGAAGAAGTGAGTGTAAAAAGCGAAGAAATAAAATAGAACCATCTACTGTTTTACTCCTATACTACTGAAGTCCATGTGACATAGCTGATTTTGATATGAAATTTACTTCTTTAGATAAAATAAATCATTCAAATATTGATCAGATTCGAGTATCGGTCTACTGGTGGAAAAAAAGAAGTACATTGTGCCCATTACAAAAATATGGATCAAATAAAGGTTTCACTGTTCTTTAAGGTCACACCTACATGTAAAGACACAGGAAATAAAGATTGTTGATTTAAGAGATTCTATTTATGTTTTAAGAGAGTCCTTTTTTGTTTGTTTTTATTTTTGTTTGTTTTTAATCTTGCCTCTTCTCTTTAAAAGGATAATGTGAGCATGGAGAAAGAGTGCTCTTTCTGAGAACGGGTTGCCACTAAAAGTTGGCTTCCAATAACTTGATTAGAGAGACATGGAGGGAAAACCAGATGTCAAGGCTTGAATGCTTAATGGAGAATCCCACTGCTCCCTCCAGTCAGAGAGCAAGATTGAGCCAGATTTAAAGCCTGTGGGAGAGAGCCAGGGGGTCAAGGCCCAGGGAGGTCTGGCCTGGGAAGCCTGGAGGATGATGACAGGATGGAGGAAATATCTGCACAGAACAGATACACCCTAAAACAGTCATCATACATTTAGTGTCTCAATTTGGGACAACCTCTTCTTATTAAAACACTCAGTCTCTCTGGGGAAGTTCATAGACTCAGGAGAGGTATTGTTTTGTTCTAGACCAAAATCTGAACTATTACTTGAGGGTCATTGAGAATACATTACAAGGGCGTCATCTGTTCCAATGTTTTCATAATTTCCCCCCATGCAAGGTTGACCAGGATAAAATCTAGACAGAAAAGTAATGAAGACATAGAGAAGGGAACAGTTCACTATTACCTTGCTCACTTATTAGAGACAAACAACAATAGCAGATATTTCTGGCCACAAAACATGTCTTCTGATGTAAATTTTCTAAAATTGTTTGCCCTACTTACCTTAAACTCATCTCAATAGATTGTAAGGATTTTGAATGTTAAGACTAGAAGTATACTTTTGCAAAACAGTAAAATGATGACAACTTTGTCATGCCTAAAAAACCGAAATGTATTTGGCAAATGTTTATTTGGGTGAGGATATTATTTGTGATGACTGCTAATTATGAAAAAATAAATTCCAAACTTACTTGAAATGAGTTTTCAAATATCACGAAGGCAGATATTTTGTCTCATTTCCTTTAGGTGAGAGAGATAATATATGTATTTATATTCCTCCAGGTAGTTTTAGTTTATAGTGACGTGCCCTGAGTCACTTGCAATCTCATGGGTCAAGCCCTGACCAAACAGAAGCAGCATATTAGTCACCAAAAAAGCTTGATTCTACTTGATTCCAAAGATACTATTATAGCCTTGCATTCCTGTAAATGTGTGTTTGGTCAGATTTTTGAGAAGATTGAATTCTGACAATACTAAAGCAGATTACCAGTTATTGATTTCCAAATTTCAACTTATCAGTCTAGATAATTTGTTGAGGCCAGGAAGGGAACACCTGAGGGAAAATTATTTTAATCTTCTGAAAACAAACAAATTAATATAGACTTTGTAGTGAAAAGGAATCTATACAAGAAGTGATACAGGGCAACAAAGGGACACTAAAACTGACCAAGGACACTGCCCAAGTAGTTTACTGGTCATTTTCTGAGTTCTTCACCCATGTGCACAATTGCAAGACTCCTCAGGTTCAGAGAACAACAGTAATGCAATTTGCTTAACAAACCAGGGAAAAACAAAGAGATACTGAGGCCAAAAATGGCCATTTACCTCTCCCAAAGCAGTATCCAGTATTTTAAAGTCCTAAACACAAACGCTCCCAAAATGGCATCTTCCCGCCACTGTGGACCTGGAACATGTGGCAGTCAGACTATAGGCAAGGTTCCAACTCACAAAGACAGCAGAAGACACAACAGGAGATGCTCACTGGACCTGCCAAGATGCCTCAGCACAGCACCAGACAAGTGATGCTCAAAACAGCCATTATAGTGGCCAAACCTCCCAACAAATGGCTACACTCACACAGCTCAGCGTGGCGCCTGGCTCTGGGCGGCACCTGGCTCCGGGTCCTCGTCTTCTCTGCCAGGCTGTAACAGCAGCAAAACCCAGAACTGTTTCAGTCACTCAGCTACTTGTAAAGCCTCTGAACTTTTCCTCTCTGAGCTTGGCTACTGGAGGCCTCTCCACATCCTTTTGAGGCCCACAACAGCCTTCTGGAAGATAGGCAGAAATCGCTGACCCAGAACTGGGATGCAGGCCAGAAGTGAGGGCATGAGAGGATTCACCAGAGACAGAGTGGGGAGCAGAACAGGCAGATCTACTGAAATACACTGCTGAGGGGAGCAGCCGGTGAGACAGGAGAGGTCTGCTACACCATGGATCAAACGCATGTGCAGTTGCTGCAGTGGCTGGTGATCGCTTGATAGCACTGAAATTTAACCCTTGCACCACCAGGGAGGCCCTCATATTTCTGACCAGAGTCTCTACCCTCACAGATACTTTGTTCACATTTTCCCTGGGGCTATCGATCCTCACCAGCACCCCCTCCAGGGGGCACTATAACAGTCTTTGGCTTCAGCCACCCTTAGAGAAGCATTTTCATTCAAGCCTAGGCAAACAGATATGTAGAAACTGTGTGGCAATTTTAAAAGAAATGTTATTCAGTTTCATTACGGTCTGAGATACTTGGATGATCAAGGGAAAGGATTAATTTTCAGGAGATATTTAAAGCACCTTTATTTGAATTATTTTTACTATAATAACTTAAGACATCAAATGCAAAAAAAAAATAAAGAAGAGACAAAAACATTAATTCAACATCCTAGGTTACAGTCAGCTATCATGTAATCGTTCCAAAAGTCAAGAGAGTTTGGTTTATCTGTAAATAAAGAAGCCATGGGGCCTCCCAGGTGGTGCAGGGGTTAAGTCTTAGCGCTATTGATGCTGTGGCTTTTGTTCCATCCCCAGCCGGGGAGCTAACCCACACGTTACAGCAGACCTCTCCTGTCTTGCCCACTGCTCCCTTTCAGTATGTCTGCATGTTCTGACCACCCCCACTTTGTCTCTCGTGAATCCTCCCACCCCCACATCTCTGGCCTACACCCCAGTTTTTGTATGCATAAATAAAATAAGTCTTTAAAAAAAGAAAGAAGCCATGATAACTTTTCTTGTTTTGTTTTTTCTTCAAATAATAACTGATCTACATTCACTTTGACTTGTAAGAGGCAGAGCCAATGGGATCTTTGTTCTGCCTCAAAGTGCGTTTGGAACGCCTTCCTAACTTCCTCTTCATTCCCATACACTTAACATTAATTGTGCTTAAGGTTTTGGATGATGCAGGGACCCGGAAGAGACATTAAGCTATATCACTCAAAAACACATTCCCCATTCAGACTGGTGCATCATCTGCTGGACTGCGGTGAGGTCCCTGGAATATCAGAGTCTCTCTGCCTGGGGATAGTAGCAATCATGGAAGAGCCAAGATGGAGACCTTCAAGTGCTGGGCCACAGAGGCAAACTTGGAGCTCCCCTAATTGGAAAAAAATAGCTTGAACTTTAAAATTGGCCTGAGGAACAGCAGATCCCCAATGCATTCTTCGAAGTGCTTTCCACCTTTAATTTAGATATTTCAAGGAAATTTAATCCATATGTTTTGGATTCATTTGGACTTAACTCATAAATATGCTTCATCAAGCACTGCCAAGCTTTGTGTTCACTAGAATCAAGTAGTTTCATGGGACAACAGTGCAGACAGAGGAAATTTGATATCAGAGGGTCCATCACCCAAACAAGGAAAAGAAATGCTCAGGTTCAAACCGCTGTCTATAAATAATCTTAGAGCAGTAATTTACCCTCCAACACTGTCATGGTAATTTAAGTCACTTATGACTGCATGGGGCACATACGAGGACACGTACAATAGATATATGTCCTTTCCCAGACAATATCATAACACATGGTCTTTCTCATCAGTTGCAGAAAAGTTCATGACAAAGGAGGAAATAGAATTTTCCACCTATTTTTTAACAGCCTTTAAAATCCATATTCTCTTCTCTCTGTGTCTCCTGCTTTTGCCTTTTGTCTCTCTCCTGGGCTTTGTTCTGTCATTTGCACAGGACCACCCGCTGGGCCTCTGCTATGCCACAGTCCAGGAACCCTTGTACCTCTGCACAGCTCTTTCGGTCAAATGACTTTAACCACCTTACTCTTTTAAGCTTATATTGCAAAATAAGAATTTTCCAGGATAGAATTATATTCTATTATTTGATATGCTTCTTTCCAAACTAAATCTCCCTTTCTCTGATATAGGTTCTACTTTCCTGGAGGGTCCCCTACAGTGGTTAGTATGATGCAAAGAGTGTAACTCAATTAGAATTGTGCAATAATCTCTCTCAGCCCCCATTATGCATTTTTCTTAAATGTTAGAATGTTGTAGATTCGATACCATCGGCTTCTATATACTTTTAAACAAACACTGTCTCTCAGTTCAGTAGGTGATTTTGATATTCTCTGTATCATAATATTTGTGTTTTGAAGTTTCAAGAAGTAAAAAAATGGGAACGCATGGCTCATTTTCAAATCAGTTCAAATTTGCTTATAGCGCCTTCTACGTTGAAGAATCTGAAGGCATCGAACTACCAAACACATTTCAGGTATTAGAGAAGCCTTTGGCATGGTTGTTATTGTCATAGTCTCATAATATAAAGAGTGAAAGGGGAGCGAGTACTTCAGGAGAGTAGTATCAGGTGAGATGTGGGGCCTCCTGCCACTGAATTCATAATTTTCAGTGAAGATGGGCAGTGTCACATTGGACAAAGCCCAACAACATAAAGTTAACCAGGCTTGGGTTAATATTTCATTAGACCATATTTCCTTGGAATTTATTTTCTAGTAGTGCATAATAACAATTATGATGTCTGTTAGTTTGAAAGTGTGATGAAAAAGAAACAGTAATCAGTTTTGACAAAAGGATGATGACATAAAATTTTATACAGTTATCTTTATTTCTTCTATTACGTGATTTAGGGGTATAGGTTCACACCTCCTCAGATATATGTGACCACCTCACCTCTACCATGTAAGCAGCCATAATTTTTTAGGGTCTATGGGAAAGGATTATAAGTAATTTTTTTAAGATTTATTTATTTATGCATACAAGAACTGGGTTGCATACAGATGAGATGTGCAGGGGGTGAGAGGATTCACCAGAGACAGAGTAGGGAACAGAATAGGCAGATTGACTGAAATATACTGCTGAGGGGATCAGTGGGTGAGTCAGGAGAGGTCTGTTGTGCTATGTGGGTAGCTCCCTGGCTGGGGATCGAATTCATGCTACAGTGGCTGCTGATAGCTTCATAGGTTGTGTCTTAACCCCTCGCACCCCCAGGGAGGCCCAGGTAAATATTCTTGATGCCAACATAGAAACTGAGCTTTACCCACAATTCTAAATTCATCCTGGTGGGTGTGCTGATTTGTTGAAATGTAACTAGCCTTTAGAAAAAGGAAGCCAGGGACAAAAGATGAAAGGGAAAAGAGAAACCAAGTAAGTAGAGTGTTTACTGGTTTCCTGATCAGTAAGAGCCACCAAATCCCTCTCCTGGTTTCAATGCAAAACAAAAAGATTCACAAGGAATGTATTGTTACTTCTTAGCACCTGGCGGAGGCATTCTTAGCCTGAGCAGCCAAACCCTGCTCAGAATCTTGGCAAACTTACCAAAGTTATCCCACCAGTCCTCTCCACCTCCTTCCTCACCCACAGCCTCCAGGCATTAGGCTGTTTTTGAGCAGTTGACCTCAGCCCTACCCTAAGCCACACAAAGCATCATTCTCCCCACTGTTATTTCTTTATTAAGCCCAAAACACTTCAAGTTGTCATTATTGCTGGCTATTACACTTGTATTTCTTTCAAAAGGCAGTTTTAACTTTCATATACTCCTATGTCTGTCAGATTGATTGATTGATTTACCAAGACAGCCCGTTTGGCTTCTAAATTTTCATTTCTAATTTTTGCAACACTTCTGTGAAGTAGGAAGATCCAACATATTTACCTCTAATAGATTTGTTCACATCTTAAAGGTGAATGGAAGTAGTTTCCATTCAGCCTTTCTCTTGAATTTCTCTTGAATCCTCAGAAAAGTGTAATGATTGAATGGGGTGAGAGTCTCTTAAGGTTGATGTCTAGAAAGAGTTTCTTATTAATTAATAAAGAGTTTCTTATTAACACTGAGCATCACTGCCTTTCATATTGGTTCTGGTTCCCAAACAAGAGGGGGAATGGTAAAAGTGGGAATAAAATGGCAGAAGGCTAAGGGGGTGTAGCGGCAGGAATGGGCACAGTGCAGGTTTTCTATGACCGGAGCAGACGGGGTAAGGAGAAGTCCTGGAGCCCTCAGTGGCTTTTCAGGCTTTTTACCAGGTACATGGCAGGCAGGGATGCTGGGGGGCCAGGAGGAGGGCAGGACTCCCAGCTCCCAGCAAGTCTTTACTCTACCCGGGCTATCCGGCCTTCTCTCGTGGCCTTTTCTCTGCTGGTTCGTTCATTCTTCTGCTGGCGTCCCCATGACGCCACCCTTATAAGTCCAGTCTTAGCTCAAGTGTACCCACTTATCCATGCCCACACCCTACTCCAGGTGCCCGCCATCAGCCATGCATTCAGGACCGCAGGGTTCCGTCATCCATCCTAATGGCAGTAGGCAGAAAAGCCTGATGCTTTTTCACTTACCCTACAGGGGGACTCTTACTCAGAAAAACCAAGAAAGTTGCAACCTCCTATCTGAAAAGATTTCAGAACCATGGATCCAGAATCATAATGAGAAGTATTTCATAAAACTTTGGAACCAGTGTGTAAGGGCAGGACCAGGCACAGTGCAGGTTTTCTGATCCCATGCAGATCGGGTAAAGGAGGAGTCAGAGTCCTCAGTAGTTTTGCAGGTTTTTTATTTGGGGTTCACCAGGCATATGGCAGGCAGGGGTGCTGGCTGGGGGGCTGGGAGGCCTGCCAGCCTCCCAGCCCCCAGCAAGTCTTCACTCTATCTGGGCTCTCTGGCGTTCTCTGCTTCTGCTTCGGCTTCTCCTTCAGGTTCTGCTGCTGCTGGCTGGGGCTGCTAGCGTCCCCCGTGACGCCGCCCTTAAAAGCACAGTCTTAGCTCAGCTGAATCCCATCTACCTATGCCCACACCCTATTCCAGGTGCCCGCCATCAGGCATGCATTCAGGACAAGGATCCATCATCTATCCTGATGGCGGAAGGGCAGAAAAGCCTGACATTTTCTTTACCCTACAGTCCACCCCCTCAGGGTTTTCTGCCATATAGTCTATACATATATACACAATTTTCTAAGCAAACAAACAATGCAGCCATGGCCCACAAAAGCAAATACATCAAATAACAAAATACAACATAACAAAATACAACAGAACACAAATAAGTCCAGGCAGGGCACCAACCAAGTGCAAAAGACAATTATTGGTACCAGCAGATGAGCCACCAAATCTGCTGCCGAAGGCACTGCTCATACGAGGGAGGGGAAATCACACACGGCATCTGCTATAACACACCAGGAGCCGTCAGGCTTCCTGGCCTTCTCTGGCTGTAGTCTCGGCTACAAGGCACACACAGCATCCACCCCAGGATGCACTAGCTCTGGGATTGGCAATTTTATTCTGTTGGGGGTAATCGCCAACCCTCAGGGTTTCTGTCTGCAGTCGCTCCAACACTCGGCCTTCATGGCCACCCATGCGACTCACAGACCCCTGCACTCAAGCCAACCCACTGCACAATCACATGGGTAGGGGATCCAAACTCTGCATTCGGCTTGGGCTCCACCCCAAGCCACATTCCCCACCCATCCCCCAAGGACAGGTTCCTCAGCTCCTCACCCTCGCTCAAGAATGAGCAGGGCATCACCCACAGGTGATTTTACGAGACTCACAGTTCTTCAGCATACCCAGGCTGCTTAACAGCCGCTCAGGGCTTCTCAACTTATCATCAGTACCAGCTTTTGCTTTCTCAGTTGGCTTTTCTCCTCCACCTGGCCACTGGGCATACACAGGCTGCTTTTGGCCATCTAGGCCCACTGGCCACCCCCAGATTCTCAAAAAATAAACATAACCTGCTAAGGTCCTCCGCCTTCTGGCAGGATTGTCAGTCCAAAATCATCAGTTCATCAGTCTATCAGTCCATTGGCCTCTCCCTGCTTCAGCAATGGCCTGCTGCCTCAGGGGTCATTGGCTGGTCCTTTCCGGTGTCGTTGGCTGGTCCTATCCGGTGTCGTTGGCTGGTCCTTTCCGGTGTCGTTGGCTGGTCCTTTCGGGCGTCTCCTTCACGCCAGGTCTCATCCTGTAGCTCGTGGACGTATCCATCTTCTATACCGCCATGGTGCCTCCAGCGTCGTCACAGGCAAAGTCTGTTCTCCTTAGTCCCTCCAGGTCTTCGGAGGGCTCCAATACCCGTCTGCATGGATCTTGCCGACTTACGCCAATTGTAAGGGGCAGGAACTGGACACAGTGCAGGTTTTCTGATCCCATGCAGACCGGGTAAAGGAGCAGTCAGAGTCCTCAGTAGTTTTGCAGGTTTTTTATTTGGGGTTCACCAGGCATATGGCAGGCAGGGGTGCTGGCTGGGGGCTGGGAGGCCTGCCAGCCTCCCAGCCCCCAGCAAGTCTTCACTCTATCTGGGCTCTCTGGCGTTCTCTGCTTCTGCTTCGGCTTCTCCTTCAGGTTCTGCTGCTGCTGGCTGGGGCTGCTAGCGTCCCCCCGTGACGCCGCCCTTAAAAGCACAGTCTTAGCTCAGCTGAATCCCATCTACCTATGCCCACACCCTATTCCAGGTGCCCGCCATCAGGCATGCATTCAGGACAAGGATCCATCATCTATCCTGATGGCGGAAGGGCAGAAAAGCCTGACATTTTCTTTACCCTACACAGTGTAACTTCCTACTGTTTTTATGGCCCTGAGCCTCTATTGGCATCAGCAATCGAACCCCTGTCCTGGAGGAGAGAGTGGCTCTTGTGTGTGGGAGCAGCACCAAGTGGGGAGGCCATGACCAAGGTTCACATTACAGCTACGTACTGAGCACTGACACACCAAGGGTCTGCTCAAAGTGGACACCTTCTCAGAGGAAGGCCAGGCAACTTGTAGCCAGGGAAGCAATTCACACGCTAAGGAGACTGAGCTGTGAGGTACTAGGACTCTTCCATTTCATAGCATAACTGTTGAAGGGTAATTGCCACAATAAAAAGAAGGTGAAAGTCAAGAAAGTTGGGCACTGTTAAAAAACAACATGGTCAGAAGAAAACTGATTATTTCGGTTCTTCACCCCTGGAAGCTTTCACAGTACTAAGCATGTGTAGCAGACATGTAATGAGTGTATACATCTGGAAACCATTCTTGTTCTTTTGGTCATTGCCTTAGTTTTCTCTATAGAAACTCTCCCCTCTTCTCAGCAAGTCATTCTCAGCATCGAGGTAGACGAATGCTCTAAATCTAAGTCAATTAACTTTGCTTGATCACAGTGATTGGTATAGGTTTGAATACTTGAGCAATTTGGGATCAAAGTGAGAATCACCTAAGACTATATCAGAGCTGTTTGGAAAGAAAAACGATGTTGCCTGAATTTGCGTGTGTGAGAGTGAAAGTCCGAATTTTCAGAGACAAGGCAAGGAAAGACTGAGTTCTGATGACATCCTTTCAGCTCCTGAATCAACTCTACTCCTGAAGTTTTCAGTTAAGAAAACAGGTATCTTTCCTTCACTGCTTCAGCAGACTGCAGTTTGTTTTTCCGTCACTTTCACCTAGAGATCCTGGCTAACACAGAATAGTATCAAGTTGAAAAAGAAAAGTGACTTATACAAAAGCATAAAATTAAAAAATGAGCAAGCAGATTAATTTAACTAGAGTGAGAGTCCATATAAGAGAGTAATGAGAAAACCATATGATCATTTCAATAGATGTTGAAATGCATTGGACAGACTCCAGCACCATATGTGATTTTTTTTTTTAAACAAAATACTTGAGTAGAAATGGATGAGTGCATTCTTATAATCAGGAGTAAATATTTCAAACATCATACTTAATGATGAAGCAGTAAAGACACTGTAATTAAAATTTTGCCACAAAACTAGGTAGATACACCGATAATTTCCAATAATTTAGAGATCTTTATACTCCCACAAATTTGTAAAACAAATCTTTTTCTTTTTCTTTTCTGTTCTTGAAACTTCACCAAAAGTTTCTAAAGTTCATGAAAGAAAAAGCAGATGAGAATAGCTAAGACTTACTCTGAAAGATTAAAATAAGTTTTAGTGCAATGGCAATACCAATGATACTACTTGTATAAAAATTGACCAATGTATCAATGACATTTTTCAATAAATGTGGCTTAAGAGACTAAAGACTTGGCAGGAAATAAAGTTAATTTTTATTTATTAAATATTTGATATTCATCTGATCTTGGGATGGATACAAACTTTCTAAAACTAAAAGCAATAGAAAAAGAAAAAAGAAGAAATATTAGGGCCTCCCCTGGTGGCACAGGTGATTGAACGCAGCACTGTGAAGCTGTCCAGAGCCTCTGCAGGGCAGGTTCCATCCCAGCCAGCTGGCAAGACACCCACACATCATGGCAGACCTCTCCTGTCTCTCCCGGTGCTCCCCTAAGCAGTGTATTTCAGTAAGTCTGCTGTTCTGTTCCCCACTCTGTCTCTTGTGAATCCTCTCACCCTCCCGCACATCTGGCCTGTACTCTAGTCCTTGTATGCATGAATAAATAAATCTTTAAAAAAAAGAAGAGATATTGGAGGAAGATTCTACACAACAGAGAGCATTAAGTCACCTAGGCTATGTGCATGTTACTAGGAAAACACAAACATTAAACAGGGAAAATTACAACAAATATCTGAACCTTAATATTGTTTACGTGTAATCCTTTTGTCCAATCCAATAAGAAAAAAATACTTATTTACTAACAGTATCCTAATTGAGATTGATCATTCTCAGGAGGAGAAATAAATTACAAATGGTTGACACAGGAAATAACGTACTGCTATATGTTAATGGGAAAGAGCACTGTTTAAACCTATCTGGGAAGAAATGAGGTAATAAATGTCAAGAACCGTAAAGAGTTCATACTTTTTGACCTAATGCTTCCTCTCTAGCATGCATCCTGAGAATACAATCAGAGGTATAAACCAGTGAGAATATAATTTATATAAAACAAACAAAAATATTGACCCCACTATATAACATGCCCACTTTAATTAAAAAGTAATCACAAGTGCATTTTCTAACTTTTGAAAGATACATTTTTGAACATTTGAAAGAGTACTTATTAAAAGTAGGCAACTTTCATTATTTATAATGTTTAGTATTTTAAGATTTTTAAAAAGAAATTCATAGAGTAAAATGGAAGTCACTTCATATTTTCCTTTACTAACGTAGCAACCTAAAATTATCAGGATCTTTCAATTCCTTATTCAAATTATAGATTGAATACATATAAACATTATTATTTTGTGGTAGGCATTTTTCCGTTTAATAAAAGGAATTTATGCAACATGTAGAGATCTGAGTTTTCATATAGTTTATTTAAAGTTAAATTTAAAACGGGACATTTTTTGAAATAATTCCACCAAGTTTAGTTGCATATGACTGTTTATGTAATTCACACTTGACACCTTAGCCATAATGGGTGGAATCGCTTGTCTTCCATTGGTCTCTTGGTAACCATACTTATACAGCATCTAGAAGGAAAACTTTAAGATGTGCAACTTTGAAATCAAGTGTCTTATTTTTTAAAGATTTATTTATTTATGCATATAAGATCTGGGGTACAGGCCAGAGGTGTGGGGGTGAGAGGATTCACCAGAGACAGAGTGGGGAGCAGTACTGAAATACACTGCTGAGGGGAGCAGCAGGCAAGTCAGGAGGGGTCTGCTGTGCCATGTGGGTAGCTCCCTGGCCAGCCAGGGATTGAACTCATGCTGCGCAAGCTGCAGACAGCTTCATAGATTGTTTCTTGACCCCTTGTGCCACCAGAGAGGCCTCAAGTGTCTTATACTAGTAATTCCCATCATTCCTGTTACCCTTTGGGTATTCATTCAGCCGTTATGTGTAGGCGTACAACTAAGCGAATATTTTCACCTTTCCAAGCCTCTTTTTCCTGGTCTGTGAGATGGGGACTGTGTGGCACCATCCATGTAGCAGCCCCTGAAGAATGCCCGCAGGGAGTCAGCGTGTGGGCATGTGCTCTCTTGGCTCTTCTTGGCATCCCTTACAGGGCAGAGACATACTGCAGTCACAGAAGTAGAGGGGCGCAGTGCCAGCTCTGTGGTTGGGCCCACTTCCCAGATCCTCTTCTCTCTCTGCCTGGGTAGTGTTTCACTTCAGAAGAACAAGACCTGGACATGCCCAGGTTGATATCATGGTGAGAATGTATTCCTTTGAACACCATGTGCATGATTTGCTAATAGCAACAGTAGGTAGGAATTCCCAGGGTTGATGCACAGGTACTGTCCATCACTCAAACACAAGGCCAGTGTATGTGAAGACAACTCACCCTGGCTGTCAGGTTGCCATAGCCAGCCATGTTTCCTGATGGCCTACAGCTTAGAATAATCTAAACTTTAGCTATATATATGCTAAATATATATATGCTGCATGAGGCACGTGGAAGCAGCAACATTTGCCTGCACTCTCATTTTGGGGATTACACCCCTTTCTTCTCTGTCCCTTTGTGACCCCTACTAACTGCTGTTCTATTGTCTACCCAAGTGTGTAGGCAGAGAGAGCGCCTGGTGTCCTTTATACTTTTGGTGTGGTGTTGGGCGTTAGGGGAAGGGGACTCATGGACAGATGGAAGTATTTACTAATTGATTATAGTTTTAAGAAATGTCTTTGCTAACAATGTCATCTTACATACCAGGAATAGCGTGCCTATATTAAGCTATCTTCAGGCACGTTCCATTGCCTGCGTTGTGTTTATCTTCCTGTAAGTACTTTTTTAAGACTTCAAATCGAGGCACTATTTTCAGTAAGTTAAAGGTAAAATCACTTTATTTAAATGCGCATACCTAAGGAGCAGTGGAAAGATATCCTGTATCTTTTATTTCGTTGATGATTTCTGAGAACAGGATCACCAGGGTGAAGGGACCAAAGGCCTCGTCCTCACTCAGATGGCTTCCCAGCTGCCCCATGCTGCATGAGGCACGTGGAAACAGCAACTATTGCCTGTACTCCCATTTTGGGGCTTACACCCCTTTCTTCTCTGTCCCTTTGTGACCCCTGCTAAGCCTAGAGATCTTTGTTCAAAACCCCATTGCATGTTCTTCCTCATTGTTGAATACAGATTTTCTGGTTTGAGACAACTACTGACCTTTCACTTTTTGCCACTATAGGGGCTAGAGTTGGGGAAGCAAAATCAAAGCTCTCTTGATGTTTTAGTTGTGCCTATGTCAGGAGTAAAACAGGGAGGTGTTTTGAGAGTTCCAAATGTCTGCAATTCCCAGTGATATGTGGAGAGTTTAGGAATCGCTCACTTTCTATTTTCTTGAAAATGTATTTACTCTTTTTTCACCTACCTGCATAAACCATCACCTCAGGGCCAGACTTCTGCCACCTGAAGCAGAAAAGCCCAAGGTCCCAGTGAGGAAACTGTCCCGACCAAGGAAAATTCATGCTGCTAAGTTATCTTAGAGGAGGCCATTGCAAAAATAGTGCTTTTTGTAGATACCTGATTTGAACTTACTCATGCTCCATCAGCACCTTGATACCAGCACAATCGGGGGTTTTTAAATATACCCAGCGGACAGGTAACTTATTCCCTTTTTCAAACTAGGAAACTCTTGGCTACCCACAGTAAACTAAATACTTCTCTCCTTGGAAATCTCAGAATAGGTCTGTGTGATATCAAACACCTATGCTGGGAAAACAGGAGCAAACAAAGCCATAAGGGACTGCCTTTGAAATGGAGCCTGGGAACCCTTCAACCACATCTCAGTATTTGTTTGCTTTCCTTGTTTCCCCAGAATTGCACTCACCTAGAGGCACAGCCTGCATTTTGTCATTTGTTGGGGTGAGGAGCGGCAAGGGAAAGGAAGCATTTTGGCTGGCTTGTCAAAGCATCCCCAAAAGGAAACTGTTTAAAGACTTCATATCTTAAGTAACTCTCAACCCACTGTTCCTTTCACTTGGGGATGTGCCAAGGGCTGGGCTGACTCAGTGTGGGCTCAATTCTGCAGTCATTACTTACACCCTAAGTTCCTGGTTCTCTGATTGTGGTGGTGAAATTTGTCTGCTTAGAGGGGGCAGAGAGAGCCCCAGGTCTGGAACTAGTTTTGTGTTAGGTGTGTTTGAGGTTCTTATTTTTCTCTATAAGCTTTAATTTCTAACATCAAATGGATTAAGAAAGTGTGGGGCTTCATTTTTCAGGAGCAGCCCCGTTGAGGACACATTAATCCTGTCACTCAAGCAAAAAGGTGGAGGAACAGGACACAGACTCTTCTGCACTTATAATGAAACAAAAGTCAGGCCCTTAGAATCTTTCAGATGAAAACAGACATTCAGTGGCATTAGTTGGGGCTGCTTCTTGGAAAGATGTAAAGTGAAGGGGTCGTTCTTTACCCAGAGTGAAATGTTACATAGGACAAAGTCGGTGGAACTGTATTGCCCCCCTGTCCATTCAGTCAATTCATAGAGTCAATCTGTAGGTTGGGTTCAAATTCCCCAAAGAAGGCTTTGAATGGTTGAATTAGTTACTATAGAGTGTCCTGTTGACCAGAGCTTCTCCCCATCCTCCCTATTGACTGGCAGAGACTACCTAGAGACTGACTTTGGAACCAAAGTCTATCTGTGGCACACAGGGGTGGCCAGCTAGTGGGGTCATGTGATGTGCTGCATTTTGATTTGATTATAAGGGACTTCCATAGCTCATGACATAAGATGGTGTTGTAGTGTAGCAAGTAATTGGTATAATGTTTTGCTTGACTGTGGAGAGACAGCAGTGAAGAAGAGAGAAGAGCAGAGAATGTTGCTATATGCTCTGAAGAATTTGAGATACCAAACATTTGGCTTTGGCCCTCTTAAAGTGAAACTTAAAAATAAGATGAGGGACTTTTTTCTAATTCCTGCAAAGGTGTTACTGCAAAGTAATCTTGTGGCATGTGCATCACAGAGCTCAGCTTCAGTAACACGAGGATGTTGGTATCTCAAGGATAAAGGTGATGCAGAGAAGGGAGTAGAGGGGTGAAAAAGGTGACACTGAAGGGACCAAAATATAGAGGGAAGATACTGGATGGTTGAAGCTTGAGGAGAATTGACCATGAGAACACATGGAAATCACTCCTGAATCTAGTACTTGATGGTGGGGCCTTTTGGAAGGACTGGGCCCCTAAAATGATCCAAGAAGAATCACTAGAACCTCTGTGATAGTAAGGAAAATAATAAGAAAGTCTTTGAAAAAAGTAGAGAAAGAAAACAATTTAAGGGATAAAAATGTCAACTTTGTAATATGTAAAAATCAAGAGACAGGGCCTCCCCAGTGGCGCAGCAGTTGAGCGCTGGGTTGCGAAGCTGCCCACAGCCTCTGCAGCGCCGGTTGGATCCCTGGCTGCCAGGTGAGGGTCCCACTTGGCTCACAGACCTCTCCTGCTGTGTCCGCTGCTCCCCTCAGCAGTGTACTTCGGTTCTTCTGCTTGTTCTGCTCCCTGCTCTGGCTCTGGTGAATTCTCTCACCCTCCCACGCTTCTGACTGTACCCAGTGCTTGTATAAATAAATAAATCTTAAAAAAAAATTAATAAAAAAATCATGAGACAATGATGAGATTTTATTTATTCAGATGGTTAAAAAGATATCAAAATAAATCCCAACCCAAAAGCAGCTACTGTCACTGTCAGAGTGTTATAGAGAGATCAAGATATACCCAGACCCCAAACTTTTCAGGGATGCAGACTCTAAAAGGCATTTGTCTGTCCATGCAGAAGAAGGCAAAGAAGAAAGTAAACTCTTAGTGTGACAGATTTTTAATAAAATTAATATGCATATAGAGAGAAAATAGGATTTCAAAGAATAGTTTTCCAATAACACTCCCAAAATTACCCATGTCATAGAGAGCTGGAGCAAAATATACCATATAATCCAAAATGAGGTCAAGCTAATGGCTGCCATTATCTTTGCCACACAGAGCACTCTCTCCATGTATCTGTTACCCTCATATCTCTTCCCATGTGTCTCCTCTTCCCTCCTTTATTTCATATACCTATCTTATACTTTCCTGTCTTCTCCCTGTTAAGGAAGTCCAATTCATGGCATACAGGGACTTGTAATCCAAGGTCACTGCATGTAAGTAGGGGTGGGGAAAATGATACCTCCCACTTTACTGCATCTATAACAAAAGCTGTTAATAGATCCACTGGCCATATGGCCAGGTAGGGAGCCAAAATGAGTGAAGTCTTTATAAGAAAGTGCCATTAAGAGATGGTTTGAGGTAGAAATGATGAGAATTTTAGAACTGGAACTGGCATGGAAAACAGGTTATAAGTGTGTATCTTGTAAAACAAATCACTTTAAACATTAACATCTTGAGGCCTCCCTGGTGGCCCAAGGGGTTAAATGTCAGCACTATGAAGCTATCTGCAGCCACTGCAGCATGAGTTTGATCCCTGGCCAGGAAGCTAACCCACATGGTGAAGCAGACCTCTCTTGTCTTGCCCACAGCTCCCATCAGCAGTGTATTTCAGTAGATTTGCCTGTTCTGCTCCACACTCTGTCTCTGGTATATCATCTCTCTCACACACACACACACCACACACACACACACACACACACCATATCTCTGGCCTACACCCCAACTCTTGTATGCATAAATAAATAAAATAAATCTTTTTTAAAAATTGACATCTTGATTATAATAGGTCAACCCAGGAGGTCACACGGCTTCCTACAAAAATACCTGCAGGGCCTCCCCGGTGGCGCAGCGGTTGAGCGCTGGGTTGCGAAGCTGCCTGCAGCCTCTGCAGTGCCAGTTCGATCCCGGGCTGCTCCACGGCCACCAGAGGAGGGTCCCACAGGGCGCGCAGACCTCTCCTGCCGCCCGCTGCTCCCCTCAGCAGTGTACTTCGGTCCTTCTGCCTGCTCTGCTCCCCGCTCTGGCTCTGGTGAATTCTCTCACCCTCCTGCGCTTCTGACTGTACCCAGTGCTTGAATAAATAAATAAATAAATATAAATCTTTAAAAAAAAAAAAAAAACCTGCAAATGTTCCTTAACTTGAAACCTTATAAAGATAAACATTTTGTTGAAAATGGAAGGAGAATGCAAATTTTTGTAAATATTTATTTTTTTATGCATACAAGAACTGGGGTACAGGCCAGAGGTGTGGGGGGTGAGAGGTTTCACCAGGGACAGAGTGGGGAGCAGAACAGCCAGAGTGACTGAAATACACTGCTGAGGGGAGCAGCGGGTGAGTCAGGAGAGGTTTGCTGCACCATGCGGGTCACCTCCCTAGCTGGGAATCTAACTCTTACTTCAGTGGCTGCAGATAGTGTCACAGTGCTGTGCTTAACCCCTTGCACCACCAGGGAGGCCCGAGAATGCAATATTTAATATACAAATCAAAATAAATTAGTATTTGCCACCAATCAAGGATATTTTTAAGTGACTATATAAATTTTCAGTTCTTCCTTATAATAAAAGCTACTGGGACCTCAGAAATTCGGAATGGCCTGATCTTGTACTGTTTTCCAACAGGTTATACTGTTTTTCCTCTACTTGTATGGTGCTCTTCTTAACAATTAGAGCTTTCCTCATTACCTCATTTTATTTCATCAAGGCATTTCCTCATACCTTCTGCTGAGGAAAGTGATTTTTAAGATTGTCATCATCAGGAGTTGCTAATCACCCTTGCTGCCCACCAATCTTATCTGGAAATACTGACAGCCTATTCTGCTTAGGGACCCTGAAGGTTGGCATTCTCTCCCATTTGCTCTCCAGTTCTTCATCATTCTGAGGATGCATTCTTGTTATCCCCTGAGAAAACTGCCTTATATTCTGTGCCTTTGATGGCCATGGAAGACATTAAACTATGTTCATTGGGTTAGGTCAGAGCATCTCTCCATCTTAGCAAGGAATATGAACTCAGTGCCCCTCTCTGTGCAATCCTGCAACTCAGCAGTTCTTTCTGTTTAGCCATTTTCTGCCTTCTGTATTAAAGGTTTCAGTTTCTTGAACCATAAAAAGATTCAAGGAGCTTCCATCCACCTCTAGTTATTATATGGAGTTATTGTAAAATACAGTTCTCATTATTAAAAATTACTGTTGGGAGTGTCTAACAGAGAGTGAAGGAACGAGGATGCCAGGCTCAACTCTTGCACATATTTAAAACAAAATTATAACATAAATAAAGCTAACAATCCCTGGGTTATTAATAGATGATTATTGCACACATCAAGAGGGATGGCACAGAGAAAAAGGTAGGAAATTTACAATTTAAATTGCGTTTGGAGCATTCTGAGGCAGGGCAACCAACAAAAGGAAGCAGCAGCTGCGATATGTAGCCTCTATGCTGTTTTGACTGAAGCCTCATGACCACACCCACACCAGGGACTCTGGAACCCAGGCCGCACTAGAGGGGGGATGCACAGAGTCGGTGTGCAGAATGGAAGGTCTACCTCTGGAGAATTATAGGAGTATAGGAAGAGAGTATTTATATGATGGAAATTATAAGTAACTATTAAATGATATAGCATAAAACATAAAAAGATGGAAATATATTCCATATTCATGGATGGGGAGAATTAATATAGTCAGAATGATTATTGGACCAAGAGTAATATATATTCAGTGCAATCACCATTAAGATCCAAATGATGTTCCTCAGGAAAATAGAATTAAAAAATACAATGGATTATGGTGGAGGATTGGATGTTTTTGTTGTGGGTGTGGTGTGGTAATATAATCTTGAAGATGTGTGAATCTATACCCCTAAATTATATACAATACAGTATGCCAACATTACCTCAGTAAAAAGCAATACAATAAAAAAGTAAAATAAATAAAATTTACATGAAACTATAAAATAGCCCAATTAGCGAAAGCAATTCTGACCAAAAAAGAAGAAAAATATAGGCATCAAGTCACCTGGTTTTAAACCATATTATAAACCAATAATTGTTAAAATAATACGGTATTGAAATACAGACACTCAATAGAACAGAAACAAAAGTCCAGTAAAGTCACACGTCTATCAATACCTAATTTATGACAAAGAGGTTAGAACCATACAATGTAGTAGCACTTTTTCACAAGTGCTACTGGAAAAACTAGATAGTCATATGTAGAAGAATAAAGAAGAAAACATTGGTGACACTTTTCTTGACATCAATGATAGTGATATCTTCGGAAATTGACCCCTATTTAAGTAGAAAATGTTTAAAGTTATGTTGAAGCAAAGCCTCACTGTACACTGAAAGTCTCAGAGAATAACTGACAAAGAATGTCAAGGCCACACGCCTGACTCATCCCAGATAACTGCTTCGAAATCTCCTGCTTCTGTATCCCAGCTGGCTTATTATTTTTGTAAATATTTATTTATTTATGCATACAAGAACTGGGGTACAGGCCAGAGGTGTGGGGGTAAGAGGATTCACCAGAGACAGAATGGGGACCAAAACAGGCAGATTGACTGAAATATACTGCTGAGGGGAGCAGCAGGCAAGTCAGGAGAGGTCTGCTGCGCCATGTGGGTCACCTCCCTAGCCAGGGATTGAACTCATGCTGCAAAAGCTGCAGATAGCATCACAGTGCTGTGCTTAACCCCTTGCACCACCAGTGAGGCCCCCCAGCTGGCTTTAAAGTGGTTATCTACCCCCACATTAGGCAATAATTATCCAATTGCCTAATTGCTTGGAGTGAGGGTAATCTGTGGGGATGGAGCCGGGGCCTTGGCCGATTGGAGGGCTGGGATTTCAGGAACTGGCAGCCATGACGCTGACAGGCCAGGAAGGTTGGCAGGGATAATATAAGGAAGCAGCAAGTCATCCTCTGGGGGGGTCGCCCTGATGGATGGGTGGTAGTGGCGACTGAGGACTGCGGGTGGCCATGCACAGCGAGGTCATGCAGTCAAGGACTATGTGTTTACTCTGAATCCTTTCCATTGTATTCAGTGTCATGACAAGGGAAGGGGAGCACACAGACACCACTCAAAAACAGTCAGTCATTCGGAAGTTATTTTCCCTCCCACGGGAGTTTCTAACTGGTAGCAAAACTGGGCTCTGACCCTAACTGCTCTCAAAACTGGGAATTTCTTCCCACAGGAGTTCCAACCTGGCCCCAAACTGGGCTCCGGGGAGTGATCAGGCTCCCTTTCCAGCAGTTGGGATGGGCCTGTCCTGGACTGGGCCCCCAAAGGTCTTACCGGGATCTGCAACCTCTGGTGCTTCTGTCCACCTTTCCCCAGGTCTGGTCGGGTACAGCAGCAGTGGCCGGCTGACTCCCACCCTAGGAAGGAGGACCTGTTCAAAGAAGATGGGGTGGTGCCACCTCATTCTCGGCCACCAACGGGACTCTGGGCCACTGGCAAAATGAGTCAGCACATCCAGCTTCCCGGTCAGGGAACCAAAAATGTTATGGCATAATTCCATCAGGGAAGCAGGCATCACTCAAAGAAGAGGAGCGAAGTTCTTTATTAACCCCAGTGGCCTCTCAGAGGAGATCCGTCTCCAAAATCTGAGCCCTGAGCAATTAGGCAACCGGATATTTATTGCCTAAAGCAGGGGTACAATATCACTTTAAAGCCAGTTGGGAGTCAGAAGCAGAATTCTTAGCAGTTATTTGGGATGAGCCAGGTGTGTGGCCTTGAGACTTTTTGTCAGTTATTCTCTGGAACTTTCAGTCTACAGTGAGGCTTTGTTTCAACATCACTTTAGACATTTTCCACTTCATGATGACAAGGGAAATAAAAGAAAAATAAATAATCAACACTACCTCAAATTGCAAATCTTTTGCACATGAAAGAAAATATTAGTAGATTAAAAAGACATCCCATTAAATGGGAAAAGATATTTACCCATCATACAACTGACAAGTGGTTAATATGCAAGGCATACTGAGAACATATCCAACTTAACAATGACAACTACAATAAACACAAGTTTCTCACTGAAAAAAGTGGACAGCAGATATGAAAATACAATTTACCCAAAAGAATACGAAGAATGCCAACAGATAAATGGAAAAATGTTTATCATCATTTTTAATAAGGAAAATGCAAGTCAAAACCACAATGAAATATCACCTCACACCTGTGAGAATGGCATACATCAAAAAGACCTCCAATAAACAAATGTTGGATTGTATATGGAGAAAGAAGAACCCTTACATGTTGGTGGCAATGTAAATTGGTATAGTTATTTTGGAAAGCAGTTTGGATCTACCTTAACAAACTAAAAATTGATATACCACATGATCCAGAAATCTCACTCTTAGATATCTATCTGAACAATATGTAAACATCAACTTAGTGATTATCTCCCCCACGTTTACTGCAGCATTGATCATGATAACTAGGATTTGGAAATAATCCACGTTCCCACTGATAGATGATTGGATCATGAAAATGTGGTATATCTACAAAATACCTGTTTGGCTATAAGGAAAGATGGAATGTTACAATTTACAAGAAGGAGCTTAGAATTGTGTATAGCAACGCAATTTAGAAAGGTAAAAGCACATGCACATATATGAGTAAGATAAGGAATTATAGTGAGCAAAGTCATAAAATAATTACAAATGTGTGGATATTGATAACTGAGTGAGGTTTCTCAGGTTAAGAGGGAGTGGGGAGACAGACAGCATCCAACGGGTAGGTGGTGAGAGAAAAAGAAGGAGCGACCCACTCCAGGGCTCCAGCAATGTGGTCACACCACTGTCACCTTATACTCGCATATGGCTTCATACTTTTCTAGGTACTTTCACAACCTTTTTCTTGTTTGATTGGCAGAGCTTCCTGTGACCTAGTCATAATACCTGTTATTACTCTGACTTTTTTCCATTGAGAACCCTGAAGCTTGGTGATGTAGCAAGTCCAAGATCAAGTCTTACCCCAAGAGCACATGGCTAGTAAGTGACAGAGCAGGGACGGCAGGTTATGGGGAACAATGGGTTATTTCCAAATCCTAGCTATCACGATCACTGCTCACATATTTGCAGTGCGCAGGTCCCTTCTCAATTTAACTATCACTTGTCCAACTCCATAGGGAGCTACTATTGGGAGTCAGGAATGATCAAGTTTTTAAAAAGCTCGGCTAAACAAATTTACATATGGTAATATTAAATGCTGATAAGTTTCATCATGTCACCCCACTCAAGGACACTGCATTTTAATGAACTTTGTTCAGTTACATAATATGAAGGAATTTCCTAAATATAAAAGTGCAGGTATTAGTGAGAAGTTCATCAGGGAGAAGTCAGTGAAAACTGGCAATATTACCATTCAAATCCATCATGTTCAGGATCCCTATTAGGTGAGCTGTATTCCTCAGAGGCTACCCCTACTCTCAGGTGTTGCTTTATACACCTGCTGGGAACTTGAATATAAGCTGAGGGGCGTCATTTCCAGTTATTCCTAGTGGGGTCTGTGTTGGGTGTCGATCTCACACAAAGTATCAAACACACCTGGGCTATCCTTATGCACTGTTCACCCTGGTGTTGTCCCAGTCTTTGCTAGATCCAGCAGTACCAGGTCTCCCACCATGAAAGGAAACAGCCCAGGAACCTAAACCTTGGACCTAAACCTAAACCCTTAAGGGTTAACCAGTTTTGCACAAAGCAAGCCTGGCTCAACCCTGTGAATCTTTTTCACATTTGCTGCTTATTCATAACCCAAGCCCATCTGCTGTGCAAGTAACGATCAGCCGCTCCCGTTTCAGATGTCAACTGCCCCAGCTGTTTCTCTCTCTCTGTAAACACGAAGAGGGGAAGCAATTATCACAATATTAATATTCTGATGTGAGTATTTTATGCAGTGAAATGAAGACTGATGAATTCCCCTCTGAGCCCATCGTCACCTCAGCCCCTCCAATGCTCACCTACACAGTACAGCCTGGGAAAGGCCTCTCAGAAAGGCTGAGGTATGACTTGCAGGTCCCACTGTGACTGTGGCCACCTGGAAATGCCTAGATGAAGTGTAGTATGTGTAGGAAAATGGACAATGCACTTGGTCTTACAGAACTTTGACAACGAAGTCCATGTTGAAACTGAGAAATGAGACTTGAAGATGCCCTATGGCGCTCAGGCTGACTCTTAGATCTGTTGTGATACAGACAAACACTATCTTGATCATCTCTTTGTCAGCACTCTGATTTAAAGTAAATGTCAGACACAAGTTTTCGTTAAGAACATGTTTCCCTCTATGTTTTTTCTCTACTATCCCAAGGCAGCAGGACTTGGAATGACTCATCAAGAAAACACCCTTCATTTCTCATAAACTTGTATTCAGCATCACTACATCTTCCTTTAGCCATAAGCATACACCTTGTGTATGGGACTTCCGGATACAAGATTCACTACAAAACATGTCCTGCCCCCTCAGTGCTAGATGGTGGTGGGGCAGGTGCTGAATAACAGAAAATGAGGCCTGGCTTCAGTTCTTGGCTCTGTCTGTGACCTTGAGCGAAGAGCACGACCCGTCGTTTAGAAAATGAGGATAGCATTGTAGAAAACACTGAAAAAGTTCAAAGGTGTAAAATGTTTAGAACAGGTCTGGCACAGGCTGAGCAAAATGCAAGTGTTAACACAGGGCTGCTCCCTAGTCCCAAGAGCTTTCCTGTGATGAGTGGGGACAGTGGTAGCCAAGGCCGCATCAAAGAAGCTCAAAGCAAGCCTGGGACAAATCAGCTCAGCATCTGAGGAGAACTTGAAGGTCAAGGCAATGGTAAGGGCAAAGTGATGAAGGAATGGAAGTTCTTAACATGCTCACAGTTAATTAAATCACCTAGGACCTGAGAATGTAAGCTGCATGGTGGCATGAACAGGGCAATAGGGGGAGAAGGGGAGTGAAGTTCGGAATGGATTAGGGAAGACCCTGACCGATCAAACAAGAAATTAGGATATGTTATTATAAGGAATGTGATGACTTAGTAAATTTCTAAATAAGAATATAACACACAATACCATTATTTTTTAAAATGTTCTAAATCCAGGTAGTTTGGAGGATTAAATTGGCAAAAGCCTGGGCAGGTTCTGGCTGGGTTAGTCAAGGCAAGGGCATGGCCTAGGGCAGCAGAATCCAGATGACAGGGCAAAAGGAGTGAATAGAGAGCCATGTGGATATGTGAGAAGTTCAAGTTGGAGAGGATAATGAGGCTGAACCTTCCAGGTGCAAGGGAGAAGGGAGACCTGCTTTGCTGGTGAAAAGCACCAATGAGGATTTGGAAGAGATGTGGTATTTCTTTGAGGGTAAACTTCAGGCTGTCCCTGAGCTGCTCAAAGATAGAATGCAGTGGCCATGACCCCAGGTAGCATTTCTCCCTCTGTACTTGAACAAAATACTTCTCCCTCTGGAAATAGTTGCTGGCCCTGAAGTTCCACCCACCTCACAACCAAACCAGATAAGCACTGCCTTAAGAAGGGAGGAGTCTTAAAGAGAGCCCTTCTTGAACATGGAATCTTCTTCAGCTTAGCCTAATTTTCTCTGAGAGTCCTGCATTTTATAATGGGAAATCAAATTTTGTGAAGAGCTGTTTTACAGTGTGTATAGTTAGGTGTGGGCAAGTCTGCCTATGTGTGCAAACATGTACCTGGACAAGATGTGCATGTATGCATGTTTTGACATGTCTGTGTGTGTGTGTATGTGTGTGTGTGTGTGTTGGGAGAGGTGGTAATCCAATTAGAATAGTCGGCTTTATATGATTAAATCTCAGGAACTTCTAACCCTATCTTCAAAACCTCTAACTCACCCCACTCCTCTGAAATTTCCTTAATGGAGGTTTAATTTTTTTTTCAGTATATAATTATATGCACTGCAGTGGGTAAAGTTTGTGGGTGATCCCCTCCCCACCAATGAGACAGTTCTGTGACCTTAGATAAGCTGTATAAACCAACTTCCTCACTTGTAAATATTTGTAGGGATCATAAGTATTGTACAGATTAAATAAAGTAAGACAGGAAAGCCTCATATCTACTAGATGCAAACTAGATGCCAGCTGTCATTAGGGGAGGATGCTGACATGCTGACACTGCTCCTCACCAGAGCTGGGGTCCGAAGAGCCCCGTGGGGAATGTTGGTTAAGCCTTGGATCTCAGCTCTGCCCACAACAATGTGTGTCTGAGCTTCCCTCCATGTAAAGTGGAGATGCTAACCATGAACCTACTGTGACAAACAGCTGTGCAGATAAAATTCTTTGCTATATGTAAATTAGTGAGAAGAATATCTGGTATATAGTAGATACTTTCTAAGTTTAACTATTGATTCTTCTAGTAACAGAAAGGTAAAGACAAGGGGGCTAGTGGGAGGGAGGTGCCATTCAGAACTAAAAAACCAGGGCCTCCTGGTGGCGCAAGGGTTAAGCATCAGCAGCATGAAGCAGTCTGTAGCTTGCAGCATGAGTTCAACCCCTGGCCAGGGAGGTGAACCATATGGCAAAGCAGACCTCTCCTGTCTCACCTGCTGCAGTGTTATTTCAGTAGATCAGTCTGTTCTGCTCCTCACATTATCTCTGGTAAATCCTCTCACCCCCCACATCTCTGGCCTAAACCTTAGCTCTTGTATGCACAAATAAATAAATCTTAAAAAAAAAAAATGATCTAGAGGACCAACAGATAGGAAGCTGGGGTCTTGATCAACCTTTTTAATGACCAATCCTCCAGCACACAGTAGGACCACAGCTGTCCTTGAGCCAGTGTGCTGTGAACTAGATTTGGTAGACTGTCCTAGTAACATTTCCAAATTGAGCTAAAAACAGCTCAAAAAATACAGTTTTTGAACTTTCCAGAACTTTGCCCCAACATGATGGCATGAAGGGGTTGGCATTTATTTGGATGTGTGAATTTTAATCTCTATTAAATATTACTTCCTATTTAGTCACCACTTTTTGAAGAAAAAGGACAAACTGGGATGATTAAAAGGAGGCATGAGGTCAGAACCAGTGCCGAGAGTCACTGCTTGCCTGGGACAAGTGCTCTCCCATCTGAGAAATCCCAATGCACATCAATCAAAACCTACTAAGCTTATAAAAATGGAGTGTAGTTTCTGGGAAAAGAGTGAAGGAATCAATCATTTGCATTATCAAAGGAGTCTTTCCTTCTGGACAAAGAAAAGAACAAAGGGAAAAAAAAAACACAAAAAGGGTAAAAATTTAAAAAGGATTCCCCACATGGTCTCTTTAAAAGACATCCTTTCTTGGTAAATTTCAGCCCTGATTCAATTTGCAAATAGTGAGTCTATACTACAGCACATAAACCATATGTTGCCAAGGTGAGTTAAAAATGTGTAAAGTGAGGCACCCCTATAAGAAAGATATTTAGGAAAAATTAAAACAAACCAGAGAAAAGGAGCTCTTTGCTTTGTGAAGAAATCGAGTAATTTAACTTAGTGTGTGTGAGCTTAAACATCAGCTGAAAAACAGCTGCTCTTCAGAGGAGGATGAGCCAAAAGAGTGAGGTTGAGAGGAAGTCGAGATGAGAGCTGTTTAGTTCTTTAATGCTCCTGTGTGTGGATAAAAGGGTGAGAAGGAGGGAATCTTCTTTGGCAGGATCACTGGTTCCAAGCAGTTCTAGAAGTTTCTGCCTCACTGAATCTGACCTTCCCGCACGGCGGCTGGAGTGGGGGACCAGGGCCAAACACATGGTGGAGTGATGTTGTGGGGCCAGCGGGTCAGGCACCTGTGAAGCCACAGTCACAATAAGTTCTTCAGAAGCTGCATTTTGACTTAACCGAACACTATTTTCCATCCCATATGTGCAAAGCATTTCATCCATTAGCGTCTTCTTGGCTCATTTGGGATCCTTTTTTTTTCCATTCAAAAATAAATAAATAAATAAATAAAAACTTTCCAAACTCCAACTCATCACACACAAATATTTTGCTTCTGAAATCCACTCAATTTTCTCCTCGAAACCTGGCATACTTTAACCTGTAGAGGCTCTCTTGCCCCCATCTGCTTTTGATTAATGCAAGTTCCCTCTTTCCTGGGTCTGAACTCAATCCCATTAAACAAGGTACTTTGCTAAGTGTTGTGAGCTGTAACAAGGGATCATGAGCAGCTGTCTTAAAGGAGCTTTCATTTTATTTTAATGTAATTTAATTTTAATTTAATTTCCATGTAACTGCCTGTCTGATTTCGTCAATTTCTACTGTGGAGTACCCCCCTTCAAAAAAAAAAAAAAAAAGCCAAACACAATAAGGTTTTCGAAACTTGCAAATTGACACTTGAAATCCTGTATTGTTGAATAGTTGAGATGGGAAATACATGTGTCTGCCATGTGTGTACTCACACCAGCATGTGCATACACCCAGACACACACACACAAAGATGCATAGAGATACAACTGCCAGGGATTCTATACTGTGACCAGGCTTTCCTTACTTGAAACAGTATGACATTTTTTGGAATCTAGAATAAAATGACTTTTGACCTAAAGACTAGATATAGCCCAGATTTGCCTGCCAGTGGATGAGCATGATTTCAAGAGGGAGAGATGCTAGAAGTAAGAAGAGCAATAAAAGACACTGCTGCAATTGTTCAAGAGTGAAATGGCAGAGAGATGAAAATACAATGATTGTGTGATGGGATTGGAGTCAATATCCATAAGTTTGGAGACTCAGTTCACTCCCTGCTGTCTGACTAGGTTGTTAGGAAAATTACATCTATGTTCATTGAGTTACAGAATTCATGGGTGGGAGCAAGTATACAGAGGAGACAGAATAAATTAAATTTGGGACAATTTAAGTTTGAAATGATGGTGGAAATTCCAAGACTATATATCCAGCTGCCTGTAGTACAGATAGAAGTTTGAAAGGGAGAGGGGAAGTCATTGCTGAAAAGCATAAGGCATAAAGAATGTAAACCAAAGACAGGGTGAAGGGGTGAGTGATGATGTGAAAGAGTGTGGAAATCCAGCAAGAAGAGGATCAGACTTGACCACCAGATTTGGCAAATAGTGTTTCTTTCCAGAGTTTCAGTTGAGGAATCAGACAGCACGGAAGGGTTTGGAAGTTGGTGGAAGACCGTTTAGGCAGAAGGGACAGTGAGGGTAACTACAAAGATCTTCACATTAATCTTGGTATTTTCTCTTGCAACTAGCATCACCTCTGGTTACAGAAGGGTCAGAAAATCCAGTGAGGGGGGTGTAAAGACAGTCACATCCATACTGGGAACTGCGGGGTACAGAGCATCATACTGGATTCCACTTTGTTCTCCTCTAGCACACAATGTGCATGCTTTGATGAGTGTACCCAAGAACATGAAAGGCTGAGTCTTTTCAACAGATAAAGAAAAGACTCTTAAAGATCAATATACATTGACAGATGCATAATTCTAGTGATCCCAAGACTATCAATTCATTTACAAAGTTCCCTCACCAACCTTCCTGTCTCTTGGGTCACTAGTTGGTAGATGACTACTGTCAGCCTTTTCAGTTGACAAATGATATACTCGTTAATAGGTATGTGTCTTTTAATTACAGTTTAGTAGGACTGGAAGTTCAGTTAGTAGTGATATTCAGAGGGGGCAAGAAGTCTAGGGCCTCATCAGTGTGTAAGGGATTTTTCAGGAATATTGATTCAATTCTCAATTTCTTTATTAAAATATGCCCCTACAGTGCGCCCAATCCTAGAATTCTTTAAAATGTAAATGATGCAGTTCTAACATGACAATATTGTAAAGCTATATTTAAAAACATTTCTCTGAACAGGCTGATCTTTATATTCAGAGTATGTGTTCCATTCATCTACCAACTAGTGACCCGAGAGACAGGAAGGTTGGTGAGGGAACTTTGTAAATGAATTGATAGCCTTGGGATCACCAGAATTATGCATCTGTCAATGTATGCTGATCTTTAAGAGTCTTTTCTTTATCTGTTGAAAAGACTCAGACTTTTCATGTTCATGGGTACACCATCATTCTTCAACAGTGGGAACACCAATGTGTTAATATACCCAGGTGTGCTGACTTGTAGCCACTTAGGAAACATTGAAAAAGGTGTGTGTTTGTGACTTTCTCTCTAGAGTTAGAAGTAGTTCACATCAGCTCATTGCTGTAGCCCTAAGTTATCTCCTCATACCCTGGTCTGCATAACTGCTTCTGGTTACTTTTTTTTACATCTGAAACTATACCCGAGTAAGATCCCTTCACCCTGGACTAAGTGTACCTACTCAAAAATAAAAAGGTCCAGAAGATAGGTAATTTGAATGCCTGTCTCAGCTATTAATGCTGCCTCAACTTCCTGGATTTGCTGAGCTTTGGGCCCTCCCCCCTTCTTCTAGATGACTGTTAATACCTTGATGGTGGCAGTTCCTCCTAGGGGTCAGGAATGTGTCCTCTGGCACCACACTGCTTGGGTCAAATTCTAAGCTCAGTCACCTTCTCTCTGTGTAACAGGACAAATTGCTTAACCTTACTGTGACTTGGATTTTCCATATCTAAAATGGGGATAAAAGTAGGACCTCTCCTTTCTGGTTATCATGAAGATTAAATCAGATAATACATGTTTTCTGGCTAGAAGACTGCCAAGCACAGGCCATTTACAACATGTGTTATAATTGTGGAGCTGTGGTTGTTAGTACCTACTGACTGAGCTGTCTTGCCTGTAGCTTTCCATGTTCTGATATGATGGAGTGCCCCTGATATGATGGACCGACCATTCGCTGGATACATTGATTGCACCCACAGAACAGTAAGATTTCAACTACAGCTTCTCTGACAGCTTTCAGCAATGACAAAGTTTCACTTGGGGCCCAGAATTGTTCTCCCAACTGGGAGGAAGTACAAAGAAAAGTCAAGTCATTGTTCCTCCTTAATTACCTTATATTGTACAGTATTTGCTCATTATTCAAGTCTTTACATCCTCCTATTTCACTCAAATTCCAGGGAAGAAGAGAATGTTGGAGATATTCTAGAATGAAGCTAAAGCTAGAAACATAACAGGAAGAATATGCTTCCTGCATTTATGAGGTTTTATTTACAAAACTTCCTTGGGCCCAGTGGTGCAGTGGTTGAGCACTGGGTTGCAAAGATGCCCGCAGCCTATGCAGCCCCCGTTCGATCCCTGGCCACCAGGCAAGGGTCCCACATGGCACGCAGACCTCTCCTGCTGCCCGTTCCTCCCCTCAGCAGTGTACTTCGTCAGTCTGCCTTCTCTGCTCTCCCTTCTGGCTCTGGTTAATTCTCTCACCCTCCCGCACTTCTGACTGTACCCAGTGCTTGTATAAATAAATAAATAAAATCTTCAAAAAAACCCAAAAACTTCCTTCATTTAAGAAATCAGTCTCCTAGCTGCTTGGAACATTGACATTATGATTAGATGATCCACCTGGTACTCCATCACTAGAAAGTTTCAACCCAGCCATCACAGATGATCTTCACAAGATGCCACCTCTCCAACATTGCTGCCAGGCTCAAGTCCCAGGTGAAGCAAGTCCTACATCCCTGTGCATATCTGATCACTGAAGACATTCCATAGGAAAAAACATCAGAAATTGCTGGAAGAAAACAGAAAATTGTCTTTTCTTATTAACCACACAGGCCCTCCGGCAAAGGGAAATACTAAGTTCCAGCTAGCCTTCAAGTCATCACCAGTAACAGAGAAAAGAGGCTGTGGATAGAAAACTTAGTAGTAGCATCAACAGCAATAACAGCTTGTGTTTGTTGAGTACTTGCATTTGTGGGCCTGGCATTGTCCTCAGTGACTTATGTGGATCATCTTATTCTGCCCTCCCTAACCCCTTCTCTTAGGCATCATTAAGTGACTTAGTGTGGTAACTAAGAGGACAGACGCCAAGGCAGGGTTTCTCAACCTCAGCACTATTTACATTTGGGGCTGGAAAATGTTTGGCTGTGGAGCTTCCCTGTTCACTGTAGAATGTTAAACAGTATCCTTGTTCTGAACCCCAGAAAAACCAGAGCATCCCTCTCTTGCCCCAGTTGTGACCACCAAAAAAGTCTCTAGACATTATCATGTGTCTCCGGAGAAACAAAATTGCCCTTGGTTGAAAATCACTTCTCTGAGACTCAGAGACAATGCAGGGAATTTTCATTCTAGCATTTAACCGCCATTGGGCCCAAGCTCATTTCTTCACTGACACTTATACCAGCCACATCACATTTTAAAATCTGAGTAAGTCATTCCTGTATCATGCTTAGAATGGTGTCTGGGCACACAGGAAATGTTAATTATTTTCATGACTCTAAGGTTTGTTTTTTTTTTTTTTGTTTTTTAAGATTCATTTATTTATTTTACACAAGAACCGGGTACAGGCCAGGTGCGGGAGGGTGAGAGGATTCACCAGAGTCAGAGCAGGGAGCAGAACAGGCAGACAGATGAAATACACTGCTGAGGGGAGCAGTGGGCGACCAGGAGAGGTCTGCTGTGCCACATGGGACCCTTGCTGGCTGGCCGGGATCCAACCGGCGCTAAGGAGGCTGTGGACAGCTTCACAGTGCAGCACTCAACTGCCTGTGCCATCAGGGGAGGCCCATGACTCTTAAGCTTTATCTTTTTGTTTTTTAACAGATGAATAAGGTAAGAGAAGCTCGATAACCTGCACATCCTCAGCTGAGATATGGCTGAGCCATTGTTCAAATCCAGCCATCTGCTATCAGAGCCACAGGCTCTCAACTTGACTTTCCTGAGAGGAGCTCTCAGGAGCCCCAGCTTAACAACTGTCGAGCCAACGGCACAAGGCTAATGGCCTGGGGTCCCAGGGAGGATGAAGCCCCAGAGCCTGGGGACTCCTCCTTGACAGCAGCAGGGGACTGCTGGCCTAGACTCTCGGTGAGGCGGCCCCAGCACTTCCCTGGCATCTGACGTTGTTTGTCGGCAATCACAGTCGGTCACTAGCAAGGATTACTATTTGTGTATCCATGAGTCACAATACACCAGATTCATGAGAGCCAGATGTCACAGCTGACCCAGACGGACCCTCAGATCCCATGTGTTTCCTGTGTCAGGCCCATATCCATTCATAAAACATGCCCTTGAGAAAATATAAGTCTTAAAAGGGAAAAAAAAAGATAAGGTTGGTTGTGCAATTCTGAGATTAGTTACAATTGATATCCTTTTCCCTTTTAATTCCCTTTTAATTCCACCATTTAAAGAAGAAGGAAGAGATGGGTGTCCATCATTCCACAACAGAAGACAGGGATTGAAAGACTACATAGGTGAGCAGAGGGTCATAACACAGTTTTGTTCTTGTGAATGTTGTAACTACAGAAATACCTCTTGGTCAGAATCAGGATATTGCATCACTGACCCCATTCCCCCTTACTTCGCTTTTTGAATGGAGCAGAACACAGCTGAAAAACCCTCAAAAACACATGCACACACACACACCCGTCTCGGGAGTTCAAGGTGTCTGGAGTAAGGATTAGAGAGGTTCAAGTCAGCGCCCCTTGTTAAAATTACAGCTGCGCCAAAGATGGTACAGAATATCAGCCCAGGGCTCAGGAAACTTGTCCGGTTCTCAAGAATGAGAAAATGCAGCTGTGTTGGATCGGACGGAATGTGGAGGGTCAGGCTTTCCTCTCCCCATCACCACTCTGTCCAGCAAGAAAGGTCAGGGAGATGCCCACCGAGCCAGGCAGTATCCAGGTGGCCTTGGTTGAAACACATGTATCTGTCATCCCCAAGTGTCCAAAAGACAGGTACAGGTTTCAAAGAAAAAAAAAGTGCAAGAAAAAAAGAGTGAACTTTAGCATTTTTCGTTTTCCTTTTTTGTTTGCCTCCAGGGGTTGAAATTTAATCTCTCTTTTAGCAAACTGGAGCTGGCTCCCTCTCTTCCTCTGGCCTTTTCTCCCCAGCGAACTCTCTGCCTATCCCACAGACAGGCTCAGCTGATGAGGAAGCCTGTGCATTGTCACCAAGGCCTGTTGTCACCAAGGAAAAGTATTCCGGGGCTGGTGCTGTCCCCCGTTCCATAAAGCCCCTCCCCCCACCTTGCTGACCCTGCTAATCTTCAGGTTCAGCATTTGTCAGGTGCTGACAGTAAAGGAACCCCTTTATAAAATGCACCAGCCCTGGGGTGTCCTTGCAGGGAATGCGTGCTTCCAACTCTCCTGAAGTCTCCACGCTCCCCACAGGTCCCACTGGCGCGGTAGTCAGAGTGACGCAGTCTGGTTCAGTAGCTGTTCTCTGAAACTTTGGCGGAGGGCTGAGGTTGTCCCTCTTCCGAGGGTGTCCTCCCTGGGCTGTTTCTTCCCTCCCCAAGGGACGCTTTTGGTGAGACAAAACAAACATCATTCACCAGCTGCGCCCTGCCCCTTAGCTTGATGACCTCTGTTACTGGCGAGCACAGAGTCATTTTTCAGCTTAGCTCACATCCGGCTAGGCGCAAAGATATTTTTTATGACTACTTTGTGGGGGGTAAGAACACATCAGGGGTCACTCCAAATCCATTTCAAATCAAAGTCTTGTAGGCCAACCCCCAGAGAGTCAGAAGGAGGAAATGACTCACTCTCTGGGTCCATGGCTCTCTCGCAATAGGTTAAACTCTCCCAGTACAAAGCCAGGGGCCATCGCTGAAGTTCAGCTGCTACTTGAAATCAAGTCCTGCCTCCAAGAGCACCATTTCCCTCCCTCAAGAGGCTGGGTATACCCTAACGACAAGTGTCTACATACTGGGCGACCCCTGGATTGCATAAAGATTGAGAAAAAGTTTTCCCATCATTTTGCTTTCTTGTGCAAACACTTGGAATGTCCATTGCTGAAATCACATAGATTCAGTAAATCTCTAGCAAATAAGAATCAACTTTCTCCCAATTGACCACTCTTCATCTCCATTATTTACAAGTAAACAGGTAGATTAAGTTAGAAATGTATAAATTTGATGCATTATCCCCTCATTGACCAAAACTTACTAGAATCATTACTCACTCATCTATTCAACAATATACCCATTCATTCAAAAACAGGTATGTGCCCAAGCTGCCAGGCATTGTTTGCACCCAGGGGTCAGACATGAAAAAGACATGGTTTCCATTGCCGATGGTGGAGCAGAGAGGCTGGTGAATAAACATATGCAATTATGTGGCACATGGCCAGGTCTTATAAAGCAAAGTCAACTGTTTGCTGTAGGTGGTCAGTGCCACCTGCAGGCAGCAGAAAGTCTCCCAGGATTGGCTTTTTCCCACGTGGCTTTTTCAACCTATCATCTCCTAACCCAGTATTAAGGATGCTTATATCACATAGTAGGCACCTTACTCTATGCCCACTTAGGAATTCATGAATAGATTAATAATGATGAGTGGTTAAAGGGAAGAAAGGGACAATGAAGTAGTAAATCAGAGAAAGTGGAGGCAACTATAGTCCTGAAACAGTAAACACATAGCGGGGGGTGACTGGTCCCGGACCACATCATGGGGTCACCATCAAGGATGACAGAAGTCTTTCCAGTGGGGTTTAGATATCAAAGGACTTGCAGCCTGCCCAACAGACTGTTTGATCCACTCATGAAGAAGAACCTATTTGCTATTTACATTTCTAGACTATTATGAGGAACTTGATGATGAAGAATAAAGTTAATACATACTTACACAGTATTAGAGGAAAGGATGTTTTATCTGTAAACAGTATTTGAACGTAGGTGAAGAATGAAGATGAGGGAACTTCTGTATATGGGTCACGTTTCCTATGGGTAACAATATTAAGAGCAGCTGTTATGTCTATAATACCTGTATAGTCTTTTCAATGTGGTTTTGTTTCCCCATTTAGTAAGTAATTTTGTTTGTGGTGTGCTGGACTCTCTGAGAGTACGGTGAGGTTTATAGGTCCTGGAATGGAGAAGGAAGGGTGAGTAGCTTCCTAAGTGAGCATTTAAGAAAGTACTAGAAAAGGTAAAATCAAACTGGACTTGCAATATGGATAATATTCATACATGAACTAATGGGTATAGAAATTTTAGTTAGGAAAAGTTTACCTGAAAAAAAAAAAAAACTTAGGAATAAAAAATTTGTTTGTGGGTTGGAGGGGCTGAAAATAAGAAATAACGGAGCTTAATGTGTCCAGAATATACACTATGCTAAGTGCATCATGAAAATGAATTAACTGAATCCTGTCTTAATCAGTGGTGTCAATCAGTAGGAAGTTCAAGCAGACAGTATGGTCATTTTTTTTTAAACATTGGGGCCTTATGGAAAATAAATGACCATTTTTTTTTTTTTAATAAAGGTTGTGAAAGACTCCACTCACCCATTACATTTATTTGGTCTCAGGAGAAAAGTCACAACCACTGTGTCAGGAGCTAAGTCATTTGCAAGAAACCCATAGAAGCACCAGAAACACAGTCTGAGCCCACTGCCAGGGTGTCGAATCTGGGGTGAGTGAAGTACCAACCCTTTCTCCCCTGTAGAACAGGGTTGAGGAAGAATCTATGAGGCTTAAATGGCTGCTTCTTGACAAAAGACCTTCCACATGAAGCTCATTTTATGCAATCCTTCCAGACCTCACTGAGGTGTGTTCGTGAATATGAAAGAGGTAATGGGAGCAATGTCTATTGAGGACCTTCTTTGCTCTAGACTCTGCTAAGTACTTTGCACCATTTTCCAGCAAGGAAACAGATGTCCTGTTTCAGCAGATGAGGAAACAGTTTTAACAAAGGTCAAGTCACCTTCTTAACCTCTGTGATATGACTGGTGTTCAATCCTGGGCCTGTTGAGGCTTTCACCAAAAGACCTGTTTTGTTTTGCTTTTAAATTATGGTAAAAATGCACATAATATATTTAACATCTAGAGTTTTACATGTATAGTTCAGTAGTGTTAAGTACATTCACATTGTCAGGCAACCGATCTTCGGAATTTTTTCATTTGCAAAACTGAAACTCAATATCCATTATATAACTTCTCCCACACCAGGCCCTGATAACTACCATTCTACTCTCTGTCTCCATAATTTTTACTGCTCTAGGTACCAAATGTTAATGAAGTCATTCAGTATTTTCCTTTTATTTCACTGAGAATAATGTCCTCAAGGTCCATGCAAGTTGTAAAATGAATCAGGATTTCCCTCCATTTCATGTCGCCCTGATCCATTCCATTGTTTTGTATAATCTGTATGTCAATATAATATTATTTTAATTACTATATTTTTGTATTAAGTTTTGAAGTCAGGAAGTGTGAGAACTTTTCTTCTTTTTCAAGATTTCTATGACTACTCAAGCAAGGCTTGCTTTGAGGAGAAAACAAAGAACACTGTTAGAGTGCAGAAATGGCATGGTGTTCTTCAACACACAAATGACCTGATTTATTTATTTATTTATTTATAAAAGAGGCATGCATTATTTATTTATTTGTTTGTTTGTTTTGTTTGTTTATACAAGCATTGGGTACAGTCAGAAGTGCGGGAGGGTGAGAGAATTCACCAGAGCCAGAGCGGGGAGCAGAGCAGGCAGAAGGACCGAAGTACACTGCTGAGGGGAGCAGCGGGCTGCAGGAGGGGTCTGCCCGCCATGCGAGACCCTCCTCCAGTGGCCGGGGAGCAGCTGGGGATCGAACCGGCGCCACAGAGGCCACGGGCAGCTTCACAACCCAGCGCTCAACTGCTGCGCCACCGGGGAGACCCCTGATTTACTTTGAATAATCAGTATAGATTCCAGCATAGTCTTCCAGTTTGAAACAATAATGTTTTAAAAGAATTAGAAAATCTTATCCCTTCCTGGGCCTCCCTGGTGGTGTAAGGTGTTAAGGCACTGCACTGTGAAGCTGTCCACATCCTCTGCAGCATGAGTTCAATCCCCGGCTGGCCAAGAAGCTACCCACATGGGGCAACAGACCTCTCCTAACTCTCCCACTGCTCCCCTTAACACTGTATTTCAGTCAGTCTGCCTGTTCTGTTCCCCACTCTGTCTCTGGTGAATCCTCTTCCCCTCCACACCGCTGGCCTGTACCCCAGTTCTTGTATGCATAAATAAATATTTTTTTTAAAAAAAGAAAATCTTATCCCTTCCTTCAAAAGACATTTCACCTAACTTTCCTGCCTTCTTTCTACTCTCCTTACCACTCAGGACCCAGAGCAGGGGTCTTCTTAGGTGAGTCATTCAATGTGGGAAGTTGTGCTGGATTTGAAGCCTTGACATCAGAAGTACAAGAGCGGCAGAGCAGAGCAGAGTAATAGTAAACATTCAGAGTAGTGAAATATATGGAAGCCACTCAGGATTGAGCTCATGAAGAAAAGGAAGTTCCTTGTCCAATTTTAAGTTTAGTTGCAGAAGTTTAGAGCCAGACAGGAAAAAAAAAAAAAAAAAAAACCCTAAAAACAAAAACACCAAATTCCACAGGAAATAATGTCCTTCAATCCAAGGCTCTGTGGCTGGATATGTGGATTGGACATGGAAACCTTTTTTCCCTTCCTGGAAAAAATGTAATCAATAAGAAATATGAGGAAAGACAATATTGTTATCACATTAGAAGAGCATGGTAAGAGGTCCACGTGATCTTGGAGACTAGTTCTAACACCAAAAGTCAAGGAAACATAAGTAAAAGGACAAGAATACAAGTGACGGGAATAAAAGAAACCCCTGTAGCACTGTGGGGGCAGGGCTAACTGTGAGGGTGCTCTGAGGCCCCACAGATTTCCTAAAATAATCTGAGGCAAATGGTAGGCAGCAAGCAAGGGAGTCATCTTTCTCCTCACTCTTCTCCATCACTCTCCTCAGCCTGAAATTCTCTCCTTCTCAGTTATGACCGGATTATCTCTACTGTGATCTCTCCTTCCAAGAAATCCTGCATTTCTAAATTAAGCTTCCCTATTCATCCCTTGAGTCCTTCCACCTCATCCTTAGACACACACCCACTAGAGTCTCCCCTTTTCCTGCCATTAGCCTGAGGATCCCCATCCCCCTGGGGATGCTGAGAGGCTGACTTAAATGGTAAACACTTGTTAGATAGATGGAGGATGGTGGATGGTGATGCTTTCATGCTGATTGAACACAGTCATAGGAGACTTTAAATTAGAAGAGAGGTCTCAGGCATCCCTGGTGGTGCAAGGGGTTAAGACACAACCTATGAAACTATCCACAGCCACTGCAGCACGAGTTCGATCCCTGGCCAGGGAGATACCCACATGGCACAGCCGACCTCTCTGTCTTGCCTGCTGCTCCCCTCAGCAGTGTATTTCAGTGTACCTGCCTGTTCTGTTCCCCACTCTGTCTCTGTGAATCCTCTCACCCCCTCCACACCTCTGGCCTGTACCCCAGTTCTTGTAGGCATAAATAAATAAATCTTAAAAAAAAAAAAAAAAAAGAATAGGTCTCTGGAGAAAGAGTTGCCAATAGAGAAGTCTGAGAAAAGATAGATGTAAAAAAAAAAAAGATACAATGTTTAGAAAGGAAATAAAGCAATAATTGTGAATGCTAGCATACTCTCCACTTACTGGCTCTGCTTTTGATGTGTCATTGGTACTATTCCCACTAATTTTGATCTTTGATCACTCCACTGCAAAGAAAATGTTACTCTATTCAGTTTGCTAATGAAGACACTGAAGAGAAGTGAGACAGGGCCTTCTGTGTTCCCTTTTATGGACAGTATGAGGTAGGGTCAGGGAAACAGAGATCTGAACCTCTTTTGATTCATCTGTTTGTCTGTGGCCAGCTTTGGGGGAGTTTAGTATGGGTTTATGAAACAGTCACACAGCACAGCACAGCACTCCCCCACTACTGGGAAGGCGACTCATCTTCCTACACTTTTTGAAGCCTGTATTGGTCACAGAAGTTCTGGGTAGTTACTAGTGAGTAAAATATGACTCTTTGGTCTGTTCAGAGCAACATCATATCCCATGCACGAACAGTCTTATGGAGCAAAATTTGAGCGGTCAGCGATGAGAACCTCCCTTGGGTATTTTTAGCTAACACGTCATATTTGAGGGTTAAAGTCTTAGGGCCTTAGTTTGTTCCCCAAAGATCTGTGGGAGTGAAGAAGGAATAAAGGAAAATCCAACACATAGAGGGCAGCATTGGGAAGTCTCTGGAGTCCCTCCCCACAAACCTGCATCAGCTCTCTGGATGCCCCCAGGACCAGCGGAAAAAGGAAGGGAAATGAGTGCCTCCCCTGCGGCCTTGCACAGCAGCAGGCGGGAATCCTGATGACCCACACTGCACATTTCTCAAGACCTTCTCATAGTCTCTTTCCCTGACCCCCATTCGGGCTTTCTTCGGAAGAAAAATATAGGAAGGATAAGACCCAGTGGTCCCTCTTGCAGGGTGTGTACGTGTTATAAGGTGATTATTTTCCTTTAATGTGTTCTCAGCGACACAACAACATTCCCTCCTAGCAACTGCACTTTTATATGGATTAAGAACCAAATGTTGAAAACACAACAGAAAAAGGAATCGTATTGCAGTTTCCAATATCTGACCTGCCAAGATCCAGGAGCTTCAAGGAAGCTAAATCAATTACTTAAAAAAGTTTCCATTTTTTCAGCTTTTCTCAAGAAAAGTTGGAGGGAGACTCTGACCTACCTTTCCAAAAAAATAATAACTGCACACACGACTGAACTGATAACTAAGGCGTTTCCACAGTTTACATGTTAGAAGGGAGGGAGGCCCTAACGAGAGATTTGCCAAGAACACCAAGGCTGGCTCCAAAAGGTTTGCCACGATTGCATTGGAACTAACCCTTTCACTAGTGAAAAGCCACAGGTTAGTTAAGAACTTAGCACTGTGTCCCTGTCAGTAAACTCATGTATTTGTTTTGAAATTCAATAACTTGAAGTAAAAAACATCCAAAGACAGGGACCTTACTGTCTTCTTTCTGGAACCTTACTGAAAGCTGTGCATTGTATTCATTTAAAAAATCTTTACTCCAGTTAAGTTGATGCAATTTGTATCATGTTTGTTGAATGTCTAAGTGGGCCTGGTCTAAGTGGACCTGGGGATTTGGGCCCTTAGTATGATGTGCTCAGGAACTCACCACACACAGAGGAGACAGCGTGTAAGCAGATCTATAGATGTACAGAAACTCTGACCAAGGAAGGGAGAGTCTCTGTGGAGAAAAAATAATCGTGCTTCACAGGGTTAGACTGAAGAAGAATGAAGAAGGTAAACAACTTGGTTACAAGGTAAAAAAAAAAAAAGATAATCCATATGAAGGGGCTGCCTTTACTCTTAGTTCATTGACACACACGCACATGGGGTTCTGGTCTTACAGAATTACTCATTCCATTAGTCAGGTCCAAGTAAGGAACTGACACAAGAGAGACAAAGTTACTTGTTCAAGATTATAAACAATGAAAAAAATGGCTACACATTTAGCTTGGAGTCTGCACCTTAAACTCACCATGGACCTGGACCACTAGATTTAAGCAGACAAACTTTAGTCAGGAGCAAAAAGAAGTTTTCTCTTAATATGTCAAATTTGAGGTCCAGGTGGGAGTGGATTAGCAAAAAAAATAAGGATCCAGGCATTAGAAAAGAGTTTAGAGAAAGATGTAGGAGCATGGGTAGATTGGTAACAGTTGAGGAATGGATTAGAGTGAGTGAGATTTTCGTGGGCAGGTGGACGATGAGAATGTAGACATAGAATCTACCTTTGTAGGTAATGACAAAAGCCAGAAGCTGGGCAGAGGAAGCAAGGAGAGTAAGCGACAAAGAAAGAGGGAGGGGGAAAACCATGGGAACCAAGAAAGAGGAGAGTCATAAGGAATGAACAGGTAATAAATAAATGCTTACACAGGATGAGAGTGGCCATTCAATCTGGCAATTAGAAGGTTATCAGAAACCTTGGAGATAAAACTTGGAGTAGAATCCTGAGGTGAGAAGACACGGGGAAGCTTGGCAAGGAGAAAAGCAAGGTAAGAAAGCAGATGGCCAGGAAATCAGAGTAGGAAGTCAGGGAGAGAGTTAAGCCTCCCTCGTCTAAGTGTCCATGTTTTGCTGCTTTGTTTCAAGATGGAGGATTTTAAAAGAAAGATTGCACACAGAAGGCAGAATGTCAGTGGAGAAGAAAGCTTCTGGGATAATGTAGAGGCAGAAGGTAAGAGAAGGGACAGAATCCCTAAGGGTATAGATGTCAGCCTTGAAGAGATCATTTGAAGACTGAGGAGACCAGGAAATGTCCCTCTTCTCCTCTATTCTCTCTGGGAATCTGTGTTGAGAGTGAAGGGTATTATCCGGTGAGCGAGATGTAAATCCACTGAAGGAAATCAGAGGGCACCTAAAAGATATTTGCAGGAAAAAGAAGAAATGTGGTACTAGGCTGTCAGGGGCAGGCAAGACAATAGGAAAAAGTAATAGCTGGCAGACTGTTATCAATGTAGTAGGCAGGGCAATGCCAGCCCAGATGTGGAAGCGAGTTACTGGGCATGACAATATGTGATGTGCCCATAGAAATCATTGAATAATTATGCAAACAGTACATTAGACCTAATATCCTTTGTGGAGAAAGATGGAAATATGCATGATAAGAAAAAAAAAATAAGCGGATAATATTTTCAAGCACTTTCCATGCATCCAATACTATATTAATGGTTTTTATATGTGGGGCATTAAAATATTTTCAATATGAATTGTTGTTGTTACTTCCAGTTTACAAGGAAGGAAAGTGAGGATTTGCCAAGTAATTTGCCAGATGTCACCAATCAAGTTTGTGTCAGAACCAGGTTTAGCACCCATACCTATGTCTTATGAGAGCATCATCATCATCTTATATCACCTTTGTTTTTACATCTTTTCCTGGTGTAAAACAAAAAATCTAAATTAAATTGTCACAAAAGTTTTCATATATACAAAAGTTTTCTAGAAAAGGGTCTTATTTGATTACTCTTCCAATGAGGTGGACATATAAACTTTCATTCATTACTTGTTCATTCATTCATTCATTCAGCCACATACTCATCTGTCCATTTATTCATTCCAACATTGTTTTAGCATCGACAATGAGCCTGGCACCAGAGAAGTCAGCAGCCAAGTTCTCATCTGAAGGAAACCTGAATCCTCCTTGAAGGAGCCTTCAGCTTCAGAGGAAACAGGCACCCAACAAAAAGGCTCACTGACTGTTGAAGGAGAAGTGAACAGAGACTGAGCCACAGGGCACTGGGTGCTGGGGCCTGCATTTCTCGAGGATATGAAGTGATTCAAAGAGGAAGTGGTGGATCTGAGTCTATGAGATGAGTCGGTGTGAGGTAGACGACTCAGGAGGCAGGGGTCTACAGCATAGGGGGCAGGTCAGTCCCCTCATGTGAGGTTCAGGGTGGTGTGTGGTGTGGGAAGTTACAAAGAAGTGCAAGTAGTTGGAGTGAGTTCCAGAATATCAACCTGCCTTTTTAAAATTTTTATGTCATTCTTAATTTTTATACACTATATGCTTTCTCTTCTCAGGTATAGTCCCCGTGAAATTCCCACCACCAATTCACCAGTGCACCATCTCTCAACCTGCCTTCTTCCTGATTTTTTTATTATATCAGCATACCGTCTGCATAATTATTTGAGTATTTATTTAATCTAGTATTTAAAAAACAACTAGTTTGAAATCTGAAAATCCACAAAACCGCTGTTTTGTTCAGTAATTACCTATTTTTCTATGACATTGAAATAAAATGATCCATCTAGGTATCTTATAAATCATCTGTCATGTGTGTAACAGAGTGGTGAGTCTTGAACTTTTGGGATCAGACTCCACTCTCAGAGTATTATGTGAACAGTGGGGTCTCTGTGTACCTGAGTGTGCATGAGCATGCACTCACGTGGCTTCTGCATGTTACTGCAGAAAAGGAGGGTTGGGGCTCCTGGATGAGAGCCCAGGTCATCCACTAGAGGATTAGATGGGCTGTAGAGAAAGTGGTCATGTTAAAGCACAGCAAGTATCAATGGTTCTGTCCCTTTTATTTAGATCCCAGGAGGCCACCTTGGTAGCACTAAGTAGCCAGGGATATATTTCAAGAATGTTGCGACCTCAGCAATGTGAAGACAGCAACCAGAAGAGGTCCAAGCAGAATGAAAATCACTCTTGGCCTGTGTTTATTGGCCACCTCAGCTCTCTACTGGCTGAAGGAGTAGATTGAGTTAGCCCAGCAGGCAGCTGGTGGCAAAATATAGAAAGTCGCCAAGGCGCAGAGGCAGGGCCACCACCTCAATGCACAAGTGCTGGGTTTCACAGCCTGTCAGTGAGTCTGTGGGCCAGGGAGGTAGAGAGTCTGGGGGTTCATGCTGAGAGGGATTGGAGGGGGCAGCTGGAGCCACCAACCAGGAGCAGCGTCATGTTATTCAAATTCTCAGTTGTCTTGCTGAGCCTTGGGCCTCATTAAGTGATGCCCCTCATCACCCCTAAAGAGAGGGCAGACAACAAGAAATGTTTGTCTTCTTCTGGCAGAACAACTCTACTCAGGCCACTCTGCCTTCCTCAAAAGGCCAGAAGAAGGGCAGACGGAAGGAAGGAAGAAAGAAAAGGAGCAAAGTAGGATGGATGGCTACTCGGAAGAATGTGGTGGCTGCTTTAAATGTTCCACTGTTTAAGATCCAAACAAGGTAGCCAAGAACTCATGTGAAATGGTGAGTAAATGAAAAGGTCAGCGTGTCCAGAGACCCAATTACCCTCAGCTTGGTGCACAGGAAGGCCCAATTAATCCTCATTAGCTCGGCTTTGGTGGGCCTATATGCGAGAGCTCTGGCCCCTCCAGCTCCAGCGAGGGTTGTGTTCCTAGGTCCAAATGCCCCATTGGAAATTGTGTTTTCTCAAGGCTTAGACTAGCCTTCAAATGCTTGCTGGTTTGACCCAAGAAAAAAAGATCATGGCCCAGAGGTAATGAACTGTTTTTTCCTACATCTGTTTTATTTTTCTCTAAGAATTGTCTTGACCACATAGATTATAGACTCAAGACACGTCACACCCCATCACAAGTGCACAAACTTGCATAATCTTCTGAATTCAAATCATGTGATTCTGAGTAAGAAGTTGGACGATGTCAATAGAGCCTAATTCAGACACTTTAAGCAAATGATAAGTATCATTAAATTGCTTATGCCTCTTGTCTTCTTTTGGTTTGATAACCTAATATAATTAAGTATGCAATCATTAAGCTAAGCAAAAATCTGATGCTAACATCCTGTCACTAAATGCCAACATGGACCAGCCCAAACCTCTGTGGAGATAGAAACTTTGTCTTTTGACAATTTCATCCTTCAACTTTAGTATCATTTCCCCTCTCTCATGTCAATCCCCCCACCACTGTATCCCTTATTTCCTTGGCTCCCTGGGCCCTGATCCAGTTTCCTTTTCCTCAAACCTTCATCTCAGTTGTGAATCAAATCTTCACACAGTCACCTCAGACCACCAAAGCTCAGTATTTCTTGCTGCAGGAATCACTTGCTGCAGCTAAAATACATGGTGTTTGTTAATGGAAGGGCCCAAAGGAATGCAGCAGAGGATTATTGGGGTTTTGGAAGACATGGTGTGATGACATACATTTGTGTGGTGTGAACCTATACCCCTAAAACCTATAAAGTATTGCAAACCTATGTTATCTCAAGAAACATAATAGACACTAAGCTTGGTTTTGGTTGACCTCCTCCTCCCCAAACAATGAAACAAAAAACAAATTCCTGAGTTCCACTACTGAATTAAAATGTCTTGGAGTGGGAAGTAGAAATAATCATTTTTAAATAAGTGTTCCAGTAATTCCTATGTGTGCATGTGTATGTATGTGTGCATATGCACACATACATACACACATTACAAACCACAAATATAAAGTCTTCCCAGAGCTATGAGAGAGGTTTATAAACGAGAAAGACTTGGTGTTTCCAGGACAAAACTCTAAGACTTGGTCTACACTGGGAGATGTATAAACATGTTTGCATAGCAGAATTCCTGTTGCATGAGAACCTCTCAGATCAAGTTCTTTGCAAAAGGCCACAGGAAAGTGAAAATTTGAAATGCCCACAACTCATGACATACAGTCCAAAAACGAACATTAGTGGGTTAAGAAAGTAGGAAGTGGAAGGGTACTAGGAAGGAAGTTGTGATAGGAAAGGCTAAGAGTGAAAGTTTGTGCTTATTTATCTGACTTACAACAACTTCTGAACATGTTGTATTATTCATATGTACCCATGGTGGCAGAACTAATGGGATACATGGAATCCACACATAAATGTTTATGGCAGTTTTATTCGTTATTGCAACAATTTGATATCAACCAATATGTTGCTTCAGTGGGTGAATGATTAAACTGTGGTACATCCAGATGATGGAATATCACTCAGCAATAAAAAGAAATGCACTCTCAAGCCACACAGACATAGTAGAATGTTAAATGTACATTATTAAGTAAAAGAAACTTGTATACATAATACACAATAAGCTTCCAACTATATGACATTCTGGAAAAGGCACAACTATAGAGACAGAAAAGATCAGTGATTGTCAGGAGTTGGGAGGAAGAGTGAATAGATGAAACACTGGATTTTTTGCAGGAAAATATCCTGTATGATACTGTAATGGTGGTACAAAACTATGCATTGTCATGATTCATATCCCCTGTAGCACAAGGGGATAAGACACAACCTATGAAGCAGTTTGTAGCCACTACAGCACGATTTCGATCCCCAGCCAGGGAAATACCCACATGTTACAGCAGACCTCTCCTACCTGGCCTGCTGCTCCTCTCAGCAGCGTATTTCAGTCAATCTGCCCGTTCTGTTCCCCACTCTGTCTCTGGTGAATCCTCTCAACCCCTGCACCTCTGGCCTATACCCCAGTTTTTGTATGCATAAATAAATAAATCCTTAAAAAAAAGATTCATAGAACACCAAGAGTGACCCCTAATGTTAACAAGAGTGTATCAGCCACAGGGGTGAGGGGGGTGGCCTAACTGTACTTATTCAGGAAGTTCTACAGGTTTCTAAGAGATCGGCTCTTCCCTTTGGTCTGGGTTGCTCTGACTAATACATGACTAGGAATCTTCAAGGAGACATGACATGTATTGCTGAGGCTCCATTGTCTGTGCAAACAAGTTGCACCATCTTCCTAGAATGTAATGTTTATAGTGAGGTAACTCACTCAGATCAGAGGCATCTTCAGACGACTGCTTTTTCAGGTCATCACATGGCATGGAAACTGACTGCTGGAGAAGCCCCTGCAAGGGCCCCCACACCACTGGGAACCCCGGGGGAGCAAAGGCTTACTGTTCAGAAATGCTAAACCTTTGAGCCATTGCCAAAAGATATGTCAAAAATGTGATTGTGGTGCCACCATGCCCCCTAAACATAGCTGTTCTCTGGAGACAGCGTAAAAAGATTAGCTAACGCTATTGAGGACTGAGCATTCAAATCTTCAACAAGTCCACAAGGGAGGCATGACTGATATGCCAATTTTACAGGTAAGACTTGGAAGGCCCCAGTGATGGGATATGTGCACAGCACCCAGCCAGAGCATCCTGGCCTTGCCTGTCTGTAGAGCAGGAGAGCTGAATCTTTCAATGTCAGTAACTTCCATGTCAGTAACTCAGAATGGTAGAGATGGCTTCAGTTCTCTCAAGGATTATTTGGTGTTCAACAGAAAAAATAAATCCTTATGCTTTCATTTCTTGGGGGCTTTCTCAGACCTACTCTGCCCCTTTTATTGCATGCTTGTTTTTTCCACATATCCAGGGTCTCCATCACAAAAGAACTGAAGCGAAATTTCTTTCTGTTGGGTTCAAGTTCTTTTATCACAAAACAGTCCCCTCTGTACTAAATCTAGTAACAGGAGGTGGGGTCAACACAAGGTGTCCTGCCTGACCATTGGGCTGTCGTGCTAATAGTCATCCTTATCACCCACCAAAATGTCCTGAGTGCTGTGGATGTCAGTAAGTATTTTTCACGCATGGTCTCATGTAATCCCTAAAACCTTATGAAGATGATCTCAATGTCACCCTCATTTTACAGATGAGGAAAGTAAGGGTTGAAAGAGGTTAATGGCAGAAGGACTTGAGATGATGTCTGCAGTTTGCACTCTGGAGCCCCAGAATGTTGTGATTACTTAATTTAGTAGACCAAAGAAGAATTTGAAGTTTTTCATATCACAGGCTCTGTGGTCTTTAGATGGCATTACAAAATCAAATACATCCCTGTTATGTCTATTTTATCCTAATGTTTTCCTAGTGGGAGCTTAAGATTCTTTCACTGGAGACGACTGGTTTATATTCCCCAGGAGCCACGTGGAATGCCATGAGTGAGAATACCATTGCCCTGAATACCTTCGATTCTCTCATAACCACAGAATGCAGTATGTATAAAATAGATGCACAAACTTCCTGCATATTTGTCCTTTCCATTCCAGGCGTGCTTTTTATACCACAGAACATGCATGTCCAGGAATTAATGAGTCTTTTCAAAGGGGAATTCCCTCCCTCACCCCAAAATAATATAAGCATGAAACCTAGTCGGCTATGTGGCAGGGTCACTGTTTTCTCCTCATAGATGCTGTGGAACCACTGGGGAGCCAAGTAGAGTAGCCAGAGCCTGTGACAGGCAGGTCTCATCTGCGTCCTGGGTTAGGTCCTCTATCCTAGTGCTAGCCTTTCCACTCATGATGCCCAAAGCTATCTTTTTCTTGTGATTCTTGTCTTAAAAGTTCCCAGAAAGAGAGGGAGAGAAGGGAAAAGGAAGGACTAGGGTCAAAATAATGGGTGGGGGTGCAATTGTATGGGGGATATAACAAAAATGAAAATACATACATTGTGCAAAAATGAAAAATGATGTAAGAATTATATAAAATAAAATATTAAAAAAATGCAAAAAAAAAAGTTCCCAGAAGTCTGCAGAATACGAAGACACAAAATGAGGCCTAGACATTTTACAGGATCGAGGATTGAGGTCCTAGGAAAGAAGGCCTGAGATTCTCTTTGCAGATGACTTCAGCTGCCAAATGTGATATATGAATTAGTCAACTCTGGTTCTCCACCTAGATGATACACTGAAACAGTATACTATTTATATTTCCTATTGTTTTTATAAGCTTTCCCCCCTAGTTTTACTGAGATATAATTGACATCTAACATTGTGTAAATGCAAGGCATAATGTAATGATTTGCTTTACACATGTATTGAGAAGTGATTACCACAATAAGGTCAGTTAATGCATCATTACTTCACATAGTTACTTTTCTGTTGTGAGAAATTTTAGTACACAAATAATGTTGGGTTTTTTGTAAGATTTTTTAAGAGTTAAATCTAAGAACCAGATGATTAGCCCTATGGAAGCCTGTGTAAGGACAGTGCCTGTGATGTGGATTATAACTGCAAAAAACTTTCTTCCTAGATGTGTTGGTTGTGGTAATTTTGTGTATACAAAATCAAATTGCATTTGTTTAAATACAGACTAATAATAATTTCTGAAATTCCATAACTGCATTTCCTATTGCATATTTAAGGTTTGCTGTTAGTTTTGCTCAATATAAATAGAATTATTATCAAGACAAATGCAGTCTTCTACCCTGGGCACATATGTTTTCCAGAGTTGATGGACACCCTTTCCCTGGGAAGTCTTTAGTTCTTCTTAGATGGATCAGCAAGATCAAAGCTATAAAATAGATGCAGCCCACACAGATGCCTGCAGGGGCTGGCAAGTAATGTGAATGGGAGAAGACATTTAAGTGTTGGGAGCAGTGGTCACCAGGTGAGGATGGTGGGACATACCCCTTTTAGCAGAGGTTGCCTCTCTGATGGGACCACAAATAGGACTGGCTAAGTGATGTGAGAGGCTCAGCACAAAATGAAAATACAGACTCCCTTGTCAAGACAGTGACACTGGGGCATCAATCCAAGAACAGTGCCCTCCTGAGTGTAGAGTGCTATGTACTGCTCAGATCAGGAGCCCAGGAACCCACTTCTGCCCAGGGGATGTCAGGCCAAGTTTACAGCAGCAGCACACAGAGACTGGAGTCTCATTGTTCACTTCATGGGGCCTTTGAACCCAGAGTAAGGCCCCGCATGGAACTTGTAGGAGGTGGTCTGACTTCCAGAGGGAACAGCTCTAGTGACCACACCTACTGTCCCCTCCACTGGAGCCCATCCTTCTACCACTTCCACTTGCCCCCAGACACAAATGCAAACCTGCTCAGAATGCCTGAACTCAAATTTACCTGTCTTTGACACCCTGGCAAAGAGGTTTCCCAAAAACTGCGGACTCATAGCTGACTCAGAGCAGCAACTTAAGGTACCTCCTTCCCCCATCTTTCCATTCTAAAACAACATATGTCATCCTCCCCATTATGATGTTTATATTTTTCACTGTTAATCATAAATCTATTCAACTTTTTCTTTTATAGCATGTTAGTCATGTTTCATTTAAAATATTCATTGATTGGTTACATTTCAGACATGCAAAATAATTTCATTTCAAACATGCTACAATAATCTATGACATGCAAATATACAGAACGTTAGATTTAATAAATGTCAGCATTTGACATCTTTCTTTCAGATCTGTTTCATTGCTTTAAGAAAGATATACTACAGGTATATTTGAATTACTCTAATTACTCTGTTTCCTTCACCCCAGACTTAATCACAATCTTGAAGATTTTATACTTTTCCCAGCAAAAGTTTTATGCTTTGACACTTAAGTAATTAGGTAGTGAAGATGCCAGGCTCACCTTCTCCCATATACTCACAACTAAATTGCCGCTGATCAAATTCAATAACCTGAAACATGAAAGATGACCATGTATATATTAGGGGCAAACATCTGACAGAAAGGGTAGGAAAAACTCTAATTGAACTGTGTTTTCAGTGACATGGGAGGAAAAACATATGAGAAAGCTACCTGAGGAGTCCTATATAGTTTTGACTCAGGGACACATGCCCACACCAGGAACCAGGAGACCTAGCACCGTGTTTATTAAGGAGACTATATAGTTGTTGTTTAGGATAGAGGGTGAACTATAAAGACATAGAGGGGAAGTGGTACAGTGTGATTACTGGCTTAAGCCTGAGGCTTCCAATACATCACCTAAAGCCTGAACCAACAGGGAAAAATCAGGTCATATCACCTGTGTTTCCTCAGGGATGAGGTCATTTGCACTCTGATGTGATATGTGAAACATCTGTCTTAACTCTAACCAGAGTCAAAACCAAGATAACAAAACAATGTTTTCACTAATCTGAGTTTAAGCATCTGGGTCTCAACAATGGGAGCAAGCAAGGCTTGTACTGGAAGGCAAGATTCTCTACTGGAATAGCAAAGACATCAGTTCTTATTTGAGACCCTATCTCAACTACAATCTCCATGCAGCATTTCATCTAGTGTTGAAAAATAGCCTAGAACTTGAGTCTGGTCCAAAAGTATATTAGATATAGTTGGCCTAGGAGTTGGCCTAGGAGAGGAATCAATATTGATCCTCATCACACAATTCTGGAAGCTTGAATCTTTGAAGCAACCTGGAGGTGACTCTTCAATGTCTTATTGCCCTAGTTCCTTTCTACCTATTACCCCTTATTAGTGCCAGTTTTACAGCTATCTGAACACATGCAAAGGGAGAAGCTTGAAAGTTTATCTCTATTACTACATATAAAAATTAAAGCTAAAGAGACAGAAATGTTACAAATATTGTGGCAAAAAAGAAAAAAAAAAAAAGACAAATAAGGGCCTCTCTGATGGCACAGTGGTTAAAGTCTCAGTGCTAATAAGCTATCACCAGTCACTGCGGCATGAGTTTGATCCCAGGCCAGAGAGCTAACCCACATGGTGCAGCAGACCTCTCCTGTCTCACCAGCTGCTCCCCTCAGCAGTGTATTTCAGTCAATCCGCCTGTCCTGTTCCCCATTCTATCTCTGGTGAATCCTCTCAACCCATGTACCTCTGGCCTGCACCCCAGTTCTTGTATGCATACATAAATAAAATAAATATAAAAAAACTGAGTTTTTACTCCAACAGAACTACAAAATATGCTTGAAGAGATGTTTAACATCATTGTTATAACAATGTTTGTTGAATTCAGAAAAAAATGGATGATGAAAACAGGGACAGAGTTAAGACTAAGAAAATATGTGATGATTACAATTAGAACTACTGGATCTAAAAAATATCATTCCAAATTAAAATGTGCAATAAAGGGCCCCAATAATAAACAAATGCAAGCAATGGAAAGAATCAGTGAGCCCAAAAGCATAATGTTGGAGAATACACAAACAGAACAAGAGAGAAAATGAAAGAATTTAAAAGTTAAAGTAGTGTAAAATCCCCTTGGGATAATCTAAAGAAAACTGACATTAGTATCATGGGAGTCCAAGAAGGAAAAGAGAAAAAGAAACATATAGATAATTTGTTTAAAGAAATAATCACTGAGAATTATCTCAAACTGGGAAACAAACCAGACATCCTGATTCAAGAAGCCAAAAGAGTTCCAAACAAAATAATACCAGAGAAACACACTCCAAGATACATTACAATAAAACTGTTGAAAGCCACTGACAAGGAAAGAATATTAAAAACTTGAAGAGAAAAACAAGTAACCTATGAGGGAATGTCAACTAGACTATGTGTAGACTTTTCAGTAGAAATTTTACAGACAAGAAGGGGGTGTCAGAAGAGATTTTAAGTACTCAAAAATCCAGCCTAGAATCCTTTACCTGGCAAGATTAGCACTTAAGATAGAGAAAGGATAAGGAGCTTCACTGAAAGCAAAAACTAAAAAAAAAGCTATCAACAGTAAGACACACATGAAAAAAATACTAAAATGCTTATTATAAAGCAACAGGATAACAAATACAAAGGGAACAGATACTTCTTTATAGAACAGGAGGAGAAGGTAAGTAACAATGTGGCCCATTATAATGCATTTGAGACCAGACCTTCCAAAGGACAATATAAATATTACTAACATCTATAGAACCTTCAAAAATAAATAGAATTTAACACATAAGACAATGGAAATGGAAACTTAAAGTGTAAGAGGTGGAGACAAATAACTAAAAGACAAACTGCTAAAACAAACAAAAGAAAACAAAAATTACAACAATCATCTATATCTCAGTAATCACATTAAATGTAAGTGGCTCAAATTTACCAGTTAAAAACCACTCTATAGTGGCTGACAAGAGTTCAAAACAAAATTTGACCTTTTGCTGTTTATAAGAAACCTAACTTACCAACAAAGGAAGCATTTGATATTTGGCACCTATTTAACATAATTCTAAATAAATGGAAATCCAAGGAACTCCCCTCATATTAAAGTTCATATATTACAAATCAGCAGCCAATAGGGCCTCCTTGGTGGCCTAGGAGTTAAGTCTCAGTGCTACCACCTCAGAGTCCCACTGAGTTGGCCTGAGTTCAATCCCCAGTCAGGTAGCTACCCATATGGTGCAGCAGACCTCTCCTGTCTCACCCCCCGCTCCCCCTAGCAGTGTATTTCAGTAGATCTGCCTGTTCTGCTCCCCACTCTGTCCCTGGTGAATCCTCTCAACTCTGCACCCCAGTTATTCTACTCAAAAATAAATAAATAAAATATTTTTTAAAATCAGCAGACAATATACTTAATGGTGAGAGAAAAATGGTGGGAGGTAAAAAACACAAGTATGTCACTGTTCCCCTATCTATTCAATTTAGTATTAGAGGTTTTAACTAGAGCAATGAGATGCAGGAAATGAAAGGAATCCAAATCTGAAAAGAATAAGTGAAACTCATTATTTGCAGACAATGTAATATTATTTATAGAAAACCCTAAAGAATTCACTAAAAAGTTATTCAAAACAATAAGCAAAATCATCAAAGTGGCAGGTTACGAACAAAAATAAACAATAAAACAATAAAAAGCTGTTACATTTTTAAGAAATTCAGAAAATAATTTCATTTGTAATCACTTCAAAAAGAATAGTATACTTTAGAACTGATCTATCTAAGTAGTGAACAAAAACTACAAGACACTATTAAAGGATTTAGATTCTGACATAAGGGGATAGAAAGACATTCCATAATTATGGTTGGGGAGAATGAATACAGTCAAAGGGCCAAAATTAAAATAAAATGGTGGGCCTCCCCGGTGGTGCAGTGGGTTGAACACAGCGCTTTGAAGCTGTCTGAAGCCTCTGCAGCACAGGTTTGATTCCCGGCCAGCCAGGGAGATACCCACATCTCGCAGGAGACCTCTCCTGTCTCACCCGCTGCTCCCCTCAGCAGTGTTTTCGGTCCATCTGCCTGTTCTGCTCCCCACTCTGTCTCTGGTGAATTCTCTTCACCTCCTGCACCTCTGCTCTGTACCCCAGTTCTTATATAAATAAATACAATAAATCTTTAAAAATAAAATAAAATGACGTTGGTATAAAAATGGACACAGATCAACTGAACAGAATCAAAAGTCCAGAAATGAATTCATGTACATGTCCATGTTTATTTTATGATAAAGCAGTCATGACTATGCAATGGGGAAAGCAAATTTCCTTTAACAAATGGTGCTGACAAAACTGGACGCCAACATGTAAAATAATGATTTTCGTTCACTCCATGCACAAAAATAAATTCCAAGTAAGCTAAAGATCTATGTATATAATCTGCAATAATGAAATATGTAGAAGAAAACATTGGTGATATGTTGCACAACATTAATGATGAAGATGTTTTAGGAGACTTGAGTCTTGTAGCATGGAAAACCAAAGCAAATAAAAACCATTGGGAGTACTGCAAATTAAAAAGCTTTTCTGTTGAGAAAGAAAATGTAAATAGATTAAAAAGCACACTACTGAATGAGGAAACATATTTATTTATTTATTAAGATTTATTTATTTATTTATTTATACAAGCACTGGGTACAGTCAGAAGCGCCGAAGGGGAGAGAATTCACCAGAGCCAGAGTGGGTAGCAGAACAGGCAGACTGAGGAGGTACACTGCTGAGGGGAGCAGTGGGCTAGGCAGGAGAGGTCTGCGCGCCATGTGGGACCCTCTCCTGTGGCCAGGGATTGAACTGGCGCTGCAGAGGCTGGGAGCAACTTCGCAGCCCAGCGCTCAACCGCTGCACCACCAGGGGAGGCCGGGGGAAACATATTTACATGTTACACAACCAACAAAGGTTTAATATCCAAGACATGTGTAAAAAGTATAGAATACAGCAGTAAGAAAACAAACAACCCAATAAATAAATTGACAGCAGATCTGAACAGTCTACCCAAGTGGAGATCCAAAAGGCCAATAGATACCTGGAAAAATGTTAACCATTGCTGGTAATAAGGGAGATGCAGCTTAAAACTATATCTGTGCGATTGGCACATATTAAAAGACTTCCAGCAATAAGTGCAAGAGTGGATGTGAGGAATCTATTTTACTGTTGGTGGACTGTAAAATGGTGCAGCCATTTTGAAAAGTGTCTGGATTTATCTTTAAAAAACTAAAAATTGAGGGCCTCCCCGGCGGCGCAGCGGTTGAGCGCTGGGTTGCGAAGCTGTCCGCGGCCTCTGCAGCTCTGGTTCGATCCCCGGCTGCTCCCTGGCCACCGAAGGAGGGTCCCACATGGCACGCAGACCTCTCCTGCCGCCCGCTGCTCCCCTCAGCAGTGTACTTCGGTCCTTCTGCCTGCTCTGCTCCCTGCTCTGGCTCTGGGGAATTCTCTCCCCGCCCTGCGATTCTGACTGGACCCAGTGCTTGTATAAATAAATAAATAAATAAATCTTTAAAAAAAATAAAAACTCAAGTTTGAATACAATTTGTTTAAAAAAAAAAAAAAAACTAAAAATGGATATACACTATGACATAGCAGCCCCATTCCTGAGCATCTATCTGCATAAATTGAAACCTGTCACTAAAAAACAAATAAGCAAAACATATTTACAATGTTTATTATAGCACTATTTACACTAAGTAGGGCATAGAAAAAACCTAAATGTCCATTGATAGAACACTGGATCAAGAAGACATGGTATCCACACCGTGGAATACTATTCATCCATAAGAAAAGATGAGATATTGCCATTTATAACAAAATGGAAAGAGCTTGAGGGAATTTTGTGAATTAAAGCAAGTCAGAAACAAAGGCTAGTATTGGACACAATTTACATAGTGGAAGATTCAACAAGTTAAATTACTTACAAAAACTAGTGAACAATAGTAAATGTAGTGAGGTTTCTGAGGTTAAGTGGGAAGGGAGAGGAGAAAAGGGTAAAAAGGGTTGGTGGCAGGGTAAAATAAGTGTAACAAATATCCCCTCCTCATCTGTAGCTTGCTTTTTTATTTTGGATAGCCTTTTGTTAAGTGGAGAGTTTAATTTTAATGGTAGTTAAATTTATCATTCATTGTTTTAACAATTTGTGTCTTGTTTAGGGGAACTTCTCTAATCCAGGCTTTATTTTTTTTTAAGATTTATTTATTTATGCATACAAGTGCTGGTGTACAGGCCAGAGGTGTGGGAGTGAAGGAGTTAATGAGAGGATTCACCAGAGACACATTGGGGAGCAGAACAGGCAGACTGACTGAACTAAACTGCTGAGGGGAGCAGCCAGCAAGACAGAAGAGGTCTGCCGCGCCATGTGGGTTAGCAGGGTATTGACCTCCTGCTGCAGTGACTGTGGACAGCCTCAGAGTGCTGAGAACCAGGCCCTTGTGCCACCAGGAAGGCCTTAATTGAAGCTTTAAAAAGTACTCCAGTATAATCATTTGTTAAATAACTTCATAATTTTAACATTTAAGCATATACCATTTTAACAGGTATAAAATACACATTGCATACAATTTAATATTTCTTCAGTATATTCTTAAAATATTTTTAAATTTTACTCCACATATATTTTTCCAGGAATGTAATGTTCTATGTAGCATTAGTAGGGTATTAATTTTATTATTTTCCAAATGAAGTTTTTCAGTATCTTTTTTTTTAAAGCTATGATTATTCATTTATTTGTTTTACTATTTATTTATTTATTTATATAAGCACTTATATAAGTCAGAAGCGAGGGAGGGTGAGAGAATTCACCAGAGCCAGAGTGGGGAACAGAACAGGCACAGTGATGAAATACACTGCTGAAGGGAGCAGTGGACATGGCAGGAGAGGTCTGTCGCACCATGTGGGTCCCTCCACAGTGGCTGGGGATCGAACCGGCATTGCAGAGGATGCAGGCAGCTTCGCAGCCCAGCACTCAACCACTGCGCCACCAGGGGAGGCCCAGTACCTTTTTTTAATAGCACATTTTATCTCCACTTGTAATATAAAGATAATCCTATCATGTATCAAGTTTATGTACCTGGATATTGTCTTTCATTAATAAATGTGTTCCTTCACTAAAACCAAGATGATGATGAATATTGGTAACTACTAAGACAAATTCACTTCTGTATTTTTAGGATGCTTTGGACTATAATTAACATGCACACAAAAAGTGAGGTTTTATAAAATACATAAATGAAAAGTTTCAGGGAAATAGCTATGACCACTTCAACTATCACTTTCTCACAAAATTCAATTGAAAGATTCAAAGATAGAAACAAAGGTGGAAATTAAAGGTGTTTCTTTCTTCTTATCAGGGGAAAATCAGTTCTTTCCCTGAAGCCCTGCCAGGTATTGCTCTTCACATGCTATCAGTTGGCCAAGGTGCCATGCACAGCTGCCCAGTCCTGCATACAAAGGCAAACAGGATTACGGGACTTGACTTAGTGTTGTGGACTTGTCCACTGTTTCTTGTAATTCTGTTGTATATTTTAACTCTATATATTTTGGGGTTATGATGTTGGATGTATAAAGATTTGGGTGCGTAATCTTCCTGGCACATCATTTAATTTATTTATATGTTATATATATTCTTTTTTGTCCTTAATAATTCTTTTTTCTTAAATACTATTTTTCTAATGTCAATATTAATATGTTGGTTTTCTTTTTTTTTTTTTAAATTCCTTTTTTTTTTTTTTTTAAATAGAGGCATTTTTATTTATTTATTTATTTGTTTGTTTGTTTATACATGCACTGGGCACAGTCAGAAGCGCGGGAGGGTGAGAGAATTCACCAGAGCCAGAGCGGGGAGCAGAGCAGGCAGAAGGACCGAAGTACACTGCTGAGGGGAGCAGCGGGCGGCAGGAGAGGTCTGCGCGCCATGTGGGACCCTGCTCCGGTGGCCGGGGAGCAGCCAGGTATCGAACCAGAGCCGCAGAGGCCGCGGGCAGCTTCGCAGCCCAGCGCTCAACCACTGCGCCACCGGGGAGGCCCAATATGTTGGTTTTCTTTTGATTAATGTTTTTCTGAGTATCTTTTCTCATCATTTTACTTTCAAAGTATATATATACACATATATATTTTAAAATAAAAAGTATATATACATATATTTTAAAAATTTATTTTATTTATGTATGCATACAAGAGCTGGGGTGTAGGGCAGATGTGCAGGGCATGAGAAGATTCACCAGAAACAGAGTGGGGAGCAGAACAGGCAGACCTATTGAAATACACTGCTGAGGGGAGCAGTGGGCAAGACAGGAGAGGTCTGCTGCACCATGTGCCTTGCTCCAGGCCAGGAATTGAACTTAGCCAGTAGTGGTGAGAGTGCTGAGACTTAACCCTTACAACACCAGGGAGGCCCTCAAAGTATATATATTTTATATTTTTACATATGTCTTTTGTATATTTCAGTGAGAATTGACTGTGATATGCTACAGTAAAGAGAAGTTCTAATATTTCAACAATTTAAACAACAAAAAAAAAAATCATTCTGTCAGCTGCATGCCCCTCAAAGTCCTACAGGAAGTTCTGCTCCACTTTGTCCTTACTTGGGGCCTGGGGCATTATATTTGCTGCAGCATCACTGGTGCTTATAACAGAAGAAATGTAAATGTGATATATCATGCACTGAATATCATCATATCCATCCCAGTCTTTCATAAAATTGGTCACAATAAATTCTATAGTCACACCTCACTCTGAGGGAGCAGGCAGGTGAAATCCAATCAGAGTCCAGAATGAGAAAAAGAAATACAAACATCAATAAGAACTGTGACAGATATTTGAACTGTTAAAATAAAATTCAATTTGAGAATTTGTATTAATTGATTTACAATGAATATTGATACATTGAATTATTCAGTTATCTTGCTTTTATTTTCTTACATATTTATTTCCCTCTCAACTATTGGGGTAAAAAAAACTTTGTTTCTACTTCTACATGCTTATATTAAAATTGTAAAAGGTATACTTAGTGCAGCAAATCAATGTTTCTACTTTGTATCAAACATTAAAAGGAATTCAAAACATATTAGTTCTATGGGACATCACTCATATAATTGTATTATTCTCTAGAATTTTCATTCTACCTTTTTTATGTCTTTTTAAAATAGTCTTGAAATTTCATTTATTTATTTATTTATTTATTTATTTACTTATTTATTTACTTATTTATTTATTTTGTGGGACCCTCGCCGGCGGCCAGAGAATGAACCTGCACTGAAGAGGCTGCGGGCAGCCTCGCAGCCCAGCGCTCAACTGATGCGCCACCAGGGGAGGTCCTTTGAAAATATTTTTAACAGTGTTTTATAAACCTATCTCACATTTTAACAATCATTTGTTCCCCCATTGCTTTTTTCATACTATTTCTCATTACAGATTCATTTGTGTTCTTTTGAAAATATTCTAAGGGCATCCCTGGTGGCACAGCGGGTTGAGCACAGCACTGTGAAGATGTCCACAGCCTCTGCAGTGCAGGTTTGATTCCTGGCTGGCCAGGGAGATATCCACATGGCACAGCAGACCTCTCCTGTCTCTCCTGCTCCCCTCAGCAGTGTCTTTGGTCTGTCTGCCTGTTCTGCTCCCCGCTCTGTCTCTGGTGAATTCTCTCACCCTCCCACGCCTCTGGCCTATACCCCACTCTTGCATAAATAAAATAAATCTTTTAAAAAAAGAAAATAAAAACATATTCTAAAATGATTATTTTATCAAGCATATTTAAAAAATATATACCAACATTTGTTGTTGCTAGTTTTTTTTAATATGTGCCATTCTCACTGGTGTAAGATGGTATCTCATTATAGCTTTGATTTGCATTTCCCTGATTACAAGTGATGTTGAACATTTTTTCATATGCCTGTTGGCCATTTGCATTTCCTCTTTTGAGAAGTTTCTTTTTAGCTCTTCTGCCCATTTTTTGACTGGATTATTTTCTGTGTTTTTGTTGAGTCTCATCAGCTCTTTGTCAATTTCTGTGATCAGTCTTTTATCAATAGTATTGTGTGCAAAAAACTAGCAACAACAAATGTTGGTGAGGATGTGGAGAAAAACGAACTCTCCTGCACTGCTGGCGGGAGTGCAAACTGGTCCAACCACTATGGAAAGCTGTGTGGAGATTCCTCAACCTACTAAAGATAGAGCTTCCATAGGATCCAGCAATTCCACTCCTAGGTATTTACCCAAAGGACACAGAAACATTAATTCCAAAGGGCACCTGCACCCTATGTTTATAGCAGCACTATTTACAATAGCTAAGCTTTGGAAACAACCCAAATGCCCAAAAATAGATGACTGGATCAAGAAGATGTTTCATATACACAATGGAATATTACTCAGCAACCAAAAAAAGATAAACACATGCAATTTGCAGCAACATGGATGGAGCTAGAAGAGATCATGCTCAGCAAAATATGCCAGAAAGAAAAAGAAAAATACCAGATGGTCTCACTCATAGCAGGAATCTAGAAAACCTAAATAAGGGACCAGGAAAAATAATAACTATAAGAAAGAAAATATCAAAATCAACAAACAACTATAAACCAGAGACACACTATGAAAGGGGGGTGGGGAAAGGAGAGATAGGGGTCAAAATAAGGGGGGTGCAATTGTATGGGGAATATAAAAATAAATAAATTTTAAAAAACATCAACTTATGGCCAATCAATGGTCTAGCATATAAAAATTAGCCCTGAAACTTCTGAAAAAAATATATATGTATGTACCAGTCATTGTCTAGAAATGTCTTTATTTTGTTCTCTTTCTTAAGTATATATACGTATGTATGCATACATATATATACATATATATGACAGTTTAACATGTGCATGAATCCACATGTGCCAACACTGTATTTTACACTGTCCATTATTAGTCTTTTCCACCACAATGAAGCAGATTTCATTTCCATTTCACAGACCAGAAAAGGAAGTTTGGGGAGGTTAGGTCTCTTGAAAATGGGTTTACAGCTAAGAGTGGAAGAAGCTTATGAGTCATTGTGCCCCAGAGTTTACATAATTAATCAATCCCCCCACCCCCATGTGATGTCATCTTTATTCTAGGTCTCTGAACGGGTGCCACGTACATGGATCTCCAAGTGCCTCCTGGAATTGTTATAGGGATCCCAGATCCCTGAAACTGTATTTAGAGTTGTGTGTCTACTCACTTATCTAAAGCAACACTGAAGAAAATGCCCAGACATTTCTTTTCTTCTCTGCTCAGCACTAATGGGCCCTAGCAAAGCCAGTTCACTTGGGTAAAATGTTTCAACTCTAATTCATGAGAAGAAACCAGCCTCTACCACTGTCTCCTTAAATTCCTTAAATTTGTTTACCTGCATCTCATACTCCCTATTTTCTTTCCCTCTATCCCCTGTGTCCCCTAGTCCCTTTTCTTGGCCCTGCCTTCTTAACCTCAAGAGTCCTAAAGATGTTTATTAATGTCCACTACTTTTAAAAAGTGTCCTAAATTATCAAATTATCTAATATGTAAAAGCCTACTATTTGTCTTTCATTGTCCTGAACTATTTTGTTGTACAGTTATCTCAAATCTTCTCTAGTTTGTTGAAAAATGCCTGCATGTCACATTTTTCATGGCTGTATTATATTCTATGGTGTGCATATACCAAATCTGGATCCAAACATCTGTTGATGGGCATTTAAGCTGCTTACATGTCTTAGGTATTATAAATAACACTGCTATTATCATTGTGGAACATACGGGTTTTTTTTGTTGTTGATGGTTACATGTTCTGTGGGTAGATGTCCAAGAGTGGGATTGACACATCAAATGTTATTTCCATTTTTTTAAGATAAATCCAGATTATTTTCCACAATGATTGTACCAGTTCACATTCCTCCAATAGTGTAATAGCATTCCTTTTTTTCCTTCATCCTCTCTAACACTTATTTTTGGAGATCTTTTTATAGTGTGTGCCATTCTCACACACACTATAGTAGTATCTTATTATAGTTTTAATCTGAATCTCTCTTATTAGAAGTGACAAGATAGTTTCATATGTATTTTGGCCTTCTGGATATCCTTTTTAGTGAATTTGGTGTTCATATATGCTGCCCATTTATTGACTAGGTTATTTGTTTTATTTTTGTTGAATTGTACAATATTTTTATATGTCATGCATATTAATCTCTTATCATTTATTGTATAATATGTGACTATTTTCTCCCATTCTGTAGGCTGTCTTTAAAATCATTTTGTATTTTCTTTTGCTGTATAGAAGTTTTTCAACTTGAAGCAAACTTATTGCTTATTTTTGTTTTTAATTCCTTGCCACAGGGGTTGAGTCACCAAAACTATCTTTTTTGTTGATATCAGAGAATGTATTGCCAATGCTTTTTCTATGTATTTTATTGTTTCAAGTCTTATATCTAAATCTTTAATCCACTTGGAGTTTATATTTGTGTATGGTATTGTGAGTAATCCAGTTTTATATATTTCATTTGCTTCTTTCTGATTTTATTAAAAAGACTATCTTTTCAGGGCCTCCCTGGTGGCGCAGCAGTTGAGCACTGGGTTGCGAGGCTGCCCACAGCCTCTGAAGTGCTGGTTCGATCCCTGGCTGCTCCCCGGCCACCAGAGGAGGGAACCACATGGCGCGCAGACCTCTCCTGCCGCCCGCTGCTCCCCTCAGCAGTGTACTTCGGTCCTTCTGCCTGCTCTGCTCCCCGCTCTGGCTCTGGTGAATTCTCTCACCCTCCCACGCTTCTGACTGTACCCAGTGCTTGTAAAAATAAATAAATAAAATCTTAAAAAAAAAAAAAAAAGGAAGACTTTGTTAAAAAAAAATAAAAAAAATAAAATAAAAAGACTATCTTTTCCCCATCTTTTGGCCATGGATACTTTTTTTATTGATTAGGTGCTGTTATATGTATGGATTTACTTCTGGCCTTTTGATTCTGTTCCAGTGGTCCATGTATCTATTTTTTGTACCAGTTCCATAAAGTTTTTTGATACTATTGCTTTGTAGTAAGGCTTGAAGTCACATAACATATTGTCTTCATTTCTCTCCTTTTTTTTTGGGTGGGGGATTAATTTGTAATGTGATTGTTCTTTTGTTGTACCATATAAATTTCAATATATTTTGTTAAGTTTCTTTGCAAATATCACTGTTATGTTGATGGGGAATGCACTAAATTTGTTTGATTTCAGCCAGGATAGTCATTTGAATTGTATTGATTCTCTGCATCATGAGCATGGAATATTCTTCCATCACCTATTTCACTAAGTCTTTTAATAACATCTTGCATTTCCTATTGTATAGGTCTGTTACCTCCTTTATTAGGTTAATTGTGAGCTATTTAATTATTTTTGAGGCAATAATAAGTGGAGTTATTTTCTTAATTTCTTTTGCTTCTTAATCATTATAAAAGAGCATAGAATTTTTTATGTTGATTTTATAACAGGACATGATGCTGTATTCATTTATTATTTTTAGTTACTTTTTGATGAAGTCTTTAGGATCTTCTATATATAATATCATATCACCTGCAAATCATTATTTCATTTTTATAGTTTTACTTCTTTTTTTCCCACTTGGATTCCCTTTATTCCTTGTGTCTGTCTGCTCGACTTTTTGAAATTTTATTGTGACATGTCTTTGACTGCTTAAACCTCTTCTGCATATTGCTTAACTTCTTTATCTCATTTCAATTACTGTACTATTTCTTGTTACAGTCGGGTAATTTATTGGAATATATATCTCTGTTTATCTAGTCTAGCCTCCAATATGCTCAAATATGTCTAACAGAGCAGTTATTATATGCTTTGAATTTTTAATTTTTTTTCTTTATCATTTTTATTTATTGATTTATTTTTGTAGGAGAACTGGGGTGTAAGCCAGAATTACTGGAAGTGAGAGGATTCATCAGAGACATGCGGGGAGCAGAATATAGGCAGATCAATTAAACTAAACTGCTTAGGGGAGTAGCAGATGAGACAGGAGAAGTCTGCTGCCTCATGTGTGGGTTAGCTTCCTGGTTGGGGATCAAACTCAGGCCTTAGTGGTGATAGCACTGAAACTTAACCACTAGGCCACCAGAAGGTCCCCTATGCTTTGAATTTTTAATTGTTTTTTTTTTTTTTCCTTTGTGGAAATTTGCTCAATGTAGTTATTTTGGTTAATTAGATTTTTTTTTTTTTTTTTTTACCCAGTGGCATGCCATTCATCATGTTTTCAATTCTTTTTAAATAAAATATCTAATAATGTTAGGTGATCTTTTCAAGTTTCTTTTGGGTTGTTCTATCACTTCTAGTTCTTGAGGATGGGATATTAATCCAACTCTTGATTGTATCTGCTGATTTTCCCTTATAAATAAATATTTATATTATTTGCAACATTTTCCCTGCAAGTTCATTTTGACACTTTCCAGATTAGCAACTTTTTTCTTAAATGGTAATTTCTTACTTAGAAAGTAACTCATTGGGGCCTCCCCGGTGGCGCAGCAGTTGAGCGCTAGGTTGCAAAGCTGCCCGCCACCTCTGCAGCGCCGGTTCAATCCCCGGCTGCTCCCTGGCCACCGGAGGTGGGTCCCACATGGCGCGCAGACCTCTCCTGCCGCCCGCTGCTCCCCTCAGCAGTGTACTTCGGTCCTTCTGCCTGCTCTGCTCCTTGCTCTGGCTCTGGTGAATTCTCTCACCCTCCTGCGCTTCTGACTGTACCCAGTGCTTGTATAAATAAATAAATCTTAAAAAAAAAAAAAAGATTTTAAAAAAAGAAAGTAACTCATTGTCTTATTCTAGCAACAAGTAGAGCTATACTACTGGAGACTCACTTCCAATTATAGACATACAAAAATATAGGATAGGCTATAACAACAGAACAGTTTTAAAAACATATCTGAGGGGAAAAAAGGGATTTTTTTCTGTAATTCCCTTTAGCTCTGAATTTCAAAAGTTTTGTGTTTTCAAGTTACCCAAATATTTCATCTCCATGTTGATTTATAAGTTAAAATTTTGTACTAGTTAGTAGGGTAAATTTGACTGTCAACCCTATGGGTGTGGCAGGCTAGAATTTCAATTTTTCAAGAGACTTATGAATTTGTTTTTCTAATTTCTCTTAACCCTGAAAAGAGCAAACTTCCTGCAACTTGTCAGGTTTTTTCTATGAGAGTCTTTTTACAGAATGGGCAGTCCTTCTACCATCAGTGCCAGTCACTCTCCCATGACTCTTGGGACCAAAGACCACTTTCCCATCAGTGAGTTGTCCACCAAGCATAGAACATGTAGCAAAGTCTGAACTACTCCACTTCATATCAGGCTGCTACTGAATTAGCTCTACTCTGACCAGGAGTTCACTTCATTTTGGCAACTGGGATTCCCTTTATCCCCCCACCCCCTCAGTTATCTTTTATATATTTTTATGCTATTACTACATATCCAGGATTTTTTTGTTGTGGCAAAAGATACAATAGTTAAGTGTTCCATGTCATTAGAACCACTAAGTGCTTTATTTTCTATGTAAGAAATCACTACTAAGGAGAAAAAAAATCACCAATCTATACTTACTTTTATGGATGTTTGCTAAAACATTGAATTTTGTTAATGAATAAAATCTGGATCTATATTCATGAATGTATTAAAATAGCATCTACACCTCCCATTAAGAAAAATATTCTCCATAACATCAGTCACTATTTACCTTTTGTGTCTTGATCTGTGGCCATGTTGCTTTAAATCTGTATTTCAGTAATGAAACGTTTCAAAATTAACATATGGAACTGCATTTTTACTAAACTATTTACTTCTCATTTCTTGTCTCAAGGTTTAGTTTAATATTATCCTTCACTTCAGCTACCATACTGTGTAGAAAATGCGTTCTCTTGCAGAGCCAAGGAAATGTAAAACAAAAATGACACACACACATGTCCCAAACGTATCCATCTGTTCATTCACCCTTCTGGAATTTAGGAATTTTTTCATATACTAGTATGGAGACTTTTCCCTGTTAAGGCTCATATATTTGATATTTTGTGGGACCTGGTAAATCCATAACATAGCATGAGATAAGTTCCAGGGAATAAGATAACATTTGTTATTTACAATTCATTCAATCCCCTTGACAATTGAGTGTTATTTTCACTCTAAAAGAAATGGTAAAATGAATGAGAATGAAAATTAAGTGCTGGGAGTTGGCAAAATAGGACCTTTATGTTGGTGAATATTGAACACAGGGAAAATGACAAGTGACAGCCAGTTCAGAGTTATATTTCATGGAAAGGTCCTTCATAGCCAAATATAGACAGAGGGGATTACTGCTCACTGAAATCCTGTTCTGAAATATTTCTTAAGATTTTTTTTAATGATCTTATTTTCCTAAAGCCGAAAGCCCAGAAACCTCACAGCAGTCCGATTCCTTGCACGATTCAAGTCCAGAACTCCTTCAGGTTAACGTTCTCCCCTTCACTTAGGTAAAAGTTGCATTTACTGAATCAACCCCAATTATAGCTTCAGTTGAGGTTGTGAGGTCAGGACAAACCGTCACATCATTCACAGAAGGAAAACATGAGTTTGGAAAATTTGATCTGCTGAATTTGTTTTCCCAAACCTGTGTAAGTAATTTATACAAAATCTACAGATAATGATGTGTTTCTGGTTCTATCTCATAATCATAAAGCCATAAAAACCACATAAAAGTAGATGCTAATATATGAGAAGTTTGGATTTCAAAATACTTTCTTAAGTATAGAACCAAGATTGAGGTGAAGCACTACCTCAAGAACTGGGAAATAATTTTGCCCTTGGAGAGTTACATAATAAATCATCCCACAAGGGAGTAGTGGCAGGAGAGTAAAGTCAACTTAAAGCACCTTAAGTGCCTTAATGTATTTGTGACATGTGGATAAATGAATGGCATGTAAATTGGTGTAAATTTGGCAATTCAAAAATAGCTAAATTTTTAATCATGACTCTAAATCTTGATCATGTAACATCACAGTAGTCCTAAAGAAATACTTACAATTTATGAAGTAATCTTATCAGTGTAATTTATAATGGAAAATAAAAAATAACCAAGGTTTAATGATATTCATGAAAGAATTATTAGTAGTATTCATTAACAAGTACTTGTAATTATTATTGCAAAATAATGTTACAAGGCCTCCCTGGTGTCGCAAGGGGTTAAGTTCCACACTATGAAGCAATCCACAGCCTCTGCAGCATGAGTTCGATCCCCGGCCAGGGAGCAACCCACATGGCACAGCAGACCTCTCCTGGCTCACCCGCTGCTCCCCTCAGCAGTGTACTTCTGTGAATCTGCCTGTTCTGTTCCCCACTCTGTCTCTGTTGAATCTTCTTACCCCCCACATCTCTGGCCTGTACCCCAGCTCTTGTATGAATAAATAAATAAATCTTAAAAAAAACAACAAAATAATGTTACAGAATAGTTAATGCAACACAGGGCAATTAATCAGTTAATGTTTTGTTTCCATTTTTGTCTTCAAGTGCTTCTTTAGACTTTTTAGGTATGGGGAATGAAAACCTATAAAAGGAAATTTAGGGAAACTCATGTTTTTTTGTTTGTTTGTTTTTCAGTCACTCAGCATATAACTTTCAAAACTTAGGACTTTTATTTTTTTAAAGATTTTATTTTATTTATACAAGAGCCGGGGTACGGGCCAGATGCGCAGGAGGGAGAGAAGATTCACCAGAGACAGAGTGGGGAATTAGAAGAGGCAGACTAATGAAATACACTGCTGCGGGGAGCAGCGGGCGAGACAGGAGTGGTCTGCTCACCATGTGAGTTGCTCCAAGGCTGGTGGGGATTGAACCAGCACTGCAGAGGCTGCGGACAGCTTCACAGCGCTGCGCTCAACCTCCTGCGCCACCAGGGAGGTCCATCAAAACTTAGGACTTGGTTTTAAGATAAAATTTGCCCTTTTGCTCTAATGTGCATTCTCCACATGTGAAAGGTCTGGAAATGTTGGTGGTTCTCAGTTCCTCATTCCCTAATCAATTTCCTCACTCTTTTCCCATTTTGTGAAAGGATCCCTTTAATCCTTTCAGGGATCTGGTGGAAGCTAGAGAAAAGAGGCAAGGGAAAGGAGCATAAAAGTTTAACTGATTTTATTAAGGCACAGTGCTCTGAGCACCTGGAGGACACTGAAGTGCTCTTTCTCTGGGTGACCTTTGATGACCTTTCTGGAGGTCCACGCTAGACTGATTTGATTGCATTTGCCTTGACTTTGCCACGTGTTCCTTCTTATCAACCACTCTCCTCACAACACCCAAAGTCCGAGACTCTGTGATTCCCTAGGAAACTCTCTTGGTCACTTTGTCCCCCCTTGAATCTGGGGCCACATCTGGCCATTTGGAAACATCCACCTTTCTTTTCTCTGAGGGGAAGCAGACCCAGCCTAGTGAATCTAGCCCATCTTAGCTTTAAAGATTTTCAAACAAAAGTCAGACATCAATGTGCTATGTCTCTCCGAACTAAGGAGAGAATACATATCAAATTAATTCCGACTGTTTATTGAAACTTCTCTTTTTCTTTTTTTTTTTCTTTTTTATACAAGCACTGGGTACAGTCAGAAGCGCGAGAGGGTGAGAGAATTCACCAGAGTCAGAGCGGGGAGCAGAGCAGGCAGACTGATGAAGTACACTGCTGAGGGGAGCAGCGGGCGGCAGGAAAGGTCTGTGTGCCATGTGGGACCCACACCCAGGAGCCAGGGATCAAACCAGCACTGCAGAGGCTGAGGGCAGCTTGGCAACCCAGTGCTCAACTGCTGCACCACTGGGGAGGCCCTGAAACTTCTTTTTTAACTGAGAACATGTTATAAAATGGGAAGCATTCTACTCCCCATGTTTTTCTTGTTGAGGAAGGGATTCGAACAGCCCTCTAATTGTTTTATTGAGTGAAACTTTTCTAGAACCTTTCCTAATCTCCATTTTGTCCCTTGATATGAAGGAGAGGTCTAAAAATCATGACACTATTTTAAAAAGATCACCTTGGCAATTTCTACCATGTGGAATGTATTGTTGTCAACTCCCTTTGTCTTTGCCATGTATTGTATCTCTATATCTCAATGAAAACTGTCTGCCACATGCAGGGACGTGAACAGCTGTTCACCAATAACTCTGGCCCCTTAGATAAGGCAATGCCAAACCTTTGGGGGAAACTTCATGTATTGAAACGGAATTCCTGAAGTTTAGTTTGTCTTTAGACAACTGAATTGTGAAAAAGATGAAAAAGATGATTTCTTGTGAGAAGTAAAAAGCAGAAATAGAATGGGAGGAGGGAAGAACATGCATGGCTGAGCACATGGCTTATGACCAAAGAATTGTAAGGAAAGGATTTCTAATATTCAGGGGTAATGGTCTTCACATCCTGAAGAGAAGTCAACAATCACTGAAAAATCTTGGTATGGATGATTTGTTGTTATTATCAAATCAAGGAAAGCACCTGACTTCCACATTCGAGTCTATGGCCAAAGGAAAATAAAAGAACAGCTGTAGGCTGAAGTGTGGAGAATGGAATTCAGAAGAAGCAGGAAGTCAGAGTCACAGGTGATTGTTAGAATGTGAGATCCTGGGAAGTTGCCAAAAAATTGAGGAAAGCAATGAAATGAAGGACCAAGTCATCTTATCTAGATAATAAGGAGCAGAGAGACCCAATCCACATCTGGCTTATACATGTAAGTACACATATTAAAATGTCTGGAAGATGTTAACCATGATTATTGGTATAAGGTGGGATTACAAGAGATCACTATTTTCTTCTCCTTTTATTTATTTTTTTTTACTTACATCTTTTCTTAGATTTCTACACTTTTTTTGCAATTAGAAAGAAGCAAATTTGTATTTAAAGGAAAGGTATGAATAAGAATCAGTTGAGTCAAGGAAGCAGGAATCATGGTTCTTACCCTGAATGCCCTTACCAAATAAAAAATAACAAATAATACATTTCAAAACTTATTTCCCTGGAAACTAAGAAAACTAGAGAGCACAATTGAACTGTAGCATTCAATAAGGAAAATGCTCCCTTTTAGTCCCTTTGCATCACATACCACCTTTCCCAGGAGATCCTTGTGACTTTTGTCCCCTAGAAACAGCACTGGGCATAATAATGAGACTAGTCCTTGGGTCCCTGTCTGTCAATTGCTCTCTGATTTTCAGAGAAACTTCTTCCATCTCAGAGTGATCAACATTCCCCCATTGACACATCCCTGGGGGATGGCTGGGCACGTGCCTCCCTGGTGGACTCCAAGGAACCAATCTCACACTCCTTTTCCAGCTCCTGAGTTCTTCATTCAAAGAAAGACATCAGGTTTAGCCTGTTTAGTCAATAATGTGCTGTCAGTTCACCCTTTTGTACTGCTCTCCACCAGCCAGTAAGAAGGAAAATTACACAGATTAATTTTGTCACTTAATCCACCCAATAATCTCTCAAAACAAGGCTTGTTATTTGCCTCTTTTCATAAAATATTTAAGCTTAGGTTCAAATGGGATAACTAGCCCACAGACATTGGGAGGTAACAAGAACAAAACTTTATTTTTCTAGTCTCGAGGTGACTATCTATTTTTCAAAATAAGACTGGAAAAGCATATGTTCTTTCTTCTCTATGAATAGCTGAAAGAAATCAAAATTATTTAACTTAGCACTTTTGATTGTTGCATTATCTAAAATGTATTTAAAGAATCTTTAGTTCCACATGAAGTTAATAAATAATAGGCAAGGAAGGAAAAAATAAAAATGAAAACAAAAAGAGGTCAAAGTTGCAAAGTGTAATACATTAAACCAAGTAAGATAAATGCATTGATTGTGGGAGTTCTCAGACTTTTCAACATGATATGTACAGCTCCAGAATTGTGCCCCAGGAAACTGTATTACCCTACCTAAGGTGAACATTGGGGAAGTTTTGAAATGGGAAATACATTTTTTCATGTCATGACATCTTTCTTGGTTAACATTATTACCAATACTATAACCATTTGGTGAAATGTTCAAATATATATGACAGACTCTGTAGGCAAACCTTTTTAGAGAAAATGAAAAGGGAAAACTATTTTATTGAAAATAAGTTTTCAAACAGTATTTTTTGAAAACTATTTGAAAATAGTTTTTTTAAGAAATCATTTGTAAGAGTTTGTGATATGTAGGGCCTCCCCTAGTGGCGCAGGCAGTTGAGCACAGTGCTGTGAGGCTGTCTTCAACATCTGTAGCGCGGGTTCTATCCTGGCCAGCTGGCAAGAATCCCACATGGCACAGCAGACCTCTCCTGTCTCGCCCTCTGCTCCCCTCAGCAGTGTATTTCAGTCAGTCTGCCTGTTCTGTTCCCCGCTCTGTCTCTGGTGAATCCTCTCACCCTCCTTCACGGCTGACCTGTATCCTGGTTCTTGTATGTATGAATAAATAAATCTTTAAAAAAAAAAAGAGTTTGTGATATGTAAATTCCAGAACTAATGATTCTAGTAAAAAATGGATGAGGTGCCTTCTAGATTTTGTGAGTGTCTGTGTATATTTGTGTGCATTTGTGTGCCTAAATATTGTGTAAACGTTTTAACACAGGGGACATAACAGCTTTTAATTTTTAAAATAGTTGTCATCTTTTTTTAAAAAAGATTTATTTATGCATGCAAGAACTGGGGTATGGGCCAGAGGTGCAGGGGGTGAGAGGAGTCACCAGAGACAGAGAGGAGAACAGAACAGGCAGATTGACTGAAATACACTGCTAAAGGGAGCCGCAGGTGAGACAGGAGAGGTCTGCTGCGCCATGTGAGCAGCTCCCTGGCCAGCCTGGCTTCATAGTGCTGTCCTTAACCCCTTGCACCACCAGGGAGACTCCAGTTGTCAACTTATTTTGTCCATGTTCTTAGAGAAATATGAAACTGGATAATAAAAAGGTGATACAAAAATTGTTCTTGAGACATGATCACTTTGAGATGAGGCATGGTAAAGGGAACAGATATAAAGGGAAAGATAAGTGCAAGAGGAAGATCAGAGTAGTAATTTCTCAGTAGAAAAAGTGGTTTTCATGGCCATGGTGAGAACACAGGAGTAATAGTGTTTCTTGACTCTCATTTTTAATTTTTAATTTAAAATAAATTACTAATTTTAAAATAGTTTTAGATTCACTAAGAGGTTTAGATTTTAAGGAGAGTTGCCATGTACCAGACCAATTTCTATTATAAACATCTTAGACTACAATGATACATTTGTCACCATTAATTAATGAATATTGACTTATTGTTAATAATAAGAGTCTACACTATACTCAAATTTCCTTACTATCTAATTAGTCTCCTTTTCCTGTTTCAAGATCCCGTGCTGGATACCACTTAAATTGTCCTATCTCCTTGGACTTCTCTTGACTAAGACAACTCCTTAGATATTCCTTGTTTTTGATAACTTTGACAACTTTGAAGAGTACTGGTCATGCATTTTGTAGAATGTCCCTCCTTTGGGATTTGTATGATAGTTTTCTCATGATTCAATGGTGATTAAGATTTTGAGAGAAGAAAACTGGATAGATAAAATACTGTCCTCATCTTGAAATCTGCCAAAGACAACTATGTGTGCACCAAAACCTGCTTTTATCTTTACCTGAGCACACAGCTGAATTACATTTTTTAACTCCCGGCATTTAGTAAGGCCATAAAGTTTTGGCCATAACAAACCTCTCATGGATTTTCCACATTACTTTCTCATTCCTCACCAGTTTAACTAATACAAAGGCTTCTGTGGAGTACTCTGAGACCCCAAGAAATGGCAGAAAAGATAGAAGAAAGGATCCTAGGTCAATGAGTGACTTTGTGGAACCGAGCCTCAAGAGACCTGCAGTGCACTATGATGTGAATGAAAAATTAACCTTTATTTCGCCATGCCCCTGGTTTGGGCATTGTAAGGAAAATATATAAATCTTCCCTAAATAATACAGAAATGATCTCTAAAATCTATGCTGGCTACAAGGCTGAGGAAATTTAGGTGGTTTTTTTTTGTTTTTTTTTTTTTTTTTTTTTTTGTAAGAGTAGCTTTCCCTTTATCTATTTGGCCACTTAAGATGTTTTTAAAAAAATATGTCAGTACTCTCAAAATAAGGAGAACCAATTTTCTGAGTACATTCTCTTTTAAAAGTACTTTACAGACTGGAAAGACTACTTGAAACAGCAGACCTCCAAATCATTTGTGATACTCTGTTCCAACTGAATGCAAAATCTATGCTGACAAGGGGTTGTTCCTGACTCTGTCCCACCTAGCACAGTCCCACCCTCATTTCCGCATATACATACATGCGATACCCAATAGAGGAACATTTGTGGTGAATACACAAAATGTTGGCACTCAAGGGAGGAAGCAGGAAGAATATTTGGAGATATATGGTAATGGATTCTTGGGTTAAAGCAGACAAATCTAGAAAGAAAGTCACTTTGTGTTTTCCCATACTGGATGATCACATTGCATCTTCCATGTCTCAGCTAGGTCATCCTCTGAAAATCTCCCACAGGAATTCCCATGGACAATGCTGTTACCTTCTTACAGTTAAAGAGAAATGACCTGATGTCACTATCCTCTGAAGGATTGAAACTGAAACATTCATTCATTTCTACTGAATTCTCCAAACCTGTGTATCACCTGAGGAGCACTTTCAAAGTTTTTGAATCACAAAGTTTGAAATAAGACCTGAGAATCTACATTTTAAAGATATTGCAAGAGGTAATGATTAACCAGGTTCAAAACCGTGCTCACCACTTTGAGTAATAGTCTACTCTTACTTAATTAAATCAATCACTAGAAGTTAGCATGTGTACACAGGCACACACACACAAGCACCATCAAACAGACACAAAATAAAAAAGCCTCTGTTCAATCTTCTATTAATTAATTTTCTTTTTAAGAAAATTAAGAACCTTCAGGCCTCCCTGGTGACACAAGGAGTTAAGCACAGCACTGTGAAGCTGTCCACAGCCTCTATAGCAGAGTTTGATCCCCGGTTGGCCAGGGAGATACCCATAGGGCACAGCAGACCTCTCCTGTCTCACCAGCTGCTCCCCCATCCCCCACAGCAGTGTATTTCAGTCAGTCTGCCTGTTCTGCTTCCCACTCTGTCTTTGTTGAAACCTCTCACCCCACCCACCCACACACCTCTGGCCTGTACCCCAGTTCTTGTATACATAAATAAATAAATCTTTAAAAAAGAAAGAAAATTGAGAACCTCATAATTGAACTCTACCTCTGTTGCACTGTTCCCCTTTTCATTCCTGATTCTTTCAAAGACCATCAGACTATTGTAGAGGAAACATCTTTATTGTTAGTAATTTATATCCATATCTCATGCCTACAATTGCATTTCACCTTTAATTAAAAAGGTTCTGTCTGCATAATGCTTCTTTTTTGTTTGTTTTAAACATATAATGTTCTGTACTTTATTGGAAAATGAATAGATTTCCAGGATGTGCTACATACCAACTAATCATATGCTGTACACTCTCATCTGACTATTCTCAAATTCTCAATTGTCTGCTATATTCCTCCATCTACCAGTAAGATTGATTTACTAATAACAAGAAAAAAGGCAGTCAGAAAGTTTAATAAAAAACTATTAGGGATTCTGTGCCACCATGAAATTCTCCCTGGTTTCTTTTTTTCTTGTTTAATAAACCATCTCCTTACTAATCAGTTCAAACTGATTCCTTGCATTAATGCCAAGTTTGCATTTCCCTCAGTGGTCATCAACTCTAGCCTGGCAATCACATCCTCGAGTTTTCTCAATAGCTTGGAAAACACAGGAACTCAGTGGGAAAGGCTTGGGTCCTTATATAGTTTTCAGCTCCCTTTACCAATACTTATTATGGTTTTCCACTTTGAAAATTTTGCCAATTGGGAGGGGGCGGAGCAACATGGCGGCGAGGAGACGCTGCGAGTAAGATCTCCCATTAAAAAAAGTGAATAGGGAGGAAAAGCGGCAGGTCCCAGTGAGAAGTGGGACACGGAAGATAAACGGGTGACGCCAGCGAACTGCCCAAAGAAGAAAGTGGCCATAAAAGAGGACCAGAAGGGAGGGAAGCGCAGAACCCTGCTCCCCTCCCCCGCCCACAGAGGCGGCACTCTCCGACCGGCAGAGAGGAGGAAACAACAAACCAAAACGGCCCACAAGAACAAACGACACAGCAAGCGGAAAGGAACTATTGCAGCCACCACACCCCGTGAACGGGAGCTGAGGCGAACCCTGCAGGATTCGCCGCGGCGGTGAGCGAACGGCTCCGGGCGCCATTAGAGAAGAACAAAGACCCCGGGAGACGCGCACACAGCCCGGGCTGCCGGTAAGCTGGCGCGGGAACACGGCGCGCTCGGGGAGCTTGAAAAGCAAGTGCAGACCTGGATCGCGGCTGCCCAGGTCCCCGCGCCTGCGACCTAGGCTTGCGGGGAGACGACCTAGGCTTGCGGGGAGACGCGCGGAGGTCCTCACTGAGGTGAAGGTCCCTCCCTGAGTGAGCAGGAACCAGGCGCCCAGGCACGGGAGCTGCGCAAAAGGCGCCATTCCCGCGCCACTGAACTGGGCTACAGCCCGCGTCCTGGAACTGAGGGCTTTGAACTGAGACCCGGGCACGAAAATTCGGGGCGTGGGTTCTCCACGACGGTGGGGCACAAGGCAGACACAGCACCCCAAAGCTGTTGAGGTGTACCCTACCATTCCCGCTCTGTTCTCTGTCCCACGGGGTGGGGGGAGGCGAAAAACAGCCCCCCAAGGACAATAGGAGAGATCTCTGGCGCCACCTAGCGACCAGGAAAAAAAAAGTCACTAACACCCTATAAAACAGGACATTTCTTAAGACTGCTTGAAAAGGGCAGAAGGTTTCTGGAGGACCCAGTGGCCAGCCGGGAAGTTATTCCACGCCAGGCCCCTTCCGACCAGCAGTCTGAGCCCACAGAGGGAGCAGGCACCCACGTCCGGGGCAGACCGGGTGCGCAGAAGAGTGTGCCTGAAACCGGAGGCGCAGGGACTGCATCCCGCTTCGCCATTTGAGAACAGGGACATTTCTTCAGTAAAAACTGCCTAAAACCAGCAGAAAGCTCCCCCAGAAGACAGAGATGGCTCCTGGAAGAGCCAGAGGGGAGCGGAGAAGTTCACCCAAGATGTCAGTCAGTCCGAGCAACACAGTGTCCCAACGCATACGACAAATTAGAAAACAGACAGTAGGGAGTAGAAGAACCACACGCAACCTAAAAACTCCTCAGGAAAGAAGCACACCACAAAAAGAAAACCACTCCCCAGATTGCAACGACAGCAACTTGGAAGAACTTCTGAGCCTTCCAGAAAGAGAATTTAAAATTGCCATGATTAAAAAAGTGATAGATCAGAAGAAGGAAATTGAGTCCCTAAAGAGGGAAGTAAGAGAAATGCAGGAGATCAAAGAATTAATGGAGGAACTAAAGAACTCTGGGAAAAGCAATGAAAGCAGAATAGATGAAATGGAAGAACGAATAAGTAATCTTGAAGACACAGAAATAAAAAGAACCAAAACAGAAAAGGAAAGAGAAGTACGAAGGAAAAGAATGAAGAAAGACTTCGGGAACTATCTGACTCCATGAGGAAAGGAAATATAAGAGTTATAGGAATTCCAGAAGGAGAGGAGAGAGATGTAGGAACAGAGAAAATATTCATGGATATAATTGAAGAGAACTTCCCAAATGAGAAGAAGGAGCTGAAAATTGATATACAAGAAGCAAGAAGAACACCAAACTTCCACGACGAAAGGAAAAACACAGCAAGACACATAATAGTAAAGCTCCCAAGAATCCAGGACAAGGAAAAATAATGAAGCTGACAAGAGGAAGAAACAGATAACATTCAAAGGAAAACCAATCAGGCTGACATCAGACTTCTCTGAAGAAAACACTACGGGCAAGGAGAGAGTGGAGGGACATAGTCAACAGACTCCAAGAAAACAGATGCCAACCAAGAATACTCTATCCCGCAAAGCTCTCTTTCCTCCATGAAGAAAGAATATGGACCTTCCCAGACAAAGAGAAACTCCGGAATTTCATTGCGACTAAACCCCCACTCCAAAAAATACTACAAGGAATCCTAAAGCCAGAACCTCAGAGGGACGAATAACAACGAAAGAAAGACCAAAAAAAAAAAAGTTATTAAAAGAATAAATAAATAAAATCAAAGGAAAGACAAACATAATGGCAAATACAGATGCTAACATATCAATATTAACTCTAAATGTAAATGGACTAAACTCTTCAATAAAAAGACACAGAGTTGCAGCCTGGATTAAGAAACAAACCCAACCTTTTGCTGTCTCCAGGAAACACATTTAGCTACAAAAGATAAAAATAGGCTCAAAGTCAAAGGATGGAAAACAATCCTACAAGCAAATGGGCCAAAAAAGAAAGCAGGAACAGCTATACTTATATCAGATAAAACAGACTTCAAACTCAAAAAAATAAAAAGAGACCCCAATGGTCACTACATTATGATTAAGGGGACAATACTTCAAGAAGAAATAACACTCATTAACATATACTCACCAAACGAAAGAGCACCAAAATATATCAGACAACTGTTGTCCTCTCTGAAAACAGACATCAGAGAAAACACATATGTAGTGGGAGACTTCAACACACCACTATCAACAATGGATAGATCAACAAGACAAAAAATAAGTAAAGAAACTAAAGCTCTAAATAAGGACCTAGAGCATTTGGGCTTAACAGACATCTATAGAACACTAAACCCAAAAAAAACGGAGTACACATTTTTCTCAAGCGCACACGGATCATTCTCCAGGATCGATCACATACTGGGGCACAAGACAAACATCAACAGATACACCAAGATTGAAATCATACCAACCATCTTTTCTGACCACGAAGGCATCAAACTAGAAATAAATCATAAAAAGAAGGCAAGGAACTATCCTACCTCATGGAGACTAAAAGCCACACTACTGGAAGACCACTGGACTAACGAGGAGATCAAAGAAGAAATTAAAAAATTCTTTGAATTGAATGACAAGGAGGACACCAATATCCTAAATGTATGGGATGCAGCAAAAGCAGTAATAAGAGGAAAATATATAGCAATAGAAGCTCACATCAAAAAACAAGAAAGAACTCAAAGAAACAACCTAATCTCGAAGCTCAAAGATCTAGAAAAAGAACAACAAAAAACCCCAGAACCAGTAGAAGAAAGAAATAATAAAACCAAAGCAGAAATAAATGAAATTGAAACTAAAAAAACAATCCAAAAGATCAATGAAACCAAGAGCTGGTTCTTTGAAAAAATAAATAAAATAGACAAACCCCTAGCCAGGCTCACAAAGGAAAAAAGGGAGAAAGCACAAATACACAGGATCATAAATGAAAGAGGAGTAATCACAACGGACACAGCAGAAATCAAAAGAATAATCAGTAACTACTATGAACAGTTATATGGAAACAAGTTCAACAATCTAGAGGAGATGGACAAATTCCTACAACTCTACAATCACCCAAAGCTAGATAAAGAAGAAATAGAACACCTAAACAGACCAATTACAAGCAGTGAAATTGAAATGGTAATTAAAACCTCCCCAAAAACAAAAGCCCAGGACCTGATGGATTTACAAATGAATTCTACCAAACATTCAGAGACGAATTAGTGCCTATCCTTCACAAACTCTTCCAAAAAATTGAGAAGGAAGGGACAATACCAAACACGTTCTATGAAGCCAATATTACACTAATACCAAAACCGAATAAGGACAACACAAAAAAGGAAAACTATAGGCCAATCTCCCTAATGAACACTGATGCAAAAATCCTCAATAAAATTTTAGCTATCAGAATCCAACAATGTATCCATAAGATAATTCACCACGACCAAGTTGGATTCATTCCAGGGGCACAAGGATGGTTTAACATCCGAAAATCAATCAACGTTATCCAACACATCAACAAAAAGAAATATAAAAACCATATGATAATATCAATAGATGCTGAGAAAGCTTTCGACAAAGTGCAACACCCATTCATGATAAAAGCCCTTGAAATTCTTGGGATACAAGGAACATACCTCAACATCATAAAGGCCATCTATGACAAGCCAACAGCCAGTATCATTCTCAATGGTGAAAAGCTGAAAGCAATTCCATTAAGATCTGGAACAAGACAAGGATGTCCACTCTCACCACTGCTTTTCAATATAATACTGGAAGTCCTAGCCAGAGCAATAAGACAAGAGAAAGACATACAAGGAATCCAAATAGGAAAAGAAGAAGTCAAACTATCACTATTTGCAGACGATATGATAATATACATAGAGAACCCCAAAATCTCCACAGAAAAACTAATTCAACTCATCAATCAATTCAGTAAAGTGGCAGGATACAAAATCAACACGCAAAAGTCAGTAGCCTTCCTATACACAAACAATAAATCTGAAGAAGAAGAAATCAAAAAAACCACCCCTTTTATTATCGAAACAAAAAAAATCAAATATTTGGGAATAAATCTAACAAAAGAGGTAAAGGACCTATACAAAGAAAACTATAAAACACTGTTAAAAGAAATAGAAGAAGACACAAAGAAATGGAAAGACATCCCCTGCTCATGGATTGGAAGAATAAACATTATTAAAATGGCCATCCTACCAAAAGCAATATATAGATTCAATGCTATTCCAATCAAAATCTCAATGGCATTCTTCAAAGAAATAGAACAATTATTGATGAAATTCATATGGAATCACCAAAAACCCCGAATAGCCAAAGCTCTCCTGAAAAAAAAAGAAGGAAATGGAGGCATCACACTCCCAGACTTCAAACTCTACTACAAAGCCATAATCATCAAAACTGCATGGTATTGGAACAAGAACAGACATACAGACCAATGGAATCGAATAGAAAATCCAGAAATAAACCCACAGATTTATGGTCAACTAATCTTTGACAAAGGAGCAAAGACTATGCATTGGAGCAAAGAAAGTTTGTTCAATAAATGGTGCTGGGAAAACTGGGTCGCTACATGCAAAAGAATGAAGCTTGACCACTACCTCACACCATACACAAAAATCAACTCAAAATGGATTAAAGAACTAGACATAAGACCTGAAACCATAAAATACATAGAAGGAAATATAGGCGAAACACTACGGGATTTGCACATCAAAGACATCTTTACAAGACACATCACCCAAAGCAGTGATAGTGAAGAGAAAGATAAACAGCTGGGACTACATCAAATTAAAGAGCTTCTGCACAGCAAAAGAGACAATAACAAAAACAAAGAGAAACCCCACCAACTGGGAGAACATTTTTGCACCCAACACTAATGATAAAGGACTGATCACAAAAATCTGCAAAGAGCTGATGAGACTCAGCAACAACAAAGAAAATAATCCAGTCAAAAAATGGGCAGAAGAGCTAAAAAGAAACTTCTCTGAAGAGGAAATGCAAATGGCCAACAGACATATGAAAAAATGTTCAACATCACTTGTAATCAGGGAAATGCAAATCAAAACTACCATGAGATACCATCTCACACCAGTGAGAATGGCACATATTAAAAAACTAGCAACAACAAATGTTGGCGAGGATGTGGAGAAAAGGAACTCTTGTGCACTGTTGGTGGGAGTGCAAACTGGTCCAACCACTATGGAGAGCTGTGTGGAGATTTCTGGACCTACTAAACATAGGGCTTCCATATGATCCAGCAATTCCACTCCTAGGTATTTACCCAAAGGACACAGAAACATCAATTCCAAAGAGCACCTGCACTCCTATGTTTATAGCAGCACTGTTTACAATAGCTAAGCTTTGGAAACAACCCAAATGCCCAAAATAGATGACTGGATCAAGAAGATGTGGTACATATATACCATGGAATATTACTCAGCATTCAAAAAGATAAACACATGCAATTTGCAGCAACATGGATGGCACTGGAAGGGATCATGCTCAGCGAAAATAAGCAAAAAGAAAAAGAAAAATACCGAATGGTCTCACTCATAGCAGGAATCTAGAAAACTTAAATAAGGGACCAGGAAAATAATAAAGAAAGTGAAAATCAAAATCAACAAAAACTATGAACCAGAGACACTTTTTGGGGGGGTGGGGGAGCGGGAGGGAAGGATTGGGGTCAGAATGGGGCGTTTGCAATTGTATGGGGGAATATAAAATAAAATTTAATATTAAAAAAAAAAAAAAAAAAAAAAAAAAAAAGAAAATTTTGCCAATTGACTGAAAGATGAAAGTAAAAGGAAAACCTGTCTCATTACTCACATATGACAAAAGATTAGAGGGATGTAGTGCATTGGTGAAGGAAATTCTACGGGGACTACACCTGATGGGGTGAAGGGAAGCAAATATTGTTTAAAAATGAACAATGATGTAAAAAACTTAAAAAATTAAAAATTAAAAAAAGAAAAAAGATTAGATTGGAGGGATGAATGAATTGTGAAAATACTTAAATTTGATATTTTTATTTATTTTTTATTTTACTTCTTTTTTATTTTTTTTATTTTTATATTCCCCATACAATTGCAACCCCCTTATTTTGACTCCAATCCCTCGTTTTCCCACCCTCCCACCATAGTATGTCTCTGGTTCATAGTTGTTTGCTGGTTTTGATTTTTTCTTTCATATAGTTATTCTTTATCTTGGTCCCTTATTTAGGTTTTCTAGATTCCTGCTATGAGTGAGACCATCTGGTATTTTTTGTTTTCTTTCTGGCTTATTTTGCTGAGCATGATCACTTCCAGCTCCATCTAAGGTGCTGCAAATTGCATGTGTTTATCTTTTTTGAATGCTGAGTAATATTCCATGGTGTATATGTACCACATCTTCTTGATCCACTCATCTATTTTTGGGCATTTGGGTTGTTTCCATAGCTTAGCTATTGTGAATTGTGCTGCTATAAACATAGGAGTGCAGGTGCCCTTTGGAATTAATGTTTCTGTGTCCTTTGGGTAAATACCTAGGAGTGGAATTGCTGGATCATGTGGAAGCTCTATCTTTAGTAGGTTGAGGAATCTCCACACAGCTTTCCATAGTGGTTGGACCAGTTTTCACTCCCACCAGCACCGCAGGAGAGTTCCTTTTTCTCCACATCTTCACCAACATTTGTTGTTGCTAGCTTTTTTTTTTAATATGTGCCATTCTCACTGGTGTAAGATGATATATCATTATAGTTTTGATTTGCATTTCCCTGATTACAAGTATGTTGAACATTTTTTCATATGCCTGTTAAAATTTCAATGTCATTCTTCAAAGAAATAGAAAAAATATTGATGAAATTCATATGGAGCCACCAAAAACCCCGAATAGTCAAAACCCTCCTGAAAAAAAGAGAAGGGAATGGAGGCATCACTTTCCCAGATTTCAAACTATACTACAAAGTCATAATAATCAAAACTGCATGGTATTGGAACAAGAACAGACACACAGACCAATGGAACCAAATAGAAAACCCAGAAATAAACCCACAGATTTATGGTCAACTAATCTTTCACAAAGGAGCAAAGAATACGCACTGGAGCAAAGAAATTTTGTTCAATAAATGGTGCTGGGGAAACTGGGTCACTACATGCAAAAGAATGAAGCTTGACTACTACCTCACACCCTGCACAAAAAGCAACTCAAAATGGATTAAAGAACTAGACATAAGACCTGAAACCATAAAATATATAGAAGAAAATATAGGTGAAAAACTACATGGCATGCACCTCAAAGACATCTTTACAGACACATCACCCAAAGGAGTGATAGTGAAGGCAAAGATAAACAGCTGGGACTACATCAAATTAAAGAGCTTCTATACAGCAAAAGAGACAATAACCAAAACAAAGAGAAACCCCACTGACTGGGAGAAAATTTTTGCACACAACACTAATGATAAAGGACTGATCACAAAAATCTACAAATAGCTGATGAGACTCAACAAAAACAAAGAAAATAATCCAGTCAAAAAATGGTCAGAAGAGCTAAAAAGAAACTTCTCCAAAGAAGAAATGCAAATGGCCAGCAGGCATATGAAAAAATGTTTATTTATTTTTAATTGAGATAATATTTGGATACCCCCATCTGGTATTATCACTACAGTGTACTCTCCACCAAATCACCCATTTTCCACTACCACAGACAATTGTGCTTCCTTCCCTCTTTGTTCTGACTGCCTCCACCCCAACTCCCTTGCTTGGTGCTTCAGTTCTACAGTCAGCTATCAAGGGTTAGATTTTAAGCTTGTCTTTATCTGACTGTTAGTTTAGTTTAGTTATTTATATCCCACATATTAGTGACAGTAACTAATATATGTAAAGATCAAACTTTTATTAAAGGGACACTCCATCAAAATATTTGGCATATTAAATATTTGTCACTTCAAATACAGTCATGTGTGTGTGCACACACACAAATGTACTCATATTTAGCCACTTAAATTTTTTTGTGAATATTTAAATTCATCGGAGGGTGAAGAGATAATGGAAATGGATCGCACACACCTTTCATCCATTTTGCCCCAATGACTCCCTGTTATGTAATAATATTTAAACCGGGAAGTCAACATTGGTACATGCATTATTATACACACTTTATAAAATCTTATTATCTGCTTCTTCAGCAGTGTCCTTCTCAGAAGCCAAAACTGACTCACTGACTTTCACCAAGTCATAAAGTTACAACTGTCCCCATGGTGATGCCAGGTTGGTAGATTCAGTCAAATGTTTTTTTGTTTTTTGTTTTCCCAATTGTATTATGAGTCCCCAGATAAAATTTCCCAAATAAAAAATTCATTAAGCTTATATCACATGATGTACGTTCCAGTTATCTGTTGCTCTATAAGAAAACACCCCAGAATGTGACAACTTCAAATAACCACATTTAAGTTGCTCATAAATCTGTGATTTGGCCAGGGTTGTTGGGGATGGCTTATTTCTGTAGCACCAGAACACTTCATATCTACTGGGGTAGCTTTAAGGTCAACTCCACTGCCTGGGAGAGGGCAGTGTGTGGGTGGGGCGTTGAGTTACCTGAAAATCCCTTTCTCTGCATGCCAGCTCACCGCCTCTGCCAAAAAGGCTCAGTCGGCCGAGGTGGACCACCTATGCTTCTCAGGCAGAGCTTCGCAATCCTGTCTCTCCCCAGGAGGCCCCAAGCAGATGACTTTGGGGAAGGGAAACTCCCTGTGTGTCAGCTCAGGCTTTCCGAGGCACACGTGCCTCGAGAAGAAAGAGACGGAGAACTGGGGAGGCGAGGGAGAGAGCAGCTCTCCACTTTTTATGACCCAGCTTTGGAAGTTACACAGGCTTGCTACATTATTTCATTCTTTGGAACAATCAGAAAGGCCTACACCATTTTAAGAAGAGGGGATTTAGACTTCACCTCCTGATGGAAAAAATAGCAAAGTTTTGGAAGAGCATTTGGGACCAGAACTATTGTTGAAAGAGATTAAGAAGATAAATTAGTGAGAAAAAAATATAAAATTGATGATTCCTTCTTTTTCCCTAAGAAAAAAGGCAACTAAAATGTGTCATGATCAAAATTTAATTAAGCAGAGCCTTAAATTTCTGTCAGAATATCCATTCTCCTAAATCAGCCCATTCGTAAGAGCCACATACACACATGTACACCTCAGTCCACATGAATGCTCAACTACAATCACCATTTTCTTTTAAATGACATAATTTAAATTTATATGCTTAACCTAAGTTTCCTTTACATAAATCAGAACAGAATCAGTGGCTATCAATGAATCCTCCAAGATACAACTGTCCTCCAATGTGGACCCGGCTAGTGGGTTCAGCCAAATTGTTTTTGGTTTGTCTATGAATTGGGTTATGGATCCCAAGAGAAGGAACTGAAATCATCAAACTAATTTCACATGATGTAATAAGAAGAACACAGAACCACATGAAAGAGCTCAGTGATTAGTTTACCAAGCCATCCAGCTCCATGTAAATGACCTGTGATAAATGGCTGGTCAGCCAAAAGAGCAGAAATCATGTATTATTTCCGCAGTTTGGAGTGAAATGCCATTTGTATTTATCATTGTTCTGAAAGAGCACAGTAAATTGCGTGGGACAAAACTTTTTCAAATACGTAAGTAACTTCTTAGTTAAGAAAAATAACAATCTAAGATTTTATCAGAGGTCTTTTACTTGAATTATCAGCAGTGACTTGCAGATGGTGTTGTTGTGCTGGTAATCATGCAGAAATTTACAAGCATTCTGAATGTGGAAATAGTTAAACAAGATCAAGCTCTTTTGCTTTTCATTTATAATTTTCATCATTGACCCTGAAAGTCATAAAGTTCCCTACAGCTTTATCGGGACACATTTCTTTATTTTGCATCCTTCTGCTTTAATATATTTGAAATAAGATTAGTGTAATTCAATGTGTGGATGGCAATCTTCTCACCTAAAACCTCTGTGAATATTTAAGGCAGCCTTGTGGATAGAGAATGGAAGTAATCAGAACACAAATAAGGCATTTGGACATATTAAAGTTTTCATTAGTGAACATTATTTAATGAATTTGCTATTGAAGATCTCAGACAACTGCCATTTATCATTTTTGAGTGCTTGTGCCATGCTAATCAATTTAGGTAATGTTGTCTCTGATAGTGACACACTTCTATGTAGCTGCTTTTTTCATTCCCGTATTACTGGAATGAAAATACAGGTCCCAGAGACTGAATAACTTGACCAGGATCACAGAGTACTGGAAATGGGTGAACACAGATTCGTGAGAAATGCAGTACTACCTTTATCCAGTGTACTGTCCTGTATGGAGACAAAAAAATTACAAAGAAGGTCACTGAACTTGAGAAGTGAGGGAAGAAACACAATTGAGTGTGAGCTAATCAAGTCTGGAACTCACAAGGAGTTCAAGTAAATACTAAAAAGCAAGAGAAAGTTCACTGGACTGAGAGGAGAAGATTCCTGGGCCCTGGAAAGAGGCTGGTTCCAGGAAATTTCCATACTTGAGAAACTGGGAAATCATTCTTTTCCAGCTGAGTGGGAATTGCTCATAGTTCTGTCTGCATTTGACTTCCTGGGTTGGTTGTTGGTTGATATGGGGCTGCACTCAAGAAAGATAAAAGAGTGAACTATGAAAAGAAACAAGGAAAGAACATAAAATATAATGGATGAAAGGAACTGGGTGTAATTCAGGAGAAAAAAGTGACTCCAAAGTCACTTTGTAAAGAAAAAAATAAGCTTATTTGGGGTTGGAACAGCAGTTCTCCCACCATTGCATTCCCAGCGACTTCTATTTGTATATACAAATGTCCATCTGTGAGTCTGAGACTCCATGGTTTAATATATGTGGGTGGGTCTGTTGCAATTCTTGTAACCTATCCAGGTTCAATTGGCAGGGAGGTGGGACTACTTACACTGTTTTCTGGCCCCTGGGATTTTAATTCTCTCACTTTTCTCACCTCTAATTTTATCTTATCTTGTTTGCTCCAAATGCTCTAACACAGTGCTTCGCAAACTTTCATGTGTTTATGAATCACTTGGGAAATATTGTTAAAGTGCAGATTCTTCTTTGTAAGTATGGAGTGGTATCTAAGTTTCTGTCTTTCCAACAAGCCTTCAGGGATGTGGATACCACAGTTGGGGAATTGCGCTTGAAGCAGTGGGCTCTACAGTACAGATCATCCTAGTGCAGGAGGGTGAAGATTATTATTCTCTCCCAAGAAAAGCCCTTTTCTTCCTGTTCCCCAACCCCTTCCATTCTGTCACCTTAATCTACTTTCTGTGTGTCCTAGTATGTGGCTAGAAGCGAGAAAAGGACAAGCAGTGGGTGCCACACCAAATCCCGGGCCTCTGGCCTCCTTCCCTCTGCAGTGCCTGCTTTCTCTCCGATCTTCTTCTCTTTGCCTGATCTCATCTGGATGGCTGCCCTTCCTCTCCAGAGGGAATTTCTCTGAAACAGCTGCTTCCTCCTCATGCATATCAACTCGCATTCTTATAGAACTGCTAGAATCTAGAGCTTGGAAGCCAGCATGAGAAATCAGCTGGTCTAGCCTTCCGCCCTAAGTAAGGGGATGACTGAATCATTCAAATGGAGAGAAATGCCTGTTTTCCTCACACAAACCACCATCATTTCTTCTCTTTTTTTTTCTTTAACGGTTCATATTTTCAGACATCGGTGCAGCCTTTGTTCAATTCAAGACTCAGTCATCAAGAACATATTTGGATTAATTTTGGTTCCAGGTCAAACATTCCAATTTCACACATTTACCCATGATTTCCTAATGCCATTGAGTGACACATCGTTTTATTTTTTCCCTTTGTTTTTCTCTTTCAACTAATTTATTTAAGGGGTCCAAAATGGGTGATTAGACAATAAAAACATGTGGTATCCTAATTGGATTTTGAAAATGTGTAAACATGGCCCTCCAGTGGCCTCCTCTGCCGTCTGGACCAAATATGAGCTTCTGACCAGGGCTTCCATTGCTCCCCCACCCACCCAGCCCTGGAAACTCGTCACATGTTACTTCTCTCCAGGGTGCTCCAGCTAACTGGGGCTTCTAATATTTCAGAGACTTGTCCTCACTTTCTGTCCCAAGACCGCTGCCTGAACTGCTCTACAGAAAGGGAACAAGTTCTTACCCTCTATTCACTACACCTTTCCAAAGGGCTTGTAGATTTCAGCTCAAAATAATACTTCTAGGAATATTTCCAAATTTCACCCATCCATTCTTCGATCCCTTACTTCTCTTCACTGCCTTCTTATTATTTTGGCAAAACTTTGGCTCTGCTCATGTATATTTATTCAGTGTAGACCTGTATGCTTATGGGTCGGGTGCTAATCCAGGGACTGGGATCACAGAGAATAAGTAGGTAAAGTTTTCAATATCAAAGAGGTTACATTCATCGGTGAACGTGGGTAATGAGAAATAAATCAAGTAGGTGGATAGTAAGCAATAAACAAACAATTGCAGATGGTGAAGATGATGGATGCTTTTGTAAGGTAGGACATTATGTCACGGGGAGTCCGCGTCATACTTTTGATCTGAACTCTTTCTGAATGCACTTTCAAAGCTTTCCATGTACTGAGCAAACACTGGTAGAAAGCAATTAATTTAAATATGCACATTTGCATATTTTCCGTATGAATGATGTTTGCACATGAGTAAAAAGTGTTGATCATACCTTAATGGAAATTTCTTTATGAGGCCGGGCATGCCTGGAAAAATATCACTAAGGATTTCAACCACCATTTTCACTGGTGAGAATATACCTTGCGTAGTCTTCAGTAGAGGTCCGATTCACAAGCTTTACTGTCTCATTAGTTTCCCAAATTTTCATCTGACGCATCAGGAGTACTTATTAAAAATGCACACCCTAGATGATACTGGTGCATTTGACCTCTGGGGCACATAATTAAACAGTGTTATAATCCTTTAAATGGAACAATCAGGACTCTGAGATGGATGAATGAATGGGTGGAAGGAAAGGTGGGTGGAAGGAAGATTAGATACATGGATGAACCCAGTGATTTTTGGCCTCTAAATTAGTATCCAAATTCACAAGAGAATTCTAAGTTAGTGGGCACGTGACATAACATGTGTTCCCTGACTCTAACTTTATCTGCCCTGTGGCACTATGCCTGTGATTTGAGAAGGTAACCTCAGTTAAGTCTCCTTCCTCTAATTATCTTGAAGAAATAGCTTATTCTTTGAGCTCTATGTATAAATATCATTTAGAGAATAAATAATTAAAATAAGCTGTGTGAAATATAATCTTTCATTCAATTGCTCATCACTTACCACATAAATTACATTTTTAGAACCACATTTTCCCCAAATATGTCACTTTTAAAGTCATGTCCAATTCTGCTAGCATAATAGGATATTTAATACCACTTGAAAGAAAGATTCCTTCAGAATAAAGTAAGACCGACCAAGAAGCCATCATGTACAGGACCAGACACTGTCCCTCAGGGGGGATGAGAAACAGCAGAATGGTCCACTTGCTACCAAGCACCATCCTACCAGGCTATCCCCAGTCTAGGGAAGATGGCAAGAGAGTGCTCAGCCAGGGCCTTGAGGCAACTACAGTGCACACATAGCAGGCTGTTCTTATCCTTCACCAAGGGGAAATCAAGAATCCATTTCCCCTCCTCAAACTAAGTGAGACGGCTACAAAGAGTCACCCCAGTGACTGGGTGGGGATACCTAAAAGGAAAGGAGGATCTCGTTCTCCTGACAGATGCTCCATAGAAGAAGGGGCCAGAGTTCTTGGGACAGCTAGATGTGGCGCAGACATTGGGAATATGCAACATGTGACCTTCTCTTAATCCAGGCACTTCTGAAGGCACAAGTGACCAAAGCAGAAATACTTAGGAAGGGTAAAGAAACCCCCAATCCACCTAGTTTTCTTCCATACTTGAATGGTGTGAAAGAGAAAACCCACCTTTCTTGTATCCCCCTGTAGGAGTCCAGACATTAACAGAGGTGTTGGAAGCAATGGACTCCCCTAGTGGCCACCAAGTCAAGACCTGGGATATCCACATGCAGGGTAGATGGCAGACGGGGCTGCATTGGGGAGGTGAGGAAAACTTCAAAACACACTGACACCACTTACATAGCATCCAGTAGACATGCATAGAACCAGGGAAAAATAAAAATAACACCCAGTGATACCTCCCTCTCAAGGGCAAGTGGACATTTAGGGAAGGGATTTTCTGATATTTCTAGAATTCCCTCAGTCTCCCTGAAGAGCTGGATCTAGAGGAGGGAGAAGACAGCATTGATTTAGAGCCAGATCCTGCCCCCCACCCTCTTTCTCAGCAGCCAAAGTCACAGTCTAGTTGTAAATTGGATATGCAATTAAGGTTTAAATTAAGCCACACTAAGTTTTAATTACCAAATGTGACCAGGAAGTTATGGAATACACCCAAGATTTCTGTTAAGGGAAGAAAAAATAGTGGGAATAGCACAAATGAAAAGAGATTTTTTAAAAATACACAGACTATTTCATTTTTCTTTGGATCTCAGTTGTGATTCCTTCAAGATCTTATTGTCATAGCAACCTTGACTTACAGCAATTTTCATGCTCTCAGGGTCAAATAATCCAAGCATGTTAATTTCCCTTTTCTTTTCTTTACTTTTTGCATATTTCTGGGATTGCATAATGCAGTTTCACTCATTGATCACCCCACATTAAATTTTTCACCAAAAGTTCAAAGTCAAGTGTTTGGTCACTTGCAAGGGAATCTATTTGGCATCGAAGACTAAGTCTCCAGAGTGAGGGGATTAGATGATGTGCCAAGCATTGCAGCTGGTTCCCTGGGCGATATTCTGGGACTCGCACACAGCGGGGACAGCACTCTAGCTAGACTCAAAGAGGAGCACATGAGCCCCATTCTGAGAACAGCTTAAGTCTATCCTTGTTTATATTTAGCAACTCTTGTATATACTTAGCTTTACTCTGGATTAAGGAGGCCTTGACTTGATATAAAATGCTTTTGGAAAAGCCTGTGCAGTGAAGGCAATCTCCCCTTGACCGAGCAGCAGTCAGGTACCAACAGTGTGCAGGCCCAAGAAGGGACACACCCTATATTTTCATAGGATGACTCAGGTGATTCAAAGTCTTCCTTTTATCATGATCAAGGTTAAAACAAAAAGGAAATATGTCTTAAAAGGAACTAGCATATTTGTTTCCACTCTCTTACATTAAAAATCAAATTTGAATCCCAATTCATATTAATAAGTGAGAAGGGGCCTCCCCTGGTGGTGCAGCAGTTGAGTGCTGGGCTGCGAAGCTGCCCACAGCTTCTGCAGCGCCGGTTCGATCCTGACCCCGGACCACCAGCGAGTGTCCCACATGGTGCTACAGACCTCTCCTGCCGTGCACACTGCTCCCCTCAGCAGTGTACTTCGGTTCTTCTGCTTGTTCTGCTCCCTGCTCTGGCTCTGGTGAATTCTCTCACCTCCCGTGCTTCTGACTGTATCCAGTACTTGTATAAATTAAAAAAAAAAAAATATATATATATATATATATATATATAAGTGAAAAGATCCTTTTTCAAGGAGGCCTCTTTGAAATTTACATCACCTGTAGAGTTAACTAATAGAGATGCACGTTATAACAGAGCTCTTCATTTCTGTGGATTATTATGTAACTTTAGAAAGCATTTCACAACCTTAAAAGAGTTATTCTTCAGCCAAGGTATTTGATCAATAAATGGCATTCCATGTGGTCATTACTATGCCTTCCAAACTATGTAATCTTAATATATAGGGGAAAAGTAACCAAGACAAAGGTGACTATCTAGGGCAGAACCAAGCATTTTCTGGCAAGAGGCCTTGCAGGTAGGCTGGCCAGATTCCACCTAAGTCCATTCATACCAGGAAGTCTTTATCATTGCCCTATGTCTGGAAATCAATGACCACCATCCCCTTGAGAGTCTGAAACCTGAAACAAGCACATTTCTTTAAGCACCTTTGCAAAAGTGCTTAATTTTCCATGAGAACTTACTGGCTTGACCTGGCTCCTGGAATTCAAGGAAAGGGTGGAAAGTCAAGTCCAATAAATGAATAACTTTCAGGAATTTCAAACTTCATTATTTCTGATGGCAACCCAACACTTTTTCCATTGTAAAAAGGGTGGAAAAAAAAAGAAAAAAGCGAAGTATTTTGCACTCAAATAGCTCTTTCAGAATGCAAGCATACAGCCTCCTGCCTCTGCAGAGAGCCTCCCATTCTATATCTAGTTGGCTCAGACCGTCTTTGTTTCCGAGTCCAGCCCCTGGTTGAGGGTCAGCTAACGAAAGACAGAATGAGGTTCAAATTCTTTAATTAGTTTTGTCAGTGATTCTCTATGGTTGGCAATAAAAGAAATACTTTCTGGGAGATCAGGTTCTTGAACTGGAACTTTGGAGAGGATAAAGCACTCGAAAGGCCAAGATCATTTTCAGCCCATTGTTATACCTCATCTCTGAACTGGGCTTTTTGCAAAAGAGTTTGGGAACCAAAATTTTTTATGTCATCTCCACAATCATGACCCACAGGCACGTTTCTTTCAATTATTAATGGACCAAGACCTGCCATCTCAGAAGGGCTTTATAAAACAGTATACACCCTGGGCCAGTCAGGAGAAAAACACTTTGTTGGGGTGTTGTAAATAAGCATTGCAGTCTGGATACATATTTCCTGGAGAACTCGGAGGTAAAGTCCTCCAAAGCAACAATCCTTGCAAAAGGATGAGGGGAGCTCACCAGAGTTGCTGAAAATTGCTAAGCAGTCAATATTGGTGGGTGGGGGTGAGGGGATTTTCATAGAGAGCAACATCTTTGGAATGACCTTTCCTACCAGCAAGTTCTAGTCTCAAGTATGCATACAGCTTCTTATAAGTCTGACCGCAGAGATTGATGCTGCCCTTACAAATATGCACCTACAGTGATGTGGCTTTGTACTGAGACAGAAATGGTTCATAAAAACAAAGGGTAAAAATCATGATTCTTGCTCTACCTAAAAAATGGGACATTTCAAACTTGGGCAAACCCACAAAGGAGAAGTGAGCGCGTCTTTCCGGCTTATGGAGCAGCTGGAGCATGTCTGAAAAGGACCGCACCCGCTGCCTCCTCAGTGAGTCACCACCCTCCTCCTCCCCCGGGAATACCCCCGCCTCACTTCCTGACTGAGGGGAAGGTTTTATGTGGAGACACCACTTCTTTCCCCTCTGCCTGGGGGCATGGGACGGGGAGAAGGTGTCAACTCCTTTACTGAAATCTAATTTCACAAATGTTCCTCTTGGGCAGTCTGGATTTCCTCTGAGGGGCAACATCATATCCAGATCACACACACAGTTGAAGGGAAGACTTTTGTTTTTTAAAGGTTACCACATAATTCTCCTTTGAACTTGACTGCCCGGGGTAAAAAAAAAAAAAAAAGTAATTCCTTGTGAATGTAGTACCTGTGCTGGAGGCACACAAAGGATATCAGGCACCAGATAACTCTCCAAACCATCTTGGACTCACATCGTGTTTACCAAATGAGAAAGTCAAACATCGAGATAGAAAACAAGAACCAAGAGAGAAGCAAGAAAGTGGGTTTATCACTTCTGAGCAAATGCTCATGAATCTCTGTTTCTCCCATTGAAGATATTTATTTAATGTGATCATTGGGGGCCGTGTCCACTGGTGTCCATCACATCATGCCATCTTTAAGTTCCAACCTGTCTGTCATGTCTTGGGAGAGTTCCTCCCAGTGAAAGAGATCAGGCATTCACTTTAGGGAGAAGAATATCAGGATATAAGTGATTTCTTCTTACATTGGTAAAGCACTACACATATAATTCATAGAATAGTCAACTTTATTATGACTTTTCCAAGTTGTTATCTGACTCTCGACTTAACACCCAGCACAAATGTTCCCAGAAGGTAGGAGGACAAAAGTCACAGCTCCCAGATGTGCCCTGACAGTCATCCTCTCACCTGCCCTGTCTACTGACATCTGGTGTTTGTGGCATTGTCTGTGCTGTGACCTGTCCGCACGTGAGGCTGCTTCTTTGTTGCAACAATGATCTCCTGGTGTCCCAATTCTAAATCAGGGTTTGAAGTTTTCGTGCTGGGTCTTTTAAATTATTTCCTCTGCCCACCCTGCTTATGATTGCTCAAAAAATAGCAAATAACAACAATAAGCCTGTTTTAACTTTGCCAAAAAAAAAAAAATCCATGGGACTTTTCAGAAGCCACATTCAATTTATGAATAAATGAAATAGATCTTCTCGACTGTCCATGACAATAAGCACTGGCCTACATAATCAGGACCTGAAAGAAGTTGAGGCAATGGGCCTAATGAGAAGCAGTCAGCGAATCTAATGAGAATCAGACAGAAGGCCTAATGAGACATTTAACATGCTCTGCCTCTCCCTCCTCTTTTGTTCAGTTTTCATGGGAATCTGTGTTTGGGGAGCTCAGTTGCACTGGCTACAAGCAGATACATATGGCCTTAGTGGGGCAATCCAAGAAACAATAGAAAGACATGAAGATGGCCAGGGATAGGGAGGGTAGAACTTGGAAAATCTACCCACAGGCCATGATCATCTGGTGGCGTGGGTTTTTATTTTACTTATTTTTAAATTATATCAGTGCCTTTTTCAGAATACCATGTAGTCATAGAGCTATTGGTGACGATACAATAAACAAGCAGAGATTTCAATCGCATGACATCTCTGCTTGTAGGAAAACAAAGATAAGAACAGCATACCATGCTGTTTCTGTGGCTAACTGCTGCCATACAGAGAGAACCGACTGGAATGTGAGCATTGTACAACGGAGGATACCTGAAATAGTCTCCCGATGAGGCAATGATCCTCAGAACACTAGGTGTTTTCATCTGTTGACCTTGCATGGAGTTGGCAGTTAGAGATAGCTATCAAATTATAGGTTGGGCTGGGCAGTGGGTGGGAGCAGGAACACAGCCCTTACTGAGTTACAGCTCGGCATCTCCATTACCTGTGCTGGCGGCACACAAAGGAAAGATGTATGTAGCCACACCACTGTTTGAAATTTTGTCTATCTATGAATTTAACAGCTTTGGACTTGAAAAAGCAGGCAAGAATTTCGTATTATTTAGCTTGCAAGTGCAAGAATTTTGACTTGGCCCTTGTCAGTTGTCTCTTTGGAATATATCTTCTGTGTTTATTTGCTTGTCCCAAAATATACTTTGAATGCAACTTTATCCATCTATTTATTTATTTATGACAACTTCTACTTTTGCTATCAAGGTCCAGCTTCTGCTTGGTCTCCTTTATCTGAATTAAAGACCTGAAGGGAAAGGAACTGGCTTGTTCTTTGGTGGCGCCACCTAGTGGCCTTCCCTGACAACACAGTTCACTTCATAAGTTGGTAGGGAAGAACGGAGCAGAAGTTCACAGACTTAAGTTCCAGATACTAGGCTCAGAATTCACACATGTCAGTCTTTTCAAACTTTACCAAAAATCAGTAGAATTTATCAACTCTATGTTCTCTAAGTGCAGCTTGCTATTTCTATTAGCTAAAATTCATTAATCGTTTCCTATCGATGGAGCACTCTGCTGGATGCTTCATGTACCATAGCTTATTTTTTCTAGACAGAACTCTATGAGTTGAGAATAATCTGGTCTTCTGAGTATAACTCTTAGTATCTGTAATGGCCTTAGTGGGGCAATCCAAGAAACAATAGAAAAACATGAAAATGACCAGGGATAGGGAGGGTGGAACTTTGAAAATCTACAGATAGGCCATGATCATCTGGAGGCATGGGTTTTTATTTTACTTATTTTGAAATTATATCAGTGCCTTTCTCAGAATACCATGTAGTCATAGAGCTATTGGTGACGACACAATAATATATAAAAATATTGACATATCTATTAATATATCTGTTAATATAAAATATCAACAGAACATAAAAAATAAAGTAAGCACTTTGAAAGGTATCTGCTACATAGTAAGCATTCAATATATACCAACTATTATAATAATTATTATTATTAATATCAGTCATGGTTCTTGCCCCAGTGCAGCTAAGTATTATTGGTCTAAATCTACTATACTATCAGGTCTCATAAAATTCACATCCATAAATCTCAAATGGATACTCAATAGTGACAGGAAGCCCTGCCTGCATTTAATTCTCATTATGACTTTTAGACTCCCCAAACATTTACCACCCTCTATTTTCCTATCTTCTGTATGATGACCACACTCACCCTCTGCTGTGAACTTGCCTCATTATTGAGACAGGAAGCAATTAGCTAGGAGCAATTTTTCACTTCCACCCCACCAAAGTTGCTGACTAACCTATTCTCTGTTCTCTGTCTTTTGATAAGGGATGAAGTTCCCATTCCATCAAATGACAACTATTCTAATTACACACCTGGGTTACATGCTCTGTTATTTTTTCAAAGACTTGGCTCTAGGCTTTGCTAAATCATCAAAATCTCTCTCTTTACTAGGTACTGCCATCAGTGTACAAACAAGCAGCCTTAAAATACCCATACCTTGAGTCTATAACCCTTCAAATTAACACTCTATTCTCTGTTCCCCATTGTTCTGGGTACAATAAGAAAAAAAAATAACTCATTCCAATAAAGCCTCCATTTCCACCAAATTCTCAAGTCTGCCTTTGTCAAAGTCATCAGTGACTTCTGTGCCACCAAATCCATTGGTGAAATCCTCACTTTAAATGTCACTTCTTTAAGTTCTTGGACACAAGCTCTCTGGTTTCACTCACTCTCATCCACCCTCATCTAATTGATATTTAAATGTTGAAATGCTTGCCCAAGAGCGCCATCCTAGCTCCTATCTACTCTCTATCTCCTCCTATAACTTAGAAAATTCATCCAGACCCATCAATTTAGATATCACCTATACAGGAATTGAAAGGAGATATCCCCAACCGTGGCCTTTCCTGAAACTCCATATTCAAATATTTGCTCCTGACTTGCCTTCTCCCTGTGGATGTATAATAGGTGATTCAAACTGTCACACAATCATTTTGAGACCATCTTTGGACACGTTCCTTTTCCAGTTTTCATTTCCTCTCAGTAAGTAATATGACTATTCACCTAATTTGTCACATCAAAATCCTGTGATGAGCAAACTTTGATGACTCTTTCCCTTCCTTAGCCTTAAAAATATTTAACTTCTGTCCATTCGTCTCCATATGGACATTTCCCACTGGCAAGAGTGCCTCCATTTCTCAACTGGGTATTGAAAGGAGTGTCCTATCTTATTATATCATCCTATCCCACATACGTTAAAGCCACTTGCCACACAACAGCTTGAGGCATTATCAGAAAATATAAATTAAATAACATTTCTTTCCTTTACACCTCTTTGTAGTTGATTTCAAATATTTCACTCTGGATTGCAAAGCACAATATGACATAGCATCTTCAACATAAATGATAATAAAACTTTCTCTTATTTCTGACAGTAAATTTCTAGAAAATTCTTTTTTTACAAAAAAAACCTAAGTTAGCCAGAGTCTAATACTTGCTTACAATTGAAGAATCATAATGTAACACAGGTCTAGTATTCCATTTTAATGTCTTACTTTTCATTGGAAAACATTTGGAATATGGATAAATAGATAAAAAATATGGGCATATCAACCAGATTACAAATTCTTTCCATTAGAGATCAAGTGTGTGTGTGTCTGTGTGTGTGTGTGTGTAAAGTATAATGAGGCATATATATACAGATACAAACTTGTTGAGTGGTTTTGTATTTAGCTTCCAATTTCTCTTTGAAATTTTTACTCTCCCAAATCTCAATCCCAAAACAAAATACTCACATCTTTCTGGGGTTAAAATGAACTGACAAAGTTAAAGACTTTGCTATGGAACTACTCAACAAGGCCAACTGACTTACCAGGCAATGTTGAAGGCCCACAATACTTTTCAATAGAGATCCATGAAAATGTTTTATTTCCTTTAAAATAAGAAAAAAAAAATTATGTAATAATAAAGAGCACATAAGAAAGACTCCAACCTTATTTTTTCATCTTTATATTAATGAATTCTTAAAATGTTTTTTTTTTTTTTTTTTTTTGAGGAAAGGGTTAATGAAGGCAAAGTTGCTAGAAAGAAACTCATGAAAGTCAGAGCATGGTCCTGCCACTGAAGTCTGGCTCTTTATAGAAAAAGTTTTTTTTTCTTTTTCAAGATTTATTTATTTATGCACACAAGAATTGGTGTATAGGCCAGAGATGCTGGGGGTGAGAGAATTCACCAGAGACAGAGTGGGGAGCAGAACAGGTAGATCTACTTAAATACACTGCTGAGGGGAGCAGCGGGCGAGACAGCTCTGAGAGGTCTGCTGTGCCATGTGGGTAGATACCTGGCCAGGGATCGAACTTGTGCTGCAGAGGCTGGGTCTCAGTGCTGTGCTTAACACGTTGCGCCACCAGGAAGGCACATGACTCTTTATAGAAAGGCTTGAGAAAGGGACTTCAGGAAACACAACTAGAAAATTTCTACTACATTAATTTGCTTTTGTTTAATGCATATTTATATAAGCCTAACTGGGTACAATCCACTATTCTAAGTGCTTTAACACTCACTAAATCATATGATCTGTAGTCTTCTAGATGAATGTGAAGCAAGTATTGAATATTCATGCTTAACCTCCTCTAGTTATGCTCACAAAGTAGATTTTCAAGGGCCAAAAGAAATGGGAGCAAAGATGTTTGAACTGGAAACTACTAAGCAGCAGGGATAAAAAAGATGAACAATGAAAAACTTTTAAGAATTTAAATTATAATGTCAAATGTAATCTACTCAGTGATGGTTGATTTTGCTTTAGACAAACAAGAGGAATGCTCACAAAAGAAAATAAAAATAATAGTACACAACACCCATCAATGTATACTCACCAAACAAAAGGCACCAAAATATATTAGGCAACCACTATTAACTCTGAAAGCAAATATTGGAAAAAAACACATTTGTAGAAGGAGCCTTCAACACCCCATTCTCACCAATGTTTAGATCAACAAGACAAAAAATGGATTGGGACACAATAGTCTTAAAGAAAGAATTAGGGCCTCCCTGGTGGCATAAGGCATTAAGATGCAACCTTTGAAGCTGTCTGCAGCCTCTGCAGCATGCTGTAGCATGAGTTCAATCTCCTAGCTGGCCAGGGAACAACCGACATGGTGCAGCATGTCGCCCTGACTCGCCCTGACTCGCCCTCGCCTGCTGCTCCCCTCAGCAGTACAATTCAGTCAATCTGCCTGTTCTGTTCCCCACTCTGTCTCTAGTGAACCCTCTCACCCCCTGCATCGCTGGCCTACACCTTAGTTCTTCTTTGCAAAAAAGGAAGTAGAGAAGTTACAACAGGCACTACAAACAATGACACGATAATAATATCACTGTGAACACTTATACACTAACAAGTTCAATGACCTAGAAGAGCTGGACAAATTCTTCAAATTATACAATCACTCAAGACTGAATAGTGAAGAAACAGAAAACCTGAACAAACCAATCACAATCAAGATCAAAACTCTCAACCCCCCAACAAAAATTCCAGGACCGCATGGCTTCACAAGCTCTTTCCACCAAACATCAAATATGTATTAATACCTATTTTGCTCAAACTCTTCCAAAAAATTGCAAGAGAAGGAATACTTCCAAACACATTCTATGAGCCATCATTATTCTATTACCAAAAGCAAACAAATACAACACACACAAAAATTGTAGACCAATTTCCCTAATGAACACAGATGCAAAAATCTTAATAAAATCTTAGCAAACCAATTCCAACAATGCATTCAAAAGACTATACACCATGACCATGTTGGTTTACACCAGGTTCACAGGTTGGTTCAATATCTGAAAATCAATCAACATAATTCAACATATCAAAAAAGAAAGATTAAAGCCCATGTTTAGATCAACAGGTACAGAGAAGGCATTTAATAAGATTCTGCATCCATTTATAATAGAAACCCTTGAAAAATTGGCAAGAAATAGAGTATATCTTAGCTTAATATAAACCATATATAACAAGCCCACAACTTGTAACATCTTTCTCAATGGTGGAAAACTGAAATGTTTTCCACTAAGACCTGGTCCAAAACAAGGGTGTCCACTCTCACCACTACTATTCAATATGGTATAGGAAATCCAAACTAGAGCAGTGAAGCAATAGAAAGATATTAAAGAAATTTAAACCAGAAAAGAAGAAGTAAAGCTATCATCATTTGCAGAAGACATGATAATATACATAAAGTGTCCTACGACTCCATTGGCAAACTAATTAAAAAAATAATTCAGGGCCTCCCCTGTGGCACAGCGGTTGAGCGCCACACTGCGAAGCTGTCTGCAGTCTCTGCAGTGCCGGTTCCATTCCCCGCTGGCCAGGGAGAACTCCACACAGCACAGCAGACCTCTCCTGCCTCGCCTGCTGCTCCCCTCAGCAGTGTCTTCAGTCCATCTGCCTGTTCTGTTCTCCACTTTGGCTCTGGTGAATTCTCTCAACGTCCCACGTTTCTGACCTGTACCCCAGTTCTTGTATAAAATAAATAAATCTTTAAAAAAAATTCAGTTCAGCAAAGTGGCAAGTTATAAAATCAATACACAAAAATCAGTTCTGTCCTCTGTGTGGATGATAAGCTAGAAAAGGAAGAAATTAAGAAAATGCCATTTTATAGCAGCAAGGAAAACAAAAGAAAATAAAGACAATCGGGACTCCATCAAATTAAAATGTTTTGCACAGTGAAAGAAACTGTCATTAATACAAAAGACACAACACTGAATGGGGAAAAAAAAATATTTGCACACAATACACCTGAAAAGGGGCCATTATCCAAGAGCTATGTAAATTCATACAATTCAACAAAAAGGAAACAAATAACCCAATAGAAAAATGGACAGAAGAGTTAAGAAGAGTTAAATAGGCATTTCTCCAAACAAGATATACTGATGGCCAACAGGCACATGAAAAAAAAAAAAAGTTCATTACCACTCATGATCAGTGAGACGCAAATCAAATCATGATGTGATTCCACCTTCCACCTGCAAGAACAGGCCATCTCAAAAAGACCAGGAACAATAAGTGCTGGTGAGTGTATAAAGAATAAAAGCCCTCTTATACTGTTGGTGGGAATAGACTGGCCCTTTCTCTATGGAAAGTAATTTGTAGAATTCTCAAAAGATTAAAAATGGATCTGCCCTACAACCTAGCAATCCCCTTCTAGGTATCTACCTGAAGAACTCAAAAACCTTAATTCAAAAGGAAGCTTGTTCTCCCATGTTTATTGCAGCACTTTTTACAATAACCAAGCTATGGAACCAAACTGAGTACCCCAAAACAGAGGAGTGGATCCAAAAGATGTGTTATATATATGGAATAGAGAGAGATTATGGAATATATATAGAGAGAGGAAATGCAATAAAAAAAAGATAAACACATTTTGTCTGTGGCAACATGGATGGAGCTGGAAGGGATTATGCTAAGCGGAAATAAATCAGAAGGAGAAAGAAGAATATCAATGGTGTCACTTGAAAGTGGAACATAGAGAAAGCAAACAAAGGGTTAAAGACAACTTTAGAACCAAGCCTTGCAAGCCCACCACAGAACTGAGGCACCCAAAGGAGGAGAGCTATGAGGACAGGGTGTGGAGGAACACAAAGGACCATGGAGGAGGACTATGGACACGGTGGTGGTGGACGTGCTCCAGCGACCCGACCTGAGGGAGACATCCCACACTTCCAAAACATTCATGGGGATGTAAACCAATTCCGCCTCAGTAACAGTTCAGAATAAAAAGGGTGTTCTTTGGAGCTAATAATAACTGTGAGCAATGAGACAGTGTACGTTTCAGGCAGCCCCCTCTCCTTGGAAGATGTCCTTCCACCCAAGATTATGAAGGCCAATTGCTAGGATTGCCCCAAATCAAAAATAAAGTTGGAAGGGTCACTTCAGTAAGTCACAGCACAACAGTACTATCATCCTGACCCACTGGAGGTAAGTGCATAGTGTACACTTGCGTTAATTCTCTCTCTATAGAGATGTATGTGTGTGCAAGTAGGAAGCAGAGCTTAAAATCAATTGTTATAAAAACTTAGATGTGATTCTTTTGTAGTGTTTTTGTTTTTCCCCTGGAATTTCAATGTCTTCAGATTCAAAAGTGAAGAATTATTTGAAGTTGAGCTTAAAAGTGGTCCACTAAGCTTTTGTGAAGTTCGTTGTCATTATCGGCACATGGATAAAATTTGCCCTGACTGGAAATAATCTAACAGAGAGCAGTTCCTTTCAGACCAAACTTTCTCAACCCCAGATGCTCAAAAAATCATCAGGGAACTTTCTAAAACCTACCTGTTGATTCAGGCTCTACACCAGCAAATTAAATCAGCGTCTTTGGGGTTGTGCTTTCCTCAGTGATGATAATATGCAGCCAGAATGAGAAAAATAAACACTAATTTTAGTACCAGCTGACTGCTGGGGCTCCTAGCATGTGGATATTAGTTCCTATCCCTTTGTGTAAATAGGGTGCTATATAACTGTACCTCTTGCACATAACCCAGCATTCCTCTCTGTCTATATTCAGGGTGATTTTTTTATTTTAATAGCAATTATAAACACAGTTCACCAGGCCAAGTTTCCAGGTCATTCAGGAATCACTTTCTCATTGAAAACACTTCATGAAGCTTATAGAAATCACTGGAAGTCTCAAGGCTGGGTCCCAGGAGGACAAATGGGTCTCCTGGGAGGAGATGGACAATGGTAAAGGAGATGCCAAGAGCAGCAGCACAAGCAGGACAGTCTGCACTGCTGTTAAGACATGAAATAGAGTGAGTCAAGAAATCAATGTCAAGAAAACCAGCTTGAGGGGAAAGTGAAGCTAATTGTTTCTGTTCAGTAAAGATTTCTTGAGTAGCTGATGTGTTTCAGGCAGTGTATAAGCATTGCAGGTGCAACCCTACCTTCTAGAAACTTAGAGTTCAGGCCTCACAAGGAAAGTCATGAGCAGACAGTAGATCTGAGACATTACAGAGGGGAGGAGTAGGGGAACAGTTGGAGAGGTATAAAGAACAGGCCTGGGGGTGAGAGTGGTGGAGTGTGGTGGATGATGAAGGTGCTTTTGTTGTGGGACAACCATGGTGACTGCACCTGAGGGGAGAAATCCTATATTGTAAAGAAAACAAGCAATGATGTTAAATAAAAAATAAGATAATGTAATATAAAAAATATAAATGAAACCCAGAAAATTGAAGAAAAAAGAAAGTTATGAGAAGATGAGGAAAAGCCATTTGACACAAAGTAGAGTATTGGAAGATACTTCTAGATCATACAACCTTACCCGAGTATTAAGAAGTAAATGCTATCCAAGTGAAGCATGTTTGTAAAGCTCAGAAAGTAGACAGAGCAAGGGCAAAGGCTCAGTCAGGATACAGTGGGGGTGTATGTGGAGGGTGGTCAGTGGACCATAAACCCTTGGTGCAATAAAAATTGTCATGTGGGCTGGAAGAGCAGGGCAGATTCACATTATGGATCCAATGTGCTGGTTGCAGTCTAGAGATAGGAGTGGAGAACAGGGAGAGGGTGAGCACACTGTTGGCAGGTGGGTGAGAAGAAGATAGTGCAATGTTCCAGGCAAGAAATGGCAGGACTAGCACCAGTGTGATGACTGGGGAAGTGGATATGAACGGGTGAGAAGTGATATAAGCAAGACTTTAGGACTATATGAAAATGTGGGATGAGGGAGAGAGAGGGCATGTGCTTTATATAAGAAAGTATCAGAGTGTGGGATATTGTTTCCGTGAGGACGTGGAGTTAGAAATGGATGGGGACAGGCAATTTCAGAAAAAGGCCACAGACCGTCCACATGAGATGGGGGTGCCAACTTTTAAGGGACTGACGGCTATAAGGTTCAGAGATGGCCCATCACTGAGTGGCAGGGCTGGAATGGGCTTGTACAGACAGCAAGGCGGGAAGATCTCGCCTGTTTCCTTCAGTTTCATTCAGTAGTTTACTCATCACATTGACAGTTGGGATTAGTACTTTCCTAATTCAATTGTTTTTGCAAATCCCAATTCATCTGATGATTGACTACAGGTGGCTATTAACTGAGGAATGACAGAGCATAGCTTGGCCTCCCCTCGCTTGATCCCTCAGTAAACCAGAGGCCTGGAAAATCTTGGGGCTGCTTTGGGAAATGTACCACACTCTAAATGAGTTGCTGAGGGAAGGAGGAACATTTAAATTAACCTCTGGTGGAAACCCCAACCCACTTCTTATGGTCATTCTTGGCACAAAATGTTGGCTGTAGTCCAAATAGACAAAAATGGTAAAATTGTAGGACAGAAAGTTGGCATGGACCCTGTGGTGATTTCCCTGTCCCTCTGACTCCCCTGCCTTGGAATTCTGTCTAGACTTGGCTTCAAGACACATTCCTTCAGTCTTCAGTAGGCAGAGGTGTCCGGCTCTTGCAACGTGTACATGATTTAAAAAGAACTAAGAACAGGCTCTCAACAAACCACTGCTTTCTAAAGGTCAAATCTCACTGCTCCAAGTGTGACCGGGAAATGCAAATATATTCCAGATCTCTCAGCCCACAGGTGCAGAAGTCTAGTGCTGCAAATTTTATGTGCAGACTGGGGGAGTCCTTTCTTTGAGTCTCCAGATGCAAAGGGAATGTTTTATGTTTGGGAAGACAGAGGCTACACAGGGACAGCTGGGCTTTGGAAAAAAAAAAGTATGGACATTTCCAAGCCACCAGCATAGGAAGCAAAAAGGAAGCACCCAAGGGGCGCTCGTCCATGCATTCATTCCAAAGATGTTGAGTGCTTACTGTACATCAGGCATTTTCCAAAGCTTTTTCTCTGCCTGTGACAAAATATGTTCACACTATGAAACATGTTTCTTGCCATTTAGATGTCACACTGCAATTCAGGAAGTTAGAACATCGCCACACCATTTGACCCTGGATAGTAATTTTATGATTTTCCTTTTATCTAATTAGCCTAGTCCTTTTTCATGGATGCCCTGCATAGAAACATTCCCTGAGAAATGGATTTTACAGAGGAAACAGCCTGCCTCAAGGAAGTTGGGAGATGTTTAATTTGTGTAATTGTACTGGGTCCCTCCTGGGTCTAATGGGTATATTGTCAAGAGGCTGTTGCTGTGGTGGATCACAGGATTTTGAAGTCTCCACAAACAGTAATGCAAAGAGCTTTATGTGGTCATAATAGTGATTATAGGGAAACAGGCTGAGGAAAATATGGAAATAGATAAGAAGAGTGAGAAAAAGAGCAGAAGAGTCTAAAACTATAAGGGGAGGAAGTGTTCAGAAACATCATTCATTCAGAGATAGTTATTGAACACCTATTATTTTCAGGCCATGTTCGGTGCTGTAGGTGAGATAATAAAAAATAAATCATACTTTCATAGAATTCACATTATATTGAGGGAAGAAGGAACCTTGCAAATAAAATTAAATAGATATGATGCCAGGTGCTGAGATAAAGGAGATTAAGGGGGTAAAATGTTTGTATGTGTCTAGGCATATTAATTTGCATAATGGGTGTCAGGGAATGATACGCCTAGAAGACAACATTTAGGCAGAGTCCAGTGGTTAAATGGGTGTGTGTGGGGGGGGCAGTGTTTTGGTCAAAGAGAGTTGATTCTTTTACTTTCTCATCATTTCTATTCCTAACCCAGAGGGTGAGTTGGTGTGTACCCTTAAATGATATTATGCTCACTTCCATCACCTGTCAGAATTGGACCATTGATGAAGTGTAAGGAAGCATCTTTTGATTATTGGACCATGTTCTGATTATGTGGACCATATCACCAAAGGACTTTATGGCCAGTGCCTACCTACTGGCCCTCCACTGGCCAGGTCCCAGATCTACTCTGCATGCCAGGTAAATTATTCCTGCTTCTTTCAAAACTGTCTGGAAGCTTAAACAGTACATGTGTTTCGATTCCTTTTGAATAAGTGCATGGGATTTTCTAACTCAGATCAAGGTGTTAAAATGAAATAAAAAGAGACAGTCTTTCTGATCTGGTGTAACTCTTTGAGAGAGGTGGACATGGATATTTTCTTTCTTTCTCTCCTAATATCGGATTTTTGGGGTATTTACCTCGTAATACCAATGGTGTGAAGACACTGGACTCCATTTTTTTACTTACATGTATTTTATTAAATCAAGATCTTTTTTGCCTTTAAATGCAGACTACACACCTACAAGGAACAATTGAATCACCCACATGGACTCTGGCTTTGGCTGACCCTATCCTGACCAGCATTCTGTATCTGTGGGCAAGAGTGAGCACATCATGTGAAACAACATGGTACGTGGAAAGATTTCTCTTTTTTTGAAAAATTTATTTTTATTTATTTATACATGTAAGAACTGGGGTGTAGGTCAGAGGTGCGGGAGATGAGAGGATTCATCAGAGACAGAGTGGGATCTGCTGAAATACACTGCTGAGGGGAGCAGTAGGAGAGACAGGAGAGGTCTGCTGTGCCATGTAGGTTAGCTCCCTGGCCGGGATCAAACTCATGTCACAGTGACTGGTGATATCTTGAGAGCACTGAAATGTTAACCCCTGCTCCACCAGGGAGGCCCATATGAATGATTTCTTAAAAAACATATATACTCTTCTCTCTGTATTGCCTTTTCCTCAAATGGATTTAGATCCCACCTACTTGAATTTTAGAGTCTTAGACATAATTTTATATTTGGACAACTGGGTAGTAAATAGTCTTAGAATTTTTGCACTTAAAAACCTTACAACTGTATTTTTTGTGTTTTTTAAATTACTTTCATAGATTTCCTTGTTTGTTTGTTTGTTTGTTTTTCTTAATAATAGGGTTGTTAGAAAACGTGTGCTACTTGATAATCCCCACTTTACAGATGAAAAAATCCGAGTCTCGGATGTTAGATAATTTGTTCAAAGAACTTAGCAGGTAATTTCATAGTGACATTCAGTTATTTGACTCTGAACATATTGTTCTTCTCTTACATCCCAAATATGCAGATCCTTGGGGTTGGATTCTGACCATATGTAAAATTCTTGCCAGTGAGAAATAAACAAGTCAATTTTTTTGCCTATCTTCTACCTCAGGAGTAATTGGGTCTTCCCAGACTCACGAAGGAAGTGCCTGTGTAGTGAGATGTGAATATCCCACAATGGTGAGAAATGGAGACATAGAGAAACTTTTGTCCCCATCCTCCCTCCCTAGAAGCCCTCTTCCCAGGCCTTGGCCATGATTCCAGCAATATTTTTGACATATGAGTTTAGCTTCATTTGTAAGAGTTTCCAGTTAAGCTACACAGAATAAGTAGAGGTGGTGGGGCATCCCATTAGCCAGTGATAATGAAACCCTGTCCTCTGCAGCAAGCAAACACAGTACACAGAATGCTGAACACATCCAGAATTGCCCTGAAGTGCTTGCCATTTTATTGGTGATAGTGAGTGGCTCCTGGGGAATCAAAATAAGGGAGATGAGGTCCATCTTCATTTGTGATTTGGAATATCAATACCCAAGTGGTCTACAAAACAATAGATTGGTTCACAGTAAGTTGGGGCAAGTTAGAAACTCAGAACTTGTCCAAAATCTCCTCAATCTAAATGTTCATTTTAGTAAGATCCCCAGATGCGCATGTCCAAGTTTAAGAAAATCACCAGAAAACTGATTTCTCATGAAGCTGCATAGGGAGATTCCCAATCCAGTCTGCTCTATGTCCCTCACTCTCTTTTTCTTAGTCTATATTTGTGCCTGTCTGTCCATATCTCTTGTAACACCCAAATCTCTCAGCCCTCTTGTTCTTAAATACACTTCTTGAATACTCGTAAACTAAAGATACGCTTTCTTCCTCCACTTTACAGGCACCAAGACTGAGGTTCAAACAGAATAATTCACCTGGAGTAAAACTGTCATTGAGTATGGTTGCACCTGGGAATTGAAGCCAGTTTTGTTTCCCTCCAAAGGCAAATCTCTTCTGTTTCTAACCAGAACTATTCCATATAAGGCCTCTTCTCAGGGATGTTTTTTTCAGTACAGGAGAAAATCAGTTCTTACTCATCCTGCAAGCCCACCCACAGAAGGAGGCTTTCCTCTGGTAGTTCAGGGATTCTTCTTTGTGCTCACAAAAATGGTGAGAGAATTTCAAAGTTTACAACTTCAAACGCCTCCCAGAGGAGAGGAAGGGTCTTCTGATATTTGCTTGTCCTGGGATCTGTTATCACTCCCTGTTCCAAAGGCATTTCCATGCTTGTGCTGATCACAGGAATGATTCTAGGAAAAATGACAGAGAGAAACCAATTTGGGGGCACTCCTGGATCAGTGGACAGGGTCTCCCCACCAATCCCATGGCTAAACAGGAAGAAGTAAATTTCTCCCAGTCCCTGCATGCCAGGCCAATCAGGAAACAATTAGTGAAGTGAGAATGTCTACTGAGAAGGAAATAAAAAAACCTTTACAAAATGTTGAGGATGTGCTAAAAATATATTTATGGATGAGATCACATATTAACCAAGAAAAAAGCCAAGCCACAAACAGGTTTTTCAGCATTCTTCTTCGTGTGTGTGTGTGTTTTAAATGATCTATCTATAAACATGGCACATAAAAGAATGTTTTGAATGATAGGTTTATGGGGGACTTTCATTCTTGAAATTTTTCTCAATATAATAAATATATTACTTATATTTTTATCTCTATCATAAACACACTGTGGAATAGATAGACTTAAAAATATTCTTAAACATGGACATTTTCCTTAGCATCAGTATTATGCTCAATATCAATATTTACATTTTAGGACCTATACAGTTTGCATCATTATGTAAAATTAGTTTGACTGAACCACCTCCTTGTTATGTCATTATCTTAGTACTTTATGTCATTCGAAAAAAGATCCCTTTGAGGAAAACATTTCTTCCTGAAGGAAAAGGAAACACAGATTCTGTAGCTCTAGGAGAATTTTTTCATGGGGAAGGGTGTGAGGTAGTAAGCCTCCCTTCCTTCCCCTGGGGGTGGATTTCCCATAAGGTCTTAGCCCTACCCATTGGCTCTAGGGCCTGTAACACTTCAAACTAAAGGTCTTCACTTTGCATAGTTGAGAATATGTTGGAATTTTACAAATGAAAGAATTTGCCAGTGAATGAAGAATTGCAAAAGATGAATAAACCCTAAGTATCTTCATTCTATTACATAAACCACACTCTTGGAGGAATATGAATGGGAGTTCACACAAATGGAATTATATTGAAAAAGCACTCTACACCCATATCCACTTGAACTTTCTGCAAAACTCCTTGTTCCTTTTTTTTTTTTTTAAAGATTTTATTTATTTATTTATACAAGCACTGGGTACAGTCAGAAGTGTGGGAGGGTGAGAGAATTCACCAGAGCCAGAGCGGGGAGCAGAGCAGGCAGAAGGACAGAAGTACACTGCTGAGGGGAACAGTGGGTGCGGCAGGAGAGGTCTGCGCGCCATGTGGGACCCTTGTTGGTGGCAGGGGATGGAACAGGCACTGCAGAGGCTGAGTCCAGTGCTCAACAACTGCACCACTGGGGAGGCCCTTAAATATTACTTTTTATTGGCATCTCTGTGGGAATAATAAATAAAATGTAAAACTGTCCTGTTCTAAGAAACTTACCATTTCTGGTAGGAATATCCAGCAAGTGGCTGGAATTCATGTTGGAATGCCAAGAATAAAACGTGTAAGTGATTCCCCTTTATCGTTTGATTCATGGACAATTGGCCTGTCCCCTCATTACTACTTGTTGAAATTATAACTGACCCTTATAAACTATATGTAAAGGTAATTCTTCCCTGATTGCCTGAATCTTCCATAAAGCCTTTCCTTATGCCCTCCACTAAAGTCATAGAATTTGTTTTCTTCTAAACTGCCAGCATAATTACTAAACTTTTCTTGGGAGACATTTCACAACTTAATACAATGACTCGCCACTAGGGATAGCCTAGGGTACACCTCTGAGAAGCATAAAATAATAGCAGTAAAAACAATAAACACTTTTTATTGAGTATGTGTAAGCTGGGCATATAATGTCTTTTTACAGTATCTCATTTAATATTATTATAATCGTCTTATGAGCTTCAAAATGATTATTATTCATCAAAATCACACAGATGGTAGAAGGTCTCACATTTATCCTTATCTGCTTTATTATGAAGACCCTACTTGGAATCACCAGTGCCCCCTGATAATTTTCAAAACATCCTAGTCTCCTCCTTCTCCACCAGACTGGATTCTTTCCCCTTCATCATGTCAATGTACTCTTATCAATCATCTGTGAGTCCCCAGGATTGCTGAGGTAAAAGCCTATTGGGGACCACTTTTTGACCCTAGTCATCTGCTTTATTCTTCCTACTGTGTGTTTTATGCCCCCATAGGGAAAAACCTGTACCTTCTTCATCTACCCACCACCTCTCCCATACACCATGGCTATGGCTTCTAGAGCAATATCATGTTTCTTTCATTTTCGTCTAACTGTTTTAATGGAGTTTTGGAATAAAGGAAAGAACATAGAATAAACATTCTATAAATGAAAATACTGTAATGTACAAATGATAACATTTGCATGTAAAGAGAGATTTATGGAAGAGGTGACATTTTTTTTCATTTCTTTTGACTGGGAGGACCTTGACTTTACAGGGATGAAGGTGAAAGGCAGTCTCGTAAGGGAGAATTGTAAATGACGTAAAACATTTCTCCATGTTGATGAGAAATGATGGTGCTGATAGATTTCCTATGAACATTGAACAAAGTTTAATTCTGGGAATTTCTGTTTTCTATCCCAGGGATTATTGTTTTGGCTATTATCGCTTCAGTGGATGAAGGTATTTGCTAAAAATAGGCTACTAATGTTTTCCTTAGAATTACAACCCACGTCAGAAGAGACTAATGACCCAATGCTCAATGTTTTCTTTTCATTTCATTTGGCCTCAAACAAATAAACCTGATAAATATTATCAGAGTCACATATGCTCATTAAGGGTTATAGTCAGTGGCTATGTTTGTTTTACTGTGTAATAGATGATGAAACCATGGTGATGAGTGGAGTAAGCTAGGATGGTTTTCATATTTTCCCATCTTAACACTGGAGACTTACTCTTTTTTGTTTTTTTTTTCTTTTTTCTGGCTCATATTAGAAATAGAACAACTTACTAAACCACTTATTCATTTTTGACAAGTCTTACAGCATTCCACATTCACATCTTCTGATTTAGCTGAATGATGCATCAAAAATATTTAAAAGTGGTTCTTAAATATAGCATTCAATGTTAAATAAGCATTTTCAGTGGCTAGACATTTAGGGTAAAACCTATCATATAACAAACTGTATTCTTTAATAACTTATTAAGTCACCATAATTGAGGAGTTTATTGATAATCATTTTATAAACTAAAGGTCAAAAATTGACTCATTCTATATAAATTTATGTTATGAAAGTCAAAGTTTACTGGATTGGCCTACTGTCTATTTTATTTTAACATTTCAAGCCAGTAAAAAGAAAGCACTGCATTTCTGAACAAAAATACCACTTACATGCATACCAGATCCTCATGACTTTTGTATTAAGAAAGCATATATATATATAGTCATATACATATGAATATATATTCATATATATATATGAAAAAGCATATATATATGAAAACTTATGTCTTTCCATTCCTCCATAAATTCTTACCAAAATGGTAAAATTTTGATTTGTTTTCTATAAAGATGCATTTCCCATTCTTGTTCTAATTCATGTTTCCGTTAATAGAACACAGCATCATCTCCCAAGTGCAAACTGTCAGTGGACACCTCTAAATGCAATCTAAACACTTTTGCATTATACACATATCTATACATATATACAAATGCATATATATGTAAGTGATATATGTGATGTGTATATATATATTTTCTTATATCCGTCTGCCTGTTCTGCTCCCCACTCTGTCTCTGGTGAATCTTCTCAACCTCTGCACCTCTGGCCTATACCACAGTTCTTGTATATATAAATAAATCTTTAAAAAATAAAAAAGAAAATGACAGCCATCAGAGTATTGTTATAGAAATATGGGGTTGGACACCAATTGACAGTCTTACATGTAATTTTGTCAATGACCATTATTATTCAAATATAGCTATAATAGCTAGACGACATATCCTATTGGCCTAACAAGTATTAGATATCGTGCCCACATTCAGGTGAAGGTAATATGTAGAGGCAGAGTGTGCTAGTGTAGACCTGCCATAAGTTGTGGGGTCACATGAGCCAGGGTTCATCATTTATTCCCTTGGACAAATTACTTACCCACCTTGAGTGTAAAAAAAAAAATGATATATTGTTATCTTTTTCAGAGGGTTGTGGTAAGGATTAGAGAGTCTACATAGGAAGCACCTCACCCAATGCCTGGGAAAATGAGTCCTCAGTAACTGATGGATATTTGTATTGTGGAAATCAAGAGATTTGAGTCATGTTCAGGGAAGCACATGATTAGAGGCTACACAAAATCCAAATTTTTCTTTTTTATATTTTGGAGGAAACCTGGGAAGGAGGCAAAAAGCTCACCTTCCACTACAGAAGCTGTCAGTTGAAGAATTAACACCTAGTTGAATTTGGGCAATTAATCCTCTGCCTGAGGCTGTGATTCTGGAAGTGACGGACAGCAGGGGAACCCCAGCACCCTTACCAGCCTCCTGCCCTACCTGCATCTGGAAGAAGATCCAGGTGCCTTGGCCCCTATATATTCTCTGATCCTGATGTTTCTGGGAGCTTTCTGCTATATGGTAGGAAATCCCTTATTTGTTTAGGTTAAATAAATCTGTTTTCTACCATTTCTGACTAATAAGACACTCATAATTCTCGTAGAGGCTAAACAATCCTTCCCAGTTTATTCAAATCTATTGCTTAACACATTTTGTGCTCTAACCCTTAATTATAATCACAGATTCATTTTTTGTGATCCTGGGGAAAAAGTAGTTAATAAAAACAGGACACTGGATAAACCACAAAGTTTACTGTAAGTCACAAGTTTAAGCAGTTAAATACACTAATCTAGTCTGAGAGCTATCCGTCTACTTTGAGTTTAAGGAGCTGAACTAAATTTCAACAAGAGAGTACTGGAGGGCAGAAGCCCAGAAAATCCAGTCTCTAAGAAATGGCCATTTGGTGCAGGCGTGACTTTGTGCAAAATAGCCAGTGAATTTCCAAAGTTTTTAAGTTGGAGGGAAATATGTGACAGATGTGTTGGCTCTAGAAACAACAAAAGCATCTCCTTAAATCACCAAGAAGGAGGGGGTGGAAAGAGAAGGTAATATAAGACAGGTTAATCAGGAGGGTGTGGGCAGGACTGTCTGTAGCGGTTGTGAGTAGCAAGAATATGTTCAGTAGCCATACATGAACTGCGGGTGGGGACCACAAGCAACCACCAAAGCAGAAAACTGCCCTGAACCTCACTTTAAAGGATTATGATATACAACTTGAGGAACACACAAAAATAAAATTCTAACAAAAGCTCAAGCAGGGCAATAACATTAAATAACACTAACACACACACAAATATACTAATAAAACAAAGAGAGGTAATTAATGAATCAGGAGCCTATGCTGAGTTCCATTGTGGCAGTGGTTCTCAACATTTAGCATACATCAGTTATTATTGGAGATTCTTCTTAAAAATGCAGATGAACAGGGCCTCCCTTGGTGGCGCAGCGGTTGAGCACTGGACAGCAAAGCTGCCCGCGGACTACGCACTACGCAGCACCTGGTTGGTTCCCGGCAGCGGGGGAGAGTCCCACATGGCGCTCAGACCTCTCCTGTGGCGCTGGCTGCTCCCCTCAGCAGTGTATTTTGCTGGTCTGCCTGTTCTGTTCCCCACTTTGGCTCTGGTGAATTCTCTCATCCTCCTGTGCTTCTGACTGTACCCAGTGCTTGTATAAATAAATAAACAAATCTTTTTTAAAAAAATGCAGATGAACAATGATGTAAAAATAAATAACTTTAAAAAATGCAGATTTCTGAAGCACTCACCTAATAGGTGCTGATATAGTGCTTTTCTGTGGAGCCTGAAATATGTATTTTTAACAATTTTGAAGATGCTTCTAATGCAAATAGCATTTCTCACTGTATTGTATGGTCTGATAAGCCATTTTATTATTTTTTAAGATTTATTTTTTTATGCATATAAGAGCTGGGGTGCAGGCCAGAGATGTGGGGGGTGAGAAGATTCACCAGAGACAGAGTGGAGAGCAGAATAGGCAGATCTACTGAAATACACTGCTGAGGGGAGCAGCGGTGAGACAGGAGAGGTCTGCTATGCCATGTGGGTCACCTCTGGCCAGGCATCGAAATTGTGCTGCAGAGGCTGCAGGCAGCCTCATAGTGCCAAGTCTCAACCCCTTGCACCACCAGGGAGGCCCTAGTCAACCTTTTTAGTTTTAATAGGTACAATTATAGGTCTTATTGTCCTGGGATACTATGCTAGAGATTGAGACAATTGACATTACAGCATTATGAATAGTGAAGGTGAATTGAGCTCATGTATGAAAGTTCTAATTTTCAAGATAGGCTTGTTATCTGTGATGTATACAACTCAATGATACCAATGATGCCCATCATGCATTGTCTTCATTCTGGATCAGACATGGCCTAGTACTTTATATACATTTCACAATTTGCTTTACAGAACAATTCTCTGAGGTTGGTTTTATGATTATACACATTTTCCAGATTTAAAAAAAATGATAGAGAACGTGAGAATCTTGGATATCACATACTGTGATTGTTAATTTTGTGACAATTTTACTGGGCTGTGAGGCACCAAGAAATTTTGTTTGTATTATTATTGATGTATCTGTGAGAATTTTCCTGGATGAGATTAATCTTTGAATTGGTAGACTGAGTAAAGCAGATTGTCTTCCTTAATGTGGGCCAAATCTCATCCAATCCATGGAAGACCTAAATAGAATAAAAAGCTGGTAAGCACAAACTTTCCCTGCCTGCATGCTTGAGCGGGGGCTTTGGCGTGCTAGTTGCACCATTGGTTTTACTGATTCTCAGATGTCTGGATTCATTCTACTTCTTCTTCTGTGACTCCTGACTGCAAATTTTGGGACTTTCAGCCTTCATAATTGTGAGAAAAAATTTCTGTTAAGTCACCAGTCTATTGTATTTTTCTATGGTCATTAGAAAAGGCTAACACTGATGTTGGTACTGAGGAGGGGAATAGTGCTGTAACAGATAGATAGCATGTAGGAGTCTTTGGAATTTGGTAATGGGTCAAGAAAAGAAGAATTGTAAGATGCTATTAGAAATATTGATTTTAAGGGGCCTCCCTGGTGGCACAAGGGGTTAAGTCTCAGCACTATGATGCTATTGGCAGCCACTGAAGCACAAGTTCGATCCCCAACCAGGGAGCTAACCCACATAGCACAGCAGACCTCTCCTGTCTCACCTGCTGATCCTCTCAGTAGCGTATTTCAGTAGATCCTCCTGTTGCTCCCCACTCTCTCTGGTGAACCCTCTCACAGTCTCTACCCCCCACACTCCTGACTTACACCTCAGCTCTTGTATGCATAAATAAATAAAATAAATCTTTAAAAAAAAAAGAAAAGAAAAAATATTGTTAAAAGTATTCTGATGAGGTCTTAGGCAAAAACTTGGGAAGCATGCTCTTGGACAAGGAGGAAAAATGACCCTTGATATAAAGTGGCAAAGAACTTGGCTGAATTGTGTCCCTGTTCTATTATTTTGCCAAAGGTCAAAATTGCAAGTGATTAAATTAGATATTTAACTTAGATTTCTAAGCAAAATATAGGAGTAATTTGATTCTTGTGATTGCTTGAAGCAAAGTAAAATGTGAGAAGGGAGAGAGAAGTTGAAGTATGAATTATTAAGAAAGGAATCAGAAATAAAGGTTTGAAAAATTCTCAACCATACTAAAAAAAAAAAAAAATCAAGTTTGTTTAAAGAGAACACTAGGGGGCCACTCTGGTGGTGCAGGGGTTAAGTCTCAGCGCTATCAAGCTATCACCAGTATATTTCAGTAGATTCACCTGTTCTGCCCCTACTCTGTCTCTTATGAATCCTTTCACTCCCCCACACCACTGGTCTACACCCCAGTTCTTGTATGCATACATAAATAAAATAAGTTTAATAATAATAATAATAATAAGGAGAACATGAGGGTGTGACAGAACAACCATTTGATAAGAAATCATGGGTTTTACTCATGCCTTTAGGTGGCCATCTCAACAGAAGCCAGGTAGAGAAATGGAGTATGCCAGTGGAGACACTGCCAGTTTGAACTAAAGAAGACAGAAAAGCTGGTCAGAATGAAGGGAAGCTGTTGAACTTTTGGATTCTGCTTCACAGAAAGGGACTATAGAGTTCTTTAGCTTCAAAGTGTGTTCTCCTTCAAAAAAGGGAATAACTATGCAAAGACAATTAATGTCTCCTATAGACCTACACATGTTTGTGGGAGAAAGTGGGTGTGGCAAGACTACCTCTACTTCAATTTTATTTATTTTTTTTTAATATTTATTTATTTACACAAGCACTGGGTACAGTCAGTAGTGTGGGAGGGTGAGAGAATTCGCCAGAGCCAGAGCGGGGAACAGAACAGGCAGACTGACAAAATACATTGCTGAGGGGAGTAGCGGGTGCAGCAAGAGAAGCCTGTCGCACCTCTACATCAATTTAACAGGGAGGATTTACCCAGGGGGATCCTCGCAGAGTTCCATAGGCAGCTAAACTGTGCAGATGATGCTACTACCCCAGTAGATATGGAGGGCAGAATACAAAACCAATGAGGGCTATTTGCAGAGGCTTAAGAGCTAATGGAACTTGCCTGGGTTTTGAATTTGTTTGGGAATCATTACCCTTTCACCCTTCTGATTTCTCTTTTGGAATGTGACTCTCTATACTTTACCTATCTCACCACAATATTTTGGAAATACATAATTTATCTGGTTTCACCTGTTTATACTGGAGAAGGATTTTGTCTCAAGATAAATTGTACTTTGAATCTCTCCCATACCTGAATTTGATATTGAGATAAAATTTTGGACTAAATAGACTTTAGGGTTGATGGTGGACTGAGTTAAAAATTTTATTGGTGTGTAGATTTATTTGCATATGCACTTGCATGTAAAAAAGTGATCATACAAATTTATAAAAAAAAAAATTAGGGCTGTTGGACAATGACAGACACAATATTTTCAGGTATCATGATTAAGATAATGTAGATTGAATGTCTGTCCTTGAACATTCATAGGTTGAAGTCCTAACCCCAGTGTGATGACTTTTGGTTGTGGGGTCCTTGGGACCTAGTTATGATATATAAGGCCATGAGGATGGAGCTCTCACAATTAATGCACGTCTGTTATTTACCATCAATTGCCATTCAGTCTGTGATGTGCTGTATGGCAGCCCAGTCAGCAGAGACATATAACTAAGAAATGGCAGGGTTGGGATTTGACCCCCAATGACTGATTTGAGGACTTTGTTCTTGACTATACTTTTAGTTTATTTTTTCTCAAAAGATCTATAAAGAGCAAGCTGTGATTCCTTTCCTAAGTATATTTCAGTCTCCTACATTCCCTTTAGACCCATCAATCGAGAAGAGTGATTTGACTGAAGGTTCCAGGTGCTGAGCTTTATTCTTCCTTCTAAAAATCTCTCCTATAGCAAGATAGAAATTTCCCAACCCAGCCCTCATGAAACTGTGTAGGAAAGCAACCAACACAAGAAACAACTGAATCTCTCATTTCTATATGACCGGGCCATGTCACTATCACCTGTGTCAAAATGAAGTTTACCCAGATGCACCTGACCTTGGAGGGGATTGTGTGACCACGGATCTCCAGGAGGTCCTACTGATGATGCACACTCTGAGTAGCTCATTAGCCACCATGTGCTGACCTGTGGCCTAGGAAGAACTGGAGCACTGGGAGCAAAATAAAAATGCACATTTAGTGCCTACATAATGGTAGCCTTTTGCAGTAGCATTTCTGCTCTTCAGATTATCGTGTAGGGTATACAAGGTTCATAGGTAGTTTGGACCTGTTTTGAATTTTGATAAAAAGATTGTAATTATTGAAGAGTGACAGGAGCCACTCTTCTTCATAGGGGTGGGAAAAATGTTCCCACAGATGTTTGCTTTTTGGTATCTGGGGGCTTGAAAATGGGAAACCCTAAGTGGGAAACCAAGTCAAGAAGGTCCCCTTGTAAATGTTTAGTATTTTGTGGAGACAGGCAAAGGGCCATTTATGGAAAAGATGTGAGAACACAGACCCCAAATGTCTGTGTTCAACACCCAGAGACCTACCTCGAGTCAGGGAGGCTTACCATGGGGCTGAGTATGGCAACTTAAAGCAACTAGAGCTGTTAGCCTAATAACTTTCATAAAGCCAAAGCCAAATTATGTCATTGTCCAGCTTAAAGCTTTTTAATTGCTATTATTGCATGATTAATTGTGTCAAAAATCTTTGAAATGGCGGCCAATTATGTCTCCTGCACTTTCTTATAATGTCATCTCATATCTCCTTTCCTTTTCTAGTTTCATGCCCTCCTCCACACCTGTTTCCTCTCCTGTTTCTGGAGTATGCCTAGACACATGGTAATTTTTTCTTTATTTTTTGGATTAGACAGTTTATCCTTCTATCCTTGGCTTGGTCTTATCCTTCTGGTCTCAAGACAAATGACCCATCTAAGTCTTATGTCCTTCTTCACTGTTATTTTCTCTCTCAGCTCCCCAGTCATAACTTCAGCACTCTGTGAAATTACTATGACCATTTCCATCTTTGTGTATATTTTCCACTGAAACTGATTCCCAGAAGCACCTATACCAGATCTATTGTGGTTTCTCCTTAATGTATGCACACTTTCAATTTGCTAGACATTTGGGAGGTGTTCAGTAAATACTTGCTGAGTGAATGAGTGGGTAAGTTGGTAGTGTCATTGACAAGCATTAAGCTATCTCTGTCCATTTAGAAATATTGCAGTCACCTGATAAAGGAGTCAAAGAGCCTGGGGTGCTACCAGGCTTGCCGTTGACTGACCCTTCTGTGATACTTTGGACAGAGACAAAGAGAAATATGAAAGTTGTTACCTACCACCAACTAGACCCACGGTGTGTATCCTGTGCTGGATAGAGCAGTGCAATGGGGCTGAGCAGGGGCTTGTGCCCATATTCTCTGGCTTAGTTGTCTCTCCCTGAAGATGAATTCTTTTCATTTGATCTGCCAAGAACCAGGAGCTTTAGGAATTTCACAGAAAGGCACAACAGGGTCTGTCTTTGATCTTTCAACAATCCAGGGAGTTGCAAATCAGTGAGTCAGTTGTCACCAGAAATTACTTGAGTCTCAGACCCAGATGGCTGATGTTTAGGAGCCACTCAAGTAATAGACTCATCTTTGGGTTTCAGGAGGACATCATCCATATCCAACTCCAAAGCTTCCCACAAGACTATGTGTGAGTGACTTAAACAATGTAACTTAAACAATATCTACCTAATCAGAGATGGACTTGTCACATTAATGCAGTTTGACCCTATTTAATTTGGAGAGAAAAACGAACACCAAGAGAATCAGAGAAACAAAACAAAGGAGAATAACCTTGTCCTAGTTCTTTATCCTCTGACTGCCTTTGAAAGGTGTTTATCAAAAATAACATTCCCACGGGAGGCAGTGATTGCTGTTCCTGGTCAGAGCAGCTGCTTCATAAGTTTGAATTCACCACTTCCCCATCAACCCAATGTTACTTGTCACTATGGAATACCTTGAAAAATGTTGAAGCTCTAATTTCTTTATATTCCCTTCCCCATGCCTACAGACAGACCTGGTAAAATGAGATAGCATATGCAAGTTTCTTTATAAATTTGCAAAGATTCATGACAGACTTTAAATTACCTAACCCAAGAGAAAACTAAGAATGGAGAAAATGAAAACGATACTGACATTCTTTTTTAGGAGCTCTATTCTGTCCCTTTAACCTTGGAGCTAACATACACTGAAAGTCAGATGAGCAGCTCCCTTTTGCAGATGGTCTATTGCACTTGCTATTATTGTTGACATTGCAACCTGTTCCCTTTTCTTCCCCTCCCAGCAGTAGCCAGAGCACATACCAAAAAGCCCTTGAAAGAGCAAACTTATTCAAGGTCATTATTCTGCGGTTGCATGTATGTTCAGGCCTCTACGTTGCACTCACTCCATCCTGACAAGCGCAGGTGAAAACATTGCTAGACAGTCTATATCTGAGAGTTATCAAACTATTGCCGAAAGATTTATCATCAGGGTAGAAAAAAATGCCTTTATTTGAACCAAAATTGGTCATACAGAGTTCATTCTGTAACCTGAACATTTATTTATATCTTATGTGCCTTCTACCAAGGAGAAGGAGATGCATATGGGACCATTACCTCATTGATGCCATGTGGTCAAGTAACTATCTCATTGGACAGTCTATTAGAGGCTCTGATGCGAATCTCATTTGATTTTTTCTTTAACCTGTTGTACTGTGATTGTAGATTGTGTGATTTCTAATGACCAGGGGAATTATGTTTCACCTTCTATATTCACAGCCACTGCAAATGGGATCATTAGTTGTAGCGTCTGGTTCAGCAGACACAAGCCACATACTCCTACTTATCTCTGTCCAAACCACTCATGAAAGAGAACATGGCTGGTTACAAGTGATAGAAGGCTTAGCAAAAAAATAAAAGGATATATGGTAGAAGAAAAGTTTCCTCTTGTAAATATTGATAGCTTATGCTCATAAAATCGAAGCCAGTGACGTAAAACATCAGTTACCAGACAGGTCATCACAGTTTGCCACTGATCTAAAAATCAGAGCAAAATCTTGTACATACACATGGCTTTTAGTCTGTAGAGTATGTTATTCCATTTTCTCACTTAATCCATAGATAGTTCTATTATTATTATTATGCAGATGAAGTAATGGAGGTCTAAGGAGCAATTTTCCCAAAGACAGGCCAGAGGTGGGATTCAACTCCACCTTTGGAAACTAAAACAAAAGCTCTGTTATCCAAGATCTCTGAAATCATGTCTAGGGACTACTGAGTGTGACAGAAAACAATCTTGGAAGAATCTGTTTGCCATTTCCACTCAACTCCCCAAGGTTTTAGTTAAAAACATCTCAAGATGCCCTGGCTCAAAATGACTCCCCTTCTCTGAGAATGCCATCAGTTCATTATTTGCCACTCTTCCCCCATCTATGAACCATACAACCCAGAACGTCAGCCAAATGACCTCCTAGTCATAATGGAGCCACATGAAGGGGGAAGGACACCTGCTCTTGTGCTGGCCATTCTGATTGGAACAAGGTGATGCAGACTTGGGTCTCCATGGAGTTTAGTTAATATTGGTATCTGAAAGGAATGTTTGTAAACCCTTATTACTTAATTATAAAAGCTGCACTTGACCCTCCCCGGTGGCGCAGCAGTTGAGCACTGGGCTGTGAAGCTGCCCGCAGCCTCTGCAGTGCCAGTTCAATCTCCGGCCACCAGCGAGGGTCCCACATGGCGCTCAGACCTCTCCTGCCACACCCGCTGCTCCCCTCAGCAGTGTACTTCAGTCCTTCTGCCTGTTCTGCTCCCCGCTCTGGCTCTGGTGAATTCTCTCACCCTCCCATGCTTCTGACTGCACCCAGTGCTTGTATAACTAAATAAATAAATCTTACAATAATAATAATAAAAAGCTGCACGTGTTTATACCTCTCTAAGTCCAAAATTCTCCTCTTCTTACTTAAAGTGTATGAAACAGGAGGTTAGTCCATTCAACACTCATTCTCAACCAAGTTTTTCTTTGCCTTCCTCTCATACTTTTTTCTAACAGTGGCTATACAATATAATTTTGGCCAAAAAGATGTAGATACAATTCCTGGGCTGGATTATGGGTTCAAAAATAAAAGGGCAAAAATGTGTCCTTTCCATTTCTTGCTGACTAAAAAGCAGATGCCATGCCTTAGAGGGGAAAGAGCCATCTGGAAAAAACATTAAGAAATAAAAGGCCCCAGAACTGAAAGATCAATTAATCAGCCTGATACAGCCTGGACTTGGTAAAATACATAGAAAGGAAGTTAAAACTGTTGGTTTATGCCCCTGTAATTTGTGTATGGTGATATTTGCAAACAAAAGAGGCAATTTTCTACACTTATAATCCTGTGCCTCTTTCAAGCACCATGAAATTAACTGAAATCATTTTCACATCTTATGTGTCATGGGTCCAAGGAAGGAGTCCACATACAGAGCTCCAGTCCACTTGTGAGAAGGATGGTCTATTCCATCTGCTATAGGTTAGATCTGGATCATAGTATCCTGGTAAGGTCTCTTTAAGTTATTTGAAGGGAGATGTATAGAAAACCTTGGGTAATAAAGCTTATAGTAAAGAGAGAAAATTTTGGAATGATCTGGAAAATTGACCAAACTATATAGTTAGTTCAGATGCCATTTATTATCATTCATCATTCATTCCTCATCAACAATTGTTTCTTGACTAGTATTAATGCCAGAAACATGTGTGCAATGGTAAACAAGATTCAAAAAAAAAAAGTGATTCTTTCAAAAAACCTTAAGGTAGTTTTCAAGGCAGCCAATTTAGCAAGTACTTTCTATAAAATTGTATGAGTACTTTGGTAATTGGGAGGTGCATAAGTTTTACAGAAAAATAATTCAACAGAGCTAAGAGCAAGAAGTTTCAGCCCACATAATCTGATTAGTTTTATTTTTATTTACCTCAAATTTGTGTTTTCCCAAGAAGAGATTTGAGATATTATGTTTGGGACTGGTAAGGTTAAAAATATCACTCTTGGACACATTTGACAAGTCACCTCAAAGGTGACTGACTTCCCTCTTGCTGAGTCATAGTTGCTGTTTCTGAAATGATTACATGACTGTGTTATTTTTCTCATGGTTCCATAAAAAAATTGTAGCTACAGAGTATGTATATTTAACAAAAGGAATTGATGTCAGAGTCAAATCTATGAATGCATTTCATAAATAAAGGTCTGGCAGGACTCAAGGACTTAAGCACAGCTCTGTGAAGCTATCTGCAGCCACTGCAGCACGAATTCAATTCCTGGCCGGCCAGCACGAGTCCAACCCACATGGCATAGCAGACCTCTCCTGTCTTGCCTGCTGCTCCGCTCAGCAGTTTATTTCAGTCAGTCTGCCTGTTCTGATTCCCACTCTGTCTCTGGTGAATCCTCTCACCCTCCACACCTCTGGCCTGCACCCCAGTTCTTGTATGCATAAATAAATAAATCTTAAAAAAAAAAAGAAGGTCTGGCAGGCTCAGTTCCTGGTGAGAATTCTCTTTCTGGATTGCAGAAGGTTCATCTTCACCTGGTGGAAATAGGTCATGGTATCTCTTCTCTTCTTATAAAACACCCATGCTATCAGAATAGGTCCCCAACCTTATTATCACATTTTTATCACCTCTTCTTACACCTTATATCCAATGCAGTCATCATGAAGATTAGTCTTTAATATGTGAATTTTGGAGGGGGTCGAGACTGATTCTGAGTGCCTGGAGGACATTCTTTACGAATGTTACCACCATCAGAGGAAAGAACGGGACCACTCTCTTTCAAATACTCTGCAGGTGTTACAGATTTTTCCTTCAAATATTCCAAAGGAATATCACATGCTGCCCTGGAATCTAGACAAAAATAAACTACCTGGAGAACACAGTTATCAGGGTCTCCCTCTTCAGAACACTTCATATCTAACCAACAGGTAATTTATTTCAACTTATATTCTTCTAATGCCAGGAAAGGGAAAGCCAAATCATGGAGAGCCACTGTTGAGGGGATAAAGGAGGGAACTCTAGGTGGAATACAGGTGGCTCTCTGCTTGGATCTCACACACAAAAATTAAAGCAAAGACTTTTCAGGAGAATCTCTGATTGAGATCAGCTGTATATTTGTATTATCACTTAACAGAAGAGGAAACCAAAAATAAATGAATATGTCGAAGTCATAGGAATTGTCTATGAGCAAAACACAGTTTCCCATGCCAACATCTACTGAACCAAGCCACTACCAGGACACATGTCCAGAGCGCTAGCCCATGAGAGGCTCTGAACCAAAGACAAAGCTTTCTTTTTATTTAATAACTCTCTGATGGATCAGTCCTACTTTTAATGATGTTGCTACTGCTCAAGGGTCCTCTCTCAAAGTTTTCCTATATATTAAGGACAACATATGTGGAAAAGAGAGATGCTGAAACTTTTATCATCAAAATTCAGATGGGCATAAGCCAAAAGCCCCCAGGGAAGGATAGTAAAAAAAAAGTAAGAATTGCATATTTCCACATCTGTTTCCAATGAGACTTATGTCAAATAGCTTTATTTGACAAAAACAATCCAAGTAATACTTTGCTTTTTCAGAATGCCTTGAAATGCCATTGAATTCACCTATAAGCTCACAGACATAACACACCACCTGCCCATAGTGTTAGATCAAGTGAGAAAACAGGCAGCAAAGTCTCATCAATAGGAAGAAACTTGGCCTGCTGCAGAGGGGCAGAGGCAATGTCATTGCTTATCTTAGCATTCCTGTCCCCACCAACCTGGGGCAAGCAATCTATTTTCTGCTTGACACCAATCAGGAAATGGCTCTATTAAAATATACTCCTTGTTAATACAAATGAGACATATCCCTGGGAAAGCAGAGAACACCAACATGGACTTGAGTACTTACATGCGAGGGTCATTTTTGGGCTAGCAAGTGAACAATAGACATGTTATAAAACACAATTGAAAAAGCAAACCTGCAAGAATAAGCTTCTAAAAAGTAATTTGGTGATACAAACAGAAAGTCTACAGTGCTGCAAGTTCTTTAGTTTAGTAATTTCATTCTTCTGAATTTACCCGAAGGGTATTTTCAAAGGCATAGGCAAGGATGCTAAATGTTCGCAGATAGTCCATAGTTGTCTTATGTTCATACACATCTTGTTAGATATTACAAGAATGTAATGTCATTACCACTCTTTTAACCCAGGCCATTTCTCAGGATTGTACTTAAAGCAAGCAACCTGGAAGAATGAGGTAATGTCTCCTTCTGGGGCAAAAAAGTAGGCTTGCTTACTACTTAAGGAGAAGAAGTAGATTTCCTGAACTTAGCACTTCCTCAGCTGCGATGCAAGCCTGCCTCGCTCATAACATTCATCTGGGCAAAGAACTCCACTGTGGGCTTGGGGACAATGGGAACCAACACATGTGCTGTCAAGTGTGCTGTAAGTAATAAAGTACTTTGCTTCTACTTAGGAGTCTTGCCTTCATTTTGGAATGATCTGGAAAACTGACAAAACTCTAGAGTTAGTTCAGATGCCATTTATTATGCATTCATCCATCATTCCTCATCAAGAAATGTTTATTGACCACTAGTAGTAATGCCAGAAACATGTGTACAATGGTAAATGTGATTCAACTTCTTTCAAAAAATTTTAATATAGATTTCAAGGCAGACAATTCAGCATTCATAACACAGCAATAAGCCTACTTCTGAGCTGGCAAAGTAGGTAAAATCAAATCTGAAACCTGATTCTTAAGACAAAATTGCTTAATAAATCAATGAAGCTAAATGCCCTCTGAGGAGAGATTGATTAGATTAATTACAGTACATACACACATAAAGTATGGTGCAGACATTTAAAATTACTTCAGCATATTTATTGACAGGGAAGTAATATAAAAATACATTTTTGATTTAAAAAAGCAGGCAACAAAGGAAACTATGTAGAAGGCCACCTGTGTATAAACACATAGATAAAACATATAATGCTTCTGGATGATTCTATTAAAAAATGTCAACTGGAACATTCTCTAGGTAGTGGACTTTTATTCATTTATTTTCTTTCTCACTTGTGTGGTTTTCTCTTTCCTGTAGTGAACATCAATAGCAAAAAAAAAAAATTAATGGAAAAGAAGAAATGCAAGAAAAATAATGTGTACTGGAGATAAACTCTGAATGTATGCTACGTGTAAACAGAGGAAGAAAACAAATAGAAATAAAATTTCTAATTGGACACAGGTGTCATACAGGTGAAGGCCCAAAGAACCTAAAATAATTCAAATAAAAGGAAAGTCCTAAGTCCTTTGTTGGACATATCTTCTTAGAATATTTAAAGATGAGGATCAGAACCTGCATTTCAGTATCAAAAATGTTAAATATGCCTAGTGTTTCAATGGACATTGCAGCAATCTGTCTTACCTATTGTGAATAGTACTTTATTAAACATGGGAGTACATATATCTCTTTAACATCCTGTTTTCATTTCATTTGGATATATACTGAGAAGTGGATATATTGAGAAGTCAGAGTGTTTAGATTATATAACAGTTGCATTTTTAATTCTTTTGAGGAATCTCCATTCTGTTCTTCACAGTATTATACTGGTTTACATTCTTACCAAGATGGACAAATGTCCCTTCCCTTTTCTCTGCATCTTTGCCAATACTTAGTATTTCTTGTCTTGTTGAAAGTAACCATCTTAATAGGTATGATACCTTATTATGGTTTTGAGCTGCATTTCCTTATTGATTAGTGATGCAGATAATATCTTTAAGTATCTGTTGACAGTTTGGATGTTTTCTTTGAAATAATTCAGATCCTCCACACATTTTTAAATCAAATTATTTGTTTTGCTATTGAGTTGTATATATTATTCTGAGTATTTATTTTGGATATTAATTGTTTAACAGAAATAATATTGCAAATATTTTCTACCTTTCACAAGTTGTCTTTTCATTTTGCTGATGTTTTGTCTGCTGTGCAGATGCCTTCATGTTTATTGTAGCATTATTCACAATAGCTAAAATATGGAAATAACCTAAATGCCCATCAACATATTTTTTTTAAAGATTTATTTATTTATTATTTATACAAGCACTGGATACAGTCAGAAGTGCGGGGAGGGTGAGAGAATTCACCAGAGCCAGAGCAGGGAGCAGAACAGGCAGAAGGACCAAGGTACACTGCTGAGGGGAGCAGCGGGCGGCAGGAGAGGTCTGCTGCCCCATGTGGAATAGCTCCCTGGCAGGAGATTGAACTCATGTTGTACTGGCTGGCAATAGCTTGATAGCACCGAGACTTTAACCCCTGCACCACCAGGGAGGCTCTTATGTCACTGTTTTGACCTGAATATATACCCTCTCAATTATTTTTCTGTATGCAGCAATGATCTTTAAATCGGCCTCTGCCTCTATTGCACATCTCACTAGTTGTTTTAGCATTGCAGTCACATGGTTTTAAAAAGCCACAAATGAAAGTATGTCATTCTTTTTTTTTTTTTATAGAGGCATGTTTTTTATTCATTTATTTATTTGTTTGTTTATACATGCACTGGGTACAGTCAGAAGCGCGGGAGGGTGAGAGAATTCACCAGAGCCAGAGCAGGGAGCAGAGCAGGCAGAAGGACCGAAGTACACTGCTGAGGGGAGCAGCGGGCGGCAGGAGAGGTCTGCGCGCCATGTGGGACCCTCCTCCAGTGGCCGGGGAGCAGCCGGGGATCGAACCAGCGCTGCAGAGGCTGCGGGCAGCTTCGCAACCCAGCTCTCAACCGCTGCGCCACCGGAGAGGCCCCATTCTTTTTTTTTTAAAGATTTATTTAATTATTTATACAAGCACTGAGTACAGTCAGAAGTGCAGAAGGGTGAGAGAATTCACCAGAGCCAGAGCGGGGAACAGAACAGGCAGACTGACGAAATACACTGCTGTAGCGGGCACAGCAGGAGAGGTCTGTGACTCCATGTGGGACCCTCGCCAGTGGCCAGGGATCGAACTGGCGCTGCAGAGGCTGTAGGCAGCTTCGCATCCCAGGGCTCAACTGCTGCACCACCAGGGGAGGACTGAGAGTATGTCATTCTTTTGCTTCAAGTGATTGAGTGCCTCGCAGATATTGATAAAATGGACTAGCAATTAAGGCTCACTGTCATCTGCTAATGTTGGCTTCATGACACTTTTTTATGTACTCCTTGCCCTCTTTTCTTTTGATTACTTGTCCCAATTTTTATAGACTTCCCCACCTCTACCCTGCCAGGCAAATACCTATTTCAATACTTAGCTTCTCTAGAAAGTGTGTTTTAACTACCTGCCCAAGTTCAGTTCCCTCTTGGAGTCAAAACTAGATCATATGCAAATTCATAAAAATACACATCTCCCTTTCTTTTCCTTTTATTCGCTGTATATCATTCTCTCTTAAAGGCTGAAGTCATGAGTTTATTATATTTATGTTAGAAACATCAAGTCCCATACCTAGTGAAAAGATAACACCAGAAAAACAGAGTTAAAACATCTTAGCTAGGACAGAAAAACTAAGTATACTTCAAAGAAGACTTGCAGATGACCATTAGGCACGTGAAAAAATGTTCACCATCTTTCATGACCCGGAAAATGCAACTCAAAATGACAGTGAGGTACCCCCTCACTCCCTTGAGAATGACATATTAAACATAAACAAATAAATGAATGTTAGTGAGGGTGGGTAGAAAAGGGTACCCATGTAAACTGTTGGTGGGAATGTAGACTGTTCGAATTCTATGAAAAGCAATATGGAGTTGCTTGAAATAGTAAAAATGAATCTATTATATCACTCAGCAATTCTACTCCTTGGTATTAATCCAAAGGATGCCAAAAGTATTCAAAATGATACACGTACTACTATGTTCATGGCAGCACTGTTTGTAATAGACACATAGGAAACAACCTAAGTGCCCAAGGAGAGCTGAAGAGCAGCAAGATAGAATAGGAAGAAGAAAATGAGTTCACCTCCTCCAAATTCTCACAGCAGGATTACAGCAGAACAAAACCAATAACTCCTGATGGAAAAACAAATGATTATAGCACACTCTAAAAACATCCAGAGAAGAGCGGCCCAGGAATGGGAAATCCAGTAGCCCAGAAAGGTGAGATGAGCCCAGTATCCAACAGCCTCCTTAAGCAGCAGAGCAAACTTAGCAAGTAACCCTTTTTTGGTAGACACTGCCAGGCCCAGTGAGCACCAAGGTGGGTCCTGGAAGCAGCTTCACCAGTAGTAGGCCCCAAAAGACCACAACATGCCACAGGACAGGGCATCAGAGCAGCTTATCTGGTGTTAGCTCCTCACAGACCCTAGAGAGTCTTGGGATCGAATCCTGTAGACCTCACTGAGTCTCAAAGTGTGCTTGGAAAAATCAAATCTAGTAGAGCCTGAAAAACAGTGGAACAGGCCCTAAATGGTGAAAAAGTGATAGGTACTAGATAAGTCAACATCAAAGCTTGGTCCCCACTAACTGTAGCTCTTAGAGCAGAAGCAAGCTAGGGGACACTGTTTAGAGGTATACACCTACAGATAAGACTGGGATTGATTATTTCTTGGACAGTAGAGATCAGTGCTTCAACAAGGTTGACACAGGAGATGCATGCTACCTTGAACAGGAGCTGGAAAGAGAAAGTTAATGATTTTGTGTAGGGAACACTGGTGGAAAGGATATCAGGTCAACTCTGGAGAGTGGGGATAGAGGCGGTGAGGAGACACATTCATTTAAAATAGGGGACAACTGGAGGAGGGATTAGGGTCAAAATAATGGGAGTGGGATTTGTATGGGGAATATAACCAAGAAGAAAATGTATACATTCTGTGAAAATGAAAAATCATGTAAAATATATAAAATAAAATAATTTAAATAAAATAAAATAGGACACAACCTCTGGAGGATCTGAGGTGCACCACAGGGACTGACTGGGTACACAGAAAAGATAATAGCAGCAGAGGCATTCTCATCTACACTCTCCCTTCCTTCCCTAGGACTGGTGATAACCTTGTGCAGTGCACAGAGAGCACAAGGACTACTGAGAGTCTCATACCAAACCACAGGGGTAGAGATATTTGGGGTGACACAAACACAAGCCAGCCAGACCCCAACTCATCCTTGCCAACATCTGGATTCCTCCAAGGCCCTCTACAACTGGCCAACTCAGCAACTACAAAATTGATGTGAGTACATTCAAAAGCCAAGAAAGGTCAAATTAAGAAAATCAAGTAAGTTAAAGGAACCTCTACCAGAAAAGTAAAGTTATTATTAATTTTTTTAAAATAATAAAATAAAATAATAACACCTCAAGTAGCAAAGAGAGAGGCAAAAAAAAAAAAAAAAAAAAAAAAACCTGGAAACATGAGACCTACGAGAATATGACATCAGAATGCAAGAATAATGCTCCACAATCCAAACACAAAATAGATGATTATCTAATAGAAAGTTATCTAATGGAAAGTTCAGAACTATCATAGTAAAGAAATGCAAATGCAAGATGTAGAAGAAAACCCAGAAAGGTATATCATACTAATATGAGAGAAATCAGAAAGGCAAATGAAAAGAAATGACAACTTAGAAAAAAAACTAATCAAAGATGAAAAATGAAGTTCAGAAAAATAAATTAATGATGCCCCAAATAAAATAAATGGAAATAATGTAGAAAATGCTATCTTTAAATAAGGAAATTGAAATTCAGGAAGAAAAGTATTCAAAAAATGAGATCAAGAACTCTAGAGAAAGCTATGGAAATTGAATGGAAGATCCAATCTGTGACCTCAAAGATAATAATGCATTAAGGACCATGGTGGAAGAAGAGAGAGATACAAATGAAAGTGGAGATAAAGGATCAAGGGAAAATAATAACAATAAAAAAACAACAAAACACAACAAAAATAAACATTGGCAGGTGAGGGGGAAGGAGAAAGATCAAAATGAGGGTGGGAAGAGCCCAAATGACTATGATGATGGTGCATAGGTGAATTGGTGGTGGAAATTCTGTGGGGACTACACCTGAGAAAAGAAATCAAACATGGTAAAAAAAAAATGAACAATGATGCAAAACAGATATAAATAAATATAATTAAAAAATAAAGATCAATTGCAGAACTATTTGACACCATGAAAAAAAAGTCAAACAGAAGAACAACTGGTATCCCAGAAGGTTAAGGGCAGGGGGAAGAATAAAGCTCACTCAAGAAAATAATAGGAGAAAACTTCTCACACCTTTGAAAGAACTAAATATACCAGTATATGAAACTAAAGTATATAAAAACATTAATTTGAAAGGATATTTTCACTCCTAAGTTCATTGCATTCACAATAGTAAAGTTCTGAAAAAAAATACAAGTGGCCAAAAACAGAGCAGTGAACTTGAAAGATGTGGTATATATACACAATGGAATACTACTCAGCTATGTAAAACAGGAATTCCTGTCATTTTTGATAACCTAGATGGAACTGGTGGGGATTATGCTAAGTGAAATAAGTCAGAAAGAGAGAGAGACAAACACAGGATAATTTCACTCATATGTAAAATATAGGGAAACAAAACATAAGAAGTGGTAAATTTACCCCTAGAAAAATGATTGCAGAATTGAGGTTACTGGAGGGGAAGAGAGAATGGGTGTAGGAATAAAGTGGATGGGTACCCAATGATCTGTGTTTGAAGAGCATGTGGACTTTGGTGGTGAGTGTGGTATAGGAACATGATCTGAATAGGAGTGAACAACTCTAAATCTATTTAGTATCGTAAATTAACAAGTCCTCTATTTAAAAAAAGGAAAAAAAAATCTTTAGCACTTGAGTTCAAATATTTATAATTTGATAATTCAAAATCAAAAATAATAATTTTGAAAAATTTCAAGTTAAGAACACCTGGTGGATTCTAACTATGTTGCCAGTGGTATTTGGCTGCCTAGAAAAGAATAAATTGGGTAATTACTACCTACAAAGAATGTAACACTCTGTCTGATACAGAGCAAGCAAACTCTGCTGCCGTTGGAGGGAGAACACCTTTGAAATGTCAGCATTCCAGAGAGAAAATTCATCAGGAAAAACTAACACAGAAACAGTGTAATATGCTTTATAAGATTGTCTTTGAGAACTGAGCATAGAAAGATACTTGAAGTCCTTTCATAGTCTTAATAAAAGCATTCAAGAACAGAAACAAATGTTAGCTCAGGTAAATCAAAGCAGATGTAGGAAACAAACAACAACAAAGCCATTTACATGTATAATGACTAAGTCAATAGGATGTGAGTCTGAAATTGAACATCAGATTTATTTTTAATTCATTTAAAATATATCATTTGGTGCAAACTGCATGTGTTTATCTTTTTTGATTGCTGAGTAATATTCCATTGTGTAAATGTACCACATCTTCTTGATCCAGTCATCTATTTTTGGGCACTTGGGTTGTTTCCATAGCTTAGCTATTGTCAATAGTGCTGCTATAAACATAGGCGTGCAGGTGCCCTTTGGAATTACTGTTTCTGTGTCATAATCAATACAAAGTAAAAATCAAAATCAACAAGCAACTATAAACCAGAGACAAACTACAAACTACCCCACTATGGTGGGGAGGGAGGAGCGGGGAAAGGAAGGACTAGAGTCAAAATAAGGGGGGAGATGCAATTGTATGGGGAATATAACCAAAATGAAAACGCATACATTGTGCAAAGATGAAAAAAGATGTAGGAATTATATAAAATAAATTATTTAAATAAAAAAAAACATATAGGAGAAAATAAAAAATATATATATCATTTGGAATGGTACTCTAACATATATTACTCTAAGATTAAAATAGCATTTATTTCTTCAGTGTGATCCCTCATCTTAAGCAGGGCATGACCTACTGCTTCCTAACATGTAGACTTAAAATGTCAAAACAGATCTTGTGTCATGACGTGACTTGATAAGCCATTCCTGACATGAGGATTTTTGCCAAGAAACACCCTGAAACAACCAACACCAATGGAGTTTACAGAGCTGTCTCTTAAAACAGCATCTTGTTAAAGGCTCTTTCTTCTTCTGATACCCATTGTGACCTGATCTGCACCCACTCAGCTGGTTATAGCAGAAACTAGGATGAAAGTACAAATAAGGGTCTCCTGGAAGGGACTGGATGTCTGGGATTGTTCCTATAGCTAGACACAGGCTCTGTGAACACTCATCCCACAAAGGGCTTTAAAGTCTTTTAGGTCAGTCAGGTATGGGCTGCACTAGAGTAGTATTTGCCCCATGTTCTCTGCTCTACAATAGTGCTCCACAGATGGACCAACAGCCTTTATGCTGCCAGCCTTTATGCTGCTTGAGGCCTTGCTATAGAGAATTCCATTTCTGACTTATGAAACATTGAGCCCTGACTCCTCTCTATACCTCTAGCCAGCTCATCCTTTGGTCTTGTGAACAGCATAATTTTTTTCTTAACATAAGCCCTTGAGGACTTTATTTTGTTATTTGGTCTTTTTTCTGGCCTCAAGAGCTGATCCTCACCTCCAAGGTGATTACATCAAGTATGGACACCACACTGCACCAAGTTCTCAACTCCCTAGAACTAGAAGCTAATTTCACTGAATTGCGTAGTATGAGGTATCATAATCAGCTGATGGAGATGGTCTGTGCCCACCCTAGTTTTGAGGTTAGCCCTGAAGTAAGAGTCAGGCAAAGTTTGGAGCAGCTCTCCTCACAGCTGACTCAAAAAAATGTAGTTCCACTGTTTAACTCAAAAAATGGTTCACTTTGTGACCTAGTCTATGGATGTTATAAATAATTTATTGTAAAAAGTTTTATTTTGTAAATATTTTTGATGATCTCTAGATTATTTCATCCTGTTTCATTATTTCTACTTTTATAAAATGAATGTGATTTAGGGCCTCCCCGGTGGCACAGCAGTTGAGCGCTGGATTGCGAAGCTGCCCACGGCCTCTGTGGTGCCGGTTCGATCCCCGGGAAAAGGGTCCCACATGGCGTGCAGACCTCTCCTGGCGCCCGCTGCTCCCCTCAGCAGTGTACTTCAGTCCTTCTGCCTGCTCTGCTCCCTGATCTGGCTCTGGTGAATTCTCTCACCCTCCCGTGCTTCTGACTGTACCCAGTGCATGTACAAACAAACAAACAAACAAATAAATAAATAACGCATGCCTCTTTAAAAAAGAAAAAAGAATGTGATTTAGATTTTAATACATGTACAAAAGTAAGGGTTTGCTTCTACCCTTATCAAGTCCATTGTTCAAAGAATGAGTACCTTTTTCATCTGGAAATTTCCGTAGGTATGTGAGCAAGGAAAATAAAAAAAAAAATGGATGGGTTATATAAATCTATTAAATGACATCTATATTGAAATTATTATCCACAGTTTATAAATATGCATTGTGTCCATTTTTCTTCATTTGATTCAGTCTCAGTCCCTATGTTAGGAAAGAAAATGTGGATGAGTGATTTTTTTTGTAGTTATTATGCATTTTCCATATGCAAAATCACTTTTATTTCCAGAAAATCCCATAGTTTAGGAGAGAACATACAAAATTAATAGCCAGAATTTGTACAATGTTATCAATTTCAGTTAGATTAAAAGTGGGAGTGTGTGAGATGGGGAAATGGGGAGGAGGCTATTTTATTTTTAATGCTTGGGCGTGGAAGGATCTGGTTATCAGTTTCCTATGAAATGCACTTCACACTGAGGGGTTCTGTGCTTGTCTAAGTTATTCAAGGGAGCGTCTGTGACTCTTTCATTACTTACACATGAACTTGGTGACTTACAATAACACTACATGATCCAATCCCAACTTGTACTTTTCCGGTGGGACAACATAACATCCCTACCTCCTGGAGACTGGCAACACCTTTTCCACACTGGTAAGATTGTTTTCTGGTCTATGTAGAAGCAGCAACTACCAGGCAGCACATGAAGTAATGGGTGCATGCAGGGTGTGTCAGCTCTCACCCTTATCTGGTGACAAATTAGTTCATGTGAATAACTGCTAACTTGCGCTTTCTAGCCACTGAACTCAGAGAAGGATATGTGTTGTCAAGTCCAGGGCCATGTGATGGTAAACATTCAATTTTCCAGAAGATTGAGAAAGGAACAAATATGAGATTTAATTGTTTCACAGTACATTTTTTCTGGATAATGGACAAGTTCTAAGTTAAATATCTCTAGACTGGTTTAAAAACTGAAAAAATAGTTTCACAAGTTTTCATTCCAATGTTTCTTCTTCAACTCTTTCAGCTAAACCATGAATCTTTTTTCTAACAAGACAATCTATTGATCTATGTCTAAATTAAGATTTTAATCACCCCTTAAGTCCTATTTCTGAAGGGTCAAAAGAGAACAATTAGACAGTATCAGAAAGAATATATTGCTATCTCATGATCACTAACATATTCTCAAACAGGTTTACCTGTTTATTAGTTTATTTTCAAATTTTGTTGCATGCCATTGAGTTATCTCTTTTTTGGTCTTCCTTTATAGCCTTTGGGTCCTGCTTCCCTCTCCCCAGAAACGTAGTTTCCAATCGGTTGTCCCATTTAGTTTCATTTCCTGTAAAGTTTTTTATTAAATCAACAGGGTCTTGTAGCTTTTGGTTCAAAATTAACATCCATTTTGTAAACCTTTGTCTTGCTTATATTGGCAACTTCTTTTTCTATGCTTGGTGTTCTGTGTATACAGAGACTCTGATCCCTATTCTATGAATAACCAAATAAAAAAAGATTCCTGAGCAAGAGAGTGATGGAACACAAAAGAAGAAAGTAACTTTGGGAGGTAAGCCTGTCCTGTGGTATTTGATACTAAGCCATTGTCATGCTTAAATACTTATGAATTTTTGAATTTTCAAGTAACGGTCTTCTTTTTGTCTTTCTGAAAATTTGTGAGATTCAGCTAAAGTTCATAACTTTCATATTTCATTATATAGTCTAATTATATAGTCAGTTTTATAAGTCTAATTTATCTTTCAGAATTAATATGCACAAATTCCCGAAAATTAAATCAATCAAAGTGCAGAGGTATTTTAATTTCATTTCATTTATTTTAGTGTAAAAAATATAATACTTTAAAAGAAACACCATGTACAAATTAAGTCATAATTCATATGGTTCATAATGTTGTCATTAGAAATTGACCAGTGATCTTTTGACACTTACCAAACATTGTTCTATTTTTATTATTGTTAATTTATATTCCCTTTACTCAGTAATGGATGAGGATATGGCTAAAATAAGTGAAGTAATGGAGAAAGGATAAAAGAAAAAAAAGGAAGGGTAATAGAATAAAAACATATGGGCCTGTATTGACATAGTTTGCAAGCATACTTAAATTGGGCTCTAAGGTCCCTAACAGCCAAAGCAAAGAAAGGGAGATATGCACTGCTATATAGCTCTTGGTACTGGATGTGAAGAAACATACTAGCTCCTGAGGGAAGCAAACATATTATTCTTGTATTAATTTCTCAAGGAAATCTTGCTGATAAGCCCTCATATGGGAAACACTGAGTGATGTCACACTCAGAATACTTCCTGGAGTTCTGCAGTTGGAGATGCCATCCAAGGAGACTTATAAACTAAGACTACAACATTAAAGCATTGAAACATTAAAGCACAATATAATTTAGCAATTTTTAAAACCAAGTTTGAAGCCTTCTCAGTACAATTGGAGTAGAAGCATAAATGGAATGTTTAACCTTTAGACGGTTCTTTTGGTGCTAGATAACAGCTTACTATGGCCTTTTCCATGGAGGATATGATGGGGCAGTGGAAAGCCAATCGTGTGAAGAGTTAATTGAAAGGAGATCAATTTTCTAGACCAAAGAAACTTAACTACATTCACTTGTCACAACCAAACTACTGTTGAGTAGGTGCCTAGCTCCACATTGATGGCTGTCCCACCTCCCCACAGAGTTAGGCCTTGGGAATAAGCATAAACAAAACTTTCTACAACAAACTATCTCCAGCATATAAATCAGAATATGTACCTTATGCAAACAGAGACCAGTAGATACAGGTGGTCTAACCTGCTAGATCATTCCAATGGAGTCACACAGACTTGGATTGCAACAGCTCTGTGGACAGGGAAAACCAGGCAAAGCACCCCACTCAGCGCTGCATATCATTGACTGTTTTGTATATTTTAAGCTCTGTGAAGTGGTGTGACTCGGTCTCAATCAGACAGAGTCAAGTGCTTGTGACATGAGGTACTTTCCTGTGTTGTCCTATCCTGATCATTTCTCAGGAAGTGGGTCTCTGAGCTTCCCTCCTTAATGATATACACAGTCAACCCTTATTATCTCCACAAAGAGTGGGTGTGCTTCTGCTTCTGTGATACAATAAGGTGTTTAAATTTTGGCAAATCCCTTCCTATTCCCCTTTATAAACTGCCCTTTTCAAATAAATAGCATTTTTTTTCCAGTCAAATTCATCTTCCCAACCAAGAACTAAAAAAATCAAGATCCATGTTTATTCAGTATTACATAGTGAGAGAAATCTTTTTCAATTTATGTATGACTCATTAATAGGAAATAGAGAAATCCTTCAAACAAGTTTAATAAGATAGCTCGATATCTTCATGACAACAACAAAAAAAATACAAGTAGAATATGAAACTTTTCTGAAAATTCCTAATACCATTTGTTTAAGTTGATACTCTGTGGGCTAGGCAACTTTACTTCTAAGGGTTTAAGTGAGGAGAAAACTCTTGCTCTGATAAGTCTAGAATATTCCTCCTAATATCCGAGTAAACTGGTAACAAGCAAATTCACAGCCTAAGCCTGCATTTGATATATTTTCAAAGGATCAAAATATTAAACTGCAGAAATGTTGCTATATTTGATCTCTCTTATTTTGAGTTCTATCTCAATGATTTTTGAACTGCTTCAAGATCTTCTAGATGCATACATCCTGCCAAAAAGAATAAAGGGAATGAGTATATACTAGTGCTTATGTGTAACCAGAACACACACTACTAGGATATTGATATATGTAAGTAATATTTTCCCACATTGATCTCACAGAGGGCCTTTTCACATTATTAAATTTTTATGCAAATGCATTTGCAAAAGAGTATTCCACTTAATTTAATACAGCTCTCCTTAAGAAGAGCAACAACAAAAAAAATGTCTCAGTACAAATTGGCTCCAGGTAAGGCATAAAATCATATCCTGCTGTTCATGTTTCTGGAGACAATAATTTTTGTTCCTAAAATCAGAGGAAAAAAGTGATGTTGAAATGCTTATCTTATTGGAGTCTAATATCCAATCATGCTGCACATTAGTGGCATTGAAAAGAGGAAAAATCAATGGGATATATTCTTGTTCAGAGGGCCAAAGTGGTTGGTGAAGTATCCACCTGGGTAAGCAACTATATATTTACTTTGCCAAACTACCTCTCAGTTCTGGGTACGAAAAACAAAGAGCTTGAAAGTAAAAAGAGCACTGTGTGTGTGTGTGTGTGTGTGTGTGTGCATAAATCAAATAATTACATAAAATTTGACTTGTTATGATTTGGAAGAGAGGACAAATAAAAGCTAAGATGACAAATGTTTGTTTATGTGAAATTCCCAGAAAATATGTAGTTGATGCTTAAAATACAGTCCTTTAGGTTTGGTCAGATTCTTTTTATTTGGGGCCATTATAATAAGGTGCTGGAGCTGGAAATGCACTCATTCCCAGATGAGCCCCTAAAAACCTGCCTTAAAGAGCAATGCATAGATTTGAAAATAAACAGATAGCTGATTAGGGTAGGAAAGTTTCCAGAAGCTGATCCGTGACACATATCTAACAAGCACATTGAATTCTGCTGTATTTCCTTATCAAAAGTCAACCTGGAACCATTGTGCTACCAACCTAGGAAGAACATTGATGATGGACTTTTCAACTTAGAACTCCTGATGATGGACTTTTCAACTTAGAACTCAAAAGTGTGTAGCTGCCAAGCATAAGTCATTATTTCTAGAATTTGCTATTTTTTTTTTCTTTTTTGTGATTTCCCTTTGAAGGGACCCCCCCTCATAGGCTGTGGGATCTTTGGGAAAAGAGTGTACTCAATCTCAAAGAACTAAAGAAAACAACTGTCCACTTGCGAAAAAGGGACAGTAAACACACTACCTCTATTCTATCTTCGGTTTGGTTGCATTTAAAACAGATTCAGAAGAGCCAGAGTTTTCTGAGTCCTCCACTTCCTCTCAGCAAAAAAGGCAGGAGATGAACATCATCTTAGCTGAAGGCAAGATATAAAAAACTCCAAAACTTCCTCAAATTGATGCACCATGTATTTGTTTTTTTTTTAAAGATGCACCATATATTTCTAATGTTTCTCTTAAAAATAAATTTTGTACCACTAAAGTATAGATCTATGAATCACACATTTTTAGATTCACAGGTTATTTGAAAGAATGTGCAGTATTTGGTGTTCCTATGCATTGCACAGGACCTTTAGTTTTAAACATTTGGACTTGGAAGCAAAATAGACCATCTTTCCAATGACACTAATAATATTATGCTTTCAAATACTGATGCCATTTGTACATAATAATTGCTTTATGAAGAATCCTGTATGGGAAGAAAAGATTGACAAGAACACAATAGCGCTATATTTATAGTTCTAGCTTCCAAAGTAATTACAGAGGCCACTCTGAGAAAATATCTTTGAGGCAGGAAATGAAAATGAGGAGGTCTGGCACTTTGTGGGCTCATTTCTTATTTTCCAACTTCACAAAGGGCTCAGAGCCTAATGGTCATCATTTGTAATTGGGAAAAGTAGCATCAAAGGTTTCAAGGGGAAGAGGGTAACTTCCAGAGTTGACACTAAATATGTTTGTGGGCAATATTAAGTAATATTGACATATATCATGGAAAGATGGAGAATGTCATTCATTAAATGTTGCTTTAGTTATCTACTTTCAACTACCATAAAATATGATCAATATTTTTTCATTTGAAGCTAATTTCATACGTAATATTCTTTTTTCATTTCTGTTTATTAATTATTTAATTTAATTATTATTATTTAAATATTAATTATTTGGGTTTTTTAAGATTTATTTATTTATTTATTTATTTATATAAGCACTGGGTACAGTCTGAAGTGCAGGAGGGTGAGAGAATTCAACAAAGACAAAGCGGGGAACGGAACAGGCAGAATGATGAAATACACTGCTGAGGGGAGCAGCAGGTGCAGCAGGAGAGGTCTGTCACTCCATGTGGGACCCTCGCCGGTGGCCAGGGATGGAACTGGTGCTGCAGAGGCTGCTGGCAGCTTCACAACCCAGCGCTCAACCACTGCGTCACCAGGGGAGGCCCTTGTTTGATTTTTATTGAGGTAATATTTGGATACCCCCTTGAAGTATTGCCACCTATATGCCTACCACCAAATTACCCATAGTTCATCAACACAGTCAATTGTACTTTCTCCTCTCTTTGATTCTTACCTCTCCCTCATCTGTTCCCCTCATTGGTACTTCAGTTCTGTTGTCAGCTATCAAGAGCTAATTTTTAATTTTGTCTTAACTCTCTTAGTTTAGTTATTTTACTCACATACTAGTGACACCATCTAGTATTTATCTCTGTCCTTTTGATTTTTCACTTAGTATTATCCCTTTCATCTTCATCTATGTTGCCACAAATGGTAACAATTTCTCCTTTTTGATTGCTGAGAAATATTCCATTGTGTATGTATGTATCTACCATATCTTCTTGATACACTCAGATGTTTCGGGGCACTTAGGTTGTCTCTATAATTTAGGTATAGTAAATAGTGCTGCAATAAACAGGGGAGTGAAAGTTTAGTGTTTGTTTTTTTTTTTTTAATTTTTTGTGTAGTTGCCTAGGTGTGGAATTACTGAGTTGAGTGGCAGATCAGTTTCTAATATTTTAGACTCCTCTATACTGATTTCCATAAGAGCTGGAGCAGTTTGCTTTTCTACTAGCAGTGTAGGGAGATTGGCCTATATTATTTTATTTTGTGTTTTCTTTGTTTTGGTATTAGAGTAATGTTGTCCTTATGGAAGTATTCCCTCATTTTCATTTTTTGGAAGTTTAAGTAGGATAGACATTTGTTCATCTCTGGAGCTTTGGTAGAATTCACTTGTAAAGCCGTTTGGTCCTAAACTCTTACATTTTGGAAAGATTTGATTACTGTTTCAATTTTCATCCATGTGAGGGCCTCCCCGGTGGCACAGTAGGTTGAGCACTGTGCTGTGAAGCTGTCCGCAAACTCTGCAGCAAGGGTTCGATTCCTGGCTGCCCAGGGAGAAACCCACATTGTGTGGCAGACCTCTCCTGCCTTGCCCACTGCTCCCCTCAGCAGTGTCTTCTGTCCGTCTGTCTGTTCTGCTCCCTGCTTTCTCTGGTGAATTCTTTCACCCTCCCTCACCTCTGACCTGTACCCCAGTTCTTGTATAAATAAATAAATCTTCAATTTTCATCCATGCGATTGGATTGCTCAAGGTTTCTATGTCTTCTCTATTAGATCTTAGTTTATTTTATAGTTACATAATTTTTTCTATTCCTTCTGTGTCATTGAATTCATTAGCATATAGATGTTCAATGTAGTCTATATTAATCTCTGTTGTGATTTCTCCACATTAGTTTTTGATCCTACTAATTTGAGATTGCTACCTTATTTTCTTGTTGAGACTTTATAGAGACTTTTCTATTTTGCTTATTTTTTTCAAAAAAAATTTTTTTGGTTTTGCTGATCATTTTGGGCTGTCTTCTTGACTTATTATAATTACTTCTGGTTTAATTTTTATTACTTCTGTTTCTACTGGCTTTGGGTTTGTTTACTCTTCTTTTTTTTAATTTTTTTTAATAATAAATTTTATTTTTATATTCCCCATACAATTGCAGCCCCCCCATTCTGACCCCAATCCCTCCCCTCCCACCACCGCCCCCTAAAAGTGTCTCTGGTTCGTAGTTTTTGTTGATTTTGATTTTCACTTTCTTATAGTTACTCGTTTTCCTGGTCCCTTATTTAAGTTTTCTAGATTCCTGCTATGAGTGAGACCATCCGGTATTTTTCTTTTTCTTTTTGGCTTATTTCGCTGAGCATGATCCCTTCCAGTGCCATCCATGTTGCTGCAAATTGCATGTGTTTATCTTTTTTGAATGCTGAGTAATATTCCATGGTATATATGTACCACATCTTCTTGATCCAGTCATCTATTTTTGGGCATTTGGGTTGTTTCCAAAGCTTAGCTATTGTAAACAGTGCTGCTATAAACATAGGGGTGCAGGTGCTCTTTGGAATTGATGTTTTTGTGTCCTTTGGGTAAATACCTAGGAGTGGAATTGCTGGATCATATGGAAGCTCTATGTTTAGTAGGTCCAGAAATCTCCACACAGCTCTCCACAGTGGTTGGACCAGTTTGCACTCCCACCAACAGTGCAGAAGAGTTCCTTTTTCTCCACACCCTCGCCAACATTTGTTGTTGCTAGTTTTTTTAATATGTGCCATTCTCACTGGTGTAAGATGGTATCTCATGGTAGTTTTGATTTGCATTTCCCTGATGACAAGTGATGTTGAACATTTTTTCATATGCCTGTTGGCCATTTGCATTTCCTCTTCAGAGAAGTTTCTTTTTAGCTCTTCTGCCCATTTTTTGACTGGATTCTTTTCTTTGTTGTTGTTAAGTCTCATCAGCTCTTTGCAGATTTTTGTGATCAGTCCTTTATCATTAGTGTTGGGTGCAAAAATGTTCTCCCAGTTGGTGGGGTTTCTCTTTGTTTTTGTTATTGTCTCTTTTGCTGTGCAGAAGCTCTTTAATTTGATGTAGTCCCAGCTGTTTATCTTCGCCTTCACTATCGCTGCTTTGGGTGATGTGTCTGTAAAGATGTCTTTGATGTGCAAATCACGTAGTGTTTCGCCTATATTTCCTTCTATATATTTTATGGTTTCAGGTCTTATGTCTAGTTCTTTAATCCATTTTGAGTTGATTTTTGTGTATGGTGTGAGGTAGTGGTCAAGCTTCATTCTTTTGCATGTAGCGACCCAGTTTTCCCAGCACCATTTATTGAACAAACTTTCTTTGCTCCAATGCATAGTCTTTGCTCCTTTGTCAAAGATTAGTTGACCATAAATCTGTGGGTTTATTTCTGGATTTTCTATTCAATTCCATTGGTCTGTATGTCTGTTCTTGTTCCAATACCATGCAGTTTTGATGATTATGGCTTTGTAGTATAGTTTGAAGTCTGGGAGTGTGATGCCTCCATTCCCTTCTTTTTTTTTCAGGAGAGCTTTGGCTATTCGGGGTTTTTTGTGATTCCATATGAATTTCATCAATAATTGTTCTATTTCTTTGAAGAATGACATTGAAATTTTGATTGGAATAGCATTGAATCTGTATATTGCTTTTGGAAGGATGGCCATTTTAATTATGTTTATTCTTCCAATCCATGAGCAGGAGATGTCTTTCCATTTCTTTGTGTCTTCTTCTATTTCTTTTAACAGTGTTTTATAGTTTTCTTTGTATAGGTCCTTTACCTCTTTTGTTAGATTTATTCCCAAATATTTGATTTTTTTTGTTTCAATAAAAAAAGGGATAGTTTTTTGATTTCTTCTTCTTCAGATTTATTGTTTGTGTATAGGAAGGCTACTGACTTTTGCGTGTTGATTTTGTATCCTGCCACTTTACTGAACTGATTGATGAGTTGAATTAGTTTTTCTGTGGACTTTTTGGGGTTCTCTATGTATATTATCATATCATCTGCAAATAGTGATAGTTTGACTTCTTCTTTTCCTATTTGGATTCCTTGGATGTCTTTCTCTTGTCTTATTGCTCTGGCTAGGACTTCCAGTATTATATTGAAAAGCAGTGGTGAGAGTGGACATCCTTGTCTTGTTCCAGATCTTAATGGAATTGCTTTCAGCTTTTCACCATTGAGAATGATACTGGCTGTTGGCTTGTCATAGATGGCCTTTATGATGTTGAGGTATGTTCCTTGTATCCCAAGAATTTCAAGGGCTTTTATCATGAATGGGTGTTGCACTTTGTCGAAAGCTTTCTCAGCATCTGTTGATATTATCATATGGTTTTTATATTTCTTTTTGTTGATGTGTTGGATAACGTTGATTGATTTTCGGATGTTAAACCATCCTTGTGTCCCTGGAATGAATCCTACTTGGTCGTGGTGAATTATCTTATGGATGCATTGTTGGATTCTGATAGCTAAAATTTTATTGAGGATTTTTGCATCAGTGTTCATTAGGGAGATTGGCCTGTAGTTTTCCTTTTTTGTGTTGTCCTTGTTTGCTTTTGGTATTAGTGTAATGTTGGCTTCATAGAACGTGTTTGGTATTGTCCCTTCCTTCTCAATTTTTTGGAAGAGTTTGTGAAGGATAGGCACTAATTCGTCTCTGAATGTCTGGTAGAATTCATTTGTAAATCCATCAGGTCCCGGGCTTTTGTTTTTGGGGAGGTTTTTGATTACCATTTCAATTTCGCTGCTTGTAATTGGTCTGTTTAGGTGTTAAAAAAACTGACAGAAGTCATAAAGGAAAACAATGATAAGGGAAAAATAATCAACGATCAGAAGAATGCAATTGAGTCCCTAGAGAGGGAAAACAATGGTCAGAAGAATGAAATTGAGTCCCTAAAGAGGGAAGTAAAAGAAATGCAGGAGATCAAAGAATTAATGGAAGAACTAAAGAATTCTGGGAAAAGCAATGAAAGCAGAATAGACGAAATGGAAGAATGAATAAGTAATCTCGAAGACAAGAAATAAAAAGAACCAAAACAGAAAAGGAAAGAGAAGTACGAAGGAAAAAGAACGAAGAAAGACTTCGGGAACTATCTGACTCCATGAGGAAAGGAAATATAAGAGTTATAGGAATACCAGAAGGAGAGGAGAGAGATGTAGGAACAGAGAAAATATTCAAAGAGATAATTGAAGAGAACTTCCCAAATGTGAGGAAGGAGCTGAAAATTGATATACAAGAAGCAAGAAGAACACCAAACTTCCACGACGAAAGGAAAAATACAGCAAGACACATAATAGTAAAGCTCCCAAGAATCCAGGACAAGGAAAAAATAATGAAGCTGGCAAGAGGGAAGAAACAGATAACATTCAAAGGAAAGCCAATCAGGCTGACATCAGACTTCTCCGAAGAAACACTACGGGCAAGGAGAGAATGGAGGGACATAGTCAACAGACTCCAAGAAAACAGATGCCAACCAAGAATTCTCTATCCCGCAAAGCTCTCCTTTCTCTTTGAAGAAAGAATATGGACCTTCCCAGACAAACAGAAACTCCGGAATTTCATTGCAACTAAACCCCCACTCCAAAAAATACTACAAGGAGTCCTAAAGCCAGAACCTCAGAGGGACGAATAACAATGAAAGAAGGCCAAAAAAAAAAAAAGTTATTAAAAGAATAAATAAATAAAATCAAAGGAAAGACAAACACAATGGCAAATACAGATGCTAACATATCAATATTAACTCTAAATGTAAATGGACTAAACTCTTCAATAAAAAGACACAGAGTTGCAGCCTGGATTAAGAAACAAAACCCAACCTTTTGCTGTCCGGGAAACAGATTTAGCTACAAAAGATAAAAATAGGCTCAAAGTTAAAGTATGGAAAACAATCCTACAAGCAAATGGACCAAAAAAGAAAGCAGGAACAGCTATACTTATATCAGATAAAACAGACTTCAAACTCAAAAAGATAAAAAGAGACCCCAATGGTCACTACATTATGATCAAGGGGACAACACTTCAAGAAGAAATAACACTCATTAACATATACTCACCAAACGAAGGAGCACCAAAATATATCAGACAACTGTTATCCTCTCTGAAAACAGACATCAGAGAAAACACATACGTAGTGGGAGACTTCAACACACCACTATCAACAATGGATAGATCAACAAGACAAAAAATAAGTAAAGAAACCAAAGCTCTAAATAAGGACCTAGAGCAATTGGGCTTAACAGACATTTATAGAACACTAAACCCCCAAAAAAACGGAGTACACATTTTTCTCAAGCGCACACGGAACATTCTCCAGGATCGATCACATACTGGGGCACAAGACAAACATCAACAGATACACCAAGATTGAAATCATATCAACCATCTTTTCTGACCATGAAGGCATCAAACTAGAAATAAACCATAAAAAGAAGGCAAGGAACTTTCCTACCTCATGGAGATTAAAAACCACACTACTGGAAGACCACTGGACTAATGAGGAGATCAAAGAAGAAATCAAAAAATTCTTTGAATTGAACGACAAGGAGGACACCAATATCCTAAATGTATGGGATGCAGCAAAAGCAGTAATAAGAGGAAAATATATAGCAATAGAAGCTCACATCAAGAAACAAGAAAGAACTCAAAGAAACAACCTAATCTCGAAGCTCAAAGATCTAGAAAAAGAACAACAAAAAAACCCCAAAACCAGTAGAAGAAAAGAAATAATAAAAACAAAAGCAGAAATAAATGAAATTGAAACTAAAAAAACAATCCAAAAGATCAATGAAACCAAGAGCTGGTTCTTTGAAAAAATCAATAAAATAGACAAACCCCTAGCCAGGCTCACAAAGGAAAAAAGGGAGAAAGCACAAATAAACAGGATCATCAATGAAAGAGGAGAAATCACAACGGACACAGAGGAAATCAAAAGAATAATCAGTAACTTCTATGAACAGTTATATGGAAACAAGTTTAACAATCTAGAGGAGATGGACAAATTCCTACAACTCTACAATCACCCAAAGCTAGATAAAGAAGAAATGTTTGCTCTTCTTTATCTAATTCCTTGACTTGAGTTTCTAATTCCTTGAGTTGAGGTCTTTCTTGTTTCCAGATGTGGACCTGAATTCCTATATACTCCCCTGAGTACTACTCTTGCTCCATCCCCTAAGTTTTGGATAGTCATATGTTAATTCTCATGTGCCTCAACATATTTTTTAATTTCCTTTGATTTCCTCATTATCTCAGTAGTTTTTAAGTAGTATGTTTCTCAGTCTCCATGTATTAAAGGTTTCCCCTGCTTTCTTTTGGTAGTTGATTTCTAGTTTGATGCCTTTATGGTCTGAAAAGAGGCTATATATTATTTCAATCTTTGTGAATTTGTTCATACTTGTTTTGTGACCCATAATGTGGTCTATCCTGGAGAATGCCCCATGTGCCTTTGAGAAAAATTTATTCTGTGTTTTGATGGTATGGTGTCCTATACATGTCTATGAGATTAATGAAGAACTGAAGACATGTCCAGATAAGTAAAACTGAGATGACACACAATACCTAACAAAACAGAAAACAGTAAAGGAGAAATAGAGAAATCAAAAAGATAAAAGAATAAAAAAGATTTATTATATGATCTAACATATCCTCTCCTATATATCTACGCAAAGAATACAAAAACACTAATTCAAAGGGATATATGAATTTCTGTTTCATTGCAGCACTATTTGAACACTGAGAAATTTAAACTGTCATTAAAAGAAATTAAATAATGTTTATTAAAAGAAAATATATCCCATGTTCATAGATCAGAAAAGTTAATATTGTTAAAGTGGCAATACTTCCCAGATCAATTATAGATTTAACACATCTCTAGGAAGATCCCAGATACCCGTTTTGCATAAATTGATAAGCTGGTTATGAAATTTATATGAAAATGTAAGACTAAGTGTAGCTAAATCAATCATGAAAAGGAAGAAAGTTGAAGGACTCATATTTCCTCCAATTTGCTACAAACCTAGAGTAATCAAGACTGTGAACTAGCAGAAGAATAGACATAGAGGGCCTCCCCTGGTGGCACAGGCAGTTAAGTGCTGCACTGAAGCTGTCTGCACCCACTGCAGTGTTGGTTTGATCCCGGCTGGGAGGTGAGGGTCCCACATGGCGCAGCAGATCTTTCCTGTCATGCCCACTGTTCCCCTCAGCAGTGTGCAGTGTATTTCATCAGTCTGCCCATTCTGTTCCCTGCTTTGCCTCTGGTGAATCCTCTTACGCTCCTTCAAATCTGGCCTGTACCCCAGTTCTTGTATAAATAAATAAATAAATAAATAAATAAATAAATAAATAAATAAATAAATAAACAAATAAATCTTAGGGAAAAAAGAATAGACATAGAGGTCAATGGAATAAACTCAAAAAACTAGAAATAAATCATCACATTTACAGTTAATTCATTTTGAACAAGACTGCCATTTCAGTTTAATGGGGAAGAAATATTTTATTTCAATTAATGGTACTAGGATGCTTGCATATTTATTGAAAACACAATGAAATTACAACTATAACTCACACCTCTAAAAAATTTGAATCAAAATGGATCTTAAAACTTATAATAAATCTTTTTTTTATTCTTTTATCTTTTTTTTTTTTATTTCTCTATTTCTCCATTACTGTTTTCTTTTGTGTTAGGTATTGTGTGTCATCTCAGTTTTACTTATCTGGAGATGTCTTCATTTCTTCATTAATGTAAGTTCTAAACTATAAAACTCTTAGAAGAAAACAAAGCACGTCTTCATAATCTTGGATTAGACAATAGTTACTTAGATATGACACCAAGATCATAAATAACCAAATAGGAACTAAATATATTAGCTTTCATAAAAATTAAAAAGCAAGTGTATTTCAAAAGATACCTAAAGAAAGCATATAGAAAACCCATCATCTGGGGGAAAATATTACAATTTTTTTTTATCTGATAAGAGGTGTAGCCAGGATATACAAATAACTTTAACAATGCAAAAAAAAAAAATAATAATAGGGCCTCCCTGGTGGCACAGTGGTTGAGCGCTGGGTTGCAAAGCTACCCGCAGCCTCTGCAGTTCTGGTTTGATCCCTGGCTGCTCCCAGGCCACCGGAGGAGGGTCCCACATGGCACACAGACCTCTCCTGCTGCCCGCTGCTCCCCTCAGCTGTGTACTTCGGTCCTTCTGCCTGTTCTGCATCCTGCTCTGACTCTGGTGAATTCTCTCACCCTCCCGTGCTTCTGACTGTACCCAGTGCTTGCATAAATAAATAGATAAATAAATAAATAAATAAATCTTAAAAATAAAAAGAAAAATAGCACAGTTTTAAGTGTTTAAAATAAATTGAGAAAAAGTTTCTCCAAATGTAGATAAATGACCAAAAAGCACATGAAAAATACTCAACATTCTTAGTCAATAGTAACATGAAGATATAAATCACATGAAGTACCACTTTACTCACATTGTTATAGTTCTAATAAAAAGATTATGGTAATTGTTGGTGAGGTTAGAACCTTGATACACTATTGGTGAGAATGTAAAATGTCATGGCCACTTTGAAAAACAGTTGAAGGGCCTCCCTGGTGGCCTAGGGGTTAAGTCTCAGTGCTATCACATCTAATCCCTGAGTTTGATCCCTGGCCAGGTAGCTAACCCACATGGCACAGCAGAACTCTCTGGCCTTCCCTGCTGCTCCCATGAGCAGTATATTTCAGTAAATTTGCCTGTTCTACTCCCCACTCTGACTCTGAATACTCTCACCCCACACACCTCTGGCCTATACCCTAGCTCTTCTATGCAAAAGAAAAGAGAAGAGAAGAGAAGAGGAGAGGAGAGGAGAGGAGAGGAGAGGAGAGGAGAGGAGAGGAGAGGAGAGGAGAGGAGAGGAGAGGAGAGGAGAGGAGAGGAGAGGAGAGGAGAGGAGAGGAGAGGAGAGGAGAGGAGAGGAGAGGAGAGGAGAGGAGAGGAGAGGAGAGGAGAGGAGAGGAGAGGAGAGGAGAAGAAAATCAGCTTAAATATTACTCAAAAAATGAAGTATAGAGTTATTATATGATTAGGCAATTGCACTATTAGGTATAAAACCAAGATAAACCTATACATAACTGCTCACTATTCTGATTCTGATTATGTTAATATAATAAAAATGAGAAGAATTACATTTGCATCAAGTGATGATGCATATTCCTTACAATGGACTAGTAATCTGTCATAAAAAGAAATGAAGAATGTTTCAACATAGATGAACCTTGAAAAAATTATGCTAAATGAAAGAAGACATTTATAAAGGTCATACTATTCTGTGGTTCAATTTGTATGATATAGTCACATAAGCAAATCCACAGATGCAGAAAGCAGGTTAGTGGTTGCCAAGGGTTGAGATCAGGGGTGAATTGGAGTAAATGCTAGTAGGTATAGGGTTTTGCACTGGGGTATTTAAAATGTTCTAAAATTCAAAAGTAGGGATGATTGTACAACTTTGTAAATATACTAAAAATGAACAAAAGCACTAAAAACCACTATGAATGTGTGAAATGTATGCTTTGTGAATTAAATCTCAATTAAAAAATAAACAATTTTAAAACACATTAAAATATCTAAGGCTAATGAACAGAATCAATAGAGATTTGAACATTGACTATTCCAGATTAAATAAGGCAGCCATATTGTCCATAACATCTTGTATTCACTTACCAGAGAAAAGCTTTAAACTGGTAATTTCAATAATCCAAAAAAGACAAATGTTGAGACTTCTCACATTAAGAAAACCATGAACCAAGAATTGAAAGAAATACTACATTAGCAAATGAATATAGAAAAATCATTTCAAAATCTTAAAAATGGAAAAATTTATTCAGTGAAGAAATAAAAATAAACTTAATAAAATGAGCACTAGAGCCAACATGTTCAAAATGCAAATTAGGTAAATGATAGGACTTAGAGATTCACAAAAATGAAGAAAAGGAGGTAAAACTAAAAGTATTTAAGAGATATACTGAACAGACTACGAGTTTCCACATATGTCTGATGGAATGAATGCTGGAGAAGAAATATCTGGTTATCTGAATATTTTTCATAATTAAAGAAATTCATGTTTTTATAGTAAAAATGTACTATCGATCCTTTGAGAAAAAGATAAAATTAAATTCACAACTATGAACATCTTTAGGAAAATTCAGGGAAATGAATGAAACTTAAAATGGACTATAGTGAAAAGAGATACTGCTTATGAAGCAACAATAATTTGACTAACACCAAACTTCTCATTAGTAAAAATACATTGCAGAAGACAAAGTAGTATAACATTTTTAAATACTGAAGGAAAATAATCACCAACTTAGAATTTTACTCTCAGTTAAACTGTTATTTATCAGTTAGGAGAAATATATAAGAATATGTAAAGACTAAGTGAATTTACCATCCTACTTCCTCATCTACAGTACTATTAAAAATGAAATTAGGGGCCTCCCCTGGTAGCGCAGCAGTTGAGCGCTGGACTGCGAAGCTGCCTGCAGCCTCTGCAGTGCCAGTTCGATCCTCGGCCAACAGCAAGGGTCCCACATGGTGCACAGACCTCTCCTGCCGCACCCGCTGCTCCCTCAGCAGTGTATTTTGTCAGTCTGCCTGTTCTGTTCCCTGTTCTGGCTCTGGTGAATTCTCTCACCCTCCTGCGCTTCTGACTATACCCAGTGCTTGCATAAATAAATAAATAAATAGATAAATAAATAGATAAATAAATAAATAAACCTTAAAAAAAAACTAAATTAATCATGAATAAAAGTGAATTCAGGGCCTCCCTGGTGGCGCAGTGGTTGAGTGCTGGGCTGCAAAGCTGCCCACAGCCTTGTAGCACCTGTTCAATCTCCGGCCTCCAGGCAAGGGTCCCACAAGGTGCGCAGACCTCTCCTGCTGCCCGCTGCTCCCCTCAGCAATATACTTTATCAGTCTGCCTGTTCTGTTCCCCACTCTGGCTCTGTTCCCCACTCCCTCGCTTTTGACTGTACCCAGTGCTTGTATAAATAAATAAATAAACCTTTAAAAAAAAAGTGAATTCAAAGAAAAAGATAAGCACAAGCATAGACACACTATCATGTTCTATCTATATCCATATGTGTATACATGTGTTTTCATATATATATATAAAGTTAGACAGATAGATAGATAGATAGATAGATAGATAGATAGATAGATAGATATTACCTTCAAAAACTTGAATACTATAATGATAGGTTTGGTGACAGTACTGAAAAGAGTTCAGAGCAAACATGTCCAATGTAGAATGCTTGGCTGGTTTTATGGCAGTCTGAATAAATACATTCACAGAGCAAGAATGGAGGGGGGGTAGTGAGGAAATTTTCCTAATGTCTCATAAGTTATGGATTATATGCAGGGAATGCATAAAATTCTACATCACACTCCATTTGTGAGGGGTATGTATTGATTTTAAGAAGGTCTGTGGACTATAAGAGGCCTTGAGTCAGTACCATAAGGAGAAAAACAAACCAAACCAACCAGCTAGCCAACAACAGCAAAATCAAAGCCTGAGGATTTCATATAACAACCTGCAGAGAGGAAAACTACTACATAGACTGGGTAAGAGTATATACTTTGAACTTTACCTTCTTCTTCAGTCTTTTCTTTCTGACATTGGCAGGTGACAAGAAATGTTGACTTCCAAGGCTTCTTATGACAATGTTGTTAATTGAATTCACAGTCACCCTTTTCCCTGCACATGGACTACTTTCCTCACAGAAAAGATCAAATCAAAGAAAGAAATTTTTGTCACAGCATGATATAAGCCAGATCTGGGAACTGAAGAAATGGGAGTAGCCACACATGTGTGATTCCCTTGAGAAAAGAACAATCTATTAAATGAGCTAGACATATAAGCAATGTCAAATCAGGTCATGAAGGAATGAAGTCTTGAATGTATAGGAGATGGCAGGAGCACATAGAGAGGCCTTTAACACAATAGAGGAGATGGAAGAAAGCAGTCAAGGAAGATTTCCACGAGAAGGTGCTCCTAGGCTGAGTTATAAAGTTTAAGTTATAAGGGCCAACCATGGGAAAAATTATGAGGGAAGAGAGAAGTATGAACAAACACAACTGGTCAGCAAGATGTCGTTGGGGACTTAGAGATGACACTAGACCAAAAATTTCAGAGACAAAGATAGGAGAACTACCAAAGATGAGCTCACAGAATCAGAGGAATTAAGATTGTAGAGGGCTGGAATGCTTTCTGGAGGTAATGACTAGGATGACAAAAAGTAACTGAAAGGTTAAAGCAGTGGGATGGTCAGGTAGATTCCTCTTGTAGTTGTCTAGAAAATGAAATTTGGGGGGAAAGTTGGCAGGAAAGAAGGAAACTGGGATGACAAGATCTGTTAATCAGTTTTTATAATATTGCTAAGAGATAATAAAAACTGAATTGAGTTCCCCAAATATGAGGTTATTTATGAGGTAAAATTAGTAAGACTTCCTGAGAGATTAAAGGGAAATAGTGGTGACAGAGGATTACAAAGTAACTCCCCAGTGTATGACTGGAATAACTGTAGGTGATACCACCAAAAAAAAAAAAAAATCACAAAGTATATGGAAGGAAGCTTATTTTCAAGGTAAGGCTAGCAGTGTTAGGCAGGTTGAGTTTGAGGTGACTCTGGGACTCCACGTAGAGATGACTAGGAGGCCCTGAGCATGAGCATGAAGTTTAATGAGAGGTCATAGTCCTAGAAGGCAAGATGTAAGTCATGTATATCTAAAAGTAGGTAAAATCTGAGTCTCCCTGGTGGTGCAAGGGGTTAAGACGCAAACTTTGAAGCTGTCCACAGCACTGTAGCACGAGTTTGATCCCGGCCGGCCAGGGAGCATCCCACATGGCTCATCCTGTCTCGCCTGCTGCTCCCCTCAGCAGTGTATTTCGCTCAATCTGCCTGTGCTGCTCCCCATGATGTCTCTGGTGAATCCTCTCCCCACCACACACATCTATGGCCCATACCCCAGTTCTTGTATGCATAAATAAATAAGTCTTTTTTTAAAAAAAGTAGGTAAAATCATGTAATTTTAATGAGCTTACCCAAGAATGAAGAGAGGGAAATGAAAAACTCTGAAAAACCCCAACAATTAAGGGGGTTCCTCTCCATTTCTTTGAGGTAAATCAGAATGTTTAGAGTAACTTGTCACCCATCATCACATTGAGGAAAAATTTGTTATCTGTTCACAGTGCCCTAGGTACAGGATTTTTCTGACAATGACAAATAAACATATTGGCACCAAACTACGTCTGGGATTAAAAACAAAATTTAGACCTAAGTGGTCTAAATTTCTTTTCCTTTCTGTGTTGGTAAAATGTGATATCCTGGCCCATTGATGCTCATCTTTGCCAATTTTTTTCTGAAATCAATGGGATGTTAGATGACATGACATGACATGACATGACATGACATGACATGACATGACATGACATGACATGACATGAAATGAAAAAGATGTAAATGAATTTGTGCATTTTGTCTTAGCTTGTGTGCTTCAGTAAGCTGCCATGGAACGAGTATGCTACAGACAGAACTGTCCCTTCAAAATGGGTCCCAGGATGAAGACACATTCAGTGGACCTGGATTCAACCTTCAGTCTGAAGCAAAACCACCTAGATGAGCTCAATATAGATCAGTTACAGTCAGTCTGCAGAGCTGCGAAAGAGAGAACAAATGCTTGTGCTGTTGGTTTCTGAACTTCGAGGTTGTTACACAGCATTATATTGGGTAATATCTCATTAAGACATTTGTATACTAAGTGCTCCAGAATTTCTTTCCAGCACCAGGAATCTGATTAGAATTTGGACAAAGGAAATTATTTTTAGGTCGCATTTACAGAGTAATGACCCTGCCTTTTTTTAGACTGTATGTTCACTTTGGATGAGCTAGCAGATATTTGGGGAAGGTAAGATAGATGTTCTAAGATCCTTGTCCCACTCAAACAGTTCTGAAATAAGGATGTGTTTTAAAACCAATAAACATGGTGGCAGGTAGCAGCACTTCTCATTTCCTCAATCCCATCATCAATCCTGTGTCCTCTGAAAGTAGAGTCAGTGTGTTTTACAATCCAACAATTCTGAAGTCAGGATGTATTCTAGGGGTTGGCATGACTGAAGCAGATCAGGATTGTGAGGTCTGACAAGTGCATTAAATGTCTAAATAGCAATAGTAAATATTGATAGAGTATAGTTAACTGAAAGCAGAGTTGTATCCTCTTAGAAAAACTAAATGTTGCACTTCACATTACAGTATGGTGAAGTCAGTGTTTTGTGATATCCTTAATTGCCTAAATGTGTATTCTTTCAGAGCGCAGATTACTGTATCATGTAGTAACAAAGCAATTATTTTTAATCTGGAAATTGTTCAGAACAATTCTTAGCAATTGGCCATGGTGACAGTGAAAGCTACAAGCTTTCCAATCCAGCAAGGGAAACTGCACAGCATAAAGCAATGATAGATGCACTTTCTTATTTCTTGCCTTGTGAACATTGGCAGCTGAAGACCAAAACAAAAATTTAGTTTTCGTTTATCTGATATTAAACTGTTCTTTTTGATTATAGTTAGTCAACAGTTTCAGCTGCTAACGTTTTCCCACAGAACAACGTGATAATTAGTTGGATAATTGGGAACTGTGTCCCTGACCAAGGACTCAGCAGCAAATAAATCATAGATATAACCAATAATATGTCATCCAAGCAAGATACAACAACCATAAACCTCCAAAATAATTTGAATTAGTAAAATTATGACCCCAGTCCCATAAAAATAGGCAAGAATTTACAAATAACACATAAAATTCAAACCTAACATATCATAAATTTGGCCAAACTAAGCTAATGGAAAGATAGCTATTGTAAACATTGAATTGAACTCTTGTAGGATAACGTCTATAGCCCAAATCTTCAAGGAAAGAAAAGCAAGCTGCCATAGTAAGGATAACTGATATGTTCTTTATTACTTAATAAATTTTGTTGCTGTAAATATGCCAAATAAAAGCCAACACTGTTACTTTGAAATGCAAGATTTGGGGGAAGACTATTTAGGACAAAACATCAACAGACTTTAAATTTAAATTGTTGACATTTTCATCTATTTCCATATATAATTCAGTGACAGGTATATACATATATACAAACACCCACGTCCTCAACTCCACCATGCATTCATATTGTAATTTCTTCAGTGTCCATCCCTGAGCAAAGGGCTATAAGAAGCAATGCCAAGAAAATTCCCTTTAAAAAGATTCCCCCTTTGTGTTCCTTTATGCCAGTAATTCTTAGCTACATAGGATTTTTCTTAAAATTGGCACTGTCTGGAGATGTTTTCGATTGTCATGAATGATGGAGCCACTGGTATCTATACTGTAGAAGCCAGGGATGCTGCCAAACATCCTACTCTGCTTGGGATAGCACCCTACAACAAAAAAATAACTGACTGTATGAGTAGGGTAAAAGCTGAGAGACCATATTTTACATAAAGATTTGTATTGTTGAAAAAAGACCATGGGTTCAACAATTTAGACTCCTTCACACTTCTTGCTAATCGATTTTATCGCTCATCTGGAAGTACAGCTGGTCAGTAGACCTATCACAGTCACCATGCAGAGAAAGGATGCTGGAGACTTGATTATTTTGTTCGTCACCATGATCTTAGCCCAACACTTGCTTCATTAAGGTGGTTTAATGAATATTTGCTAAATAATTGAATGAACAGATGAAAAAGGAAGAAATAATAAGAAAGGAAGGGGAAAGAAGGATCGGAAGTGGATGTTGCTATGAACAAAGTTTGCTTGAGTTTGATAGCCTTGCTTTTCATTTATTTAGTGTCACCCAGAAAAATCAGTGGGCACAGGTTGAGCTGATGTTTACTGTTTACTAATTACTATCACTAATTCCCTATTATGTTTAACTTTAACTTAATATATTAGCAATAGCTAAAGTGTTATTAGTAACCACTATACAATTTTTCTTGTAGCAGTTCACAAGTAGATTTTTATTTTATTAAAGATTTATTTTTATTATTTATGTATACAAGAACTGGGGCATAGGCCAGAGGTGTCAAGGGTGAGAAAATTCACCAGAGACAGAGTGGGGGGCAGAATAGGCAGATTGACTGAACATACACTGCTGAGGGGAGCAGCGGGAGAGACAGGAGAGATCGCTGTGCCGTGTGTGTTAGCTCCTTGGCTGGGGATCCAACTCTGGCCACAGTGGCTGGCAATACCTTGATAGTGTTGACTTTAACCCCTGCCCCACCAGGGAGATCCCCACGAGTAGATTTTTTAAATAATGTCAGTGGCCTTCAAAGTACTCAAAGTTTAGAAGATTATTTTCAAAATAACAATTAGAACATCCAAATAACCTAGGACCTCATTAAAGTTGTACTGCTTGCTAACTTGATTTGCCTTGTCTTTTAATGACTCTCTTTGGGTCTCCTGGTCTTTCCCCACCTTTAAGCAATATCCTGAGGCAAGAGAGTCACTCTGGTTACATTGGGGCTGGGGGGACATTCAGGAAGAATGGAAGATAAGCCTGCTGGCCGGGATCACAGGAAAGGAGTGAAGGAGGGGAGGGGACACAGTCATATATATTACTACAGCCACGCTTGGATTTTAGCATCTGTTATCAGAACTTCTCTCTTCTTTCTCAAAATCACTATCCATTTTCAGTATGGACTTCATTATAACAAAAACAAAAAACACCCAAAAAATAAAAACTTACAAATTTCTTTGTAAAAAGCATTTTTACTTTGCCAGAGCCTACCGTAGTTTCTACATAAAAAAGTCAATCATTAAGGAAATGTGAAATTAGTGAATGTTTTGTGAAAACTATTGTGTGCCATGGACTGCAATGGATATTGGTCACAGCGAGAAAAAGAAAGTATGATTTCTGTTCTCCAAGATGGGAAACATGGGATTACCATGAAAATATTTGATCAACTAGTACAATAGCAAATGAACAAACTAGAGCCAAATACAGCACTGATTCTATCTTCCAGATTTCACCAAAGCAAAGGTGTCTAATAGGGCACTAAAACTTTTGGTCAATATTAGGCACGCAGGTAGGTATTCTTGTTTCCCATCACTTCTAAAAGCCATTATGACCACTCTCAATTTGCATTCTGTGAACACTTTATATAATCACCACAGATTAGCTGTCAAGCTTATATGTCATTATGGAAATGGTCCATATTATATAATCATCTGTAGGAAGATATCTCCATGTCTTTTAAACCCAACACATGATAAGTTAATTATTTTCTGTAGAAAGCAAATACCAACCTAAATTAATAATTCTTGCTACTCTCAGACTGGGCATTTTTATATCTTTCTCCTGTTTTGATCAAATTTCCATCATCCTTGGTCCATACTCCATCTACCTATTTCTAAGACTTTGGCTGCTTCCTGTGTCAGATGTGCTATCTGTTCAATAAGCTGTTTATAGAATTCTTCCTCATGGGCTGATAGGAAAAGTACTTTTCATATTGAACACAAAAAAACCCCACAAGACAAAGTAAGCTCAGGGAAAAAAACAAAAATACCATAGCCTATGTCCAGGTGAATGCAGAAACTGCTGAGTTGGGTTGAAATTTTCCAGCCCTGGATGCTTTTCCTCTCATCACCAGCTTCTTAGAAGGAAAATGCAAAGTGAATTAGCCTGTGGAACCCCAATTTCAGGAGTCAGCTGGTGAGCACATCTTTGGAAGAGACTCCTGGGTAGAGCCTGCTTAAGTTGCTGATTTTAGGTTCAGACACACGGACTCTAAAAGCTGCCACTCTATTGAGATTTTGTACAAATTCACTCCTCTGAAAACCTTCCTGATAAGACCACTGGATGAGTCCAAACTACCTCAGAACCTTGGAGCCAGCCTATCTGCAAGGTGCCAGAATAAACAGACAACTGCCCTAGTTGAAATCATGAAATATCTGGAAGCAGATAATAGTGAGAAAACAGAATTTCAGATGAAGTTACACAGAAAGAAAAGGCGAGCAAAACAACCATTAGACGTTACCTCGGTGAAAACTGAGTTTCCCTCCTGTGGTCTTCTCCCTGTCACGTCCAAGGAGAAGGAGCCACACACACCCCAGTTGTCTTTGTGTCTCACTGCATCTGATGACCAGTTGGATTGTCATAAAGTAAAACAACATTCCGTGAGTGAGCACTAGGCCAAGGCCCTGAGCAGGGGCCGCGTGAACCCCGGGTGACCAACAGCCACACTGCAGGTAGTAAGTCAAGGAGGCACGAGGAGACACATGCGTTTGCACAAGTCACGCTCGGAAACCACAGAGCCGTGTCAGCTGCCTCTCAAGTGATCTGCGGCTCACAGACTCCAGCCTGCTCTCAGCAGAGCTCTGGCCCAGGTGACCGGAGCAGGAACTGTTGACTCTGGAAATGGCTGGGGCTGTATTTCTGTCACTTCGCATGATTGAGTCTCCACTGTCCTTTAGTTAATAAAATTGTATTACAGTGCCTGTGGTATATGTACATTTTAGGAAAAACACGTGAAAATAAAGGGGAACAAAAACCCAGGATAGTTCTGCGGTGATTTTAAGGTATTTTGTTCCCAAGATTTTGTTCTTCATTGGATGTATCCATGCACATATATTTTTTTATTTTTTTATTTTTTAAAGATTTATTTTATTGATTGATTGATTGATACATACATACAAGCACTGGGTACAGTCAGAAGCGCGGGAGGGTGAGAGAATTCACCAGAGTCAGAGCAGGGAGCAGAGCAGGCAGAAGGACCGAAGTACACTGCTGAGGGGAGCAGCAGGCGGCAGGAGAGGTCTGCACACCATGTGGGACCCTCCTCTGGTGGCCGGGGAGCAGCCGGGGATCGAACCGGCCCCGCAGAGGCCGCGGGCAACTTCGCAACCCAGCGCTCAACCGCTGCGCCACCGGGGAGGCCCCTCATGCATATTTTTAAAAGTAGAGCTGGACCATCCTTAGCAACTTTTAATATGTAAATATATGTATGCACATATATATCTGTAAATATGCCCATGTAAGCATAAAACTCAATAAAATCCCTATTATGTTATAAATCTTTCATTTACAATTCCTTGTGGCATTTCACGCTTACAAATAATCCAGGGTTTTAATGGAAACTTCATATTTAAATTATAGGGATCTTCCAAAATCCCTTCATTTCATATAACTAGAAAAATTCTGGTAGCTATATATTTTTTGCTAAATATTTTTACATTTCTTAAATAATGTTTATTACAAATTTCTAAATGAAGAAAAATGTTATAACAGATTAAGTAAATTTTAAGATTTTTGATATAGCTGACCAAAATGCTTCTTTTTTCATACTGTGTTCAACATTATGCATTATTTTTTTAAAGGTTTATTTATTTATACAAGCACTGGGGTACAGGCCAGAGGTGTGGGAGTGTGAGAGAATTCACCAGGACAGAGCAGAGAGTAGAACAGGCAGAAGGACCGAAAGCACTGCTGAGGGGAGCAGCGGGCCAGAGAGGAAAGGTCTGCTGCACCATGTGGGAATCTCCCTGGCCAGCCGGGGATTGAACCAGTGCTGCAGAGGCTGAGGGCAGCTTCACAGCACTGGTTCAACCTGCTATACCACTGGGGAGGCCCCCTGCATTATTTTTTTAAATAACAATTTTTTATAATAAAATGGTGTTTATTAATGTCTTAATTTGTATTTCTTTAACACTAGTAAATTTTTCATTCTTTAGCTTTCTTGGTGCTGTCTTTCCCATTTTTCTCTTAGGTTGAGGTTAAATATGAATCTTTTTCTTATTTATATATTTAGAACATTGGTAATATATAATGTAGTGAAACTAGACCTCTATTTACAAATGTTGAGAGATGAAACATAAAAATTCACTCTCTCCTAAGTCAAATTTACAAGCTTTGCTTGTTTGATTATTTCAGTTCTGGTGAGGATGATGTCAGTTTTATCTTAGATTATAACTGTAAAATGCAGTGTGTCTCAGGCACTGTCAACCCAGTCTCCACATCTTTACAGGATTCTGAGCCTAAGATCTCATCCCCAAACAACGTGGTGATTAAGGGGGTGGGTTGTGCTATTAAATGTGGACTCAAGTTTTTCCTTTGGCCTACGAGTCATGTGCCATTGGGCAATATACTGTGTTCGGTTTCAGGTTTTTCAGCTGTGGAATGGAAAGCGCAATAACGCCTACATCACAGGGCCTTTTTGCGAGCATTCGATGAGGCCATGCACATAAACGCAGTGAGAGCTAAATGTTCACTGCTCCTAGGCACTGTTTTACAAGCATAATGCCTGACATGCAGTGATGACTTAATAAGTGTTGGCTATATTAAACTAGTATGATTTCACTGTTCTTCAAGGGCTCCATCTAACAACAGAATGAGAAATGCAAAGCCCAAGAAGATAAAGACTAGATTAAGTACCACCCCTTTTAGAACTTTGTGTCATTGATGCTGATTTCTGTCTGGGAATGTGACATATGACACAATAGCAGGTAAGCTAAGTAAGGATGCAGATATGGCATTTCTGAGCTATAAAACATTTAATCAGCAGTGTATGCAGCAGCCAGGAATGCTCACAGTCCTAAATCAGAAAGACAGCCCCCACTCTCACAAGTACACACACACACACACACACACACACACTCACACACTCAGGGCAAATGTTCCCCAATGAAGAGATCTTTACTTTCATCTTCCTCCTCTGAACTCAAGTGCCATCCTATCATGGGAATAAAGAAACATCCAGGTGAGTCCATGGCTCCTGGCAATGGCAACTAGATGAAGGAAAAAACAAAACAAAACTATTTTAAGTGTCTGCGAAGCCAGTCAAGCTCGAAGGTATAGCTCCTTCTCTGGGAAGATTTTATTTGGTTTGTCAATTTTTAATTATATAGCAAATTTTAACTCCCACCTCATTCTTGTGTAGCAATCAATATGCTTATTCTACTTTCACCTCCTCCCTTCTCCAAAATGTCTCAGTCATGCTATTATAATTTGTCAGAATAAGAAAAAAATTAGTTTCCCCATTCTTTTTAAAGAAATTTAGATTTAGTGGACTTTAAAAATGTATCTTAAGGGTGTACTAGTTGTATTGGTATATTTTGGAATTGACTACTCCATAATTCCAGCCTGTAGATTTAAGCCATTATTTCTGGAAGGTATTCTTGAATCGTCATTTCATTATTAACTTTTAACCATTGTTTTGTTTTTCTTCTCTAGGGACTTCTACTAGGTATGTGCTAGCTTTATTTCTATACTTGTCACATGCCTCTCTGATTCTTTTTACCTTTGTTTATTGTGTTTTCATTTCCTTGACTCTTGCCCACCCTCTACTTGATGCCTGTTGTGTTTTCAGCAAATCTATTTTCCCTTATTATTTCATTTTTATTTCTGAGTTGATTTTACTTTTTTACTTCAATTTCTTTCCAGAGCTTGGGTTCTTTATATTTTTGCATCATCCTGGGTTTTGATCTGTATTTTTAAATTTCTGTTTCTAAGAGTTTTATGAAGATGTGTCTGTAAGTATTGATAGATACATAAGTCAGATTGGGCTGTTATAAATTTCTTCTGTTCTGTGATTTTAATTTGGGGAAAACTTTTCAAAACAAAAATGTTTTGTTTCTATTTAGGTTTACTTCTTATAATAACTGTGTCCCAAAGTCTGATATTTTTCATTCATTTCAAAATGTCTTATATTTCCACAGAATATGGGAATCTTTGCAGGTATAAAATACTAGGTATTTTAGTTCAAGAGGCTCACTTATGGTGTATTTGGGGGGAGTGCAAGAGGGTGTCTTCTGATTTTGTGGGACTCTTAAACAGTTTAATAGTTATTGTAATTTTCACCTGTTTGCTATCAAACCTTCAAAGATTGCTGTCCCTTCTGAGTTGCCTGTCTCTTCCAGAAGTGGGGCTTTCCCAGGATGACCTTGTTTGCTCCTGCTAGTTCTCCTGCAGTGTTTTTCTTTAATTCCCTCCATCACTATTAAGCTCATTTACTACATCACCTCAGATCTGTTCTCAGTATTTCCTCATTCATGGTGGGAACTCCTTCATAGGTAACTTTAAATAACCATGCGGTATCACAGTATTTGGTTGGATAGTGCACCCTCCAAACTCATGTCCGACCCACTCATTTGAATGTGACATTATTTGGAAATAAGGTTTTTGCTGATGAAATTAAGTTGAGGTCCTGCAGTGTTAAGGTGATCACCAAATCCAGTGAGTTGTCTTTATAATGAGAGTGATATTTGGAGACAAAGAGACACCACAGAGACAAACAGAGAAAAGAAGATCATGCAGTAACATGAAGGGAAAAAAAAACATGTGTCTACAGAGCCAGTGATTCCAGTGATGTTCCTACAAGTAATGGAATGTCCAGGACCAGCAGCAACCACCAGAAGCTTGAGAAAAGCACAGAATTGATTCTCCCTTAGAACCTCAGAGGAAGGACAAACCTGCTGACATCTCAGTGTCAGGTTCTAGGCTCTAGAAGCATGAGACCAAATTTATGTTGCCTTAAGCCACTTAGCTGGTGGTAATTTGTTACAGAATCCTTAGGAAACCACCCCCACTAGCCATCACTGGCCGCCCCTTGTTCCTGTGTGGCGCCCATCTGAGCCTGTGTTAATGAGGACGGGACAGCCAAAATTTCTTGTTTGGCATGTTTCATTCCCCCTTAAACACAAACTGAACTTTATAGTGATGCAAGTCTTATGCAAGTCTTGTATTATACTGTTTAGGGTGGACTATGGATGATTTTTTTTTTTTATATTCCTTTTAACCCTGTATGATTCTGGAGCATTTGTGGACAAATTCAGTTTTAGGAACTTAAAGACATTATTACAGGTAATGTGATTTATTTTTACCAAATCAAGTGTGTGATAGATAATCTGGCATAGCGTGGTCCTTGTTATCAAACTCTGTGCCACTCACGAATCACCATAAATTCGTGGACATCATTCTTCAAAATACTATTTTGGGACCGGGGGATTTATATGATTACATAAACTTCCCTGCTGGAAAGGATTATGCTAAGTGAAACAAGTCAAAAGAAGAAAAACAAATACTGTATGATTTCATTCATATGTGGAACATAAAGAAACAAAGCAGAGGAACAGACGGAAAAAAAAAAAAAAAAAGAACCATTGAAATCTGACTGCAGAACTGAAGTTACCTGAAGGGGAGGGAGTAAGTTGGGAGCAATGGGAGGTTGGGAGACTCAGTGGACTTTGGTGAAGGGTGTAGGTATTTCAGTGTGGGTGTAGTGTGATGACTTCCCTTTATCGAGGTCTGAACCTAAAGCCCTAAAACATGCACAGTGTTGCAAACCAACATTACCTCTATAAACATAATTTTAGCATATATATATATACAAGCTTCTCTAGTGTTTCTGATCTAGCTGATATATGTGACATTATAATACGTGACCTATATAAACCCATTTTTTTCTATTTATGGAATCTGAGTTTGTAATAAAGTAAAAATAAGTAAATACAAGGTAAATTTAGAGTAAAGTAAAGATAGTTCATGGAATAGAAGAATATATTTGTAAACTACACACCTGATAATGGATTAACAACCAGAGTGTCTAAACAATTCCCATAATTCAACATCAAAAATATGAGCAACCTGATTTTAAAAATGGGAAAAAGTTTTGAATAAGTGTTTCTTCAAAGAATAATAACAGCCAATAAGTACATGAAAAGATGCTCAACATCACTAATCATCAAGGACATGCAAATCAAAATGACAATGAGATATCACTTCACACTATTCTCAAAAATAAACTGAGTGAGGTGTAACTGACTCTTGTATTAATCATGTCTCCAATCAGTCTAACTTCAAATTCCTCACACTCAACCATAAATTTCATACTTGATTCCATGGTTTTTACATTTTATAAAAGAGTCTCACTTCAGAATTTCATAAGCTGAAGTAAAGAATGCATCAGTTTATACAATTAAGAAGTCCAATCCAGGTGTCAGTCATCTCCTCTCTTCTCTCTCTCTCTCTCTCTCTCTCTCTCTCTCTCTCTCTCTCTCTCTTTCTCTCTTCTGTTTCATTCACTCACTCTCTTTCTTTCCTCCTCTAATTTCGGAATCTGTCTCTTGTTCATCTTACCTCCATTCCCTCCATGTAGCCCTCTGTTTATTCTCTATAATATGTTATTCTCTATATCCTCTATATATTCTTTATCTTTATCTACTTAATAGTGTCTTTTCTTACAAGCCCATCAAATATCTGCAAGGTCTCTTTTGCCATGTAACATGACAAACTCATAGGCTCAAGAATAAGGATGTGTACATCTTGGGGGTGGGTCATTATACAGTCGACTACAATGGGTTGTAAAAGATATTGGAGATTGGCAAAAGGTCAGTTTTTCAGGGTAGAAATCAAGAGTTCAGTTAAGGGGACCTTGTATTTATAAGGCTAATAGTTCATTAAAATTGAAATGTCAAAGAGGGAAATACTTGAGCATTTGAAGTTTCTTGGAGATTTCCACTAGAGCTGTCAGTGTGAGAGTTAGTAGGGTAAGATGCTCACATTTAAATGTTTCCAGCATTTTTCATATTTTTTATTTAATTCTTAATATTCTTAATTCTTAGTGCATATGCTTAAATGCATCTTAAATCACTTTTATGCTTAATAAAAATATTTAGTGCTAAATAAGTATATTTTTTGTTTTTACCATTGCTTTATGCATTACATGAAATCATAAATGCTGAAATTCAATGATTCTACCTTTACTCCTTTTTATTAAACAATGAACAATCATGTCTATATCTAGGTATTATTTAACATTGCTTAATTTTACTTTAGTTGTTTTTAATTCTAAATTTAATTTGTCTATAAATCTTTATTTGCTTAATTCAATCTTTTGGCATAACTTAAAATTTTAAGTTTAAGCTTAAATCTAGTGATTATTTTAGTTTCAGAATAGAGAATTCTGAAAAATAAAATTAAAATATCACAAATAAATAAAATGTAAAATATAAATTATTAAAATGCTTGTTATTCAGGCAAACATTGCTGAAATAATAAAGCTGAAAATGTTATCATCTTATACTAATCATTGATGCCAGTGTTATCAAAGAATTGTATAGGAAGTGAAATATGTGTTTCAAGAGGGTTTTTTTTTTAAAGATTTATTTGTTTGTTTGTTTGTTTGTTTGTTTGTTTGTTTATACAAGCACTGGGTACAGTCAGAAGAGTGGGAGGGTGAGAGAATTCACCAGAACCAGAGCAGGGAGCAGAACAGGCAGACCGATGAAGTACACTGCTGAGGGGAGCAGCGGGCACAGCAGGAGAGATCTGCGCGCTGTGTGGGACCTTCGAGGGTGGCCGGGGATGGAACCAGCACTGCAGAGGCTCGGGGCAGCTTCGCAACCCAGCACTCAACCGCTGAGCCACCAGGGGAGGCCTTCAAGAGGGGGTTGTTATAGATAAAGATATAGATGCAGATTCAAATATAAATATAATGACTTCTCCAATCCTAAACTCCCAGCCTCTATTTGAATACAATAAAATATACCTTCAACTTCTAAATATATATTTATTCTGGTGGAATATACATAAAATTTATCATTTTAGCCATATTTAAGCTTAATGTTCAGTGTCATTCACACTATTGTGCAGCCATCTCTAGAAATGTTCCCCTTCCCAAACAGTATCTCCACATTTCTCCATTGCCTCATCCCTGGAAATCAACATTCTGCATCCTACTTTCTGTCTCTATTAATTTCACTATTCTATGTACCTCACATAAGTGAATCATACAATAGCAAATATTTTTTTTTTTAATTGCAATGTAAGTATCCTAAATTTAGTACACATAACCTCATAGTTTGGCAAAGGTATACAAGTCTTGGCCTGATGGGGCCTGCCTCCCTCCAGCAAGCACAAAGCCCCTTTATTTACTCTATTTAGTTAAACCCTAAATAGTTTCACTGGTATTCTAGGTCCTGCCTATATACTTTGTGTGTTTCTGATGATGCAAACTTAGTTATAAAAATATCTACAGTACTTGCTTTAAAAGTTCTTGCTGCCACTTAACTGTAAACAGACTTGTAATTTGGCTGTAAAAATTCATGACTTTCTGAAAGGAGCTATAATAAAGTCATAATGATTGCTGGCACAAACACCGTCAAAGAGGCCAAGGATGGTTAGCTGAATGCGAAGTATGGCTTGCACGATGTGAGCTGGGCTAAGATTGGGCTATGGCCATCCTAAAGTGACTTCAAGATGTTTATCTATCAGACGATCTTCAATGCCCACATATATCAAATACTGATATTGCCAACCAAGTGGTTCAACATCAATCTCAGTTATGTGGGAGACAAGGAGATACCACCCTTGAGACCCGTCCCGGCCCTTAAACAACAGTGATCTTTCTTTTGGCGAGGAAAATGATGGGCCACATTCTGAACTGAAGACTGGGATAGAGGGTATTTCATGCAAAAAACAGTTCCTGCTGGAAGTCCAGTATGTCATCCCTCAGCTTGTGTGACAAAAGAACATTTCTGTTTTTTCCAGGAATTACTAGGAGGAGGATTAGTCAAATGAGGAGTCTCTTTGTTTTCATTCTGAGGTGAGGAAAATAGTACCACTATTTGGTGCTCATCTGCATCTGAACAAAGGTGGTAAAGCTGAATGCCCTGCCCTTCTCTCCTCCCCTCTGGCACTTCGTTTACCCCTTCGCAACACTGTGCCCAGTGTTCCAGAATTCTCTGTTTAGGAAATGGTGTACCTATGGGATCCCCAGCACTGAGAACTCTGCCTCAACTGACACCTTTTCTGGCCAAAATCCATTCAGAATTGCTTCTCACTCCAGATGTGGCTGCACAGCCCCTCAGAGTTGGAGGGTTTGCGTCAACGCACTGGTGCCCACCTTGGCTTTTCCAGATGTCCAGTCCCCAGGACTATAGGAAGTACTTGATTTGGAGTCTTGGTATCTGAACTTGGGAACAATGTTCTTTCCAGGCTCATCTCCTTTTGTAACACAGAGTATAAAACTCATTTTCTGAAGTCTTTTCTGAAATTGTAACAGTTGTGTTTTTTGAACTGGAAAATATCACTTGGAAATACTGGTTCTCAATAGTTTCAGAAAGATAAGGTCAAAGAAGAACTGGATGCAAGAATATCTTTCATTCAATCAGGGTCCTTGCATAGATTTACAAAAAAAAAAAAAAAAAGAGAGATCCACACAGATCCTTAAGAGCAACTTGAAAATATTATTTAAACTGAAATTTAATCAGCATTAAATTGATTAATTTAATTAATTAAGGCAGCTGAGCATCACACTATGAAGCTGTCTAAAGCCTCTGCAGTGTGGGTTCGATCCCTACTGGAGGGCGAGGATCCCACATGGCAAAGCAGACCTCTCCTGTCTCGCCTGCTGCTCGCCTCAGCAGTGTATTTCGTCAGCCTGCCTGTTCTGTTCCCTGCTCTGTCACTGGTGAATCCTCTCACCCTCCTGCGTATCTGGCCTGTACCCTGGTTTTTTTATAAATAAATATATATTTTAAAAAAATTAAATTACTCTAAAATTATGCAAAAGGGAGATGACTTTAGAGATAAATACCATGCTCTTCTTGTTGGGAAAGGAAAAGTGTACTGGACATAAATATATTATTCTGGTCACAAGTTTGTCTATAATGCCCAGCTTCACAGCAAAACCTTACCTGAACACTCACCTCATGGTCTTTATTACGTAAAAGGAAAACAGATTTTATTTTCTTTCAGTACCACTCTTGGACAATGAATGTTGGCTGTTAGAGCTGAAGGTGAGCCTTGCCTTCCGTATGTACTACAGTGTCCTGGGGCATTGGGAAGACAAATGCATTCTAAGTGGGCAAGATAATGAAATTTTGTTTTTGTCTAGTCCTCTTCACACCTCTGCTTCCATCAGCCTTGATTTGACTTGCTTCTGTCATCATACTTTTTATTCCTGACACCATTGTATAAAATGGCCAATGAATACAGACCACTCCATGACATTGGTTTTGATATTTTGTAATTTAAAAATATCTGACACTTTGTTCATAATGGCTGATATTTGCAAGCAACCAAGGGCATTGTCTTCCTTTAGTAGGTGAATGGATAAATGAACTTTGGTATATCCAGACAGTGGAATATAATTCATTGCTAAAATGAAATGAGCTATTGAGCCATTAAAAGACTCGGAGGGAGCTTAAATTCACATTATTAATTGTAAGAAGTCAGCCTGAAGAGGTTATATACTGTGTGATTCCAACATTCCAAAAAAGGCAAAACTACGAAGACAAAAAAGGGCAGTGGTTGCTAGGAGTTGCAATGGATAAATAGAACATGGAAAATTCTCAGGGCAGTGAAAATGCTCTGTACAATACCATAATAATGGAGAGATATGGTTATATACTCATCTAAGCCGATATCAAGTACAACAGCAAAACTGAACTCTAATATGAACTTTTCATGATAGTGATATGTCTTGTAGGTACATCAGTTGTGACAAATGCACTACTCTGGTAGGGTCTGGATAATAGAGGAGTGGGTGTCTGTGGGTGAGTAGAAGGCAGAGATATATGGGAGATCTCTGTACCATACCCTCAACCTTGATGGCAACTGAAAATTCCTCTAAAAAATAATTTTAGTAAAATAAACCCAATAATTCTTTTCACAGGTAGCATTTCTGCCCTATTTTAAGGGGGTTTAAATATGGTAGTCCAACTTGTTCCCATCAGAAACCAGTTATTTTCTTCATTTCTCTTGATTTCTGTACTTATTTTTCAGGTTTGCTTCCTGATTTATTGCCTGGCATCCCTTTCTTTGAAATATCTGTGCCAAGAAAACCACACTGCTAATGTGGATGTGCAGACTGTTCGGAGATCCTTGGTCTGAAGATGGTCATAAATCAATGCAGACTGGAAACCCAATTCAGTGGGGCTTGTGCTTCCAGGAAGCCTTGGGCATGACCTTTCAAGCGGTTGTGCACCAACTGCTCTGGGTGCAACTCAAAAGTGAAGGAGCTAAACAGCATGTACTGATGAGATATGTGGGCTTACACAATTAGCCTGATCAGACAGAGACGTGGGGTGAGTGTCCTGAGCAAGTACCAGCTCATTGAAACAAACAGTGAGGACAGCTTCGCTGGCCAGAGAGGTAGCCAAAGGATCTTGGTAAGGGAACAGGAAACCTAGGACCTGCCCACTAAGTCATCACCTGTTCTTCATTACCTGTCTCTCTGGTTACATCCTCAACTAGTTACCACCACAGACATTTGTCACTGAGACCCAGATGACTTTCCTAATCCTCTGTAGCAAAGTTCTTAGAATCTGGAAGTCATCTGGAGTATCTATTCTGTAGTGAACATAAAGCTTCCAGAAGTCAAATAGACTGGGACTCACAAGATGAAACACAAAAATTAACAAATTCAGAGTCAGGTTACTCTCCCCCATTCTCATCTCTGCAACACACACACCCATCCAAATTTACTAATTTATTTATGCTCAGAGGGCTAAATATCATCCCTGGAATTTTAGGTGTATATATCTTGTATTTTTATTTGCATATGTTTTTGAAACCATCTAATGTACAGATTAATATTTTTATAAATAACAAATAAAACACCATTTTTTTTTTCATGTTGGCCCCCTCCCTCCAACTTACCCTGCTCTGGGTAACGTTAGCAGCCTCTGAAAGCAGGTAGTTTCCTGAGGACATTCAATATTTCTTATGGAGAAAAGTCCTCCTATTTGCTGTTCTTCTTGCTGTCCAAGCCAAGACACGGGCCTAGAAAATCACTCAGATACCCAAACAATCACTTTATTTTAGTCAGCCATATCTGTGGAATTACTTGTAGAGGTCAATAGGGTTAAAAACTAGTTTTCTCTTTCACATTCACTGGGCCCAAATGATAGCTTAAACAATAATTAATGTGAAGGATTTTGAAGAAGGTATGAGTATGTGGGAGATGCCAGCAAAAGACGGGGCAATGTGCTCAATAAAGGACACTTTCCCCAGAGAGCTGGCTGCCTCCCCCAGCCCCTGCACCCCAGGAAGTTAAATGTGAGGATTTACAGATCCCCTCAGAGCTTGAGGCAGACAGCCCATGCTGGGTCGAGAAGTCTTCAGGTCTAACAAGCTGCCCAGCTGACACTGAGACAGGTTGTGATGGATAAAGGGCATCCTAGGAAGTCTGATCTTCCTGGAAAAAGTCACCACTGCCCCCAAGTCTGATGCCCTCAAAGCTGGACAGGAGACAGAGCGTTGGTACCAACACTACAGCAAAGGTCTAGTGTGAGGTGGGCTCAATGATTTCCTCTTCACAATTGTAAAATGAGAGAAACAACTATCCAAAGTAACTTCTAGCACAGTTCACACAACATCAGACATGTAGGAAAACATAGTAAATAGTTTATCCATGAAACCCAAAATCTCTCCTTTTTAAAAATTATTGTTTTAGATTTATTTCTTTATGCATACAAGAACTAGAGTACAGGCCAGTGGTGCGTGAGGGTGAGAGGATTCACCAGAGACAGAACGGGGAACAGAACAGGCAGATTGACCGAAGTACACTGCTGAGGGGAGCAGCATGTGAGTCGGGAGAGGTCTGCTGTGCCATGTGGGTAACTCCCTGGCTGGGGATAGAACTTGTGCTTCAGTGGCTGTGGATAGCTTCATAGGTTGTGTCTTAACCCCTTGTGCCATCAGGGAGGCCCCAAAAATCTCTCCTTTACTATAAAAACACATTACTGAAACCTACGAATTACAAAAAGTTCAAGTAGCGTTATTATAATTTGGCAACCAACTGCACACTCATCAATAGGCTTGCACCACCTGATGTTTCCAAGTCTGAAAATCACTGAGAGATTAATAAGCTGGAAAGACTGAAGTGCTAGGTCTCCCCGAGAGCCTAGGGGTTAAGACTTAGCACTATCACCGCTAAGGCCCGAGTTCAATCCTGGGCCAGGGTGGTGACGCACAACGTGAGCAGACCTCTCCTGTCTCGCTGCTCCCCTAGCAGGGTATTTCAGTAGATCTGCCTGTCCTGCTCCCTACTCTGTCTCTGGTGAATCCTCTCAGCCCCACCTCTGCACCTCTGCCCAATTCTTCTATGGATAAATAATAATAATAATAATAATAATAATAATAATAATAATAATAGTCCTTTGGGAAAAAAAGGGAGGACTAATGTGCTTGAGTAAGATGGGTCTGGTGTGATCCCAGCCCTTCTGTTTCCTTGCTGTAGGAACCTTTGCAAGCTACTTAACCTCTCATGGACACTAGTTTCCTTATCCTCAAGAGGGGAGTAATAGATACAACCCTTCGGGGGTATGTTTATAGCAACAGAGGAGTCAAAATGGGACTGGAGGTGAAGGACAGGCACTGTCTCCACCCTGTAAGGAAAAGGGGTGACTGGTTTCATGGAAGAAATGCAAATGAATAGGCCACCCCAAGAGGCTGGGAGCCCATGAGGTCAGAGTCCCTGATGGTCTTGCTCGTTTCCACCCCCTAAGGCCTAATGGAATATCCCAAACAGTATGGGAACTAGTGTGGACTCTCCTCTGCACTAACAGACAATATGAATTGAAACCTTCCATCAGCCAGGCCCATGCTCAGTCTTTCACCAGCACTCTCCTTCTTCTGCAGCTGCTTCCTTTCACAGACAAGGAAACAAGGTGTAAAGAGATGTAGAAATCTGACCGACACTGTGGAACATCACTGTGAACTCAGAATTCAAAATCTGAATTATAAATAGGTACAGAGACAGAGAGAAGCCACAGGAAGAAAAAAACTAGGAGTTTGGAGACAGGTTGATGAAGCCCTTCTCCTAGACGTTGATGGATGGCAAGACTTGACACCAGCAGAGACAGGAGGGTATTTCTGTTCTGAGAAGCAATAGTGAAATTTCCAGAGCTGGAAAGCACAGGCCGTCCTGTGTAGACTTTTTCCATGGCTTTGCCGGAGCTTAGTTGGAAGCCTGCAGGCAGCCCCATGATCAAAATGACTGTGGTCTCTGTGGTACTGTGGCCTCTGGGACCCGGGGATACTGGGCAGCCTCAGGCCTGGCACCCTAAGGTGAACGCTTCTCCCTAACCAGGCTTCTCCTTTGTCTTTAGACTCACGCTTCATCTCCGTTTTAAGAAGAGCAAAATGCAATGGGCACAAGACCTCGGGGGTAGGGTGCCAGGGTGAGGACTCGATTTCTCGGTCTCTTAGCTCTGCCTCACTCTCCTTAATGACATTTCAACATTGAGAAGGTTTCTACTCCACCACCCCCCTTCTTTAAATGAAATATACAGTAGGTGTTTTGTGCTTAATTTTCTTAAGAAAAAATATATTGTGGGATAAAACGGTAAAAAGGAAAAAGTCGAAGGGAGTTGTGAAAGTTTATAAAAACCATATTGTGTGCAGAGGGGACGGGGTTACCTTTGTGGAGCCTTTCATTCTCCTGGGAACTCTCATAATGTGGTCTGAGAGTTTTGTTGTTGTAGTTTCCTTGCATTCTTTCATTCTCTTTAGCATGTGTGTTACCTCCTGAGTCACTTGTCTTTTATATGCTTCTCAGAAGTATATTGCTGACACAATAGCCCAGAGCCAGTAGGCTTGGGAGCCGCTTCTGTTCCATCGCGTAATTACCTTCAGGGGTGTATTTATAGCAACCCCCCAAAGTGGGGCTGGGCATGAAGGAAGGGCCCTGCCTCCAGGACTGGATGTCTTGCACAGAGACATGGTCCCCATGGACTGGTGGGGGTGGGTGGCTAAGTGTGCCGGCTCCTTGCAGAGATAAAACCCATGCATCAGCTGGGGCCAGAGTGACAGGAGACATGCTGGGGTGTCTGGCACTGTCCCCCACATCAGATGCCTCGCTCCATCCCCTTAGAGCTCTGGGGGTCTGCAAAGTGGCTGAAAAGTCACTGTTGGTGAGGGGGTGACCGTGGAGGGGGTATGGCTGTCTCTGGCCTCTTATCCATCCCCAGTGAGAACCACTAACTCCACTTTCATCTGAATGGAAGTTTTGAAGATGGTTATATGTGAAGAAGTTTCTTCCTTTAGGTAAAATGTTTGACAGCCCTTGACCTATAAGTACTCTTTACCTCTCTCAGAAGCCACCTCAGGTTTCCTTGATTTTTTGCCTCTGGCCTCCTCTCTTCCAGCCCCAATGCCCTTCCCTTTTCCTGCCTTTTGAAATCTTTCAGGCTCTGCCTCCCACTGAAGGTTCTTGATGGTCCTCTGTGTGTTCTTCTGGAAGACTCAACCCATTCTTCCCAGTCATCTGGTGGTCATTCTACAACTCTGAGCTTGTCCCTGAACTCCTTAAAGTTCTTCTGTGCTCATCTCCCTGAAGGTAAAGTCCAACTATATTAATGCCACACTCGATGGCCTGCATATTCTGAGCCTTCCTTACTCCCCAGTTACTTGTGCGGCTCCTCCTCACCCCCTCTACGGCAGCCCTAAGGGCCCTTTGACATACAAGGATTGAATAAGTACTTACCGAGCAACTGGGCCATGTCAGGCATGGTGTCCATGGTGAGTAAAAAGAAGTGAATTTTCTCATGGAGCTTGCAGTCTACAGGAGAAAAGGGGCAATATACACAGACACGCGAGTCACATCTTGGGCAGGTATTTTGCAGAAAACAAAGTATGGGAGAAGGTCACACCTGAGTCATAGGGCTATTAGTGTAGAACTAGGATTCTTTGGACAATTAACCTGTGAGCAGAGCTCTCAGAGGTGAGCAGCTGGGGCAGGGTGAAGGAAGCAGCATGCCAGATGTGCAGAGACGCTAAGACAAGGTGAGGAAAGTAGGCAGGGTCACAGCCAGCATGGGAGGGTTAAAATGGGAAGTTAGAGGAAGTTTGGGATCAAGTGGGGAGTATGATCTTGTTCCCATGTTTAAAATGGTTGCTATTCAGAAACTGGTGACAAAAATGGTTGGGGGAAGGGGGTCTTCCCAATCAGGTCCCCTAGCCTGTCCCTCCAGGGGAAGGAACAACCACTCCCAGGAGCAGGGAAGATGCTCCACAAGACACCCTCTTTGCAGCCCTGCCCACTGGTGATTTCAGAAAGTGGGAGTTTCGGCTCAGGAATGGAATGGGAGTGGGAGAGAGGGGCCAGATCTTTCCTGGAGTTTTGCTGGCAAAACGAAACAGAACTGTGGCCAGTAGGCAATAATGTTGTCAAAGGAGATTAGTTCACTCACTGTTTGGTTGGAGAAGACAGTGGGGATGGGGGAATTCACTCTTCGTATATGTGGGATTTCACAGCAAGGGATCTTAGTCTGGAGGACAGGAATGTGCTCCCAGGTCCTCAGGGAGTAGGCTGCAGTGTGAAGGCCTGCCTGTGTACTCCCTTTCTGAATCTGACAACAGCCAAAGTTCATGGTCAGACTGAAAAGATCCCTGGGAGTCACTCTTGTTGATGCCCAGGTGCTCAGAGATAAGACATGAGCTTCCTAGGGTCCTGCCTCTGACCACTCAAAGTGAGTGGTACTCTGGACACCTGCCTCCCAAGGGGGTAACCCATAGAGCCCATGTCATGCAAGTGTTGAAAACTCAGTGGGTGCACCGCAGAGTATGTGTTTTGAGACTGTCAAGCATGACTGGAAGCCACAGGTCCATGCCACCTATCTCTAGGGCCAGAGTCCCTGCCTGCTGTCAGTCAGACCATGGGCCTGTCTCAGCATAACGCCTGTCTCCCCTGCTCTGTCTGTCACAGTCAGGTCCCAGCATGTCTCCGTTTTCCTTTTTGTCAAAATACAATCAGTCAAATAAAACACCATCAGGAAGCATCAGGCCACAGGCTGTCTCAGACTAAGTGACTCTGACAGCTCAGGGCAGACAGCAACGCAGCGCTGCTGAGCTGCAGCTACGGCTCAGGTTCCAGAAACTGAAGTGGACACTGCCGCACCCCGCCCAGCCACACACAGTGGTCAGTCACCTGCACTCTGCTGGTTCTTACTTGGTAGTCCATCTCCTTGCATCTTCTTGGCCCCCGTCCGGGCAGTGAACAATGCCTGCTGTGGTTAACCCTAAATTCTGCCTCTTGAGGACTGAGCTGTGCCAATGCCCCAAACCTTTCCAGAGTTTCTCTTAGATGCTTCTAGCTTGAATCTTGCCTTAGATAGTAGTGATGTCACTTGTTGTTGCTGCCTGTGCAAATCAAGTTTATTTTGAATTCTCAAAAAACTGCTGGAAACCTTACTCTGGGTGTATCTCTGCTACAGTCTTACAGTCTCTCAATTCATTTAGGGCAGAGTACAAGAGGAAGCCTGGCATGGGTGAAAAGACAGATTAGGAGCAAGAAGCACTGGGTGGGCATCCCACCTGAGCCCCTGCTTATCTGCGTAGTCACCTCCTCCTGTGCTCAGTTCTTCATCTGTAAAATGAGGACATTGATATCTAAAAGGCACCAACTTTGGAATCAGACAGACCTGGTCTTCACCCCAGCTCTGTCACATCAGAAATCAATTCCGGTGGAATGTTTGGCCCTACGCCTGACAAAGTGAGCCTCTGTTGGCACCTTAGCTGTCAGGCCCATCCTGTTTGAAATTTCTCTCGAGTCCCCACTTCTGGGTCCCACACGCCAAACTTGCTTTTCAGCCAAACTCATCATTCATGTCTTTTTACTTTCTTTTGCTAAATCTACCTCCTCTACTGAAATGCTGTATTTTGGAGATAACAAGAGTTAGTGCCGGGGCCCTGGCCCCTTCCTCTCCCTTGGGAAGCTCAGCCCTCTCCCCACCTTTGTGTCTCAGGCCTGCTCCTATACACCAACAGGTCTCAGGCAAGCACATAACTCCCTGAGACTCCATTTGCATTTCATGACAACAGCTCTCCCTTCTCCCTGCCACAACAGTCCCATATGTGCCCACCCTATCAGTCCATAACACCTAGGCCTAGCGACTGAAGCCAGACACTTAGCAGGCCTCCTTGAGTCCCCATTCTCCGTCCTCACTACTCTTTTAACCCATTATTGAGGGTTGTGGTTCAATATCTAAACTATACTTGAATTTTGACTTTCTTCATGACCCCACAACTCCCCTTGCTCCATCTTGCTCCATCAGTTAGCTTCCTAACTGATGTGCAGTCCTGCTCCTGCTTAGCACATTCTCCAAACAAGTGTGATCTTTGCACCTCAAAGTTTGATCATGTTATTAAGTTTCTTAACGACCACCCCCTAGAGCTTATAATTATATACAGAATTAAATTTGAAATGTTCTCCAGCATTGGGATGCTCTCTGTTATCTAACCTTTGCCTAGGGCTTCAGATTCATCCCAAGTTTCTCCCCAACCACTGGATATCCCAGTCACGCTTACCTGATCCTCTTTCTTACCTCAAGGTCCTTGCAGGTGCCTAAAACTTTCTTCCATTTTCTATTTATAGGAACGTTATGCATGATACGAGTGATAGGTTCATAGGAAACTGAAGTAAGCCACGGGTTCAAAATCACTCCAACACTGTTACGCTGATGACTTTGACCAGAAGTCCACTTCTGAAAGGGTCTGTTCTTCCATAGTTCAGATCTTCCAGTCGCTCTGGCATATGCTGGAATGCCACTAAACACCAACATGGGTATCACTAAGTTTTCTTGCCTCTTCGGTTTAACAGTTCTGAGAGTTGACCAGTTAACAGAGTTGGGAGAGTGGATTGATATGGAAGCAGCCCTTTGGCAGGAATTTCTTAGTATGATAGTCAAGTTTACCAATATTCTAGCCCAGTTCATTTTTCCATTCATTACCTTCCCACACATCCCACTGCCTGATGAATTTACCTCTCACAACTATCTTCATTCTCTATCCATATTCCCTTAGTCAGTGCAGAAACCATATTCTTCTTCGATGTCAAGCTAGTTTATGAATAATCTAAGTACAGGTGTTCATTCTAGCTCAGCTCAGCCTTCACTCCTGAGGATTCCCAGGTATTGGTGCCTACTGCCCACTAGCGGGCCCTGCCACATCTTCCTGGAACTAGCACCAGCTCTGCCCCAGCAAACTGCTTGCAGTTTAAACCTTTATCTAATGTACCTAGCACTGCCGCTATGAGGTAGGTGTCACTGAGCTTCTCATTTTATCGAGGAGGAAATGGAGACTTAAAAAATGAAGCTCGGACCTCCCTGGTGGTGCAGGGGTTAAAGACAGCGCTATCAAACTATAGCCAGTCACGAGTTCAATCCCCCTCCAGCCAGGAAAAACCCACATGGCACAGCAGACCTCTCAATTCTCACCTGCTGCTCCCCTCAGCAGTGTGTTTCAGTAGATCTACCTGTTCTGCTCCCCAATCTGTCTCTGGTGAATCCTCTCACCCCCCACACCTCTGGTCTACACGTCAGTTCTTATATGCATAAATAAATAAATCTTTTAAAAAAAAAGCTGCATATTCAGTTTCAATTCAAGCCTTTTCTTTCCAATTCCATCAAACATTTTCTTAATTGTTACACTATTTTGCTTAATTTGCTAGCATATCTGTTTCCTTTCTTGAGGAGCCTCTTGATCTATAATAGATCTTCATAGCATGTGATAAACTGATGCTTTATGGGCAGTGCTCTTCTATTAGGGTGGTTTCTTCTGCTTCTGTAAAATCTTTTAAGTGGAAAAAAAGGTGAGGCTCCCTCCAGAACAACATTAACATTGTATTATATAAGAAAAGTCGGGAAATGGATATCTGAATGTTCCCAACACCAGCATTAGCTTACATTCTCACCCACACCCTTGGCCTAGGAGGGCCACACCAAGACAAGTCAGCCTGCCCTTTGGAGCCCATTCATTAGTGAAGGGAAGTGTTTATGTGGCCTCAGCGTGGAGATGATATAATGATTGCCTTTCCTCCCAGCAGGTCTCACCCTGTCTCAGGAAGACGTCAGGGGTCAGCACAAGGCCAGACTCCTGGCCGATGAGTCATTCTGGGAGAACGCTGATCACAGGATGAAGGTTGGCTTCAGGGGATTGGCAAAAATAAATGATACCTTGCCCTTGGAGTACTGAGGCTGAAGCTCACCTCAACCTGGTGGCATGGAAAACATTTGCCTGTCTGGCTAGGCATCCAAGAGGGGAGCAGGGCCCTCAAAGAGGAAGACTCAAAGCCAGGCTCTAATAAGGGTTCTTAGGAAATCTGCATTACCAGGTCTCTGAAGATCTCAAGTGATGCAGGTGTCAGGAATATGGACTTTTTTCATTTTTTCCATGTGTAAGTGTGGTTCCAGTAAAAGCAAATAAAATTGATGGGGAAATGTGCTTTGAACAAAGCAGTAGAAGAACGAAAACAAAGCTCTAGTTTCTCTCTAAGACTTTTGCTGTGTCACCCTTGAAGGACCGCTGAATCATATGGTGGAAAGTTTAAACCTACCTGTATCATTGGCTCTTCTATGTATATTCCCAACATCAGCACCACCAGCATCCCACCACCACCACCACCCACCACCACCAGTACCACCACCACCACCATCACTACCACCATCCCACTATCACAAACACCATCACCACCATCCCACCACCATCCCAACACCACCACCACCAACACCAACCCCACCACCCACCACCACCACCACCACCATCACCATCTTACCACCACCACCACCATCACAAGCTACCCTTTAATTCTATTAAATTATTTGGCAGGTGTCATTTTAGGTGCTTTATATTTAGTGTTCATTTAATTCATAAAAAGGTACATATTATCTTCAACAATGCAGAAAGCAAGGTTTTCATAAGTCAGGTAACCTGACAGAGATAGATAAGAGTGGCAGAACTCGAGTCCTCACCCAAGTGTACCTCACTCTCCCCAAGGTTATACTCTCAACTACTGTGCAAGATGAAAGGTCCCCTTTGAGGCAGGAAAGTGGAGTATGATGAACAAACCATGAAACAAAGACCAGGTGTGCTCCATTTCTCTCCTATCCCTGCTTCCACTTCTGCTCACTCAGGCTGCAGGGACCGCATGATAATCTTTATAACTAGCCTTCCTTTTCCTCCTTTGCAGCTATCACTCCCTTGCCCATTTTTACCAGGCAGGAGGTGGTAGCCATGCCCCTTCTTTCTAAATTGCTGCAACCATTCTTGCATTTTTAGCAGACCCCTGTGACCTTTGATTGAAAGTTTCAGTAGAAAAAAATTCCTTTTACAAAATTTCCTTAGTATTGAGCACAACAGACATGCAGGCCAAATCTTAATATATGAGGACTAAACAAAGCCAAAAGGCATCAGACTGTCTCAGTCCTCTACTGAGCTCAGATTGCACAGTCCTAGGGAAGGTCCATCTTTCCAGAATTTCCAAAGTGTTCCCTTACCAGAAGGTTAGAGGCGAAGAAACAAGGATGAACCAGGAAACCTGTAATATCATTTTCTATGAGGAACTACAGAGAGTTAATGTCAGTGCAGACCCTAACAGAGAGTTAAGCAGTCTGCTGAAGACTTTTTAGTGTTTCTCTGCTTATGCCGGCAACTGAGGAGAGGATCAGCCAGGTAACAGTTTCCTGTTGCTGGCTTGGAAAACTTTCCAGTGTACTCTTCAAGCATAAACATCTTGGAATAAGACCGATCCCTATAAAAAGAACCAAATGTCAGGAGAGTTGAACATAAATATTGTTGTTGTAGGGATTCCTTGACAGTTATTATTATTTTTTTTTTTTTCACCAGTGGTATAAGAGAAAGGAATGTGAAATGTGAAAGGAAAACCCAGCTGATTTTATGACCGTGATCATTATATTTCTCTTTCTGGAACAAAATTGCCACTGCAGAATTGATCTGTTATTTGAGCTCCTACAAACTGAATTGAATGGACATTCTGTCTGCCTATGTGCATCCTGCTCCCACAGGTGGGTGTCAATTCAGTAGGACACCCCTTAAAGTTCAGAGAGAGGGTTTGCATGTGCCTTCAAGACTGAGGGAAGATATAATTGCTTATACTGCAGTATTCCAGAAGTAAGATAATACTTTATGTTGCAAAATTCACTAAAGACATTTTCATTTTGAAGCATTAAAAAGGTAAAACACATCCTAGCGCCTAACAGCAAACTTTTTTTTTGGACTGAGATCACGTTCATTTACAATGCTGTTTATGATTCGGAGGTATAAGTTCCCACCTCTTCAGATCCATGTTTCCATCCCACACTCTCCACCACGGCACCCTTGTTCTGTGAGTCCCCTTCTCCCTTTCCCACCCTTTCCACACACCTTCACATGACCACCTCAATTCTACAGTCAGATTGCAACAGCAGCTGACTTTTAAGGAGACCTTACTCTGCCTAAGCATTATACATCCAGGATGTCAACTACCTCTCATGATAATCCCATGAGATAAGTGACATCTTTATTTTACAGATGAAACCAACACAGAGAGGTTCAGAAACCCTTATAAGTTCATAAAAATGATGCAACCTTAATTCTGGTGAACTACAGTTTAATGTTTTCTGTGGATTAAATACAAGAAAATGAGAGCCCCAGTGGAATTCCTGCACCAGCATCTGAAAACAGTCTAGTTCCCTCAAAAACAACACACCAAACCACCAGAGTCCTGCTGTTTCTGATTCTAAATGTACATGGGAAAAGTGTTCACTTCTTGCACCTCATAAGCTATGTGGGTACCTAGCAGATAAGCCCATATTATTAAAAAAGAAAGCATGGTAAGGGATCTGGAAAATGACCACACCAACATGTCAGAAATAACAGTTCTCATTGTCTTAGCATAATCTCTAGCTTTCAATTAAACTGGACAGCTGAGAAGAGGAGGATCAAAGAGTGGACTGTGAGGACCATTCCCTGTGCAGCGCTGAGCACTGTCATCAGAGTCAAAGGCAAGGACAGTGACGGCAAGGAAGTAGAAGGAACATAGGCTGGTCCACATATCCCAGGAGTGTAGGAAAAGTACCCAGAGGTGTGGGTCCAACTTTTTAAACCCCCAAACCACAGGGATCATTTCAAGAAATAGACGAGGACAAATTGTTGATTCTAGAATAGTTGAAATAATGTCAATGTGTTTTTCCCAATAAAAAAAACAATTCAGAACACCCCTTTTTCCTATTCTTTCACATTGGACCAAAAAAAAAAATGAATTACTTTATTGCTTTGGTTAAGAAACTAAATTGATAACAATTTCATCAAGGCTAATGTTTACTTATAACATCTTTTCCTTTCACCTAAATTCAGTGAGTAGCAGACTTCACATGCATTAAATAACTTTATTTTGTGTTCTGATAATAAGCACAGCAAGCTACAAACACACACAAGCATGCTCTTCGTATGTTACAAATAGTATAAATTCTTCAGTGACAATAAGGCATTGCCTTCTGCAATTGCCTTCACAGAGGATAAAATTTTATAGGAGGAAGTGCCTAAGGTGGTTAAGATGGTTTTCTTTTAACCTGACCATAAAGAAGTCCAATCAGTTGATGATAGATACCAGGCCCCATTACTCCACAGCACAACTGGGTCATTTTGACTGTTTCTAAATAGGGATAAAAAAAGGTTTTATGTAAAATTATTTATATTGGTCAGAGTTCAGGAATTTCTACTTTAGTGTTTGATATTTTTATTTTTTTTAGATTTATTTATTTATGTATACAAGAACATATAAGCCAGAGGTCGGGGGTGAGAGGATTCACCAGAGAAAGTGGGGAGCAGAACAGGCAGATCTACTGAAATACACTGCTGAGGGGAGCAGCGGGCGAGGCATGAGAGGTCTGCTGCACCATGTGGGTTAGCTCGCTGGCTGGCTGGGGATCAAACTTGTGCAGCAGTGGCTGGCAATAGCTTGATAGCACTGTCTTTTACCCCTGTGACATTAGGAAGTACCCCTTGATATTTTTAATACTTTATATGTTAATGATTTTTCCTCCATGCTTTTCAGCCTAATGGATAATTTTCTCACACTCAGAAAACAGGACACCTTCCTGTCTGTGGCAAGTCTAGTGAGCTGTTCTCATCTCATTTAAGAAACTTTAAGGTATTTTTTTAAAGGAAACTTGAAAACAATCAAAGTTCTAATGAACTCTTCTCACAGCTGTAGACAATAATTAGAGCCAGTGTCAATTTACCTGCAAACCAAGTGACCTTCTTTTCTGACATGTTTTTTACATGTGCACTTTTTTCTACTCTGGCCTGTCAGTTTGCCTTAGATTCTACCACTTTCCATAGTTTCCCATTTAATCTGTCCAACTCCTTCTTCTACATTCTGCATTCACTAAAGTGGGACTAAAAACCTCAGATAAACACAGTTATTTTATCAACAGTCATCGTGACTTTCTCCAGGACCACCCTATGTGGTAGAAGCCAATGTCAACTTTCACATGGGGAAGGATGCAACTGCCCTTGATATCTGGAAAGAGAAAAAGGTTATCTCCCAACCTGATGCTTTACTTGGCATAACTAGGGTTATCACCAGTATCATGTTTTAAAAAGAGTCCAACAATGTTCCCTTTCATATCAAGGAGCCACATGGATCTTCGGATCAAAACAAGGATCATTTGATTTGCAAGAAAGTGACAGTGACTCAGATGATCCATTCTCCTGAGCTACATTAACATGTGCCCAAGTCAGTGGACTCAATTAGAGAGTACTATTTCTCTAAAATCCCTGTAGACCACTGGGTGCCCAGGAGAAGTGCCTCTATTCATGTAATAAATGGAACACAAGCATGATGGAGAGAAATTCTCCCTGCCTCAAGCGAAGTTAGAGCAGCACATTGAGGGGTGCAGAGAAATGTGGCAGAGCCATGTTCCTCAGTGGTGGCAGGTTATGGTTTCAAAACATCTAAGACTGAGGATGCTTGATCATGTGAAGTGCTTAATGCCGGGTGCCTCCATGTGTCAGAGGTCAGAGGAGACAATCTTATTTTCATGAGACACGGGAATAGTGTATTTCTGAGTAAGCTAATAATACCATAGTCCCTCCCACCCATGGTGGAGCACAGGGGGAAGGGGATGGTAGCAGTTGTGTTTGTTGTGTTTTGTAATCCCCACTGTATGCCTTACTTACATCAGGTTAAGGTACATATACTTGCACAATTTGGCATAATAATCATTCTGCATGACTTCCAAGACTGAAGACTGTACTTTACAAAATGCAATTGCTTGGGAGACCCTCCATGACTTCATCATAACCCATTCTCCTCTAGATCCGAGGGACAATCTATCTGGTTGCCTTTGTGCACTCACATCAGTACTTGTATCAGCTGTACTTTTCTGTCCTGTCATGAAACATTGGTTCAGAACAGGCCACTGAATCATAAACCATTACAGCTGGAAGGAACCCAAAAGATTATTTGGCTCAATGATTTCTAAACTGTTTTTAATAAATTTTTTTCCAATGAAATTTTACTCAGACCCCATAATATAAAATAAATATAGTAGCTATGATTCAAATGGCAGTTTCATCGTAACTTTTTATTATTCTTACCTAATAAAGATATATTGAATTATAAAAGAATCATCATTTTGCAGTCACTAATGAAACTAGGCAACAATCGTGAATAGATGCTAGAACCATAAGATGAAAAGTTGATGGGGAACTTTTTAATGGAGGGATCGGACTGTTACCAACCAAGCCTACTGATCAGACTCAGCATTAGTAAAAGTAAGTTAATCAACCATGTTGCAACTTCATAGGTGGTGCAGGCGGAAATACATGTAAAGCGTATCTGTGAAGTACTCTTGCTTAAAAATCAAATACAAACTCAATCAATCAACTAGATTTAAACTTCAGTTTCTAGGATGTAAAAGAATAAATCGATAATAGCATAAGGAAGTAATCAGCCAAGTTCAGAATGTGGGCTAGTCTACAAAACAAATGACCTAGTTCCTCTAACTGATGAAAGGCATGTGCAGTGGATTTTATTATTGTCCAGTTATTCATTCCCCCTTCCTGTAAGGGGAAGAGTTATACATTTGTAAGAGAATCACACATATGTGCCTACTTCAGGCAAGAAAATTCTAAAATTCCCAGAAGATGTAAAGTGTTTAGATTAATGGTGATTTAACAAGCAAAGTTGAGAAAGTTTTATTCCCAAGTGTGTGTGTGTGCATGTGTTGGGGACAGTAGTCTTGAAGAGTGTCAATCTGCCCTGTAGAACATAGCACAGAGCTAACAAAAACAGGTGTAAGTGAAAGCATGTATAAGGACAGTTGACTTTATGACATCCACCCATTCATACAACTACACATAACGATGCCGCCTTCAAAAAAATAAAGAAAGAAAACAAAGTGTTTACTGTCCAGAAGAAAAATAACAAGGTGACTTTCTTTTTAAACAAAACAGGACAAAACCTGTCTGGGAAAATCTGGGACAGCTGATGTGGGCTCTGATACTCAAAAACAAAGCACTCCACATTCTGGCATTTTGGTGTAATGATCAACTTTCCACATATTTACACTAAAATGAAGCTTATTAGACAATCAGCCATGCCACAGAGGAACCACACCCAGGTCACCATTGCATGATCCTTGAATGTCAGAGAAAACCTGCAACATGAGGAGAGATTAACACAGAGGGAAAAATGACAACAGAGACAACAGAAATAATTAGGAAACAGGGGATATTCTTTTTTTAGGAATAAGCTTTTGATGAACATTCTCAGAGAAATCTGACACAAGATGAATCCACAAAAAGAATAGGATTCTACAAAAAATCAGAGACAAAATAATGTTGGCAATTAAAATTCAATCCCAACCTCCACTCTCCCATCCAAAAAAAAAAAAAGACAATATAAATCCTATCAGAAAAAGAGAAAAAGGAGACTTTCCCTCATTAGAAACATTAGGGACACAGAACAAAGGATAAAATCAAACGGTATATAAGAGGATGGAAAAGCCATTCATGTGAGGAGCAGTGGACACTAGAGCTTTGTTTCGATCTCCATGTTTTCATCATGGCTGGTTTTGCTACCATGTTGTTATATATTTTCAGAATTCACATGTGCAGGGACAATGTGATGAGCGTATTTTAGAAATGTAAAACCAAAGAATATTCAGCATTAAATGTAAATCCTCAAGTATCTAATAAATATTTCATTCCTAGAATTGAAAACCTCGAAGTCTAATTTCTATATTAATTGTTAGCCCTCAGAGTGGAAAGGTTATGATCCAAAAAAAAAAAAAAAAAAAAACTCAAAAACTCCATCCTAGTAAATACCCTTGAGAAGACCCCATCATTTTCATTTTAAAAGTGTGGTTTTTCAGATGAGACTTAAGTTTCAGATTGTGATAAAAAAAAAAAATGGTTTACATAATGAGAAAAACTTGACTCTCACACACACCCCATCCACTGAGTACATTAGTGCTCTAGGTACATTATTGAAAGCCCACAAAATATGTCAAAATTATTTGGACATAGACTCCAAAAAAAATGCTTATCAAAGCACTAAGCATCCATTTGGTAATGATTTGGGGGGAAACTACCAATGATGAAACTTAAAATTGCTTATAATATTCAGTAAACATGCACAGACACATTTGGGTACGGCATGAGAAATATTTTGAGGAAGTTCTTCCTAAATTATTCATTACGTATTATCTAAAGATTATTTAAAGTTCTGATTACAAGTCAAAATTCAGAAGAAACTGATTTGAGAATAGCCTTTGGCCGAAGGAGGCTTCATGTGGGTTGAAGTGACCAACACACAAGTGGGGGCATTTCTTTCAAAATAAATGTTGTCATCAACTTTGAATGTTTTTGAACTTCATCCAGGCCCTAATTTTAAAAGGCTTGGGGAAACCTATGTATACACTGAAGAAAGGTAGAGTTTCTTAAGAATTCTGGGGAAGGGTACAGTTCAAAATAAGGAATGCGTGGCCCCGGGGGAAATTCAAAGCTGAGGCTGTGAAATCCGGGAGCCACACCCCGCTGCCCGGCTCTCCAGGAGCTGTCCCGGAACAGTGTCTGTTCACAGCGAACTGCGGAGCCGGGCAGCGGTTGCCCAGTGGGGCGGCCCTGAGGGATGCACACACATTCATTCAGCACAATGACTAGCAAACCCCTCCCAGAGGGGTTATTGGATACCCCTGCAAGCCAGCTCCACCTTCTGTGGACCTGAGGCAAGCTGTGTTTTGGAGCATTTGGAGAGGAACTTCTTATTTATGAAAGTGGAGCTTTCCTTCCTTCTAACATACAGCTCCAGCCTGCATCAAGGAAAGAAGCCAAATTAAACATTTTCTTACGTAGACTTCCAAGTGATGGGTGGCATTAACTTCTTAGTTATGTCTTCAACTTGGTACAGATACATAATCCCTTTTTCTTTAAAGTGATAAAAAGACTTCCTAGAAACTTCAACACACCCAGCTTCTTCATTTCCTAGTATTATCCTTCTGTGTTCTTTTCCATGGAATAAATTGACAGACAGCTTGACTCTAGCATAATGTTTAAGAATATGGGTTGTGGCGTCAGACTTCCTGAGTATAAATGACAGCTCCAACACATACATGCTCTATGACCTCAGGAAAGTTACTTACGCCATCAAATTCGCACTTTCCTCACCTGAGAGAACGAGAGGAAGCTCATGTCAGATTGACAAACTTATGACAAGGATTCACTGAACACATCCCTGTCAAGTTAGAATAATCTCCTGTTCACAGGTACTGTGGCTACAAACAACAAAAACAGCTACTCAAATTGGCTAAAACAATAAATAAATGTGTGTTTGACATAGGCTTGGATCCAGAAGAGCAGGCTTCCAGCACCAAATGATTGACAACTTGATGGATTGTCAAAAACCTAGGTTCTTTCCCTCTCTCATATGCTATTCTTGGCAGTGATTCATCCCAAAGCTGCTTCCTCTCCTGGTCCCATTATGGCTTCCTGCGGCAACCAGGAATACTTTACTTCTTGTTCCTATTCAATAAGAAAGAGCAAAGCAAACTTTCTCCAAGCTTTCCAGCAGACTACTCCCTTCCTATTGGCCAGAACTGAGTCACAGGCCCACTCGAAAAGTCATTGCAAGGACTGGGATGACCGTGAGCAGCATAGACTCAATTTTGAAGGAGAAATGGATACAGGAGAAGATTATTTCAAGACCCATTGAAGGTTACCTCTTAATTTCATTACTGTTCACATTTTGTTGCCCTTGCACTTCTACAGGACTGCTTTCCAAAGATGCAACTGGCTATGGCCTCAAAGGTCTTGAAATGTCAAAGAGATTTTTTTTCAAAGATTTATTTATTTTTGCATACAAAACTGGGGTACAGACAAGAGGTGCAGGGGGTGAGAGGAATCACCAGAGACAGAGTGGGGAACAAAACAGGCAGATCTACTGAAATACACTGCTGATGGGAGCAGCCAGCGAGACAGGAGAGGTCTGCTGCACCATGTGGGGAGCTCCCTGGCCAGCAGGGGATCAAATTTGAGCTGCAGAGGCTATGGATAGCTTCACAGTGCTGTGTTTAACCCCTTGCGCCATCAGGGAGGCCAACAAAGAGATTTATGTTGCGTGTCATTTCAGGTTTATTTCTAGAGGATGTCCAAAGGATTCTGGGAAGGGGGAGGAAAGGTAAAATGATAAGTTAAGAAAATTGGTTAAGCACACAAGATATGCCTTCATCCGGTGCAGAAGGGAACAGGATTGGGTGCTGTTCCATCTGTACTTTTTCTTTCTGCCACTTCTTAAACTTTAATCAGTGTCGAACTCCCTCTAGTCTAGCACGGACTCAAGGCTCTCAGACTAAAACCAGGAGCGCATCTTCACCACTGAAGAATGAGTTGGACAGAATAGCTGATTTTCTAGGTTCCCGAGAGAGTGAACTTTCTCAACAGACCTTTTCAGCAATTATTTACAGAGCAGTAGCTCGTTTTCTTATCGCATGCCAGGTGCTTAGCATAATATAAAAGAAGTGTCAGACACAAACTCTATCCTTAAGAAACTGCTAATCTATCTCAGAAAATAAAGCATGTGGATAGTAAAGTGTTAAATGGTAAAACAAACAACTTAGAATTCAGGGCCCATGGAAATTGCTACAGCCACTTTAATTGGCCATGACTAAACTGACCAGGGAGAATCCCATAATTAACTGGAGCACCGTTTTGCAGGTTGGCATATGGGCTCAGCCTAAATCTGTAATAGAGGCTGATACTTTCCATGGAGCAGGCAGACAGATGGCCTCAGACATTTTCAGACTTAGCGTCAATCTCTTTCATGTGCTAACTGTAACCACGACCATGACCTTGTATAAAAACGTCTTCTAGAAAAGGCTGACTCTTGAAGCCTGATGAAATGGTAAGTCTCCACAGCCTGAAAGTGTGGCAGTGGCTTCTCAGACTCTTGCTCCATCTTCACGCACAAGCCTCAGGATTCATACTTTGAGCTTAGTTAATATCTAATGTAAGTGACTCTGCACCTTTGCTGTACAGAATATTTATAAAATATGTTATATATAATAAAATCTTACATAATTGCCCCTATCGATGTTATTTTCTTATAATGTATTTGGAGCCACTAAGCCTGACAAAACTTGACAGAGTAATAGTATCAATAACATCTAAGGCCTCCCTGGTGGCGCAAGGGGTTTAAGTCTCAGCACTATGAACCTATCTGCAGCCACTGCAGCACCTGGTTGATCCCCAGCCAGGGAGCTACCCCCATGACACAGCAGACCTCTCCTGTCTTGCCTGCTGTTCTCCTTAGCAGTATATTTCAGTAGATCCGCCTGTTCTGCTCCCCACTCTGTCTCTGGTGAATTCCACTGCCCCCCTACCCTGCACTTCTGGCCTGTACCCCAGCTCTTGTATGTATAAATAAATACATCTTTAAAAAAAAATTACTCACCAACAGATCCTTAATCCCAAATTCTACATAAGCAAGAGAAGACATGCTCTAAAACTAGGGGAACATAGCTTTGGCTTGCAAGGCATTTATAAGGCTAAAGTAAACAACATAGATATATCGAACAAAGTGTCTAAAGCAACATACAAGACTACTTCCTGACTTCCTGGCACATAGCCAGATTTTGGCTGTTGGTGCCTTTGGCTCCAGTCCTACATCCCAGTTTACTCAATAACAACTATCAGGACCACCTTTCCAAAGGACAGTGTTGAGCAAGACCTTTTATTATTAGAAAATATATGAAAGTATCCCAGTGCCCACAGAAAAATTATCCTTTTGATTTTCAGTTACCCTCTAAAATCTGGTCCTCTGGCTGTCTTCTACCACTCATGTGATCTCCTTAACTACACTAGTTCTTGCAAGGTTCCAAAGATGTCATGAATTTTCCTCCTCCATGGTTTGCCACCCAGTGCCCATAATACTCTTGCCTCTCTTCATAAATAATGATAAAAGTCTCATTCTTTGAAGATGAGGTTTATTTCTGACATAATTACTTTCCTAAGCATGCCCGCCTGCTTAGTCTATCCACTGAACTCCAAGAGCACTGGCATTTCTCATGTAGTCCCATGAGTTTTTCTGCGTGGATTTTATTTTATTATTTTTTAAGATTTATTTATTTATGCATACAAGAGCTGGGGTGTAGGCCAGAGGTGCAATGGGAGCAGATGAGAAGATTTACCAGAGACAGAGTGGGAAGCAGAACAGGAAGATCTACTGAAATACACTGCTGAGGGGAGCAGCAGGTGAGACAGGAGAGGTCTGCTGTGCCATGTGGGTTAGCTCCTTGGCTGGGGATTGAACCATATCACAGTGGCTAGAAATACTGTGATAGTGCTGGGACTTGACCCCTGCTCCCCCAGGGGGGCCCATGCATTGTCTTTAAATAAGTGTCTTGTCTTCTCAGTTGCATTTCTCATTCCTTGAGTTTGAGTGAAACTCTCCATCTGCCCACAACTTAACAATGCTGTTGATAGCAAAATAAAATTAGTCCTATTTTTCCAGAATAAAGGAGTAGTAACTTAGAATCATAATGGATTATAATGATATTTCCTAAGTTTCACTGGATGGGTAACTTTTAAAACTAGGTTTGGAAGAAAGACCAGACATGGCAGAGGGGTATAAAGAGAGGAAGCAACAAGGGCACAAATCTAAAGAGTGACGGTGGACATGGAAGGAATGGGTGGATCTGGGAGTCAAGCCACACCCTAATGGTTGAGTGCACCATGTAGAAGGCTGGGTGCCAGATGCCCTTTCCTTTGCATATCTTCTAGGTGTAACTGGCTTAGGCCTATTAAGTTGACAAGTAGATCCAAAAAAAATAAAGAAAAAAAAGAAAACTTCATCATCTAAGTTTAAATTCTATCTATGACCTTTAAATGTTCATCTTCCATTCAATTCTTTGAAATATCATTTCCTTTGGTGAGGTAGTTTTTTTCCATTGGGAAGTTTGTTGGTGAGTTTTTGGTCCTCCTTTAACCTTGTTAGAACAATTGGACAGAATTTCCAATGTTGAATAATGTTTTGCACATTTGTATCCTCCTTTTCTTGTTGTCAGATACCACCCCACAGTTCCAATTGTAGAGAAGAACCTGTGTCTCTCAGATGTGCAGGTTTTGAGATTTAGGGTAATGTTATGTGCTGATCGAGGTCAGCTGGGTTTTACTGAGGCTGACCCGAGTCCCTGCCCAGGCTGAGCACTTCAATCTCAACTACATCTCAACTCTCCTGCAGAGTGAAAATCTGTAGTGTGCTTATTTCAGAGAGATAGAAAGATATGCCAAGGAATGCATGGATTATCTCACTTTATATTTATCTTTGTAAATATTCTATATCTGTACAGTTATAGGTTACCAAAACCCCAAAAAGGGTTCTCCCAATTCTTTTGATTGTCTTCTCCTTTGAGCAACATTGTTCAAAATTGCCCACTAGGGTCTCTCTGGTGGCCTGGGGGTTAAGTCTCAGCACTATCACCATGACAGCCCACCAGTAAATCTGCCTGTTCTGCTCCACACTCTGACTCTGGTGAATCTGCACACCCCCTGCACCTCTGGCCTACACCCCAGCAGTTCTATGCAAAAATAAATAAATAAAATCTTAGGGGGAAAATGCTGTCCATTAGTTTTGTCTGTACTACCGAGCATCCCTAGTCTGACCCTAAATGAAAGAACCATAGATGTTAAGAATTTGAAATTAGGATCTCTAATATTATCTCATCAAAGTCCCTTACTCTATAGAATAAAGGATGGTTAGACAAGAAATGTGGTCTGTTTAGTGTCACTCAGGCATGCTACAATTCTCTGGTTATTTTAAGAACTAAGATCTTTCCTGTAATTTGACTTGTCCTAAATATAACTGCAACTAAGAAAAACTAATGAGCTCCCTCTATTAACTAGAAAGCTTTGGTCCTTCCATTTTAGAAATACATTGTGAGAAGTCAAAATAAGGATTTTACATTTCCATCGAAACAAAAATGTGTAGTATTTATTTTATGATCATATTATATCCCAGGGAGTTACCTCCATTGTCTTTTAAACTTATATAATGCATAAAAGGACATAGAGATAACCAGCCAAGAACCCACTCTTTTGGCTCAAGGATCTACTTCTTTCTTCTAGAATAGCATTTCTCAACAGCATTGACATAGGCCAAATAATTACTTGTTGTAGGGACTGTCAAGTGCATTGTTCACCAAGATTACTGGCCTTTATTCACTAGATGCCAATAGCAAACTTCACCGCTGCTGCCCACAGTTATGAGACCCAAAATTATCTTTAGATGCTGCCAAATGTCCCAAGGGAGGAATAATATGCCCTCTCCCTCTTGAGAAATATTGGGTCTAGAACATACTGTAAACGTGGAAGTTCTTTTGTGGTATCCTTCTAGAAATTACTCATTAATAAATCAATATTAATTGATGCCCCTCCCTTACCCTACCATTAGTGCTGTAATTTCTGCCAGAATTCCCACAAAGAAATTGAAATACAACAGGCAACACTGCCCCATTAAAACCTCTATATAAGGCCATGTCAGGCTAAACAAACAGAGAATAGAGAGAAATTGCAAAATTGGAATTCAATCTGAAAGTCATATATGACTTTATGCCACAATCTAATGGTAAAATATGTTAGGTAACTATTGCCATGTAACAAACTGTTCTTCAAAGTAAGTCTAACCTAATTCTATTAAAAAATAATGCTAAAATAGTAAATAACATTGTACACGGTTTCCAAGGGTCAGGAATCTAGAAGTGACTTAACTACACCATTCTGAGATATCAATAAGGTGTTGGCTAGGTGACAGTCATCTCCTGGCTATAATGAATCTGGAGACTCTGCCTCCAAACTTACCCACATGATTCTTGGGAGGCCTCGGTTTCTCACTGGCTGCTCACCAAAACTTCCTTGTCATCTGGGCCTTTATGTAGGGCTGCTCACTCCATCACAATTGGCTCCCCAAGAGTAAGTGATGAGAGAAAGAAAGACTTCCTTTTCCATAACCTAACCTCAGAAGTCACTTACCATTGCTCTGCTACATGTTACTTATCCTTGGTGCAATGTGGGACAACACAGTGGTGCAAACCAGACTCACTGAGGGCCATTTTAAAAGGCTGCCTACCACAGAAACCACTAAATAACTTAAGCTCTTTCCCAGTTTTATCTCATTCCAAATCAGAAATATGACAACTTCCCATCATAAGTATCCTAAGTTTCATCTGAGGATGGGACAGGATTTGCATGTGGTCATAATAATGACCTTTAGATACCACATCATGAAAACAATCCAACATATTCTATTCACTAAGTAACAATATTAGGGCCATAGTTTTAGATGTTCTTTTAACAAAAGCAGGTTGCTATCTCTCAATAGAAAATATAGTAAACCATAGCACATAATCTCTGTTTCAACTAGCCAGGAATCCATACAACTTATACCTCAAGTGACATTTATCAAATATATAACCTCAGTGCAGCAGATTAAGAAAAGTATCAATTAATGTAGGTCAGAAATGTGGGTAAGTTTCAGTTGGGCAGTTCTTCGTTCCAATGGCAGTAGCTGAAGCCACACACTAGACTGCAGTGTTGGTTGTAGATTTGAATTGGAGGATCAAGAAAGCTTCACTGGCATCTATTAAAGATTAACTAAGAAACATTACACTAACAGTTGTAACACATTCTATTGATCAAAGAAAGTCACATTTGAAAAGTAGAACCTGGGCTTCCCTGGTGGCGCAGGCGGTTGAGTGCCGTTCTGTGAAGCTGTCCACAGCCTCTGCAGAACAGGTTCAATCCTGGCTGGCCGGCGAGAATCACACATGACTTCTCCTGACTCGCCCGCTGCTCCCCTCAGCAGTGTATTTTGTCAGTCTGCCTGTTCTGTTCCCCACTCTGTCTCTGGTGAATCCTATCACCCTCCCGCACATCTAGCCTGTACCCCAGTTCTTGCATAAATAAATAAATCTTAAAAAAGAAAAAGAAAAAAAGAAAAGTAGAACCTTTTTTAACGTTCCAGCTTTCAGATTCACACCAGATAGAAAGATGGATGAATAGATAGACAAAAATAAATATAACTTCTGACATGTGAGTATTCATGACTTTTTTTACTCTGCTCTGGTGAGTATGTCTAGAACTGATGGTTCCCCAATAACAATGAACACACCTAGCATCCCAAACTTGGTTCCTGAACTCCATTCTCTAATAAAAGGAATATGGGTTCTATGGGTAAATGATTGATTCCAGGGCTAGTTACATGACCCTGGTACTACTTCTGTTGACATAAATTAATAAAATGTTCATAAGATGATGGGGGTATGTCAAAAGGGAGTCAAACTGAGGATCTAAATGGACAAATTTGCATCTCTTTAGGCAGAACAATTTTGTGCATAACAGATTATAGCTCATAAAATCAAAGAAATATCCACTGATGCATATGGATGTAAATAAATAATTGAATAAAGAAATAGAGGAGAATAATAGCTTTTACAATAGGCTTTCAGACAATGCTTCTAAAAGAAGGAAAGATGAAAGGAGAACACCAAATAATAATTGTTTTAAGTAAAAAGCATTGACTTAGTGAACAAAGTATGATATAAATCAGAATATTTGCATGATCTTTATAATAGGCTGGAAATTGTCCTTCTCATCCCTGAATGCAATAAGAATGCCCATGGCCAAAACTTTTCAGATGTGATTAACTTAATGATTTTTTTAAAGATTTATTTATTTTATTTATACAAGCACTGGGTACGGTCAGAAGCATGGGAGGGTGAGAGAATTCACCCGAGCCAGAGGGGAGAGCAGAGTAGGCAGACTCACGGAGTACACTGCTGAGGGGAGCAGTGGGCAGCAGGAGAGGTCTGTGCGCCATGTGGGACCCTCACCCGGTGGCCTGGGAGCAGCCAGGGATCAAACCGGCGCTGCTCTAACCGGTGCTGCAGAGGCTGCGGGCAGCTTCGCAACCCAGCGCTCAACCGCCGTGCCACTGGGGAGGCCCAAGTTAATGATTTTGAGATAAAGAGATGATCTGGGTTATCTGGAAGGAACCTGGCTGTGCTCCTTTAGGAACCACAATTGTTCTTATAGGAGAGAGGCAGAGGGGGATTTGATAATGCACAGAAGGTCATGTTATGAAAAAGGAGGAAAATAGAGTCAGAGAGAAAATATATCATGGTACTGGTTTTGAAAGCAGAGAAAAGGCCAAGAACCAAGGAATAAAAATAGTGCAGTTTAGATGTCAGGAAATGCGAGGAAGAAAATTCATTCTTAGAGGTTCCAAAGGGAGCATGGTGTTGAGTCCCAGCCAATACTTTTATTTCAGCTCAAGGGTACTGATTTTGGATTACTGATCTATAGAATTATGAGAGAATAAATCTCTACTGTATTAAAACACCAAATTTATGGTAACTTACAGCACCCAAAGCAAACTAATACACTCTTGAACTTTCACTAAGGAAAAAAAAAAGCAGTTACTTTCCAGGGGATAACCTGGAGAGTACCTCTCTGTAATGTGGTGGGTGAGAGAATGTCTATTCAACAGATATTTATTGTGCATCTCCTATAGAGTAGGCACCATCATAATCACTGGAGATTATGTGACTAAGATACCCACAAGAATATTATAGTTTAATTGGAGCAAGTAACTTGTGACCAGTAATTATAACTCACTGTATAATAACTGTTTTGGCCTGATAAATACAGGGGACTGAGAGAGCAATTGAGATATAGACATTACTTCCAATGTAGAGGTCAGAAATATCTTCATTCATAACTCTATGTAGCAGTAGAGACCTTTTCCAGATGGGAACATCTGGGCTTAATCTGGAACTACGTGCTTATTCTATCAAGTTAGAATACTCTACAAATAAGCATCCTCTTAAACACTTACCCACAGAGACCCCCAAACTACTCATTTCTCCATACTTTGGTCAGTGAGTTCAACTACCTGATTCATTTAGCGGGTCCTAAGCATCCTCTGCCTGTGTACTGGGCCCACATGCTGTGACTTAAGTTTTCTCAGAAGGGGAAGCTGGAAAAAACACTTGGGATTTAGAAGATAGGAAACATGGACTCAGTGGTGGAAGTCCAATTTTGGATATTTCCAGCTCTGTTGTGTTTTTAAGAATAGGAGAGTTTTGATTGCTGTATCATCAAACATTTTGTGCACTACAGGTTTACAAATCAAGCTAAGAAGGTTTTCTGTGTCCCAAGTCACTGGGCTTTGTTTCCAAAGGTGACTTGAGTCATTGCATTTCATCCTGCCCTCTCATCTGTGTCAATGCCACTGAAAACATATTTGGCTCTCTATAAGGGCACCCCTAGATAGGGAGAGAGTGTCCACTTTTCTACCTCCAGAAATAGCCATTCTTTATCGGTCTTGCAAAATGAATGTGACCATTTTCTTGACCATCTCCAAAGAAAGTATTCAGTAACGTCCTTTAGAAGTACATTTCAATGTTCTATGAAGAATAGCCAGGAAGTTCTTTGTAAAAACATAAAAATATAAATCGAGGACTGTCAGCATGAATGTGCGCTACACGTGTGGCTACGTCTCATACCAAGAGATACTTTGGAAATCTGAATTCTTCTTTAGAGTTCACAAAGGGGTGAAGAGGCAGAAAGAGGTTTTCCTGTTACAGGGTCATATTAATTTCTTTCCTTTCAACATTGAGGTTGTATCTTCTGAAACTGAGTGTCTCACTTCATGGTGCACACTGGTTTGAAATTTCTGGGCAAAAGGAAAGGGTGCGGGTGACAGGATGAGGAGCAGGAAAGCACTGTTCCTCCAATCTCTGTGGTCAGGAGCCAAAGAAACCAACAGGAGTTGAACAGACTGTCATGTGGTAAATTTGTGCAGAAAAAGAAAATAGTGGGAGCGTGGGCGTTGAAAAAGAAGGGCTTTGTGAAAGTGTTTTTCATCCTGTTGAAAGAAGAAAGCAAAGGGAATCAGTTGAAGTTCCATCCACTTTGTTTAACAAATGGTAAAACCCAGGTAGACACGAAGACACCATCCCTCTGGAAATCATTAGATTCAAATGACTAGAGACAAGCTACTGATCACCAGCGGAAGGCCTGGTAAGCCCACCTTTTCTAAGAAAGAAATGGCAAGCTCTGGTGCTGGAGCAGAACCATCAACTATCATGAGGTCCCTCTCTTTTCTCTGCTGAAAGTTCAATAATCATACCAGTCAGACCCCAGCTGTCTTGAGTCTAGACTGTACTCTGTATTTTGTTTTCTTTTTTTTTTTTTCCAGCTGTTTTTCTTAGAAATAGGGGCACATAAGCTTAAGGGTTCTGCCACAGTCCAGAGCAGCATTTGTGACACGCCTTTATTTCTTTCCCTGAGTTTAAAGAGAGGATAAGGGGCAGTCAGTTAGTTAAGAACCACCCCACCCAGAAATTAATTCCAGATTGTTTGTGGAGGTGAAGTCATGGCCAAAATCACCACTAGTTATCTTCCAAATTACTGAGCAAGTCCTGTTTTTCTGAAGGTCAGTCAGGTTTTGGTATCCATGTTTGGGCAACATGGATATGTCACTGTGCATGTGTGTGTGTGTGTGTGTGTGTGTGTGTGTGTGTGCGCGCGCGCGTGTGTGTCTGCAGAGAGAGGGAGAGAAAGAAGATGAGGAGGCAAAGGAGGAGGGGTTGGGGAGAAAGACAAAAGGAGAGGGAGAAAAATGGTTATTATTACAGAAAAAGAGAGGCCCTTTCCAGAGCTACAAAGATCAGAGGAACAAAGAAAGTTAGGGAAGGAAGTAGGTCACTTTGCAAAAGTAGTGATTTTCCTGTCACTTTATACTTCTAAACTAAAGCAGAACAATCTCTGTATTCATTTTCTATTGATACTGTAACAAATTATCACAAATGTAGTGGTTTGAAACAACACAAATGTATTATCTTGTAGTTATGGAAATCAAAACTCCAAAATGAGTTCAAAATAGGTCTCACAGGACTAAAATCAAGAAAAGATGTTTCTCTTCTGGAAGCTCTAGGGAGAGTCATTTTTTTATTTTTCCATCCTTTAAAATATACCTATATTGCATTGTTCATTTCCATTTTCAAAGTCATCAGTAGTTGGAAAAATCTTCCACATTCAAAGAATTCTTATCATCATATTAGGTCCATCAGGATAATCCAAAATGCTCTCCCTAGTTTAAGATCAGCTCATTAGTAACCTTAACTCAATTTTGCCATGTAAGGTAACATATCCACAGGTTTTGGAAATTAATCCAGGAAATCTTTGATGAACTATTGTTCTGCCTACCATAGCTTCTTATCAAGAATGTTGCAAAGGAGAAGAAGACTTAATAGTTGCTTTAAACTAACATGTTTTAAAGAGTGGGGAAAATGAGCTACATTGAAAGAAAAATATTGCGATAGGAATCATCTGTTTTCTAGGTTATGCCTAAGCTCATGCCAGTCCCCGCCTCTTGGCACCTCCTTGTTAGGCGAGGCCCAAGCTGGCAGGGCCTCTCCAGAGACTCCAGAGCAGACATGCCCTTGGGTCTACCTGACCTGGACTCACATTCTCTTCTACTTTCCTGCTAGTCAAATTTATTTTTTCTAAGTATCATTCCTTCAAAGTACTCCTTTGTGTGTGTATGGAATATTTATATATATTTATGCACGCAAAGTATTTGCATTTATTTGCTTGTAATGTTTAACTTTCTAAAATGATACCTAAAGGCTTGTTGTTGATAGGTGTTTGGGGAATGTGTCTACTGCCATTTTTTTAAGATTTATTTATTTATACAAGAACCAGGGTACAGGCTAGATGCATGTGAGGGTAAGAGGATTCACCAGAGACAGAGCTGGGAACAGAACAGGCAGACTGACGAAATACACTGCTGAGGGGAGCAGCAGATGAGACAGGAGAGATCTGCCATGCTATGTAGGATTCTCGCCGGCTGGCCGGCCAGCCAGGATCAAAGCTGCACTTCAGAGGCTGTGGACAGTTTCACAGTGTGGTGCTCAACCACCTGTGCCACCAGGGAGGCCCTACTGCCATTGTTTATACCCTATTAACCCCATCACATAAAGCTGTCCTGACAAGAGCCGATAGGGTGTGAAACTTCAGTCATCTGTGCTTGGAAGATAGCTTAGTATTTCCATATAGAGAAACTATGTAAGTATCTGACAAGATTCATAATTTACAAATCATTTAATCCTGGTATTGTCATAGTAGGACTGTAAGAAAAAATACAATTTTATCTTGAATTTGAGAAAACGTCTATACTTCAACATAAGAACCTCTGCAATGAGTTTCAGTTTTCTCCAACTGCTATTTGGAATGGAAATATGTACCATTGTGTCTCAGGAACCTCACCTACTAAAAGGGTTCACTACCACCAACTGCTTCCCAAAGAGAGCAGCAAATGAAAGAAGAATATCACAATCTTGGGCAAGTTGGAAAATTAGTAGCTCAGGTCAAAGCGTAGAGGTTGTGAGGTGTGCTCCTTTTTCCATTTGTCTCTTTTGCCACTTAAGGATCAATGGTGAACAGTCAGAAGAAGACACAGAAGATTGCACAGTCTGTTCAGCTTTGTATGATAGGCATCTTCTTCAGATCCTTTGGATCCATTACCTGGAGAATAAGCCCACTGGTAGAAGGCAGCATTGAGATGAACAAGATGCACCTTACTAGCTTTCATAGTATGAAGTTGCCTATGTGAGTCCTTCTTTGTTTTTCTCAGTCAAAACTGTACTTATAACTCCTGAAAGATAAATCAAAGCCAAAAGAACATCAAGTAACTGGGGTGGTCACTTGAAGTCTATTTCTCTCCTTCTTGGTAAATATTCAGCATATCAGACTACATATTGGGAAATATCATGCTTGATTACCCAGAAAATCATGGCAGCAAAAAGTTCAAGAAAATAATCAAGGCACAGAAGCCTAATTGTTTGTAGATACACACTCAATTCCATAATGATTAACCCACTAAGTTTCAAATAATGTTTTAGGCCAACAGTAGACACAAACCTGCCAGAAGGCAGGCTTTGACACCAACTGAACTTGAGCATATGGTATCTTAGGAGTGTGTTCAACTTTGGAAATGTGTAAGATAATAGGCCCTGATAATTAAAACATCACATTTGTTTATAAGCATAACTTGATCTGGGGCATATTGCTAGAAAATTTAGCAAGCACAATGTTTCTTTCAGTATTAATTATCTATTTGAACTTGAAATGTATTCTAAATTATTTTTCTCACTAAATCAGTAGCGTAAATGCTTTCTGTTGGGTGGTGAACAGGTTCAAAGTTCTCCCAGAGCATTTTTAGTTGTGAAGATGAAAATTTGGATAGTTACATACATGATTACACAAGAGACAGTCTCCAGTAGTGACTCTGCTGGGAATGAAGATTAATATCTTGATTGATTTCAAGGTTTTAGAGGCATTTTGTGATGCTCTGTGAATGATTAGTATCTTCCTATACATGGCTGCCTAGACATATAGAGTCACTGCCTAAGCGATTTGCACCTCAACATATCTACTTGGGTTAGCAGAAGAAATGGTGGGTCTGTTTTCAAGAAATGTAGTTTTACCAGTTCTTTCTCATCCAGTCTTTTGCCATTTTTACTACTGGTACCATTGGTCATGGAGGGATTTCATTTATAAGCCTGGCCTGAAATGAATGTCTCTAATGAATTAGTCATTGGGAGAAAAGTACTGTAGAGGACATTACGCTACCCTGTATGATGAAATTGTAACTAAATAACAGTAGTAGTTCTTCAGAATAAGATGTTCACAAAGAGCAAATGGATAGTACAATAACTTTTTCAAGAATTAGTAGGCGTTCTTCTAAAAAAGTCCCACAGGTCTTGTGAGAAAACAAATTTCCTGTTTATTTTGAATCCTTGATTCTAGAAACATATTGTGCCTCCCAACATGACAAATGGCTCAAATCATTCCAATAAAAAGGAACACAAAAAGATAAGTAGTTTCACATCAGTTTGAAAGATGAACATCTATAATTTAACTTTCACTATCAGTTAAGTATAGTGACATGGCTTTAAAATATGTGTGCCCAACAGCGATGACCAGAAGTCATATCAACATATGATCAAATAATCCACTGATCCCTTGGTTTGTACCGGGGCTTGAATGATTGGCAGATGGTCTGAGTGACAGTTTATCCTTGAATTATATATAAATCAGTTATCACATTCTGTACAGAAGAAGTTTTCTATCCTTCAAACTCACTCACAATTACTTAAACACAAATACTTATATTAAGGCACATGTTCTCCTAAGTGGATACTCAGATTACAAAGAACATTTTCCTATTTATCATTATTTATACATTATTTAATATATGAAGTCATTTCACAGTCATTTCACATTGCTTTATAAACTTGTTGTATTTGCATTTATTTCAAAATAAGGTACCAACTAAAGAAACTCTCTTTTCACCATAATGCAGGTATATGTACACCCCAAAATGCATTAATGGAAATTTATTTTCCAGCACACATCATTAATTAATCAGAGAAATACAACCTAAAACAAATATTTACTCCCATTATAAAAGGAGATCCGTTTTATAATGGACATCAGCAAAGCCCATGGTTTAAATTACAGATTAACAAAGGGCTCATGAGCTCAAAATTAAGTTATTCTGTTTAAAATCAATCACTGAAGCTGTCATTTTGCTTATTGCTTTGACTTCCTAACAAAAGTTTAAATGAGGATTTTATGTGCAAGCAGAGAACATCAAGGATCTGCTCTTTTTCAGACCTGTGGGGGTAAGGAGGGGCAAAGGTTTAAGTAATTAACATAATTAGAATGAGGAATGTATTTTTCCAGGAAAAGAAAAATCCCACAAATCCACAATTAATGTATTATCTGGAGGGAGGAGGGGGATAGTAGGGAATAAAAGGTAGGGGATATTTAAAAGCACTAGCTTCATTGACTCCAGAGCCATTCTGGAGACACCAGGCAGGAAATCTGTAGCTACTCTAATTGTTCTTTCCAGATGCAGACACCAGCACTGGGAGAAGGGATTAGAACAAATGTCGCCTTTGCATTCAGATTGTGATTTTGAGAAAGAACACTGTTCCTTTGTCACTCAGTTGCATGCTGGGCCACCACGCCTGCACTGAGCAGCTCCCCGATGGCTCTGTCATCATATCTGAGGACTTCCTTCAGGATGTGCGTCGTGTGCTGCCCAAGAAGGGGAGGCGGCCTGGCCTCTGACATCTTGAACTTACTGTATCTCACAGCTGGGCCTATCAAAGAAGGAAGAAAGCAGGAAGCCTGTTAATGACTAACCTTAGGAAATTAATTATCCAATCAGCCTAGGGTGTTTTCAATGAATGTCAAGGATATCAGTGCCAGCCACACCCTTGAAGATGTACCATCACTGTGGAAAGAAATGTATTATTACATGTGGCTTTTCTTTTTCCTTTTTTTTTTTTAAAGATTTATTTATTTATTTATACAAGCACTGGGTACAGTCAGAAGCGCGGGAGGGTGAGATAATTCACCAGAGCCAGAGCGGAGAAGAGAACAGGCAGACTGAGGAAGTACACTGCTGAGGGGAGCAGCGGGCGGCAGGATAGGTCTGTGTGCCATGTGGGACCCTCGCCCGGTGGTCGGGGATCGAACTGGCGCTGCAGAGGCTGTGGGCAGCTTCGCAACCCAGCGCTTAACCGCTGCGCCACTGGGGAGGCCCTACATGTGGCTTTTCTTGACTCACTTTCATCCACTTGTGCATTGGTCATCTGACCCACCCGCTACCATGCCAAGGGCTGCATGTGCATGCCAGCTCCATGCCAGGTCTGCTCAGGGGCTGCCAGCCCCATCTCGACCACTGTCAGGGTAGGGCAGTCAACTGGGCAATCTCTCTGCTCCAAGAAAACAATGGCCGCAGATCCACCGCATCTCTCTAAAGCTAGACATCTGACTTCAGGTGAAAGCTTAATATTGTATAGATCCAGGATTAGTTCAAAAGATTACACACAACTCAACCTCAGGAAGACCCTAGTTGAAGCCTTTGAGTGGTGGAAGTTATGTGTGCAAATTTTATTGTCAGGGATACTAGGATTTGGTTGTCAGTCTTCATAGATTTCAGCTAAGTTGTCTTGGATAAAACACATAACTTCTCTGAACCTCATATTCTACAACTGAACTTGGAACAGTATTATCTACCATGTAAACTTGATATAAGGACTAAAGTGAGATAATAGATAGAAGGGACTAAGTAAATGTTCCATAACCTACAATAATTCAAAATATCCATTAGTTACTGTGATGACAAAAGTTGCCACATCTCTCTTGAACCTCACAGTGTGCAGAGGAAACAGTCTTTATTGTCATTTATTTGCTGAGTGCCAAGCAATAGAAACACAGTAACTCAAGCAGTTACTGTTCTTTAAACAACTGTTGAAAAGGGACTATATTTTCCCCACTCTTCTCTATCAACCAAAAAAGCTAAGGCTTTGTTTAAGTTTCCATGGCTAAAAAGCAGCATCAGTATGCTAATCCATGTCCATCTCAGCTGTCTCACATTGAAGGCCATGCACTTTCTGCAACCTCCTCCAAATTCCAACTCCTCCACAGACATGCTGGATGAACATTGGAGAACATGTTGATCTAACAGATTTACCTTTGTTGCCTCACTCAATAAATGATATTTATGTTGGCCATCCTTTATACTTCATTCAATTAGGCTTTGGGAAAAGAAATTAGACAGTCACAAGAAAAGGGCAAAACAATGCATTTCTATCTCATAATTTTTTTTTTTTCCAGTACAGTCTTCACTTGGGGAACTCACAGGGAGAACAAATAAAACCAAAGTGTATGTGAATAACAGAACTCAGATAGCAAAGTAAAGGTCTTTCTCCAGCTTTTTAGAGAATTCTGCTATTAAAAAGCAATGTTGTAGAAGCTATTGTTGATAGAGATACACGTCAATGGCCTTAAGCCACCAAACTGCACCTTTGTATCACACAGAACATCCATTACAGAGGAATGGCCACTACCACTGATGCCCCACGTTTTATTTCATATTTCCATCTCACATTTTTTTATTTATTTTTGCATTTATTTAAACATAGAAGAACTGGGGGCTAGAGGTACAGGATACATCAGAGACAGAATGGGGAGCAGAACAGGCAGGTCTACTGAAATCCACTGCTGAGGGGAGCAGCAGGTGAGACAGGAGAGGTCTGCTGTGCCATGTGGGTTAGCTCCCTGGCTGGAGATCGAACTGATGTCACAGTGGATGGTGATAGCTTGACAGCACTGAGACTTAAATCCTGCACCACCAGGGAGGCCCCTCCATCTCACACTTTAAGGACAGTTAATAGTTCAGTTAGGAAATTAGAATAACTTGCCCAATGTCACACAACTAAAAAGTGACAGAGTTCATTCTAAGTCCAGGTTTGTTAGGTTCAAGAACTTGGACTTTAAGAAAATAACAGTTTAAGGTGAAATTCACATAATATAACTATTTAAAAATGGTTTAAAATTATTTTTTAAAGTGAACAATTTAGAGTATTTGGTACATTCACAATGCAATGAGACCAGCAGCTCTATCTAGTTCCAAAACATTTCCATCACTTCAAAATAAAACCCTCTATCCATTAAGCAGCTTCTTTCAAGTCCACCCTCCCCCAATTTCTGGTAACTACTAACCTAGTTTCTATCTCTATGGTTATCTATCTGAACCTAGTCTATATTATTTCTAAAATAAGGTGGCATTATCCATGAAAGTTTAGTTTGAGCATTGAATACTACAATACAGGAAATATTTAATATCAATAATCAAAGAATTGTATATGAAAACAATAAAATACAACATTGTTTAAAAATTATCAAATCTTGTGGATATTTTGGTTTGCTTTAAAGGGATAGGTGACCTAGTGAAAATTAGTGTAATGTTTTGGAGGGAAATTTATGAAATACATATAGAGTGTTTTAAAGTTGTTTACAAACAGGAACAGAGAAATCCTGTTCTTCGGGGGGCTTTGAACATACATGTCGACCTATTTCCTGAAATCACTTAAATAAAATCATAGCAGTTAAACAAACATAAAACTTCAAATGAGTAAGAAGACTGGGAAGGCGCATCACTAGTGAATGTGACATTTCAACAAATTTATGAATGACAGGGTGCCATGAGCGCTGATAGGTAAAAGAGGTAGAGAAAGCTGGAATACCCTACAAGGAGACAGAGAAAGTGGAAGCCATTTGGTGCATTTAACCCCACCTGAATTTATTTAGAATCTAAAAGAGACAGAACTTAGAATGGGACGATGACTGAAAATAGAAGGATTGAATTTTTCAATACTGGGCAACATATCCAGGTTGTATTGCTCAGAACCTTTATAAAATGAGAGCACAAGTAGCTAACATTTAACCGCAAACAAAGTATCAACTGGCTCTTCTAAAAAGAAATTCAAGAAGCTGTGCAGGGAAAGTTCAAACTTGAGTGGGAAAATAAAGCTTACAGAATAGATTTTGGTGCCCCAGTGCAAAGCCCTCCTTCTCCCTGTATTTGAAGGACACAGAGCCTGTCATTGGCTCCCTGTCTCTTCTGCAACTACTCCTGTAAAGTCTGTCAGTTAAACTGCCTTGGCACAACCTTCAAAGAATTTCCGCTCAGAGTAGATCCAACAAGAGTGGAAAACATTCTTAACAATAGACAAAATCAATGCCAGATATCCATATCTTTTTTCTATATAAGAATGATCAACCAAGGATCACCAAGAATATGAAAACTACATAAAAGAGTAACGATGGAAAAATTAAAATATCTCAGAACAGAGAACAAGAATGGAATGCTTGGAATGCCAAAAACACAATCAAAACAAGACTTAGCACTTGATATTTGCAACATTATTGTCACAATTGAGAATTTAATATGAAAACCAGAAAACAAAGTAAAAAGATATAACCAAGAATGTAGGGATAAAAATAGATAATTTGTCTAAAAGTTGTGAGGAAGAAGCTAAGAGTTCTTATAAAAAAGACAATTATCCCAGAAAAAAGGAAAACACAAAAGTAGAAATTATATGAGGGATTAAGGAAAAAAACATGCTTTCAGACTGAATATATCATATGAGAATCCAGCAAAATGTTCATCTTGATATCCTTTCATGAATATCAGGGTCCAGAACATGAGGGTTAAAAAGGTCTGGCCATTTACCAGGTGGGAAGACTGAATGAGTTGTATGGACATGTTTGTGTAGAAGCAGAAGTCAAAGTATTTTTTTGGACATGCTGTTTGCGGTGTCCATGTGATAGCCAAGCAGAGATGTCAGTGGGCCTTCAGCTGTGCAAGCCAGAAATTCAGGGAAAAGATTTGACCAGGTTGTACAAATTTAGAAGGCATTTACCATATAAATGTCCTTGTTCCAAAACAATGTACTTTCAAGGCAATTGCATATATTCCAACATTCCTGATACTGAAATCTCATTTTATTATTTTTTTAAGATTTATTTTTTTTATTTATACAAGAACCAGGGTACAGGCCATATGTGCTGGAGGGTGAGAGGATTCACCAGAGACAGAGCAGGGAACAGAACAGGCAGACTGACAAAATACACTGCTGAGGGGAGCAGCGAGAGAGACAGGAGAGTTCTGCCACGCCATGTGGGACCCTGAATGGCGGGCTGGTATCAAACAGGCGCTGCAGAGGCTGCAGACCTTCACAGAGCTGAGCTCAACTGCCTGTACCACCAGGGGAGGCCCTACATAAATTTTAAATAAATTGTTTATGTAGCCTTTTCTCTACTATCTAAGCTTCATATCAAAATCTAATGTGTCAAATCTCCATTGACTTAGGGATAAAAATTAGTTTTATTTCATTTATTTATTTATTTTGTGTAGAAGATCTGGGGTATGGGCCAGAGGTGCAGGGTGTGGGAGGTGAGAGAATTTACCAGCAACAGAATGGGGAGCAGAACAAGCAGATTTACTGAAATACACTGTTAAGGGGAGCATTGGTGAGACAGGAGAGTCCTGCTGCACCATGTGGGTTAGCTCCCTGGTTGGGGATCAAACTCAGGCCATAGAGGTGATAATGCTGAGACTTGACCCCTAGGCCACCAGTGAGGCCCTTAGAAATTATTTTTAGAGTAGTTTTACTTTTGCAAGAACTACAGCTCTTGTGCTCCACAGGAAGAGGCAGAGAAAGAACCTTAGAGTTGTCTTAGCGTTAGCTTAACACTTAGGAAAACTATGGTGAGGTTGGTTTCTCTCAGCCTTAATAAAGGAATCAAACTGAAAAACACAGGAACATATACATCACAGTTGTTTGCAGGACGTAAACTGGTACTAAATCTGGAACCTCAAGTGTTGTCCCTCTGAGGGGTCTACCTAGTTACCTAATCTAATGAGTATTGGTCAAAATCCGAGTTTCCTTGTGTCCCTCACAAGGGAAGGATCTGGGCAGGAGGGGCCTCTAAATGAGGTGTCCACAGGGTGGTCTATAGGATTCCGGGAGTGGGTCATTGCTTTTTATTTCAACTTCTGCATATGCCCATTTTGGGGAGACTGAACCAATAAGCTTCAAGGGAACTAGCATTCTAGATCTGGCAGCTGTCCAAATACAAAGGTAGGTGAGGAGTAATCCTGTCATTGTCTCTAAGTCAGACATGGGAAAGTTTGACACTACTTCTTAGTGGTGCTCATTGTATACCAGGCCTGGGACTATATGCTTTGTAACTGTTACATAATTTGATACTCACAATAACCTTTGGTAATGCATTTTACTCCTATATCACCAAAAAGAATTTGGAACTCTGGTAAACAAGAGCATAGAGCAGATACAAACTTGGATCTGCTGACCTCAAAGCCATTATTTTTTTCAGGAAGTTAATTTAGGTAGTGATTGAGTGTGTGTTCTGAAGCAGTGGTTAGAGTCAGAACCTGGCTCTACCATTTATGGACATCTTCTTGGGTAATCTACTTTATCTGTGCTTCAGTATCATTATCTGTAAAATGGGGATGGTGGGGTACCCACTATATAAAGATGTGAGGATTAAGAAAAAAATAAATCCCTTAGAAGAGTTTGGGGCTCAAGTAAGCACTCAATGCATACTAGCTGCTGTCCTTAGTTCCCCTCTCTGTGGCAGTTCTTATGTTAGAGACTTTGGGTACAGCCTTGATCACCTGCTAATTTCAAATCTGTATTTCCCAGAACATGGGCAAGTTAGCTGCCTTTTAGATTCATAAGAGCTACTTAGAGATAAAAAATACTCTAAATTTTAATGATATTTAAAAGCTCTGGGTAAGGTTACTTAAAGATTATTTAAAGAGGAGGAAATCATCCATTTCTCAAGTGCATGTTACAAAATAAGCACTTTTCAAATATTTATTTTGCTTATTCATTATTATAATCTCTGAGGTAAGTAATTTTCCCTCTTCCTACAGAATGGAGGTTAAGTGAGGTTAGATGAATACCCAAGTTACACATCTGAACATGTACACATTCACTGGCACCAACAGCATCAGAACATATACCAGAAATTAATTTTATACTCTCTTAAATATGAATTAATTATATTAGAAGGAATTTTGAAGATACAGGACTTCTTTTACATATTCAACAGACACTTATGATGTGTCATACACTATTGTATGTGTTGTACACATTTGATTTATTCAGCCTTTAGGATATGACTGGAAAGTACTACTATCATCCTAACATTACCAATGGGGAAACTGAGAGACATGAAGGGGAAGTTAGTCACTTGCTCAGGGTCATAGGATTAGAAAGGGGCAGAGCCAGGCCAGGTTTCACACCCAGATGATCTTGTTGCAAATCCTGACTCTTTTCCATTGGGCTATACCACTTCTGTGAAATGGGGAGAGTCAAAGAGGAGAGTGTTATCTAAGTTTGAATAGAACTCAGAGGTCTTAGAGCAGACCTTGCCAAGGACAGCATCCGTCTTCATCTTATAAACAGTCTGTTCTCTCCCTCTTTCTAGGTCACAGTTCTACCAGACATTTATGCAATAAATACTCATTACTACCTCATATTAATTAGCAATATTCTGCCTATGTCCTTGTGTAAGTACTAGAATCACAGCACAATCAATATATCCCAATTTTTCATGTTTATGTGTCAGGAGATGATCTCCAGTGCTATTCTCTACACACCTCAAAAGGAAAGAATCTGCCACTGTGCTTTTTGCAGAAATTATCTAGTTCAAGACTCAGGGAGGGTCCAGCTCCTGCTGTGCCAGTGAATTCTTCTGACTAGCCCTATGTTTTCTATCTGTGGTTTGAGGCCCTTCAGAAACAGGACCCTGACTATTTTGTCTTACATCCTTTTAGAAAAAACTTCCATGATTCTCTTAGGTTGAAAATACCAAATCAATGCAAACATCCCAAGCTACTATAACTATATATGGAGTTCAAGCTACAGTTCTATAGCCCAGACCAACTTAATATTGTAAACAGTTGCAGGAAACAGAGGTAGCCAAAAACATGTGGGAAACCATAATGAATATTCAAGTAATGGGAACATAATATCACATCATCATAAGGGAAGGGATCTAAACAGTCCTTTTTCCAGAACTCTATGCACCTCCAGTCTTGATGATGCATTTCTAAAGCAATGAAATAAACTACTGCTCAACCTCACAGCTAACTGGCAAAAAATCAGCATTAAGGGTTAAATCAATTAGCATAGCTGTCCTGTCCATTCATATTGGAAGCAGAAATGGGTAAAATTAAAACTTAGTGTGGGGTCTTTTCATTTGTTGTTCTGAGTGTCAACTTTTAAAAATATCAAGACTACTTAAAAGCAAACATCTGTTTTATAATATATGAAATGCTGTATTAAACATTTTATTTTGACTTCTTTGGCCCATTTCTAAGATACATGCTGTAGATACCATTTAATCTTCAAGGCTTACTAGTGTAATAAGAAGCCAAACTTCATTTTGCTGAAAATAATGATAGCGCTAGTACCAAGTTATTTCACAATTTCCCCTCCAGTGCTTGAACTCATCATCATAACAATAACAATATTTTTTATATGGCATCTCACAGCCATAGCATACAAAGCGCCAAATGGAGTCATACAGTTAGAACACATTAAACCCATTAGATGTGAGATAAAAACAGATAAAGCCATTTAAACTAGCATGGGATGGTGGAAAAGGGCCATAGGGAATATAAATGACTTTGGACATCTTTAACAGAAGAACTCGATCTATGGCACTGTTTATACCGTCAGGCATCTCAGAAACTCAACATAGCATGCGGTATTTACCACCAACATAGATGGCTCACCCAGCATTCCCTGGAATTCAGAGGTACAACTAATCATTAGTGCTATAATGGATTTTTAATTCAATGTTTTGAATTAAATAAAGAATCCCTTAATGGCTACCACCTATAATGCAAGAGCTTATTTTCAACTATGTCTTTGGCTTTGTGGAAGTCATAAGTGTTGTCCACTAAATTTCCAGTTTTTACTTTCCAAGATCATGATAATGTTACACATCCTGTCAACTTTGATGCTGAATGAGGTCATGTGACTTTCCAATGACTTGTGAATGGAAGGATGTATAGACAACTCTTCAAGCCAGGAAACATAATTGCTGACTTAAGAACGTCTAGGTGTTACTGACAGTGTATGAGAGATGATGACTGCTGTAATAGTCTAGAACCTTTCTAAGCCATGATGAACATGCAGTTTGAGCATGAAATATTGTGTTGTTTTAAGCCAATGCTATTTGGGAATTGTTTGTTCCTGCAGCATAGCCTAGAAGAGGGAAACTTATCACATACCTCAGGTTAATACAGAGGCCTATCTATCTGTACCAGAGGAATCCCTCAGCACTCCCTTAAAAAGCATTAAGTTCAGATGTTCCAGATAATTTGATACTCATTTTATGTGTATCCAATTTTGAGCAGTGCAATGATAACAGCTATTGTTTATTGAGTGCTTATGTGTGTTAGGCATTTGATGGAACGATTAGTGTTTATTACCTTGTTTGATGGACTATGTCTTTAAGAAAATGACTTTAACAAGTAGGATTATTATCATACCATTTTATTCACAAGGAAAGTGGGATTAGGCAATGTTATCAAAATTACACAGCCAGTCAATTAAAGAATTTCATTAGAACTTAGGCTGGATAAATACAAAGTGCATGCTCGTTAACACTAGTCTGTATTTCCTCCCTGCATAATGTGGAAGAAAATCTGTTCTCATGTCAGTGACTGAATACCACTCTTTGGCAGATGGTGTTATAAAGCAGTACTGTATTATAAATACTTATATATCTCATGATTGCTAATCCATTAAGGCATTTATCTTTCATTTGAAAAAGAAACAGGGCAACTTGTATTTGATTTATGTATCTTGTTCCAATCCACTGAAATGTCATAGTAGATTATCCATTTCCTGCTGGAAAATATATGGCCCATAAGGAAATACTGTTCATATTCATTAGCAAACATGCAATCTCCCCTCAAAGTGTGCTACCCAAACGTTCAGCGGAGTTCTCTGAAACATGTCAGGTTGGAAGATCTCCCTTGAATTCCCCTTTTCCAAATTTGTGTTGCCTTTTAATTATTTTCAACACTTCTGAAAACTCTAGGAAGGGTGAAGAAACACCTTGCTAATAATGTGCTCTTTGCCAAAATAATCAATTTTCCCATTTCTTTGCCTTTTAAACTTCAAATATTCAATACAAGCTCTTTGGGCTTATTCCCAAGATTTTGTTTGGTTAGACCTCACCATGGAAAACAAAATTGGTTCAGCTGAAGTCTGGAGCCAGAACATTTTAAGCTTCATAGACCTTCAAAGTAGTGACCTTCTCCTCACCTCCTTTGCCTCTGTGCTCCATTAAGGAAAATACCGGAAGAAGTTTCCAGTCAGAGAAGCCAGATTGCATTTTGATTCAGCTTTCAGAAGAGGAACTGAACAGAGCTGGAGCAGGTGGTTATTTGTGGCTCTTTCCTTCAAATGAGCTTTGAAAAGTTCTGTAAACCTTTGAAGGTCTATGGCAATTTAATATTTTTTTTTATGTGCTTCTTAATTTCTGTCTTAAAGGAATCAACCTTACATCTACCATCTTCTTTTCTTTCCCAAGTGTCTGAGACCACACAAATCACAATTGTAGCCTGAACAGAGAATCAAGAAAATTTGTTGAGCAAAAGGCTGCTGGGGAAATGGGTATGTTATCACCACAAGAATTGATTTTAGCTTTTTCCTTTCATTTTGCTTCTGATTCAGATGAGAAGATTTTAGAAGGACCATTCCCTCCATGCACCATTTCTTTTGGCATGACCATCCTCTCTTTAGTGGTACCATAATCCTCCAACTTGCTTTTGATACCTTGCTACCACAATGTCGTAGTCTAAAATGCTTTCACTCATACTCAGGCTCCCGAACTTTTCTGCTGCCTCCTTGGTCCAAAGCACTCTGAAGTAGAACTTGTCCAGCATTTTTCCCAGATGTTCCCTCTAGTTAAAATTACATTCATTTTTCCCCTGGAGCTGATGCTCACCTGGAATACATCTCGATTTGGTAATCCTCAGATCCACATATTCCTCCCCTTTCCTCACAGTTCAAAGGAAAATCTTTCTCCTCTGACTTCCTATACATTTGATCTCTTCTATCATATAGATCAATTACTAATTTTATTGTTTCTTGTGCTCATTTTTGAAACTAGAATTAATCTTTTGAGACTAGAATTATTTCATATTTTCTATTGCACCTACCACATGATGGGTGTGCATTAAATTAGTGCTGGAAGGTTTAGATTAAACAAGGACACAAACAAATAAACAAAAACCTAACTAGATTCCTAGATTAGGAAACAAGACCACCAGAAATATGTGAAATAGATAAGTAAAGGGAAGTTAACGCTTGCAAATTGTTATATTTTGCACTAGGTTTCTAATATCACATTTCTTTTTCTCTCACACCCCATTTCCAACCCAGTTGCAAATCCCATTGGCTATATCTTCAAAATATATACAAAATTCAATGAGTTTTTCAAACTAACCCTAGTCATTATCACTTCCTGCCTGGTGTCCTGCCAGCAGGCTTCTCTGCAATACATTCTCAACAAGAGAACTGGAATCACCAAAAGCATACGCCAGATTGTATCACTCTACTTCCTCAAACAATAAGTTTTAGCTGTTTTGCTCCTGATAATGGGCTCAGAGTTTCTACAGAATATGTACACTTTCCCACTAAGCTACCTCTGTGACCTAGCCTCCTGCACATGCACCTCTTGCTCACTTTTTTTCAGTATATTCGCGTTCTTGCTGTTCACCAGACATGTCCATCCTTAGGAGCTCTGTCCAAGCTGTTGTCTCTGAATGGGCCATTCTTTTCTTTTTTTTAAATTTTTTTAACTACTGGTATTGCTCCTTTTCTTTTTTTTTAATTTTTTTAATTTTATATATTTTTACGTCATTTTTCATTTTTGCACAATGTATTTTCATCTTGGTTATAGTCTCCATATAATTCCCCCCCCCTTCTTTTGATCCTACTCTCTCTTCCCACCCCATGTAGGGTGTCTCTGGTTTATAGTTGCTTGTTGATCTTGATTTTCACTTTATTATATTCAGTCATTTTCCTGGTCCCTTATTTAGGTTTTCTAAATCCCTGTTTTGGCTGAGACCATCTGGTATTTTTTCTTTTTCTTTCTGACTTATTTCGCTGAGCATGATCCCTTCCAGCTCCATCCAGGTTGCTGCAAATTGCATGACTTTATCTTTTTTGATTGCTGAGTAATATTCCATTGTGTATATGTACCACATCTTCTTGATCCAGTCATCTTTTTTGGGCATCTGGGTTGTTTCCATAGCTTAGCTAGTGTAAATAGTGTTGCTATAAACATAGGGGTGCAGGTGCCCTTTGGAATTAATGTTTCTGTGTCCTTTGAGTAAATACCTATTAGTGGAATTGCTGGCTCATATGGAAGCTCCATCTTTAGCAGGTCGAGGAATCTCCACACAGCTTTCCATAGTGGTTGGACCAGTTTGCACTCCCACCAGCAGTGCAGGAGAGTTCCTTTTTCTCCACATCCCTGCCAATATTTGTTGTTGCTAGTTCTTTTTTTTTTTTAAAGATTTATTTATTTGTTTATTTATACAAGTACTGGGTACAGTAAGAAGTGCGGGAGGGTAAGAGAATTCACCAGAGCCAGAGTGGGGAATAGGACAGGCAGACAGACAAAATACACTGCTAAGGGGGGCAGTGGATGCGGCAGGAGAGTTCTGTGTGCCATGTGGAACCCTTGTCGGTGGCCGGGGATTGAACCAGTGCTGCAGAGGCTGCAGGCAGCTTTGCAACCAGCACTCAACCGCTGCACCACCAGGGGAGGCCTGCTAATTTTTTTAATATGTGCCATTTTCAGTGGTGTAAGATGGTATCTCACTGTAGTTTTGATTTTCATTTCCCTGATTACAAGTGATGTAGAACATTTTTTCATATACTTGTTGGCCATTTGCATTTCCTCTTTGGGGAAGTTTCTTTTTAGCTCTTCTACCTATTTTTTTTTTAAATAATAAATTTTATTTTTATATTCCCCCATACAATTGCAAACGCCCCATTCTGACCCCAATCCTTCCCCTCCCGCCCCCCACCCCCCAAAAAGTGTCTCTGGTTCATAGTTTTTTGTTGATTTTGATCTTCACTTTCTTATATTCATTTTCCTGGTCCCTTATTTAAGTTTTCTAGATTCCTGCTATGAGTGAGACCATCCGGTATTTTTCTTTTTCTTTTTGGCTTATTTCGCTGAGCATGATCCCTTCCAGCGCCATCCATGTTGCTGCAAATTGCATGTGTTTATCTTTTTTGAATGCTGAGTAATATTCCATGGTATATATGTACCACATCTTCTTGATCCAGTCATCTATTTTTGGGCATTTGGGTTGTTTCTCTTCTACCTATTTTTTGACTGGGTTATTTACTTTGATTTTGTTGAGTCTCATCAGCTCTTTGTCGATTTCTGTGATCAGTCCTTTATCATTAGTGTTGTGTGCAAAAATGTTCTCCCAGTCGGTGGGGTGTATCTTTGTTTTGGTTACTGTCCCTTTTGCTGTACAGAAGCTCTTTAATTTGATGTAGTCCCAGCTGTTTATCTTTGCCTTCACTATCACTGCTTTGGGTGATATGTCTGTAAAGATGTAACTGAGGTATATGTCATGAAGTGTTTCTCCTATATTTCCTATATTTCTATATATTTTATGTTTTTCCTATATTTTATGTTTTTCCTATATTTCTATATATTTTATGGCTTCAGGTCTTATGCCAAGTTCTTCAATCCATTTTGAGTTGGTTTTTGTGCATGGCATAAGGTCGTAGTCAATCTTCATTCTTTTGCATGTGGCAACCCAGTTTTCCCAGCACCATTTATTGAGAAAACTTTATTTTCTCCATTGCATATTCCTTGCTCTTTTGTCAAAGATTAGTTGACCGCAAATTTGTGGGTTTATATCTGGATTTTCTATTCAGTTCCATTGGTCCATATGTCTGTTCTTGTGCCAATACCATGCAGTTTTGATTATTATGGCTTTGTAGTATAGTTTGAAATCTGGGCATGTGATACCTCCATTCCCTTCTTTTTTTTTCAGGAGACCTTTGACTACTCAGGTTTTTTTGACTATTCATGACTCCATATAAATTCCATCAATATTTGTTCTATTTATTTGAAGAATGTCATTGAACTTTTTATTGGAATAGTATTGAATCTGTAAATTGCTTTTGGTAGGATGTCATTTTGATAATGTTAAGTCTTCCAACCCATGAGCAGGGAATGTCTTTATATTTCTTTGTGTCTTCTTCTATTTCTTTTAACAGTGTTTTGTAGTTTTCTTTGTATAGGTCCTTTACCTCTTTTGTTAGGTTTATTCCCAAGTATTTGATTTTTTTTGTTTCAATAATAAAAGAGATGTTTTTCTTGATTTCTTCTTCTTCAGATTTATTGTTTGTGTATAGGAAGGCTACTGTTTTTTGTGTGTTAATTTTGTGTCCTGCTACTTTACTAAACTGATTGATTGGTTTGATTAGTTTTTCTGTGGAGTTTTTGGGATTCTCTATGTATATTATCATAACATCTGTGAACAGTGACAATTTAACTTCATCCTTCCCCATTTGGATTCCTTGTATGTCTTTCTCTTGTCTTATGGCTCTGGTTAGGACTTCCATTCTTCTTTATGATAGCTACACAGGTCATTTCCTCAAATTCTTCACATTTTTTCTTTAAAGGGGCTATTCTTTTGGTGGTACACAAGGGAAGGGGGCAGTAAATGTGATAGTGTAGTGGTATTGAAACTTTGGTGGTATTTGAAGTATGTATATATGTGAAGGAGTGAAGTGATATCCCTGAAGTTACATAGGCTTTTTTCCATCATTCTAAATAAAAACCTATGGACAGAATTGGAAAGGAATTTTGCTAAGTGAAATAAACTTGAAGGAGAAAGACAAATACTAGAAAATTTCACTCATGTGTGGAATACAGAGAAACACAACAAAGAAACTGACAGAACTAAACCAAAACAAAGTCTGGAAATGACTGCAGAATTGTGGTCACTAGAGGGGCAGTGGGATGAGGATAAACTGGGGAGGGGGCAATGAAGGGGTATAGGTGCTCTGGAGTGGTGGGGTGTATTGATACACATCACAGGGTGTGAACCTACTTCTCTGAACCAAATACAAGAATGTAAACCAATGTTGTATCAAGTTAATTGGTTTCAAAAAAATAAGGAAAGTTAAATTTAAATCTGGCTTGCCTGAAAGCTTTCCTTTTTCTCCATAGTGGTCGAAAGTGTTTGATATTGCAATTTTCTTTATGAATAGTCAAAATTCCAAGCCCCAGGCATGGTTTGCTTATTTAATAAGCAATATTCATGTTGTAGAATAAGAGAAGCCTCCGGTTACTCTATCTACACCTACCCTCTAGCCAGATACTTCTAATCAGGCATGACATTCTGGACCACAGCATGATTGCGACTAATGCATTTTCTTTACATCATTTCTTTGTTAATTTATGTTTCTCAAATTTCCTAACCAAGCTTATTCTAAAAATTGCTGAAAAGATAATATAAAACTCCTTATTTTCAAAAACTATCAGTAAATCACAAAGAAAACCTATTGTGGCATTTTTAGTCAAACTTCTTTTTTTTTAAATCAATCATTAAGTTTAAATAATAATTGAAAAGTAAATGAACAATAATTTTTAAGGAATCATCATTATTACAGTTCAAAATTATTTTTGGTAAAAATAAAGTAAATTTCTTCAAAACAGATTTGTTGACTTTTAATAACTTGTATCTATTAATAATCAAGGCAGCAGAACATCTGCTAAAGATCTACTTTGCTTTTCACACCATATTACTTATATATGTCATTTTCTAAGAATGTAATGTGACTCTCATTCTTTATTCAGTATTTTCCCCACCATCATCCTTTATATACCCTTTGACATTTACAGTGCATAGTAATTTATGATCCTTTGTATTTTTATAATATATGGTAATTTCTCCTTTTCACTTCTGTTTGTAAATTTTTCTCCTTATTTTTCTTTGTGAACCTAGTTAAAAGTTTATAAATTTTAGTTATGTTCTTGAAGAACAAATTCTTAGTTTCATTGATCTTCATTGATCTTTTTATGGTCTTTTGTTTTCTCTTTTATTTCCTCTCTCACCTTTATTTTCTTCTTTTCACTAATGTTTGGTCTTGCTCATTTTTCCTTTTTAAAATTACTTTATATATAATACTGTTACTTATTTGGGGTTTTTCTTGTTTTTTTAATGCTGGCTTCTATCGAATTAATGTTCCCCTTATGGCATCTTCACCATATCCCATAAATTCTGAGAGCTTGTGTTCTCTTTTCATTAGTCTCAAGGCATTCTTTGACTTCTGCTTTAATTTCTTCTTTAATCCAATGGATATTGAACAACATATTATTTAGTCTCCATGTATTTATAGTTATTCCTATTATTTAACAAAATAATTGATTTCTATCTCTATGGCATTATGGTCAGATACATTAGTTGGTATAATTTAATGTTCATGGTTTCACTGACAATTGACTTGGCCAATTCTTAAAAATGTAAGATATGTTCTTGAAAAAAAATTGAGTATGCAGCAATTTTTGGGTAAAGTGTTCCATAGATATTTGATAAGTCTGTTTGGTCTTGTTACTCATTTAAGACTTTTGTGTCATTATTTATTATGTCTTATTGATCTGTCCAAAGTTATAAGTGGAGTATTAAAATCCCCTAGCATTGTTGCTTTGTTATCTAAATTTCTGTTTATTAATAATTGCCTCATGTGTCTGCTGTGCCATGTGGTTTGCTCCCTGGCTGGCCGGGAATCGAACTTGTGCTGCAGTAGCTGTTGATAGCTTCATAGGTTGCATCTTAACCCTTGCATCACCAGGGATGCCCTAATCTGTCTACTCCTGAGGACTTCTACTCTATAATATTTTTTAAATTCAGTTATAGTCTCTTTTTGATCCAATAGTTCTAATTGTAACTATCTCATTTTCCCAGTATTTATTTCTATTTTTATCATCTTTTTATTATGATTCTATACACATTGTTACAGTTGTTACCTTAAAATCCTCTTCAGGCATATGCCACAGTTCTCCTGGATTCAGACTTCACCAAGGATTATTTTTTAATTTACTTCAATATTTGCAATATGTTTTTCTGTTTCTTCATTTTCAGTTTTTATGTACTTTTATAGAGAATTTCCTTTTTTTATCTTCATTAATTGACCTTATCAACCCATCAATAAGAAGTCAAGTATAATCCTAGCTTTTTTACTTAGTATCTTTATGTATCAATAATTCACAAACTGATGCTTTTGCACCTGTTCAGAGAAATGGGCCTCTGATGCCAGGAAGGTGTAACAGGTAGAAGAAACGAAGATGGTAGAGCTCCCAAAGTTTGCCTCAAGTGAGAATTCATACTCTTTACAGTGCTTTAAGTTCCCCGACTTTGTGTTGGGGATCAACTATTATCACTTCCCTTAGGCTAACTTCTCAGCTAAAATGTCTTGTGCAATCTCAGACCAGCCTCAACTTCTAGGCTGTGGTTGAGCAATAGCTATAGCAGCATTGGGTGAGAACATGGTAAAAACAGGACGATAAGCTTAGAATTGCTCTCTTTACTTTTTGAGCACAGATCTCAATCCTAGGGCACTTGCTCCTGCTACTAAGGCCTCAAGTATTTAAGCCTTTGGTTAGTGGCAATATTCAATTGTTGCATCTATTGAGGAAAAGGCAGGTGTTTGGCATGTCACAGTCTCAAGCTGCAAATTATAACTTCTTCTATGAGGAGACACAAATGATCAAATTAGTTTTCCCTGCCAGTTCAGGCTCCAGATGTTCTAGTTTAGGAACTTCAGACTGTGATTAGTAATTATCACTCAGTACCCTTAAGAGCAATACTGTAACCTCTGCCCAACACATAATTTTTGTGAAATATTTTCTTCAATGTAGTGTCCAGTTTTTAAAGTACCTGACATGGGCATTGACCCTTGAATCAACACTAATATATATGAAATAAAGAAAAAGTGTACAAAATTAAAACTGTAACAAACCCTGAATATCTGACTGCAAAATTGGGCAGGGAATGGTGCAGAGAACATTGGGAAGGAGAGTTCAATAGAATGTGGTGATGGATTATTTGTACTTTGATAGTGAGCATAATGTGATAACATTCATTTGTATAAGTGTGTAGCCATGCCCTTATATATACAGTGCTGAAAAGCACGGTTACCTCAATAAAAGTAATTGAAAATAAAAACAAAGAGTTATTTAGACATACCTCCCATGAGGGTACGATTCCTATCAGTTTTGTTTTCACAGGATAGATAAAAGCTAGTAAATTGAGACACTCAATAATACACATTTGATAAATGAATAGATGAATGAAGAAAAAAGACCCTTATATAATCAGAAAAAAAGAGCAATAAAAGTAAATAAAGGTTTTATTACTTGGGTACTGGTACTGTGACACTAAATTATACCTTAATTTTTTCAGAAGTTAATCTTTTATTATGACAATAATAGGTGGTACTCTATGAACAATGTAAAATAGTTCAATAAAACACTATCAGATTTTTAAAAAATGTCCATTATTTCTTCTTGGAAGAGCATTCTTTTGGATTTTCAATGGCTTTTTCTATTTGGAAGACATAAGTCTTGGTTTTTATTTATACGTGACTATAATTTTTGCAATTGCACTTTAATTTAATATTTTTCCTATGTTTCTTTTTGTTAGTGGGTGTCACAAATTTTACATAATAATATTACATGCCTGTTGTGGTATACAAGCATTTTCCTAGTTATTGTTTCCCCCTTTTCCCACATTCTTTTTATTAGCTGTTTAGATCAGAGCTTACAAAATGCTCTGCTGATTCTCTTGCACATTAATTCTGTGGTTATTCTTTCCTAATATCTTTTGAATTATTTAAAATTATTTAACACACAAGGTGAAAAGAACTAAGAAATATTGAATAACTGAAGTGTTGCTTCCATTTTCACAGCTTCATTGTGAATTTGGAGAGGTCATTTACTTTTTTATATATTAATTAAATATACAAATAATATTCTTTTCCCCCAAGGAACTCTTTACAGTCTCCAATAGCACAAATTTTGTTTTTTCCGCTGAGGGTAGAATTTGCCATTGTCCATGAAATGTGTTAGGATATCCTCAGTTGTTGCTGAGTGGGAAAACATTTTTCCACATTGGAACATCATTAATTTTGCCTAAGCAACAATTCAGCTTAAGTAAATGAAAAAATATGGAACATAATTTCTCACAAATAAATTATTGTAATAATTAGCAAATCAATTATTTGCCTACAAATTGTACTTGCTTTGTTTAAGCTTGCTTATTTTTAGGAGTAGTTGAAGTATTTCCTGTGTAATCATAATTAAGCCAATACTTTTCATAGAGATTTTTCAACCAGATAGCATAAAAATATACAGCAAAATGATCAGATCAGCATCTAAATGATCATATAGTACAAATTTTTGTGACCCAAACTTAAATTGTCCCTGTTTTCAGGTCTCTAGGTCCATAAGATACATAAGTTCAAAAAACCTTTGTCCAAAGAATAATTAGTCTAAGTAATAAATCAATTATGGGTTATAAGTTAAGAGTCCTCCCTGAATCACAGTGTATCTGAATGGCTTTTTGTATTAAAAATACAAAGAGTTATAAAACAGCTAATGTGATTGACTGGTATTCAATAAAAAATGTGTGTTGTAAATTCCCAAACACCTAAATGCTATACATACACACACAGAAATATATTTTATATACATATACGTAATGCATATATATGTATATATAAGTAAAAGATAAGTACAATTCTATTTCCTATGAAATAGACAATGCAGCAAACATCCAAGTTGTTACTATGGAGTGAATCACATGTTCCTGTACAGTGTTATGAAAATGAACATGCAGAAAAAAGGGGGAAGTATTCTAGAGACAATACTGGGCATGCACTTGTGCAAAACACTAAGAAGAGAGCATCCCCCAAATCCCATTTTCTTTAAAAATAAGAGGTATGATCAGTTTGCACTCCTACCAACAGTGCAGAAGAGTTCCTTTTTCTCCACAACCTCGCCAACATTTGTTGTTGCTAGTTTTTTTAATATGTGCCATTATCACTGGGATAAGATGGTATCTCATTGTAGTTTTGATTTGCATTTCCCTGATTACAAGTGATGTTGAACATTTTTTCATATGCCTGTTGGCCATTTGCATTTCCTCTTTGGGGAAGTTTCTTTTTAGCTCTTCTGCCCATTTTTTGTCTGGCTTATTTTCTTTGCTTTTATTGAGTCTCATCAGCTCTTTGTAGATTTTTGTGATCAGTCCTTTATCATTAGTGTTGTGTGCAAAAAAGTTCTCCCAGTCGGTGAGGTTTCTCTTTGTTTTTGTTATTGTCTCTTTTGCTGTGCAGAAGCTCTTTAATTTGATGTAGTCCCAGCTGTTGATCTTTGCCTTCACTATCACTCCTTTGGGTGATGTGTCTGTAAAGATGTCTTTGATGTGCATATCATGGAGTGCAAACTGGTCCAACCACTATGGAGAGCTGTATGGAGATTTCTTGATCTACTAAACATAAAGCTTCCATATGATCCAGCAATTCCACTCCTAGGTATTTACCCAAAGGACACAGAAACATCAATTCCAAAGAGCACCTGCACCTCTATGTTTATAGCAGCACTATTTACAATAGCTAAGCTTTGGAAACAACCCAAATGCCCAAAGATAGATGACTGGATCAAGAAGATGTGGTACATATACACCATGGAATATTACTCAGCATTCAAAAAAGATAAACACATGCAGTTTGCAGCAACATGGATGGAGCTAGAAGGGATCACACTCAGCGAAATAAGCCAGAAAGAAAAAGAAAAATACTGGATGGTCTCACTCATAGCAGGAATTTAGAAAACTTAAATAAGGGACCAGGAAAAAGAATAACTATAAGAAAGAAAATATCAAAATCAACAAACAACTATGAACCAGAAACACTCTATGGGGTGTCGGGGGTGGGGAAAGGAGGGGTTGGGGTCAAATTAAGGGGGTTGTAATTGTATGGGGAATATAAAAATAAAATTTAAATGAATAAAAAAAATGAAAGTCATCTGACTAGTTGAAAAATAAATAAAATAAAAAATTAAGAGGTATGGTTGTTTTCACTAACTGTTGTTGGTGAGAGCCATCTTACTAAAGGCAAGACCATTGTCTCAGTGCCACGTTTATGGCACTCAGTTTTATATTTTCTTAAGTCAAGAGTGCACACTGAGATTTTGTTGAGTCTCATTAGCTCTTTTTAGATTTTTGTGATCAGTCCTTTATCATTAGTGTTGTGTGCAAAAATTTTCTCCCACTTGGTGGGATTTCTCTTTGTTTTGGTTACTCTCTCTTTTGCTGTACAGAAGCTCTTTAAGGGTCTCCCCTGGTGGCGCAGCTGTTGAGCGCTGGGCTGCAAAGCTGCCTGCAGCCTCCACAGCACCTGTTCCATTCCGGTCACCTGGCGAGGGTCCCACATGGCGCTCCGCCTGCTGCTCCCCTCAGCAGTGTACTTTGGCCTTTATGCCTGTTCTGCTCCCTGTTCTGGCTCTGGTGAATTCTCTCACCCTTCTGCACTTCTGACTGTACCCAGTGCTTGTATAACTAAATAAAAAAAATTAAAAAAAAAAGAAGCTCTTTAATTTGATGTAGTCCCAGTTGTTTATATTTGCCTTCACTATCACTGCTTTGGGTGATGTGTCTTTAAAGATGTTACTGAGGTGTATACCAGCTGTTCTCACTCATAGCAGGGATTTAATAAGGACCTAAATAAGGGAGCAGGAAAAATACTAATTATAATAAAGTAAAAATCAAAACAAGCAACTATGGACTAGAGACACACTACAGAGAGGGGAGGCGGGAATAGGATCAAAACAAGGGGTGGGGATGGGAATTGTATGGGGACTATAACCAAGATGAAAATGCATACGTTGTGCAAAAATGAAAAATGATGTAAAAATATATAAAATTAAAAAAATATAATAATTAAAAAATGGGAAAAAAGTGCACACTGCTGGTTCTGGCCCTCATCTGCTGAACCTGAAACTTTGGGAGTAAACTTATTATGTGCATTTGAATAAGCACATCCAAAGACTTTTGCATAACTATGTTGGAAAAGTTAAGCCATTTCCTAGTAATGTGCATTTGGTGTCAAATCTTTTAACCCCTGTTAGCCTATGTGTACTCATTTATAACTTGAGGGTGATACAGTGTTTAGTTTACTCTATTGTGGAGCATTACATAAACAAATGACTGCCAAGTACTTAACTCAAGACCCAGCACATATTAAGCACTATAGGATTGGTAGTTCTTCATTCACTATTTCTTCTTATTATAATTAACACAGTAGAGTTATGAGAATTGAGTGTCTCCTTCAGAATGGCTAGCAGTTATTCAAACCCATGCCTAGGATCTTGTCTGAAATTTGTGTGGTGACTTTTTCTGAAGGGAGGTCATATTTTTTTTTTTATGATTAGGAAATAGAAGATTAAATATTTAACAAGCATTGCATAAAAGGCAATACCTTGGAATTCTGGATTTGCTAAAATTGAATAGCCTCATTTCCTCCTGCAAATAAAAATTCTAGAAATAAGGCAACAAATAGTATAGGAAAATTCTGAGAAGTAAAGGTAAGATGATAACTACCTAGGTATACTGGACTTTTGAAACACACTGAAGGGAATTTCTGGGTTTCTTTATTGACTCTATAATCTTGGACAGAATACTAATGAAGCCTCTAATCTGAAACCAGCAATACACACTAATATAGTAAATGCCTGCTAGAAAAGTCTTTTCCTACTAACCAAAAGAAAAGGAAATGGGAAATCTACTTGAACAATAATCCTTTTGATAATACCTGCCATACACTGGCCAGACACCAGTGAGAGATTTCTAACATGTAGTCAGTCCAGTGTAGCCAAACCAGAAGTTGATCTTATACTCTGCACCCTCACCAAAACCCACAGACAGAGCAGCACTAATTTCCCAGTCCTCTGGGTTAAGCAGGAGTAAGGGGAACAGACTGCTCGTTTTCCATGCAGTGTAAAAGATGACGCTCAAATTAATCTGCCAGAATAATCTTATGGAAACAGAGCAGTGAGCTAAGTGAGCCTAGGGAGCCCATGGGGAAGCTAGCCATATACTCCCAGCTGGCCTTGATACTATACCTCAACAGGAGAATTGCCTGCTTAGCAAAATATAATTGAACAAGCTACATGGACTTATCACATAATATTCAAAATATATTATAAGCAACTGAAAATAACTTATAAAAATAATCAAGAAAATGACAACATGAATGAGAAAAAACAACCATCAGATACCAGTATGAAGTAAAAAGCACATGTTGGAGTTTCAGACAAGGATTATAACACATCCCCATAACTATGCTTCACAAGTAATTATGAATTCCCTTGACTTTTAAAAATACAACATCACAACAAAAACTAAGTGATTTAAAACGCCTAATAAAAATTATAAACCTGAAAATTCAAAACCAAAATTAAAAAAAAAAAAATTACTGATGAACTTAACAGCAAAATGGAGATGACAGAGGGTAGTTAGTGAATATGAGAACAGATTAACAGAAATTATCAATCTAATAATAATGAGGAAATGGACTATGAAAAGTTAAGGAAAAATCAGGACAAAATCAAAAGAGTTAATATTTCTATTATTGGAGTCTCAGAAAAAGAAAGGAAGAGAAAAGGACTTTGGGGCAGGGAGATTTGAGTAAAATCACCCAAAACTTCACAAATTTGGTGAAAGAAATAAATGTACAATTACAAAATAAAATTGAACTCCAAATTAGAAAAACCCATAGATACCATGCCAAAACATATCTCAATTAAGCTTCTGAAAGCAAAAGAGAAATGATAACTTGAAAGCAGTCAGAGAAAAATAGTAACCTTGAAATGTTCACATAGCAAGGGATTTCTCATCAGAAAACAGAGGGCAGAAAACATGGCATTATCATTGAAAGAAAAGAACTTTCCACTGAGAATACTAGTATCTGGCAAACATGTCTTAGAAATGAAGAGGAAATTAAGACATTCTCAGATAAAAGAAAATTTGTTGATAGCCAAATTGCCTTAAAATGGGTAGGGGAAAATCATTAGACAAGAAAAAAATAATAGAAGACTTTGAACCTCAGAAAGGTAAAGATAGTATCATAATATGTCAAAACAGGTATAAACATAAAAACATCATATTTGAAAAATATGAAAACTCATATATTTGATGATTGAAATAATAATTACAATATTATCTGATATGGTGCTCAATGTATGTAGAAGAAATATTTAGTACAATTGTATTTACATACAATGGGCTTAAATTGAGCAAATGGGCTTAAATTGAGCTTAGGTTTCTATATGTTATTTGAACTGGTAAAGTATCAGCATCAGTAGACTGAAAAGTTATGTATATATGACAATACATAAAGGAATTTCTTTTTTTTTTTGATGGTTTCTACAACATTTTATTTTATTTTATTTCCTTTTTTTACTTTTATATATTTTACATTGTTTTTCATTTTTGTACAATGCATACATTTTCATCTTGGTTATAGTCCCCATAAAATTTCCACCCCCCCCCCTTCTTTTGATCCTACTCCCTCCTCCCACCCCATGTAGTGTGTCTCTGGTTTATAGTTGCCTGTTGATTTTGATTTTTACTTTATTATCATTAGTCTTTTTCCTGGTCCCTTATTTAGATTTTCTAAATTCCTGCTATAAGGGAGAGCATCTGGTATTTTCCTTTTCCTTTCTGGCTTATTTCACTGAGCATGATCCCTTCCAGTTCCATTCCTGTTGCTGCAAATTGCCTGAGTTTATCTTTTTTGATTGCTGAGTAACATTCCATTGTGTATATGTACCACATCTTCTTGATCCAGTCATCTATTTTGATCCAGTCATCAAACAGCATTTGGGCTGTTTCCATAGTTTACCTATTATAAATCGTGTTGCAATAAACATAGGGGTGAAGGTAAGGTGACCTTTTGAATTTTTTTTTTGTGTCCTTTGGGTAAATACCTAGGAGTGGAATTGCTGGATCATATGGAAGCTCCATTTTTTGCAGATTGAGAAACCTCCACACAGCTCTCCATATGGTTTGACCAGTTTGCACTCCCACCAGCTGTGCAGGAGAGTTCCTTTTTCTCCACAACCTCACCAACATTTGTTGTTGCTACATTTTTTAATATGTGCTATTCTCACTGGTGTAAGATAGTATCTCATTGTAGTTTTGATTTGCATTTCCTTGCTTAAAGTGATGTTGAACATTTTTTCATATGCCTGTTGGCCATTTGAAATATAGGCAAAACGCTACATGACATACACCTCAGTTACATCTTTAATGACATATCACCTAAAGCAGTGATAGTAAAGGCAAAGATAAACATCTGGGACTCTGGGACTACATCAAATTAAAGAGCTTCTGTACAGCAAAAGAGACAGTAACCAAAACAGACACCCTGCTGATTGGGAGAAAAATTTGCGTATAACACTAATGACAAAGTACTGATCACAAAAATCTACAAAGAGCTGATGAGACTCAACAAAACAAAGTAAATTACCCAGTCAAAAAATGGGCAGAAGAGCTAAAAAGAAACTTCTCCAAAGAGGAAATGCATAAAGCAATCCTTAAAAAAAAAAAAAAACTGTATAAAAAGTATACTCAGAAACTTATTAATCAATTTTAATTAATTAATTAGGGAATCTGAAGATGTTTTAGTAGCTCACATCAAGGCAGAAAGGAGCAACAGGGCCTCCCCTGGTGGCACAGCAGTCGTGCGCTGGGCTGTGAAGCTGCTAGCAGCCTCTGCAGTGCCGGTTGGATCCCCAGCCACCCACGAGGGTCCCACACCACGCACAGACCTCTCCTGCTGCTCCTGCTGCTCCCCTCAGCAGTGTAATTCGTCATTCTGCCTGTTCTGTTCCCAGCTCTGGCTCTGGTGAATTCTCTCACCCTCCTGTGCTTCTGACTGTACCCAGTGCTTGTATAAATAAATAAATAAATCTTAAAAAAAGAATTATAAAAAAAAGAAAAAAACAAATAATAAACAGAAAGTGAACGGTAATATGGCACTCTTACATTGTATCATAACTCTAATTACTTAAATATAAATTAAATGTAACAAATGTATGAAATATACCAATTAAAAGACTGAGATTGGAAGAAAGGGTAAAACACATGAGTACCATAAGAAACATACTTCAATTTTAACTATAAAGGTAAATTGAATGCAATATGTTGAAAAAACAACATAGCATTCAAACATTCATATAAATATATGTATATATATGTAAATATATAAAGAGAAACCTGATATTAGATAGATATATATATATAATCTGATATATAGATATAGATATATATTTCTCAGATGAAATAGACCTCAGAGCAAAGAAAATTACTAGAGACAAAAAGAAAAAACTGCATGATAATGAAAGGATCAGTTCAGCAGAATACATAACAACCCAAAATGTGTATAAATCAAATGACAGATTTTCAATTACATGAAGTATAAGCTGATATTATGGAAAAGAAAAACAAACAAATACTCAGAGTTGGAGGTTCCAACATCCCATGTTCAACAATTGGCAGTACTACTGGATTGAATCTGCAAGGATATGGAACAACTACATAACTCAGTAAACCAATGTACCTATACAAGCACATATACAAATTTTACCCAACAAGAACAGAATGTAATATTTTTTTGACTGCTTATTTAAAATTCATGTAAGTAGGACACATTCTGGACCATATAAAAAACCACCACCCTCTAAGTCCTTTCCCTACTCTTTCAAGCCATTTTCTGCCCTGTTTGCCAGCTATACTGTACTCTCACCAGAAAGCTTTACTATGTGACTAATAAAGCTTTTGTATACTCTTGGTGTATTTTTGTTATTTTAAGTCTCAACATTTGAACCAAATTTTGAGTGGGAGTCTATTTTGCAGTGTGACCACATCAAAATTATGCTTAAGATGCTTTCTGACTTTGATGGAATTAAACTAGAACTCAGTAACAGAAAGACAACAGGAGTATCTTTAAACACTTGGAAGATAACAGCACAGTTCTAAAAAGTACATGAGTCAAAGGAGTCTCAAAAGAAAAAAAAAAGACACACAATGGAATGAAAATATATCAAAATATGTAGGACATTGGTAAAGCAGTGATGTGAGGGAGATTTATAGCAATAAATGATTACAACAGAGAAGTAGAAAATATCAGTTTCCCATCAAAAGGAAAAAGAAAAAGAAGAGAATAAAAAACCCAAACAAGAAGATCCAAGTTAAAAAAAAACAAAAACAAAAAACAAAAAACAAACTGAAAACAAGGAAAAAGAGTCAATGAAACAAGCAAACAAAAAAAAAGTATTGATAAACTTCTTGCCAGACTGACAAAATAAAAATACCAGGAGACACATATCACAAATATCAAGAATGAAATTAGAGACATCGTCACACACTATACAGTCATGAAAAGGATTAGGTTATTCCTTCTTATTGAATCTATATGACATGATGTTTGTTAGCTGAATCTATTATGGTAATCATTTCACAATATATGAAGATAAAACCATCATGCTGTATGCCTCAACCTTATATAGTGATACATGTTAATTTTATTTCTCAATAAAATTTGAAAGAAGTTACAGTCATTGTAATTCTTATGAGTCATTCTTTTAATTACAAAATAAATCTGAGTAAAGACAAAAAAGGATAAATTTATTTACTCATAAATCAACAACTTAGAAAGTGGACCAATTTCTCAGAAGCCACATACAACCAAAATGATTAAAAAGACATTTGAATAGTTCTAAAATCATTAAAGAAATTGAATTAAATTTTTAATCTTGCAAAAAAGAAATATCTTGGCTCATATGGTTTCACTGAGAAATTCTACCATACATTCAAAGAAAAATGAATATCATGGGCCACCCTGGTGGCTCAGGGGTTAAGTCTCAGCATTATGAATCTATCAGCAGCCATTGAGGCCTGAGTTTCATCCCTGGCCACGGAGCTAACACACATGGCACAGAAAACCTCTTCTGTTTTGCCCACTGCTCCCTTCAGCAGCGTATTTCAGTAAATCTGCCTGTTTTGCTCTGCACTCTGTCTCTGGTAAATCCTTTCACCCCCTGCAACTTGGGCTACACCCCAGCTCTTGTGTGCATAAATAAATAAATCTTTTTTAAAAAGAATAGTGATTTTAGAAAATTGCTTCCAGAATATAAAACAGAGAATACTTCCCAACTTATTTTACGAAATCGGTATTACTTTGATCTCAAACTTAGATCAAGCTAGCACACAAAAAGAAAGCTTGCTATCAATCTCTCTCTTGAACTTAAGTTAAAAAATCCTCAAATTATTACTAAATGAATTCCAGTTGTGTGTAAAAGCAAATTATATATTATGAATAAGTAGAATTAATTCTAGTTATGCAATGCTGATTCCATATTTAAAAATCAATAAATTCAATCTACCATATCAACTGGCTAAAGAAGAAAGATCTCATGATCATATCAATTGATACAGCAAAAACATTAGACAAAACCTAACATTTATGAAAAGTCTCAGCAAACTTGTACTTCCTTAACTTGACAAAGAGCTTTTACAAATCCAACAGCTACCATCGTATTCAATGGCAAAGGCATTTTCTCTAAGTAACAAGACAAGGCTGTCTTCTTTCCACTCTTATTCAACAAAGTACTGTAATTTCCATCCACTATCCTAAGGCAAGAAAAATAAGAGGCAAATGTGTTAGAAAGAAAAAGATAAAACTCCCTTCATGCAGATGACATGATTGTCTATATATATAAAAAAAAAATCCCAAGTAATCTACAAAAATCCTGTAGGAATAAGTAAGTATGCCAAAATTGCAGGATAAACCATAAGCACACAATAAGTAATCTCATTTCTATACTAATAAGGAAAATGTGTAAACTAAAATTAAAAACAAAATAAAATTTCCGATTGCTACAAAGAAAATACACAATGTTAATACAGAAAAAGTTCACTGAAAATTACAAAATTCTAATGAAACAAATCATAGATAAATGGATAATATATTGTATTCATGAATTGGAAGACCCAATATAGTAAAGATGTAAATTATCCTTGAAATTGGGGCATAGTGAAATGATTTTGCTGGACCAACACGCCTAATAAAAGGATAATGAAGATTTACATCAAACCGTAAACAAACTATTTCAAACCCAAAAAGATATTTACCTTTTTTAAAGTCTTGAAACCAAATGAGAATATATTGTTATCATCATGTACAGTTGCCCGCCAATTTGCTGGCAAATATTGGGGCTTATCTAACATGTCAGACAAGTCAGGTTATACAGGGTTTGAGGTAGCAAATGCAGGTTCTTTATGGAAAACACTGTTTCTGGAGACTAAGCCATAGAATGTGACTGCTGTCAGGAGGGCACTAACAGAACTTTAATTTCTGAATTAATGTTTCAATATGCAAGAAATGGAGGAAAGTGCTCTGGGGTAGATATTATATGATAAAAATGATTAGAAGAATTTGGATATGTTACTTAAAAATATTTAGAAGGAATATAAAAACAATTGTCTATATTTAGTAATCCAGAAACTATGTTTTAATTATAGTTCATTTGATTTTTTTTAAATATTTATTTATTTTTACAAGAACAGGGGTAACCAGGTCAGAGGCATGGGAGGTGAGAGAATTCACCAGAGAGAGTGGGGAGCAGAACAGGCAAACGGACTGAAACACACTGCTGAGGGGAGTAGCAGGCGAGACAGGAGAAGTCTGCCTCACCATGTGGGATTCTCCCTGGCCAGCCAGGAATGGAACCCGCACTGCAGAGGCTGTGGACAGCTTCACAGCACAGTGCTCAACCCTCTGCGCCACCGAGGAGGCCCAGTGTAATTCATTTGAATTTAAACAATTAGGTGAATCTAGAAGAGACAAAAGACTAGATCTCAAAGTTGTTAGCATTGTGAACTGAAGGAGAGAGACAATATCTGTACCTGTGTGCACCAGTAGTATAATCACTAGGCCCATGTAGGTATTTCAATTAATATTAAATAAAATTAAAATCCATTTCCCCAACTGGACTACCAAATGTCCAATGCTCAATAACCACAGGTGGTTAGTGGCTACATAGCAGACAGTACAGAAAAGATATCCATCATCTCCATTAAGTATGAAACAATCCCCAATGCGAATCATTAAGGAAAATATTATGAAGTTCAAATATCATTTTTTTAATTTAAAAAGGGTACCATTTTATAAAATAGCACTTCTATAGACACCCATGGCCTAAAGCAGGTTTGGAAAGGCTGGAAATTGGATTATATCAAACATTTGCCCTACACTTGAAATTTTCTGGTTGTCCAGGCTATGTTTGAACATCTTTATGTAGAACAAATAATTATTTCTTTACTTTTTGAGATTAAAAGAAGCATTTCTGTTCTTTGAAGTCATTCTATTGCTTTGAGTCTTCATAATTCTGACTGTTCACTACTGGACTCTAAAATGGATTCTTATGTATCTCCTCTCTAATCAAACAGCAATTATACTAAAATTAAGTGCAGGTTTTAAGCACTCAGAATAGTCTTCCCTTATTCTATGTATAATACAACATATTTTCACAGACTAAAATCACAAACTCCCTTTTATTAACCTTACCTATCAGTCTATTTGCAATGTGTTGCCTGTCAAACAACACCCTATAATTTGGCTAATGTGGCCCATTGGTCCAGCTAAGAGAGTAACTTTGTGCCCTGGTGGCAAATTCATATATGTTAGTGATGGTTCTGAAACAAACACAAATATTTGGCCTCCTACATCTTTCCTGATGTAACTGATAATGTTGACAACAGGGGCCATGGGTATGTCCTTGGAACACTCTACCACCACCCACCCACAGCCCAATTATCATCAGTTTGGAGCCAGCCAGTCTCAAATCAGAAGTGCCCAGTTCATGTTTCTCTGTTTTACCTGTGAAGTCATAGCTGATAATCTAGAATTTATTACCAGGATTAGCATTTTTCTTTGCTGTCCTACTGGAGGCAAATCTATTAAATAATCATTTTTTTTCATTTCCTAATAATGATCAAATGGACCACATTTTAGTTGCAGGTTCCTAAAAGAAAAAAAAATGTGTATTCAAACTCTAAATGTAGGAATGTTGCACTTTCATCATTCCTACAATATATCAATACTTCACAAAGTTAAAAGGCAGGTGCTTTATTTTTACTTTTATTTTACTTTAAGATGACTGCAGAGACTTTTACAACACAAGAGAACTTATCAGTCCTAGAGGACTGAGGACGCACTGAGATACTTGGCCCCCCACGGTAAGCAACTCTAGCATTTTATATTAAAACAACATTGAGAAGAATTTCTAATGATTCTATTGATTTTCACATAATAATAAAGAGTGAGTTCCTACTTAACTAAATTCTAATGAGTTTGGTATTTCCACATAGTCCTCCACCAAAAAGGTACCACTTGTTCAAAATTCTTTGTACAGGGAGAAGAGAGCTCAGCAATTTCATTGCTGCTTTCATCATGGTCCAGCAGGAATATTTTAGAAACACATATCTTAACTTATTTGATTAGAGACAAATAAAGGAAAATTTATAGCCTCTGATCTCAAGCAGGCAGTTATACACTAATGGAGCAATATGTGCCAAAATTCTGAAAAGGCAAGGTCCTAGAGAAATTATGTAGAATGTAATTATTTTTAATGACTCTGCAACATGAAAATGATTTGTGTCCAGGAGTTCAATTTTCTAAAGAGACAATGTAATCTGGGAATTTAAAAGAGATAATGTGGCATATTAATGAATATGTTTATGAACACATATTAAAATGGCCAAGTATTAAATAGGTTGAATTCTACAGAAAAGAGAGTCATCTAGAAGGAGTTAGTCAAGTCAATCAATGTTACTTTTCATATAGAAGTTTACATTTCAAACTTGGGAGAAATAATTCAGGGGGTAGGAAAACAGAGAACACCTTCTTTGGGTTGTTATAAAAACGTTCGTGCTATAAAAAGGATCTTGGAAGGCAAGACATCTCAGCTCAGCATTCCTATATTTGAAAAGTGGATGAAGATTTTTTTTTCCTCCAGGAATCTGCAGCAAAAGTGATCTCTTTAATATTATTGGAAGGTTTAAGAAAATGATTACTTACTAAATTGTTTTCCAGCAGAACAGCAAGAAAGGAAAAAGAAGGGATGGGAAGGTAGGTTCTTCTAAAGGGCAAGCACAATGCCAAGAAGAACCCTGGCTTGTATATTTGGGGGCAATAAGAGCAAACTCTCAAGGAGCACCAGTCACTGGAGCCAGAACAAAGAGCTTCTGCATTGAAGTAGCTTTAGATAACTCTCTGTTGCTAAGTGTGCTAAAAACATAGTGCATGGGTAGAAGTTTTTGTATGCCCCTCTGTGAGTTATTCTGTGAAAGAATGCCAAAGATATTAATTTTTGGAGAACATGTGGCCTATCAAGTAACATTAATACTAAAATATCATTGAATGGTAAAAAGCGCTTTCACATCATGTCCCAAAACACATCCACATGGACCCTGTGGAATGGAGGCTAACTATTATTTCTTCCATTTAACATGAAAGGATAATAAAACCCTGAGAGGCAACATGTTGCTAGAGTCCCCTCATTAACAAAACAGAACAAGGAGTAGGGCTGTCTGATTCCTGTTCTGTCGTGTCTCTCCTTACTCAGCACAACCACTTATTCTGTAATACTCCCCAAAAGGTTGAAAATGCACCACAGAGAATAGCATCTCAACGTGCTATCCCTTCCAAATGGTGACCTCCTCTTTAGAGTTTACATTTTGTCAATACTCTGCAGGCTAAGGTCATTGCAGGGCATCACAGAATACTGCCCTCCCCAACGCCAAGGTTCCTGGGCTCTGAATCCACTCTAAGCACTGGCTCTTCCCTTGCCAGGTGACCCCTACTCCAGAAGACCTCTCGTGCGAGCATCATAACCCTTTCCTCCTTCCTCCTTCTAACACCCAGCCCCCTCTAACACCAGAGACCACAACCAGCCCTGTGGAATTCCAGCTGGGGAGGGACCATGATAAGGACACTCTCACATAGAGTCCAGAGAATGAGGCGAATAATGTGAACAAAAGCATTCTTGCTGTCCCCAGTTGGAACTCAAAATCCTATTTATCAAGAAGATGTGGTACATATACACAATGGAATATTACTCAGCATTCAAAAAAGATAAACACATGCAGTTTGCAGCAACATGGATGGAGCTAGAAGGGATCATACTCAGCGAAATAAGCCAGAAAGAAAAAGAAAAATACTGGATGGTCTCACTCATAGCAGGAATTTAGAAAATCTAAATAAGGGACCAGGAAAAAGACTAATTATAATAAAGTAAAAATCATAATCAACAAGCAACTATAAACCAGAGACACACTACTTCGGGGTAGGGGGGAGTGGAGAGGGAATTAGGGTCAAAATAAGGGGCCTGGGAATTGTATGGGGACTATAACCAAGATGAAAATGCATACATTGTGCAAAAATGAAAAATGATGTAAAAAATATATAAAATAAAATAAATTAAAAAAAAATCCTATTTCCCACAGATTCTGTGTGACTCATGCTGACGTGCTGCTGAGGGTCAATAATTTGACATTCTACAATGGTAGTATCTCAGTTAGACATTTACAATACACAGGGCCTTATGAATGACCCCGAAGCCCTATCCGTCATTGATGATATTGTCTCTATGGGGAAATGTGCTTCAAGTTTCATATGATATCTCTCCAAAGACATTCTAGAAAACAAACCCATTTACAAGTTTGGGCACTGTCTGTCTTCCAGCACTGGCTGTTCTCCCACAAGCTCTCTTCGACCTAACCTGTTTTCCCATGTCTAACTTCTGGGTGGCCCATGGAAACTATTGCTCCTCTGAGACTACAGCAGGCATAAGCAATGAGTAGAAGGTGAAAGTTCTGGGGAAAGGTCCAGCAGCAGAGGGGGGAGTGAAGAGCAAGAACAAGACAGAGTTGGAATCATTCATGAGACAGCAAAGATTGGTAAGCCTATGCTGTTGACAAGCTACAGGGAAGAAGGCCTTTTAGGGAAATTCAAATAAAACTCTCAGGCAACCAGGGTAGATGTCACCAAGAAAACACAGGCAATGGATGGAACAGGCTTGGAGGACACTCTGCCACTGTAGTGGTATTTAAGCAAACAATTTAATACCCGGGAAGTGTCAGTTTTCTCATCTGTAAAATGGAGATAATGTTTACTTTTCAGAGTATTTGTGAAGAGCAAAATGAGTTTGTAAATGTGTGTAGCTTCGCAGAAGGAAGTGCAGGACTAAAGAGAAGGCTGCCAGGGTGTGTGTGAGCCTAATTGAGACACAGTGAGAAGGTCCTCGGAAGGTGGTCCTAACAGTGGTGGAAGAGCACGGCAAGGATGGGATTTGAGGGGACTGGGCCCTTGATGTGCACTTTGCAGAGCTGGAGGGGCTTCATACTTAGCTCTGATGCAAGAAGTGCTTGCAAGGATTTTAAGAAGCTCTATGGAAAAGTGGCACAGTGTAGAGATTGCAGCTGCAGACAGTGGTGCAGGGCAGAGACCACAGTGCTGGGGTAGAGGCGGCAGGGAGAGACCGGGATATGTTCTGATTCAATGTGTGTTTTGAAATTAGCGTTAGTAAGATTTGTCAGTGGGCTGTTTGTGGAGGAGAGTGAAGGAAGATGAGAAGGAAGTAGATTTTAACTAAAGAATTATTTTAACTCCCTGTGATGGAGCATTAACTATGGGAGCAATAGTCTGGGGGAAATGAGTGTTATCTTTTGAGAAGTTGAGTCCAGTGTACCCTCTGAGTGTCTGGGTGAAGATTTCAGGTAGGCCCTTAGGTGTGGCGGAAAGGGTATGAGACCAGGACGGACACTGTGGAAGCCTCAGCAAGCTATGACTTGAAGGAAAGGGGACCTGACATGCCGTGGGGGTGGACAGAGCTAAGAAAAAGAAAGGGCAGTATTAAAGGTCCAGGGGGCCACACCATCAGTGGAAATTAAAAAAGCATGCCCTAACTAAAATTTTCCATATTTCTTTCCATTATTTTTTAGTTATAATATTACTTTTTATTTCATTTTATTTTATATATATTTTTACATCATTTTTCACTTTTGCACAATGTATGCATTTTCATCGTGAATATAGTCCCCATACAATTCCCCCCCCCCGCCTTGTTTTGATCCTACTCCCTCCTGCCCCCTCCCTAGTGTGTCTCTGGTTTATAGTTGCTTGTTGATTTTGATTTTTACTTTATTATAATTAGTCTTTTTCCTGGTCCCTTATTTAGGTCTTCTAAATCCCTGCTATGATTACTTTTAAAAGCCTCTTACATCTTCAGTACAAATGCTTTGTGTAGGATAAAGATAGATGCGTACACACAGAAAGATATGCATTCAGACATGAACTCAACTTCTTAATATTAATGTCACATATTGTTTTTGTTTCTTTTTTATCCAAAAATTAAGAAATATTTCAAACACCCTGAACACTGCAAATAAAATAACTGACACTCCACTCAAATTTGTAAATATTTTGCCACTTAGCTATACCCATTTCAAAACCAAGTAAAGTCACAGCCCCTGCACCCCAACCCCTTCTTTTCTTTAGTGTGCTAATAAGAAATACGGCCTGACAAGGAGCACCTTCTCAATAAAGGTTGTGAGGCACTCGCCATGGCAGAGGTGGAGTGGTTGTTAGTGTTATTACTCCGCCAGTTTACATCCTTCTCATGTGCTTTCCAACTTTAGTAACATAAATTTACTTTCATTACAATGTAGAGTACAATTTTGTATGTCTTTTGAAGTTAACATAAACGGTCCATTTTTGTACTAGATTCTTTTATCCCTGGTTATTTTTACTCAGCACTCTTCTTGAGATATTATACATATCTATTGAGTTAGACACAGTTTAGAAAATAATAGGGGGAGGAAACAAATTTTGTGCAAGGAAAGGGACTGAAGGCACTTCAGCAGTCCCCACAGTTCAGCTCTCCTGGGCCCTTTCCATATCACTGCCCAGTCATTTTCCAGTAAATCGTCCCTGCCCAGAGACTGGAGACTGTGAAGGTGTGAGGAAGTTCTGATGTTGTTTTCCATCCTTCATCCTTTAATCCTTCCTTACCTGTGCAGCTATTCACTCAGTGTTGAAGTGATAGTAAATGCTGGCTTCAAAGACATCCGGCCAAGAGGGAACCCTAGAAATCAGCTGGTCTTAGATATCCAAACCAGCCCTGCTGCTTTATCCCTGACTAGGAGCCACACCAAGCCCTTGCCCTAAAAGAGTTCATAACATGGGGGAGGGAATACACTTAATGTGTATTCATGAATTGACAAATGTGGTCGCTTCTGCAAGCAAAGAAGAACTGAACGTACATGTTTTTACCTGCTGGTTACTGTATTTTTTCTGCTCTTGCCTAATCCAGTTATCTGCTTAATTCGTATTTCATAGTCTTAAACAAACAAGCATTGTTTGGAATTCAGCTCCAACAAGATGAGGGTAGACAAGTGGGCACATTCCACGTAGGGATCCAGGCATGAAGATCAAAGTGACAATTTGACCAATGTCATAGTGGAGCTTAAGCAGAAGGACAGGACTGGATTCCAAGGCCCTGCAGACAGTGTGTGGCAGGAGGCCACCTTGCGTGCTGGCGTGTGGAAGCATCACTGCCCGTAAACTGGAGACTGTGAAGGTGTGAGGAAGTTACTAATTCCCTTTAGCCAGCCTTGCTGAAGACCCTTAGAGAGCCTGATGATAAAGATGCCCCTGAAGTTGGGCAAAAGCTTTACAGTTCAAGTGAGCTGGGGCAGCAGGAGGGGAGGATCAAGCCCTCAACACAGGGACACACTTTAGAGGGGAAATAATACTTGAGGTTACTAAAAAACCCAGCTTCCTTTGTCTAATGTTCCCTGGGATTAAGAGCTTTTCAGTTGACTCAGGAGCAGCCTGAGGCCCTAAATGAAGTCAGGTGAGTAGAGCAGGTGAGTAGAGAGGCACTCTGGCCTAAAAATGCTAGTAGCCAAGGTGTGCCTTGCTTCTGACCCACAGAGGCCACTTTGCTCCCTCCTCCTTGCACCACTTAAAAGCTTTTCCTTTCCTTTCCTGCTGTTCTAGGCAGCAGGTGCCTGACTGCTGTGGAATTTCTCTGCTGCACGTGGAATGTCTCCTGGCAGGGCGGCACCTTCAACCCACGCTCCCTGTCACCTCTGATCCTTTGCCATCGGCTTTTGTGGGTTTTCTTTTGACCCTGCGTTCTGAGTTCATTCCATAATCTGTGTTCTTGTGTTTTCCTTTCCCTCCCCAATCCTCCTTTTCACCATGGCCCAAGCCCACCAGCTTCTTCCTTTGTTTATAGAGGGGGATTCCTTTCAGCTCATGTGTTTTGTTTTTTAACTATGCATGACACAAAGATTTAAAGTACAAAGTGCCAAAAGAAAAGTAAGATAGGAAAATGTAGTGGATTTGGGGGTGAAGAAAAGCAAATTTGCATCCCACTTTTCCAAACCTCAAACATATTTCTTTTCTTAGCCAAGTTCTTAGTAACTCACCACAGTGCTCTTATTTGGTGCCTTAAGGGATAAGCAAAGGCTCTTTCCTGCTCAGCATATACTTAATACTTAAAAGAACTCCCCTTCCCCTCTTTGGCAATACACTTGTTGCTAACAGTGGAAAGAAAAGGCACTGAGAGGCTAAACTGTTTAGAAAACCAGAGCCAATGCTTCTGAAGACTGACGCCTTGTGGGTGATTCAAAAACAACTGGAATCAGAAAGAACAACATTCCGCACATACTGTTTAAATGGTCACTCTTTGTCTTGTGCTTGTGTTTTCTGAAAACCATTTCGCTAGGCTGAAGCAAGAGAAATGGGCTTTGTTTGTGGGGCCCAGAGTCCCGGCTTCTTCACCCGATGCTTGCAAAATGTTTATAGTGGATTCGAATACCTTCCACAGATCATTCTGATTCTACATCTGATTTCTCCACCAGCTGTTGCTGGCCTGATTCATTGTGCAGATTTCTTTTTAGCACAGTGGATATTCCCTAGTTACCTACCATAACGCTAGGTCTTACAGGTGCATAGCATGTTTGTAATGCTTGTTCATATACTCCCAGGGAAAAAGATCATAAAAAACAATCTTATGTGTAATTTTCCTGAATGCTAAATGCTTTGCCCTAAACTCTAAGATAGTATATCAGCTGAAGGATGCCAGGAATTACTTCATCTCAGATATATGTACCTGTTACAGATTATATTAATTTTCAAATTAATTTCAAAGCCAGCTGTTATTTTTACTAGAAGTAGTCCTTAATGGTATGCTTTAGCAACTACTATTTACAACGTAAAGAGACTAGTTGGACAATATGAGAATTTAAAAATATGTAGTGTTTGGATGGTTTATTATGATTTTACATTTTAAACGTGGGTCTCTCTTAATCATATTTTCTGCAGCACTTAATAAAAATGAACTTTCAGGAGAAAAAGCAAAATACATAGTGTTGGAATTTCTGAGTGATTTATTTTCCTTACTTTTTCTAGTATAGTCATTTAGTCATCGATAGCAATGATAATTGAACGGTAGTTTCCTTTGCTATGGGCTTTATTGGAAGTTCTAACTGGGCATGCAAGTACTGGTGTAATCTTAACCCAAGAAGATGGCTCCTCTAATCAGGAAGTTGTCTGTTTGCACCATCAGACATCTTGGCAGGACGGGGGACCTACCTTGCCTACTTAATGAGCTGAGTCAACTCTAACAGTCACAGCCAAGAGGAAGTATCACCATCAAAATGCATACATATCCAGTTGCGTCTTCCATTTTCCCTTACTCATGTGGAATACTTTTAAAAAGCACTTAAAAGAGTCAAGTTCTCTCCGTCTCTCCCCTCCCCCTACCCCCGGAATTAACTCAGTGATTATATGTAAAATAAGAAAGAGAAAAAAAAAAAAAAGAAATCCTCGATGTGTGCCATGCACTTCAAATTAGGCTTCCTTAGAAATTCTGAAACCTTAGAAATGGTCTTCTAAGCTCTAGAGAGATATGACCAATAAATAAGTATATAGACTTAAACTCTCCTACAAAAATGCTGCAAACAGGCAGCTTGTGTTCCAAGAAGGCCATGACCCATCCTGCTCTCTCGTATGTCTTTTAGGATTCACATAACTGTCCATGTTAGCTTGATGAAGGCACCATCACGTGTCAGAGACTATGATTCCTTATGTGCACTGAAACAGCTTAGTTTTGGACATACAGGGAGACTATATTTCCCAGTTTCTTTTGCGATTGGCTTTGGGTCCGGAGACTGAATTCTATCCAACTGAAGGCAAGTGAGAGTTTTGCATGTCACATTTAGTCCGGGACAGAAGCCTCCCTCCTCTGGCATAATCTCTCACATCTCTGTGCCCATTGTACTGCAACTTTGGGACCACATGTTGAAGATAGTGAAGACCACACATTACATGTGTGAAAGAGTCTGAATTTCTGAAAGTCTGCATCAGGCGTTGCCTTCTTCCCCCATGACCATGTTGGACTGTGACCAGAGTGAAGAAGAGATAATTAATTGAAATTCAAGATTGGTTTATTATAGTGGCAATGTATTACTTAACCTAATTAATGCATACCATATTACATCATATTTAATCTCCGTCCCTTCCTCCCTTTCTTAACTATAAGGATTGTTTGAAGAGAAAAATTAGGAAAACTACTTCATTTGCACAAGTGCTTCTTCCGTCTCCCTGCCTGATGTTTCTCTTTCTTTGCCCTTGCCTCTCCAATAACCCCACCCCTCATACATATCTTTACCTTTACACACCCCTTTTCAGTTTTGAAATAGCAAGCAGGCCTGTCAGCAAAGACTCTCTGGGCTTTAAGAACATCAATCAGCTTCATAGCTATAGGCAAAGTTCTTTCCTTAGGGAACATTTTTTTTTTTTTTTTTCCAGCGGGGAATATATTTTGCTCTATCCTATCACAGAGTGAAGTTAAGGATGTAGCTAGTTACCTGTCATAAGCTTGAGTAAGAGGGAGAAATTTTCTCCCTTCGCTGCTCACTGTCATTTTCTCACTTTCCAACTTCTACTTCCCCTGAATATTTGCATTAATCTAGCAATTACCCAGTGCTCATCACTGTGGTGTGGACTCAGGAAAAGGATCAATGTTTATTCCCTTTTTTAACATCAGTATGTAACACCCACTAGGTGCTCAGCAAATGTTAGTTATTATTTAGTGGTATCATTATAAACCAGGAAACAGATGAACTTTAATTCTGTCAAGAGGATTTAGGGCAATTTCATAGGACTAGAGCAGCTGTCTGGCTCTTTTCTTAGTCCATAGTTATTTGAATCCCAGATATGAAACTTAAGGAACTGAAATTTTCAATATAAACGTGATGTTTTAAGTCATCTTCAAATAAGTTCATTTTATTTTCCCTCCTCAAAAAACAAAAAGAGATGGAGGAGGAAGCTAAAGAGAAAGAAGACAAGGAGGAAAAGAGGTGGCAAAAATTAAAGAGGAAAAAAAGCATGTAAGGAGGCCCATTTTTCTCTAGAAGCAGGAAAACGGAGGTCTTAAATGTTTACAAATTCTGCCGTCTCAACTCATATTTATAGTAAGCGGTATATAGTTCAGTCGGGAGGAGGAAATGTAAAGCTATGGTAGCAGAAATGGCATTTGTTGAGTGTAAATGTGAAACTACATTTTCCACCTACATTCTCCAGTGTTAGTTTTTGAAATCCCCATAGTAGGAAATCCTCTTGAAATATGTTTGCCTTTGGATCTATTTTTAAATGAAAAAATCTTAATGTTTCTGGTATATGTATGTACTAGAGACAATCTTACCCTAAGATGTTAAGATAGGAGCCTGGGGCAATTTATCAATGACAAAGCCCAACACCAGAAGAGAAAATGTAATGGCTTTTTAACAAAGATTCTATTTTTAAGACCTAATTGGCTTATCCTCTGGGATTATTTCTGGAATAAATTTTTTAAAATGGATTGTTCCAAGAAATTCAGCAGGATGTATGGTAAAAATCATCTCTAAGGTAATATAACAGTAGTAAATATTTATTGGTGTAAAATAGGAAGCTCTAGATTATCTGGGGACTTGCCTGCTATGGTAGTGAGTTATGAGAGCCATCATAACCAAGGCCTGCTTTTGTCTCTCTCCTTGCAGTCAGAGAAATAAATGCAACCCCAAACTATGTTAGAGTCATCAGAATATCCAAGAGGACTCATTACTTATCCCCTGGGGATATTTGGTCAAACTCCTGCCTACTGATTCCTCACTTCTCTGAACTTACCACTTCTCTTTTCCTATCCCCTTTGGTTTTTCTAGCTGCCCACTCTCAGGACATTTCCCAATTTCTTTAACATTCTCACTTTCCTATTAGTGCTCCATTCTTGCTCAGAAATTCTCCACACTGAAAAGTATCAGGTTACCTCAGATAGGTGAACCCACCCAGGAATATAGATATGGGTTAAGTGAATGACGGTGTTGTGCCAGGATGCCTTTCAGGTCTTCTGGGACCCCGTTCAATCTACCATCTCCTTGCACATGCATGCTCCATTTCTCTCAGTCCTTACTATTGCCATGCAAATAGGCAGAAGCATTGCCTAGCTTAAAGGACAATCTTGTCTTGGAAGCATATGTCTTCTAGCTCTGGTACTGCTTACCTCCTTCCACACAAAGACATACATATTTCCTGTCTCCACTAACTCACTTCCCATTTACTCCTTAATCTAGTAAAACCTTTATCTAGCTGATTTCCATTGTTACACTGAAACTATTCTTCTTGGTACATCGCTATTTCTATTACCAATACCCATGGTGCTAAAGATGAGTTTAAAACAGGAAACATCTTTTAGACTCACTGCCATTTGTTGAGGAAAGCTAACTACAAAGATTTAGTCATATTCTGGGTACCATATTACCTTGTTTCCCTGGCTACAGCCCTAGGGTGCAGTGGGTAGGGTTATATAAGGGGTCCAAAGAACTACAATTCCAGTCTATGGACTGTGAGGCCCCTATCTAATTAGAAACACAGGGATAAACTGAACCAATTGGATTCTCTCATTGAAAGGCTGGTCTAGAGATAACAATGCTGTAGTGGAGCCAAAGTATGCAGACCCCATAAGGAAATGAAAAGTTAGGTTGATGGCAGGTAGACTGGAGAAGGATGATAGATCAGCTATTACTAAAAAAGCATCATGATATCCTGATTGCAAGAATTATACTGTATCCTGAACAAACTTCTAGCTTCTGAACTATAAATTACAGTGTCTCATTTTTCTGTAGTTCCTGTTCTCCCAAAAGCTGTTTGCATAGAATAGGGTACCTGTCTACTTCATTTACTGAGTGCATTCTTAAAGTAAAGCCACTGTTGTTTTAGAAAACTTAAATTAACATATTATTTGCTAGAATAATGCCCACATAATAAAGACTCCTAGCAATCATTAATTTGTATCTGTGACATCTGACACTACAGATATCCTCCTTCTAGAAGAGTTCTCTCTCTTGGCTTATGTGGTAGAATTCTTCTCAGTATTTCTCCTAAGTATATGGTTATTTCTTTTCTGTTTTGTTCTACCATCACTTTCTTCATCTCAAACCTTAAAAATGGATATTCCTCAGATACGCCATGATCTACTTTTCTTAAATCTATACACTCTGTTTCTAAAGAAATATAAACATAATCATGGTTTTATTTAAATCCTAAAAATATTGTTTGCTGGACACCTTTCATTTGGCTGCCCCAGAGGATTCTCAAATTCTTTCTGCATTTTTTTTAAAAAAAAAAGTTGTCATTATTTTTGCACTAAATAGCTTTTTCTTATATCCCTTAAATCAATGGTGATACCATTGTTAGTTTAGAAGGCACAGACAATCTAAGTTCAGCCTCTTTACTCTTACTTTCTCCTTGCTTTAATTTCTCTAGAATATATCTTCACCACCTCTATCGCTGCCTTTTTCAGGCTATGCTCCTTGACTCTTCAGTGATTTTAGTGTCTTTCCTCTGTGTTCTTATAGTACCGACTATACACCTCAGTCACAGCACCAACCCACTATACTGACAGATTCAATTTTATCTCTCTCTTCCAAGATTCTAAGTTCCTTATGAATAAAATCTAGTTTTATTCACATTTATACTCCTACTACCTAGCACAATGCTGGAAAACTACAGGTACATATTAATGCTTTTTAAATAAATAAATAAACAAATAAATAAATGAAAAACCTTACTTGTCTGCACTATAGATAAAAAACAAGGAATTCCCAATTTCCTAATTATATAACGTAGCACAACCAACCCATATCACGTAGGCTCATTATGGGCTCTAGCAGCTGTGTTGGTGTCTTCACGCTCTCCAATGTTTGTTGCCACACTCTATCGCACTCTGCACTGAACACCTCCACAGTCCTCCACACCATGCTGCACCACGCTACACCACGCCCTCCACATGGCACCACATTGTGCCACGCCAAACCACGCCAAGCCACGCCATTTGGCCAAGTGCACATGCACGGTGGGAGGGTGGAAAAGCCTGAAGCTTTTTCCCCCTATTTACCCCACACATAAAAACCACACTACTGGGCCTCCCTGGTGGCACAGGAGTTAATGTCTTAGCTGTATTAAGCTATTACCAGCCACTGAGGCATGAGTTCCATACCTGGCTAGGGAGCTACTCACATGGCACAGCAGACCTCTCCTGTCTTGCCCGCTGCTCCCCTCAGCAGTGTATTTCAGTAGATCTGCCTGTTCTGTTCCCCACTCTGTCTCTGGTGAATTTTCTCACCCCCTCATCTCTGGCCTAGACCCCAGTCCTTGTATGCATAAGTAAGTAAAATAAATCTTTAAAAAAAAAAAAATCACCCAACTAAGGATGGGAAATTAAAATTGAACAGCAAAGGTGTTGGTTTATATTATCAAAACCTCTCCCTTCAAAGAACCTTCCTTCTCAAAAGACATTAGAGACAAAAGACTTCCCTCTTACTCCATTCCTATTACTTTCACATATTCTTTTGTTACAAGACCATCACAAAACTCTTATTTGATTTCTTATATCTACTTCTTATTTGTTCTGGTACACGGAGGATAAATGATTTTCAGGCTTTTCTGCCCTCCCACCATTTAGACTGCATGTCTGATGGTGGGCACACGCAATTTGTTACATTGTTATTGTAGGGGCAGGATGGTCAGAGCAGACCAGGTGAAGGAGGAGTCCTGAAGCCCTCGGTGGTTTTCTCAGGCTTTTATTGAGCTTTTACATGTATTGCAGCAACCAGGTACTCGGCAGGCAGGGGGGTGGGGTGGGGTGTGGGGGGCAGGGGTGTGGTGTGTGTGGGGGCAGGGTGTGGGGTTTGGGGGGCAGGAGGCTGGTAGGCCTCTTAGCCCCTGGTAAGTCTTCACTCTGGGCTTCTCCCTCTTCTGGCTTTCTTTCTCCCCTTTGATCCCCTCCTCTCTCCTGCTTCTCTCCTATTTTTGCTTCTCTTGGTGACTATCCCAGTACTTCTCCCATGGCCTACAGAAGTAAATAGGGCAGTTTGCAACAATGTAACAACTGCAGGTGCCCCATCAGGCAGGGCAATGCTAATGGTGGGAGAGCAGAAAAGCCTGAAAACTATTTACCAAACTATTTACTCTACAGTTATCTTAAGTTGCATTGTTTACTTCTGTGGTCCATGGCTACAATATTGATATATTCCCCAAGAGAAGCAGAGGCAGGAGAGAGAAAGAGAGAGAGAACAGGAGAGAGAAGGGGAGAAAGGCAGCTAGAAAGCCCAGAGTGAAGACTTGCCGGGAACTTGGAGGCCTGCTGGCACCTGCCTGCCCTGTACCTGATTGCTGCACTACGTGTAAAAGCTCAATAAAAGACTGAAAAAGCCACCAAGGGCTCCAGGTCTCTCCTTTACCTGTCTGCTTTGCTCAAATCATAAAGAAAACCTGCACTGTGCTCATCCTGCCACTATAGTACACCTATCAAACTGGGCCCAACTCAGAGGTTAACAGTCATATCTAATAATGCAGAGCTGTGATAACTTCATTCACCAAGAGTCTGCTTATTTAATATTACCTTTACTTGCACACAGCAGGGCTGCTGAAGAATGACCTTAGCAATATCCTCAGCCTTGATACTTAGCCTGCAGTCAGTTTGGATCATTGATTGAAATAGATAGATTTGTAAAGAAGCTTGAGGAATCAAGTAGTATGATACCAATTTAAGCTAACCTGAGACTTAACTGATGGTAGGAAATCCAGTTACCTTTGTGTTTTTGTGTGTTTGTGTTTGTGTGTGTGTGTGTGTGTGTGTGTGTGTGTGTGTGTGTAGAGGAAGGGGAAGAGAGAGAATACATGTACCACACAAATGTGTTTGGATATATAGAATAAAATACAGTATCACCATTCCCCATTTTGACTTGCTCATATTAATACAAATGAAGATTGGCATATATGATGAAGAATAATACATTTATATATATTTTTATATAATATTTAGTCCTGGAAAGAATACTAATGATAGAAAAATTCATATGAGCTAAAAATTATTTAGCACTTATAAGTAACAGAACCAGATTTTTTTTTACAAAAAAAATACCCACATCCATCTTAAACATAATGTTTTCAATAGCAAAAATGCCTATCGAATTTACCTAATCAAGTTTCCAGATAAGAAAATGAGGCCCAACATTGTGAAATAACTTGTCCAAGGTTATACAGTTGGTTAGGTAGAGTCAGAACTAGGCAGGAATTACCTAGCAACATCTTGCCTTGCCCTTAAAATAAGTGACTCCTGGAGGCAGACATCTATGAGTAAGAAAGATAAGTAGGGGAGGTGAGCAAAATAAAATCATATGCTTTCCTCTTCTGCTTGACTTTAGGATGGTCTGTGTTCTGTTTCTTATAAAACCTCCAAGAGACAACAATTGCATTTATGGAAAGGAAAACAGTCTGTTTAAATGACACATACAAGAGATATTTTTGCATAAAACCAGGGAATTTGGGCCACTTTTAGCCTCTTAAAGATCAAAAAGCCTGTGGAGGAATGTTCTCCCACACTACTAGCTCCTTAACCCAACCCACAGCTGACTGATTTCCTTATTAGGCTTGGATAATAGAAGGGCAAATAATTAAACCAAGTAGGCTTTATGAAACTGCACAAGAGTAATGCTTAGGGGATGGAGGCAATGTCCCCAGGGAGCATGACCGGGTGTAGATCATTTGGGCATTGAAGGATGACACAGTAACCAAGCATATCAATGCATCTGTGTAGATAATCCTGACTTAGCTGAAAGCAGTTCTTGCAAATCTAAGGTTTCTTATTTTCCCATATGGCCTTTCCCACTTATTCATTCCCACTGCCCAGACTTCTGCCGATGGATATTTAGTGTCTTTTGTCTGTAGAAAAGGCAAGAACCAAGTCTCAAAAGGAGTCTTTCAGAAGCACCTTGGAATTAGACTGCTGTCTAAGGATTAGGATGATTAGGAACATGTCCAGTGTAGCCATCAAAACTTCCATTATAACTCAAACTACCCCCAAGTTAGCCTCATCATGGTATTGAGCTAATGTATGGTTCTCTAAATACTTTTCTTAGACAGTTCCATAAGGGCTAAATATAAATTTACAGGATAAATTTATCTATCACTCGTCCACAGACTTTTGTTTCCTCCGAAAAACTGAATAATTTTATCCAAACTGTCTTGACAACCTCCATCTAGATGTCCTCTCCACATTCTCCTTGATTATTAAAGATCTATCATGTGAGTCCTCACATCAAAATGTCCTATTATACAAATAGAATTGGTCTATGGTTTCTCAAATATTCTCTCCACCATGTGAGATCATAAGGAAACAAATCTACTGCAATTGCTGCAAAACTGCCATTGTCTCTACTAGAACCATCACTGACTAGCATCTTCTGGGTGATGGGCTTACATGTATGAAAACAGGTCATTTGTACCATTTTAAGAGGAATGTAGTAACTATCCTTCTTATTTCTTCTGTACAGCTCAAGAAACTTATATTTAAAGAGCTGAAGCCAGAGATTGCCAAATTCTATGCCAGGGCACTGCATAGAGAATAGGCTGTAAGTATTCTGTGGTGTAGATCACCTGACACCCTCAGGGCAACTACACCTGATTTTCTGGCCTATGCCTCAAACAGCCCCATTTGTTTACTCCAGGTATTTTATCCTAGCACCTGTACAAATGATTTAAATTTTATTTCATGCTAATAAAATGTCATGAGGTAACTAGTTTGAGCAACTTATTTAAGTATTAGAGCCATTCTGAATTCAAATCTCTGGAAATCAGAAACTGATTTCATGATAAACACTCAAAATGATGTGCTTCCTATCAAAACAAATACAAGGGGAAGGAGAAACACCACCAAAAAATAGATAGAAATAAAATACCCCAAGGATGGGTAGAAAGTAAGATTAATCAGAACCACTGTAGTTTTCCTAATGTTATAAAATTTACAGATAAGGGATAACAAAGACTACACAAAACAGGAAAATCAGATTGAAGATGGACATTATAATAATGATAGTTGAGAAGAAAAGACCAAGTTTGTCTTGAATAGAATCTTAGTGTTCAAAGAATTCTTCAAGAATTAATTGCCCTCCACATTCACAGAAGCATCAACAGTACAAAACAGATTTAAAGAAGGATAGCTCTTGGGCTGACCATCTGCACTCTTGATCATGGGCTTGATGAAATCCTAAAATTTGTTATTCAGGACCATCTAGAACCCCTTGTTAACAAACTACATCAGTACTAGAGGCCTAGACATCTTCTTTCAGAAAAGTATGTATTTAGTACAAAATATTTATCACTGGGTATGTATAAACTTGACATTTCTTTAAGTTGTTTTTTCTTTTACAGACAAAGATCTCATTAAACTGAATCGTGGGCCTCCCTGGTGGCGCAGGCGGTTAAGCACAGCACTGTGAAGCAGCCACTGCAGCACAAGTTCAAACCCCTGCCAGCCAGGAAGCTACCCATATGGCGCAGCAGACCTCTCCTGTCTCACTGGCTGCTCCCCTCAGCAGTGTCTGTCAGTAGATCTGCCTGTTTTGTTCCCTACTCTGTCTCTGGTGAATCCTTTCATTGCCCGCACCTCTGGCCTGCACCCCAGTTCTTGTATGCATAAATAAATAAATCTTAAAAAAATAAACTCAATCATTTTTCTTGTATGTGTGATAATTGAGTATCTGGAAATGTGTCTGTCCATTGCTTCTCAGGAGGTTTGCCAAGAGCTTCCCAAGATGCAAACATTTCTCCAAAGGAGCTTTTTCTTCTCACTGCCCTACATTTCTGGTATTTGTCTCTTAGGCCCCTTAGATGACATTTTATGCACTCACATAATAATTTTAGAACAAGTTAGAGCCACACCCTCATTTTCTGCTACTACAATAGCTTGATAACACACATGGAACCATTTAATATGTTCAAAAGCAGCACACCAGCATTTTTATATTAAAAGTACCCCAAAAGAATATGTGCTCTTTTCATAAGAACATCAAATAAACGGCAATTGCCAGTAAATGAATTACACAAAGGAATATTGATTCCTGAGAGTAGAATCATTAATACATTCCTAGGCTTGGATGATACCAAAGTTACTGCTTCACAAATGGCTTATAAGAACTTAAATTTTGTAGAAAAACTTCAAGAAATTTAAACTTAGTTTCAGTGTCTTTGTCTAGCATACCCGCATGGACACAACTGCTTGCATATACACCTTTCTGCATAAAAGCAAATCATCTTGCTTAAGGTACTGTTAATTTAGTTTGGAGGGGAAAACCCAAACCTATTTAGGTTTCCAAACTGTAAACCAGCGGATAATTTTGTGATTAAACCCAAGGAGAAAAATGTTCCTGTTGGTTTTGATGAATGCGTTATTCAGAAGCAGTGAGTTCATCTCTTTTGGTATCCAGAAATTGGTAAAGGCCTATGAATAGTAAACAATGCTTTTTTGACATTGTGCCCCAACACAGTCAAATGCTGCCCTTGGACACACCCAGATGAGACTCACTCTAGCCAATGAAAACTACATGAGAGCTTTTGAGGGCTAGAATTCAGCTGGAGGCTGTGCATGAGGATCTAAAGTCAGGGTTTGGACCCAGAATGTAGCTCAGTGGGTTGGATTCACATGCCTTAAAGACAATTCCTTCTTCCTTGGTGGTATATTAAGTAGCATTCTTCCAGCAGTCATGGGGAAACTGATCCAGGAACCAGTGAACCCTAAATCTGTGCAACTGTCTGAAGACATACTATAAAAAGACAGAGTCATTTTACTTCTTATGTGCGCTTTCGTGAAGACATATTGAAGCTGACCACAAATAAAAGTGAAAACAGATCCAGAATAAGTACAGCAAACAATGGAAAACAAATGGATCCAGCATTCGAATGAAAATGACAGCTTTTCACATGCCCCTGTAGTCTGCCTTTCTCCTTTAAAAATGTCTTCTTAACATTTCTAGCATTAATGGAATTAAATTATTTTGCATGGGTGCAGAATTAGTCCCACAATACCAACATTTGTTTTCAGCATTGAAGCTAGGACAAACAGTGCACTTCTATGATGATGGCACTGCTCTTTTACTGGCAATTTAGGACTTTTGTTTACCCGTGGGGAGCTGGGTATCATTCAGAACATATAAATGACAAGGACTTTGTCCTTTTGTTCCTTATCATGTTTTCTAGCAGATGCTTTCACTTAAGATATTCAGTCCTTGAATCACCCACAATGATTACACTGAAAGAATGTTTTTTTTGTATCTGAGAAGGACAATAGCCTAGACTGTGTTATTCTGGAGAAGAGGAAGTTGGACATTATGAGCAATGTAATTTTCTAGGGCTCGAGAACAAGAAACTAATTAAAAAATGCCAAATGTCTCCTTATGGAATGTGCATTCACTCTGGATAGAGAAAATAAATATATCAGTATTTGTTGTGCAATTAAGCACTGGCTTAAATTTCTGTATTGTTTACTCAATGTTATATTTATGCACAAGGTACCTACTGCTGCCACAATTTGTAAATGTGAGGACTAAACAATTTTTCTTCCTCTGAGGTGATCTATTCCTAGGTAATGATGATCAACATCTTTGAGACAATGTATAAAATAGCATTGTCTTAAAATCTCAGGCTCCAGTTAGTCACCTGTAGTGCCAGGATGAGCCACTGAGCAGGTTTTCTGATCAGGCAGATGGAGTAAAGGAGAGTCCTGGAGCCCTCCGTGGCATTCTCAGGCTTTTATTGAGCTGTTCCACATAGAGCAGCAACCAGGTACATGGCAGGCAGGGGAGGGGGGTGTTTGTGGGGGCAGGAATCCGGCAGGCCTCCAGGACCCTGGTGAGTCTTCACTCTGGGCTTCTTCTTCCCCTTCACCCTCCTGCCTCTCTCCTGCTTCTGCTTCTCTCCGTGACTCTCATTACTGCTCCCATGGCCCACAGAAGTAAACAAGATAGCTTGCAACATAGTAACAACTGCAGGTGCAATAATGTAACAACTACAGGCAGGGCACTCCTAATGGTGGGAGCGCAAGAAAGCCTGAAAACCATTTACCCTACATCACCCTGCTGGGGTTGATTACTTTCCATATGAAAAGCAAATAAACTTTGGCTGTAAAGTTGATCTTTGTAGGTGATAAAGGAGAAAAAGTTATATAGGTCACATTTTTCCTCCTCTTCCAAAAGCAAATGTAATCAATGAAATATCCCTTTCACTGTAGACTGAAACACATGCACCATACTTTTGAATAAAACTGTTGTTTGAGAAAGCATCAAATGTAACACCATGAAAGTGCTAGAAATGATTTTTAACTTATTATATGAATTTCATACTTTTTTGTTTCCATAATTTTTGCCAAAGAATCTGTTTCTGGTTACACATACATATTATTTATTTGATTATATTTTGTAACTGGCAATATTAATAGCAATGCTTACTATTTTGATTTATTATTTTAAAGATTTGTTTATTTTATGTATACAAAACCTGAGGTACAGGCCAGAGGTGTGGGAGGTGAGAGGATTCAGCAGAGACAGAGTGGGGAACAGAACAGGCAGATCAAAAGAAATACACTGCTGAGGGGTGCAGCGGGTGAGTCCGGAGAGGTCTGCTGCGCCATGTGGGTCACCTCCTTGGCCAGGGATCAAACTCATGCTGCTGTAGCTTTAGGTAGTTTTATAGTGCTGTGTCTTAACCCCTGCACCACCAGGGAGGCCCCAGTGCTTACTATTTTTAATGATTTAAAAAAGTTATTTCGAAGGTGAACTATTATTTACTTTGTGAAGATGGATTAAGAAATATATTGTGGGGCCTCACCAGTGGCGCAGTGGTTGAGCCAGTTCCCAGCCACGGGAGGAGGGTCCCACATGGCGCGCAGACCTCTCCTGCCGCCCGCTGCTCCCCTCAGCAGTGTACTTCGGTCCTTCTGCCTGCTCTGCTCCTCGCTCTGGCTCTGGTGAATTCTCTCACCCTCCCGTGCTTCTGACTGTACCCAATGCTTGTATGTATGTATGTATCAATCAATCAATCAATAAATCTTAAAAAAAAAAAAGAAAAGAAACATATTGTGAAGAACTGGAGGACTGTGGATTGCCCAGACCCCCTTGTTCTCAGGATGTTGTCTTGGCACCCAAAGTTTCTGTTGGTCAAGCTAAAGTGTAGAGTCAGGCAGGGCTGGGGGGTGCACTCACCAAGACAAAAGTCTTGGTATGAGGATATCTGCTAAAAACAGCAGGCAGACATTATGGCCAGATAAGCACAACCAGCTAGACCACCTTGGCAGGAAGTTAAGTATAAACAAGGACTAGAGATAGGATGTTTTGATCAGCAGCAACAATAGAGCCCCCCAGGCAATAGCCCCTATTCACTCCCCTCTAGTTTGTGCCAGACTATTATGCATCCCCAATCCACACACATTCCTCCACTTATTCCTCCACGTACTCGCCAACCTAAATATGATACCAAATAAATATGAGAGTGGCCATGGGGAAGGTGCTGCATCTCCAGAGATGTGAGCCACTCTAGCCTCCTCCCAACCCCTGCTCTCTCTCTCTCTCTCTCTCTCTACTTGGACTTTGAGCTGTCTTTCCTCCTCCCCATGCTGCTCCCAATGCTGCCACCCTGTGCGGTGGCAGAGGGTCACAAAAGAAATACAATGATTTCCTTAAGATTTAAGTAAATATGACTTTCTCAATGGAATACTAGGCAGCTATAAAAAAGATGAAAGCTTACAATGTGCAAAAACATGGCTCAAGCTGAAGAGGATAATGTTAAGCAAAATAAGTCAAAAGGAGAAAGATAAATGACAAACGGTATCACTCATCTTGGAATATAGAGAAGAACAACAAAGGATCGGACAAAACCAAAACAAAACAAACTCAAGAAATCTGAAGGTAAAGTGAAGCCACCAGAGAAGTGGTGGGAGGAACGGTGTCCTTTGGACTATGGTGGTGAGTATGAGTGCCTTGGTGGTTGGTGTAGTGTGGTAACATACATCCAAAGAGGTGTAAACCTATACCTCTGGATCCTATTCAGAGGTAAACCATGTTGTAAACCATTATTACCTCAATAAAAAAAAAAAAAAAAAAAAAAAAAAGCAAATGCACATTTCTGTATCTGTCTCACTGAGGCAGATAGTAGGTTGCTAAGGACTTTGGAGTCAAAAATTTTTTTATTTGGATTCTGGTTCTGCTACATACTTGCATTACTTTTAGGCATAGTTAAAGTCTGTCAAAGATCAATCTTTCCATTAGTAAAATGGGAAAATTTTACTTACAGAGCTGTTATGAGGATAAAATGGAGCAGCATCTACAAAATGTTTAGAATGAAGGCCTGAAATATCTGTATGTACTCTTTATGTGGTTGCTGGTTTTTTTTTTTTTATTAGTATCATCATTATCACTTTATTTTAATATATCACAAGACAAGGTAAAGACTCTTGCTTGATCTTGACCAGGAGGAGCAGCAATGAGAAAAAGAGAAGAAATGAAGGATGAAGTATAATAGAACATTACAATTATAAACATTACAATTAAAGATAAAAAACATTAAAGATAAAACATTACAATTAAAGATAAAAAATACATTCTATTTTATCTCATATGGCCGACAATCTGGAATAGGTATATATATATATATATGTATACATATATATACATATATATATATATATATATCTTTTTAAAGAAACATAACCAAGGCATAATTTCTTATAATCAGGAAATAAAAGTTAGCATGTTTTAATGAAAAATTTTAAGTGTTCTTTCCTTCAAATATCGTATTGTAGTGAACACAAAACTGAACAAAAAAGTAAGTTAAATCTGGTCATTTATATGTCTTTTGGTGCAAAGCTTGCTAAACTCTGAGTAATAGGAAGGGGGTGATTATACTTAATATCCCCACTTTCTGTTCCAAATGTGCAAGTTGACTCTACAATATTGAGAGTTCTACCAGCTATCCATGAAAAATATGTGTTACACCTGGGACAGAAGGAATGTTCAGTGGTTTTCTGGTTTGGTATATAAATGAGTCTGATGATATCTACAGCTCCTGTGCACCCCCATTTGATGTGAATTAGGTTATCGTTTGTTACCCATTGAGTCTCAGAGAGGAAGCTCTACTGCTCACTACTTGCAATTACTAGGACTCACTGGGGAAGGTGTTTACAAGGCATTAAAGATGGCAAAGGGAAAATTGTAAAGATTTTATAGTCTGGACAGAAAAATTCATCCATAATGATGAAAAAACATAATCAGAATAGATAGTAAATATAGATCTAGCAATATATTTGAGGTTTTAAAATATTGTTTGATGATCAAATTGAAATTTCAGAAAGGAGACAAATGGAGAGAGAGAGAGAGAGAGAGAGAGAGAGAGAGAGAGAGAGTAGTGTACTGACACCATTGAGGACATTTCCGAAAGGGACAGAAAAAAATTAATTCTTCCATTTTTTACAACACTGTCTCTTGGAGCATTTCTTCAAGTCAAATTTGTCTGGTCTAGTTTGAAATGACTAAGTGATGGGGCTTCCAAAATGTTCCCAGTGAGACTATCCCACAGTCTACAAAATTTCACTGTTTCCTCTTATTTAGTTTAATTTTACTCCATTTCAATTCACTTTTTTCAAGGGAGAAAAAAGTAAGTCTATCCTTTAAAGTCATGTCATAGGAAATATTTTGTTTTATTTTCGCTTTAATGATTGGTTTTCTCTGTGGCCATGCCTAGCATTTGTTAGAAGGGATGAAAGACTATAAACAGATTCATTTCTTATTCAAGAGGGCTGCTGTGGTATCGGTCAAATCCTCATGCAGAGCAACTGTGAAAGATGTGTTCAGCTGTATCCATCCTGGGCCTCAGGGCCTGATGCATCTGATGAACATCTTTAGGGCTATTGCTTATCCTCATACTTGGGTCCAAGCTTCACAAATATGAATTCAAAGTTCAAAATGTCCCAATTTACTAACTTCCACATTTCCATTTTCTTTTCTTTTTCTTAGATTTATTTATTTATTTATTGCATAGAAGAACTAGGGTGTAGGCCAGAGGTGTGGGGAGTGGCTTGAGAGGATTCTCCAGAGACCGAGGGAAACTTTATTGACCAAGGAAAACTTGCCCAAGAAGATGACTTGAATTCTACAAAGTGTCTTATCCAGGAAACATCCACAAGATAGGAAAGATGTTTAGGATAAATTTTTAGTTTTTTCCTCATTAAAACAAGCATGTGGGAAAGTATGTCTTGATTTTTTTTTTCAAATAAAGGTTGATTTGCCTACTGAAAAAAAAATAAGCATGTGCGTACAAGGCAAAAAATTTCTAATGATATATAAAATGAAATATATCCTCAAGATGCTTTGACTTGTTTGGGAGTTCTTATATGATTAACATAGACCTCAACTCCAAGACTTTCTGGATGGGCTCAGAAATGTCTGTGATTGGAGGCAAAATTAATTAAAGCCCCGGTGACTTATTTGTATGCTTGCTTAAGATATACCAAAGATGTAAACCTTTTGGACTCCATCTGGGAGAGTATTCACAAACTCTCTTGTTATTTAGCCATTTCCTTACATTTGTTGTCTTCCTTTCTCACCTATTTATACCCAGACAGAACCATCACTGTATGTGGACGAGTCAGCTTGGCTCACATGAGTCACACCATCTCCATCTGCCACTGAGTGGCTACTCCAGCTCAGCGCAGCAAGGTAGCTGAACTTGAAGCAGGTGTGACAGAGCAAGCCAACAGCCAGCAGCCACACCCTGGCTTTGTGATCTCAGTCAAGCTGCCTGACTCTATTTCAGTCTCTTCAACCCTCAAACAGTAGTAATAATAGTATTTACCACATGAGCTGGTAGTATGAGCACTATTTGGTCAATTAATATTGCAAAATGCTTAAGGTAATGCATGTGAACACTATAAATTTAGGACACTATAGTTTAACATTTGTACATAAGATAAACCTTCTATTTATCTGGTACACCTATGTTTTCTGGGTAGAAATTCATTTTCTGGGTAGAAAATGAAGGAATAGATAAATTTGAATCTATGTTGAGCAATGGTATGACAATTGAAACCTTGGTATCTGGGGTATCCAAGTTGAACAACAAAGAGTTTAAAGGCCAGGAATACAACACCTCATTCCTCTCTCAGTGTTGCTCCAGATCACAGTCACCTTCCAACAAGACAGTCCCATGATCGGAGGCAGAGTAGAGCACAAACAGGATCCTAGAGAGCTCCAGCGCAAACCATAATGTGAAGCAAAGGGAGCAAGCCCTGCTTTGTAACTGGGTAAGCAGAAGTGAGTCTTTGGACATTCACAATGACCTGGAATATCAGAGATGAAAGCAAATATTAGCCAAAGTACAGTGTCAATGTCCAGGCCTGGACTCACTAGAGCCACTACAGCACTGTTAAGGAAGAATTTTCCTGTATACAAAAGGATTCTGAATAAAATCTTGCTGATTTTTAGGAAGAGAGCCCTTCTCAAATTTGTTACCTGGCTTCCTTAGTGACATATTTGCTTATGGTAATGACTTTTTCACGGCAGGTATTCAGCATTCTGCTTGTTTCACAAACTTCCTTCACCACATTTTCCAGGCTGGTGCCAAGGGTAAGGCTTCTCCATGCCAGGTTTTCTAAAAAATTAATAAATCTACTGCCATAATCCTTACTGCTTCAACTGACAAATTTAATAAACGACAGGATGCAAAGTCCAGGTTTCCTAATGGGATTGCTGCCCTTTTTTTTTTTTTTTTGTCTTTGACAAGTTTTATAGAATAGCACTTTTGAGACGTGGTCAAGTGCTATAAACCTAATCCTTAGCAATTTCCTCCTCAGCTCAAATAACCTAAATATTTTATAAATGGTAAAGGGTTTCACATGTCAACCATCAACCAACCAACCTTTGTCTATCCCTTCACTCTGTCTCACTTTTCCTTTGGTTGTTTGGGTAATTTTCTTTAAGAAAACATACTTTAGTCAATTTTTCAGGAAAAAAAATGCACATGACACTTTTAATCTGCTTTCTTTGGAAGCTTCTGAAAGTGTCATGCTATACATAAGCAAAGCTATCAACATTTTACAATGACGCTGATGTTGATTGAAAAAATCAGTTTGGATTTAAATGTTTGGATTAAAGAAGAAGACCTTTTCTGTAGATCCCAAAGGCCCCATAAGCACAAAGGGGAAGAGTTTGAATGTTTTCTTTTTGTTTGTTTAACAACATATTTAAAGTTCAAGCTACCAATATACTTTGAAATTTCACTAGCACTAGGATGTTTTATTTACCAGAATTTTCTTCTTATTTTGATAAAAGCTATGTGAGCAAGCAATGAATTCTAATGTTTTCTTTTACTATTGTTACAATAATTTTCCTATTTTGAATACTTTGATGTTCTGTCTCAGTAACTTGAAAATATCTTTTTCTTTTATCTATACTTATTCATCTATACAGGTCTCAAAGTATTCACAAATAGGCATGTACCCTCTAAAATAATAAAATTTCTATCAATAGGGGCACAGACATTTCTTTGTCATAATTAATTAATATTAGCACAATCACCTACCCAGCAAATTTATCAATTGATTCAGATTTTATGCAAGGGGTTGGGGGTAAAATGTATATATGAGTTATCATGTGAGAAATTCCCTGGGTAGAGGGAAAGATAGAATTTAAAAATGTATTATTATACAGTCTGATAAAAATTAGAAATGTAGATGTAAGAGTTATCTATTTCCCTTTAAATTTCATTAATACTTCATATTAAATGTGTTTAATTTATTTTAATTGAAAAAATTTTCATGTGGTAATGAAAATTAGAACAGTCTGCTTGCTTGATATTTTTAATGTTTATGATTTTATATTTGAAATATATTCAGTTTTATCAACTTGTGATTTGTATTTTACAAATTCTAAATACCTGTAAAATTAAAAAAAACAGTATTTTTTTTAGAAATATATATATTTTTAAGATTTATTTATTTATTTATACAAGCACTGGGTACAGTCAGAAGGGCGGGAGGGTGAGAGAATTCACCAGAGCCAGAGCAGGGAACAGAACAGACAGGCTGACGAAATTCACTGCTGAAAGGAGCAGCAGGTGCGGCAGGAGAGGTCTGCACGCCATGTGGGACCCTCACCCGGTGGCCGGGGATTGAACCGGCGCTGCAGAGGCTGCGGGCAGCTTTGCAACCCAGCGCTCAATTGCTGCGCCACCACGGAGGACATAAAAAACAGTATTTAAAAAAAATAAAGTTGTAAGGCAGCTTAGCAGCCTGGAGTATCTGTGCATGGCTAGGGAATCCATCCCAATTGCTGATCCTGGGGTTTCGAAGGAGGGATTAGAGCTGTCCTGGTGGATAGCGCAGGGATGACACTTCAGGCAGAGGAAATAACATGAGACCATGCACTGCTTCATGTCATGTACAAATAAGTCTGAGCAGCTAATATATTAGACATGAGTTCGGGAGTGTGGCAAGACAGGTGGGGAAAGCTGATGGGGTTCAAAGTTATGGATTACAGACCATGGGATCTGAATTTGCACTTGCATGTAAAGGGCATATAGAGTGTGAATCTATTATTGAGAGGCTTACAGCATCCATTCAAAACAAAGCAGACCCTGGGCATCCCTTTGGGGATCCATGCTTTTCATCACATAATTCTGAAGCTGGACAACAATGAACTGGACTGAGAATCAAATATTGAATATGACCCAAAAGTTGAATATAAAACAGCCCACTGACTTATAAGGTAGGCAGGATGGGGAATTTAGGAACAGAGAAGACAGGATGCATTTGAAAGGTATATATGACTTGAAAGTGAGAGTTCTTTGGCCGTATGGATGTAGGGGTTGAGGGAGAAGCAGCAACATAAAATGACTGCAAAGTTTCCAGCTTGCGTAACTATGGGACCAATAATTCAAAGTGTAAATAGAAGAGGAAGAAGAGTTTCAGAAGATGGAACACTCTAAGAGTCAGAGAACTCTTGAGTAAGGAAACTGAAATAATTGAACTGCGCACTGTGATGAGAGTAGTCATATTTTCCAAATAATAGGTTGCTTCATAGGGACCTGCGCATGTGTACTTTTTGTGAGAAAAAAAAGGGCAGGTATTTCAGTTTTGTTTATTACTCTAACTATGCAGTATTGTGTACTTTAACTTAAATAGTGACTTCAAAGTTCAGGATTTTTAGTCAAATACTTTTATAATTAAATAATTAATTCATATTGTGCTATTTCAGAAAAACTAACGTAAAATACATGGAATTAAGTTGCACCTCACCTATTGTCCTCTCGACCCTATTAGACATCTGAAAAGCTACCACAAGACTAAAATGGCCCCCTTAGAATACTCTGTTGGCTATAAATTGAGGAAACTTGGTCATAGCCACTTAAAGATGTTTTTTCTCAGAAATGGAATGATTCAGTTACAACATTATTCATAGCCCACTTAACTCTGGGTCTGCCCTACCATTTTCTTTGGCTATTCACCTTCCTGTTGCCCTTGGCTCATCCTCAAAAATCAGCCGCAAGCTCATCTAGTGCTGGTCTCCACTCACTGTCATTGTCTTTTTCCAGTATCTGCCTCATGTCCACACCACTGGGGTACAAGTGGCTCCACACTGTCACTGGTTTAGAATCATTACATGAAGTCAAAACCTTTCTCAAAAGTGTCAAAGATGTAAAAAAGATATATAACCTGTAGCCACATTGTAAAAGGCAACATAGCTTAGTGATTAACACCAGCTCTATGGTGTCAGAGGCAAAAAAATTAGGTTCCAGTCCCAATCTGCCATTTATAAAGTAAGATCATGAGCAAGTTCATTTGCTAAGACCTATTTATAAAATGGAATGATGACAGAAGCTAGCCCATGCTTTTAAGACACAAACATAAGAATATGATAATATAGATACTGTGCATAGCCTGGAACCCAAAGAAGAATAAAAGTTCAATATTTTTTCTTTACTTCCTCTTTGGTTTTCTCATTGTTATGAATGCATCACAATAATTCTTGTTTGTGCAAATTCTACTAAGATTCCAACTTAGAAACCACCTTTTCAGAAATATTTAGCTCACTCCTTGGCCTTTAAATGTTTCTCAACTGCTTTGAATACCTTTGTGTAGATCTGCTTGCTTTCACAGATTGATAACTGGAATTCCAAACCCAATGATCATCTTCATTGTCTATCTCAACATTATAGATGTCATTAACTACTTAGTGCACCCAAGACACTTTGTGCTTTATTTTCCCCTGAAAAGTACTTGTTGTTTACAAATAGAGAAAAAGAAAGTCTTTAAAGGAAAGAACTTTGAGCTCTAAGATCCAAAGAACTTCTTATAAATGAGTGTTAAAAAGAAAAGAAACATTTAAAAATACCTTGATAGAAACACTTTCATTTATAGTATTTCAAGTAAAAGATTACATATTCAAAATGTTCCTATTAATTTTCATATGCTGCACTCACTCAGCATGTTTGACTATTTCACTTCATAATGTTTTGGCACAAAAATGTAAATAGCATTGCGCTTCACCTTCTCCAGTTCCCACAGTCCATTTTGTGGGTATTAGGGGGAAGAATATACTAATAGTCAGAAACTGTGCACATTCAGCTGGCTGAAATCCATAAGTAGTTTTTAAAAATGTTTTCTATCTTAACTTGCTCTTGGGAGTTTGTTCGTTGCCAACCTAACAAACTATGATTTTTCAAGAGAGCATAAACCCTCTTAAAAATTAGACAAAATTATTGTATCTCCACACTGATTGAATTGAAGTCATATGAAAACTTCTATTTTCTACTTTATATCAAGAACTGGAATGCCTGCTTTTCTACATGAGATTTTATTTTCCTTGAAGAACTCCTAGGTTTATCGTTATTTAGTTATTTGGGAGAGAGACCAACTTTCCTTTCATTTAGTGAAATAAGATTGGTTTCAAATGCAGTTCAATTTGAGGATGGGGTACTACTGCAAATAGTTTCAGAAGCAGCTCTTTACAAAATGTTTCATTGTGATAATAAAGAGAAAGGAAGAGTGAGAACTGAGTTCTTCTCTTGGCTCTGCTCCTATCTACCTCTCTTTTGTCTGGCTTTTTATTGTTTGTTTGGGGCTTTTTCTAAGATTTTATTTTTTTTTTAAATTTATACGTATGGAGTTATTGGTGATTTATGTTACAGTACATGTGTTAGGGCAATGGGCTTACGCCTCTACAAATATATGTTAATCACCACACCCTCCACCAAAGGGCCAACAATCCTCCATTAAACATCCCTTCCCCTTTTGCCCACATCCCATCACATCCCCCTTCTGGTGGCCTTAGCCATACCTCAAGTGTACCTCAGGGAAGCGCATCAGCCCTAGGAGTCATCTCAGTCTACAGGATACACATTTATACATCACACGCTTTCCTCAGTAAGAAATACATAATTTTATTTAACTCAATGTTTCCCACACTTTTTTGGCCATGCAACTACAAATTAGTGTACTATGGAACTCACTTTGAAATCCATCCATACACATTACTCATGAGCAAAAAACAACTGAGGATTTTGTAAGATATCAATATTAAGATTCCTATAAACTTTTATAATGCTTGATTATTCAATATAACTGTGACATGAAATGAGAATTAGGGAATGAAAATATGCTAGTTAATAATTTTTTAAAAAGAACATGGAACTTCTGTTGATGTAAATATAGCGGAATAGCTCTCATGAAAAACCCCTTTGATCCAAGATATTTAAAAATGTTAAATAAATCATACACCAATATACAATTTATATTATATATTTCATATATTTACATATAATATATACTGTATATGTGTTTTAAAATATTTTAGTGTATGAATGAATTAACAAGAAAGTAAAAGAAATCCTGGGAAGTGGTGAGGGTGGGAGGACACAACAGTAAAAATAATAAAAACTAAAATTATAAAGTTTAAAGCTGCCTTAAAAGCATCTACCAATGTTACAACTGTGACATAAATGCCCACAAGCCAGCCCTCATCCAGGTTTGCAGGTAGATTCATACCTTTCTGAGAGTCACTATGAGGAGAAGTGAAGTTTAAAGAGTGACTGGGGGGCCTCCCTGGTGGCGCAAGGGGTTAAGACACAACCTATGAAGCTAACCGCAGCCTCTGCAGCACGAGTTCGATCCCCAGCCAGCCAGGGAGCAACCCACATGGCACAGCAGACCTCTCCTGACTCGCCCGCTGCTTCCCTCAGCAGTATACTTCGGACAGTCTGCCTGTTCTGTTCCCCACTCTGTCTCTGGTGAATACTCTCAACCCCCACACCTCTTGCCTGTACCCCAGCTCTTGTATGCATAAATAAATAAATCTTAAAAAAAAATAAAGAGTCACTGAGTTTAATATGCCACAGGTGTCTGTCTATCAGAAAGCCAGCACAAAGGAATGTGCTTGCAATCTGAGTTTCAAAATATTCTGACAGATACATTTCCAATGTACATAACATATAAAACACTCCTGGAAAGCAGTCACCATGAACCAGAGAGCAAAACAAAGTATCAGATATTCAAATATTTCAGATATTAGATTATGAGATCCAAAATATAATTTTGGGGGCTTCCCTGGTGGCACAAGGGGTTAAGCACAGTACTATGAAGCTATCTGCAGCCTCTGCAGCATGAGATCGATCCCCAGCTGGCCAGGGTGCTACCCACATGGCGCAACAGACCTCTCCTGGCTCGCCTGCTGCTCCCCTCAGCAGTGTGTTTTAGTCAGTCTGCCTGTTCTGTTCCCTACTCTGTCTCTGGTGAATCCTCCCACCCACCCCTGGCACCTCTGGCCTGTACCCCAGTTCTTGTATGCATAAATAAAAAAATAAAATCTTTAAAAAAACAAAATATAAATTTGTTTAAAGAAAAAGAGTGAATATTAAAAGAAATAAAAAGAGTGAATATTAAAAGAAATAACAAAAGTGTATAAGAATAATCAGAAATATTTGAAAACGAGCTTCCAGAAATGAAAAAAAAATCATTAAATTTAAAACAGTGCAATTATTAAACATTAGACATAGCTAAAGACACATTTAGTCAATTACAAAGCAGAACTGAAGGTAAAAGTTATTACAGATAAGGTGAAACAATAAAAACACATTTAATTGCAATTCCAGGAGAAAACAGAATCAACATTTGGAGAATTTTCCAGAATTAATGGAAGATATGACTTCTCAGATTCAGGAAGCCTAAAAAATTTCAAGTTAGGCAATAAAACATTAAAAATCCATACCCTAATACTCTTAAATTGAGCAATAGAGAAAGAGAAAATATTATCTACAGAGGAATACAATCAGACAGCTCAAGGCATATGTATGGGATGTTGCTAGTCAGTGCAAATGGTCTCATGACTGCTCTATAATTGCAAAAAATATAGAGAGTAAGAAACTGATCAATTAAATAACTAACTGGGAGAGGATGTCATTAATGTTAAGGGTCGAGACACCCTAATCATTTCTGAACTGGCCTCTAGGGACAGGAGTACTGGGCTTACCAAGAGTCACTATCTCTTCCCATTTTTCTTGTCATTCCCCTCTCTTCTCGCACACTTCTAAAAACTCAGAAATATGTATCATGATTGCTCAACCAGAAATTCCATTTACGGTCAGATCTGTCAGTATAATTGGACAAATATAGCTACTCACTGAAACTAATTACAGTTTTTAAAATGGACCATACTTATTGGTATTTGGTGGAATGGTTGGTGTGGTAACCTACATCAGAAGAGGTGTGCACCTCACCCCTAAATCATATATACTGTTGGAATAAATGTTGCCTTAATAAAAAAAAAAACAAAACATTTTTTAAAAAAATCATATAAAAGAAGTGAATCTGAAAAGATAGACTCTGAAGCTGTACTTTCCCAGCATAGTTATGCATTGGGACCAGCTAGGGAATGTCATTGCACAGAAATGTTTTAAAAACTGACTACCTGCTCTACTGAAACAAAATTTGAAGCACAATAATTTGTTCTTTAAGAAAGGATAGATCTGGGGCCTCCCAGTGGCAAGAGGTTAATATCTCAGTGCTATCAAGATATCACCAGCCACTGTGGCATGACTTCGATCCCTAGCCAGGGAGCTAACCCACATAGCACAGCAGACCTCTCCTGCCTTGCCCACTGCTCCCCTCAGCAGTGTATTTAAATAAATCTGCCTGTTCTGCTCCCCACTCTGTCTCTGGTGAATCTTCTCACTCCCCACACCTCTGGCCTACAGCCCAGATCTTCTACACACACACACACACACACACACACACACACAAACACATACACACACACACATATAGATGAAATGTATCTTTTTAAGTTAAAATCTGTATCTTTAACTACCAAACAGAAACTCTTTCTTCCATTATAATTACAAAATGTGAGCCCTTGACCAATCAAGTGTGATCAGAGGGAAAGTGTCAAAATGGCTGCTTGTGATCTTCATGTATGTAGAAGTTTTCCCAGGGGGGAAAAAAAAAAAGGGCAAACCAATGAAAGAGTGAAATAAGCACAAGTACACAAGGCCAAATGTTGCCATATTCATAGTATTCTTGATAATTTCCAAAGAGAGTATCTGTCAGAAACAAACCAATTCATTTTAAGAACATGTTTTTAAGAGCAGGGTGGCAACCCAGGTAAGATCTTAAATATTTTTTTGGATTGTTTTAGCAGTAAGAATTTGGACCAAGGTAAGAAAAAACATAAATTCAGGAATAAAATTTCCATTTTCCATTCCTCCTGCTTTTACTAAACATTGGCTTTGACTGCAAAAACTTGCCAAGATCCTACTGTTTGTTTATGTGCAACCTATGGAAACAGCATTAAGAAAATTATTCCTTCAAACTTCCATCTTGCTCTTAAAATTCCTACACACAGCATTGTGGTTATTCTTTCAGGCATACCAAGTTGACCTAGTTAGCAAGTCTTACAAAGCTATGATCGGTAAAGTAAATCCACAGCCTCTGAATTTGTGGAACAAAATACTCACATGAAATGACTGTTTGGGGGAACACAAATGAATTAGAAAGCTGATTAAAGAAAAAGAAGAAGTAAAAATATTCTTTGATTTTTAACTATTTTTTGTCTTTAAGCAAACTTATTTACATTTTATAGACAGTAAAGAAATACAAAGATAGAGCTTATAGTGGTGATTTGAATGAGATAAATTTATTTATACTAATTTTAATCTAGTTGTCTTGCCTTTATCATGACAACTTCTATTCTCTTAACTGAAAGTCAAAAAATATATTTTATGTAAATAGAAAATGCATTTTCTGTCAAATGTAATTAATGTCTGATAAATGAAGTTTATGAATTTTGTAAAAGAAAAGATTATTTTTGGTTTCTGAGTGATCTTTCCAAAATAGCTTTCTCTGCTCTTATGACATCTGTTAGCTCCTCCATATCCTGGAAGCATTAAGTCAATTATTCTTTCAGCTGGAAGCAAATAAGAACAAATCTCAGCCACCTCATTTTATAAATCCTTTCAATCATTTGTAATATTCTCTGACTAGTAAATGAAAGGACTGCATCAAAAAAGCAATTTAGCTCATTGCTTACAGATGGAAATAATGAACATGGGTTATTGTCTAAGGACAGAATACAAGATTATATCGGAAACAGATCACACTCAAATATTTATTCATCATTTGATAAGTTATAGAGTGCTTCTAAAAATCACCAGTGATACCTCAGATTTCAATTTTTCTAAGGTAAAGAAAGTGCTCAGAGTTGAAATGATTATTTGAACATAAGGCTGCATCCAGTGACATAACATTCTTGAATTATTTCACTATTGCACTGAAAATAATGTTATTTGTCTGAAAATGATTTCTATTGCCCATGCTGTTACCCATTATTCATGGGAATAATTCTTTAAATCTGTATTAGGCCTTCAGATAAAATATATTTTAATAAAACTCTCTTCTTTGTGTATTGGCTCACAACTACGTATTTGGTTTTTCATATTACTATATTACTATATGAAAATATTACTAGTAATATTTCATATTACTATATGAAAATTGCAATACAGCAGTGGAAACTCATTGATGGGTAAATTACTACGGGTAACACAATTTTTCTTCCTCATATATATATATACAGATAAATCTTACATCAAAGGTAATCTTTGGGATCAGCCACTCTGTCTTTAGATTTTACTTCCAGCATTTACTAGTGAAGAAAGGGAACTTGAATGCATTTTCCTAATCTTTCAGAATCTCTTCCCTGATTCTCTATTTCTTCGAGTTCTTGAAGAAGTAAGTGATCTAACTCAAGAAAATTCAGATGGATCAAGGTGACCAAACTGTGTCACCAGGCCCCTAAGTTCTGGCATGTCTTCTTTCCTATCTCTTAGCTCACGACAAGCAGACCCCCATGAAGTGGTGGCAAATACAATAAAAGGCTTGTGTTTAAAGTCTAGAAGTTGAACAAATCCAACTAAAACAGGCAACTTTCCCAATAATTTCTACAGGAACTCCAGAATTTTCTTTGAATATCTTGATCTGATATCAAGGTAGATATCTTCTGACTATCTACCTTCATATTCTCTAAATATCTACCTTGAACTAAACTCTTTGACCAGGAGAATGCAATAGATGAATGTTTCCTCATTGACCAAGGAAGGAGTAGCAGCCCTATCTGAGCCATCCAAGGGGAAAAAGAATATAAGAGAGTCAAATGGAAAATAAAACTTGATACAGAATTTGAGAAATGTCTGAATTTTAAAGTCATGTCTCAACCCACACAGAGCTATCTCAAGAGAATGGAAACTTCATAAGTTCAATATATTATGTCATTTTTATTTGGTCCTCTGCTATATGTTCTAGTTCAAAGCTGAGGTTTTCTACTTTTCCCCTTGTTTCAAGTATATTTATAGTGGCTTGTTAAGGCACTTTTAAAATGGCTACTTTGGGCCTCCCCGGTGGCACAGCGGTTGTGCGCTGGATTGCGAAGCTGCCCACAGTCTCTGCAGTGCCCATTCGATCCCCGGCCACCAGTGAGGGCCCCACATGGTGCAGCAGACCTCTCCTGTGGCACCCGCTGCTCCCCTCAGCAGTGTATTTCGTCAGTCTGCCTGTTCTGTTCTCTGCTCTGGCTCTGGTGAATTCTCTCACCCTCCCACACCTCTGACTGTACCCAGTGCTTGTATAAATAAATAAATAAATCTTTAAATATATATAAATAAACTGGCTACTTTAAAATCTTCATCAGATAACTCCAATACCTGTGCATTCTCACTGTTGGCAACTGATGTTTATCTATTCTACTCTTGAGATTTTGCTGGTTCTTGGTATGAAGATTGATTTTCAATTGTATCTAAGATATCTTGAAACTCTGGTTCTTATTTACATGTTTTAGTAGGTCTCCTCTGAGAATATGCTGGCAGGGGAAAGTTTGCTGTAAGGTGATGGTAGAAGCCAGGATTTCCCAGTGTGTTTCCATTGGCACCCTGCAGTGGTGTTGGAAGTGGTGATGGTGATGGGGGCTCCACAACACTGCTGGGCAGGGTGGACATTGAGATTTTCCACCAGATATCTGCTGATATCACCCTAACTCACAAGGAGAGAATTGGCTGATTATTCCTACAAATGGGGCTTCCACTGACATGACAGGTCAAGTATGTAACTTGCCATTACTGCAAGATGATGCACACCATCCTCTGCTTATCCTCTGCCATCCTTGGCATCCTCTGACACCACTACAGTATGGATAGGGAGGAGTGTTTTGTTACTGTTCAGTAAGGATAGAAGTTCTTTCTTCACACAAGTCTTCACTTTCACCATGGGATGGCGCTCATTACTGGCAGATAGATATGGCCTCTTTACCTGGTCACTTCTGACCACATCTTACTGTGGGTATCTATTAGGAGGAAGGCTCTCATTTCAGCTTGGCTACAACAAAAGTCCAACATTCCTTCTCTGTCTTTGCTGACAGGTGGGAGTACAGCTTATTTCTGTGGTGTTTGACTAGAGAGGTTATTGACTTAAAGTCTTTCTTTCTAGTCTGCATCTTAGTCAGTTGCAGAGAGAACAGGCATTTCTTGGGACAACAGACATTTGTTATTATTTTGGTGTAGAACTTCTTGATTTCTAGCTTCTCCAAAACCCAGTTTGGGATATATGTGGCAGAAATGAACTCCAGTTAATTCACTGCCGTGCCAATCTTTGGGTCCCAACATCCCGAGCTGGTACATCTTCTTCTTCCCAAATTTCAGAGTCCCATATTTATCTTCTACTATCCAATTTTCCCTTGTCCAGCTCCCTTAAATCTCCCTAAATGTAAACCCAGAAAAACTGGTGCATCATCTATGGAAGACAGTATGGTAATTCCTAAAAAGAAAATGAAAATACCATATAATCCAGCAATACCACTTCTAGGTATTTACCCAAAGAATATGAAAACACTAATACAAAAAGATTTATGCACTCCTATGTTCAAAGCACTATTATTTACTATAGTTAAGCCTTGGAAGCAACCTGAATGTCTACTGACAGATGACCGGATAAAGAAATTGTGGAATATATGTTCGGTGGCATACTACTCAGCTATTAAAATTCATGAAATAATGCCTTTTGGGAAAAAAAATGGTTGGATGTAGGAGGTTGTTATGTTAAGTGAAATAAGTCAGAAAGTAAAAGTTACCAGATGGTTTTATTCATTTGTGGAATATAAGTAACTAAATTAAAAAAAAAAACTAGAAAAAACAACAAAAATAATTCTTAGACTCTTTGAAAATATATTGATTGCCAGAGAGTATCGGGAGGTAGACAGCAGAAGATCGGGGAGAGAAAGTGACTGAGTAAGGGCACTGGAGCTTTGGTGGAGAGCAGGAGAAGTATGTGCAAATGAGGAGTTGTGACACTGTCCCAAAATTGTATAGTTGTGGAAACAACTTGTAAATCAATAAAATTTTAACAAATAATTAATAAATATGTTAATTTAAAATGTTTTTTTTAATTAAAAATGGTACTATTTTAAGTGTGGGAAGTGAAGGAGTTCACAGGTCTCACTGCATTTTGTTTCCTTTCTCTTTGGGGTTTTGTCTCTGAAGATATAGCTTCACTGGTTGCTCCTTAGTGCTTTCAAACTGATTTAAAAATGTATCCAATTTTTCTTATTGTTCTTGTCAGGAGGTTGGTATGCCACAAGCTAGTGTTTTATAACCAGAAATGGTAATTTCAGATATTACTTAAGGATTTTTATACACTATTGTACCTGACATATGCTTCTTTTGTGCTTGCTCTGGGCTTGTGTATTAATTCTGACAATGAAGACCACCATCAGGACAGTTTCATTTGTAAAGTTTAATGGAAAATGAATCAAATGCTTACTAATGAATTATTAGATATTTCCCATGGCTGATATGCATCTTTTATGCACTGGTACATCTATATTGGTTATTGACATATAGATACATAAATCCTCTATGGGGGTCCTCTATGCACCCCTCAGTCCCAGGAGTCCTCTGATATTTCTAATGATGTAAAATATAAAGGACTAAAACCTGGTCAGGGTGCATCTGCAGCAGCACTGCTCTGATGTCAAAATTATTTATCTTGGTGACAGCTCATGATTAACTCTTGCTAAGTATTTTGAATACCAGTCCTATGACCCCTGAGCCATGTGTATGTGTATCTCCATTATTTTTTTCTTTTATCATAGGAATTAATCATATTTTACTCTTGGCTATTTCTGTGGAGAATTGTTTAGCATGGCTCTTTCAATCATTTGAATGATATGCAACAGTATAATTAGCAAAAATATTCAGAATTGTTTCTGCTAATGAACCTCATTTTAATTTAAGTCTATGAATATCTTTACCTTCCATTAACATAATTAAAATCAGACATAATTGCCAGGTTAAGCCAAATAACTTCTGATAAGGCCAACCTCACAGCTAAGATAATAATTTCTCTTGTTAATCATAGACATAATGCTGAATACATGAAACTAAGAACACTCTACAACACAGCTCACAGAGCATAATCATTGCAGATTCATTAATAGCTGCCATCTTTATTTTTTTATTATGCACTATAATCATTTATTGTGGTCTCAGTATTTTATTGCCATTGTACTTGTCTGAGCTAATGTGCTCAAATTTCACAAAGCAATGAGAATTTGTGGTTTTGTGTTTCCTATTAGCCTTAATCAATGTTTTACTTATTGACTTTCTATAGGGAGAGTCAAGGTATTAATTAAGCTAAGATTGTTGTTCCTTCAGCTAAATTACATACAGAAGCCTAATTAATGAGTTTGTAAATTGTTTTACAGTAGCAAAATTCTGTTTCCATATGTTTTTTCATTCTGAAAGCCACCAATTTAGAGGATATTGTGTATAGTTTTTATAACTTAATGTCTTATTTTTCATATGCTTCTTTGGAAGTAGTGTAAAGGAAAAATACTTATAGATGTCTGCCTGGTCCTCAGTTACTGTGACCTAACCTTGGAAACTTTTCCTGGATCTACCTCAAGTTCCTCTTCTTTAATTGGGTCCAAACATATCTCAATATCAAAGTTATACTATCTAATTGAGAATAAATTTCTTAAAAGTTGTTTTTTAAGGCTGATATCTCTGCAGATATTGTAAGGATTGGGTTACAGGATACAGAAAGACTGCTGCATGATCAGAGTTCATTGCAATTGAATGAGTCATGATTCTGACCCCTGAAGAATTAGTGAAAACAGGTAGTCAGACCAAGTCAAGCTGAAAGTCCTCCTCTTCTCTGGGAACAGAAAACCCAGCAGCTCATGCTTCCTTATAAAATAAACACTTGGCATCATTTGATAAAATGTATGTTGAAAATATAGAATTTATAAATGGGGTATAGAGAGGAGAAGAGTTGTGCTGGGGATTTTCACAAGTTTTCCATCAGATTACTCACCAAGATTAGAAATGTGAATGTCCCCATAAAATTGGTCTCCACAAGAATAGTTTGTTATCAAGATGTAATATGCAACATTGCCTTATGTGTTGGACTCTTTAAGTAGAGAAAGATTAATATTACTTTTTGTAATAGGAGGTAGAGTATTATTTGTATTAGGGTGAGCAAATGAAGACTTGGGATGACTAAGTGATTTGTTCAAAGTAAATAAACACATAACTAGAAAAGTTAGATTCTGAGTGAGTTCAACGTCCTTTCCATGAAACTGAAGTCTGAGTAGTATCTGCATATACTCTAATCAAGTCTCCCAATGCTGTTCACACAATTATCAAGCAACTATTACTTGTTTTAGTATTCCATTCATAATAGCTTTAAATCTATTTCATCCCCAGCTCATCTCACACAAAAGATGAACTAGACAGAAGCAAAAGAAGAGACATTCTGTGGTCCAAGAGATCAGGAATTCACAGTGTGTTATGAAAGGATTAGTGTATGCGCACACTTCCCAGAAGCAAGTGAATCTACTCCTCTGAGTGTAATCCCCAGCAATGCAGGGTTTTAACATAGTGTTAGAAATAGCTATGAGAAGAGGATGACTGACACAGTACTAAATGGTCCACTTGAAATCCTGAAAATGGGAGTGAAAAAGAATGCTGTTAGTTTTGTCCCATCAGAGGGACTTTAGTCTCAGATAACTACAAAGATTTGTTCATGAGTAGATTAAAAATAATTTCTCACAAAGTTCTGAGACTGTTTTTCCCAACAACTGTTATAAACTATGTGCTTCTACTTACTCTGAAACCAGGCTCAAACCTCCTTGGGAATACTGACTTGGCACACTAAGTTTTGAGATGATGAAGAAGGTACTTTAGGCAAGGATGGAAACACTTGCTCTTTGTAAAAGGTTTTTCTCACACTAATTTAATATATAGTCATTTAACAAGCATATTCATTCAATAACCATCGATTGAGTCACACGCCAATTCTCAGCACCGAGCAATCAAAAATGTTTAAGCTATCATTGCCCTTTGCAAGCTCAGAATAAAATTGGATTTGAGGGATGAAGTTTCATGTGAGTTTAAAGGAGATGGATCAATTTTAACAGGGCCCAGCACCTACTGTACAATTAAATCATAGTGATCCAGGTTGAATAACTGAGAACTCTGAGGAGTTCAGTGGTGAAAGTAAGTCTCCCAGTCAAACTATGCCAGTGTCCCATCATAGCCACACTGACATTGTTGTATTACTTAACAGTTCATCAAAGTGCTGTTTTCTTTACTAAAACACAGTCACAGACCTTCAGAGTTTAGCGTTGAACAGAGATCCTACTGTTGAAAAGGAGCATCTGAACAAATACTCCCAGGTCTTTCCTCTTGGGAGTCACCTCCCTTTCCAGGGGACTGCTACTGCCTCTCTCTCTCTGCTGCTCTAAAACAAACATGAACTAGTAGGTTCATTAGTGTTCATTAGTTTCAGCTGAAATTGGCTGAAACTTGCAGAAAAATTTCTTTACAAATATTAAAGAAGAACAAAAGGGAAATAAGGAGAACATTAAGCACTCAGGCCAGCTAATTAGGAAAAGCTTTCTGATCCTGACAAAGCTGGCTTCCCTGTGCAGCTTAAAAATCCTATCTCTTTCTATATGGGCTTCCCCAAAAAAGAGGTTGTTGTCTCTTAATCTCAAGGACTAAAACAACTCCACCACCAAGGCCGCCTGATGTCCGATTCCTGGCACCAGCTGGTCTCCACCACACACACTCCAGGATGCTGTCCTCACAGAGTTTTAAACAAAAGACACAAGTTTCATTCCAGTTTTTGGCTAGATGTTTAGCTAATCACTGATACCAGGAAGAAATTCATGCTTACAATGACCTTTCTTCAGCACAGAATTAGCTGAACCCCAACATCCTTCCACAGCATCATGACCACACAACGCCCACACAGGCAGGTTACACATGAGAAGTTATACCCTCACTCATTCCTGTTAATTCTGAATCCCCCTCATCACAAGGCATAGTAAGGAAGCAATAGGAAACATGTGGTTTTAAAGGTTAAATAAAGGATTAAAGGGGAATTTCTTAAGTTTATTGGACATCCCAAGATACTGTGATAGAAAAAGAATTGCCATGAAATAATTGTGTTGTCCCATTCTCCTGGTTACTTTTGCTAAGTGAAAACACTAAAATTTATGAAATGTACTTAACCTGGGAATGGATGAGGAATGCGACCCCTGGGACTGTTTTTACCTTAGGCAGTGATGAATTTTTTTTTCTGGAGTCTCTTACAATTTTCAGATTCATTGAACCTACGTGCCAACCCAAATGCATGGTGCCCTAAAGCTTTCAGACAGCCCTTCAACCTAGAAGGTTAAGATGAAAAGTATTTTAAGTGGGTCTTGGGAAACTTGAATGAGAAGCCGAAAAAGAACAGTGGAGTTTCAAACAGCAGCACCATCCGGCCTCTGTCAGCCTTGTCATTATTGTTCCCCTCTTCCTACCGCCATAGAGTCTTCACTATCGGGTTGTCAGGGTTGATCTCCAGGTGCCTTTGGTCATCTAACTCATTATACGGTTGTCCCAAAGTGCTTGGGCTTTCACAAGTTATTCCATGTTGGCTGCCCAGCCATAAGTGCTTATCACAATGCAGAAGGGCAAAGACACAGCCTATAGGATATTGTCACCTTTTCAACCGTCTTAGCCAAGATTTATTTCAGGAGTTTGCAGATATTCTCAAACTTGGCCATCCTCGCTTTTATTTTCTTCTCCTTCTCAGGCAGCTCCAAACCCTCCATGGACCAGGCTCTTCCAATCAAACTTCCTAAGCTGTTGCACACCACTCTTCAGTAGGCTCTGTCATAGAGACCACCTCAAAGCCCCACTTCTGCACTCACTCCAGAAAGACAGAGCTAGCAACCTGCTCTTTGTTCTCACCAGGCATGTAATAGCTGACCTTTTGGATCTCCTTCATGCAAGAGACATATTCTGAAAGAAGAGTCATCTCATCTCCATACTGGGAAGTATGATAGTGCAGCATCTCAGAAAGGCACTGTCAATAGAATCCTCATGGAATCCAAGCTTTGGGTTTTGGAGAATTCTTCATAGAATTCTTATAGTTCTCCTGGTCTTCTACCAGCTCAGGGAAGAGTTAAGGCACTTCTTAACGATGTCTTTGCAAATGACTTTCAAGATTTTTCTCTGTGGCAAAATCTTGAGAGGTGCTCAATGGCAGATCCTCAGAGTCAACTATACCATGGATGTTACTCTGGTATCAACTCATCACAGCTATCCATGATGGTTACCTGGTGGACACAGAGTTTGATGCTGTTCTTTTACTTTTCTCAAAAAAGTCAAAGGGAGCCTAAAATAGAATGATATTCATGTCCTAAATTCCAGAGACAACTGCTTGACTCACAGTCATTGGTTAGGATCTTATTGAATCTGCCATATTCCTTGTGGGTAATGATATCAGGGGTTCTTGTCCAAATGGGCTTAGTCCTGTTCAGTTCTTCCTGATCAATATATATTTTCCTTAATTTCCTTTTTTTAACCCTTATGGGTATCATCTCCTTCATCCTGAGTCCACATCTTCAATTTTCAACTTTTCTTCATCATCTTTATTTTCCTGTTCTTACTTTTCCTTTGACTCATCATCACTGACTTCTTTACCTCATTCCTTCTTCAAATAAAGGGTGATGAACTGAGATTTTTTTTACCACTTCTTCAGCTCACCTCTCTTCTAGGTACTCGGTCTGATTCTCTTCAAGGTGGAGGAACACATTGGTACCCAAGTCCATAGGGTCGCCATGATCTCTGCATACAGTGAAGGCCCCCCAGCAGAAGACTCACAAGCACATTGCTCATCATCATCGTGTTTTGTGAGCCCAACCACTTTTTCTGTCACCAGGCAGACACAATAAAAGCCAACACTAAATTGTCCAATCAAGAGATGTCTGCACCAGCCTGAAGAGCCTCCATAAATGCATTAGTACCAGACTTGGCAATGGTTCCCAAATCATTTATAAGATCAGCTTTGGCCATGCCAATACCTGTGTCCCCAGAATGTGGGTGAGTTCCTGAAAATTAGGGATGATGTCAATTTTCAGTTCTTTGCCACAGTCCAACTTGAAAGGGTCTATCTGACTGTCATACTATGCAAGGTATCAGAAACATTTTTTTAAAAGATTTATTTATTTATTTATACAAGCACTGGGTACAGTCAGAAGCACGAGAGGGTGAGAGAATTCACCAGAGCCAGAGTGGGGAGCAGAGCAGGCAGAAGGACCGAAGTACACTGCTGAGGGGAGCAGCGGGCGCAGCAGCAGAGGTCTGCGTGCCATGTGGGACCCTCACTGGTGGCCGGGGATCCAATGGGCACTGCAGAGACTGTGGGCAGCTTAGCAACCCAGCGCTCAACCGCTGCGCCACCGGGGAGGCCCCCAGAAACATTTTTTTAATCAATTCCCAAAGGAAGTTTTCCTACTGTAATAGAAGGTATGTGATGAAAGTGACATATGTTGGGCAATTTCTGCCTGTAAGGCAAAAGTCTTCACCTCCTCCTCTCTATAGCGCATTTCCGAGGACATCTTAAAGGAGAAGTGTTGTGAACACTAGAGCGCAGAGTGGGCAGAGATTGTGTCCAGCTCACAACCCAAGTTTGCAAGAGGAGCAGGGGGCTCAAGAATAAAACAAGGGCCTCCCCTGGTGGCGCAGTGGTTGAGCACTGGGCTACGAAGCTGCCCTGCAGCCTCTGCAACACCGGTTCAATCTCCGGCCACCAGTGAGGGTCTCACATGGCGCGCATGCCTCTCCTGCCATGCCCGCTGCTCCCCTCAGCAGTGTACTTCGGTCCTTCTGCCTGTTCTGTCCCCTTCTCTGGTTCTGGTGAATTCTCTCACCCTCTTGTGCTTCTGTCTATACCCAGTGCTTATATAAATAAATAAATAAATCTTTAAAAAAAAAAGAATAAAACAAATATATATTTTTTTATTGCGGTAACATTGGTTTACAACACTGTATATGTTTTAGGAATACAGGTTCATATGGCCTGTTATTTTGGCAATAAAAGTATGAGAAAACTAAAGAATCAGAAATTATTGATAAAATGGTTAAGCACATTTAAAATGTATGGTGTGAAAGAGATATAACATTAGTATGTAAAGCTCTGATAAAGCATACAGAGAAAAAAATGAACAGACTATTTTTTTTTAGGAAAAGCAATATTCTATTTACTTATACTGTATCTCTAAAATATAATGTATGTGACTTTACATTTTCTTGCCATTTTTCTAAATATAAATGTAACATGGAAAAAAAATCTAGAGAGCTTCCCTCGTGTCAGAAGGAGTTAAGCGCAGCACTGTGAAGCTATCCACAGCTTCTGCAGAATGAGTTAGATCCCTGCCAGCCAGGAAGCTACCTACATGGTGCAGCAGACCTCTCCTGGCTCACCCGCTGCTCCCCTCAGCAGTGTATTTCAGTCAGTCTGCCTGTTCTTTTCCCCACTCTGTCTCTGGTGAATCATCTCACCCCCCCGCACCTCTGGCCTAATAACCCAGTTCTTTTATGCATAAATAAAATAAATCTTAAAAAAATCTAGAAAAATAATGAGTGAAATAAAAAAGTAAAAATTACCCATACTCTGTCCAAAATAATTATTATTCATAACATCATAAGATTATTGTTAATATTTTGATGTATTTCCTTCTACACTTTTTTTGAGTGTCATATACCTCATTATATCACTTCTGCAAAAACTTGACCATTACAATCTAAAATGGAGTATTAGACAATAGCAAGGTGTAATACCTTAACAGGAAAGAAGATGAAAACAAAGAGGTAACTACTATTTGATGTGTAAAAACCAGCTAAGAAATTGCCTGAGGAGGCTGGTGGAATTAATAATTCAATGGTAGAAAAACAATTGTTAATCCATCACTAGAAGTTCCACTGCACAATACCCTTTCTAATTTATGCAATCATCAATAAATGCCTGAATTATTTACAAATCCCATTTATTCTCAAAGAGCAACACTTATTCTTTCTGTTTAAATGTGAAGTCACACAACCTAATGGGATGTCTAAGTCCAGCATATGCCTTAACTTTTACATGCCATCATTTAAAAAAAAATGGTTATATATGTATATGTGTACGCATGTGTGTGAGTGTATATGCAATATATGTATATGTGTATGTATGTATATGCACATGCATATATATGTTAGGCTTTACTCATCCCCAGTGCTTTTAGAGAACTGAAACATTTCTCCTTATTTAGAAGGTTATCATTTTATTCAGGAGAAAAAATTATCAGTCCTGGTGGTGTCCTTTTAATTTCAAGGGAATGTGAAATGGAAATGTATCATCAGTGGTCCAAAGCTAGGGATATGCAGATAAGAATAAAACCTTGAAAATAACTATCTTGGATATATATAAACAACATTGATACACTGTGCAGAACTGAAGAAAAACAACTAGCAGATACAGACTTCAAGGAAAAAGAGACTAGAACTGTACACTCCCTTCAAAAATCCAGTGATACCAAAAATTAAGCAACAAAGCCATCAATATGAAGGACCCAAAGCCTGAAGAATGCAGAAAGATAAAATCAGTCACAATGTACTTATTTTTTCTTCTGATGAACTTCATCATTAGAAATATTTCCTTTCTTCCATTTTGAAGATTTATAGTGCAATTTTTTAGTTTTAATGAACTTCAAGTTGTCCCCTGAAAACAGTTTCCTCAAAATGTTTAAAAGTTTTTCAATGTTGGTGTTTTTAAATTTTTTAAAGACAAGAAAATTAAAAAAAAGAAAAGAAAAAACCCACACTAGGAACTCCAAGTCCTGCCAATTTTTTCTTCCTGCCAAGTCCTATTAGTATAAATGAACGGTTTATTTTAAGAAATGCCTGATAAATTACTCTACACAATCAGTAATGAGGGTACTGTCAGCAAAGGAGAATCATTTCCAAAATTTACTTGGCATTAAGGAGCTAGCACCTTCTAAACTCAAACTGGGTTATGTGGCCCTAGCCCCTGCGGATTCCATAAATCTCTCCCTTCTTCTCAGAGGACACAGGGATCAGCATCCCACTGTGTAACTGCTGAAATTTCTCTCAGCCCACAGTTTTTGAAAACTGCAACAAAACATCGTCATTTCAAACTTTCCTTGTCAACAATTTCTACCACTCTTCTACCAGCTCCTTTCCTTCTTGGACTTTGCCCAGAGGAAAATATTAAAGACCTCAGGTTATTGTATTAACATAAAAAATATATATACAACCCGAGACAGGACAGAAAATAGCATAATGTAAAAAAGAAAGTCAAAGAGCTTCATGTTTCTTTAGGACATAAACATCAGCTCTTTGCCCACTCATAGCTAACGCGTCTTTGGAAAAACAGAATGTAATGTTGTAGAAACTGTAAGTTACTGCTCAGATATAAAAGCAAAGGAGAACAATGAATTACCACTTCTTCTTCTGAAAGAAAAGTGCATAGTTTAGAGAGTCTGTGGATTATAAGAACATTCAGAGTTGTAATTCAGAAAAGAATGACGAGAATCATCCTCAACTTCTCCACTTCAAGTTCCCCTAATGCAGTGCCTTCCTATTTACATATCCATTATGTGAAATCCTTCGTATTTTATTAATGAAAACCCAGAACTGAGATCTCAGAAATAAAAGATGTGTAGTTGTGGACTCTATCTTCAAACATTAATGGAAAATTACTTTGTCCTGAAGCTTTATTTTTCTAAAGGGAGAAATAGGTGGATGTTCTTGTTGATTAATTATGGCAGCAAAACCAATGGGGGAATGAGGAGTTTAAAATCTGGAGTCTGTTATCTGTTAAAAAAAAAAAAAGAAAAATGTGTGTTCTGCAGAGGAATAGCATTATAAAAGTTAATGTGCAAATAAAATAAACAAGTACCTCTGATCCTTGCAAACCCGTGACCAGTGCAGACTGGTTCCCCTCAGTTTTTCTTGACCCACTTATAAATCCCCCAGTGAGGGCTTCCACTGCTTTTGCAGTAGGCCTATTTTCCAACCACGATTTAAAAGACTTCCACATACACTTAGCAGTGTCTGTGTAATGTTTGTGGTGACCCTGCATTGAAATCTTGTTAGGCCTCCAAGTAGGAGACCAAAGTGTTTCACACAATTTATACTACTCATATTTTGTATTTAATATGTTTAAACACTAGGATCGGAGTTCAGCGTTTAATGCAATGCAGTCTGTATACAAGCTGACTAAATTACAGATGAACAGAGAGATGCTGCATAGTTCCTCCCATCTTATAGCAAGACGAAAGATACCAGTTCTTCTTTGGAAATATTTATAAGTTCCAAGTATTCTTAGCATCATTAATAAACAAATTTCATGATGGTATGGGGAGGTCATTGAAAGGAGTGGATTCCCATTTTGCAGATGAGGAAACTGAGACCTGGGAAGAGGTTGGGTGGACTTCTCAAAAGCAAGGACATGCACAGAGTCAGGCAAGCAGGACCCAGGAGGATCTCAGGCCCTGAGCCATCCAGACTAACTGGATTCTCTAAAGGCCTTGCTTTTCATGAGGCTGGAGGGTGGGAACATTGGTCAATGCTGATGCAAACATTCCTTTGGGAGCTGGAAGAAAATCAAAGGGGCTGGATTAATGGCTTCTGATTGGGACTTGATTTCTACTTGGAAAAGCCTTCTAGAAAATAACACTGGAATGGAAAATCACCTCCTTATCCAAAAGACTTTCACCCTCATCACACCTCCGAAATACCTACCACAGAAATTGGTTTCTACAAAATAATTTTTGGAGACTCAAGTTTGATCCCAGCTCACTACTAACATTAGATGTCATTGATCGGAAAGGTCAGGGTAACAAACACATATGCTAAATGTATCCAACTCAGTCCATACTATTAACCAAATTTCTTCAGCCTGCAAGTCTATGAATCACTCTGATTATTTTATCATCGTTTACAGAATGCAGAGCAGAGTGTGGAGCCCTGTCTGCGTAGTCTCACCTCACTTTTGGGTGACAGCATTCTTAGTTCATTAAATTATAAGTCATTGGCAATAATATTAGGAAAAAAGAGTGCTTCTGAAATTATTCTGAAGGGATTCTAGGATACAAATTTCATATGTGCTAAACATCATAATTGCATTTCTAAACAAAATGTTAAACCTGTTGTCAACTCTCTGGAGCTAGCTGTGGAATCTGCTAGTGTACTGTTGCAGTGCACTGTTTGAGGCTTGCTCATTTTCTCTCCATACCTCCAAGGGGGCTAGGAGCACAGCATACTGAAGGGGCTGCATAAGCCAACTGTGTGCATTCTGATTCTGCAACCTCTGTCCACAGCATATTAAATTAATACAGCCCTGACTCAATTAATATGACCCTAACCCCTGAATTTCAGTCTATGTGGTATTATGATCAATGAGTTGGCTTGGAAAGAAAAACTGTGCTCAAGTCCTCTCTGTGGAATTGAGCCCTGGGAAGCTGACTCTGAATTAGTTAGCTAGGGCCACGACAGCTAGCAAGAAGTACTAGGCGAAAGAGGGTGCCATTAGGGGCCAAGCACTGACCCTATGAGGGAGGAATAACGATGAATGCACAGAGCAAGCCAAGTAGGAAAGCAAGAAGAAAGGGAGGCAAGGGCACTATGATTCAGAAGGACAGAGATGCCAGGGCACTGCAGCTCATTTTCTTCTGTTGCTGAAGCTGATCATTCAGGTTCCCCCATGCACAAACTCCCAATAAATCCTCCTTCACGTGAGGCAACTTAAGTGCATGTCTGTTTCTTGTAACCAAAAGAGCCTTGAGAAGAACAAAGGCCCCCAAGGAAATGATTAAAATCCTCTGGGGTAGTCCAAGAGTTGGGCTGGCCAGCACCAGGCACACACAGCTCTCCCCAAACTCACAGCTGTGCCAGGACGCCTGGAAAAGGGCGCCCCCTTGTGCAGCTCCTGACTGCTGAGAGTATATCGAGTGATTTGCTCCTTCTTCCTCCAGAATAACATGAACTACCACTGGAATTTAATGCTACTGAAAGATGAAAAAAAAGAAAGTTAACATATAAAAATAAATGAGACAATCCCACCCAGAAAACATAAATAAGAATGTGACCATTCAATCTGATGTCTTTTTACTCTGATATTAAGCATTAAGTAAAGGTGTTACCTTATCACTTACTGCAAGGAGTTTATCTCAAAGCATCAAAGCATGTGGAAAAGATAATGTCACCCTATATGAGGCCTCCCTCCATATTGTGCCTTTGTAGTGAAACTAAGGGAAATGTAATTAGGAACTATCCCTGGAGACTAATACCTGGCACAAGAATCTGAGTTCTGACATTGTTTGGTGAACATGAATCTGAACAATTTCTTTAGATAGGGCATAATTAAAAAGCTGTCTCTAGAGGAGAAGCAAATTCTCTCTCATCTCTGACTCTGGCTGTGGAATTTTTAACTCAAAATTTCATTTCTTCACAAAGTATTTTCAGAAACCAGAACTTTATTACACCTTTATAGATATTATAAGAATGTTAGGACCTTCTCCCTACTTCTCTTGACACCCCACTACAAAGTGCCTTTTCATTAAGGTTGCAAATTGCTCCCTTGAGGAGGAAAACCCATGCTTGACTTTGTGTTTATTACATGGGGTATAGTCCATGAATAGCAATCATTTTATCCTCAATTCTAAATGGTTACTGACCCTTGTGCCTCTTACCCCAAGTGGCCTCTCTTATTGATCAGAAGAATCTAGGATCATTGGCAATGTCTGCCACAGCAAGCAAGGGCAAAGAGCCAGTATGCAAAATGCAGACTACCTTTAGTTTACATCTTTAACATAGGAGCAAGTACTTGATTTAGCACACTGAACTCTGAGTCTAGCACTAGACTAGCCTCAAATATCACTTTCAGATAGTTGCTGACATTTAAAATTAAAATAATAACATGGAAAATAATGGACATAGGGCCTCCCCGGTGGCGCAGCAGGTTGAGCGCCATGCTATGAAGCTGTCCACAGCCTCTGTAATGTGGGTTCGATTCCCGGCCACACCATATGGTGCGGCAGACCTCTCCTGCCTCGCCCGCTGCTCCCCTCAACAGTGTCTTTGGTCCATCTGCCTGTTCTGCTCCCCACTCTGTCTCTGGTGAATTCTCTCACCCTCCCACACCTTTGGTCTGTACCCCAGTTCTTGTACAAATAAATCAATTTAAAAAAAAAAGAAAATAATGGACATAAAACTTGTCTCTAAGTTATGAAAAAAGCAACAGTAACTTATTAATAACTGAAACGTCCATAAAATATAAAAGCGGGCCTCCCTGGTGGCTCAGGAGGTTGAGCACAGCGCTGTGAAGCTGTCTGTAGCCTCTGCAGTGCTGGTTCGATTCCCACCAGCTGTGTAGCAACCCACATGGTGGGGCAGACCTCTCGTGTCTCTCCTGCTGCTCCCCTCAGCAGTGTATTTTGGTCAGTCTGCCTGTTCTGCTCCCCACTCTGTCTCTGGTGAATCTTCTTAACCTCCTGCAAATCTGACCTGTACCCCCGTTCTTGTATAAATAAAACATAAATCTTAAAAAATAAATAAAATTTTAAAAATAAATAAATTAGGAAAAAATAAAAACCCATCCAGGAAGTAGGGTTTCCTCTCATGATGTGAAAAAACTGAAAGTCAAAAAATAACCATAAAAATGGGATGGGGAATAAAGATGTGATGAACTCGGGCTTCAATTCTAAAAAGTAAAAATTCAAAAATTCTTGTGGATTTTTCTTCTGCAAATGCGTTTTTGCTTTTCCCCTTATTCTGATAATTGCTGTGCCTCAGCACAGTGAAGAAAAAAAAAAAACAAAAAAACCTGATTCCAAGACTTCATTGTGAATCAGTAGCAGGTTCTGGACATAGAAAATAAATGAGTTGATTTGGAGCTGACTTGCTTCGTGCCCAGACACTTGGATTGCATGGCTGACTTTTACCATGACAGGATGAGGCAAGCATGGGGCAGCACCCTGCACGCTGCGATGGAGCCAGCAAGAGACTGGCAACGTCTCTGGATGAGCAGGGTTCAGGGAAGAGGCTGGGAAATAAGCTGAAGGACTATATATCTCAATAGAGTGGATTCTTTAGAACAGAAACTTTGGAAATAGAAGAAAAGTGCAGCAATAATTCCAGAAACTAAGCCATTTCCGAAAGCCTCATCTGTGTTCAAAATTATGTACTGAAAGTCTCCTTTCGACATTGTATACTGACTTGATTTTATGTTGCTTCTTTAAAGGACTTGGAAGGGTGCAACTATATTGACTTATTTATACTTCCATGAAGGGAGATAAAGGGCAGAAATAATCCACTCACTTTACACTTAAGCCACAGACAGTTTAATATCTTGGGCTTGCCCTCCAAAAGGCATAAAATGTGTCCATCTAAAATCAGGCTAGATTCTCTTCCCTAGAGAATTAAGGCAAAAGAGAGGTGCAACACAATGATTTTAGAATCAAGTGCACATCACTTAGAACACTAGTCCTGTCTCTCACCAGCTGTTTGATCTTAAATGTGTCCTTAATGGATCTGAACCTTGGTTTCCTAATCTGTAAAGCTGAGAAAATAGTATCTACCTTGCAAAATGAAAGAATATTTTTTGGAATCATGTATATTCCTACTGATCACTGAGTTAGCATTGAATCCATATTAACTGTTAGCTTATACAGTGAATATACCTCTTAGCATTGTTAACTTATGCTTGCGGATATTTACTTTTCCAGAAGAGAAACTCAAACTTCATGCTTCATGAAAGATAACAAGGCAAAACAAACAAAAATACAAAACAAACGAAATACCCAGTCATATCATACTTGAAGTTGTATGGTATGGCAAGAAGTTCCCAAAACTAAATATTACTACTATGAAACAAACACTTAGTTCATGTAAAGGATGCCTGCTACTTTTATTTCACTATTAAAGAGATTTCCTTTACTTAACTCTTTCCCTTTTCTTGCCGAAATATTACTAATAGGAGAACACAAATGGCCATGAAAACTCACGGTCCATTATGTCTTGATGTTCAAAACAAATTTGTGTTTTTTGTCAAAATGTCTTAGTCATTATATTTCACAGTTGCAGTATTTGGGGGAAACTGAACATGTGAAACTCATGGAAAAAGTCAACATAAAATCAACCCAGAGTCTTTTCAAGTCTTCATAAGTTATATACAAATGTTAAAAGCAGTAGAAATAATTATTTTAGGAAATTCATTCATTGCATTCAGGCAAGATGTAGTGTTTTTGGCTACTAGATTCTACTATGAGAATGGAGAAACCAAAATATAACAAAACTCCACACGATTAGCTGTCTTCCCAATTGGATAATATGTAATAAGAAAATGACAAATTAATTTCTTGGGACACTGGCATCTGGGAACTTTTCAGAGTGAATTTTTAACATCTCTTCATAAAAGGAAAACAAGATATACAAATATATTATTGTTTTTATTGAGTTTTCTCTTTATGTAAATTAGAACAAATCTTTCAGTTTTACTTTTGCCTGTTACTTTTGAAGGCACTCTTTTGGCAATTATAACATCTGGGCTTTCACTAGATAAGTCTGCTTTATAGAATTGTGTATTTCCTTATTGGCTTGCAGAAGGATTGTTTTACAACCCTTGATAAAAGGGAAGGAAGGCTGACTTCCAGACTCTGAAATTCACAAGTTTTACACAATGTTGGTGAGTCTGAAGGAAAAAAGAAGTGTAGCAAAAAAGAGAAAAGATTTCGTTTCCCAAATGAATTAGTACTGTAGAATCCTAAAATCTGATGTAGTGCATTTACCGTCACTAAAAGTTGTTCAACACATTTTTGTACAGAACAAATTTATAGCATCTATTTTCAGTCTTATTTCCTGTTTCTCTGTCCATTCACCTATCAAGTATTTGGAAGCCTAAAATGGCTATCTAGAGTGTTTTAAGAGCTGACCTAGGAAGTGAGTACCCCTTCGGGAGTAATCTGACTGGTTAACACTAGTTTTGAGCCCAGTATGTGAATTTTTATGACTACACAGCTTCAGGAATGAATTACTTGACCCCAACTTTCTCCATAGGGTGCACACCTTAATTTTCCACACTAATTTTCAAATGGAGTTACAAAAAGCACTTACCTGTCTAGAGGTCAACTATTCTACAAACTCCAACTACTTGGAAAACAGCAAAAAGCAACAAAAAAGTATGCAGCCTACAGTTGATGTCATAAACACCCAGAGTTTCTTCATCAGAGTTACTAATATAGAGTAAATTGACCTTGATTTTATGAACGATTCTGATCACAATCTTATTTTTATTTTTGAGTCTACAGTATATGAGAAGCAAACCATAAGTGATAAGGAGGTACTAATAGAGGTAATAAAGCAAGAATTGTATGAAATAATAAAGACACTAATTCAAAAATTATGGAAAAATGACAACCTCCTCTGCTTCAGTCATCCATGAGGACATAACTTACTATAAAAAAATTACAATTTCTAATAATTATAAAAACTGCAAGGATTTCATTATATTCTCTCAATATTAATTGGGGAAGGCAGGGAGCTATTTACTTCATTATATAAACTTCCATCAAATAAGGAAAACATTTCAAAAGGACTAGCACTTAGAGGAGTCAGCTGTGGCAATCTATCCATTGATTAATCTATACAATATATTCACCTCTGTGGAATAACTTATTCCCTCAGAAAAAATATATTAAAATGCCAATAGCTAATTTAATTGTATCAGGTTAAATTATTAAATTTGGGAAAACATATATATCCAATGCTGGATGATATGGATGATTATCAGTCATTTAAAGAAATACTATGAGTTCAAACATGGAAAATTTTTTTTTAAAGTGAGAAACACATTCTCCTCCAAAGTATAAAGGATTTTTCATCTATAAATCACAGGAACTTGAAACAATCTGTAAGACTTGAATATGCGCTGATACTCAGCAGGTGGTAAAAGGAATAAGGGAACAGATGCCAGAAATGGAAACTTCAAGGAAAATAAGTTACCCTCTTCCCTACTCTTACATGCCTAAAGTGTGGAAAGTGAGGAGGAAGGAAGAAATGAAGTAAAGTATATACTACTGAGGATGGTAGAGTGGGAAATAAACTGACCGAGTCCTTCAAGGAGTGAAAGGAACACTATTAATAATGATGCCGGTATAGCAGGCATAGAAATTGATAACCCTGGGCAAATTAGCGCATATGGATACTCTTGTCTTAAGGAGTAAAATGCAAAATACTATTCTAATTAATTGTCTTCTAATCATTCATGAGCTAGAGGATGATGGGAAAATATAAATAGGTAATTCAGGAAAGTATTCCATAGAATGCCCTAAATAGATGGCTTCTCTAGTTCTTTAAGATTCATTCATTGAATCAGTTAGCTTCAGTTGAGAGCTACTGTAACACATCACAACTTTTGATATAATCTCACTTTATTTGATTACAAATTTTTAAAATATATTTCCCTTTCAAATTGCATGTGTTATATTTATTCAGTTAGATGATAAAAATAGTCATTTTTCAAAAGAATATCTTTTAAAAAATGAAGCATTACATATTGAAAGTAATAATTCTACTTTTATTCACCTATCTAATCTAAGTATATCTTGCTAGGGTAAAACTACTGTTTGATCTTAAAGAATGCTATTGAATTCTGGATTTCTCCAGATGGCAGCACTTAGCTTTCCAGTACTGTTAAAGTCATGACACTGTAAAACATTTTACAGAAAAGGGGCATATCAAAAAAAAAAAAAAAAAGCTACAAATGAAATTATGTATATTTTTTTCCAATAGACTTAATAGTCTACCCCTTAAATTTACAGCATTATAGTTACCCACAGAATGTGGCTGCAGTTTCTACAGAGTGTGTTCACATGCAACCTCCTGCATTTAAATGGATTCAACTAACATAAACATCACTTAATTACATTTTTCTAAACTATCTTTAAATGGGAAGCTGGGGTGGGAGTGTGGAAAATATCTAAATGCCCTGTTATATACAGAATCATAACTTTTTGAACCATAAAATTAAAAAAAAATACACACCAGAACCGTATTTTCTACATATTTAGGTACATGTTCTATTAATTTTCTAGGAATTTCAACAAAACTATTTGAAGAACACAAAGTACAATATACTTTAAATTAAAATATATGGTAAAATCTAAAATTTCTAGGATGGTGGCATCTGGGAACTTTTCAGGGTTAATTCATTCATTCATTCATTCATTCATTCATCCATTCATTCCGTATAAATAAATTTGATATCTTACTATGCTAGGCAAGCAAGACAGTGATAAAACAGAGTTCTTGCCTCAAATTATTCACAGTCCAGGGCAAGAAATATCCAAGGTAATAAAGGTATTTAATATAGTTAGATAAGATATTCACAGGATATTTGGGAGTACAGAGAAGAGACAACAAATGCAGCTAATGAGTTAGGAACTTCTTCCCAGAGCATATAATTTCAGTTTTAAATGATGTGACATATGGCTTGTTATTCAATAATATCCCTTCTCTTCTTCCATAGAAATAGAGCATCTGTATTTTAGTAAGGTAAACCTGACCCCTCACTCCCATATAACAATTCTCTGCGCGTTTCCAAGTGACTAAGAACTTGTTAATATAAATGAGCAGAGGTATAATTTGATAGCTTTTAGAATCCTTCCTACAAAAATGGCTCGAGAGTACCCTTGGCCTCTTTGTGCTTCTCTCCATTCCTTCTGAGGAAGATAAATGTGATGGCTGGAGCTCAAAACACCATTTTGTATTATGCAGACAACTTCCACACTCCAGGCAGGGCAAACTGAACTGGAATGAACTTGTGGCCATCCCACAGCAGTGCTGACCTGCTCCCTTCTGAATTGTCACAGAGACAGAATTAAACCTCTATTTTAATACTGTGCTATCTGGGATCTCTGTTATAGTGAAAGATGATCCTGACACAACTAAGTAGAAGTTATGTATGCAAACGAAATAAGAGTCACTCACTAAGAGGAAGCAACAGAGGCAAAATAATGTGGTGTTCTCAGGAAGTGTACACATTCACATGACAGGATCAGAGAGGAAGTTGATGAGAAGGGAGCAAGCTTGATTATCAAGATGCTTGTATGCCATGCTAAGAAGTTTGGATTTAATTATAAATACACAGAAGTTAAGGAAAAATTCCATTAGAAAAGAACTACTCTACAAACAGACTCAATCCAATAATCTATAACCAGTGCTATGTAAGAGAAATGAGGTGGTTGTATTTCCTTCATTGGTGACTAAATATTTGCCTTGGCTAGTTTATTTAATGTCCAAATCAAATTCTAGACATAATTTTAAAAAATACAGTTATGTTAGTTTTCTGTTGCAGCTGTAACAAATGCTCTCAAAGGTAATGGATTAAAAGTTTCCTCTTTGGAGAAGTTTCTTTTTAGCTTTCCTGCTCATTTTTTGAATGGGTCATTTATTTTGTTTTTGTTGAGTCTCGTCAGCTCTTTGTAGATTTTTGTGGTCAGTTTTATCATTAATGTTGTGTGCAAAAATTGTCTCCCAATCAGCAGGGTGTCTCTTTGTTTTGGTTACTGTCTCTTTTGCTGTAGCTCTTTAATTTGATGTAGTCCCACCTGTTTAGCTTTTCCTTCACTATCACTGCTTTGGGTGATGTGTCTGTAAAGATGTTACTGAGGTGTATGTCATGCAGTGTTTTGCCTATATTCCCTTCTATATATTTTATGGTTTCATGTCTTATGTCTAGTTCTTTAATCCATTTTGAACTGGGTTTTGTTCATGAAGTAGTAGTCAATATGATCCAGCAATTCCACTCCTAAGTATCTACCCAAATGACACAAAAACAATTCAAAAGGACACCTGCACCCCTATGTTTATTGCAGCACTATTTACAATAGGTAAGCTATGGAAGCAACCCAAATGCCCAAAATTAAATGACTGGCTCAACATTGTTGTATATATACATGTCATTTGCAGCAACATGGATGGAGCTGGAAGGGATCATGCTCAGTGAAATAAGCCAGAAAAAAAAAAAGAAAAGAAAATTACTGGATGGTCTCACTCATTGCAGGAATTTAGAAAACCCAAATAAGGGATCAGGAAGAAGGCTAATTACAATAAAGTAAAAATCAAAATCAACAGGCAACTATAAACCAGAGACACACTACAGGGCGGGGGGCAGAAGGGAGTAGGATCAAAACAAGGGTGGTCAGAATTTTATGGGGCCTATTACCAAGATGAAAACGCATATATTGTACAAAAATGAAAAATGATGTAAAAATATAAATAAGTAAATAAATAAATACCCATTTCCTTACAGCTCTGAAGGCCAGAATCTGAAATGGACCTCAGCAGGCTAGTCAAGGTACTGGCACTGCTGTGCTCCTTTGGAAACTCTAGAGGAAAACTGGCTTTCTTGTCTTATTTAGCTGCCTACTTTCTTGGATTGTGGTCCCTTTGCTCCATCTTCAATGTGCATCACTCCAACACCTGAGTCCATTATCACATCTTCTTCTCTGACTATAGCCATTCCAACCTCCTCTTATAAACTACTGATATTTATATTGTGATGTAAAGTCCAACAGATAGGTCAAAATAATCTCCCTAGCCTGAGATCTTTCACTAAATAACATCTACAAAGTCCCTTTTGCCATAAGAAGTCACATTCACACATTCTAGGTATTAGGCAAATTGGGGCATATTATTCTAGTTACAACAGTAGGAACTCAGGGAAAAATTACAGAAATGAGAAATTTGAATTTTGATTCTTGCTCAGTCATTCACTTTAAACACCACTTCAGCCAATTCTTTACATTGAAATATAACATTCTCACCAAGTGCCCACACACTGTCTCTGTTTATTGAAGTCTGCAGTTACTACGATGTTCACTCGCTATCTGGGAAGATCAACACCCCCCTCCCCTTATTTTCTGTCATTCTTCCACATGTATGAAAATTTGTCCTTATTTGGAGCCCAGTCCACTTCTTTATAACATCTATTAGTTCAAGCTCTGTGTTCTGAAGCTGTAGCTCTAGATTATGCAATTTCAAGATCCTCACTCTGCTTATTACATTCCCCTTAAAGAACAAACTATCATACACACTGCACCCCCATTAAAACACATTGTCCGGCATCTTACAGGGAAGGATGCTGATGATTGAGGTATGATTAGGAGTTTGTATAGAAAAAAGAACAGCAACAACATATTTGGTGTATTATTGTCATACCAGAGGTATCAACCATCACATGAAGACATTTGGATTGCAATCTGGCAAACTCAACATTATTTAAAAGTAAATGAACAAGGGCCTCCCCTGGTGGCTCAGCGGTTGAGCTCTGGGCTGTGAAGCTGCCCGCAGTCTGTGCAGTGCCGGTTCGATCCCCAGCCACCGGAGGAGGGTCCCATATGGCCACAGACCTCTCCTGTCGTGCCCACTGCTCCCCTCAGCAGTCTATTTCGTCAGTCTACCTGTTCTGTACTGCTCTGGCTCTGGTGAATTCTCTCACCCTCCCACGCTTCTGACTGTACCCAGTGCTTGTATAAATAAATAAATAAAATCTTTTTTAAACAATAAATAAATAAATAAATAAGTAAGTAAATGAACTGGGGCCTCTCTGGTGGCGCAGGCAGTTGAGCGCAGCACTGTGAAGCTGTCCACAGCCTCTGCAGTGCTGGTTGGATCCCCGCCATCCTCAGAGCAACCCAAGTGGTGAGCAGACCTCTCCTGACTCACCTGCTGCTCCCCTCAGCAGTGTATTTCGTCAGTCTGCCTGTTCTGTTCCCGGCTCTGTCTCTGGTGAATCCTCTCACCCTCCCGTGCATCTGGCCTGTACCCTGCTTCTTGTATAAATAAAATAAATCTTAAAAAAAAAAAATAAATGAACTATCAGGTCCAATTTTTAACCATCTAGCACATCTTCATGATAAATATTCCTTTAAAAAGCACCATTTAACCCTGATCATTTTGAATATACCTACTTTCTACAAATGGTGGTAGAACAGTAGGGTAGGTCTATAGACTCATTCAAACATGTTAATGTTTAGCATCTAGGTAGCCAAATAAAAACTTAATAGGTTCCTGCATGATCTTGCTCCCTAGTCAAAAAGTAACTCACAAAAAGTTATGTAGGGAAGTTGAAACATCATCCTGATGTTCTTCATAGAGATTGTGAAACCATGGGGCTTTTGAGGACCCCAAGGATCCCCTGCTGACTTGGTCGGGGCATGGGACACAGTCTGTATCTCTTGCAGACTGGCAGCTATGGTCCCTGTAGGAACAGTTACTGCCTCACCACTGAAGCTGTGAAAAGTTCTGAGAAATAGGTTATTAAGTAGCTTGAGGCCACTGCCTCTGGACTCTCACCTGCTGAACTTGAGAAAACTTGAGCTGGAAACATTCACTGTATAATCTTGGCTTTCTGCCCCTTGGTGCCCCTCCCCCACTCTTAAAGTGTATGTCCCTTGCATAGTGTGCTCAGAAGACACAGGGCTTGGCCAGAACTCACTGTGACAGCAGGCCCTGGTATGGGCTCAACCTTGTCTGAAACCAGTTCGTTCCTCTTGGTCAAAGTTTGGAAAGTAGATCCTGCCTTCTTTTATGGAGCTCAGTTCTGCCCTTAAATTCATATTGACAGTCTTGCCCTTCCAGGATATGGGAAAATCAATGACTGCATCTTGTTCTTGCCTTTTCATCTTTATGCCAGGATTTGACTTTTGCTGTTAAGTACCAGTCCTGTGGCCTAGACCTCACCGAGCAGAAGGACTTATCTGACTTCCAATGTATACAATTTGCTAGCAATCTATGGCATTCCTTGAACCTGCAATATCTGTTTATGTGTTTTGTCTACTGCCTGCCAGAGCACCTTGCCATATTTTGGTAAATATGACACCATATTTTCCCCAACTGATGGGCCACATTCTCTCCATTGTCCACAGGCCATGCATCCTCTGCCATCCCTTGGCCCACAACAGTATGTTTGTCCATTTTCAAGTTCTCACATCACTGGGCTGCTCCATTCTTTCAGATGAGAGACCACCACCGCCCCCACTCTTCTGTGTAGTTTCATGTAAGACCTAGAGATCCCATGAAAGATCCGCAGGTTACTGGCATTGGGAAAAATGCCCCATGAAGATAGTTTTTCTGGAGAGCTAAGGCTTCGGAATACCGTATGAATTTATTTGATATGCATAATTTACATTTTATGGGCATATCTATTATCCATTGACAAATATATAAGAAGCTTTTGTTCAAGTATAGGAATTAATACATTTTTTATTAGAAAACATTATGAAGAGATCACCTATGTTTAAAAAATTAATGTAGGTGGTGAATTCCTAGTAGTCTATTTGCTTTTAATATTGTGGATCAGGTAAATTTCTCTTTTTTGGTAAAATATAGCAAAGACCTTAAGTCATTGAAACATTTTCAAAAGTACCCAAGGGGGATGGGCCTCCCCGGTGGCGCAGCGGTTGAGCGCTGGGTGGCGAAGCTGCCCGCAGCCTCTGCAGCGCCGGTTCCATCCCCGGCTGCTCCCCGGCCACCAGAGGAGGATACCACATGACGCACAGACCTCTCCTGCCGCCCGCTGCTCCCCTCAGCAGTGTACTTCGGTCCTTCTGCCTGTTCTGCTTCCCGCTCTAGCTCTGGTGAATTCTCTCACCCTCCTGCGCTTCTGACTGTACCCAGTGCTTGTATAAATAAATAAATAAATAAATAAATCTTAAAAAAAAAAGTACCTAAGGGGGACTCCCTGGTGGTGCAAGTGGTTAAGCCTCAGCACTATTAAGCTATTGCCAGCCACTGTGGCCTGAGTTCTGTCCCCGGTCAGCCAGGGAGCTAACCCACATGCTGCAGCAGACCTTTCCTGTCTTGCCCGCTGCTCCTCTCAGCAGTGTATTTTGGTCAATCTGCCTGTTCTGTTCCCCACTTTGTTTTTTTGTTTTTGTTTTTTTTTTTAAGATTTTTTATTTTTATACAAGAGCTGGGGTACAAGCCAGAAGCATGGGAGGGTGAGAGGATTCACCAGAGACAGAGCGGGGAACAGAACAAGCAGACCACCAAAACACACTGCTGAGGGGAGCAGTGGGTGTGACAGGAGAGGTTTGCCATGCCATGTGGGAATCTCTCTGGCCAGCCTGGAATTGAACCCCCACTGCAGAGGCTGCGGACAGCTTCACAGCACTGCGCTCAACCCGCTGTGCTACTGGGGAGGCCCTGTTCCTCACTTTGTCTCTGGTGAATCCTCTCACCTCCACACCTCTGGCCTGTACCCCAGTTCTTGTATGCATAAACAAACCTTTACCATATATATATATATATATATATATATATATATATATATACACATCTATTAATATCCAAAACTGATTCATTTTTAAATTATTAAGCAGTTCTCTATATTTACCTTAATAGCATGTTGTTAAGACAAAAAAAAAGATTATTTGCTTCAAAGGTTTTATTCACACTAACACATGGAGATTTACATTTTCCATTAGAAAAAATAAACTGACATTGGGATTTTGAGCAATTTAGAGTTGGAGAAGAAATTACTGAATAGGCATAAAACTCATATATGAAGGTACAAGATTGAATTTTCCTTTGACACCATAATTGACACTAGGACATGTATATGAATGATATGTATTGTCTTTGTACACTTTTCTGGGGGGTCATGGTTTCACTCATAGTATATTGGAATGCAAGAATAAAAAGTTATATTATAACAGAGTTCCATTGTGTTTAAATAGAAGAGCACTAAAATAAACTTTTTCTTTTTCCCACCTCAAACAAAAGGTTAAATGTTGACATTTCCTTTCAGATAAGTGAAATATTTAATAAAGATAAAGAAGAGCAGTCCAAAGAAAATACATGGCTTAAAACTTAGAGGGTGATGCTTGATATTCCAGAAAAGCATAGGCAGAGGACAAGTTGTCAGAAGCTTTCCCTGCACATGAGAGAAGGTGCACTGACTGAATGGAGAGTGATTTAGACCATTTCTGAAGCTGTTTGAACATGTGAATCCCCTCTATTTTTTTCGCTCATGAATTTCAGTTTTTTCCCCCTCAATTTGTCTTCCTTTTGTGGTCTCTGTTAAAATGCCCTATGCCCATTGAAACAAAAACAAAGGAAACAAATGTTAAAGAGCAGTAAGATCTGTTTTTTTATATTGGTTTGTTAACCTCTGATTTTAAACATTTAATTTTTCTTTCAGCTCACATAATCAAGCAGATGAATTGAAAGTCTAAAAGTTATTTTTAATTTCAGGCAAATGCATATTTTTTTTTTCTTTTCTAAATTGACATGTTCCTGAAAGCATTTGTACCAGACTCAGTAAGTCCCAGGCAGGGCCTCCCCTCTGGCGCAGGTGGTTGAGCACAGTGCTGTGAAGATGTCCGCAGCCTCTGCAGTGCCGGTTGGATCCCGGCCGGCTGGCGAGGGTCCCACATGGCGCCGCAGACCTCTCCTGTCTTGCCGGCTGCTCCCCTCAGCAGTTTATTTCATCAGTCTGCCTATTCTGTTCCCCTCTGTCTCTGGTGAATCCTCTCACCCTCCCATGCATCTGGCCTGTACCCTGGTTCTTATATAAATAAATAAATCTTTAAGGAAAAAAAAATAAGTCCCAGGCAGAACATCTGGGGGATGGGTAAAAGGCCTAGATTCATGTCAAGAAGAGTTTCACATTCTTTTTCAAATTTAAGGTAAAGTTGGTCTAAAATATTGTATACTATTCAGAAATATAGGATTCTATTTAGGTGTATTGCTACCACACCACACCCACCACCAAGGCACCCATTGTTCTCCACCCTCTCCCCAGCCCTGGCGGTTTGTTGTTGTTGCTTTAATAAAATTAATCGAGTGCCATACAGAATATATTGGTATTCCAACCAGAATGGCAACCTCTAGTTTGAAATTCCTAAAGTTCTAACCTGATTCAAGACTTATGTAGTGGAATATTACCTCTTGTATTTATCTTTTTTTATTTGTCTTGTTGGAAAAAAGTTCACAATTAAAAATGGAGAAAAATAAATCAGAAAGAAAATTGTCTCCAATTCACTGCAAATGAAAGCAAGGTTACTAATGAAAATTAGTGTTGTATCTAAAATGCCAACTGTGCAGTAAGTTGTCACTTACACATTCTGATAACTTGGGGACAAGACCTTAGATCATACATGAGCAAAGGAGACCATGGTATAGCATTCTGATTATAACTTGAGTTGTCATGAACACAAAGAACCTCTAAAACCAGAATAATACAAAAAAAATGAACCTTTAGCACCACCAAGGAGAGTTCTTTTCTCAGAAAGTGCACACTGCTCCAACCAGTGGCCTGCTTAGGTGAGCTGGTCTGAGTCCCATTTGTAGCCTTGTTCATGTCCAGGAAATTGATAGCTCACCTTGGACATAGGTGGCAGAGGGAGGAAATAGGACTGGGATTATCTCTCTTGGGAGTGTTGACAGAGATGCCCTAATCAGTTCAATATGGCAAAACAGTTCCAATTAAGCTTAATTTAAAAAATAAAATCTTCAGGATTATATCATTTTTAGACTCTACCATATTTTTTGAATGGTTCCAGAAGAATTGTTTATGCAACGTACTTTTTTTAAACTTCCTGTCAAACCTGGTTTTTCCATCAGTACTAATACACCATTTTTTTTTAAGAAAAGAAGAAATCATTTTAAAGATAGCCAAATAAGATGACATACATCATCTCTTTTAATGTCCTGCTATGGAATTGAATTCCTTAGATTTGAAATGTGTTCCATGAATGTAAAAGACATAAGCAGGGAGTCATGATGGCTAAAAAAGGCAAATGAGGTAACAATGACACAAAGGACTGTTTATCTACAATGTGCTATAAATAGGAATAAGAAATTGATGTTTTCAATCTACACTCTATTCAAGGAAAACCCTCTTAGGTGGTATGCTGAGGAAACCTATCTAAAAATGATTAAAATTTAAGTTGTCATTCACATGCTTACTGAAATAGAAAGCATACAGAAGGATGCATTTCCTAAATTTCCTGTAAAACTCAGGAGTGCAGGATGACACTTTTGGAGGAACATTTTTTCCATCTTCTAATCCAGTCTACCGGAGTGATCTCCCCCTGCTGTATGTTCACTGTAGGACAGTTGGAAAGTGGACTTCTCCCGAGGCCTGCTATTACAACAGCTGGTGACTTAGGCATTTTCATATAAACATGCAAGCCGAAGAAGAATTTCTCCTTTATAATTGGCCCTGTTTCCCTCTTCCTGGGTCATTCCACAATGCCACCAACAATGAAATGCCCAGGAAGGAGGAATCATTTCTGTTTACGTGAAAATAGATCTGAACTCCATGCAGCAAAGGAACAAATAACAGAAATGTTCAAAGACCTCAAAGAGAAGTTATAATCAAATCTGAATGTTATTTTTGAGATCTGACAGAGTTTCTCCTCCATACATCAGCTCTGAATGCTCAGGGAGCTGGTGCCAAGTGCCCTTTCTTCTAACCTTGCAGGTTCATTCCCTACGAAACTCCAGACAAGCTGTTTGCTTAAGTCATGCCATTGTATTAAATGGGTTAAGTGTGGGTAACACCCTTAGTGACCACCCACCCTCAGAGAGGAGTAAATCATTTCACTCTCCAGAGTGCTTCATATATACTAAACCCTAGGTCTGAAGTTTATAAAAGTCACGATTAAAGATACCTTCAGGAGGCAGCAATAAAAGACTTTTTTTTTTTTTAAGTAACTCAGAACTGAATGCAACTTCTGGTTCTGTGACTTACTGATTATATGACCTTGATAAGGATATTTAATTTCTCTGAGATTCAGTTTGCTCATTTATAAAACAGCAACATTAATGTCTTCCTCAGAGTTGGGTGATGCTTAGAGATGATATATGAAAAGCACCTACTGAATAACCACACCAAGTGTTAGCTAGTTTTATCAAATGCTCCCTGTAGTGACTTCTTTATTTATATTACAAGGTTTATATTCACATACAGTGTAACATAATTCATGGATTTTCCATGATTCTTACCACCTAAGAATCACCGTGATTCAGAGTAAGGGAAAACATGTCTAGAGGCATCAAACAAACTTAAATGTTGGCACCACCTTAATTCTGCAGAAAATGAAACATTTTATTCCATGCTTCAACATTTTCTCCTAAAATACATAAAAGTATGCATCTTTTAAATAAAAAAATAAAGGATATTGTAAGAAAAGGAAATATTGTCCTGAATCTTTTTTTAATATTTATTTATTTATGCATACCACACCTCTGGTACAGGCCAGAGTTGTGGGGGGTGAGAGGAGTCACCAGAGACAGAGTGGGGAGCAGAAAAGGCAGACTGACTGAAACACACTGCTGAGGGGAGCAGCAGGAGAGACAGGAGAGGTCTGCTGTGCCATGTGGGTAGCTCCCTGGCCAGGGATTGAACTTGTGCTGCAGTGGCTGCAGATTGTTTCATAGTGCTGAGACTTAACCCCTTGCACCACCTGAATCTTTATCCAAATAACCCAAATGACTTTCCATGCAAAGGCAGTCAAATCACCCGTGCTGGTAAAGATTGTTTCAATTTTAGTTCCCTTTTGGTGCTTAAAGCCAGTTTCTTTTCATTTACCACATTAGGCAATTAATTGGGCATTCGTAGGCAGTTATCATGCACACCACTATCATCTCTACTCAGCCATACATTTTACACTCTCCAGATGTTGCTGCTGAAATCCTACCCCTTAATCACCTCATCATCTTTGTCACATTTAAAAATTTCCTTCCACTTAACTCCATTTTCTAAGCTAAAGCATGAACAATTGTGCAGAATTCTACTAATGCTGCTTTACTGAGGTTCAATGAAGAGAAAGTGTGTTCTTCTTAAGTGATTTCTTTAGATCCCAGGATAGTTTTTGCTTCTAATGCAAGAGCATCACCGTGTGAGCTATTTCTGATCTGCACTTTGGTGTTGTCCTCAATCCATTTCCTACATCATCAATGCCTCTCATTGTCTAATTAGAGTCTCACTCACGGGGGCTAAGCCAGTTTGGAATGAGAGCAGCCTAAAATCACTACTACAGCATCTCAGCCACCATGATATCCCTGTGGCTAAGCTCCATGCTGTCCTTCTCCGCCCAACACTTATAGAAGAAAAAAATACTTTCTAACCTTCTGCAGGATTGTGGGTCCCTGGAACTAAGAAAAAAGACAAAATTCTAACCTTCAGAGGATGACCAGTTTCCTTATTTGGTTTCTACGCATTTTGTTAGAGTAAACTTTTCAATTTTTCCAGTAAGTAACTATTACAACTGTCACATACTTGCCCTATGTGGTTCCAGGGGACACACATTCCCAGTGGGGTGACTGCCCCCCAAATTCTTTTTTATGGACTCTTTCTACTAAGAGCGCTAGATGAAATAGTCAAATAACTTAAGAAAATGTGACAGTCAGCAGCTCCCTCTTAGAGATACAAATATATCTAATAGAATGTTAATGGTTCTCATATGGTAAAGAAAAAACACAATCCCCAATTAACTCAGGTTTCCCAAAGTTGTTTGACAACACAGTCATTTCTTGGTGGGACAACTCTTAAGACAGTAAAAAACTGCAAGGTCTGCCGAGTACATTTTGAAAATGCACTGTGTCATGGTCCTCTCAAATTTCTCCTGAACAAGCTGCTACATTCTCATCTGTGATCTCTGGATTATTATTTTCACCTGTATGATCTGTCAGAGGATGACAGTGGCTCTGGAAGATGCTTTTCCAGGACACGGTCCCAAATGACTTATGCACTTTTTTTACCCAAGAGCTGCAGGTTGGAGTAGGACAGAGGTTGGTTTGGCCTTACACACATCTGTGTCAGGACAGTCCCATCCCCCCACCCCCACTGCTTTTCTCTCCATTCCATCCGTCACTGTCAAGTGCCCCAGGAGACTGAGCTCCTCCTCAGCCTAGGCCCACACAGAGTATCTACTAAGTAAGTGTTAAACAAAAGAAAGATCTGCTTTACTCTATTTCTTTGAGAAATATGCTAATCATTTAAAATTTTAATATCTGAGAAATAAATCATGTGTCTAGTTGTACCCCCCCAACAGTCACTGTAACTGTAGACACTGTTAAGAGTTTATTAATTATCTAAAATGTGCTTTCACTTATTCCTTCTTTGTGCCGAACTCTAGGTACATTTTATTAAGTAATTATTAAAAGTAACAGTCAGGTAAGTATTTGATCTTCGTTTACAGAGGAGAAGGAGACCACGAGTCTGTCTATTAACTCCAGCTGTGGCTTGCACAGCCAGGCTCTCAGCTTGCGTCCTGATGGCTGAGCACGCGTGCTCTGTGCCCCACATGTCTTGCATGCACACCACACACACATGCCACAGGGGCTCAGGAAAACAACGGGGCATTAGTTCACATTTTTGGTGCTCATATTTTTGTTTTGTTTTGTTTTGTGCTGTGGTGAGATCTGTATGACATAAAATATATTACCTTTACGTGTATCACTTTGTGACATAAAGTCATCCTCCCTGTTGTTCAACCACCACCTTCGCTAGAACTTGGTCATCTTCCCTGAGACTGTTCTGTTTAACAAAAACTGCTCACTTTTCCCTGCCCACAATAAGCAAGAAAAAAGTCCACACAGCCCCAGGGCCACAGGCAAATGAAGAGAGGAGAAATATAGGTCAGCTGTGAAGACAGATTGTCTCAGGTCTTCGATTATTGAAATCTGCATATATATCCCAAACTTTTCTTTTTTCCCCTTTCAGACTGCTTTTCTGTTAATGTGTGAACATAGTACAACTTGAGGGAAATGTAATCCACATGTTCTGGTGCATTTACACTTAAATGCTCTTGAGAATATAAAAATACATTTCCCAATTTTTTTTTTTTTATAGAAACACATTATAGACTTGGTAAAAAGCAAACTTAATCCCCAAAAGAGTTAGTCTCAAATCTGAGTTCAAATTTTTGAAATTTAAACATTCCTTAAATAAATTTCCAATTTGATCTTTAAGCAAAGCATTTAAAATATAGTAATCAGTCTTTTACATTAGAGACTCAAGTTACATGGTAAAAAAATCCTCAATAGTTGGCTTAATTTTCCTTTTTGGCTAAACTAGGGGAGATAGCAGTAAAGAAGGAAAAAAAGACAGATTTCAAAGATACCTAGTCCTAGGCTGGAAGGGCTGCAACACTCATCAAATATCCATTTTTTCACCTGGATATCATAATGAATATAATAATATGTAGCTTCCAAATTATCCTGGAGATAAACAAAAAAACAACAACTGTATGCAAAGCTCATGTATGTACCATAGAGAGAGAAGTACTCAACAGCTACTAGATTATGTGCCCTCATTTAAAATTTGGACTTTCCATGGCAATGATGTCATTAAAAATCTATTCACAAAGTATATTTATGTGCCACACAGTGAGTGGCATTTTTCCTTACACTTGAAAGAATAAAAAGACTCATCCCATTGCAACAAGAATATAGGGACAACAAGGTGAAGTGAGTTATATAAGGTCACACACCTACTTGAAGTCCCAGCAGAAAGCAGAAAAAAAATAACCTAAGGAGTGAATGGACGAGAAGCTGTGTTAATATTCTCTAATCCCCAGGGGTTAGATAGATTTTTGTGGCTGCAGCCTCTTGAGGGTAGTTTTATTTCACTCCCATTCTACTCAAATCCCCAACATGTCTTATATTAACTTTTTAATTTTTAATTAATTTAAATTACGTTTTTGCATAGTTGTTTGAAAAGCAAAGGCTTCTTACAACGTGGAATCTAGGTTCATAGGAACACTTGCAAAAGATAGATGGTTCTGAGTAGCTTAGACTGAGGAGCAGCCACTCCAAGAGTCAATAGCAGTGGTGATTTCCATAAAGGATAAAACAGACACATTTCAAGATTGCTCATCCCTCCCCCTCTCAGCTTATTCAAAGCATGAGCTGAGAGACAGTGACCACTAATGTTATACCAGATAAAGATATCACAGCATGGAGATTTGGTTCCATAACTGACACACAGACAATATTCACTCCAACTCAGGTGGAGATAATAATGAGCCCCACAGGCCCAGCTCAGTGCCAAATAAATCATTAAGGTTTGGAGACAAGGAGATGAATGGGAATATTGTACATGACCCATTGGTTATGCTAACCTATATAGAGGTTCTTATGAAACCCTATGCTACCATTTCTTCATCTCCATTAACTCTTCTTATTAATATTAACATAGCACTGTGTGCCTAGTCAAAATTATTGTATAATCTTTTTACATAAAAATATGGCTTACTCTGTTGATATTTTCTTTGGCTGAGTCTTCTTCACAGGAATATGTCTTGACATCTTAAGGAACATTATTTAAAGAAAATTATTTTCCCATGGGGTTCAACCCATTGTCATCTCTTCCCGGACTAAAGACTTCCTACATGGTAATGCTAGGGGAAAAGCAAAGTCATTCCTTTTTCAGAGAAGACTAAAAACTTCCCTCTCTAGCCATGAATGAACACAGCAATGGTGATAAACAACTCAGTTCAGGAAGAAGACCACTTGGAGACAAAGATAATATCACTTCTTGATACCAAGTTAACTTCATAACATGGAAGTCCAATTGGAGGATAATTTTACAGCTATTACATGTATCTGATTTTATTTCTAAAGCTAGTTTGCATGCCTACTGGTTGATAAGATCAACCATATAGTTAATATACACATTTGGTTCACAAACAACTTCTCTGGGTATTCAACGAAGATTGGCTGGAGCTAATACAGTGAGAACACAAGAAATGATCCCAGAATATTTTTTGACCTACCTTCTAAAACATTTAGGAAAAAGCGTTAGTATCATTGAATTCTGACTCTTTCTGTGACTCTCTGTTTTCATTTTTTATTGATTTATTGACTCTACATTTGGTTTAATTCAGTCAAATTATTTCAAACTTGCAACCTCAATGATAATTCAGTATAGTGGTACTTGAGAAAACACCTCAATGCAGAAGTCAAAAGAAATATTCACCCAGAAAAATTATTTTGCCTAAATATTACTTTCTGATAGTGAAAATTTACACAGTATTTAATTGATAACACAGTATTTCAATGAAATACTGCCACAGTATTTCATTGATAACTTAGGACTGATTTGCAGTGAGAGTGTCTCATTTATTAGATTCACTTTATCTTAGCATCTAGGTCGATGAGGACATGTTGAATAAGAAGAAGTGAGCTCTTGGCCACCTTCCCAGACCCAACTAACAGGAACATGAATTCCCTGAACATGAAACCTTCCTCCTGACACAGATAAGCAAAGTTGATGAAGATCCCTAAGTCATATCAATGACAGTAACTTGGCTCTTAGGGCTTCTCAGGTTCCTGACGGAAAGATATTCCTGGGGCTGCAATTCATTCCTCCTCTGTTTCCTCCCTGTTCTCCTAGGAAGGGAGTCACTCTGCTATTCATTTCTCACAGCACAGTAACAATGTCTGCAGTCCCACCTCACTAAAGCAGGACTTGCAGAGAAGGCTGCAGGCAGGCACTCAATGCCAAATCATCTGAGGATACGCTAATTTATTTAACTCTAGTTCATTGCCATAGGTTAAGAGTTTAATAAAGTTAAAAATAATTGAGGACTTTGGGAAGCACCATGGCTAGTCTATTTGGAAATTTATTTCCCTGCCAGCATTCTCCCATTCCGTTGACAGATTGTGGAACCTTCCTTTCATCTCTTTCCTCTTTTCACAGATTAACCTAGTCCCTGGAGGAGTATGTTCTTTCCAGAAGATAGATCATGCACTACACATAACATGAAAATTTTACACACTCTTCCTGTTGTCATCTAAAAGATTTTTCTACCTGGAAGAAATAACTTATCTCACTTTCCATTCTCAGATTGGTTTTACTTAAAATTCCTCATAAGAACCAACATATTTATACTTTATGTAAGGATATAAACTGAAACTTTCTCTCAATTTTTCCTTATCTCCTGTGAAATCTGTGACAGCTTTCCCCACTGCTGTTATCTATTATAGAAATTTAACTGCACTTTGAGGATATGTGATTTCAGACACACTATCTAATTTTCCACCTAAAATAAAGGAAAAAAGCTAAAAGGGAAAGGTGAATGTTCATACAGCACTGAAGAGGAAGATGTGTAACTACAGAAGAGACAGGGCAGTCACTCCATTTGATGTGTGTACTTCAAGCTAGTAACCGGTCTATTCATTTTTAAAAAAGCACATATTGCTAAAATTGTCACGAGTTACCTTTTGAATTTTTTTTCATGTAATATTTTTTCATTCTAATCATCACCCAACAAATATCCATTAAGTAGTTTGTTGGTACAAAGTGTGTTGATTTGATTTTAAGAGAATTTAGGAATTTAGCAAAGAAAATGGTTTTAGATCATCATTTAGAAAAAGTCTTGCAAGACGTTCAGAAATATAAAATGCTAGATAATCGAATAAAGTACATTCAACTTTCTAAAATTCACTGTAAAATCCAAGCATCAATATTCCAATAATTTGGTTTGAGTTTCATTAACTCAGAGTGATGACTGTTCTTCCTTCATCTAACACCACAAGCTAAAAGTTGTTGCAGGCTCCAAATATGAATATTAAAAACTATGAGGGGCCTCCCCTGGTGGCTCAGGCAGTTGAGCGCAGTGTGTGAAGCTGTCCGCAGCCTCTACAGCACCGGTTTGATCCCGGATGGCGAGGGTCCCACATGGCATGGCACACCTCTTCTGTCATGCCCACTGCTCCCCTCAGCAATGTATTTCGTCAGTCTGCCTGTTCTGTTCCCCGCTCTGTCTCTGTTGAATCCTCTCACCCTCCCGTGAATCTGGCCTGCACCCCGGTTCTTATATGGATAAATAAATAAATCTTTAAAAAACAAAAAGCAAGCAAGCAAACAAACAAACAAAAAACTATGAGGAAAAGACTTAAGAAAAGTTTTATTTAAAAGAACTTGGAGCTGTATTCTAAAAAAACATAGATCGGCGGCCAGCAGGCAAGGGTAATTCAATTTAAAATTATGGTGCATGCATAGAAGACTGCTTCCCTTTCATTGTGCTGCCACACACACCACTAGCAGACTTTCCAGAAGTGCTGCTGGAATCAAATAACTGCAACCCACATTCACGGGGAAGAATCTGAAAAAGGTTACGGCAAGAAACTTTAGAGTTACATATTAAACTCTATTTCACTGACATCCTTTGAAGTTTGGAACTCAGCACCCAGACTGTTTTGGCACCTCCACAGAACAGGGAAGGACAGCATGTTCCACTCTGGCTAAAAGGCCAATGGCCAGTAGCATTGCCCAAGATGCAAACGGTGACTGGCTCGGTGGAAACTGGCAGTGATTTGGAATGTGATAACTGAAGTTACAAATCAGGTGATTTTATATGATGGCTAATCATGTGTTGAAGAAAGATGGTGCAATGAACTTTAAAGTGTCTTTTATTTCAGTAACTAATAAACATAACCTTTTATCAATTTCACAGTTCAAAATTCAGCTTACTGAATTTTGGAGAAGGCTTCAACTGAATTGAAAGTTTTTTTATGTTACAAATTATCCTTAAAATCAACCAGTGTGAACATCTGCCAAATCATATTTGAGCAGCCACCCAAGCTCCTCTTGAAAACCCCACCTGCATCTCCAGATAGTAGGGGTATCAAAGACCTCCTGTATATTTTGATTTGTGTTGAATTTGGTAAATAGCCCTTCATTCTTTGCCTTCCTTCCTCCCTCCCTTCTTTTTCTACTCCTTTTCCTCCTTCTCCTTTCTCCTCTCTTGTTCTCTCCAGCTAAATCTCCAAGGTAACTGTTAGCCTGTTCCCTTCCACTTTTGTTTGAATGCCACTGAGTTCTATGGTTATCTGTTACACAATGGCATTGTGACAATAATTATCTGATATACTTATGAATTAAAGCAAAAGGGTACATAACTCTAAAATTATCAAAAAATACACTTCCTTCTTCCTGAGATTGCTTAATTTAATTATTAAGAAAACTGATCAAATTCACTTCTGATTGACTGAGAGTGTTAAATGCAATGAGTACCTTCTAGGTTGGTAATTGACTTACTCTTTTCTTTACTATAATAATGATTAGATTAAATTTTTTTAAGATTTATTTATTTATACAAGAACCGGGGTACAGGCCAGATGCACAGGAGGGTGAGAGGACTCACCAGAGACAGAGCAGGGAACAGAACAGGCAGACTGACGAAATACACTGCTGAGGGGAGCAGCAGGCAGGACAGGAGAGGTCTGCCACGCCATGTGGGATTCTCAGCGGCCAGCCTGGATCCAACCCGCACTGCAGAGGCTGTGGACAGCTTCACAGTGTGGCACTCAACTGCCTGCGCCACCAGGGAGGCCCAAGATTAACTTTTAATATTTACTCTTTGCTTTCATGTGTTCCCCAACACATATCAATAACTGTCCAACCTCATATCAATAACTGTCCAACCTCATCAACACATATCAATAACTGTCCAACCTCGTTTGTAAACTTGTGGAGTTAAATTACAGTTTATTGAATTTTTCTTTAAGCTCATGCTTCCGAAGAAATATTTGGATTGCTGTAGCATGATGGGAAGAGGACAGGATTGCTAACCAGCTGGAGTGTTCACCTGCCAGTCCACAAAACTCAGCTTTGATCTGTCTTAGATACTGACACTTCATTTGGAGAATATGTTTCACTGTTTAAACATTAAAATTAAAAACTACTAAACAAAATTCTGTTTAAAGTTTTCACATACTAAAGGTATATATGAAATTTTCTTTGTTGTGGCTGCCACCTTTTCTCTATGTTTATTACAGTGATTTTAACTTAAGGCAACATCACCTGAACTCTAAAACCTTAATCCCTGTTATAAGTTACCAATCGTGTTATTTCATCCTCCTACTTAAAAGTAAAGTTAAACCAAATTTAATGGGGAGCTCATGCTCTGTGTCTCTTTCTGTGATCTTATTTTCAACTTATTTTTCTTCCCTTTTCATGCTGGCTTAACACACACCCAGCTCACTCCTACCTCAGGGCCTGTCTGCTTGAATGTTCTTCCCCTACTCTCCAAATGTCAACTTCCTTTATCCTTCAGTTCTCAGCCATCCTCTCTGAAGGGCTTCCTGATCACCCAAACAAACATAGGTCTCCTCGTTATTCTCTGTGACAGCACACTGCTATTCCCCCTTTGCACTTATCATGACTTGCACTTATAGACACATTTACTTGTTGCTTTTATTCTCTGACTTTCTGTAGAGTATGAGATCCATGTAGCAGAGTTGTCTGGATTATTTTTGCATTCCTATGTCCCAAAGCATTGCTTGGCACATAGTATATGCTCAATAATGTAAATGAATAAATTACTTTTTTGACTTCGATCACCACACTTGTTTTCCACTACCATTCTGTATCACATAGCATTTCCCCATTGGGATGTGACCCCAGTCTCTAATATGTTTACACCTGCTTCCTCTCCTAATTACCTTCTTTAATTCATGCATAATGTTCCTTATACTCCTGCATATCAGAAATGTATCTTTCAACTTGCTTTAGTTATCATACATACTTCATATTCTTTACACATGCCAACCCTCAAGATCTGATCTGTTCTCAGATAATACTATTAAGCTGACCCCAAATCCTAGAATGAAATTAGCAATAGCAGTTATTCAATAAGTGTGCTTCTCAAAACCTGTAGAAGTAAATGTTCTATGTCATTGGACTGAAGTGACTGAACCAAATTTCAAGCAAAACTATCAGGCTGTATTTTCAGGGGACACACACACACAAAAAAAGACCAAAGTTATATTCTAGCTAATTGCATTAACCTCTGTCCAAAGAAAAGAGAAAAAATAACTGTGGTTTATATATAATAGAGAAAATAAGGACATAATGAGAGAATGTGCTGTGCTGATCTGAGGAATGTTAATAATATGATCAGAGAAAAAGAGTTTGTAGTGGGTAGTAGGTGGGTCAAGAGCTCTCACTACAGTCTGGATGTTCTGATCATAGGGATAGATGTGTGACTACTGCAAAGATAACTTTCTCTGGAAATGAAAAAGAAACACTGTGGCTTAGGGGAAAAAAATGGTGAGTTTGGTATGAGTCAACTAACAAAAAGTCTAATTTAATCTGGCTTTGCTAAAAACATTTAATTTCTTGATCTACAAATGCCATGTATCATGTTCAGTTCTCATAAAGCTAAAATACATACCCTGAACTGTAGTTCAGAGAGGAAATTCCTTGGCCTTAGCAATCAGTCTCCTTCCCTGGGCACCACCTGTATTGTACCCAACTTTCCTTCTCATTCTCATATGAGCTACTCATAATTTCACAATATTTGCCATGTCTATCATCACCTACCTTTTGGCAATTACACAATGTACTTATGTGACTATATGATTAAACAAAATGAACTTAGAGAATATGCAATTTTTGTCACTAAATCATTCAGATTTTCATTAGAGAAAAGACAAATTTTTTTTACCTTCAGCATTGATTTTTGTAGGTGTGATCCTAAATTTTATTCAAAATGAAAAATTGGATAATATCTTGACAAGTTGTTTGAGGAATCATTAGCTACTTGCAGCGATCACCATAGGGAACAATTAATGAAGGAAGGTGTTAAGGAAAATAACAAAAATTTTCAAACCTGGGACTGATATCTTCCCCACTGTCGGATGTTTCATCTCCATAATGAGGCCATTGTGTAACACCTTAAAATGTAAAAATAGAGAGAAAAATAACTTACAAAGTAAAACTATAATTTCAAGGTAAATGGAAAGTCACCTATTCAGTTTTCTAAAGAAAGATATTGCAAAACACAGAGATGCTTTAAATTTTCATTTGAAAGTAAATATTTGAGATAAAAACAGTGTTTTCATCTTATATTACACCAACTAAAGACAAAAAAAAAAGGAATTAGAACACTGAAAGACTAGCAGAATATATTTTTATAAAGTCTTCCCACTCTTAAAAATGTTTTCTGCTCTAAATATACCCTCTTTCTTAGTTATGAATCTCTAAATATTAAAACCCAGCCTCTTCCTAGATTACCACATCCCAGGATGTAGACAAGGTCAATTGCAGAATGTAGGATAGAAGGAACCAGAACCTGGAACAAGTGGTGCCCACAAGGGTGGCACATGTACTCCTGGCAATTGATTCAGTGAAATATATGGGAAGTCAGTCCAGTTTGGAAGGTATCAGAGTCCCTGAAGATCCAATGACCAAGGGAAGAGGACAGATGCACAGTTGCTGTGACAAGTAATGAGCAGCTGTCAGGGAACCAGCTGACAGAAAGCAGAGAAAACATCCAGGTCACAGCCCTGAGAAGATTAAAATCAGAGATGTTTTCAGTGATGATACAATGTTAATCTTAAAACTAGGTTTGATTTCAGATCTAGGACTCCATTATCCTGGAGTCTGTGGGTTATGAGAGGGAAAGGAAGGGAACAACTGAAAATAAAAACCTAAGACTTCATCCTAGAGTGCTCATTATGTTCCCATATGCCAGGCCCAAGACAGGTATTTGGTGTCCCATCAAGTTCACGTTACACTTGGTCTCAGTATTAAGACTCAAGACCAATTATTAGGATAGGGACACTCTATTAGTGCCCAAGAGGCAGAAATGTGAATGTTTAATTATTAGCCGCTGAAATAGAGTTACTTATATCCTTGGCATATAAAATCTATCGTTTCTCTTATAGGGTGAGCAGGGAAATAACATCTGCCAGGAATCAGTGCTCCCCCAGCTGTAAGCTGAGAATAAAATGGAGGCATGGAACCAGATTCTAGAACATAAAGGTTTAAATACTAGAGGCAAAATGTTCTACAATTCCACAGAAGAAAATGTTACACAGTTGGGGATCTTTGTTTTTAAACAACTGGAGGCTCTCTGGGTATACTGTCTCAAAGAACCCCAAAGTTCAATTTACTATTTCTATTACTGGATATTCAGTGAAATATAAATGGACAACTTACATATGATTTGTGCCTCACCTATACCATCTATCAAATGGAGAGCTTCTCTCCTCCAGTTCTTTACATGGATCTAGTGGCAGAAGCATGTCTGTGGCATAGGAAACTTGTGGACTACAGTTTCATGCCAATATCTCAAAGCCTGGTAGTTGTGATGGTTCTACAACATTTTGAGCTTCAGGTAAAAGTAAGATTTTCATATCTATATTCTACTCTTTTTATAGAGCAAAAAAAGTATGCAATAATTAATAAAATTCTTTCTTCACTTGGAAAAGTGCTCAAATCTCTTGTATTTTATCCATTTCCTTTGAGCTTTTTGTTAAATTATTGACTAAACCACTAATAAGACAACTTTGTGGGTGACATTTTAAGGTTAGAATTATAACTCTGCTATGGCTACATATTCTGGCTTCTAGTGTTTTCTTTGGGAATGCTCACCATTTTGGGGTTTTGCGCTTTAAACAGTCACATCAAACCCCCTCATTGAGGGTGATGCCACACCATATGGAGATCCTTTCTAGGGAGCCTTGCTTCTCTTTGGGAATCACCAGCTTTGCACCCAAGAGCTGGCCAGAGAAAATTCTTACCAGTGTTAAAACTGTGCTATAATTTCATTCTTGTGTGGCTCGTTCTCAGCACTCGCCCAGCACAGCCTCCTCCTTTGTGGGGGTGGGGGCTAAATGCCAACGGGAGGTGCTAAATCTCAGTTCTACTAAGGACAGGAACAAAAATACCGAGCTAAATTTCACTCGAAACAATTATCTGCACACTGAATCATTCTTCTCGTATCTCTGTTGCCCTCCTGACTACCTCTTTGTAATAACACTGCAGTGCTACTCACAAAAGACAAAAGTGAGTGTTCTTAGCTAAATATAACTTAACTGATAGTGTTGAAATTAATTAACACTGAATTTTAATCATGTAGCAAACGTTAAGTGTCAAACGTGAAAGGGTAGTTGGTAAAGGTCAAGGGACCTATGTCAAAGTTTTGTGAAGCAAAAGCTTGCAGTTGATTGAAGATTTTAATGGAAACAATTTAAGGGGTGAACTTCCTTCAGCCCTACCCCCATTGCTATCTGTCTGTGATTCCCAATATGAAACTTATCTAACCCTATCAATTCCTTCGCATTAAACATTGTGAATATAGATTTCAACTGAAACATAAATTCTTCTTCTGTTTGGCAAAGGAAGTTGACTGCAGTCTCATTTGCTGTAGCATTTGTATAATTGCAAGGCAAAAGGGCTAGTCTGAGCCCTCATATTCAGAAAAAACTGACTTATTCATGATTGTTTGCCAACCACTTTTTAATGCAAAGTCTGAAGGCAATACAATTCCATAGGCTTTCAGCGTGAATCAGGTCAGATCATCTCAGAGGACAATGAAGGCTGTGGCAGTGCTGTCCCTGGAAACCTTGCGTAATGACTCGGAATCTTGGAAAACTCTCTAGCCTTGTTTGTGGGGAGAGTACTGCTCTGCTTAGTAACATATTTGAGGATCTCGGAACCCAGGCAGTCTGTCTGAATTTTAGCATAAATCTCTTCACTGCTTTTCAGGCATATTGTCTTATTCTAACTTCACTGGAAATGGAGGTGCTGCAGCGTACACTATTTGTATTTTTCTGGGAATGGTTTCTATATATTTCCTTTTTTTCATTTGTGATGCAGACTCAAAACCTGAATCTCTATGACCTTAACCCAGATATTCAAATTTAAAGTGTCTAATTTCCTGACCCTTACAATAAAATGAGAAACTTAGTTTTAGGGTCCTTCAACTAACATTTCTCCTAAAGGGGGAATTCACCCTAGAATCTTAGTTTGCCCAGTCATGGCATTCTTTGTTACACATTTAGTTATTTTAAAATATGGCAAGGATCTTCCCTAGAACTTTGTAATGGATTTTGTTCATCATTTACTTATTTTATCCTCCCTAAATCTTTGGGTTTGGTAGATATTCTAAATTTCATTTCTTCTTGAAAACTCAAAAAGCCTATTCTTGACAAGAATAGAATTGTAGACACTGTACCAACCTCTTTAGTAAAGTATCAGGCCTGTTTAAAATAAGGTCTTTCTTCTTCAAGAGCTTTACAAATTGACAGCCTAATGACAGAGTCAAATGGTAATGTATTAATGACGTAGGGAAAGAGTAAGATGTATACCTCTGTGTGATTTGGGTAATAAAAGTTTAAGTGGAAGTAAGGTTTTAATATTTTTATAAAGCCACGTGGCTGGAATGGCAGAAAGAAAAAAGCTTTAATATAGCACTAGTAAGGGCGTCCCCGGTGGCAAAGCGGTTGAGCGCTGGGTTGCAAAGCTTCGTGCAGCCTCTGCAGTGCCAGTTCAATCCCCGGCCACTGGTGAGGGTCCCACATGGCGCGCAGACCTCTCCTGCAGCCCGCTGCTCCCCTCAGCAGTGTACTTTGTCACTCTGCCTGTTCTACTCTCCACTCTGGCTCTGGTGAATTCTCTCACCCTCCCGCGCTTCTGACTGTACCTGGCGTTTGTATAAATATATATATATATATATATATATATATATATATATAGCACTAGTTAGACAAAAATATAAAATAATAAAAATTGAAACCCACTAGATAGGCAATGAAAGCAAGAGACGTAGGTCAAGAATAGAAGTAGCAAGGTATATCTAAATGAAAGAAAGTGATAGAGTATCAGCATTAAATGACATACAGAAATAGTCTGTGTAAAGACCATATCAAAGATCAATGTAAAGGCATCAAGGCTATTAATGCTGCATAAAAAAGAATTGATCTCTTCATTCACTGAATGAAGAGAGACATGACCTCTTCATTCAATTTGTTAAACATCATAGAACACTATAATATTAGATGATAAGAAGGGGCTGACAGTGAAAAGATGAATGAATGTGCATACCAGTGCCTCTAATTAGAAGAGATGAGAAGGAATAAGAGACCTGAGTCAATTTTTACAACACAGTTTAAGCTCTAAGGAAGAAGGTATATCCAAATAAAAACAAAGTAACTCTGCTTGCCTTGAAAGGAAGCTGAAGATGGTGATATTGAAATAAGACATTAAGGTTAACAATTACAATAATAAATATAATGTTAGCTATTGCTCAACAAATTTCCATAAGGGCCAGGCAATATTTTAAAAGTTAAAGATTTGTCTCCATTTAATCCTCTCATTAAATACACGAGGTAGAAATTACTCTCATCTGTATTTCTACTGATAAAGTGGTGGAGGCCAGAATGGGTTAAGGACTTGCCCAAAGTTTCCCAGTAAGTGTCTGACTTTGGATTATAATTAGGTGTGCCTGATCCTAAATTCTTAGCCGGATTCCTGACATTTGGAGACAGATGAGCATAATTTGATTTACCATTAAAGTAACTAGTTGATGTGGTTAATTCTGTAGAACAAATTAGTCAATTCTTTGGGGAAGAAAATGAGTAAAAGAGACTACTTGGATCATTCAGCACCATGTGGCCCAATTAGTTAATAAACTGCACTGCTCCCACGTCAGTGGCCAGGGATATTCTGGCCACCACAGATACAGAGCTGCAGAGAAAGAGAAGTGTTTTGGCTCTCTTAGCTCAGATTTCGAAGGGAACTGATCCAGCAGCTGACCTTGGGCAAGGTATATACATGCTTTGAAACTGAGTGCTCATCGGCTAAAAGGGGGATAATAATAATCTTTTTCTCAGGAATTTGTAAGGATAAAGGAAGATCAGTGTTAACACTAGTATAATGCCTCCAACAGAGTAACTCACAATAAATGGGAACTGTTTTCACCATTATGGAAAGATTGGGTTCAAACTCCGGTTTCACCAAGTGTGAGCTATGTGGCCTGAGAAACATTCATTGATGCAACATAAAATGTATTAACAGTAACAATTACTGGGCCTTCCCTGTGGTGCAGCGGTTGAGCGGTGGGTTATAAAGCTGCCCGCAGCCACTGCGGCGGCGGTTCGATCCCCGGCTGCTCCCCGGCCACCGGAGGAGGGTCCCACATGGCGTGCAGACCTCTCCTGCCGCCTGCTGCTCCCCTCAGCAGTGTACTTCGGTCCTTCTGCCTGCTCTGCTCCCCGCTCTGGCTCTGGTGAATTCTCTCACCCTCCCGAGCTTCTGACTGTACCCAGTGCATGTATAAACAAACAAACAAACAAATAAATAAAGCATGCCTCTAGTAAAACAAATTATAGATAAAAATAAAATAAAATAAAACAGTAACAATTACTAATTAACAATGAGAATTAAGGGCAGTTTACTGTGCCACGCATTATTAAAAGCTGAGTGAAAACTGGATCACAGAACAAGCAAGGCCCTTGCCCTCAAGAAACTTGCAGTCCTACAAGGGGAACTTTCCAATTAAATGGTATGCAGTGGTTTGTTATCGTGACATAGTAATATCTGTTTCCTTCTCTGCTGCATCTCCAGCCCCTCAAACATTGTCTGTCACTATCTAGTAGGTGCTCAATAACATGTTACTGGATTTATAGGGCTAGATTTGTTTATTGATTTCATTAAAATAAATTGATTTAGAGGAGTTAAGTAGAAAGTGTTTATCTTCGCTTTCATTATTTTATTGGTGGGGTGGAGGATATTCTTTGTTTTAAGCTTTTAATAAGTTCTCATATTCTAGTCACAAAAGTTATATGGGTTTCCAAAACATATTCACGTTTAGGAACCTAATTATCAAGTTCCAGTGTTGTCTTGCAATTTCTTGTTTCCTAAAGCAGCTTCTAGGTGATCTGAATCTGTCATAGGTAATGCACACATCTGAAGATATTCCAGAGGTCAGGTTGAGAATTTCTGTAACCAACATGGCCCTGGAGAGTGATTGAAAGCACTAATGGGTGAATTGTGTGCAGAAAAAACTGCACACACAGTACACATGTAAAGTGAACTGCCATACTTGAAGAAAATAATTGTAGCATTCCTCTCATTGTGAAAACTCAGAAAAACATTTCCAAAGCTTGCAATAATACCTTTGGAAACAAGAAAGTATTGAAGTAATCTCATTTAGTGCATTCTTCATCAATTTATTCATTTCTTTAGTTTAGATGGAAAACAACCTTGGAGTAATATATATAATATTAAATTATAAATAAATATTAAATTATTTTAATAATAATACATAACAAAAATCATTACGTACAATTAATATGATAAAGGTTAATTCAATCTTCCAAACACTATGACCAAAAAATATGCAAAAGTCATAAAAATTCATGAAAAGAAACTGGCATGTAAATTCCAAACTTTACTTAGATAATTAAGATCATATAAATGCTGACATTTTTATTTTTCTTTTTCATTTTGAAATGGAACACCATGAGTACTAAGTGTGTATAAACCTTATCAAAGTAATAAGAAATACATCTGCAATGAAATTTCTTCTTATATTATTATTTTATAATTGTTAATGACAACATGATTTTGGTAAAAGAATAAAATAAACTTTGCAAAAATTAGTTTAATTTTTTAAAACCTCTATATAGGTATTTACAATACATTAGAGTGAAAGGAGAACATAACAAGATTTCTTTTTGTTTTAATTAATATATCTATTTATACAAGCACTGGGTACAGCCAGGAGCACAGGAGGGTGAGAGAATTCACCAGAGCCAGAGCCAGAGCAGGGGGCAGATCAGGCAGACTGATGAAATCTCTGCTGAGGGAAGCAGTGGGCATGGCAGGAGAGGTCTGTGCGCCATGTGGGACCCTTGCCAGTGGCCGGGAATCGAACTGGCGCAGCAGAGGCTGCGGGCAGCCTCACAGCCCAGCGCCCAACCACTGCACCACCAGGGGAGTCCCCATAGCAAGATTTCTATCAATAAAATGTTCCAATTATATTTTTTTGTTTTTTTTTAATTGAAATTCTTGATTTTTTTTTTAAAGATTGATTGATTGATTGATTGATTGATTGATTTGTTTATACAAGCTGGGTACAGTCAGAAGCACTGGAGGGTGAGAGAATTCACCAGAGACAGAGCAGGGAGCAGAGCAGGCAGACTGACCAAGTACACTGCTGATTGGAGCAGCGGCCGGCAGGAGGGGTCTGCGCCACGTGGGACACTAGCCGGTGACAGGGGAGCTAACCAGCACAGCAGAGGCTGCTGGCAGCCTTGCAGCCCAGTGCTCAGCTGCTGCACCACTGGGAGGCCCTTGGTTGTTGTTTTTTTTTAAAGTTTGTCAGTGGATTATCATTTTTTTGTTATCATGAAGAAACGCTGCATTAAAACATTATGTTTTATATCTGCATCATTAAAAACCAACATACAGGGCCTCCCCGGTGGCGCAGCAGCGGTTGAGCGCTGGGTTGCGAAGCTGCCCGCAGTCTCTGCAGCACCAGTTTGATCCCCGGCTGCTCCCCAGCCACCGGAGGAGGGTCCCACATGGTGTGCAGACCTCTCCTGCCGCCCGCTGCTCCCCTCAGCAGTGTACTTCGGTCCTTCTGCCTGCTCTGCTCCCCGCTCTGGCTCTGGTGAATTCTCTCACCCTCCAGCACTTCTGACTTTTCCCAGTGCTTGTATAAATAAATAAATATTAAAACAACAACAACATACAATTGACCCATTTAGGTGGATACCCTGGTTCATCCACCACTTTTCCCCCTTCCCTCTTGTAACCATTAGTCTTATAATCTAAAGGTTTTTTTTTTTTTCTTTTATTCAGTGCATGGATTTGTTTGTTTCCTTTATACACTATGTATGAGTTAAAGTGGTTTGTCTTTCTCCATCTGGTTTATTTCACTTTACATAAAAGCATCTAGGTGCAGCCATGTTGTTGAAAATGGGAAGAATTTTCTCATTTTATATAGTGAGTAACATTCTGTTTATCTATCTATCTATCTATCTATCTATCTATCTATCTATCTATCATCTATCTTCTTTATCCAGCCATCTGTGGATGGGTACTTAAATAATATGAAGCTTTTGGCTATTGTAAATAATGCTTTAATAAAAATGGGGTGTATATGTTTCTTTAAATTAATGTATTTGTATGTGGGGGTAAATAACCAGAAATTGAATAACTGGATTGTATGAACTCATCTTTATTTATTTATTTATTTATTTATTTATTTATTGCGGAATCTACCTACTGCTTTTCACAACGGCTATGCCAATTTACATTCCCCTGAGCAAACAGGGTTCCCTCCTCTCCATATTCTCTTTAATACTTGTTTCTTTTCTTTTGGATAATGGCCATCATTACAGGTGTGGGGTGATGAGATTTAATAAATTTTGAATCATGTGGTCATTCTTCAATTATAGCCATTAATGGTAAGTGTATTATTATATTAAAATATCATAATCCATCAATCTACTCTGTTCTGACATGATTTACAGTGATTTTACAATGAAAAAAGAAAAATTGTCATTGTAAATTGCTATAGACAATTACTGTAGGGAAAATACTATAACTACAAGGGATAAGATGGGGCACATTCAGTTTTACCTTGTGAAATAATACAGATTACTTTTCAAAATAATTTACCAATCATTCCTACCTGTAGTGGATATTATTTTGTTCACATCTTTAGCAAAACTTGATATTATCAGACTTTTTTATGTTTTGCCAATCTAACCCCTGTGAAAAATTTTTTTTGAAGCTTTAACTTGCATTTCCATGATTACAGTGGTAGCTGAATATTTAGTTTTCCTGTTTTACAGTCATTTACATTTTATCTTCAATGAAAAGTCATTTGTATGTTTTCTATTGGTCTAATACCTTTCTTATTGGTTCCAAAGAGTTCTTTATATATTCTGGTTATGAATCCTTCATTGGAATATAAATTTAAGTTATTATGGCTTTATGTCTCACTAATTTTGTGGTATTTTGATGAACAGAAGTTATATTGCATCATTTACAAATGTATTTAATTTTTCTGTGTTCTATATTTTTCCTATTCTAGGTGACATAGATATTCTCTTAAATTTCCTTTACAAAAATTTTAACATTGGGCCAATTATAATAAAAATTCACAGGATATTAAGAATTATTTTTTTATACATTGCTAAGTAGGACTACCAATATACTGATAAAGTTTTAAAAGAAGCATTTTCAGCATGTTTAAAAGAAATGCACTTAACGCTTTATAATATGATTGTGTAAAGGTTTTATTACGTAAAAAAGTTTGATTCTTAGTTTACTGAGAACTTTCATTCTTAGTTTGTTGATGTTGAATTAGCAAGTTGTTTTTTAGCCATTTATTAAAAGAATTATACATTTTTCCATTAACCTACCTTTCAACATGAGGAATTAATTCTAATATTGAACTAACCTTATATTTCAAGAACAAACCATTTTTTTTTATTTCTGTGTGCTACTGTTTCTGACATAATTTTCTTGCATCTATTTTCATGAGAGAGGCCATACTTTTCCATTATTTTATTTCACTGCTTAGTTTAAGCATCAAAATAATTTACTTTATAAAGTGAACTAGGGCCTCCCCGATGGTGCAGCGGTTGAGAGCTGGGCTGCAAAGCTGCCCACAGCCTCTGCAGCACCAGTTCAATCCCCAGCCACCCACAGGCAAGTGTCCCACATGGCATGCAGACCTCTCTCCTGCCGCCCACTGCTCCCCTCAGCCTGTTCTGTTTCCTGCTCTGGCTCTGGTGAATCCTCTCACCCTCCCGCACTTCTGACTGTACCCAGTGCTTGTATAAATAAATAAATAAATCTTTTAAATAAATAAACTAAATAAATTAAGTAAACTAGACTAATCCTTCCTTTCCTATTTTTGAAAATCTTTATACAAGATTGGGATTATTTGATCCTTCAGTGCTTGGTGAAAACCCATCTGCAATCTATTGAAATTTATAGTGTGTGTGTTTTGGGGGGAGGGGGAAATAGATGACAGAACCAAACATTTCATTTCCAAAAATCTAATACTTCATAGATTTTAAGGTATTTCACATTTTTAGAAATGAGAGTTAGGAAGTACATCATAGTTATTGAAATGTGCTATCACTTGTTTTGCTTCTAAAACATAGACTGAAGAACATAATTGCAGGAAGGTTGCATCTAATATTGATAATTTTAAATCACACTCATATCCCCATGTGGTCACAAGCAATGTTTACCTGGAACAGGCCTCCCACCTGGGGAGGGAGGGAAGGCCTAGCCCAAGTCTGTTTGTGGTGAAAAGATGCAGAGCACACCTGCATGCCAACAGGCTCCTTATGCAGAATGGGAGAGCGAGGGGTTGGGCTGTACATGCCCATTTTCTCTGCCCAGTCTCAACAAATGAACTCATCTCTACTCCTCCTTGTCTAAGGCTAAGAATGAATGCAATGCAGAGAGGCTAGTAATACTCCAGTAAAAGTTGCTCCTTTGAGCATGAGGAATAAGTATCTCTTCCTGCCCCATCATACTACTTCCCCTGCCAAAATATTAAAAAAAAAATAAAAAACCCTGTAATTTTCCATATGAACTTCATCCAAAGGATCTCACCTACAAGATACACACAAACTAAACAAGTCTTTAAAAGAAGTTTTGAGGTTGCAGTGACCAGAGATTCTTATTTAGGGGCACGATTCCAATGCCCCATAGAGACCTATGAAGGACTCTTTCCCCAGCTGCCCTTCTTGATAATGTTCTGGCAACAATCTTGAGCCAGTGTGCTACGCAAATTTTCATTTTAAAGACAATCACATGGCCATTTAAGAATAATAGTGAGGACTTTAATTATTAATTTATTCTTTAAATAAATAAAGAGCAATGCAGATTTTGTTTCCTTAAATTTTGATAATGTCTATGTCCTAGGAATGCTGCGACTCCACTAACTTGTCAAATTTCTTGTCTTAAAATTGTTCATTCAATACTTTAAAATTTCAGAATTATTTTATCTTATTGGTAATTTGAATTGTTTCTGTTTTGTGGTGACTTGTGGAATAGTAATACATTTTGTTTTAGGGCCTCCCTGGTGGCGCAGCGGTTGAGTGCTGGTTTGCGAAGCTGCCCCCAACCTCTGCAGTGCCAGTGCCGCTTCGATCCCGGGCCACCGGGTGAGGATACCACATGGCGCGCAGACCTCTCCTGCCGCCAGCTGCTCCCCTCAGCAGTGTACTTCATCCGTCTGCCTGTTCTGCTACCTGCTCTGGCTCTGGTGAATTCTCTCACCCTCCTGCGCTTCTGACTGTACTTAGTGCTTGTATAAATTAATAAAATAAATCTTAAAAAAAAAGTATTTGCTTTAAAAAAATACATTTTGTTTTCAAGTGTGCAGTGTCTAACATTATTAAAGTTACACAAATTAAAGTTAACTAATTTTGGTTTGTATTTTCACGATACATATAATTTTTCTCCTATGCACTTAAGCTTTCTAAATTTTAAGTTTGAGGTATGTCTTTTGAAAAGAGAAACATCACTGGACTAATTCTATTACATGTTTGTCTTAACTTTAGAATTTAGTGCACTTACATGATTCAGGATTATTAATATGCCTGAATTCATTTCTAGAATCTTATTTTGTGCTTTCTTTTTGTTCCTCTATATTAAAAAAAATCCTGCTTTGTTTGAAATTGATTGAGATTTTTGTCCCCACATTCCATTTCCCCAGATTTTCTAGTTTGGCAGATATACATCTACAATTTTACTATGACTTTCCTCTAAAGTTTTGAAGTACATATTTTAACTATAGTAAAAACAAACAAACAAACAAAAAAGATAAATGGTGATTAGCATTCCTATGTCCATTTACATACCTGATGTTCCCATACATTTTTGTTCCTGATAATCTTAGTGTCTATATAATTTTTCACAGTGCTCCTGGGTAAAAATAAACATCTTTTGTTTGATTAATTAAGACATTTTGCTTTGTTTATTAACTAATTAGATCAAAACAACTTAATATGTATTTATATCCTAATAACTTTGTAGCTATTTGCAAAAAGTAAATGGCATACATTAAGAGAAGAAATAATCTTATTTCATTCACTGACAATTTTTCATAGTTTGTATGTATTTGTTAAATATGAGTGTTTTGGTGATGGTGTGGTATAGGAACAACACCTGGAGGGGGACATCCATACCTCTAATACCCAAAAAGTGTTATGAACCAATGTTTCCACAATACAAAAGGGAAAATAAGTAAATACTTTCCAGAGTCATAAAATTAGTGAAGAACTTCCCAAATATTAAAATTGGATACTTTCCTCATTTCTTGCTTCATAATGATTTTCTCTTTGGTTGGCAATTGATTTATTTCACAGAAACACCCATCTGAAAACTCAGTTGCATAAAGATATGATGTAATTGAAAGGCATGTAGTGCAATTCATTGTTGAAATTGCTTTGAGGCGGCATTGCATGTTGTGTCTAAAGATGTAGATGTATTTCCCTGGACTATTTTATTTTATTTTATTATTTTTTGAAAGATTTATTTATTTATTTATATAAGCACTGGGTACAGTCAGAAGCGTGGGAGGGTGAGAGAATTCACCAGAGCCAGAGCAGAGAGCAGAACAGGCAGACTGATGAAGCACACTGGCTGAGGGGAGCAACAGGCAGCAGGAGAGTTCTGCATGCCATGTGGGACCTTCACCCAATGGCCGGGGATTGAACAGGCTCTGCAGAGGCTGCGGGCAGCTTCACAGCCCAGCGCTCAACCACTGCGCCACCAGGGAGGCCCTTATTTTATTTTGAAGATTTCATTTATTTATTTTTGCATAGTAGAACTAGGGTGTAGGCCAGAGGTGCAAGGGGGTGGTGAGAGGATTCACCAAGACAGAGCAGGGAGCAGAACAGGCAGATCTACTGAAATACACTGCTAAGGGCAGCAACAGGAGAAACAGGATCCACTCAGGACTCTGTGGAGGGCCCTCACTGTGATAGCATTAAGATTTAACCTCTAGGCCACCAGGAGGCCCTCCTTAGATGGTTTTAATATCTTCTGTGCCTCTGTGTATTCACTGGGATGACACTGGTGCCTCGGCATCATAGTTTGAAAATAACAACTATATGTTACTGTTGCTCAATAATTTGGTTCTCTTTTCATTCAAATATTAGCCATTATCAATATCATTTTCCAAGATATTTTTTTTAAAATTTACTACATGTTTACCATATATATATTTGTTGGTTTTGTTTTTTTTTGTTTGGTTGGTTTTTTTTTTTTTTTTTTGGTTATCTGAAGCCTTACTTCAATGATTATATTCTCTTTCCTGTTGGATGTTCTTTAGAATATTTTAATCATCTGTTCACTGTAACTTCTCTTGATTTTATCTTCTTAGAATTTACTTTATTTTGTTCACATTCTATATAAATTGAAGGACAGGATATACATTTCTAAGCTAGCAGTCATTTTTTGTTTGTGCACTGATGATATTATTCTATAATATTGTGATTTCCTTCTTTGCTCTTAAGGGATCAGTCATAAGATTAATTACTTACCACTTATTTGTATATAATCTGCTCCCCTCTCCCCCCAATGAGTTACAAATTTCTCTATCTTGAGTTTGTAACATCAGTCAAGGCTATATGTGTTTTTATTTAATCCATTTAATTTTCTGTGTGATTTATTTTGTCTTCATTACTTAATGTATTTTTAGAATTATCTTTTCAAAAGTTCTCAAAAATTTCTAATCATTACAAAATATTGCCTCTACTTATTATCTCCAGCTTCTCCTGGAATGCCAAGTAGATATATATGAGACATATATTAACTGTATTATATACTTGCTCACTCCTTCTGTCTCTGGGTCTCTTGTATTTGTGCATGCTCTCTCTCTCTCTCCCCCTCCTTGTGCTGAATATGATTAACTGAGTTATCTCTATATACCAGATTATGACTTTTCACTTAGTTTGTGTCTAATCTACTATTTCATTTGTCTGTTGTACAGTTGTGTTTTATCCAGACACATTTGTATTTGTTTCTTCTAAATGCTGAGGGACACCACCAAAATGGGATCATATTAAATTAAATTTTATGCTTTTAGAATTTTGCTCCTGCTTTAAGGGCCACCAAGTGGAATTAATTCCTGCCCAACATGTGGGACAGTAAGTATGTGGCTAGAACATCTTATAATAGATTTCTCTTTACATTTTTCTTACAAGGGTCAAAATCAAGACACACTAGAATCTCTACTATTTCCTTTTCAGTCTTTAGTGCAGAATTTTAACTTTTTTTGTTTTATTTTTCACCTGAGTCACCCACTGAGAATTATGAATTATAGATGCCCAAGGTTTATTCTGAAATCCAACCTCCCATAGACCGTATGACTCAGGGTTTTTGTTTTATTCTCATTTCTTATGTTTTTTCAAGTTCAAGTTCTAAGCCCAGAGAGAGGTATTAGTCAATGCTGGTTCCAGTGCATATTTCTCTGCATGTACATTTTCTACTGAGAAATCCTCAAGAATTCTTTGGTCACATACTGTTCCATATTGACAGAAACAGAGATCCTCTGGATATTACTGTGTCTTCTCTAAGCTACATTTTTCAGGCTTAATTTGGTGCGCCAAACTTTCCCAAGATTAATTATCCCAGGGAATATGAAAAAGAACAACTATTAAAACAAAGAGGAAACACAATAGAATCCAGTGAACTATAAAGGTGATTTATGTGCTTTAAAGCCAGGATATTGGAAGTCCAGACTTGTATTTTAACTCAATTCTCTTTGTCAATGAGGCCTTTAATGAAATTATCTCAGAACTAGTTGCTACAAACTTGGTGAAAGTTGAGAAAGCATTTTTTCCCTCCAGCACAGGGCCCTGAAAAGTCCTGTGAAAGGAAATATTCCAAGAGGTGGTCAGCAGGGTGATTGTATATACTGTCTTCACTTAGCAAGAACCAAATAATTCCTTGTTTTTAGGAATTTTCCAACTTTCCAGTGGAGAAAATATGAGTTTTGATTAGTTCTAAGAAAGGTCTGAAGGTTGTAAAAGTATACATATATGTATATATATATATATATATATATATTTTTTTTTTTAAACTGGATTTATTCCCCTTCTCTCCTGACACTGAGACAATACTAGGCAGTGATTTGGATGGCCAGTCTAAATTGTGTAACTTGATGTGCTTTGTTTAATGAGATAGTTCTTTATCTGACATTAAATATTTTTATTAATATTCATTTGTTGAAGAAAAGATCACTTCAATATGAATCATTGTCAACCACTCTATTCTTTTGGGCACCAAAGTGAGGAGGAAAGGTTAGTTGAATAAAAATATAGCATGATCAAAAAAAGTATGCATCCTTTCTACATACGTAGAGATTTTTAAGTGACATTTGAGGGTAAAAATCTAATCATCATAGATGTAAAGGAAGGGCAGGGGTATTGGTAGAGAACAGCACCTGCCCACCACCTAGGGGGCGATTGCACCTCCTGACTCTTTCATCCATACAGAAACCCCATAAAGGTGGCCTATACCTCCATACATCGATCACAAAGACAATATGTGAAGGTAAAATGACTTGATTAATGTCATAAGTGGAGGAGCAAAGTGGAATGTCAAATATTCTAAATGATGGTTATTAACGATTTGTCATTTTTTCTATTGATTCAAATGTTGCCTTGAAGCTCAAGCACACTATGATGCAAGTAATATTATACTGAGGGCTTCCTTTCTGTCTCCTCGATGGCAGTTTTTTTTTTCATCTATTGAGAATAAATATCCACTGGTATCTAATTACAATAAGGCATCTCAGTATATGGCACAGTAAAGTTTTCCTTTGGTTAAGACCACGGGAATATGAAGGACTGCAGGATGTAACAAAGCATCAACATCAACATCTGCTTCCCTAAAAATTTCTTCTTTAATAAAGTCATGCATGCCAAATATGTTTACAACTCGTTATCACTCTTGATACAGTATGATATGAGTTTAACCAGGAGAGATTTTCAGTACGAGAAAACCACAGAGGAAATGATGTCTGCTGTGGTACATGATAGCTGAACAGCAACAAAGCAGAACACCACAAAGCAGAACACCACTTGATAAATGTGATGATTATTCAGTCCTCTACCATGAGGAAGCAATGTCATTTGTTTACTTGATGTCAGCCATTCTAAAGGCCCATAACCACCCAAGCGGCAATCAAGCAACAGTCCTGTGACTAACGTAAGATCATGGACACTGCATACCACATCCTCACTGCACCTGATTCATCGTTTGCAAAATTTGTTCAGCTATAAAAAAAGAGAGATCCATTATATTCAGCATGTCTCTAAGATTTAAAAGCACTAAGGTAGTGCTTCTAAATGTCAATAAATTCTGCTTTAATTTTACATTTTTGAGTTGCTTTTTACAGGAATTTATGTTGCTGGAGAAATACTTAGCATGTTGCAAGCTTGTTGTGTTTGCTTTAGGGCAAGAGATAAGAAAACTATTTTAGGAAGGAGTCTGTGTGACTGGGGGTGGGGGAGATAATAATATTGATAATTGTGAGCAGGATCACTGATAACTTTGTGGGCAAGTAACCCTTTGGTTTTGTCAAGAGATTTTATCAACAAAAAAGTATTGAGTCATGTAGCTATATATATAATTTTGACTTGAACCAGTTGGGGTATGGGGAACAGAAGGGATGTTTTAAAAAAAAAAAAAACAAAAAACCTACAACAGAGACAGAATCCAGTTGAGAGAGGTCTGAGCTCCTTCATACATATTCATTTTCCCAAGTGATCTTTTGCATCCAGTGTCACATAGTTTCAATAATATGTTATAAGCCTGCCTTACAGATACATTTTTCAGCATCTGAGTATACATGATACTGTCCATTTCTTAATGGAACATCCAGAAAAGTGGTTCTTGCCTTTGGTTTGCTTAACATGGATATTATGGGTAATGTTGCCTTTTAAATCTCAGTTGTGTGATGAATCTTCCTATTTATAATCCTGCTTTATCTTTTGGACATGACACGTGGCACTATACCAGTATGATCTGGAGATTTTGCTTCTGATCACAGTGAAGACTTTCCAATGAAGACTCAAGGCCTAGTACTTGGTCAGATATACACCTTGTTTAGCCTAGACCTTGAGTCAAACCTTATGCTGTAGGTAGTAGGGATGAATAATGGCCACCCAAATATATTAAGCTGTAAATGCCTGAAACTCATAAAGGCTACCTTATTTGGAAAAAAAATAGTTTTTGCAAATGTTATCAAGTTAAGGATTTCAAATGTAAAGAATACCCTTGATTATCTGGGTGGGAGCTAAGTACCATTACAATATAATTATGAGAGAGATAAGAGGAGATAACATCAATACAAAGAAGAGAAGGTAGAAGTGTGACCTTAGAGACTGAGAAGTGAGTGAAGTGCCCACCAATCAAAGAAATTTCAGAGCTACCAGAAGTTGGAAAAGAAAGAAGATTTTCCCTGAAGACTGTTAATGGGAGTGGAATCCTCTAAACACCTTGATTTTGGACTTTGACCTCCAAAACTGTGAGAGAATAAATATCTGTTGTTTTAAGTCATCCTGGGCATGCTAATTCATTATACTAGCCTTAATATATGATATATGTAGCTCCTGGGTTATGCCCTGATAAAAAAAACCATTCACAGGCACTAAAATTCTCAGTTTAGTTTAAGCAACTCTATCTAAACAAACACCACTATGCCCCAAAATAATCTTGCCCAATTTTATTAACCCAAATGGCATTTGGGATTTCTACATAATGGAGACTGGATTATATGAAGCAACATACAATATGACTCAATCAAGTAGATGATTTTTATTGAAATAATCTCAATGGAGAAATATTATTTTTTTTTAATTCGATCTTTGCACTATTTTGAAATTAGCTTTGCCATTCTCAGTAACCTGTTAGGAGCTTAAAACCAACCAACAAAAATTGTTTTCATATCAAAATTTTCTTTCTTCCACTACCGTAATTTGTTTGGCAAATTACCTGAGCTCAGGTACAGGTTGATCATTCATTAAGAATGGGTAAAGTGGGGCCTCCCTGGTGGCACAAGGGGTTACGACACAACCTATGATGCTATCCACAGCCACTGCAGAACGAGATGGATCCCCTGCCAGCCAGGGAGCAGCCCACATGGTGCAGCAGACCCTCCTGGCTTGCCTGCTGCTCCCCTTAGCAGTGTATTCCAGTCAATCTGCCTGTTTTGTTCCCCACTCTGTCTCTGGTGAATCCTCTCACCCACCCCCACACCTCTGGCCTGTACCCTAGTTCTTCTATGCATAAATAAATAAATCTTTAAAAAAAAAAGAATGGGTAAAGAGGCATCTTATTCTCACTATTTTGGTTTATTTGTAAGACCCATTTATTTTCTGACTCCTGCAAAACATAGACTTTCTCGTTTTTCCTTGACATATCAAAGCATATCTTGTACCTTCAAATATGTGAATTTACCTATAACATAGGAGTAGCCAGTAACTAAAGTAAGGAGAAGAGGAATTTTACAGGTTTTTAAAAAGATCTTGGTCTTGGGCCTCCCTGGTGGTGCAAGGGGTTACGACACTATCTATGAAGCTATCCCCAGTCACTGTAGCACGGGTTTGATCCTCGGCCAGGGAGCAACCCACATGGCGCGGCAGACCTCTCCTGTCTCGCCCGCTGCTCCCCTCAGCAGTGTGTTTCAAGTCGATCCACCTGTTTTGTTCCCCACTCTGTCTCTGGTGAATCCTCTCATCCCAAAGTCTGTCCTATACCCCAGTTCTTGTATGCATAAATAAATAAATCTTAAAAAAAGACCTTGGTCTCATCTGAAAACCAAGCCAACTAGTAGAAGAAACACCAATTTTGATTCTGCCACTAACCAGATGAGAAGTGTCGGACAAAGTTTTGTGTTTTTTTAACCTTTCTGTACTTCAATTTCTACACTGATAAAAATTGACTTAATATATTTTACTTTACAGCTTTGCTAACAGAAGTAGATGAGTTAAAATATTTTACCTGGATATCCTGAGAGCAACCTTTAAGCTCATAAGTGGCCAAATAAAATTCATTATCACCCTACCATATAACTGTTCTTCTCAAATTGTCCCCTTTAATTCAACAACATCTCTTTTTTTTTTTTTAATAATAAATTTTATTGTTATATTCCCCATACAATTGCAGCCTTAACTGGGAATTGTCCTTGACTTTTCCCTCTTTCTCATAACTTACTGATATAGAATACATCTACATAAAAGGGGGAGAGGCATGCAGTGCAGTGAACTGGCAACATTTTCCCTGACCCCAGTTACATGTTACTGCCTTGGATTACAAATGCCAGTATGCCATCGACTGGACTTCCTGGTCATGGGAGTTATAGGGAACTAGGGGTGGAGTTAAGCAGAATGCATCAGGCAAACTCAGGGATTCTTGTTTCTGTGGCCTGACTTGTGCCCTGGTACTGTTGGGAAAGGGACTTGGAAGAGATACATGGAGGAGAAATATGTCAAATAAAACGTAGAAGAGACACATGTGGGGGGCTGACAATGGGCATCATTACCTTGATATTGACTTGCCTAAGTCCCTTCTTGTTGTTTCCCACCAGAAGGTATCAGACTTGTGGCAAGCTTTTGAGTCTCAGGCAGTTCTGCTTTTGGTTGAACCTGTTTGGCTGGGCTTTTGCCCACAAGGGGAATGGTAATCTGGGGTGTTTTATTGAGAATATCCTTTCTTCTCTCTCTCTATGCACACTAGTTACATTAAAGCTCTTTCAAACTGTCTGCTTCCTTTGCCTCTGTGAACATGAATGGCCAGATCCCTCTAGAGTGACCTTAACAGTTTGGGTTCCCTGGGTACCCCTTGGAGCATATTAACGTTAGCATCATTTCCCTAGTCGTTAAATTCATTACAACTATTATCACTTCCTGTTACTTAACAAACAGAACACCTCACTCCTTTTATTCATTTTTTTCGGGTGTGGGGAACAACCACAACTACATTAACTGCACAACTAAACAGTTTCCCAGTCATTCACCAATCATCTCAATTGATGCTCTAAAGTTCAACTTGTTATGCCTTATGTTCTTCCATGACACCTCTATATTAGGAGAGGGTACATCCAAGCAGCTTCAGCTAATGTGAGCAATGTTTTATTATCATTTTAATCTTAGTTGCAAATATTTAAGATGTGAAGATTTCACTTACAAATTTGGACTTAAAACCTTTCATGAAAAATTAATCTATTTGCACTGAGAAGTAGTGGTTGTCTTTAGCTGTGGCAGGCACTTTCCTGCTTTCCATAGTTCCCACTACACCTAAAGCTGGCTACTCAGTTTGACTTACTTGTTGACATTTTCTGCTTTACACATTTATGTCTCTGATCTGTAACTTCTAGTTTACAGGATGGGTTTCAAACTCTTTAGCGTGTATTTAAAAAATTCTCATATTTGCACTATACAACTTCTCCAGTCTCATCTCACCTAAATACAGTATCAAACACTTACAGTTTTCTGTATACAAGAACTGGGGTACAGGCCAGATGCACGGGAGGGTGTGAGTATTCACCAGAGAGAGAGTGGGGAACAGAACAGGCAGACTGATGAAATACACTGCTGAGGGGAGCAGCGGGCGCAACAGGAGAGGTGTGCTGCGCCATGTGGGACCCTCGTGGGCTGGAATGGAACCGGCGCTGCAGAGACTGCGGACAGCTTCACAACGTGGCGTTCAACCACCTGCACCACCAGGGGAATCCCTGAACATCATACTCTTAAACTCTGCACTTTTAATATGTGTCTATCCTGTCCCCTACAGAAAACCCTCAAGGTTATCTTCTTTGAAAACATGTGTCTTTGCAGGACTCTGTGGTAGTAGTTTTGTCAAGTTTTATTTGGTCATCTCAGAACAACTTTGCTACTTCCTTTTCTAATCCTACACTATTTAAATATGCCCCTTTGGTCTCAAAACATCTGTAGACGTATAGCGCTGAGGAAAGGGACAATGCTACTTCCTTCATACCCCTACCATTTCGCATAGTACCTGAAGTAGAATGGTGTTAAGTGCTAGTTACAAAAATCAATGTACCAAAGTGCTTATTCACTATTAGTCACATAGTAAGAGTTCGATAAATTTTATTTGAATGGGAGTGAACAGTATTAGGTAACACAGGCACATTTAAAATGAATGCATCCCCAAAACAGAAAAAAATCACAGTGTAGTGGCTCAGGGTTTAGGCTCTGGAATCAGACTTTCTAGGTTAGAATTCTAACTCCTCTGCTCATCAGTTGTTCAATTTTTGGCAAATACTTTTTCTAACTTAGCTTAATAATCTGCAAATGGAAATTCTAATAATACCTACTTCAAGGTTATTGAGATGATTATACAAGATATTTATAAAGCTATAAACAGCTTTTGTCACACGATAAGCATTAAATAAATTTAGCTGTGATTATTGTTGTTGTTATTCTGTTATAGAAAACATTCTTTTTCAAAAAATCTTTATGTAACAAACCTAAAAATTGGACTCACAGAACAGCCTACTAATGAGATGATTATTTCTAAAGTCTCATATTTTATTTATATAAGCTAAAAATGTATTCAAAGAAGTTACAAAGTCCCTTTTTCTCATAAGCAGGGCTTTCAGGAAACGCCTCTTTTCCTTAAGCTCCAATTTAGTCCTAAACAAATATATTTAATTGGAGAAAATCATTCCTAGTTAAACAAAGTCAAGCAATAAGATACTATAAGCCTGAAACAATAAGGAAATATCACATTTTATTTACATTTGTTAAATATGTATTTTCTTAAATAAGGACATACCTTTGAAAGATGAAAGGAAACACATAAATTTTACCTTGAAGGCAAAAATTTGTATATCTTTTTGAAAAGGGTTATATATGTGTGTGAGTGTGTGTGTGTGTGTGTGTGTATACATATCTTTGAACGTGTACTTTTGATCCTAACTCTGTGTCTTTGTCCTAAAGGAATAAATTTTAAAAAAGAAAAAGCCTTACACATAAAAATGTTCATCTATACATATCTGTAGTATTACCAATTGATAATAATTTGAATGTTCAAAAATGGGATAATGAATAATAATTCATAAGATTATTATTCATAATAGTAATGAATAATACAAATACACTTTTGGGAATTGAAGAGCTATTAAAAATTAAATGCACAAAGTTGTTTAGTACACAGAAAAGTCACTAATTAAGAATTCAGGATATCAATTTATATGAATAAGATAATCCCAAATATTAAGGGAAAAATAAACAAAATATACATTACTTATGCTGTACATAGGTATCTAAAACCACATTCCCAGAGTTGGCAAAATTCTTTCTCTGCCTGTTGTAACTGAACATTTCATTTTTATGGCTCATGTGTTTATAACTAGACAAAAAATGTCTATCAAATTTATAGTAAAATTGTTCATCAAAAGTCAAAGTTAGAAAAACTCAGTTCTTACACGACCAGAGTAGTTTATCTGAAAGAAGCCACACTTACATGAAAGGATGTGGTGTTTCTTGCTAAGCCTCAGAAATGATATCAGATATGAAGGACACAAGTGAATGCTTTCTGTGGAATGGTCCACAATTGTTGTTAAGAATGGGTGTATGATGAAAAATGATTTGAAAGATGCTTGGGACTTATACAAATGCAAAGTGCTTATGAGAGAGAAGAATGGTCTACTGGGATAGATTAAGAAATGTGTGCTTGGCAAATAGTTTCCAAAATGCCTCAGCTTTATTTCCACTGAGAGGGAACCGACAACTGTGACAGAGAAACAGAAAAATGAACTCATATCTCTTCAATAAGTTAAGAAACAACTTCCAGGAAACAACAATAATAGATTTCATAGTAATGAAATCATGAAATCTTTGTATAAAGCTTGGAAAAATACATTTGTAGAGGGCAAAAGAGAGCTCTCAAAGATCAAGAAATGCTTGCATAGAGAAAAAGCTACTGCCTTAGTGAACAGTGAGCAATGGAATTACCAAAAAATAACTAGATATCATTCCTCCTAATGTATTATTAGTATTTGACAACCCATGGGACCTCACCTGTTTCTCCAAACACAATATATATATTCACTGCAATAATAACAACACAGATCACTTTTTCTCAAGAGCTTTACTTAAGTACCCCATTCGTCTTTCACCTGCCAGAAAGAGTTGCACCTTGTGTATCATTCCCTGTTTTCTTAGACCACAACCCTTTGGTTATAAGCACCAATCCACCTGAGCTTGTACCTCTCAGCACCCACTTGGTTGGTTACAATGTGAACCCTTATAATGACAGGGTTATAACCCATTGCCGATGTCCTCCAGAGTAAAAACCTGGCAACTCAGCCTGTCGGTTATTACATGCACTGCTGTTAAAAACCTTAGCTCGTTCTTCACTCTAATCCAAATATAAGTTATTATGCTGGAATATAAGATGTTGATCTTTATAGACATTTAAGAAAGAGTTAATTGTTTGGGGCGTACATCTTAGTACATAGTAGGTAATAACTGCCAATGTCTACTGAATGCCTTAATGTTGATAGGAAATAATTCCTTTCATTGTCTACTAGCCATATTTTACAAAGAAACTGAGGTAAAAAGAATCAATGCAATTTGCCAAGGTCGCCCAGTCAGTTTCAATGGCAGAGCTGAGAATGTGAATTGGAACTGCCTGATGCCAGGGCGGAAGCTGTCAACCCCATTCTATATTGTTTTCTAATTAATGCCTTCCTGATTATAAAATTCTTTATTTCTTTTAAATCAGAAGTTGGTCGCCACCCCTCACTAAAAAGCTCTATACTCTTCTTACTCCCTCTGCCAGGTTACCTGTCTAATAAAATTATTCTCACAAATCAAGACTGTCAAGGGGCCTCCCCTGGTGGCACAGTGGTGCCCGCAGCCTCTGCAGCACCGGTTCACACCCCCTGCTCCCCTCAGCAGTGTATTTCATCAGTCTGCCTGTTCTGTTCCCCTCTCTGGCTCTGGTGAATTCTCTCACCCTCCCACGCTTCTGACTGTACCCAGTGCTTGCACAAAGAAATGAATGAATCTTAAAAAAAAAAAAAAAAAAAAAAAAAAAAGACTTTCAAGGAATTTCAGGAGGCAGAAATAGGGAAAAACCCAATATCTCCATGAAAGGAGTCCAGGATTTTCAACATGGACACAGCAATTCTGAAAACTGGACACTTAGATTATGTTTGATGAAAAATGGGGTTTTAAGGTACGTATAAGCAACTAATTATGGGATTTAAAAGATTATCTCCAGGAGGGAGCATTTGAATCAAGCATGAGGACAGAAAGAGCTGGTGAATTCAGCTGAAGAGAGAAGAGAGGGCAAGGAGGAGGAGGCTGTGGAAAGGCTGTGGGGAAATAAACTCCCCTATATCTTTGTGACCCATACTATGTCATGTTCACCGTCTATTTAATAGGTAGGGTTTAATCTAGAGGAAAACACTTTTACAAAGAAAAGTCTAAGAGCCCAGATCTTAATTGTTCCCACTACAGAAAAATAAAAAAAAAAAAATGTGATGTGATAGAGGTGTTAGCTGTTGCGACAATGGCAGCCTATTGCAGTACGTAAACACATCAAACCAACATGCTACACACCTTAAACTTACATGATGGTATATGTAAAACAAATTTTAATACACATTTAAAATTAACTATAAATATAAAATAATGGAAGATCACATTAAATAAAGAGTGAGCAAATGGAAATCGAAAGACTAAAAATGGGCATTAGGGTTCTAAGAAGAAAGTTCAGATACTACATATCAATAAAAGGAACCTCTAAAGGAAATAAGTTTAACATTTTTCCTTCACTTATCTATTTATTCACTCATTTATTTATTTATTCAAAAGTGAAGTGTCTTCTATATTAGTATTTCAAACTCTACTATGTATAAGATCTCTCAGAGAGTTGATTTAGGAATCTTACACATCTAACAAGAGCCTAGTGATGTTGACTGCTGATGGAACACACCCTGAGTGGTAAAATCTGTATAAAGGCATGAGAAAACCCCCAGACCCACACATCCTGGAAGGAAAAGCACGACACTTCTACAAAGAGAAGGGGGCGCAGGCAATGGAAGGAGCTCCACAGTTGCCCCAGATAAGACACAGGACTCTGCTCAAGCATTTCTCTCAACTGTTCCAATCCTTCTACACTTTATTACAATGCTATAAAAAAGGGCTACTAGCAGGGCCTCCCTGGTGGCACAAGGGCTTGAGCACAGCACTATGAAGTAGTCCTTGGCCTCTGCAGCACAAGTTCAAACCCCTGGCCAGCCAGGGAGCAACCCACATGGTGCAGCAGACCTCTCCTGCCTCACCCACTGCTCCCCTCAGCAGTGTATTTCAGTCAGCCTGTCTGTTCTGTTCTCCACTCTGTCTCTAGTGAATCCTCTCATTCCTCAAACCTCTGGCCTGTACCCTGGCTCTTGTATGCATAAATAAATAAAGAAAGAAAGAAAAGAAAAGAAAGGGCTACTAGCAAATGCAGCAAAGCTCCTTATATGGTGGCAAAATAGATGCTTAAATTGATTTTCCATTTTTTTTTAAACTTTATCAAACTTTTATCTGTTTGCAATTTATCTTTTTATTTAGTAAAAGATATTATGATTCCAAAAAGAAAGTTGTTTTTCATGCATATAAGATAAACATACATATGTAAGTTACCTGTGTAAATTTATAATTATATATCCTGTATAATAGATGTAATGCATTTAAATAAACAATTAAAAATAGATGATATGCATAGTGAATTTATATATTGCATATGTAATATATGGTCAAATTTCATTGTTCTGACTTCAAGGAGAGGTCAGCAAATTACTTGCTGTTCTTGCATCTCAGATTCAAGCCATTACCTGAGGGAGGAACCAACTATGCCAGGTAGATGCAAATAGAGTCAAATATGGCTATTGTCATCCGCAATGTCCTTGCACTTGCTAGGGTCCCACTGAGTAGAAACTCCCCTTTTATGTTTTCTTTTCCCAGATTAAGAGAACAATACAGTCAATCACAAGTTCATTTTTTAAAATTCAATTTAGAGTTAGGTCAAGCCCTCAAGTGATCTCATCTCATTTATACCTGACCTTTGGTATAAATATCTTTTCATTTTCTTCACATGGTGAAGTCTTTTCCTTTTCTTAATTTTATTGCTTTAGTTCACATGTGTTTTTCTATAAGCTTCCTTGAATCCTTTTGGAAATAGATAGAAAATACATTAAAACTGATCATTTGTTGATTCACTAAGTTGCTGAGAGTCTAAGTGGTAGGTACTAGAATTAGAGGGGAAGAGAGACCCTGATCATGAAGATGCAAACATGAATACATGCAGAGTGTGGTGGTCTAAGGTCTCAATATCCTCAATATGAGTCTGAATTAATAGATCATGTAAATAGATCTAATTAATAGAACATATAAGAAATGTAGCTTAGTATTTCCTGGGAAGACATAGTTTAGTGTTTTCATCAAAAAGGTAGTCTTAAAAACTGAACTACTCAGAAATTTCCTATGGCTTTGTGATTTTATTGAAATGTAGAATCATAAGTAGTCATCCATGAATAAGTATCAGGAACTGTTCACGTTAAATAAAAACAAACCTCCTTCGAGAAGGGTGTCTTTAAGGAACAGGACATCACATTGGGTACATGACCACCTGGAAAAATTAAGACTGTGCTTTTTTTTCTGCTAATAGTACCAAAAATGAAGAAAATATAAAAAAGGAAAAGCAACAATTTCTATGCCTGCCATGAAAAGGAGACAAGGAGAAAACGTGACTAACCCTGCTAACCCTGCTATTGCCAGGCTTGTGTCATGTGTTTGCAGGCAATCCATTCAGGCCTGCATCAGGGAAGTTAAGTCATTTTCAAAAATCACAAAGAATTAATGGAGCCACAATTCCAGCCCTTCTACTTCTTGCTCAAATTGGTTGGGTATCCAGTACTAGGTAAGCACCCAAGATCCAGGCTCATAGAAACATAGCTGTTGTGCTCACAGAGTTTTTTTTAAAAAAAATAAAATAAAAACCTGCCTGGTGGCACAGGGGTTAAAGTCTCATCGCTATCAAGCTGTTGCCAGCCACTGTGGCCTGAGTTGGGTCCCTGGCCAGAAAGCTGGGGGATATGGAATGTCGGACCTCTTCTGTCTTGCCCACTGCTCCCCTTAGCATTGTCTTTCAGTAGATCCACCTGTTCTGATCCCCACTCTTGTCTCTGGTGAATCCTCTCACCCCCCACACCTCTGGCCTACACCCCAGTTCTTGTATACATGAATAAATAAAAAATAAATCTTAAAAAATACTTCAATAATTTTAATCATTTTAGTTACCTGGAAGTTTCAATAGTTCTATAAAATGTTCACAGGAAAATGTCATTTTGCTTTCTGTATTTGGACCCCAAGCTAGCTGATCTAGGAGGAAATCACTTACACAGCACCATTGGTAGATTGATTTCACATAGCAAACATTACTTGAGAATACAGATGTTGTTTATGATATATACAGTTTATAAATAACTATCAGATTGAAGGATATTGCCTAAATGTGTCACGTGGACATTTTATTAACCAAAATAAAAGGGGGTTGAGGGGTGGGAGAGAGTACTTCACCTCAAAGATTCAGATTAAAAAGAGGTGGTAAAGAATCAAAGTCAGAACATGGTAACTTATCTTAGGGAAGAAATATATATGCACTAAACATTTTATAGAAGAGTATTATAGTCCTTCATGTACTCAAGAATTTTTAACTGGTTGTTTCTATGCTCAAGCTATGAGATAATCTCTTGCACATACATGCTGTTTCATAATGTTACATCAGCAGTTTCTTTTAGATGTGTCCCTACCCCAGGTGGTTTTGTTAACCATTGCCTCCTAGAAATGTGTTTCTAACAGACTGATTTATTGTTTATTATGTATATCCTCAGAAGTCTAAGCCTTTAAGAATAAAGTTCGTAAAAAGACAATAATTATCCACCTCTCATCAAAAACTACCTTTGGGTAGGATTTACATTATATTGCAATTTATTGGGAATTCTTCACCTCTTCCCACTATGTTTTGAATATCAGGCTACACTCAAATACAGGAGACTCCACAGACTACAACTGTGCTAAAATACACCAAAACAGCCAAATAAAGGTAGACTTCAAGTAAGAACGTTTTTGGAACTGAAGTCAAACATTTTCTGGGAAGACCTACTTTTATCTATCTTCACTGGCATGATAGATCATGAATTAGTACTAGTTTTGTAAAGTGTATGAGAAATAAATATTATTATTATGATTTTTATGATTTCCTTCCCCTCTTAGTCAATAAACTTCAAAATGCTGCCTTGTGGAGAAAAAGATTAAATTATCTTTTTTTTTCCAGTTTCCCAAAGGATAGATGTAAAGTAATACATTTCAAGGATTTGTAATTTGTTTTTTAGGTTGCCTTGAGGAGACTTGAACAATGCTAAAATAATTTTTGGTTGCTTTCTTTGCTATGTGATTTCACCATTGGCTTCATAAGTAAGGCTAACATCAAAAAACCCTTAGAAAGTGACTAGTTATCTGGCTCTCATTCTTCTACCAGGATCCTATACATTTGATTTGGATTTGTACTCTGGTGAATTGTCCACGCACTTCTGCCTGTGAGTTCTGTGGGGTTGAAAATGCCTTGAAGACTAGGAATCACTTTTCCTTGACTTACTATTTGTCTTATTCATTGGACGAAGGAATCAATAAGTAAATCACCAAGTTTTGCTCAGCATTCATTCACTGCCAATCTAGGAGGAAGAGGTTCTGTGTGGTGGCCATAGAGTGACATCCTGAGCACAGTTGTCTCCTCTGGTATTACTTGTTGAAAAGGAGCCCCTCGGTGATGTTTATGCACGTTATAAAGGGTTAGCTCCTGAATCTGAATTAATTTTTTCATGAATTCCTGGTAAGAAGAAACCCTTGCCTTAGCAGAAGGATTATACACCTGGCCTGTGTTCCAGACCCATCAGCTACATAAGGGCTGAAAACTCTGTGTACAGTGGGGTGGGGAACTGAACACTCTGGCCCTTTGTTGCCACCTCAGCCCAGAACCTTCATAGTGCCCGCTATACAGCTGATCAGATTTGGAGATCTGATCTAACCCCACTCTCCCCTGGCTCTAGATGGTCCTCTTTGGAAGACCCATCAGCATCTTAAGAAAACAGATTCCTCAGAGATCCTTGAGGGAGACTATATCTAGAACAGATAAGCAAAGTGATTTTAGAACACTCATTCCATCCACTGTGATTCCAAAACAACCAGTGGAAAAGTGAAAAAAGTGAAAATTCATTTTCATGCAACTGGTTTGATTGCTTTAGGGAATTGACTATATTTGGTCTAGAACTGACTTTTCTCATTGTATGAGCCAACATTCCCAAAGAGAATTTAAATTAGCTATATCATCACAGCATGGGAATGGCTGAGCACTGCACCAAGGTCTATTTTCACTTGATTAGATGTGTATTTGTTATATAAAAATAGAGCAAAAATATGACTCTGCCAGAAGTCGCTCCTACATCATAGTGTAAGAATTAGATAGAATTTCTTTAAATTGAAAAACTGCATGCTTATTTTGTTTTCACAGCTGTCAGCTTTTTTAATGTTTATTTTTTTCCCAGTTGGTTGTTATTTATTTTGCTTATTATTTAGGAGAATTTACTGGTAGCAAAATGTGCTTGTTGGCAACCCTAAAAGAGGAAGTCCTCTATTCTGTTAATTTGTGGTGGATAGAGATGGATATGATCAGATAAAATAAAAACTGCAAAGTTTACTCCAAACACAGGCCAGATTTCCTCATATTTAAATGGATAGATTTTCTTCCCTTGGTCACAGACTTCTACAAGACCTGCTTTCTTCTGGGACCAGAATATATATATGCAGTATTAAAATTCCTCATGAAAGGACAGTTTTGAAAGTCATCCAACTTAAAAAAAAATCTCTTTAGGAACCATATTTTCTACTTCAAGCCATGTGAAACAAAATTTCAAAACCTACCATCCCTTCACAGATTGCACACATATGCAGAAATAGGGATAGAAACACACTATCCCCACTGTAGCAACTGCAAACCAGAAGGTACTTCTCAGAGGAAAAGAATGTCCAGGTTATATGAATGGAATGAAGCCACTTAAGAAAATGGTCAATTATGGAATGTTCTGTGCATAAGTATGTCCATTAATTAAGAAATGAACTGAAATTACTAATGGATTTCATAATGGCCACCAACCAGCTGCCAGTTGGCCGTAGCTTGGTGACAGATGGTAGTCACTGATCTGGACTAGATTTGACCTAGAGATAGTTCATCATTTATTAAATTGCAGTCCAAATAAAATTCCATGCATTGCAGCATTTCACCATTATGTCTCACAGTGAGATGCACTGATAGCTTTCCTTATCTGTCACCCCTGCTGCAGACAGCAAACTCTTCAAAGGCCTTAAACATAACACTCAGTAAAGAAAGTCCATAATACCTTACAAGAGAAGGAGGGGGGAGCAACTTGAAAGAACACCACTTGAATGAGGCATAAGGTAAAATGGGAACTCTGTTTTGTACTAATCTGGTTTGTTACCTCCCAGAGGAGATATTTACTTTTCCCCCACACACACCCCTTTATTTAATCATGTTCCTCATTTACACAGCAACTGACACGTAGTGATTCTGGGGTTCTGCTTTAATCCATCAATATATCTCCAGTATCCTCAGGGTGAAGAGAGCTGCTAAAGACTGACCACAGAACCTGCCTACATAGGGCTGTTGCATAAAAAGTCACTGGAGAGGGCACAATAGCAGTTCCAACTACTATCACCACACTCATAGCTTGAGTGTTTGGGAAAATTAACCTTAGCTGTGCTTTGGGAGGAGAAGGTTCATAAAGACTGGAGGGTAGAGAGAAAGGTGGGAATCCTACAGTTAAAAATTCATGTAGAACCTAGAAATTCATAGAGATGACATAAGGATATAAGTCTGTTCAAAACTCTTTCATGTAATATGCAGTAGATCATTGTCAAAACTCTTTGTAGCTTCCTGTCCTATTCAATGATATCTACAGGATGTGCTTTAATACAAGATGTATACAGTCAAGAAGCAAAATTATGATATCGGTAAGTGATATTTGGCCATTGTAAGGCTATTTTACTTATTTCAAAAAAGCAGAATATTTACACATATTTAACACATTACGCTAACCTTTGTATTTTTAAAAAAAGACTTCTTGTTGGGCCTCCCTGGTGGCGCAGCAGTTGAGTGCTGGGTTGTGAAGCTGCCTGCAGCCTCTGCAGCACCGGTTCGATCTCCAGCCGCAGGGCAAGGATCCCACATGGCTCTGGCTCACAGACCTCTCCTGCTGCGCCCGCTGCTCCCTCAGCAGTGTCCCTCTGCCTGTTCTGCTCCCTGCTCTGGCTCTGGTGAATACTCTCATCCTCCTGTGCTTCTGACTGTACCTAGTGCTTGTATGAATAAATAAATCTTTAAAAAAAAAAAAAGACTTCTTGTTTTAGCTGGAGCAGTGTGCTTCTCATCCATGTCCACTGAAAGCCCATAAAATGTAGAGTGGATTGAGGAGGGATTCATCAGAGATTTGGGGGGAAGGCCAACAGAGGCCTGACCAGGGTAAAATTTCTTTGTACTCTCATGCTTCATGCTAAAGCTGATTTCCAATTTTGCATTTGAGTGCAGAGAAAATCCATTTTTCTATGGATTGAAAGAATGATTAAGATTGTTCCACTATATAAAATGAATTCTGAAAAAAGATGTGTCATTATTATCATACAATTTTGTGAACCTCTCTGGATATTTCTGTACCAAACTTTGACAAATACAGGTCTAATCCAATTGCTTAGTTAATACTTACAAACACTTTGGCCCAAAGAGTTTAAGAGTGTAACTTGCCAGGACATATCCTCTGAACTAACTGTGTCCTACTATTCTACACCTGTCTGTTTCATTCAGTCTTACTGCTTCGTGCCTCATCTTCTCATTTCTCATGTTTAGTCTAATTCTCCTTCTATGTTCTTCCAATTCACAACCTCATTCTGCTTTTGAGTTTTCTGTTGTAGACTTTGGTAACTCTTTGCCTGACCCAGTTTTCAACTTTACTGTTCTTGAATCATAGCTTGCAGGGGACTCACCACATTTTGAGATCCCCTAGCAGGTATCTATTCAGGACTTTAGGACCGGCTGGTTACAGCTGAGTATGTAACTGTGTGTGAGTCGGCAATGGAGAACCAGAACAACAGCAGAAGCCAGACAGCTGAGCAGTGGGACAATTAACAAAAAGAATGAAAATAATGACAATGGGACTGGGACAAAACACAAAACAGATTGGAATGCAGAGACCCAATGAATAAGGAAAGGAAAAGAGGCCAGGACAGTTTGAGAAAGCCCAGCATAAGCAACGGCCCACTCCCCAGAGAGCAGGGGGAAAGCATATGCCCAAAAGAGGCACAGCCTAGAGCAAGTTAGATTGGGGAGGGGTCAGTAGGGAAAAAAACTATGTTGAGGGACTTGGGTTTTATCCTAAGTATAATGAAGTTGTACTAAAAAGTTGAAACAGGGCCTCCCCAGTGGCGCAGCGGTTGAGCGCTGGGTTGCGAACCTGCCCGCGGCCTCTGCGGCGCCGGTTCGATCCCCGGCTGCTCCCCGGCCACCGGAGGAGGGTCCCACATGGCGCGCAGACCTCTCCTGCCGCCCGCTGCTCCCCTCAGCAGTGTACTTCGGTCCTTCTGCCTGCTCTGCTCCCTGCTCTGGCTCTGGTGAATTCTCTCACCCTCCTGCGCTTCTGACTGTACCCAGTGCATGTATAAACAAAAACAAAACAAACAAACAAATAAAAAATAAAAAAAATAAATAAAAAAAAATAAAAAGTTGAAACATGGGGTAACAGGATGAAATGTGTTATTTTATGCTGCATAGGAAAGCTTCAAATTGACCTTAATAGCTGAAGGAACTATATTCTATCTATGGCTTTTTATTTTTTATATTTTACAGTCTTGGGGAAGAAAGACTGTAAATATTTTTGTAGTCTCTGATATTATAAGAACTTGTTCCCAGAGTTTGTGGCAATAGGGTGGACACTGGCTTGGACACAAGTATGTGGAATCCATTTCAATAAGTATTATTTAAAATGCTCAAAGTTCTTTTGCTGAAAAAACATGCCACTGCAGAATCACTTAAAAATATTTACATATAGACCTAAACTCCAAACTGCTGATGGCAATTTTAAATGGAAAGCTGAAAGCTGTTTCTCTCCCTTTTTATTGGACTATTATTAACCAGTCAGAAAGCCTAGCAGTTCATTTATCAGAGAAAAAAGAATGTATATAAATGCCTGACAGATGAAGGCTATAGCCACAATGTTATGACTTTATTTGAGTTACATTATATAGACAAAGCATGCTGATCCATGGGCCTCGAGAGTTACTGCCCTGTTACCTACGGTAACAGTCAGATATTTTCCTCATTACTTAATAATACCAGATCTCAAATAAGCATCACAACATGAAAAACAGATGTTAAAATGTGACACTCAAGGTCAGGTTACACCAAATACTTCTTAATTTTTAAGTGCCTGGTTACTCCTCAAAAATTGTCTTGAAATTTTTCACAAGATTTTGTTGGCTTTGGTTGCAGGTTTTAGAGTTTTAATACATGAGACAAAAATAGGAACTTGACTTGTTACTAATCAAAGTGGCAATAAAATAGGGACAAACTGGTTTTTATACTAGAATGCTCATTACTTTACAGGAAATGTGATTTTATGCAAATGACCAAAAGCAAAAGCATGGTTTATATATTTACTTCAATAATTTTATTTGCATTTTCCTCTTAATATATCAAATAGTCTTTTATATTTATTTAAGACATGACTTTCATTGTAAATAGAAAACTTTTTATGAGTGTGCCATTAAAGATTATATATTTTAAAGAAAACTGAAATGTATGAATAAAAAGAGAAGAAAATAAAATTTTCATCATGGCACCACTCAGTAATCACCTCTAACAAAAATTTAGTTGTAGCTTTTTTCCTGTTTATTCATATCTATATATCTGTAATTACACAGAGATTTTTTTCCTTCGAAAATAGAATCAAAACATGCAGTAAAGATATCCCCATGCCAATTATTCTTTCTCTATACCATTTTTATATTATGACTGAAGACAGTTCCCTTATGTGGATATACTATGATTTGTTTAACTAATAACTGATTTCTGAACATTGAAATTATTCTCAATGTCTTGGTTTCATAAATATTATGGCAATGAACAAATGTGTAGCTTAATATATCTAGACATTCTCAATTATTTCCTCAGTATAAATTCCAAGAAGTGAAATTTGTGGGTCAAAAGGATGCATGCTTTAAAAGCTTTGGTTATAACTGCTAAACTGCTTCCAGAAAGATGGTATATATTGCTATTATATTGTTATATTCCCACCAGAGGTGAGTAGATGACATTTTTTCGTTATATTGTTTCTAGTTTGCACCCCTACTTCCTTGATCTTGAGGCACTCTCCCCCACCACACACACATTTTAACAGTCTTAAAATCAACCTTGTTTTATAATGGATGGACTATCATAGTATAAGTGGTGCTTTTTTTTTTTTTCATTTTTTAGGGATTTTATATATATATATATATATATATAGTTGCATCATATAATTAATGTCTAAAATACCATAAAGTATGGTATTTTCTTTTATATGTTATTGTTGTCTTTAGCACAGATTTTAGTTTCATATAGCCAAATGGCCTTTTCTTTGGCTGTCAGGCTCATGATAATCTTAAGTAATAAATATTCATCTATGTTTTCTCTTATTATATATATAATTTTTAATATATAAAAAATACTTTTTCACAAATGAATTAGCCATTATTCTAATATGTTTGTAAATAATTTTATTTTGCTTATCTATCATGCTTAAAGTTTATTTGATTCAAATATTCGTCATGTTTACTATTTCACTATTCTAAGCACATGAAGAATTTAATAGACTTTTGTTGATTGATTCATAAAATTTGTAGAAGCATGATATAGATTTTGACCTGACTTAAGTGGAAGTCACAGTTTAGGGCTTCTGAAAAGATTATAGTTAGAGCCAAAACACTACTCAGCCATCTTTGCCCTTTGACTTATCACTTCTCCAATCCTATAATAGATAATAGGACCCAGCAAACTAAGAACTACTAAGAACTAATGCTGGTGACCATTCTTCTGGCCTGGAATCAGGGGCGAGGAGTTATTGTGCAGAACTAGAACGTCACTCTGCTTTCAGTTCTCAACAAAATTCCACAGAAGTATTGATAGCCGACCAGGGCAACCTGCTAAACTCAGAAACAACAGTCTTCACCCAGCTCAGCAGCTTGAGTTCACAAGTTCATCTTTTATAATGGCCACGTCCAGTCAAAGCACTCAACTAAAACACTTGATAAGCAGCTGATCTGTGCCTAGCACTAATGACAAACAGATGGGTACAAACATGTTTCTCCCTTCAGATAACCAAGCAGTGAGAAAAAAGATAAGTCAATAAAAAGTGTTATAAAATTCGATCTTTAGTTTACCCGTGTATAGTGGGACAACACTAGAAGAACAAAGAAGTAAACAATGATCCAAGAAGAAGGAAGGGGGGCAAACACACACACACACACGCACACACACACGGAGGAATAACCTGAAGAATCCAGGGAATCTGAAGATGCAGTTGAGAACAACCTAACAAGCTGAGGGGTATATACCACTACGATGTTTCTGAGGAAACTACAAACAGACCTGTGGTCAAACTCATTGAAATGAGAGCGAGGCTTTCAGTTTCTGAGAACACTGAAAAGGTATGAGAAGATACAGTTAGAATGTGGAATTAGGATTGACAACTGATTGAACATGGAGAGGGAGGGTCAGGGAAAAGTCTGAGCAGATTATCATTTTGAAGCTTGTGGCCCTGATAGTATGCTTGTGCCCATATGTAGGTGTAGAGGCAGGAACAGACACAGTGCAGGTTTTCTATGATCCAACAGACTGGGTAAAGGAGGAGTCAGAGCCCTCAGTGGCTTTTTGCAGGCTTTTATTGGGGTTTACCAGGGACACAGCAGGCAGGGGTACTGGGGGGCCGGGAGGCTGGCAGGCATCCCAGCAAGTCTTCACTCTATCTGGGCTCTCAGGCCTTTTCTCTCTTTCTCGGCTTCTGCTTCTCCTAGCTTCTTTCTCGGCTTCTGCTGGCGTCCACGTGACGCTGCCCTTAAAAGCACAGTCTTAGCCCAGGTGAATCCCATCTACCTATGCCCACCCCCTACTCCAGGTGCCCGCCATCAGGCATGCATTCAGGACCGCAAGGATCCATCATCTATCCTGATGACAGGAGGGCAGAAAAGCCTGGCATTTTTCCTTAGGTAAAAGTATCAGGCTTTTCTGCCCTCCCGCCATCAGGATAGATGAGGGAACCCTGTGGTCCTGAATGCATGCCTGATGGTGAGCACCTGAAGTAGGTACACCTGGGCTGAGAGATTGAGTTTATAAGGGCGGCATCACGGGGATGCCAGCAGAAGCTGAGAGAGAAGCAGAACCATGAGAAAGAGCAGAGAGAATGTGAGAGAAGGCCGGAGAGCCCAGAGTGAAGGCTTGCTGGGGCCTGGGAGGCCTGTCAGCTTCCCGGCCCCCCAGCACCCCTGCATGCCATGTACCTGGTAATCCCAATAAAAGCCTGCAAAAGCCACTGAGGACTCCAGGAATCTGACTCCTCCTTTACCCCATCTGCTGGGATCATAGAAAACCTGCACTGTGTCCTTCTTGCCCCTACACCATACATTTGCAACAGTGTGATATAGGTTACAGGTTTCCTGTCCCACCGTAGGCAGGGTGGTATTGGGCAGGGAGGAGAGGCTAGAAAAGACTGGGGGTAAGAAAGGACTGGGAAGGAGCTGTGCTTACTTCTTGGCCTTGGGCTATATCACAGGGACTTGGAGGACATAGAAGGAGACACTTGAATGAGACAGAGACATAGGTGATACCTATGGGGAGGCTGACAGTGGCAGGCTTTATCTTGACATGTATTTTGATTTTGCTCTTTTCCTTCCAGACTTGCCTGGCCCCTTCTTCCCCTTTCCTGTGGTTCTCCATCAGAAGGTGCCTTAGACTTGTTGCAAACTTTTGGGCCTCAGTGGCCCTTCTTTGGGCCAACCCCATTTGGCTGGGTATTTACCCACAAGGGGATGTGTAACTTCGTGTGTTTCATGGGGAAACTATTTTAACTGCCCTTTTTTTTTTCCTCTAATATACACTGGTTGTATTAAATATCTTTTCCAGGGAAGGTTTTACACACTAGAGTATGTTTTTATGTGGTGGATGGCAGAATGCATTTAAAGCAGGCAGATCTGTGGGGCCTAGGTTGCCTCTCACCCCCTCCACTACAAGATTGGGATAAAAAGACACAAGAGGATGGACAAAGCTAAATTCAATTTTAGATATGTTGAGCTTGAACTGCTGTAGGATATTCTGAGTATATAGCTGAATATATACAAATCTGAAGTTCAGGGGACAGCGAGTCACATCCAACTGTAAATCACTTTGCTCATTTTTTCCCTAGTGAAAGCACCCTGGCTGAAGAATAAGAGTTGCACTTTTCATTTATTTTTTTGCTTGTTTGCTTGTTATGTAGGGGGGATAAGTGTTCATGGATGGAGCATGCTATAGGGTGACATTGCTTTCATCTTGAAGTCAAAGACACTGGGTTCCTAAAAGGCAGGAAAGAGATGCCAGGAAATAGGAGAAGGGGCTTTAAGAAGGCAGCAAAAGCAGGCCAGATGTTCTTTGCAATTGCAAATATTAGGTCACATGGCAAAATCTCCCCATCCAAGCTTCTATATCACCAATTCCGTTGTTTGCTTCACTGCCATAAATGATTCATCCTTTGCTACACAAATTGAATGAATTAACTGTACTAGGCTGTTTAAGTCAAGAATGACTTAACTGTACTAGGCTGGTCTGCTTTTACAACAAAGGAGAGATTTTATTTTTTAAAAAACTAGTGTTTCGTTAGAATTAAAAGTGTGATATTCATAATCCAACTCATATCCTTACACTTCTTCTTTCCCAAACAATATTAAATCCTGGCAAGTGGGAGAAGGAGGAAACAGCTTCACAGTTCACTTGGTGGGTAGTCCTGTGATTTGTTCCCAATTTCTGGACTGGGGTGACATAACCGCAGTGTGAATTAGACTTTTCCACCATTACACCAGGTCAAAAGTAACATTATCCAAGGTGGGAGTTTAAATTGATAAATTGCCTTTGTGAAAGGAGGAAATAATGGATGGGCACTGCACAAGTATTATTTCACATATATATTATTTTTATGTATTATCCTGTAGAGTTTGACTTTTAAAAATTCAAGCAGTTTTTAACTTCCTCCAGGGTATAACAATAGACTTTAAACAGGTCCAAAGTCAAATTTGCTTCTGAGAACAAGTGTTTGTGTTAATGTGACTTAATTGATAACAGCCAATGTAAACCCCATTATTTAAGACCTATGCATTACTAAACAATTTTATTAAATAATGGAGAAGAACTTAAAAAAAAGGAACCCACATAGCACATGGTTTTCATTTGGGGAGTAAGAGCTGGAGAGAGACTATGCTCTGAGGTTGACTTCATGGCTTCAGGCAAAACTGGGAGATTAAACAGAAACTATAGCAGAACCATAGTTCTCTGTTTTTTAGAGACACTTAACTCAGTATATGAAAAATCTCAGGAAATCTTTTGAGTATTTTGGGAAGGGATTTTGGGGAAGAGAGAGTGATTAGTAAGCAGTTATATTTCTTATGTTTAGGGATTTTTTTTTTCAATCTTTAATAGCTGATATTAACCATATAATATCATGGAAAGTAAAGTTTAATATATTAAGTGTATTAATTTGGCTGGTTTTCTACGTGGCAAAAGAGAGGTCATGACAAATGATATCTCCTGATATGGTCAAAATGCGTCCTTTAAAAGGGTAGAAGAATATGAAGAAAAGTGTAAAACACGATGCAAGGATGTGGGACTGGGGATGGGAGTCGGAGGTCAGGGACTGTAGTTTAAAGGAATAATTATTTGAAGAAATAATTCAAACGACTTATATTTTACAGACAAATGCTCACATTGGCCACTGCTAGGTGCCTAAATGTATAGCAGGATTTACATGTGCCACAGGCTATTAAAATAGAATTACTTCCGTCTTCAATTACTTTTCATTAAGCCCCAAAAGTTAAACACAAAATAACTTGATATGATTCTAGACCATCTCTGTAGGATTTCTGAGGTGGTGGTAAAAATTGGTTTGCAATCCTTAACTCAACATCCACCTCTTGATTACAAAGAGAATGGTGATTTTTATTATAATAACAACCTTCAATCATGTAATAATCTTCATCCCTCAAACTTAGTGAGGCCTGAAGAAGACAACTAAGAAAAGAATGGATGATTATTATACTTACAGGATGCAGAGTCTGGGGCTGAATAAAAGCTGACAAGCCTGTTGATCTTTATTTTTACTTTATTATAATTAGTCTTTTTCCTGGTCCCTTATTTAGGTTTTCTAAATTCCTGCTATGAGGGGGAGGGGAGGAAGGATTGGAGGTCAAAATGGGGAGGGGGATTGTATGGGGAATATAAACAAAATGAAAATGCACACATTCTGCAAAAATGAAAAATGATGTAAAATATATAAAATAAAATAAAATATAAAAAAAAAAACCTGACAAGCCAGCTGCAGATGAGGCACTACTGAACCAAGTTTCCTGCAGTTGGGTTTTCTGAGCAGAAGACCCTCAGAATAACCCGTGAAAGCATGTCCGCTTTGAGCAGTATCCAAACTTAGATAGAGTCTATACCAGATCACCCAACACCAGTCAGATAAGACTTTTCTCTGTCCTACTCTCTTGGGTTCCTCTCCCAGAGGGGAGTTGGGGTGAGGGGTGGGGCACAAATGACACATAAGGAAATGGATCAGAATCCAACGTTACATCCTTTATCTGACCCGACCGTACAGCAGACTTCTGAATTGAAGTGGGTCTGAACTGGGGAAAATAGGAGATTTCTTATGAAAAAAAGTTCAGGGATTTTATTAATCTACTGTAATGGCCAATATGAATTACATTTCAGATGAATCTTGCCATTGAAAGTGATGTGGGAGACTCTTTATTATCAGCACTGAAAAAGCTATGGGTCTTCCCAGCAGTAGGAAAAATCCCAGGGCTTAAAATAATAAAGATGTGGCAATATCCTCTATGTCTGCTTCTAACTTTAACGTTAGGGAGATGTAAGGTCTCTATTTGCCATCTGAGCAAGAGCTTGCAACCCGTGAGGAATATTAAGGAGCTGAGCAGTGAAAAATGTATGATCCACCATCTTTTCTTCCCAGGATAACATATAACCAGTAGTCCTACTAAATATAGCAAGTAAATATGTTTCCATTTCATATGGCCTGCATTTCTTTGCAAGTAAGTTGCATACTCAGAGCAAGTCTTACATGGTCCTGTAGGATAAGTGATTATCAGGCTTTTTTGCCCTCACGCCATTAGGATTAATGATGGATCCCAGTGGGCCTAAATGCATGCCTGATGGTGGCACCTGGAGTAGGGTGTGGGCATGCATAGGTGGGCACACCTAGGCAGAGATGGAGCTAATAAGGGCAACGTACGGGGACACCAACAGAAGAAGTGAAGAACGAAAATGAGCAGAGAAAGAGTAGCAGAAGCATGAGAGAACACCAGAGAGCCCAGAAAAAGTGAAGACTCGCTGGGGCTGGGAGGCCTGCCAGCCTCCTGGCCCCCCAGTACCCGTGTCTGCCTTGTACCTGGTAAAAGCTCAATAAAAGCCTGAAAAAGCCACTGAGGGCTCCAGGACTTTCCTTTACCGTTCTGCTCAGATCATAGAGATCCTGCTCTGTGTTCTTCCTGGCACTACAATCCTAACTTCTCTTTTTCTCTATAGAGTCAATTGGCAGTTTCCCTTCCACATATATTATGCTATTGGAGATTGATGCAACAACCTATACAATTTTTTCTAAGTTTTTTTTTTTTTATTATTTATATAGGAACTGGGGTACAGTCAGAAGCATGGGAGGGTGAGAATTCACCAGAGACAGAGCAGGAAACAGAACAGGCAGACAGAGAGAAGACACTGCTGAGGGGAGCAGCAGGCAAGGCAGGAGATGTCTGCTGCACTATGTGGGTTTCTCCCTGGCCAGCGAGGAATCGAACTGGTGCTGCAGAGGCTGCGGACAGCTTCGCAGCGAGGCCCTCAACCGCTGCGCCACTAGGGAGGCCCACAATTTTTTTTTAAATCAACTTACTTTTCCAATATAATGTGAGATATACACTGGTTTTTATATCTACTGGTGAAACACAGTATGCTTTATATGGCTAGCAAGTGCAGTTGCTCTGTTCTGATAAATTTGTATATGTTGGCGAGGATGTGGAGAAAAAGGAACTCTCCTGCACTGCTGGTGGGAGTGCAAACTGGTCCAACCACTATGGAGAGCTGTGTGGAGATTCTTCAACATACTAAAGATAGAGATTTCATATGATCCAGCAATTCCACTCCTAGGTATTTACCCAAAGGACACAGAAACATTAATTAAAAAGGGCACCTGCACCCCTATGTTTATAGCAGCACTATTTACAATAGCTAAGCTTTGGAAACAACCCAAATGCCCAAAAATAGATGACTGGATCAAGAAGATGTGGTATGTATACACAATGGAATATTATTCAGCAATCAAAAAAGATAAACTCATGCAATTTGAAGCAACATGGATGGAGCTGGAAGGGATCATGCTCAGTGAAATAAGCCAGAAAGAAAAAGAAAAATACCGGATGGTCTCACTCATAGCAGGAATCTAGAAAACCTAAATAAGAGACCAGGAAAAAGAGTAACTATAATAAAGAAAAAATCAAAATCAACAAGGAACTATAATCCAGAGACACACTATGGAGGGGGCGGGGAGAGGAGGGATTGAAGTCAAAATAAGGGGGGGTGCAATTGTATGGGGAATATAAAAAAAACTTTAAAAAAAATGAAAAAAAATTGTGGTTAAAAAGATGTAGGTATACTTTTTATCAACTTATTTCCCTCTTTCTCCATTAGTAGTCGCTATTTTAAAAAGAGCATGTCCTCAAAGTCACAAAATGATTAACAATTTGTATAAAATAATCTGAATGCTCAATTATTGCTTCATCATTCAAAATCCCTGTTGTAGGGTAAGGTAAAAAAGCATCAGGCTTTTCTTCCCGCCCGCCATTAGGCTTGATGATAGAACCCTGCGGTCCTTAATGCATGCCTCATCATGGGCACCTGGAGTAGGGTGTGGGCATGCATCAGTGGATACACCTGTGCTGAGAGTCTGGACTAATAAGGGCAGCATCACGGGACACCAGCAGAACCACGAGAGGAGCAGAGAACAAGGCCACAAGAGAACGCTAGAGAGCCCAGAGTGAAGACTTGCTGGGGGCTGGGAGGCCTGCCAGCCTCCTGTCCCCCCAGTACCTCTGCCTGACATGTGCTTGGTAAGTCCCAATAAAAGCCTGAAAAAGCCACCGAGGGTTCTAGGACTCTCTCCTTTACCCCTTCTGCATGAATCATAGAGATCCTGCTCCGTGTCCTTCTGCCATTACATTTGGCGTAAGTCGGCAAGATAATCTGAAGCAGGCAGGTATGGAGCCCTCCGAAGACCTCTGAAGGGACTGAGGAGTAGCAGACTGAGAGCCTGTGACAATGCTGGAGGCGCCATGGCAGCATAGGAAGTGGACAAGGTCTGGGAGCTGCAGGAGGAGACCTCACCTGGAGCAGGAGACAGACAGCCAGTGGGGACCAGCCCATGACTCCTGAGGCAGCAGAATCATTGGGGAAGAAAGGACCATGATTCGGAGTTCACTAGTGCTGATGCAGGGCAAGGCCAATGGACTTGGACTGACAATCCCGCCAGAAGGCGGAGGAACCTTGGCAGGTTGATATGTTTTGGGGACCCTGGGGGTGGATGGTTTCATTTGCAAACCCCAGGAGTTAAAAATCAAGGCATGGCCGGTGGGCCTTGGCAGAAGAGCCCACAGTTGGTTGAGGGAGGAAGCCCTTGCCAAGTTCTCTGCAGCCAGGCAGAGAAAAAGCCAACTTAGAAAAGCAAAAGCTGATGCTATGGGCCTCCCCTGGTGGTGCAGGCTGTTGAGCGCCATGCTGTGAAGCTGTCCGCAGCCTCTGCAGCACCAGTTCAATCCCAGCCAGCTGGCAAGGGTCCCACATGGCACGCAGACCTCTCCTGTCTGGCCCGCTGCTCCTTTCAGCAGTGTATTTTGTCAGTCTGCCTGTTCTGTTCCCCTCTCTGTCTCTGGTGAATCCTGTCACCCTCCCGCACATCTGGCCTGTACCTCGGTTCTTGTATAAAATAAATCTTAAAAAAAAAAAAAAAGCTGGTGCTAAGATTGAGAAGCCCTGAGTGGATGTTAGGCAGCCTAAGTATGCTGAAGAAGGCCAGTGAGTCTTTTAAAATCACCTCTAGGTGATGCCTTGCTCATTGTTGAGGGAGGGTGAGGAGCTGAGGAACCCGTCCCTGGGGGACGGGTGGGGAACGTGGCATGTGATGGAGCTCACAGCTGAAGAGGGGACCCAAGAGAGGTCACATGTGGAGTCTACATCCACGGATCCCCAACCCATGTGCTTGTGCAATGGGTTGGCCTGGGTGCAGGGGTCTGCGTGTCGCATTGGTAGCTATGAAAGCCGAGTGTTGCAGCGAACGCAGACAAACCCTGAGGGTTGGGCGATTACAAATCCCCAACAGTATAGAATCACCAATCCAAGAGTGACTGCATCCTGGGGGTGGATGCGGTGTATGGTGTAGGGAAAGGTAAAAAGTATTAGGCTTTTCTGCCCTCCTGCCATTAGGATAGATGACAGAACCCTGTGGTCCTGAATGAATGCCTGATGGCGGGCACCTGGAGTAGGGTGTGGGCATATGTAGATGGGATTCACCTGGGTTAAGACTGGGCTTATAAGAGCGGCGTCATGGAGATGCCGGCAGAAGCAGAACCACGAGATGAAAAGAAGCAGAGAGAATGCCAGAGAGCCCAGATAGAGTGAAGACTTGCAGGGGGCTAGGAAGCCTGCCAGCCTCCCGGCCCCCCAACACCCCTGCCTGCTGTGTGCCTGGTAAACTCAAATAAAAGCTTACAAAAGCCACCGAGGGCTCCAGGACTCCTCCTTTACCCTGTCTGCATAGAATCATAGAGAACCTGCACTGTACCCATTCCTGCCCTTAAAATGCTTGTGGCCGAGACCACAGCCAGAGAAGGCCATCAGGCTTCCTGGCCATGTGATAGCAGATGTCTGAGTGGTTTCCCCCTCACATGAGCCGTGCCAGGCCCCCCGGTACCTCTCCCTACCATGTACCTGGTAAATCCCTATAAAAGCCACCGAGGGGGTCTCCCCTGGTGGTGCAGCGGTTGAGCACTGGGCTGCAAAGCTGCCCGCAGCCTCTGCAGCGCCAGTTCAATCCCTGTCTGGCCAGCGAGGGTCCCACATGGCGCGCAGACCTCTCCTGCCCAGCCCGCTGCACACCTCAGCAGTGTATTTCGTCGGTCTGCCTGTTCTGCTCCCTGCTCTGGCTCTGGTGAATTCTCTCACCCTCCCGCACTTCTGACTGTACCCAGTGCTTGTATAAAAAAATAAATAAATCTTTAAAAAAAAAAAAAAAAGGCCACCGAGGGCTCCAGGACTCTCTCCTTTTACCCTGTCTGCTCGAATCATAGAAATCCTGCTCTGTGTCCTGCCATTACACCTGTCTACAAAGCACAGAACTGGCAGTTTATATAACTGTTATAGACTGAATGTGTCCTCCACCAAGATTCATATATTGAAATCCTAGTGTCCAATGTAATAGTATTAAGGCCTGTGGAAAGTAATTAAGTGTAGAGTAAGAAATTATCAGGTTGTTCTGCCCTCCTGCCGTTGGCATTGATGATGGATCCCTGTGGCCCTGAATGCATGCCTGAATGCAGGCACTGGGAGTGGGGTGTGGGCATAAGTTGGTGGGTACACCTAGGCAGAAACAGGGCTTATAAAGGCAGCGTCACAGGGAACCAGGAGAAGAATGAGAGAGAAGCAGAAGAGAGGCAAGATTACGAGAACTCCAGAGAACCGAGAAAAAGTGAAGACTTGCTGGGGGCTGGGAGGCCTGCCAGCCTCCTGGCCCCCTGCCACCCCTGCCTGCCGTGTATATGGTAAACTCCATAAAAGCCTGAAAAAGCCACTGAGGGCTCCAGGACTCTCCTTTGCCCGTCTGCATAGGGTCATAGAGATCCTGCTCTGGGCCCATCCCACCCCTACATTAGATCATAAGGGTAGAGCCCTCACGAATAGGATTAATATCCTTATAAGAAAAGACTCAAGAGATGCTTCCTGTCTTCTCTCTGACATGTGTGGTTGATAAGAATACAACTTTCTGTAAACTAGGGAGTAGATCTCAGTAGGCAATGGATCTGCCAGCCCCTTGATCTTAGGCTTTTCTAGCCTCCAGAACTGTGAGAAGTTTAGGCCACCCAGTCTGTGGTATTTTAGTTATAGCAGCCCGAAGTGACTAAGACTGTCATCTAAAGGGCAACAAATTTTTTTCAACTTCAAGTGCCAGCTCCTTCCCTATGATAGGGCTTCCTTGTAAGTCAGGTGGGCTGGCTGAGCCTCCATTTCTACATCTTCCATGTGGTCCCCATTTAAAGGGCGATGGTAAGAACCTAAATGAAAGTGAAAATGCAAAGTCTCTGTCATATGGTGAGTACTACCTAACTGTAGACATTGCAAACTAGTGACCCTCTTATAAACACAAGGGTTTAATCTGAGTGCTACTGTAGGGTAAATGAAGAATCTTAGGTTTCACGCTGTTGACCTCTGTGGCTATCACCTATGCTGTGATTGCAGGAAGCACTTGTGAGTGTGGGCTTGGGGGCACATGTGCCCCACTGTGGACATCTGGAGTATGGTTTCGGCATGCGTAAGCAGGCACACCTGAGCCTGGAGGCTTAGCATGTAAGGGCGGCATCACAGAGAACCAGAGGACAGGGCAGCAGAGGGTGGCAGAAAGGATGAGAGTAAGAGACCATGAGAGAACACCAGAGTGAGCCCAAAGAGAAGGCATAAAGATTAGCTGGGGGCTAGATCTGCCAGCCTCCGGGCCCTCTGGGCCCCCTGCCTGCCCTGCACCTGGTTGCCTCACTACAAATGGTGTAGAAAGATCATTAAAAGCCTGAAAAGCCACCGAGGACTTCAGGATTCTCTTAACCGTCTGCTCAGATCCATACAGAACCTGCCCTGTGCCTGGCTTCCACTACAGCTACCATCCCCAGGTCCCTGCAGCGGTCTCCATTCTGCAGCTCCTATACCTTTGAACTGTGCTTACTGGCCTGGATAAGCATTTGTGATTGCTGATCTCTGATTGAGACTTTTCATTGATCTTGTTAAACAGTGATCCTAACCTCAGTGTCAGCCTACTCAGGCAGGATACCTCTTATTCCTTTATTCCCCACATTCCACTGGCAAGAACTTAACTTTTAGCGCTGAGAGAGCTGTGCCTACACTTGAATACAGAAACTACAGGAAAACCTGGAATTTTTTTTAGACAGTGTCTTTTCAAATAAAAACACTGGAAGGAAATTTTCTTAATATCAGAGCCCAGTGAAAAAATTAATCAAGCAATAATAAAATCACTGGGAACTGGGATGATTTTCAATAAATTAATGTTTATTTCTCCACCCAATTACAATATTCTAGTTTCACTATTTTTCCTTTCTTTCCCCAACAAGTTTTTAATGTGTGCAGAAAGTTTTTTCTCATCTCTTTTTTTCTTAGTATGTGTAAGGGCAGGACAGGCCACAGAGCAGGTTTTCTATGATCCCGCAGACCAGGTGAAGGAGGAGTCAGAGTCCTCAGTGGTTTTTTGCAGCCTTTTATTGGGATTTACCCGGTACACAGAGGCAAGGGTGCTGGGGGGCCGGGAGGCTGGCAGTCCTCCCAGCACCCAGCAAATCCTCACTCTATCTGGGCTCTCTGGAGTTGGTTCTACTGCTTCTCGGCTTCTCTTTTGGCTCTGCTGGCGTCCCCGTGATGCCGCCCTTAAAAGCCCAGTCTCAGCCCAGGTGAATCCCATCTACCTATGCCCACACCCTACTGCAGGTGCCCGCCATCAGGCATGCATTCAGGACCGCAAGGATCCATCATCTATCCTGATGGCGGGAGGGCAGAAAAGCCTGATACCTTTTACCTAACCCTACAGCATGTTTTAGATCTCTCTCCCTCTCTCTCTCTCTCTCTCTCTTTCTCTCTCTCTCATAGCGCTCTCTCTCTCTCTCTCTCTCTCTCTCTCTCCCCTCTCTCTTGCTCTCTCTCTCACTCTCTGGCTCTCTTTCTTTCAATGCATACACATCTTAATCCCTAAAAACATTCCTTGAATCAAGTTCTAGAGGAACAAATATGGAAGAGAAAAAGGATCAGAAAAATCCTCCAAAGATAAGGCCTCTGGGGTGACAAGTTAAAATCCTCACCCACCCTTGTTGCCCTCTACTCATCATCTGTAAAACAGAAGCTGGACTGGATCTAATCTGTATTCTTTCAATAAACTTTGAGATTAATCACAAATAATTAGCTCCTAAAAACAGAAATGTACGAATGACTTGTTTCTGTGTAAATAAAAGAAAATGGGTCTCCCCTGGTGGCTCAGTGGTTGTGCTCTGTGCTGCGAAGCTGCCCACAGCCTCTGCAGTGCCGGTTCGATCCCTGTCCGCCGGCGAGGGTCCCATATGGCACGCAGACCTCTCCTGGCACCCGCTGCTCCCCTCAGCAGTGTACTTCAGTCCTTCTGCCTGTTCTGTTCCCCGCTCTGGCTCTGGTGAATTCTCTCGCCCTCCGGTGCTTCTGTGCTTGCATAAATAAATAAATAAATAAATACATCTTTAAAAAAAAGGAAAGAAAATGCAAGGATTATTTGTAGTATTATTGCCTTGCATTCCACAACACATTTTGAAATATAATAAGGTGTTCATCTACCAGTCTTCATACAGAGAATGTTTTAGACACCAGGGAGAGGTGATAGTTACATTGAGGAGTGCAACTTTACAGAGAGGAAAAGTACCTAAAGATGACTTCTTAGAAAGTTTCCTAAGTAAGATTTGTGCTTCTTTTTTCCTGAGAATGATGCCAATGAAGTCTTCAGTATAATACAAACCAGTAATTCTCAAAGTTGTCTTTCCCATCCCTCACTAGCATCAGTACCACCTGGGAACTTGTTAGGTTAAATGTATAAGCCCCAGCCCAGATGTCTTAGAAATCCTGAAGGTGAGGACCAGCAACATAAATTTTAAATAGCCCTCCAAGTGATTCTGATGAATGCGGAAGTTGATAATTACTATGTTTTCCTACATAACCATGAAGGTTCCACTACTAAAACTACTATTATAAAGGGAGTAGCCATCATGGAAAAACCATCTACAGGAGGAGCAGCTAGTGCCCATCCATTCAGACCCCCTCAACCAGCCAGTGCTACCATCCTCTGGTTGCTTTGAACAATAAAGCTGAGGGTTTATTCGTGTGCTTTCTCCAGTGACTTGTCGTCGGTTAGCAGAACAAAGAGAGAAGTTTGGACTGACTGACATGTGGTACTTAAGTCTAGACTCCTTGAAGGGCAGGGCAACTTTGCCCAGTGATCCCCTGCATCAGGCCAAGGCTGGACTTTACCTAAGACCACATTCTGGGGGACTCCTTTTACTTTCCTATCTTGCTTCGCTCACTCTTTATCTTTTTCCTGCAGACTACTCCTACGTTAAGCACGTGCACCCAAATCCATTTCTCTCCTTTTTCTGGGAAAACAGACTAAGACATTTTAATTGTAGTAAAGATTATAAATGATTGCAAAGTTTTTATTAGAGCAGTGGCAAGTGGGAATGGTTATTGTTTGGTGAAGAAAGCAGTTCCCAAATATGGGAATATCTAAAAGAGTCCTCTCCAAAGTGTATCAGACTAGACGGTGTTTCTTGTAAACACAGTAAAAATGAAGGTTGAACACTGATGAACCAGATAATTCCAATGACCATCCAAATTCTAAAAGGTGCATGTCACAACAATCCCTGTACTGTATAAGAGATGTACACTTTTCTTTGTGTTGAATTACAGAAAGAGAAAAGACAAGAAGTCCCAAAAGGGTAGATGTTCAACTGAGGGAGACAGGCATCATGCAGGTGAAAAGTCTGAAATATTATGAAGAAAGTAAAGCCAGGGGAGGATATAGAGAGTGCTAACTCAGAGAGTAGGGAATTTACCATGGAGATGAATTTTAGCAGACACTTAAATGCAGTAAGCAAAATTATAGGGATCTCTACAGTGTTCTAGACATAAGCACCCACAAGTGTAAAGACCCTGGGCAGGAACTTGCTTGATGAGGGAGACAGTGGCAGGAGATGAGTTCAGGAGGTATCGAGGGCTCTGGCCATGCAGGGGCTTGCAGGTCATACTGCAAGTTTGATGTGATGAAAAAGAAAGACTTTAAAGTTTCTGAGCATGATTGGAATTCAGCTTCAAAGTCTATCCTTATAGGGAATAGTTGGCAGGTGGAGGCACAAGAATCTGAGACCAAAGATAAGAAGATATGGTAGTAGACTAGTCAGGCAAGAAAAAGACTGAAGGCCTACAGGAAAGTTTACTTAACTATTCCTTTACTTCTTTAATGATATCTCTGAATGGTCCTATATGATGTGCACACATATATGCAATTTTTCTCCCCTCTTTGCTTCATCACAAGTTGTAAAGGGAAGAAGGATTTAAATGCATTTCCACTCAGATATCCAAACTGAGTCCAGTGCAGGAGATACACAGAGCACCCAGGAAATACTTCAATCCTGGTACCTGACTGTGACGTTGTTACTATTATATTTCGAGAAATCTCTCTCTGCTTCCTGTCATTTTATACAGCACTGTGGAGACGTGAAAAGTTTTAAGTTCTATTCTCTACAGTCACAATGTGAGGAATAATTTATTTCCATTTCATTTTATTCAAAGTGCATAAATGTGTTGTTAAACAATACCATAAAAGAAGACATTTGATATCATTTCTGCTAACAATTGATTTTTTTTTTTTGCTCCCAATAAAATCTATTCTTTGCAAACCTTTTATTGTCAGTAAGTTTGTAAATGCATGGAAAAAAGATTTCAATTACAATTTATAACCCAAGCGAATTTTAACATAGGAAGTCCATTCTCTTGAAAGGAACAAAAGCCCACCAGAGCTTACTTAGAAACAGTATTTGAGGCTTAAATCTGTGGAGATTTCTAATACTCCTTTTCTAAGTGGAATTCAATTTTCCTATTTGTAAGTTTCCTGATGTTGGTGGTTGCAGAGAAAGTGCCTGTGGTCAGCTGGCTTAGGGGGAATGGAGAGAATGAAGGTGCTGGTTTTAAAATTAAGCCTGAATCTTTCACAAGTCCTAAGGATCCTGTCCAAAAAGAAATTGCTTTTCTCAGGACTAAAGGTACTATCTCACCATTCAAATGCAAAGGACAGATTTTATTTATAACTTTTCCATGATTTTCTTCCCAGATTTAGCTTTCTACAAGCATTTCCTTCAGGAAAACATTCACTTTTCCTCTCTTGTCCCGTTTCCTGCAAGAGTGCTTCTCTAGGAAATGGTAATCATAGCATTATTCTTACATTCTTATATTCTATAGTTATAGGCAAAATGTTCATAAATACAAACACAAAAGACCTCTCCAAATTGAGGATGAAGCAGAGAAAAGAGAGTAAAGAAACCCAGTTCTTGCATGCATAAATAAATAAATCTTTAAAAAAAAAAAAAAAGAAAAGAAATGTCTCCTTTTCCCAAACTGCTGCTCCTTATTTAAATTAGTTGCATTTGGGTCTCCCTAGTGGCATAGGGGTTAAGTCTCAGAGCTATCAGCCAGGGAGCTAAACCATATGGTGCAGCAGACCTCTCCTGTCTCACCCACTGCTCCCCTCAACAGTGTATTTCAGTAGATCCACCTGTTCTGCTCCCCTCTCTGTCTCTAGTGAATCATCTTACCCCCTGTACCTCTGGCCTACACTCCAGTTCTTGAATGCATAAATAAATAAAAATAATTATTTTTTTTAAAGTTTACGGCTTTAAAAAATAATAAAATAAATTAGTTGCTGTTGCATTATCTTCCTAGCTTACACTAGGATTTCAAATTTATACCCCTTATTTAAATAGGCAGTTCTTCCCTTTAACCTTAGATATAGATTGAAGCAATCTGAGTCACTATTAGGATTTAGTTCAAAATATCAAAGTTCTACCTTATGCAATGGTAGGCTACCTGGGATGGTGGTTGAAACACGCACGCAGAGCTGTTTCTGAGTTCCAAGTGAAGGTGGGTGACAAGGGTTAGTCTTCTAATTGTCAGAGCTATGCCATGATCACAACCTTTGTGATGACTCCTTTAAGGGATAGGACAGTTCACCTAACCCAAGCAAGGATTTCTGAGGCTGCCTCCACTAGAAAAGAGAGTAGCTGGGCTACGCAGCATAGCTTTCTGAGCATACAAAGCCATCTTGTAAGCCCTTGGCAATGCTGTGATTTCCTCCAGATTAAGACTCAGCCAGGACCTTAGTGACAGCTGCCCCTTGGAGGTGGGCCTGGGAGCACAAGGTTAGTTATCGCCATTCCCCCCAAAAATCTAGAAAGTTGCTGAATGGATATTGCTGCCAACAGAAGAGGCCACTGCAATGAAAACCACTCCACAAGGAGGAAGGGGACTATTTCCACTTGTTGAGTGCTACACACTAAGTGTGTCCACCCTGAAATCCATATGTTGAAACCTAATTCCCAATGTGATGGTGCTTGGAGGCGGGGCCTTTGAAAGGTTATCGGATTGTGAGGGTGGCCCTCACCAGTTAATATCCTTTATAAGAAACACTAAGTAACAACCTCTCCCCTTCCACCCTGTGAAAGGCAGCAAGACTGTGGTCTATGAACCAAGACGTGCACCCTCACCTGCACTGAAACTGCTGGCACCCTGATCTTGGACTTTAGATTTCAAACCTGTCAAACATAAATTTCTCTTGTTTATAAGTCAGGTAATTTATGGTATTTTGTTTTAGTAGCCTGAACAGACCAAACAAATATCCTCAATTTCATACTCAAATCTCAAAATGACGTATTTTCTCAACTTTAAAACTCTATTATTGATTGAAGGTACATATCAATATAAGTAAATAAAAAGATATTTCCCAAAGAATGAAGGAAATATGTTATTAGATATGATAATGAAATAAGATATAAAAATTAAAAATACATATAATAAAATATAAAAAAGAAAAAAGAAATGAAAATCATCATTAAAATACTAGGTTATGTTGAGTTTTTCTTAGCCTATATATTTAAATTATTTATCAAACCTTCTGGAGTAGATTGCTTTTTCTCAATTTACACATGAGGAAAATAAGGTTGAAGAAAAATTAAGGAAATTAAGAAAACTAATGGAACCTAGAGTTTTGTGAATCTAAACTCATGCCCAGGCCCCTCTGAGTTTCTGAGATGTGCCACCCTGGAAAGGACCAGAGGGTGCAGCAGATGGTCCAAACTTCCCTGCTGTCCCAATCAGATCCAAAAATAAATTTCAAGAGAAAAAAATAAGGCAATATATTCACACCATCAGCACAATTAAGTGACCCAAAACCCTGATGCAAGCTCTGATGTTTCTGATGGCATAAAAATCAAATTCCACTTCTGCTATGACCCAAATTTCAGGAGGTAATGTGGTAAATCGAAAGGAACAATGACTCAAGTCTGAAAGATCTGGGTTTAGTGCTGCTGGAACAGAAGGGTGGAATTTCTAATTAGTGTCAAAACGATAATTTGCGAAATAAATGGTCCTAAGAAAATTGGAAATTAAAGATAAATTCCTTATTTTCAATAATTCCAAAATAAATTCCAGATGAACCAACACATTTTGAATAATAAAGATAAAGCATAAAGATTTTTGTGGCAATGGATTAATTCTGTATCTTAACTACAAAGATCATTATATAAATCTATGCACATGATAAAATGGCATAGCATTATACAAACACACATTTTACCAAGGTCAGTTTCTTGATTTTGATAGTATACTGTAAATATGTAAGCTGTAACCATGGGGGTAGCAATTCTTGAAAAAGCAGAGACGGTCTACATTTCTGTTTGAGAAGCTCTTGTGTATACAAATGACCACCTGGGACTATGAGTATGGAAACCTGAGTATCAGTTACCCTGGGGCCAAGGGGAAGAAGACTATTTGCTTTATTGTTCGCTCTTGGAGCCAAAACCGAATTTCTTGAAGTCATTATGCAGTGCAAAACTTTGGGCAAGTGATTAAACTTTATAGGACTTCTTTTCCCCCATGGTGAAAATATTTATCACTTTTCAGGATATCAACTCTACAAGATCACACCTCCAATTCTTCCAAATCACCAAAAGAAACTAAGTATCTTCAGAGAGAAAAGGAAAGGTAGAAAGATGAGAGAGCTGAAAACAAAATAACAAAACAAAATGAAAAAACACACTCTGCTGGAATGTTATGAACTAATGCATTTACTCACCTGTGCTGAGCTCTCCAGGGCAAATCCATTGGGAAAAACCTATTAATTGGGCCCAGGCAACAGCCACCACCCATTAAAAAGAGACACACACACACACACACACACCACATACACACACACAAACACACATTCTCATGCATTCTCTGTCTCTGTCTGCCTCTCTCTGTCTCTGTTTCTATCTCTGTGTGTGTCTCTCTCACACACACACAGAATGTATATTTCCCTTATTATAATACTCTATGTGGAGATTATTCAGATACTTTTCCTTGAAACAACAAAAGTGTGTGGGGCAGGGGTGGTAGAATGGCTCTGTCATGCATACCAAAAGGAACCACCTTTAGTTAAATATTTGTGAGCAGAATGTGGGTTGATTTGAGAATAGCATTGGGTTTTATGTTTTTGGTTTTTTGTTTTACTAAAAAAGAGTGTCATATTTAGCTCTGGTTTATATGTGAAGGCCCCACAGGATAAGAACTAGTCCAGAAAACGCATTTCAGTGATCTTTTATTGAGTTGGAAATCCCACACTAGTGCTTCCAGGGCATTAACAAGAACACCTTGTTTCACAGTTTTCACAACCTGAGAAACAAGGAGCAGACTCATGTTGATACAGTAGGTTGACCCCTAAAGTAGAAAAGTTTAAAGTGAGGTGGACCCAGTGCTTTTAAAATACCCATAAATCTAATGCACCAGGACCATATGCTCCACATGTCATTGCTGAGAGCACCGGGGAGAAAAAGGCAGACAGATGCCCACAGTCAAAGACACTGAGGAGGTGACTGGTGACTCTTAGAGGTAATGGTTTTCTTGACTTTGATAAGTTTACATAAAAAGTCACATGACAATACGTTGTTTCCACTTTAATTTCCTCATCTGAAATAGTGCCAAGTTTCTTTCACATTAGGAAAAATATCTCAATAGAATGAAAGGTTAGAAACTGTACTTTAAAGTTCTAAACTTGTTCTAGCAGCCTGCCTGCCCCTCCACTACAGACAGTGAGATGCTAAAGAGTTGGGGTCACTGATATTCATCTCTCTATTGCCTCCTAATCAGAGGACAACCTGGCTGCCTTCCGATAGCACTACCTCCAGTGGAAAGCTCAGGCTTTGATGACTTTGAGGGTTATTTTGGGAAGTTGTCCTTGGCTGGGCTTACAGAAAGGTCACAAGGTAAGAGTTGCAGCTGTGATGATGTCACTCAGGTGGATCTCACACAAATCTTTGTGTTTCTTATCCATTTCTGTTTTACCTTGGTGAAAGGGTCATAACTGTGTCCCAGGGGTACAGCAGGGACTCCAAACCTGAGAGATTTTTTGGGAATGTATCTCCCATTAACATACTATCTAAATCCAGTTTACACATAAATTCATTCTGTAATTCAGTTTTCTTGGTAGGAAGGTAAGGGGACCCTCCTCCCCCACACACACACACTTAGCCACTTCACAGAGTACTTACTGGAATTTTAACAAAATTGAGATGACAGAACATGTGACAGTTTTAGAATTGTTTGAGAATCTCAACAGCAAAAATACACTAGCTACAAAATTTGGTACAAAGGAGATCTGGAAATTCACCTTGTTTGGTGCCCACATGGCTTATGGACTTTGAACAATCCTTTAAAAAAAAAAAAAGATTTATTTATACAAGAACCGGGGTACAGACGAGATGCACGGGAGGGTGAGAGGATTCACCAGAGACAGAGCGAGGAACAGAACAGGCAGACTGACAAAATATACTGCTGAGAGGAGCAGCGGGCGCAACAGGAGAGGTCTGCTCTGCCATGTGGGACCCTTGCCGGCCTGCCGGAATCAAACCGGCGCTGCAGAGGCTGCGAACAGCTTCACAGCTCTGCACTCAACTGCCTGCACCACCAGGGGAGGCCTCTTTGAACAATCCTTTTAACTACTTTGCATTTGTTTACTTCCTTACGTGAATTTTATCATTTCCCAGATAATTATCTGGAAAATACTATAATAGCCAACACAATCATTGTTTCTCAAGACACCTGCCTTTTAGAAGGCATAAGCAACAACTGCCAGGAAAAAAAAAAAACCAGTTTTCATTTTAGGAGTAGCCAACCTGCCCCACAGAGGTAGCCTTGTGCCCTCTAGCCACCCAGGGCTGTACCCAGATGTCCCACATCCGCAGGCACTCTGAACACTGGAGTGATTACGGATGAGCTGAGCTTTCAGAAGTGGCTGGAGGGCCGAGATAGGAGTGCCCTGCCACACTCACTTCCTAAAAACAAGTTCAGCCAAAGCCACATTAAAGATGGCTGCTTGATGTTGGCAGAACTTTCCAGGAGGCAACAAATGAGGGTGTGTGGGTGGGGGAGTGGGCAACAGTGTCACAAAATGACAAAGCAAACAAATGTTTCCTGTCCTTGCATTTAAAATCTCCCACGGGGGTGGTAGCAAGCCTCAAAGGCCTGGGGCTTTCCTGAAGAAACTGTGAAAAGAAAGAATGATAAAAGCAGCCAGCATTTTAGCAGGAGCACTACCAACCAAACCAAAGAAAGGAAAAAGATGATTCTCACTCAACAACAATTCTTGCTTGTAATTATCAGGCTGTGTTTGCTTCAGAATGCTCCTCAGAAGGGATGTGAGTTTTGGTTTTGTTTCTCTGGTGGTGATTTTCTTCAATGACCATAGGTCATGTCTCACTTTCTTATGCCACCACTATAGATCTACATCTAAGATGTTAAACAAGAATCTGGCTTCTTTGTGCATCGCACACCTCCTAGTGGTTTCCAACAAAATGTACTACTTGCTCAGAAACATCCCTTGCTATCTGAATTCTTGCTGAAAGAAGGAAAATAATCTATTCAAACAGGGGTCATAATTTAAATGTAAAACCATTAACATAGCCAATAAATGTTTCTTTAGTGTGGTTCCCAGGACAAGGTAAGTCATGTAGCATTCCTTTTGACATCAGTCAATTTTCAGTCACAACAAAAACATGAACAATTGATGTGAAGCTGAATAAACAGAAAATAGTTCAAAATGCTCAGCTAGCATGCTTGGCCTATTTCCAGTTATTCAAAGAACAGTATATTGAAGAGTGATTCAGTGCTTAGATCTCTCATTTCATGATCACTTAAATCCTATAATGTAAGATCCCACTTAAGCAAGGAGTGAAATTCCCATTTCTTGAGAAAAGGTGAAGTTCTGAATACTTCAAGAATCTCCAATCCAAAAGTTTAGACTAGAAATGTGAGAGAAGATCCACTTAGCTAAATTATGTACACTATACTATTTAAAACACAGTGTGTAAGACAGTGTTTCAAGAAGTTCCAAGCATCTTCAGAGTCCCAGGAATTGTATTTGACTCATAAAATTCAGAATTTCCAACCCACACTTATCAATGTCATCTTCTTCCTTGTCCTTGTTCCACCCTCCTCTATAAATCAAGAGACATGCAGCTGCCTACAGCAACCACAAAGATTTTCCCAATAAAACAAATTCCAGCAAGAAGGAAAAAATAATTTGACTCACAGTTTAGTGGGTGGTTCGGGGGTTTAATCAATTAGGTTGATTTAGGTTCCAATTCTGATTCTACTAACAATTAAATAATGAAGAACTTTGAAACATCCTTTATATATTTCAAGTTCTTTAACATTAAGAAACTCATTTGACCTTCATAATAAACCTCTGAGCAAGAAGGGAGACTTTGTCATCCCTAATTAACACATGAGCAAGCCAACTCAGGTCTGCATAATTTGCCAAAATTGACATTTCTACCCTGGCAGATCTAGTGTCACCCACAGCCTTCTTGCTCAGCGTCCATCAGCCTCCACCCCCACCCCACGACCTGAGCTCCCTCTCTCCCCATGCCACTTCCCCCACCATCTGTACATGCATACCTACTCACTCTCCACCCTCATCACACAATGAGCTGTCAGTTATGTGCATATTTATCTTAGTGTTTCTGAAGTTTTGAAAGCTTACTGAGGGCAAGAGCATGCAAGACCCACCTTTAGTGGCTTGAGGATATGGCACTACCTGCCACATATGCTCCATAAATACGTGGCAAATTGAACCCAACTGAAACGATCTGATGAAATTGTAAAACAGGTAAATTTGGGGCATCCCCCACCCTGTAACCTCTTGTTTTCAACCTTAACTCCCAGTTATCAAAACCAGATCTTTCAGCACATAAAAAGCTATATGACTGATAGGAACTTAAAATGTTATGCATCACTATGGGTAATAAACTTGAATCTAAATGGATGTGACACTAATTTCAGGAATAACCTAAGAGTCTGGGATGACTTGGGAGTGTCAGGACCTTCCCAGCAGGCCAGAAATCACATTTAGAACTCAGAAGCACTTCAGTCTGTACTAAAATTGCAGGCATCCAACAGTCACCTACCTTGGTTTTTCTCATCTATGAGTTGAAAATTATGACTCATAAACTGTTGGAAGTATTTTTTTAACTCACTAATTATTGGCTAGTAAAATGCAATGTTTCAACCTTCACTGAATGCTAAGGCCAATCTTAGCAACCAATTAGGCAAAGTTGACTTTGAAATCAAAGTAAAGTCCAAGAAAAAAGAGTAAGCTATTTAAAAAGATTATGCTGATATCCTGAAATGTGTAACTCAAAGCATCTGTGAATTTTCCATGCAAATAATGGAGTGCAATCACTTCTTCCTCTTTGATGCTGACCATGTGAGGAGGCCTAGCCCTAAAAGAAGCAGCATCATGAACTCCCCCTCAGTCTTGAACTTGCAAACCAGTCACATGGAATGCAAGTTATACACGCTAAGTCATTTGCATTCCATTCTTGATTACTGAGCCTCAGATAAAGAGTGAGCATCAGCCCCACACCCCAAAACCCTACCCAGCCTCAGTTTTTTTGGTTTCTCTTAGAAAGACCAAGTTCTGACCCTGTCTCCTCCTCCCTGGCAGGCCTAACAGCCTAGGCTCAGGCTGCCTAAAGCTGAACGAGTCTTTCCTTCCCCAACAGTTTAAGCCACAGCCATCCCTGTCCTGGTCATGCCCACCCCTGGCAGGTTTTCACTCACAACCCTCTCTCCATTTTCAGGACTAGCCTGTGCTGTACTTCTCCTCAAATGCCACTTGGGAAACACCCACTCCTCCTTTAAGGCTCAATTTACAAAGCTGAGAAAGTCTTTATTGGTTCTACCAGGCTGGGTTAGAATCTTCTGCTGTTTCCAAAAAATCCTGAACAGATATCAAGCACAGCATCCACAACACCAAATAGCAATTCCTAGTAACTTTTCTACCGTACGCCCTTAGCAGTCCCACAAATGTCCAGTGCATTCTAAGCACAGAGGAAAAAAAAAAAAAACATTGCTTGACAAACAGGCTGAATGAATTGACTGCAGTAAGAGACGGTCAGATCTATCACTTCGGAACACTTAGAAGAAAAAGTGCAAAGTTCTCTGAGATGCTCCTATTCCTCAGTATCTAACATAGCGTGGGGGCATGCTGCCAATCACTTCAATGAAATCAAATTATTGCCTTGACCAATCCTTATTTATTTCACTGTTGGTTATCATCTACCATATGCATGCATATGGAAACAGCAACTAGGAAAACAAAGAGATCTGAGTGAACGTTGTCTTCTTTGTAAGGAAGATAAGGAAGATTTAGCCAGGGAGATGAATTTTGTGCCAGATCATAAATAGTGAGTGTTATGGAAGGAAATAATATGCTTTTTTGAGCCTTTTGCTATGTGTGTAAGACAGTGTTTGGAATATACGTTACTACTAATCACAAAATATCCTTTATGTAAATGTTAATTACATATTAATTACACACTATAATCTAAACCTTCTCTTGGGTTTCTTCTGCCAATACAAAGTCCTTTTGCATGTCTCTAGCATTTTAGCTGTTCTTCAAATGGCAGTTGCTTTAACATTTCACAGACCCTGGTTTACTGGCCCTGAACTGCTTCTTCTGGAGTCCTGTTAATCTCTCACGTTTATTATAATTTTTTTCAGCTGCAGTCACTATGAGCAGTAGTTTTTTTGTTTTTTTTTTCCCTCACAGTGATAAATATGCATACATTTCTGAATTAATGAAGAGTTAATGTTCTCAAACTTGAGGAGTTAATGTCAATGGTCAGGATCAAAGAAATCATATTAAATCTATTGATATCCTCACACTTTTCCAGAAGTTCAGTTGCTTCAGACACAAGGCTGAAATATGGAGTTTGGAAGTTTTGATAATGATCATGGGATGAACAGAAAAACAAAGATGCAATTGGCTAGTAATGGATCTGGGTGTGTTTTCTATTTCACAATAGCGTGTGGGTGAGAAGCAATTTGGAGCCTTTTCACATTATTTAATTTATAACATGGATACTGGGTTTGTCCAACTATCCCAAAGATAAGATATATCCTAGGCAGTCATAATCCAAGTCCCATTAGGAAATGGGGGTCTACCTGCAAGGGGATTTCTAGTTTGTACTCATCCCAATACCTCTGACCTCTGACCTCCACTCAAATACACCTACTGGCTCAGAGACAGCTACTGTAGTGCCACAACTACTGTACGTTTCCTTTGCAATGTAAGTTTCCTGTCTGATGGTGTCTAAGGAATGATGCCAAGTTAGTTTGAGTGCCTTGAAATATTTGCTGGACACGGGTGTATGCAGGTGTGCACACGTAATTAAGGAAATGCCTATTTGGTATATAATATCTGAAAAGAGAAAGGATGGTCAGATATAGTAATGGTTTAGGGGAGCAGATATGCAGTTGATACTCAGAAAAGTTTTACAGTTCTAGTTCTGCCACTTACTATCTGTATAACCTTAAAAAAGCTACTCAACTTCTCCAGGCTTTCCTTTCATCATCTCCTTCATGCAGTGGTTCTTATCTAGGGACAATTTTGTGTAAGCTATTTGTATCCAGATAGCAATTTTAATCTCCTTTAGTAATATTATGTAAGTAGTCATCTTATGTACAATACTGACCTTGATCTTTCCTGAAACCAAGACTTAGATCATAAAACCAAGAGTGGGCAGCACAAATGTGTCTGATTTTGAGGCCAGAGCTACTAGAACTGGCCAAGTGACTCAAGTAGCCTTGAGCTACCTAATTCTCCAAAATGTTACTAGGTATGTGGTCCAGATTCATCTGCTACTTCTTGAGGCAAGGTGTTAATTTTGTCTCAGAAAGTACAGTGCCATTTGCTAGGCAGTGATATTGTCTAAAAGAAGAGATCTGGCCACTGATAGCAGCAATTGTTTTATGTCTTATTTGGTTTGTTTGTTTAACAAGACTAAAAGAGAACAAGTTCCTATCTTACTTGGTGATTTAACCAAGGGCAGTGTTCTATTTAGAGACCAGCAAGAACAGTGTGGAAATTGTTCACTAACAATGTGAATCATTTTCAGACAATCCCCAGAAAATCTGGGATAAGTTAGGTGGAAAAGAGACAGATGACAGTATGTGGAAAACTTTATTTATGAATGTTAATAAAATTTCAGATGCAAAGGAAATACTAGAGACAAAACTGAAAAGCCCTACATTGAGAATGAAGCCTACTCCAGCCTCACTCTGAGACAAAAACAAGCTAAGGACCAATTCATTAAATGCCAAGTTCAAGAGAGGGATGGCAGGCTAGACCTACAACTGGAGAAGTTCCCCTCCTTAAGATTTTGCCAAGAGCCTGATCACATGCTTTGCAAACCATGATAGATATATTAGGGCAGACCTGACATCCTTGCTTAATTTTCCATGTCAACTTTTTGCAAGATGGGGAAAAGGTTGGTAGGTTTGGACTAAAGGTAATCGTCCTCATTCACATTTGGGCCCTTGACAGAAACTTTCAAAATGGAAATGAAAATGGCAGCCAGTCAAAATCAAGGTTTTAATTTTTACATCTGGAGAACCTTTTTGAGGACAATGGCCCAGAAAACCAGAACAGACTTGAGCTTATGTGACAATGAACATGAGAAATATCCAGATGCACATTGGGTTATAAAATTGATATTGACATTTTTAATGTGTTTTAGCTGGGGAACATTTTCCAAGAATACTGTGAGAACATGGCAGGACAATGTTTTTATGAGGATTTGATATGCTGCCTTCTATTTTCCACCAGTTGGAATAAAATTGTTTTGAAATAGTGACTGAAGGAAGCGCCACTTTTTAGAATGCCCCGGGTCATGAAAACAGTAAATATTTTAACTGTGCACATGAAACTGGGATTTGTAAAGAATTAAATATCAGATAAAGTATCGAGGTCATATGGCAGATCCATTTCTAGTGTTCTGAAGATATTCCACACAGTCTTCCATAGTGACTGACCAATTTACATTCCCATTCTAACTATCCAAAGAACACAAAATTTAAAAGGAAACACTAATTCAAAAGGAAACCTTCACTCCTGTGTTTATTGCAGCACTACTTACAATAGCCAAGATATGGAAACAAACCAAATGCCCCAAAATAGATGTGGTAAATATATACAATGGGATAATACACAGCTATCAAAAATGATAAAGTCATGACATTTGCAGCAATATGGACAGGGCTGTTAGGGATTATGCTAAGTGAAATAAATGAGAAGAAAAAAGATAAATATCAGATAGTTTCACTTATATGTGGAATATAGAAAAACAAAACAAAAGTCAGGCAAAGGCAAAACTTTAAACCTAACCATAAATTTGAGGCATTTCTAGCAGAGAAGTGGGAGAGGTGAAAACAGGAGGTGGAAGAGCACATTCAATTATGACTAAGGCCACCAGAAGGGAGTCATGACGGGGTGGGAACAATGGGGAGAGGGTGGCTATTGGAGGTTTACTGGAGTTTTGGTGAAATAACATACAAATTTAGAGGTTTATTTATTTAAACCTATACCCCTAAGACATATAGTGTGATATAAATCAATATTACCTCAAAAAATATAAGTTAAAATAAAATTAAAAATAAAAATACTTAGTAACAATACTGAAAAAGAATAAATTTTTGTTCCTCCAAGAAAGAAGGTATTATCAAGATGAGGTGAGAATTTTAAAATTCTAATACTGAGGAATATATTGAACATGAGGCTCAAGTAAAAACCCATTGTCTCTTTAACTAACTAATCTTGGGATCTCCCTGGTGGCACAATAGGTTAAGATGCAGCACTATGAAGCTATCTGCAGCCACTGCAACAAGAGTTCAATCCCCAGCCAGGGAGGTGACCCACATGGCGCAGCAGACCTCTCCTGACTTGCCTGCTGCTCCCCTCAGCAGTGTATTTCAGTAGATCTACCTATTCTGCTCCCCACTCTGTCTCTGATGTATCCTAACACCTCCCACACCTCTAGTCTGTACCCCATTTCTTGTATGCATAAATAAATAAATCTTTAAAAAAAGAAAATGATATTTAATAAATTAATTAATTTCATTCCATGATTATATTTTCCAGAAAATGCTCTCTTTGAGTGTCAGTATAACACAGTAATCAAACAGTGTGACCTGAAATCTGAAGGTCTGGGCTCAAATCCTAGCTTGCATATTTGTGGGATTTGGGGAAACTTGTTGAGTTTCTCTGTTCCTCCTCTTCCTATCTGTGCAATGGAGATAATAATTGTATCTGCCTTACAAAGTCAATGTTTTAAAATTTAAATGAGCAAATGCTTACGAAACGTGGGAAAAGAATAACAACAAAAAACAGTACCTGCTGCATTAGAAGTGTCCTGTCATTTCTAGTTCTCCCTATCTAATTTCACTTTTGTACACACTTTGCAGCTCTTGTGAGGTCAGTACTATCTACCCTTCCCATGATGAGGAAGTGAGGCTCTGGGTTATTTAACTTGTCCAAGATCAGATAGCTCAGAAATGATGGAGCCAGTATTTAAAATTTCTCTTTCCATTCCAAACCCCAAATCTCTCACTATCTAATGTATTTGGGGAAATGATTGTGAAGAGGGCGAATTCTGCTAGGGCAGAAATTAGGCACATTCAGAGTCTAGGAAGTAGCATTACAAACTTTCCTCTCTCCAAAGCACTGATAGTAAGAGTAAAGGGGAATGACTGAAAAAATACCGTATCAAAACAATTCTTCCCTTAATTTAATCAGGCCACTTTCTTTACCCTTACCACAAAGCACAAATATCTGAAAGCCATTCTTCTTGCCTGTCCCCAAAAATTTCCACAAGATTGTGCCTCGCATCAAAGAAGAAATACTCTCTTCTGTGGAATTTTGCTGACTGTGAGTCCATTTCAACTGACTTCTGGGTGAAAGCAGAGGCCTAGTTAGATCTTGCAGATTTTTTAATGAAAGTTAGTGTTGGTGCCTGAATGCTACTTGTTTTTCTTCTGAAACCTTCTTTCCTCTTCCACTATCCCTGTCACTCCATAAAGCAAGGCTCTACAAATTTCCTTGGGTTAGTGAAAGTATGAATTGTAATAATGGATTTATCCCTTCAACAAATAGTACAGATCCGCTTTTCTATACAGGTTTCCGTAAGTGAATATTCCCATTCTTTTTAGGACAAATTAAAAGATGCCCTTTAATTAGCATTTTCAGTGACTATACAGTGAAAGTCCATAAAATCAGTACTTTTAGGCTCTTCCATTTTTGCTTTGTTACTCTTAATCCATAGACTTGAAATACCTTCACTTTTCCCTATGTTATCCTTCACCCCTTTGCCCTCTTAATTGGACAAATTCTCACCCCGTACAGTGGTTTTTCTAGGATTGATCATATGAACATCTGTGTCACCTGCAAATGCAAACGGCCCAAATATAATCTTTTCTTAAAAAAATATTTATTTTTACATAGAACTGCAGTACAGGCCAGAGGAGGAGGGGTTAGAAGATTCACCAGAGACAGAGTGGGGAGCAGAACAGGCAGATCTACTGAAACACACTGCTAAGGGGAGCAGCAGGCGAGACAGGAGAGGTCTGCTGTGCCATGTGGGTTAGCTCCTTGGTGTGGGCTCAAACTCAGGCCTTCATGGTGATAGCACTGAGACTTAACCCCTATGCCACCAGGGAGGTCCAAGTATAATTAATCTTGAAAGACTCCTGCCTGAGCCACTGGAGAAAGAACTTGTAATGGCTTTCAGTCATAATCTTTAGGTTTTCTTAAAGATTCTCTCTTATATGTTCATATGAACGAATGTCTCTTTCAAGTCCATTAATGTAACTTATTGCAAAATGTAGCTTTTCAATAAATAATATATATCTTCATTAGCCAGGGGAAAGTAATCAGAACTTAAGAAAGATAATCATATTTGATTTATAGAGCACATATAAAGGTAAGTAAGTAAAGGTAATGGTGCAACATTTTCTTGTTTTAAACTCCTTTGAGTATTCAACTCATGTCACAAAAACGTTCTTGTCCATGCATATAATGATATTGGAAATACAAGTTTTAAAAGAGGTTTAAGGCAATAGTCATTGACAATCAAATTGTAACCACTATGTTTACCATCCTGGCTCATGTTACAAGTTTCACATGGCTTTAGCATAATTTTTTTGACTCAGCAATTAGGACACAGATACAAATATTCCATTTTTGTTACTATTCTAATGAGTAAGAGAACAAATCCATTTCTCTAATATGAATTTGAAACCCTTTGGAGTATGGTGACCATATGTATCACTCCTTAGAAAGTGAAAGCAAAATATTAATTTCCCTTTCTTTTGGAACACTTTAGATTTCTGACATGAGGAACCGATCCTATTAAGTGGTAATTTACAGTGGCTACTTACTGCCTAAATGTGGAAAATCCACAGGGGTAGATCATGGGAATTAAGGAAGAGAGTGCCCTGAGTAAAATAATATGTACAGTTAATCCTCATCATTTACTCTGTATTCTTCTCCCCCATTCACTTCTCCACCCACTTCCTAACTTTGTAATCCATCCACCCCAAACTCCGGCTACTCAATTAAATTAGAAAGGCCTGGCAGAATTTGCCACAGGAATTTATGTTGCAGCAAATACACACACACACACACACACACACACACACATTTATAAGAAATGAGTCTTGTGCTGTGTTTCATCTCATTCATACTCATTCTACTCTATGATGCCTTTCATACAATAAGAAAATATAGATCAAGGAACAGTACTGTCTTTATGAAAGACCTTATGGAGTTTTGTTAAGGTTGCTAAATTTTCTAAATGGGAAATTGCTCATGATAATCTTCCTTTTCCTTTGAGAATGACATTCTAAACAAATTGTAGTGTTCATTTTGCCTTGAAATCCATGCTTTTATAAAATCAAGTATAAAAACAGAAAGGATATTTTCTTTTCACTATTAATTGTACCCAGAACAGAGAGGTTCATCACTTGCCATCAACTTTTTCCAGAATAAGAGGTCTGCTCTACTGAAGCCTGCTTTTTCAATTACTTGCTAGGCTTAAAATGAGTAAACAAAAAGGGGAAAATACAGGGTAGTGTGAACTGGAACACATACTGCTTTGTGACTTTCTAAGTATGTTTTGTTTATGACTATGATAGGTTTTCAAGGAAAGTGAATGTTGGGTATTTGCTCACAGAATTACATAAGGGTCTGCTCTTCCTTCCCTCACTGACAAACTATACAAGAAGGAGTAAATGTATAAAATTCCCACTCCCACCATACAGTTCCATAAGTTATCCTTTAAATACATCCTTTCCACGCCTCCCTGGTGGCGCAAGGGGTTAAGCACCACACTATAAAGCAATCCACAGCCTCTACAGCACGAGCTCGATCCCCAGCCAGGGAGCAATCCACATGGGAGGCAGACCTCTCCTGCCTCACCCGCTGCTCCCCTTAGCAGTGTATCTCGATCAGTCTGCCTGTTCTGTTCTCCATTATGTCTCTGGTGAATTCTCTCACCCACTTGCATCTCTGGCCTGTACCCCCACTCTTTTATGCATAAATACATCTTTAAAAACAAATAAACACATAAATACATCCTTTCCATTTCACAAATCTATAGTGACACTTGAGAATGTTTACTCCCCCAAAGGAAGTGTCTTTAAAATATGAATATAAAATTTAAATATTTAATCACATCCAACAATATGTCAATTTTAATTAAATTTAGTTATTTCTATTATATGACCATAACTCAAAAACATAACATCTTATAATTTGGAAGATGCAGAAAAAAAATTGAAAGGGGAACAGTTACCCACAATCTTAGATACAATTATATTAATATTTCCTTCCAACCTTTTATATGATTGTGATAACTATGATCAAAGTATGCTAGAAAAATTGCATTTTGTTATCTCTTCTGAACTGTTACACACATTTCAATGATAATGATCATTGTGGTAATAATCTGAAATTTAAATACAACTCTTTGGGAATTGCTATAAATGTTTTTTATTATTTAATGATATCTTGGAAACAAATGCAAGACCTGATTTTTAATTTCTTGGGGAAAACAGAAACTCAGAAAAGCACAAGTATCAATAAAATTAAAAGCATCTCATTTTATCTCTGCCAATGGATATATGCTTTGGATTCTGTAGATTCAGTTGGAATTTTGGTAAAAGAGTATGACTGGGTCTCTAATGGCATCCATTGCAACATGGCCATGAGGAAGTAGACTATAGGACCAAAATTTCATTATGCTTTGGGAATCCAAAGGTGTATGAACTTACATAGCATTAATATTTACTAATCACAGCATTAAGAATACTACTAAGATTTTACAATTTCATAGCACCATCAGGTTAAATCTTAACATGTTGACAATTCAATAAACTTTATTAAAAGATGCATAGCCCTCTTTTACCATACTGCTTGCATAATAGGTTAGTAAGATGATGGTCAAAAGAAATTTTCTGGGCCTATAATCCAGATACACATACATTAAAAAAAAATAGACAAGGATAACTTATCTCTACCATTTTACTATTTGAGGCTTGCTAGCTTGAAGATCCTCTAGGACCACCCTTAGAGGAGTCTCATGAGAGAATTCCTATGGGACTTGACACAAGCTTTGTGAGCATTCTGGTGGCAGAAACAACTGAAAGTAGAGACCTGTGCTAGCTTCTCTAAGGATCATTGAAGAAAGGAGGTCTGTTGCAGCAGTCAAGTTCAACAGAGCATCAAGCAGCTATAATATATCACAGTGTTTCTGGGATTTAAAAGTGTGGGCACCTCATTCCATTTCCCTATGGACATGTGTAATTGTGGAAGAGAAACCTTGTTGTTCCTGAGCTTCTCAAGAAGGAAAACAGAAATTAGAAGAGGTGTGAGAGATGTGGGGCTTCTAGGTGGACACCAGAAAAAGTTAGAAGGCAGTACAGGTAGAAAATGGATTGGCCATCAACTACTGGTGTAACTCAAGGGAAATTAATCAGAGAGGAAGCTTGGGTAAAGTTGAAAACCACCCAAAGAAAGCACAATTGTTCTCTCAGCAGAGTCTACAAATATCAGAGAAAATTAGACAGAACCCAAAACAAGAATACTTTCTCATGACCAATATGTTTCCAGTGATGTCAGATCCCTGCTTCCTCATCACTCCTTCTCTTGCTGTGGGATCAGGACTTGGATAAAGAGGGAAAATTAGACAAGATAGCTTCAACATAGTGCTTATTATTACTCTCTTTTAATTAGCCACAAAAATGACAATGATGGCAATTCTATAAAGGATAAACCTAGAAGGAAGAATATAGGAGAGCAAGTTACAGAAGATAAGATATGGTAGTAGTATTTTACAAGTTGAAAATATGGTGGATGAGAAGTCATTATCTTAGATATAGAAAAAAGCTGAAACAGTGGATTGAAAGGTGAGAAATCAGTCTATTTCAGCTGAAAAAATCCTGGAACTGACCTGTATAATTGACTGGTGTCTGCCCCTACCCCCTGTTTCTGGACTGATTGAATACCATCTGTAGCTGAGATGCATTTTATTCCATGTCGGAAAGAGGAAAATTAAGTGAAAATCTGGCTAGAAATCATGAGATTACCAGTCCTTCTTTTTCATGTTGGCTACTACAGTACAGACAACCAGGCTATACCCCACAGACAGTGATTTATAGGATTTTTCCCTAAAAAATTGAACAAATAGGGCCTCCCCGGTGGCACAGTGGTTGAGCACTGGGCTGTGAAGCTGCTCACAGCCTCTGCAGCACCATTTTGATCCCTGGCCTCTGGGGAGTGTCCGACATGGCACGCAGACCTCTCCTGCCATGCCACGCCTGTTGTTCCCCTCAGCAGCACTTTGTCAGTCTGCCTGTTCTGTTCCCTGCTCTGGCTCTGGTGATTTTTTTTCTTTTTGTTTTATGTTTTGAACACTTTATTGTATTTTGTTAATATAAATTTTATTTTTATATTCCCCTTACAATTATAACCTTCTTATTTTGACCCCAACTCCTCCTTTCCCCGCCCCCGGCCTCCCATAGAGTGTCTCTGGTTCATAGTTGTTTGTTGATTTTGATATTTTCTTTCTTATAGTTATTCTTTTTCCTGGTCCCTTATTTAAGTTTTCTAAATTCCTGCTATGAGTGAGGCCATCTGGTATTTTTCTTTTTCTTTCTGGCTTATTTCGCTGAGTATGATCCCTTCCAGCTCCATCCATGTTGCTGCAAATTGCATGTGTTTATATTTTTTGAATGCTGAGTAATATTCCATGGTGTATATGTACCACATCTTCTTGATCCAGTCATCTATTTTTGGGCATTTGGGTTGTTTCCAAAGCTTAGCTATTGTAAATAGTGCTGCTATAAATATACGGGTGCAGGTACTCTTTGGAATTAATGTTCCTGTGTCCTTTGCGTAAATACCTAGGTGTGGAATTGCTGGATCATATGGAAGCTCTATGCTTAGTAGGTTGAGGAATCTCCACACAGCTTTCCATAGTGGACCAGTTTGCACTCCCACCAGCAGTGCAGGAGAGTTCCTTTTTCTCCACATCCTTGCCAACATTTGTTGTTGCTAGTTTTTTTAATATGTGTCATTCTCACTGGTGTAAGATGATATCTCATTGTAGTTTTGATTTGCATTTCCCTGATTACAAGAGATGTTGAACATTTTTTCATATGCCTGGTGGCCATTTGCATTTCCTCTTCAGAGAAGTTTCTTTTTAGCTCTTCTGCCCATTTTTTGACTGGATTATTTTCTTTGTTTCTGTTGAGTCTCATCAGCTCTTTGTAGAGTTTTGTGATCAGTCCTTTATCATTAGTGTTGTATGCAAAAATGTTCTCCCAGTCGGTGGGGTTTCTCTTTGTTTTTATTATTGTCTCTTTTGCTGTGCAGAAGCTCTTTAATTTGATATAGTCCCAGCTGTTTATCTTTGCCTTCACTATCACTGCTTTAGGTGATGTGTCTGTAAAGATGTCTTTGATGTGCATATCATGTAGTGTTTCACCTATATTTCCTTCTATGTATTTTATGGTTTCAGATCTTATGTACAGTTCTTTATTCCATTTTGAGTTGGTTTTTGTGTATGGTGTGAGGTAGTAGTCAAGCTTCATTCTTTTGCATGTAGCGACCCAGTTTTCCCAGCACCATTTACTGAACAAACTTTCTTTACTCCAATGCATATTCTTTGATCCTTTGTCAAAGATTAGTTGACTAAAAATCTGTGGGTTTATTTCTGGATTTTCTATTCAATTCCATTGGTCTGTGTATCTGTTCTTGTTTGAGTACCATGCAGTTTTGATGATTATGGCTTTGTAGTATAGTTTGAAGTCTGGGAGTGTGATGCCTCCATTACCTTCTTTTTTTTCAGGAGAGCTTTGGCTATTTGGGGTTTTTGGTGATCCCATATGAATTTCATCAATAATTGTTCTATTTCTTTGAAGAATGACATTGAAATTTTTATTGGAATAGCATTGAATCCGTATATTGCTTTTGGTAGGATGGCCATTTTAATAATGTTTATTCTTCCAATCCATGAGCAGGGGATGTCTTTCCATTTCTTTGTGTCTTCTTCTATTTCTTTTAACAGTGTTTTATAGTTTTCTTTGTATAGGTATTTTACCTCTTTTGTTAGATTTATTCCCAAGTATTTGATTTTTTTTTTGTTTCGATAATAAAAGGGATGGATTTTTTGATTTCTTCTTCAGATTTATTGTTTGTGTATAGGAAGGCTACTGACTTTTGCATGTATCCTGCCACTTTACTGAACTTATTGATAAGTTGAATTAGTTTTTCTGTGGAATTTTTGGGGTTCTCTATGTATATTATCATATCATCTGCAAATAGTGATGTGTTTTCTCTGATGTCTGTTTTCAAAGATGATAATAGTTGTCTGATATATTTTGGTGCTCCTTCATTTGGTGAATATATGTTAATGAGTATTATTTCTTCTTGAAGTATTTCCCCTTGATCATAATGTAGTGATCATTGGGGTCTCTTTTTACCTTTTTGAGCTTGAAATCTATTTTATCTGATATAAGTATAGCTGTTCCTGCTTTCTTTTTTGGTCCATTTGCTTGTAGGATTGTTCTCCATCCTTTAACTTTGAGTTAATTTTTACTTTTGTAGCTAAATGTGTTTCCTGGAGACAGCAAAAGGTTGGGTTTTGTTTCTTAATCCAGCCTGCGACTCTGTGTCTTTTATTGTCCAATTACATTTAGAGTTAATATTGATATATTAGCATCTGTATTTGCCATTGTGTTTGACTTCCTTTGATTTTATTATTTATTCTTTCAATAACATTTTTTCTTTTTTTGGCCTTCTTTCATTGTTATTCGTCCTTCTGAAGTTCTGGCTTTAGGACTCCTTGTAGTATTTTTGGGAGTAGGGATTTAGTTGTAATGAAATTCCAGAGTTTCTGTTTGTCTGGGAAGGTCCTTATTCTTTCTTCATAGAGGAAGGAGAGCTTTGCGGGATAGAGTATTCTTTGTTGGCATCTGTTTTCTTGGAGTCTGTTGACTATGTCCCTCTACTCTCTCCTTGCCCATAGTGTTTCTCTGGAGAAGTCTGATGTCAGTCTGATTGGTTGTCCTTTGGATGTTTTGTTTCTTCCCTCCTATCAGCTTCATTACTTTTTCCTTGTCTTGGATTCTTGGGAGCTTTCTATTATGTGTCTTGCTGTGTTTTTCCTTTTGTCATGGAAGTTTGGTGTTCTTCTTGCTTCTTGCACATCAAGTTTCAGCTCCTTCTTCACATTTGGGAAGTTCTCTTCAATTATTTCCTTGAATATTTTCTCTGTTCCTACATCTCTCTCCTCTCCTTCTGGGATTCCTATAACTCTTATATTTCCTTTCCTCATGGAGTCAGATAGTTCCCAAATCTTTCTTCTGTCTTTTTCCTTTGTACTTCTCTTTCCTTTTCTTTTTTGGTTCTTTTTATTTCTGTGTCTTCAAGAGTACTTATTCATTATTCCATTTCATCTATTCTGCTTTCATTGCTTTTCCCAGAGTTCTTTAGCCCCTCCATTAATTCTTTGATCTCCTGCATTTCTTTTACTTCCCTCTTTAGGGACTCAATTTCATTCTTCGGAGAGTTGTTTTCCTTAATGACTTCCATCAGTTTTTTCATCATGGCAATTTTAAATTCTTTTCCTGGAAGGCTCAGAAGTTCTTCCAAGTCACCATAGTTGCAAGCCGGTGGGTGTGTTTTTTTTTTTTTTTTTTTTTTGGTGTGTCTTTTTTCTGAGGTGTCGCTTCTTTGCTTGTAGTTTTTCTTTTCCCTGCTGCCTGTCTTCTAATTTGCCTTATGCGTTGGGACACTGTGCCACTGGTACTGGCTGGCATCTTTTTGGTGTGTTCTTTCAGGAGTTTCAGAAACTGGCAATCCAAACGAGTCAAAAACTGTTATGCCAAAAGTCTAGTGAGGCAGTGGTACTTTGAGTATGTTAATGGTCACTGTCACAGAATCTCTCCCCATTTGTGCGTCTTGAAGTCCCACAGACTTCCCTGGAGGTGGGGCTGCTGGATTGCACTCTGGGTTCCAAATCTCTGGATCCTCCTCTGGGCTCCAACTTCCTGCCAGGTGGGAACAGGCTTGTGGGGGCCTTCTGCTCACCTCTGACTGTGCAGGGAACCTTCTCGCTCTGGCTCTACGGGGAGCCTTCTGCCAGATTCAAGCAGTCTTTATTGAGAAAGGTCCTTGTTCTAAAACGTCGCTTTGGAGACAGGCACACTCTTCTGCATGCCTGGTCTGCCCTGGCTGTGGGTGCTCACTCCCCCTCTGGGTTCAGACTGCTGGCCTGAAGGGGCCTGGTGTGGGCAAACTTCCCAGCTCACCTCTGGCTCCTCCGGGAGCCTTCTGCCAGTTTCAAGCAGTCTTTATTGAAGAAAGGTCCCTATTCTAAAATGGCAACTCGGAGATAGGCACACTCTCCCACACGCTGGATCTGCCCCGGCCATGGGTGCCCACTCCCCCTCTGGGCTCGGACTGGTGGTCAGAAGGGGCCTGGCTTGGGAGAACTCCCAGCTCACCTCTGACTCTTCTGGGAGCCTTCTGCAGGTTTCAAGCAGTCTTTACTGAAGAAAGGTCCCTATTCTAAAATGGCGATTTGGATACAGGCACACTCTTCCATGCGCCCGGTCTGCCCAGGCCCTGGGTGCCTGCTCCCCCCTGGGTTCGGACTGCTGGCCAGAAGGGGCATGGCCTGAGCGAACTTCCCAGCTCACCTCTGGCTCCTCCAGTAACCTTCTGCAGGTTTCAAGCAGTCTTTACTGGAGAAAGATCCCTGTTCTAAAAAGGTGATGTGGGTATGCACTCCCCTGCATGCCCGGTCTGCCTGGGCCTTGGCTGCCTGTTCCCCCTCTGGGCTTGGACTGCTGGCCAGAAGGGGCTTGGCGTGGGCAAACTTCCCAGCTCACCTCTGGCTCCACCGGGAGCCTTCTGCTGGTTTCAAGCAGTCTTTATTGAAGAATGGTTCCTATTCTAAAATGGCGATTCAGAGACAGGCACAATATTTGCATGGCCGGTGTGCCCCGGTCGTGGGTGCCCACTCCCCCTCTGGGCTCAGACTGCTGGTCAGAAGGGGCCTGGCTTGGGAGAACTTCCAAGCTCACCTCTGACTCCTCTGGGAGCCTTCTGCAGGTTTCAAGCAGTCTTTACTGAAGAAAGGTCCCTATTCTATGGGGTGTTGGTGATTTTTTTCTGGTCGCTAGGTGGCACCAGAGATCTCTCCTAGTGTCCTTGGGGAGCTGTTTTTTTTTTTTTTTTTTTAACCCAGTGGGACAGGGGAACAGAGTGGGAGTGGTAGGGAAAGCCTCAACGGCTTTGGGGTGCTGTGTCTGCCTTGTGCTCCACTGTCATGGGGATCCCATGCCCCAGATTTCATGCCCCGTGTCTCAGTTCCAAAGCCCTCAGGTCCAGGACACAGGCTGTAGCCCAGTTCAGTGTCCACAGAAATGGAGGCTTTTGCACCCTGCCCCCGTGTCTGGGCGCCTGGTTTCTGATTACTCAGTGAGGGACATTCACCTCAGTGAGGGCCCCCGTGCATCTCCGCACAAGCCTAGGTCTCAGGCGCGGGGACCTGTGCAGCCAAGATCCGCGTTTCCTTTTCAAGCACGCAGCTTTTCCGCACAAGCTTACCGGCCCACCTGGGGCTGCTTGTAAGACTCAGGGAGTCTTTGTTTTTCTCTAATGGCACCTGGAGTAGTTTGCTCACCTCCACAGCGAATCCTGCAGGGTTCCCCACAGCTCCAGTTCACAGGATATGGCGGCTGAAATAGTTCCTTTCCACCCACAGTAGTTTGTTCTTGTTGGTTGTTTTAGTTTTATTGTTTTTCCTCCTTACTTTTGGTCAGAGAGTGCCAACTTTGTGGGTGGGGGAGGGTAGCAGGGTTCTGAGTTTTCCTCCCTTCTAGTCCTCTTTTATAGCAACTTTCTTCTTCGGGTAGTTTGCTGAAGTTGCCCATTTATCTTCCGTGTCCCAGTTCTCACTGGGACCTGCCGCTTTTCCTCCTTATTAACTTTTTTTTAATGGGAGTATCCTACTCACAGCATTTCCTCACCGCCATGTTGATCTGCCCTCTGGCTCTGGTGAATTCTCTCACCCTCCAGTGCTTCTAACTGTACCCAGTGTTTGTATAAATAAATAAATCTTTTAAAAAAGAAAAAATACATTGAACAGATCAAGAAAATAGAATTTTAGATGCCAATATTAGGGTTCCACAATGGGAAACAAAAAAAAACGTTATTAGGAAAATATCAGTTAACAAGTCCCACCTATATAAACAAGTTTCCATTAGCTTTTTAATGTCACATTCTTCAGTATTAATAGCTAACCAATGCTATCTTTCCATGTGCCAAGCATCATTCCAAATACATTTTAAGTTTTACACAAAGTAACTCTTTAATCCTACACATATTAATGCTTTCTACATATATACACATTTATTTAACCAGTATAACAATTTTATAAAGCGAGCATCATTATTATCCTTATTTTGCAGTAAGGAAACTGAAGTACAATAAAGATTAAGTAGTTTGCCCAAGATCACAAGCTACAAAGTAATATGGCCAGTTTCACAATCTTTTAGTTTAGATCTAGAGCTCATGCTTCTAATGTCTATGTCTGCCTCAGAATGAAAATAGAAACAAAGTTTTTAAAAAGGGAAACAATGCAAAGACAACCAAGGATCATAAGGTAAGACTACATCAACTCTAACTGATTTATTCAAATTACTCATTACATCTTAAAAAAAAAGACATTTTCTCATTAATGCTACTCAAAAATATGGGAGTAGTATATTCAACTGATGATTTATAAAACAGAATGGTAAAACTTAAAGGCAAAATTAGATAAACCAAGATGATTTACCTAGAAAAAAAATTCTAAGAAATAACACAAGATTCCCACATTTTATGATTCCAAAAATATCCAACTAATATAATGAGCTATCTAAAAATATGAAGGATACATGTTAAGATGTATCAATGATAAATATTCAGTCACCAGATATTAAAAAAAATTATTCTGAAACTACAATGAATATACCCAATCAGAAGATGACAAATTAGAATGACATTAGGCAACTCAAAAGCAATTTTAGAAAATAGGAAACAAAGAGTAGCAGTTAGTCAAATATTAATTGGAAATGAAAATAAGAGCTCTTCTGATATTTATGGTCTAAAAAGAGTATGACCCATGTGTCTTTTTACAATTGGAAGGCAGCATTCTAAAAAAAAAAAAAAAAAAAAAAAAGCACCAAGTTGATGATGAAGGGTTGCTTCAGGGAAACATTTTATTTTATTTTTTAAAGAGATCTAGGGTACAAGCCAGAGTTGTAGGGGGTGAAAGGATTCACCAGAGACAGAGTGGGCAACAGAACAGGCACATTGACTGCAATACACTGCTGAGGGGAGCAGTGGGTGAGTCCGGAGAGGTCTGCTGTGCCATGTGAGTATCTCCCTGGCCAGGGATCAAACTCGTGCTGCAATGGCTGTGGTTAGCTTCATAGATTGTGTCTTAAACCCTTATGCCACCAGGGAGGCCCTCAGGGAAACAGTTTAATGCAGGATTGTAGAGAATTAATCCAAATGAAAGCAATAGCATAAAAAGGGTGTTAAGAGGCATATTTTTAGGTAAATATTGATAGGTAACCTAATTTGTATAATCGAGTTTCAGATGCCCTTACAGAATGTATACATGAATTACTACTACAAACAGAAAAATAAGGAATGGATAAAGACGATTATTAAGTTCAGAAAAAACAAATACTCACAAAACGTGTCTTGGGTGTAAGAAATACTGTGAATTGTGTTGGAAGTGATTTCAGAGAGCTAAATAAATCCTTGCAGTCTTTAGGGCAGAATAAATAGACAATGTCAAAATTTATTTAAAAAAATAGGAAATAGTATCAATTGTGTTATTTAGAAATATGGAAGTAATTAGCAGAAGAAAAATAACTATTAACTTTTCAGAAACAAGACGATGGTAGCAACCATGAAGAAAGTGATACATACTGTTTTTAATTCTTATTTTATAGATGAGAAAACTGAAAGAGGCAAAGCTGTAATATAAATAAACATTGGCAGCTAGTCTCTGTGTGAAGCAATGTGGGTAATGTGTGAGAATGAAGAGGGGATGTCAAGAAGAGCCCCATCTCTGGAGTCCATGTGACATGGATGGAGCCTCCCATGCAAGTGATGGAGGAACATGAAGATTCAGTCAGGCCCATGCCAAGACCCTCAGAGACTGGCCCTTCAAAGATCAATAACTAGCAAAAGGGGCAGCAGACTGTCCTAAGTCTATCCTGACCCAGAATCCCACCCGCTGGGGGAATAAGGGAAGAGTGGCCAATAGGGTGGAAAATGTGATCCATACCCACACCCAGGGAGGGCAAAAATGATTGCTCTGGATCTGAAGCTATAAGGCATTTAGTATCAAATCTGAAAACAGACATTGGATAAAACACGCCGCATTCACCAATGGCCAAATCAACCAGACAGAAAATAAATAAGGACACAATAGCCTTAAATAAAGAATTATACCATATGGGCCTAATAGACATTTATAAGACACTGCATCCCCCCAAAAGATGACCACACATTGTTCTCAAGTATATATGGAATATTCTCCAGGATAGACCATCTATTGGGTCAAAAACAAGTATCAGCAAATTCACAAAGATTGAAATAACAAGCATCTTCTCAGACCCAATGGTATCAAAATATACAAAAAAAACACTAATTCAAAGGAAATTATGCACTCCTATGTTCATTGCAGCTCTATTGACAATAGTCCAGCTATGGAAATCACCTCAGTGCCCAAAAAAAGATGAGTGAATCAGGGACATGTAATTGATACACACACACACACACACACACACACACACACACACACACACAAAGGAATTCTAGTCATATATGAAAAAAAATAAAACTTGCCATTTCCAACAACATGAAAGGAGCTGGAGGAGATGATGCTAAGCAAACTAAGTCAGAAAGAGAAAGTCAAATATTGATAGTCTCATATATCTGTGAGATATAGAGAAATAGAACAATGGGTCAGATAAAGCCTAATTAATAGCATACCCTAGAAATGTGATTATAGAACTGAGGTTACCAGGAGGGAAAGTAAAGGGTAAGAACAGAGTAGGGGGGAGCACAGTGGACTATGGCTGTTTAGTGATAGTCATGGTATAGGCATAGCTATTTTGTCTATAGAGACCACTCAAACAGAAACAACATCATAAACCAATGTTACCTCAACAAAAATTAATTAAATAAATAAACATTGGTATTCTGAAGGGGAAAAAGGAGCTTTCAGAAATAAGAGAGTAGATGGATGAGGTAAGGGATTCTTTTCATTATAAACTTATGAGTATCATTTGGTTCTTCAAGCCATGTATATGTATTACTTTGATAAAATGATTTATTTTAAATTACAAGGATTTTAAAAGGATGAGGTAGAGTCTCATAAATAGACCCCAAATAAAAGGTAATTCATCTTTGCATCCCAATCCCCCTAACATACTGAGACTATGTGTGTGGTAGGTAGACTAATAGGTCTCCAAGGGCGCCATGCCCTAATCTCTGGAACCTATGGTGTTGCCTTACATGGGAAGCATGTAGATGCAATTAAGTTTATAAACCTTCATATGGGGAGATTTAATCACATGAGGCCTTAGAAGTGGGGAGCACTTACTGACTCCATTAGAGGAAATGAAACATGAGAAGGGACAACCTGCCTTTTTGGGCTTTGAAGATGAAGGAAGTGTCCCTGACTCAAGTAATGCAGCGGATTGTACAGGCTGACAACAGTCCTCGGCCAACAGGGACCTCAATCATATAAGCACCAGGCACTGAATTCTTTCAGCAACCCAAATAAGAAAGGAAATGGGTTGTCTTGAAAAGTCTCCACAGAGGAATGTAGATTACTGATCTTGTTATTTTAGGCTGGTGAAACCCATGTCAGATTCCCTGACATAGCGAATTGTAAGACATACATTTACGTTGTTCAAAGGTGCTTTATTTGTGGTAATTCATTATGACAATAAAAAACTAATAAATACTGTCGACTCCTAATGCAATTCATGCAGTTAATATCCATGAAAGAGTCTTATATGACAAAGTCTGAGAGTGAATGTGGACATTCAATAGGCTTGCTAAAGACATAAATTTAGTAACTATATAAATTCACAGAGATTATCTTATTTTCTCAGTACCATTGACATGAATCAACTGCTAATGGAGCAATGAAGGAGCAATTTATTCATTACACACTGATCAGTAGTCTTAAGCATGAACAAGGTCTCAGAGTGGGAAACGGAACTTCAAACATCAGTTTATTTTTATATTCTACTACAGCCATTCTTATCAAATGTATTCAAGTCAGCTGTATGTTTTCATGATGAGATACAAATATTTCTAAACACCCAAAATAAAAGCACAGACTCTGATTTCATAAATAAACCTATCAAAAACAGGTGATATCTTAAGTAGAGGTGAGAATATGACAAAGCTGAGCAGCTTAAACAACCATCTATGCAGGTATATAAGCAGGAATTTCAGGGCTAAAAATGTAGTCTAAACAAAGGTGAGATCTGCCCTTTACTTCAACCAGACAGCAAAAAAATGAGGAAAATAGCTTTGATCTCTTTCATGTTTTATGTGGGTCACTTTTCAAAATTGAGATATAAAGACTTACAACATTATGTAAATTTAAAGTGTACAATCTGCAAAGATGACACATCTATATTGAAAAATGACTGCCATAGCATCACTAGCTAATACCTCCACCATGTCACATAATTATCATTTCTTTTTTGTGGTGAGAATTTGAAGATCTAGTCTCTTGTCACTTTGAAGTATATAATACATTATTGTTGCCTATAATTACAATGCTGTGTATTAGATCTCCAAATCTTATTCATTCTTTTTGTTTTTTTGTTTCATTACTGTTTTTTCCATCTAATGAAGTTATTTTTATTTTTACAATTATATTTTCATTTGACGTAATATTGGTTGACAACACTGTACATGAATTAGAGATACAGGATCACAGCCCTCAGATGTAAGTACCATGCCATACCTAACACAAAGGCACCCACAGTCATCCACCATGGTCCAGTGTAGCTCCCTTCCTACTTTCCTTGTTTCTCTCCTTTATCCTCTGTTGATGGATACTTAGATTGTTTCTATATCTTGCCTTTAAAGAATAATGCTACAATATACATAGCAATACCAATATCCTTTCAATATCCTGTTTCCATTACTTTTGGATATATAGCCAGAAGTGGGATTTTTGTATAATGTTTCCTATAGCAGTTCTATTCAATCAACAGTGCACAAGATTCCTTTTTCTCCACATCCTCACCAACACCTGTTATCTCTTGCCATTTTTATGATAGCCAATTTAACGAGAGTGGGGTGACAGCTAATTGTGGATTTGATTTGCATTTCCGTGTTGATAATGACATTCAGAATCTTTTTGTGATTTCTTTTTAAATATAACACTAATACCATTTGGAATTGACACAGTATAATTGGAGAATTGCTTTGATTAAAATTCTATGTATGGAAAAATCTAGGTTTTTTTGAAACATAAAAGCCATCTACAGTAAATTTAAAAAAACAACTTAGTGATATAAAGCAAGGGAAGTAAATTGACAAACTACAAAATAGAAAGGAATTCTATTTCCCCTATTGACAGCCTGTGATAACCAAAACCATTGAGTGAAGAACAAGAATAGAAATGGAATCAACCCTTTCAGTTTTTGTATTAAATACTAATTTTTTTTTGTTTTGTTTTCTAATCCTTTCCTTCTGGAGACATCAAAAAATTGGAATAGAATAAAAGATGAGTATAATTTAGAACAAAGAATAGACTATTTTCAAATTAGTTAAAAATAAACAAAATAATGGTTTCCCTCTCTCTTTCCAGGGAGATTAAGAGAGCTTACTTGTCTTTAGCCTCAGGATTCTATGTATCTGACTGAGGGATCTCAGTAGATAAGGTATATTTTCAAAAGAGAGTAGGTGTTTTGAGATTAATGTCCCATAGAAAGTCTTCAGTTGTCCTTTGCCAGTGGAAAGTTGTGTACACTTAAAGTTTTGATTAAATTTAAAGAAGATTCATAAACTTCCCTAAGGTTAACATGGATGTTATTTGATATTGAATGGGTCATGGCTATAAACAGGACACGGTGCTTCAATTCATTACTCATTACATTGCTGAAGTGTCACTGACTGTACTTCTAATTTAGTAGATTGCCACCCCCAGTTAGAAAGACAATGGCTACACTAGTCATGCATCCCACATTTAGATATGGGATCTGAGGTCCCTATAACCAAGGAGAGCATAGATAATGTAGATTTTCTTTGTGACTTCTGGTTGTAAAGATTGTCAAAATTCCTTTCAGAAATGTGATGTAAAATATGAATTTTTTTTACCCATGTGAAATATAAATATGATATTTTTTTTCCTCCTCTAAAATCTCATGAAATGAGTAGTTATATCACTGTTTGGGGGGGGTAGAGAATAAGTTACCTTTGACAATCATATGTATCCTGCAGCTTTCAAACAAAATTAATAGATCTTTTCTTTTTCTTTTACCTCTTTTGTAAGTGTCCAATCCTTTCTTAAACATTTGGTCTACATATGGATAGACCTGTGATTTTAAATGGCCTAATGAGTCTCAGACAGACTTCGAAGTAACACTCATGAATAAGCCAAAGAGAGAAATTCTCAGATGATAACATTTACTGTACTAACAATTTTTTTTTCTGTTTGCTGATTTCTCCCCTTTTAAAAAGTTAACACTTATTGAGTATAATACATCCTGAATCTTTTGCAGGTGTTAAACAGCTGACTTTAATTTTTAAAGAACCAAATCCATATATTATCAAACGAAAATAAAAAGTTCTATCTATTTAGGTTATTTGACAGTAAATCCTTCCTTTCTATTATCTTCTAGGAAAAGGATTACATTTCTCTATAAAAATAAACTTCCTGTAAAGATTAAAACATGACCTAATCAGACTTGCTCCTTAAAAAGATGAAGGGACCAAAATGTGACATTATATTTTCTTTTATTCTAATCCTTTAATTTAGGAATGAGGGATGCTTATTATGAATATTTGCTTTAAAATTAAAAATATATATCTTGGCCCTCCCCGGTGGCGCAGTGGTTGAGTGCTGGGTTGCAAAGGTGGCCACAGCCTCTGCAGCGCCGGTTCAATCCCCGGACACTGGCGAGGGTCCCACATCGCGCGCAGACCTCTCCTGCCGCCCGCTGCTCCCCTCAACAGTGTACTTCGGTCCTTCTGCCTGTTCTGCTCCCCACTCTGGCTCTGGTGAATTCTCTCACCCTCCCTCGCTTCTGACTGTATCCAGTGCTTGTATAAAATAAATAAATCTTAAAAAAAAGATTAAAAAAAGAATATATTTTATTGTCTGTGACAAAAAGAAATCACTGGAAGGCCTCCCTGGTGGTGCAAGGGGTTAAGCTCAGCTCTGTGAAGCTGTCTGTAGCCTCTGAGCATAAGTCCTATCCCGGGTCAGCCAAGGAGCTACCCACATGGCACAGCAGACCTCTGCTGTCTCAACCACTGCTCCCTTCAGTTGTGTGTTTCAGTCAATCTGCCTGGTCTGTTCCTCACTGTCTCTGGTGAATTATTTCACCCTCCACACTTCTAGCCTGTACCCCAGTTCTTGTATGCATAAATAAATAAATCTTTCAAAAAAGAAAAATAAAAGAAAGAAATCATTGGAAAGGCAATAGTAACCATGATAATCCTGTACAGGTTTAAAGTTTATTATGCACTTTATTTATCTAATCTTTACAATTACTCTATAGGTTTTAACATTTCCTTTGCCAATGAGAACACTGTGGATGCTTATAAAGTAAGCAGAGACTTTTCTCCTATCATTATTCTCTAATGGTTCCTAATGTTTCTGTACTGTTAATTATATATTTTGTGTATATCTCAGTATTGTCTAGTTCTCTCATGTGATAGACCTCTGCCTCCCCCTTGGCCTCCCTGGCTCTCATCCAATCTGACTGCAGCCACAGAGATCTTTCTCAAGTCTATACTTGTTCATGCTTATACATCGTGTTTAAAGAATTAATTCAAAACCCCTTGACTGCTGAGTTCTGTGTCACTCACCATTACTTGCTCCCAGCCTCAAATCTCAGTGTCCTCTCTGATTTGACACATCTCTCTATATTTTAACTCTCACTGCTCTTTCTTCATCCTGTTTACTGGATTTTTCCCATCCTCTTATGCTTCTACAGCCCCAAGCCTTTGTAATCCATGATCCTTCTGCCTGGAGAACTTTCTCCAACTCTTTTGGCTTAGTTAACTTCCACATTTTTTCATCTTAGATATCACCTCTAAAGCAACTTGCTTCTATAAATTCTACTCCATGAGTGAGAACTTCTCATCTTTGTCTACTAAATCATTTGATTTTCCTATGTCCTTATGAGTATTGTCCTGTGTCCTTTGTATTTTCCTAAGTCCTTATGAATATTTCAATAGAAAATAAGGGAAGGTCATATCTGAAATGTGAATATGACACCGTTATGAATGAAAGGTCCTACCTGTCCTTTAAAGAACTTTTCCTTCTGTTTAGGAAGCATTAACCAGCTCTATTTCCTGGAAGATGAGGTAGCAGACTGAGAAGGAAGCTCGCATAGCAAGGCAAATGAAGATTCCACATACTATATCTTGTGTTAAAAGTCTCCACTTTATGCAGTCATTCCTAATAGAAAACCAATTCATCCAGGAAGATGGTATTTAATATTCTAATGACAAACTTGTTTAAAAAAAAAAGTAAGAACAGTACCACATTTTAAGCCTCTTACCTTTCTTTTCTTAATAATATAGTTTAATCTTCACCCATTCTTCTTCACCCTAATTTCAGTAGAACTTGTAAATGTTTAAAATCTATGACTTCTGATTTTCATTATTATTGTTTGTGGCGCTTGTTATTGTTTTAAGTAACATTGGCAAGAAATGAGTTTGGGGTATAAAAAACATATCTAGGAAGTTACTTACAGCATCTTTTAAGGTTGCAAAAACTTGCAAAATTGAGGGAGGAATTATATATCACCAATAGGATAAATAACTTGACAGTGCATGTGTATTTTTTTTTTTTACCACAAATTATAAAACTGGTTCCATGGCACAGGAAATTTTGTCTCCAAAGTTGGTTTTACAAAGATAACATGAAAAAATGAACTACTGTCAATTCCTTCATATTTATTAAGTTATAGGTAACTATAAAAGAAGTGTACAAATCATACTTATTCATCAGTCTTTTATACAGCAACACAGACATTTTATGGGTGACTATAAAGTACTCTTCAGCTTTATGTGGTTCCCTTAAATAGAACCATGAAACTCTTCATTGTGAGTTTCATTCACAAACAAAAAGGAAAAATGAGCTTAAATAGAGAAATTGACTCAGTGGGTCAGGAGGAAGATTGGCAAAGATGGAACAGCATCCAAGAAGAAGAACTAAATTGTGAAAGGCCATGAAAAGTTAGAATTAGAACAAAGACATGACTGACATGGCTTTCAATAGTTTTCAAGAAATACTTAAGAACACAGTAGAATTCCAATGCAAATCAAATTGGTGGCAATTAAAAAAAAAAAAAAGTCACCATAGAAAATCAGTCACTGATATAGGAGAAAAACATGAGAAGTTCTCTAATCACATATAGGAAAGAAACAAAGAAATGAAAATTATAAGAGAAGGAAGATAACAGATATCGGGCCTCCCCTGGTGGCACAGGCAGTTGAGTGTTGCGTTGTGAAGCTGTCTGCCGCCTCTGCAGCGCCAGTCTGATCCCGGCAGGCCAGCAAGGGTCCCACATGGCGCAGCAGACCTCTCCTGTCTTGCCTGCTGCTCCCCTCAGCAGTGTATTTCATCAGTCTGCCTGTTCTGTTCCCCACTCTGTCTCTGGTGAATCCTCTCACCTTCCCATGCATCTGGCCTGTACCCCGGTTCTTGCATTAAATAAATAAATAAATCTTAAAAAAAGAAGATTACATATCAAGGATGGAAATTTTAAATTTTAATCTAACAAGGACAGAATTTTCAAGACAAGAAATGAAAACATATGGAACAGAATCAGTTGACAGTTACTGAAGAAAATATTAATTTGAAGAGACCTGAATGCATAGGTTAAAAGAAAATACTGAAATTGCAGAAAAATCAAATTAATTTTCAGTGACAAAAAGTAGTCAGTGGTTGCAATGATAAGGGAGGGAGAAGATGACCAACAAAGGGACATCAGAAAACTTCTTGGGGTAATGAAAATGATTTATATTTGATTGAGGCAGTGGTTATATAGATTGTGGTGGTGGGTATATATATAGAGAGAGAGGTGTATACATTTATCAAAATGCATCAAATTGTATACATACAAGTAAATTTTATTGTATACAAATCATATTTATATAAAATTTATTTTTATTAAAATTTTGATTTTAAGAGCATTGTAGACATACATGTAATTGTAAGAAATAATGCAGTGAAGTCCTATGTGTCCTTTACTTAAGGGTAACATCTTGTGAAGAGACAGTACCCTATCATAACCAGGAAACCAACATTGACAAGGGCAAAACACACTCCATCACTAAGTTTTCATCACAAGACATATTGTAAACACACTCCATCACAAGACAACCACAAAGTTGTCTTGTATTTTCCACTAATAACCACACCCACTTCCTTCTTACTCTCATTTTTTCCTAAAGCCCTGGTAACCACTAATCTTGTCTTCATTTCTATAATTTTATTTCAAGAAATGATATAATACATAAATTTCTAGAATTGGCTTTTTTTGCTCAGCCTAATTCCCCAAATATCCATATGGAGATGCATAGGAGTTATTACAAGTAGTAATAGTTTGTTGTTGCGGTTGTTTTAATAGTGGTAAAAATCATATAACATAAAATTTACAGTCTTGACCATTTTAAGCACATAGTACAATAGTATTAACTATATGTATGTTGCTGTATAATAAAACTGTTGTGGAACTTTTTCATTTTGCAAAACTATTCATTCACATTTAGAAATTTATAACTGCTTTATTTCCTCATCTATACTTACTGTTATCAGATTTTTAAATGTTAATTACTTGTAGGGTACATAATGCTATATTTCACTATGGTTTTAATATTCATTCCTCTTATAATGACTCTCAGCATCTTTTTTTAAAATTATTTTAATTTATATAATTCTTACATCTTTTTTCATTTTTGCACAATGTATGCATTTTCATTTTGGTTATATTCTCCATACAATTCCCACCCCCCCTTATTTCGATCCTAATCCCTCTTCTCCTCCCCCCGTCCCCTCACTGTAGTGTGTCTCTGGTCTATAGTTGCTTGTTGATTTTGATTTTTACTTTATTATAATTAGTCTTTTTCGTGGATCCTTAATTAGGTTTTCTAAATTCCTGCTATGAGTGAGACCATCCAGTATTTTTCTTTTTCTTTCTGGCTTATTTTGCTGAGCCTGATCCCTTCCAGCTCCATCCATGTTGCTGCAAATGGCATGAGTTTATCTTTTTTGATTGCTGAGTATATGTTTACTTGGGCATTTGAATGTTCTCTTTTGTCAAGTTTCTGCTCAATTTCTTATCCATTTTTCTATTGAGTTACCATCCTTCTTATGTTTATTTGGAGGTGTTTCAAAAAATATGTTCTGTATACAAATCTCTTACTAGTTATTTATATATATATAAATATATATGTGATATAAATATATAAATAATATCTATTATATATAAATATATATAAATATATAAATAATATATATATAATATATAATATAAATATATATATATAAAGTTACTGGTTATGGCTATGGCATGGATTAACTTAAGAACACATGTACAAGAAAGCACCCTGCTCACAATGGTGGTACAGAGAGACTGGGAGACTGGTGAGGTTGAGGAATGTTAAGTAATCAAAAATACATATGTATTACACTAAAAAGTCACATGTAGAATTTTTAATAGCTTTAAAAGAAATTCTTTCACAGAACAGTTTTTTAATTGTCCAGTTTTTAATTGTCCATTTTAAATATATATATATATATATATATATACAAGAAAAAATGTTATTTTGGAAAGAATTACCTTTTATTAATATTTAATAAACAAAATCAATAAAACTGACTATCTTCATGAAAGAAGCAAAAAATCTTGCTTTACAGTCTGGAGCAGATACATTAGGAAAAAAATAGCTTTCAGTTTTACCTGTTAGTTTTGAGATACCTATTCAGAATCTAAATGGAAGTGTCAGTAAAGCAGTTTAATTAAGAGACCTTATCTCAGGAAAACACAAGGATATAAATATGGAATCATATATGCACAAATGGTATTAAAAAATTAGAGTGGAATCAGATGACCTGAGGAAAGAGTATGATAGAGGAACCAACATTTAAAGACATGGTAGCAAAAACTAAGAAGGAAAAAAATCGAAGAGAACTTTGTGCTGTAGACACCTGTCAACTAGAATTATAAGGGAACTTTGATAGTCTCGCTAAAGTCTGCTATAATGGAGCTCTGAAAATCAAATCCCAAATTTAGTAAGTAAAAAAAAAAAAAAAGAAAAGCAAGAAGTGAAAACTTGAGGGGAGTGAAGGTAGATATTGTATCATATGTGTGTGCATGTATGTTTGTGTGCATGTGTGTAAAAGAACCAAGAAGTTAGGTAGCTCCTGAAAGGAGATGTAATATCAAGGGAGTCATTTTTTCTTTCAAGATGGATGATAGTACAGTATGTTAGTTTGCCAATGGGGATTATATGGTAGAGAAGGAAAACTAATGATACAGGAACTAAAGAGAATTATGGTAGAAAACAAATCCTTAAAAGGTGCAAGGAGAAGAGAAGAGTAAAAAAAAAGTAAAAAAGGTTTGATGAACAGAAATTGTCTTCCACTGTAACAAGCTTGGTGGGAAGCTAAAATAATTCCTGACTAATTTAGTCAATTATCTCTAAGAATAGTACATTTAGGTCATCAGTTGAAAATATGGAAGAAGAGTAGTTAGAAAACTAAAGCAAAAGAAGAAAGTATTAGATGAATGTGTTGTACAAAAGACTGTGAATCTTCTAGGGCATTTTAGTGGGATAATCTGGCAATGTGAAATACCCATTTTAGATTTAAATCATAAATTGGGAGTGAATATAGTCAATAAAGTTGTACATTTTTTTCATACCAATGTTCAACTGCACAGATAAAGTTATGGCATAAGTAGATTGTTGGTTTAAGTAGATTCAGGGATTTTGTAGTCAAACATAATAAAAGGAGAGTGGAGCAAGGAACATGAGATTGCAATGAAGATTTTAATACTGGACAATGGAACTTCCCAGTAGGCAGGGGAGTGAGCACAAGAAGAATGATGAGTAGTTGAAAAGAGACGTGGCTAAATATTAGTGGGAGAGTTCTTGAAGAAGTAGAACCAGAATAAGTGCATTAGAAATATAAGAGACAGGGCCTCGGGTGGTGTAGGCGGTTGAGCTCTGCGCTGTGAAGCTGTCCACAGCTTCTGCAGCGCCGGTTCGATCCCAGCCAGCTGGCAAGGGTCCCACTTGGCAAAGCAGACCTCTCCTGTCGCGCCCGCCGCTCCCCTTAGCAGTGTATTTCATCAGTCTGCCTGTTCTGTTCCCCACTCTGTCTCTGGTGAATCTTCTCACCCTCCCGCGCATCTGGCCTATACCGCAATTCTTGTACAAAATAAATAAATTAATTAAAAAAAAAATAAATATAGGAGACACTGGTCATTCTGGGTTGTTTTCATTGAACAAAATTTTCTAAGGTGGCATGAGTGTCAGTGATTGCATCACTTACATGCTTCTGCCTCGGGGAGTTGTCAAAGTATGGAGGTAGAAAAGATCACCAAAATCAAAGAGATCAGAGAACCTATAATCCTGGGTATGGTTTGAATTATTTGCTTGAATGGGCAAACTGCTAATAATGAAAGGAAAAGCAGTCGGGAGTGAGGCAATGACCTAAATGATGACATCCTTAATAAATGAGAGAGCCTGGGAGGTCAGACTAGACAGATGACAACATGAAGGGCTATGGTTAGTAAGTGATATCTACTTGGCTTTCTATACCTGAGATATATGAAGTAGGAAGAAAACAGGTATCATTTGAGAAGACTAGAGGAGATTCAGTCTTCTCAGAAGAGAGTCAGGTTGGGCTAGAGTTAAAGCAAGAAAGTAAAGGAACTTTCCAAGGAAAGGTTGAATTGTAATAAAGCTGATGAGGAGAGATCATGATGAGGTTTAGAATGTGAGGGTCTTCAGTCTGGCAAATGGAATATGATTGAGACAGTTATGATGCATTAGGAAAAGTAGAAGGAGGGGAGCTCTAGAAGAAACTGATGACATGAGGACTGATGAGATCAGTCTTGAGTTTGTACACACAGTCACTGCATGCTCAGGCCTTGGGGTTGCTGAGGGATTAAATCCCATGGAATAGGGTGAAATACTGCCAGGAGGATAGATGTCTTTCATAATGTATAACTCACTTGCAGAGTAATTGGCTATATGCTTCCCTCATATATATCCTGCTTCAAATGTATGCCAGATTGCATTTGACAATACCATTCTGTAACAGAAATGGCTAGCTGAATCTTTGTTCATACCATCCCTTTCTTAGTGCAGAATGAGAAGCAACTGCTCAAAATTTTTCAGCCACCTCACCAACCTTCACTCTGTGAAATTAGGAGTAGGCATGAGTTAGGTGTGACTATGTTTTGGTCAATGAAATGTGAACAGGAGAGATGAATGCCACTTCAGGTCCGACCCACAAACATGCTTTCTGTCTTACTCTTTTTACTGGCTGAATGTCAAGGTCCCGGTGATACTGCAGACCTGAAATGAAGTTTCTGTTAGCCTAAATGAAGATACATAGCAACTCTCTTGGTTAGGAGACTTTATATGGGAAAAAATTAAAAAAAAAATATTTTGAGCTAGCCACTAAAGTTTCAGCATTTATTTATTACAGCAACTAACATTTCATTAACCAGAATACATCTCTCATATCTCATAATTGGAGCCAGAGACATATTCACAAAATCACTAGTATATTACTCACAAGTGATGACCTTTGTCAATAATCCCCATCTGATATAGGAGAGGACCAAGAAGAGATGAAAAGAGAATTGTTGGCTTCACGACAGTACAGTGTATCTATGAAGGAGGGAGTGGTAAGGCCCTTCATCTGAAGGCAACTGAGAACAAAGGTAAAGATGTGAGGTGATGCCCAAAGCAGTGATAGTGAAGGCAAAGATCAACAGCTGGGACTACATCAAATTAAAGATCTTCTGCACAGCAAAAGAGATAATAACCAAAACAAAGAAAAACCCCAACGACTGGGAGAAAATTTTTGCACACAAGACTAATGATAAAGGACTGATCACAAAAATCTACAAAGAGCTGATGAGACTCAACAAAAACAAAGAAAATAATCAAGTCAAAAAATGGGCAGAAGAGCTAAAAAGAAACTTCTCTGAAGAGGAAATGCAAATGGCCACCAGGCATATGAAACAATGTTCAACATTACCTGCAATCAGGGAAATGCAAATCAAAACTACAATGAGATACCCTCTCACACCAGTGAAAATGGCACATATTAAAAAAACTAGCAACAACAAATGTTGGCGAGGATGTGGAGAAAAAGGAACTTTCCTGCACTGCTGGTGGGAGTGCAAACTGGTCCAACCACTATGGAAAGCAGTGTGGAGATTCCTCAACCTACTAAACATAGAGCTTCCATATGATTCAGCAATTCCACTCCTAGGTATTTACCCAGAGGACACAGAAACATTAATTCCAAAGAGCACCTGCACCCCTATGTTTATAGCAGCACAATTTATAATAGCTAAACTTTGGAAACAACCCAAATGCCCAAAAATAGATGACTGGATCAAGAAGATGTGGTGCATATGCACAATGGAATATTACTTAGCATTCAAAAAAGATAAACACATGCAATTTGCAGCAACCTGGATGGAGCTGGAAGGGAGCATGCTCAGTGAAATAAGCCAGAAAGAAAAAGAAAAATACCGGATGGTCTCACTCATAACAGGAATCTTGAAAACCTAAATATGGACCAGGAAAAAGAATAACTATAAGAAAGAAAAAAATCAAAATCAACAAACAACTATGAACCAGAGAACTCTTTGCAGGGGGTGGGGAGAAGATGGATTGGGGTCAAAACGGGGTTGCAATTGTATGGGGAATATAAAAATAAAAATAAAAAAATAAAAATCAGAACATCAAATAGCATATGAAAGAGCCGTAACCTATTGTTATGGATGAATATTTGTGCCCTCTAAAAACTGATATATTAAAGCCTTTTCCTTTCAGTAAAAAAAAAAAGGTGTGAGATGATGTATGTTAATTCACTAGATGGAAATCTTTCACAATGTGCAATCACATCAACTCTTCACATCACATACTGTGAATATACTATAATATTTATCAATTAAACATTAATAAAACAAAAAATGAATATATGTGCCTCTGCACTCTCTCCCCCCTGACTCCAGTAGATTAGATATTATACTTCACATAATCTTTCTGACTTGTAACTATTCAGAGGTTAATAACAGAAATGCCATATAGCAGAAATACCTAGAAAATACAGATATAAATGAATAGGTTAACGAAAGACTTGAGAAGGATGATGTGTTTATCACTGGGGCTGTTGAGTTTTTATTAGTGGTGCTATTATAAAGTAGATCACAGAATTTGGTATCAATAAGCTGAGGATCTCCAGCTCTATCATTTAAAAGCTACAATAATTTCACTATTTACTTATCTACTTAGCTGTAGATACTTCCTTTGGAAAATGGGGATCAGGAAATTTACTTCAGGAGATTACTAATTAAACGTAATGGTTTAATTGAATGAGCAGTTGATAAAAAATATGCTCTACTGAAAAGTACATAAAGTAGAACCTGGTAACTATAGTTTTTATAGAAGGTAGACTAAGTTTTATTCTGACCTTGTTGTCAATGTCAATACAACATAGATATGGTGCTGATATATAACTACCACAAGCAAATTATACCTGGGTTGACAACAACAAAGGAAATCATTTCTTCTTGACTTATCCACCATGAACCCCAAATTAAAAAAAAATACATATATATATATATATATATTACACATAAGCAAAATCTATAACAGTTATATCTATATAACTGTTTTTCATGGAATTTTGATTTATAGCTTTAGAGAAAAAATATCCTCAAAACCATATAACCCCTAATGTATCCTTTCCCTAAAGCCATAAACACACCTCTAGCTATCCTGTCCAACAAAAATATACCACAGCAGGTGGAGTCACAAAAAAAAGTAAATGGTTTCAATCTTTTCATTCATTTTAGTCTATTCCCTCAACAAAAACTTCAAACTGCAGGTGCATGCAGCATACTTCTGCTATGACAATAGCAGTGTATCTTTGTAACTGGGACTTCACCTAATGATGTGTGAACTAAATGTTAACTGCAGCAAAATGACTCCAAGCCAAGAAAGCCCCAGTTGAAGGTCTTGTCTGGAAGAGAGGCTAAGCCACAGGAAAACACCAGAGTGGGGCTGGATCGTTGGGAGATCCTTCCTTCCTCCAACTTCTAATGTTTCAAGTACAGTGTGCAAACTAAATTGGAATTTTCAATTTTAAGATAGTGTTCACCTTAGGGTCCAAATCTGATTTCAATCTGGAAATTAGTATCTAAATCAGTCTGAGAGAGGAGTAAGTTTTAAGAAAGGTAAAAATCAGTCAAAGTAAAAATAAATGTAGGGAAGCACTTTCACATCTGGAACTGGTTACATGTGCAACAGAAGGAAGAGTTTTCTTAGGATAGTTGGTTTAATTACATTTTTAAAACAAGAAGAGTAACCATGGAAGTCCAGCTAATCTCAAATGCAAACAGGCCACCTCTAACTAGCAAATATATTATTAGTACTATAGATGTAAGCAGTTTCTGGTTAAATGCTGGTAATCAGCTGTTGGTTAACTGAGGCACATTTTCTAATGTATCTTTGAACTGCATATTCTTCCTAGGAATTTTTGTGTGTTAGGGTCAAATCTAGGTGTTCAGACATCTTGCCTGTTAAAAAAAAAAAAAGAAATGATGGGAGAAAAAAAATAGTTTTGGCATTAGATTGACCTATATTTTAATTTACTAGCTGTGTGACTTTGGGAATGTTACTTAATCTTTCTTTATCTTCTCCTTATCTGGGAAATGGGAATAATTCTTATCCTGAAGAGATCTGTGTTGTGATTATTATATTAAATTATATAGCATATGTGAAATTCCTAAGGATTGTAAGTCTATGTGACTATATGTTCCACAGATGTTAACTCTCTCACCTCTCCCTTTCTTAACTTTATTCTTTCTTAAAAACTTATTTTTTTTTCCTAAAGGCAATGTATTTGGGGCAAATATGAGACAGGAAGCTGTATGTACTCTACAACCTAAAATATCACTAATATAACAGAATACTAGAAATTAAAACATAGATGGATTTGAAAGTATTCACATTTGGATAGCTCAGAAAACTGTATCACTGTAGTTAAACTGTATTACTGTAGTTAATATATTTTTATTACAGCAAATTGTGTACCTTATGATTTCACCACGATCCCCCTACTTGCTATTCTCCTCCAAAATGATGGTTGTATATTTTAATGACCTTGATTCACTAAAATCAGGTCAATAACAGGCCTTGAGGTTAACGATACTGAATCAGTATGCGTCATCATCTTTGTAACTGAGCTCTTTCTGACAATCAGGTTACCAGTGGATATATTTGCAAACTAATACTTTTCCCAGAGTATAGGAGAGAATTCTGCTTTGCAATGAACAAGCTTAGTATAGCTATGAATGATGCTAAAAGTAACATTTTACTCCCAAGGAGCAGGTTATAACCTTTCAAATGCAAGTCAGCCAGAGTATTTATATCACATTATCACCAACAAATGGAATAAAGAGAAAGAGGTGGATATAATTGTATTTTGGAAGGCACCGTGACCTTGATTGTTTGTATTGTCTTTCCCTTAAGTTGTTCTGAGATTTGTAATATGTTTCATGAAATTAATAGTTATATTGAATCCCCTCTATTTTTCCCAGTTGAGTGCTGGAGTAGGAGTTTAATCTGTGAAGATAGGTTAGGGGACCGAGAGTGACATAGTGCTGTTACTTGGACCAAGGAGATCATGGTGATATTTAAAGATGATTTTAAAAACACCAGATTATAGACCCATGGCAGTGCATAAGTGGTAGTATTATCAAAAGTAAATAGAGGGCTTCCCTGGTGGCGCAGCAGGTTGAGCACAGTGCTGTGAAGCTGTCCATAGCGTGAGTTCAATTCCCAACTGGCCAGAAAGATTCCCACATGGCGCAGCAGACCTCTCCTGTCACGGCCACTGCTTCCCTCAGCAGTACTTTTGGTCTGTCTGCCTGTTCTGCTCCCCACTCTGTCTCTGGTGAATCCTCTCATCCTCCCGCGCCTCTGGCCTGTGCCCCAGCTATTGTATAAATAAAAAATAAATATTTTTTTTAAAAAAAGTAAATAGAGTTGCTTGTCCACATTTTTGAACCCCTAGGGACAGTTTTCAGGCACTTAGTTGGAGTCTTTGTGTGTGTGAAGCACAAAGTGCAGGACAAAATGAAGTCGATATTTAAATGCCATGCTAAGACAAGTGAGCTGCTTGATGTGGTTGAGCATTTGCTCTCTTTACACTCTGTTCTGTTTATAAACATTCCAGCTGTGTGAATAATAAAAAGCAAAGCACAAGCCTTTGTCATTCCACCATGATCTTTCTGGTACTGGAGGGGCTTAGGAGGAGGTGTTGAGTTTTTGTGTGCTAAAGCTTGTCAAGGGCACATCAAAATGTAATAACGAAATCAACTACCAGACAGATTGGATAGCAGATTTTGGCAGTTAACAAGGAGCTTTCTCATTATAGGATGTGCAAGCTTGTGGGTTGTACTGCAATTAGAAATGATTTTATTTTATTTTTCGCCTGAGCTCTTCTTATACTTTTCATTCTCATTAGTGACAACAACCAAAAACTACTTCTCATTCCCTAATGCACCCTATTCATTTCCCTGCTGCTAAAGTAACTTGTGCCTTTATTTAACGTGAAATTTTTAAAAATCACGTCAATGCTGTTCAGTGTTTATGAGATATCGGTACTTGGGAAAATCAGTGACACAAGTAATTTTTTTATATATTTTCTCTGTGTGTACAAAATATTCTTTTAGTACTTTTTAAATTGTTGTTGTTGTGGTTTTAACCATATGTCTTCAGTAGGAAAGTAAGAGCTTTGTTTCTTAACAGCTGATGTGTACTTGCTACTGTGTCACACAGGAGTCCATAATGCTGTTAGCAACAACTAAATCATTTCCACAAAAACTAATTTTAGCTTTCAGGAAGGGAAAAGCAACACCACTTTCCTGCCACTTGATAGATTTTATGTGAACCAACCCAGTGCACCAGGTCAACCTGTTTTTCAGAGGTTAAAGTTGAGGCATCCAAAAGAATAAATGGTTTCCTCAGAGATTTACAGCACTATAACTTCATACAACTGACCAGGCAACTTTCAGACCATTCTGGTTGTTGAAATCATAAACAATACTAAAGGGAGTAGAGTAGGAACTGAAAGAGAGGGTGGCTTAACCCAGCTTTTTAAATACACTCAGGGATGTCCACTCAAGAGTTAGAGACCATCCTATACCACTGATTCTAATGGGATTCAAGTACCTAAGTACCACAGAGTGGAGGTAATGAACAACAAAGTTACTATGCAGATTATGTTGTTTTGTTTTCTTAAACGTCAATTTTGGTCAACGACAGCACTTCAAGAATTGGATTGTAAATCCTTAAGACATAAGAGAAATTAAAATGATGTACTAGGCTCCATATTTATCATATTTCTTATTTTACTGGGAGTAAGAGAAAATGTACTTATGCATGAACTTTTCTTTGAATCAGTAACTGATTTGTTAAATGCATTTAATATATATCAGGCATTGTATCAACTCCTGGGAATACAGAACTAAACTTGAAACCTCCTCTTCTTAGTTATGGTTGAATAAAAGAAATAAAGATACTGAGACTACCCCTAACATGGGCTTGATAGAGACACAAAGACTGAATCATCAAGTCTCCTCTTCATAGAGATGAAGCTGGAACTGAGTCTTGAACAAGCATTTCCAAGGTAAATTGAATACCACTATTCAAAGCACACATGGTATACAATGTGAGGGGTGAAGCTGGAGATACAGGTAGACACGGAGACTTTGAAGGTAAAATAGTCTATGAAAATGAGTTTGGATAGGAAGAATATCCACAGGCTTTAAGAAGCAGATGACATGATCTGTGACTTTTGCAAAGATCTTTATATAGCACCGTAGCCAAAAATTGGACAGGGAAGGTACTATTATATCAATAACAATTTTTCTTTCAAAACATGAGGTAGGTAAAATCCACCAGGACAATTACCCCAACTTCTTGCTAATATTCACAAAAACAGAAAAAAATGAAACACACATAAAATCAAAATCTAAACCTAAGAAAATGGTCAATAATTATAAGATACGAGAAAATGGAAAAAGATACACCTATTTCCTTAGCCACTTTCCTGCACTTTATTTATAGCTAGAAACTAAAAACCAGAAAGTCAGAGGGCTGTGAATAAAGGGGTAGAGGTTCCCAGAGATAGAATAGTACAGTTTGGAACACGGGTATAGATATAACCCTGGGATCACAAGTGGTCTATATTTTTATATATTCAATCAATTCATCAAACCAGAGAAATAAGAAGTCAGGGGAAAAATCAAGTTGTGCCTTCAATAGAATAGAGGTATACTACAACTATGTCTATTATGAAATAGGATATAAATGCATAAACCTGTCCTCCACGTGCATGACCAAGAAAACAGTTTAGACTCACTATATACTACCAAACACACCATCTAGTAAAGTCCCTCTGAGATCTTGGAGGAGGCTGTATATAGTTCAGGAGCTTATATGGAAAAGTATCACCAAGAGGAGCTATGAATACCCTAAACTGTTACTTTTGTTGATTCAGATCTTTACAAAAGGGTGAATAATTATTACCAGGATGGTTCAACTTGAGAAAAGGGGATAAACTAATGATAAACTAATTGCCCAGGGCAATTTCTAGCACTATTACTTGAATAAGTTATCTTTCTGTCTCTCTTTTCCAGAAGAGACTAATGAACAAAGATAATGTAGTCCTGGCCATACATGAGAAAGGGGTGGTGAAGGGGATGTTCCTATACCAGAAAGGTAAAACCTATTTGGCTACTGAAGACAGGCAATTCTGTTGAATAATATAAAATGAAGTTATATGAAATGAAAACATTGAATCAGATATTTTTATAATTCACAAATGGCCAAATCTCGGTTCTTTTACACGTTTCAACCTGTATTTCACTGGCTTTTATCCTCAAGTGGATGAGAGCTTCCAGTATTCTATCGAGTATGTCTATGGACCAGACATTGGTCCATAATAATCCGTGATTCTGCTTTTTAATTTAGGACAGGGACCAAAAAATGGAGTGACCTTTGACGTTAGGTTATTTTTATTCTACCAAGGGCAACTAAGATTATCCCAGAAATTATCTCATACTCTTCCTCTTCCTCATGCTGGTTCCTACTCATTCCCTTCTCCTACCTTCAGTTCACTCCCACACACCCACATCATGCAGGGACTCCACTGAGACCGCCAAATGATTTCATACTGATTTTTGAATACTTATCATACAGAACAGCTCTCACTGCAGGAAGAGGTCACAGGAGAGCTAGGAACCAGTTTTTAGTATTTCTGTATTTGATCACTTACCCTTCCCAAGAACATTATCAAAAGTATGTAAGAACATACTTATTTCTATTATCCCTCTTATAATTAAGTCCAAAGTATAATCCCTGCAAAGTACATGCATGGTTTAAAAAGCCACTTTGTGAGTGTCAGGGGAAATCATATCACCACATGTTGACAAGTCAGAATATCACTATTACTAAACTTACTTTCAAAAATAAAGGGGGGTGGATAAACCAAGGCAAGGGAAATTCAACATCAAACAGGATTGATGGCCTTATCATCATTGTGCTACATTACGGGGTGACCTCTGCAGACTGGAAATTGGGTTACATCAACAAACCTTTCACTTTAAAGTGTGAGATGAAAGAGTGCCTCCCCTAACACTTTGCAGTATTACTGGCTCAGGTTTAAAGAAAGTATGCAGCCAGGTACCCGTGTCACATTTCAACCTGTGATACTGACATAGATGTGAAAACTCAAGTCTTTGAAACTGAGCCTTTCATATATTGAACAAAAACCTAAAATGCACTCTGCAGCAAAGACCTGAAGGAGAGACAAGGTAAGATGATAAAGGGGAAACCTTTACACAGGGACCATTTCTGAATTCTCCTGCCATGGGGTGTAACTCAAGTCTGCTAAAGTAGAGCTTATTCAGATAATTGACATTGGTTTGTTTGGTTTTCCTCAATATCAAGGCTTACCTGGCTTGTAAAGATTCCAAAAAGTCAGTGATGTGTTGCCAAAGTAAGGAAAATTATTTATTTAACAGAACCATTCTTCTTGAAGAGCAATTCAATTATAAAGTCACCGCACCCAATAGCACTGTGTTATTTATTAGTTAAACTGGTTTCTCTGTTGCTTCAGCAAACTCCCAAGCTAACAGTGAAGAGATCAAATATTTGTTGTAAGTTTATTAACCCTCTGCAAGTGATCTTTGTAATTTTTTCTACAATATTCCAAAAAGAAAGTTTATCTGTCTTGCACTTTATGTTTTTACTCTTGTTATTTTCAACCTAAAACAGATACCAAGCCAAATAGCTCATCCTATGGTTTAATGAGTAAGTACATATATGGAAAGTGGAGGGACTACAGACAGGATTTTTCAACATACCACCAATCATTTTAAACAAGGTCTTCAAATTCTGCCCATCTGTGATTTTCAGGTTAAAATACAAAAAGAATTACATCACAAAGGACATTTGAGTTCCTTGTAAACAGGAATAGAAGACAATCTGCTAATATCTGATGAAGCAAATACAAATCTCCAATAGTAGAACTCAATATGCCCTACTATTTTTAAAGTATTGAAAACATCTCCAGCCGCAGGTCCTTCCTTGGCACCTAGCCAGGCCTTGGTCCCTTTACCAGGAACAGACCCCCAGGATACATTACCCTTCCTAATTCTTCATAGTCGGCATCGTTTGGCAAAAGACCTAAGCCTAACCACAACAGTTGAAAAGAAAGACTTACATTCTGCTATAAAATATACAAATCATGAAATGTATACAACTAACAAAAACAGTTTCAGTACTACTTGATGAAAAGAATTTTGTGGTTTTTTTTTTTTTTTTTTAATTCAGCATTCCTGTAATGTGAAACCACTGTTTAAGGTAGAAAATCATTTTTCAATCTCAGGAAACATCGTTACTAGCTGCCAAAAGTCGATCCATATAATAAGAACTATTTGCTAATGCTGAACACCTGCACTTTTATAGATAGCCTCTCAGGACAGCTGTAGCTGAGTCTTCAAGTCTACTGATACAGCAGCCAAGCAAAAACACAACATTTTAGATAAGAATGCTTGCAGAATTACCATGCATGTATCCACACTAAGTCTAGTATATTTATTAGTGGACTCTGATACTCATTAGCTATAATAAAGAACAAACAAAATACGTCTAGGATAAGGCTCCCAGCTGCTAGAAGCTTACATATTGAGGTGGTAGGACACAAAAATCAAAACATACTAAAGGTATAAACATATATCATGCTTATGGAAGCCATATGTAAATATTTATTCCAGTTCCCATAGTTAGTCTAAGCATTTTTGGTTTCATTGTTTAATTTTCCTGACTAATTGAATTTTCAAAAAGGCAGCCACCAGAAGTTTGAAGGAATATTCATTAAGAAGGTGCAAGCATTGTTTTAGATTCTTCTGAAATGAAGAGTTTCTATCCAGCATCCTAAGGATGGTTTACATATTCTCACATACATATTTAAACACAGTGATGGTGAATTTCATACCTTTGTACTGCAGTGTTCTCCTCTTAATGAACAAAGCAAGAACCATAGAAAAATGACTTTAATATTAGAATTCCAAATAATAGAAAGTATTTTGAGTACCAACAAAGAGCCAGCAACGTCTTTCTAGTTCATATATTATGCTCATTTTGCAGTAAAAAAAAAAAAAAACCTAAAAATTAAAAAAAAAAAAACTTAAGTAATGTGACTTACTTAAGTTAGGTAACTGGTAAGTAAATGATAAAACTAGAATTCAAATCCAGGTTCATTTGGTTTGAGATGTTCTGGTCATTCCTCTGTATTATATTTCCTCCTTAGTCAACATCTAGTTAACACGAGTTTTTGCTAGGCACTATACTAGGACTAGGACGGTAATATTTCATGAAGTAAATATAATTTTCCATGCACAGTGTACAATCTAGCCAGGAAAGCATACAAAAAGCAGTAATAAATGAAACTATTATTAATAGACATAACTCAAACCTAGCCAAATGGTATAAATTCTGAAGATTGCACAAAAAACAAGGATATATATAGTGTAGTTGATTAATCACACTCACCCCCAAAATTTAAGACATCCTATTATGTACTCAATTTAACCTTGTTATCTTGATATTTCTATTTTAATCAGTTGCCTCTGGTTGTCTGTGATTTCAACAGAGACAGATAGACTAAGATGTCCTGGAAGGGGCCTCCCTCGTGGTGCAGGAGTTAAAGTCAGTGCTAACAAGCTACTGCCAGCCACTGCAGGATGAGTTTGATCCCTGACCAGGGAGTTAAACAACATGGCACAGCAGACCTTTCCTATCTCGCCTGCTACTCCCCTCAGCAGTGTATTTCAGTAGATCCACCTGATCTGCTCTCTACTCCATCTCTAGTAAATCCTCTCGGCCCCCACACATCTGGCCTACACCCCAGTTATTGTATGCATAAACACATAAAAATATCTTTTAAAAAAAGTCCTAGAAGAATTCTGAAATACGAAGAAAAGAATGACTACATTTTCTTTTCTTATAGCTCAAGGTTTTATAAAGCCCTCCTCTTAAACAACTGGCCTACCTGTATCTCTGAAGCAATCTATTATTCCCTCTCCCTTTTTCTCTTTATCTCCATTACACTTCTCCAAGGTTCTTTTACATCACAGGCATGTATCCCTATGCCATCCTTTCCTAAAGCGATCACATTCTCTCCTCCTACCTCAACCTCCACAGCACCTTTGCATACTACAATCGAACAACTCCCTAAGTTGGAAAGGACTAATTCTTATCATTCTTGGGTACCAGTGCCTCTCCTCACTTTAAGCAAAAAAGCAGAATTTTTTCTGGAAGCAGTTGAGTGCACATCTCATATTAGGACATGTGCACAATAGTATTGGTCTTGAGGTTTTTCAAAAGCAGCTTAAGCAAAGTGGCAAGATTAACACAAAGTACCAGATTAACCAAAATTCTTCAATATACACATGAAGGATGAGTTTTGACTGCTGCAGACACTCCCACAAAGGGATTCAATCATAGTTCCCCCTGCCATTTCCATCACAATCACATTTTGGAATACGAGTGAGATTTATGTTAATGGTAAACACTTAAATCTGCTTTTTTTCAAATAAAATACTTAAAATTCCACTTGACTAGCAATATGCAATCATCTGTGTTTCACAACATACCTCACCACCAAGGTACCACGGTTACAAACCTGCCACCAAAAATCACTGCAAGATAATCAAAGATGATGGCTAGTAACCTTACCTTTTAAAGGCAACTGACCCTCACCTTGGAAGCAAATTACTGCTCACTAGAGGTAAGGCACAGAAACAGATATCCATACATGCTTTTCTGTGGTATATAATCTGTTCCCAAGTAGGTATGATAAAATTCATGATATATATGCATTTACCACATTACATTTTCTGAAAAGTTCAATCAATTATTACCACAAATAATAATGTTATCAAGTACTTCTGAATTCCCCATAAAAATAAGAAATGATAGCAAGTCAAAAATTTTCCTTCCACATTAGGTGATTACGTAAATTTGTACACCTACAAAACCTTTCCTTTTAAAGAATCTTCCAACAGCCAACTTATATCCCCAAAGGAGTACAATCTTTCTGTTAGTATGGTAATAAATTAGTTAGTATGGGATATTATCACTGTTCAAAGCCTAAGAAACCACACAGGTAAATACATTAGAATACTTTAGTCCTCAATGAGAAGCCGGACATGAAGAGGTCAATTTTGACATTCCTAAAAGAAGAGTCATCACATTGATGTGGGGATAGCCAGTTCTCTAGGGCTAGTGAACTGTGGGCTCTGGTGGCTTACTAAGGTCTATGCTAAAGAAGTAATGACAAATTTACCAGAAGACATTTCTACTCATGGGATCATCCCCCACCCTGCACAAGGGTCTGTTGCTCTACAAAAATGATTCCAGCGCTGGGTGCCCCCATTCACTATTAAACACTTCTACCTTTCAGAGATTCAAATTTCTATGCCTCAGACACACTTCTCCTTAATACCAAATACTGAGTTCAGATGTTTTAGTAGAGGAGCTAGGTGTGACAAGACCACAAAATTTCTGGGCCTTCAGTCCACTAGGTGGTTAGTCACACTTCTTCACCAAGTCCCAGTGAAACTCTGAGTCATTGAGAATATATGATTTTTCCTGTCCTTGATGAATAGAAAGAGGAAGCTAGGCTTAGAAGCTGAAAATCTCCATTACAACTTCCCTTTCTGTGAGTTTTCCCTGAAGTGAAACAAAATTATGAGTTTGCCAAACAAATGGAAAATGTGCAATTCATCAGTCATCTACACATATTAAACATATCTCCCCTGTCGTGTTGCTCACCAAATAAAATTGGTACTAACTTATTCCAAACTTTTCTAGATCTTATCACCCTAGGAGCACATACCAACAAAAGTCACCACTCCTTTCTTTAGTATTTTCTAATTTTGTGAAATCCTTGACAGGATAGGGGGAAGCTAGGAGTCCCTTGCTTTTTTATGAATATTTTGGGGTCATACATGTATCCAAAAGGAATATTTAAAATATTTTAAGACCAAAATAGTGAGGCTCTGATTAATTAGAATGGATTCATCTTATGTGATTTTTTTTTGCTATGGCAAAATACATGTAACCAAAAATTTAGCTTTTTAGCCATTTTATTAATTGCACAATTCAGGAGCATGAAGTACAACCATACATATGTATGTATAATATCAATTTTGGGCCTCCCCGGTGGCGCAGTGGTTGGCGCTGGGTTGCGAAGCTGCCCGCAGCCTCTGCAGCGCCAGTTCAATCCCCGGCGGCTCTCCGGCCACTGGAAGAGAGTCCCACATGGCACACAGACCTCTCCCGCCACCCGCTGCTCCCCTCAGCAATGCACTTCGGTCCCTCTGCCTGCTCTGCTCCCTGCTCTGCTCTGGTGAATTCTCTCACCCTCCCGCACTTCTCTCTGTACCCAGTGCTTATATAAATAAATATATATATATATCTTTAAAAAATACATATATATATATCAATTTCTAGTACTATTTCATCATTTAGAAACTCTATAGCCATTAATAAATGTTTATCATTTATTATATCAACCCTTGATAACTTCTATTTTATTTTATATCGCCATGAATTAGTCTATTTTATGTACTTCATGTAAAGACTAAACTGGCTCTAATGTCTGATATTCTTTGATTCTCCTACTCATCAAAGTGAATCAAATTTCTCTTTCCTTCAGTATCATTTACCTTAGTGACTTATTTATAATGACTAGAAGGAGGTAAAATTAGCCCTGTGTGACTTCAAGACTGAACAAGACAAGACAAGAGAAGACAAAGACAGCACAGCTTCCACCTGACTTCCTTTCTCTCAGTCTTGGAACCCAGCCACCATATTCTGAGGAATTCAAGTAGCCACACGAAAAACTCAAGTGTAGGTTTCCTGGCCCCAGCCCCAGTTGAAATCCCAGCCAATAGCCAGGATCAACCACCAGACATGTGAGCAAGTCTTTAGGTAATTCCAGGCCCCAGCTTTGAAACCATCCCAGCTGACACAATGAAACAGAGACAAGCTGATTTCATCAAGTCCTCCCAAAATTTCTGATTAATGACCAAAGTAAATGTTGTCACTAAATTTTGAGGAACTTTGTTACAGAGAAATATAAACTGGAATATAAACCAATCAGGATAAATGCTGCTCAATACATCACAAAGATATACATCAGCTGAATATGAGCCTTCTATGTATTCATAAAACAGGTCAAGCAAATAAATCAGAGATCCACTCCAGGGAATCCAGGGAATCTAGGAAACAGGATGCCTTTGGAATGTTGAATTAAATAAGCTCATAGTAACTAGACAAAGTTAAGTCAGAAAGAAATCTGCAGTCTTGGATCAACTAGTGATACCTGAGTATCTGTACAATAGCAAGTAATATTCATATTTTGGGAAAAATTAGAAAATATTTAATTAGATATTACATATGTAAATAATATTGATGAATATATGTAAGGGCAATTATGAGAGAAAACGTGCCAGATTCACTGACACAACCAAAGTATATTTCTCCTCAGTAAGAATGCAAAATCCAGATTTTGTCTGTTTTAATAGCCCCTTCACTTCATAAATGTTGGTGACACAGAACAGGTTAATAAGTACTCATGATGGTTGAGGAAGAGACAATAATGTAGACATATACTGCCCTGGCAACAATAAGACTAAAAAAAACAAAAGAAATAATGTTTCAAAATATTATCTTAATTTAAAGCATCAATAAAATGTGTTTACAAAGCAGATTTCTTGTTATTTTGTGTTAATTCATCCTGATTGGCAGTGTGTGCTTTCTCTGGTTTTCTTTCATTCTAGAAAGTTACTATCATTTGTTGTACATTGTCTTTTCTCCATTATGTGCTTCTGTATCTCCTATTAGAAATATATTTCAATGTCTCAATTGGCACTGACTTATATTTACCACCTATTTCATTCTACACATTTTGTGTAATTTATTCATTTATATTTACCATTTCATGAACTACTGCTTCAACCACACCCAACCTATTATGCACTCTCATTATTAGGTGTTTTCCCCAATTTTTAACCTACGTGAAAAACATTTACAAGACATTTAATGGACTCAGCCACATTCATCTATGCTAGTTTCAATTTTTTTTATTCATAATCTTCTATTACTATTTATTTTGATTATTAGTTCCTTTTTAATCTTTTCTAAGATTTTTATAAGTCTTGAATTTCCTCATATTTTTAAATTTGGGCTTGTGCCATTTGCAATGACTTGAATGGAATGTGAGGTAATTATGCTATGTGAAATAAGTCAGAAAGAGAAAGATAAATGCTGTCTGATTTTATTCATGTGGGATATAAAGAAATGAAGCAAGCAAACAAAACAATATAGACTCTGACAAACAATCCCTCAAATGCTGACAATAAAATGGTCATCACCAGGAGGAGAATCCATAGTGGTGGTGGGTGGGGGGGAATAGAGGGCTGTTATTTGCATAGTGGTGGGTCATAACTTTGGTGGTTGGAATGGTGTGGTAGATGCATTTATCAGAGTGCTAAGCTACATATCTGAAACTTGTATAATATTGTAAAACAATTTTTAAAAATAGGGGTGTGCATTCCTCCTGCCAAGGAAATTTTTTTTATGTGTGTTGCTTCTGTGTTTTCATTTCTTCCTAAACTCCCCTTTACATAGTGGGCAGTTTCACAGTTGTCTCAGCCTGATCTGGGAGTCCACAGCTCAGAACTAGGTGTTATATTAGAGTCTGGGACCCTGTCCTGTGGAAAACCACGGTCCCAATCCCCATGATGGTAAAAAAGAGGCATTACTGGAAAATTCAGTGGAATGTTAAAGTAGGTCTGCTTCCTCGCTTGGCTAGGTCATTTCTAACACAGCCCCTGACAGCACCTGGGGCATGTGACTCACCATGGTGGGTACATAGAGTCCCTCCTGGAGCTGGGACAATGGGACCTGTCCCAGCTTTTCTAGTCTCAGCACCCTGCTTACTTCAGTTCTGGCTTGCAATGTGGATTTTCGCTCTGTTTTTACTCATCAGAGATTTTTATTTTAATTTTTGCTGCTTTTAGCGAAACTCTCACGTATTTTTTTTTTCAGTTTTCTGTGTTCTGAATGAACAGGGAGTCTCTCTCCACTTTGCACCCTACGTCTATACTTTCTGCCATCTTAACTACATAGAAAAACACTAGAAAAAAATACGCTTTTCCTCAATTTGGCATGAAAATCCTCGTAATTTTCATAGTTAGAAACTTCATATTTATCTTGACAGAGAAAGTTAAGTCTGCCATTGCATAAAATGACATTTTTGCTGTAATAGAGCCCTGAAAATAATACTATGAAACAAGCGATATTAGGTTATGCAGTAGGTTGAATGAATAGTTGATTTAGTGCTTGCACTACCAAAAGAACACAACTGTTAAGTATATGTATTTGGAGTCTGGCAAGAGGGCTTGCCTCCTCCATACACTCACAACTACAACTGAGGCTGCCAGAGGGGGAACAGGGAGGGGAAGATGAACTAGGGGACAGAACACAATGGACTATCACAGAGTACTGTGGGTGCTGAATGATGGGTTTGGTGTGGTAACAACACCTGGAGGGGGAAAGCCTATACCTCTAAAGCATATATCATGTCATAAATCAATATTGCAGGATTCAATAAATAAAACCACAAAATCAGAAATCAGTACAGACATATTTGATTTCTGAAAAAAAAAAAAATGAACAACACTAAATGACAACCACAACACACACTAGGAACTTTGGCAGCAAGGGGTAGGATAAACTTTAATTGAACGGTGTTTCAGTGATGCCAGGCATTACAACCCACAAGAGGAAAGTTGCTCTGAAGAACCTCCCATAGTTACTCACTCAGAGGTACAAGCCAACACTGGGAACTCTTGACACCTGGCACTGCACTGGATAAGGGGGCATGTAGAGTTGGCACCCAGAACAGAGAGCAGGGGTGGAGAGAGGATTACTGGCTTGAGCCTAAGGCTCTCAAATGGAATAGTCGGAACCAGACCCCACAAACGTCAACACAGGTTAACTCACCTGTGTCTTCTCATAGATGAGGCTTTCCTGGAAGCTGAGGCTGGGATAGTAAATATTTGTGTATATTTATACACAAACAGAACATACATAGAAAATCATGTTAATTCCTCATCTGGGAAATGAACCATTTGCAGATATCCACAACTCTATTTAGGAACTTTTTAATCATTTGAATTACTGAATTTTGCTTCAGTGTCCATAGTATAAATAAGCTCCTAGTTAAGCAAGAACTGGTCCTTCAGCTTCTCTGATTGTCAAAGAGAAGTTCTGATAGCTTGATTTTTCCACCAAGCACCTGTTAAAAGGTATCATTTTCCCCACTAAAGGGGGAGGCTACTTGACATTTGCAATGACAGCAGATATTTTCATGTAAACAGCTGTCTATATATCAGCTTATTATGAGAAAAATTTAATATGTTCATGATCCCTAAGCTGGGTTAACCCATTTCAGTGTAGGTAGATCCTTCTGCAGAGGGATTCATTTCTGCATATGGGATGTATCATTTATAAAAAAATATCTAAAAAGGAAGAGGTGTTCTTTCAATTCTTAATATTGGGTTAAATGGATTTAAAAAGAAAAGCAGTACAAACATATTTGATTTCTGACTCACAGGCAAAGTTACTGAGTACCTTCAACAGATGATACAAAGAATGTATAAGACATAACAAACTTGCTCCTCTAAGTCAATTTTATAAGATTTATAATAACCTTGATTTATGATATATGATGAAACCTTTCTAAATCAGTGTCTTTCTGTTTCTACAGTGGGGTGTGTGTGTGTGTGTGTGTGTGTGTGTGCAGATGAGATTATAAGAGATTTCCTCCCTCTTCTGTCATGGTTTTGAAAAGGTTCCCTTAGGGATATATATTTTTTAATGATTGGGAGAAAACTCTCTTTATAATGTAGTCTATTAATCAGACTTAGAAATAAGCATATTACTACAGGTAAATTTAGTAGCATTTGGAAATACTATTTTCCTTAAACTTCAAGTAAGCTTGTAAAATAGTCATTATTGTTTAATATTTCTACATGGGAGATTCTAAATATCTCTTTTTTGAAAATTCAGACAAAAATAGATCATATTTTTAAAAATTGGTGTAACTGACTGACATATAGTTGTCAACACTGGTTAAATATCTTTTGAGTGAATGTTATTACACAATCTGTAAGGAACCAGCTCTATAACATATTTTTCTCCTTGCTTAGGCATAGAAGGACAAGAAAGGAAATGGTGGGATGGCTCTATTCTTTTTCCTGTCTATCTAGTTTATCATCATTCTGAGGAAGGTTGACCAGGAAATGAAAGTTAAGTACATAAGGACAGTTGCCTGAATAGCAACAACATGGCAATCACAAACCATTTAAGAGGAGAGTCAGGAAGAATTTCAGATGAGACAGTTTGGCATTCACTAGCCATAAGTTTTATGACAGGCTCAGTATAAAAAGGCATAATTCTCATCTTCCAGAAAGACAAGAAAAGGAGAATACCAAGGATTCACTGATGGACATTTTTCAAAAAATGTCATTAAAATGGCCAACAGGTACATGAAAAATTACTCAACATCCCTAAATATTAGAGATATGCCAATCAAAAATATAATGAGTTATCATCTCATGCCTTCCCAGGCTTTTGAGATGGAATTGGTCTTATCACTCAGAAGAAATGAGCAATTACAGGAAGGATTAGATATTAGAAATTATTGTATTACCTCCTTATTATAAAAAGAAAAAGTCTAAAATTCTATGGTTTCAACCCTACCATAGTTATCCACATAGTCCAAACACAGTGTTTCAGATCACAAAAGGGCTCTTTTTCAACTTGCAGGACAACCACTGATTGAATTTTTCAATGAGTAAAAACAACCTTTGAATGTTGAATGTGTAAAACCAAATCTCTGCAATTGGTGTCAGGGACAATAAATGTCACATGGTAATCTTAATTCTTGTCCAGTGTGCATATTGTGTTCAAAAATCCATAACCAGACATAGAAAGTCAAAGTTAGGAAGAAAAGGTGTTATTAAGCATAAATCAGATTTATATGTTGAGAGTTAAGTGTTTTCTTATTGCATAGAAATAATGCTGGAAGAAGCCCAGAATCATCCAAAATTGTCCAATCCATCTATTTTACAATGGGGTGCTTGTGATAAGAAATACTCTGTCCTGTTTTTAAACCAGTTGTTATTTTCTATCATTCTAGAATGCGGGGTAATGGACACAGGAAGCAATGAGTGAAATAAAACATTGTTGGACTTTGGAGTCAGAAAAATTTAGGTGTGAATATCAAAGTTAAACCACTTTCTTGATGATCTGGGTCACACTATAGAACTACTCTGAGCCACAATGTTGTAGTCTATAAAACAGAAATATTAGTAACTATGTTACAGAATTTTCATGTGAGCCAAACTAGATGCTTTCTTTCTCCTATATACTCTCTCTCTCTCTCTCTCTCTCTCTCTCTCTCTCTCTCTCTCTCTCTCACACACACACACACACACACACCCCATGAGACCAGTTAATGCCCATTAGTTCAGAATCTTGTGTGTACTCTATAATAAACCTTTGTAAATATTTGTTATAAATTTATATTCTTTACTAAACTGAGCATGTTTTAGGGACAGAACATGTATCTTACTATCTTTCAGTCATGAGAATTCAGAAAGTTCTTGGCATAGAGTAAGTACTCAGAAAAAAAGTTCTTTTTTTGTCTTTGTTTTTCTAACATTTACTGTGTTCACGTCACAGGATTTCGCTTCTCCATTTAGGATGAGAAATGAGAACAAGAGGAAGATAGCACCTAAGTTCCAATATGACAATTGTCTACATGCAAAATCTTTTTACCAGAAATGAGTAGTCTGTTATTTCTAATTTTTGCTTATCCTTGGTGGTTGTTCGCTCCTAAAAAAAAAACAAAACAAAACAGTATCTTGTGTCATTGGTGAAGGAAACTCTATGGGGACTACACCTGAGGGGGGAAGCAAATATTGTTTAAAAGTGAACAATTATGGGCCTCCAGGGTGGTGCAGTGGTTGAGTGCTGGGCTGTGAAGCTGCCTCTGCAGCACGGGTTCGATCCCCGGCCACTGGCAAGGGTCCCACATGACGTGCAGACCTTTCCTGCCACGCCCACTGCTCCCCTCAGCAGTGCACTTCGTCAGTCTGCCTGTTCTGCTCCCCGCTCTGGCTCTGGTGAATTATCTCACCCTCCCGCACTTCTGACTGTACCCAGTGCTTGTATAAATAAATAAATAAATAAATAAATAAATAAATAGATCTTTAAAAAAATTCAAAAAATAAAAATGAACAATTATGTAAAAAATAAGTAAAAAAAGAAAAAATACCCCCAAAAAAATGTATCTTGGTCTTCTGATATTGAATCAAACAGTTGTGGGTCAATAACAGGTACTTTATAGCATGAACTGAACAAGCAGCAAATATAGAGGAAAAATATCTACTTTCCTACTTCTGAGAGCCAGCAAAGAATAGGACAAGGGGCTTTCTCACTCCATGTGACTTGATATCTAGCTGGGATTAGAGCACTCCAGTTGGGGTGGAGGAAAGGACACCCAAGGGGCAAAGGGGCACAGCAAATGAAGTGAGGAAACTTTTGACAGAGACAGTGGCTTCCTCACAGCACAGGAGAAGGTAGAGAGGTTTGAAGCACAAGTGATCTGGCTAAAGAGGAGAAAGGGGTATTCTGTGCCTAAATGTAAATCAAGCAGTAGCTTCATTTTGTGAAGCTCTTCTTTTGGGTTGACAGATTTTTTTACAGGACCCTCTTTTGATATTCCACATATAATATCAATTTTATACATACACAAAATATATAATACAAATTCAATTACTATTTCACGACACTTGACCTGACAGATGAGCTGATCTTTATCACTGATTACTAAATCTGTAAATTTTCTCGCCCATTCTCAAATAAAATTACTAAGTTCTCAACTCAGCGAATAACAGCCTATGTGATCTTGGACAACATACTCTGCCTCTCAAGTTCATTTCAATGACCACCTCATTCTATCATACTCTCATCTCTAGTTCCAGTCCCATAAAATTGCTGGAGGTTAACAAATATCATTTTCATATCTATAGCAAGAAAGTCCCTCTGCCTCTTATCTCACAAGTCCAGAGTATAACTTCAAAGCTGTCTTCAAAGGTCTTCCTCTGTGAAACTCTACCTGATCGCTACAATGGTCAGGTAGAGAGACTTGGTTTATTACTTACTCGTTATTAAGAGATTCTCTTATCAAATAATTGACTCAATTGTTTAGATCTTACAAATTCTGAAATGTGGCACACACTTTTTTTTTTTTTCTGTCTAGGTGACTATATAGCTCACTTGTTTAAGCTACATAAATTATGCTTATTGTCAGTTTTTGTATGTGGCTGGCTTATGCAGAGGTTAAAAAGTCTAGTTCTCGTCTTATGAAGATGACAGCTTATCAGACGATGAGTAAACAGATGAGTACATGCAAAAATATAATATGATGAGACAAGTTCTATGCTAGAGAGAAGGAAAAGATGCTAAAAAAAAAAAAGTGAAATGGAAGAAGCATATCCTAAGCAGATGGACCAGGAAGGAACGAGGAAGTTGTTCCTGAACAGTGTCTTCAAGGTGAGGACACCTGTGGCAGAGAGGGCAGTGAGCTGGCAATCAGTGAAAAGTGGATGGAGAGGCACACGCTTGGCCTAGATGCTATTCAAGGGGAACTCAATACAGACATCAAGACAGAGCTGATCACTCACGGTGGAGAAAGATGAGGGCTTTGGGTTTTGTTCTGAAAAACTGAAAGCAGGTGATACCATCCCAACCATACCTGAATATTGATGGAGACAATGGGAATTGGAGAGACCTCTTAAAATAATGCAGTTATGACATGGATGAGAAATAATAGTCAAAATAAGTCTATGGTAGCGAAGGTGAAGAAGAGAAGATAGATTCAAACAAACTACTTAGACATTCTTTCTGCAAAATTTAATGATAGGTTGACTATGGGGGTTAGGAGAGATACAGACCAAGGGTGACCTCGTGGTATCTTACTTGAGTGGCTGTTAGTGTTGAGATAAATGAGGAAAGGTAGATAGAGAATTCAGGGTGGTGAGAGAAGGAAGAGATTGTGAATTTTAGTTTGGGACATATTGGAGACTCTTTGAGAAATCCAGGGAAGCAATCCCAGATGACAGATGTATGTGTCTAGCATATAATAGAGCTAACTGGACGAGAATATTGGAAAATTGTCTTACATGTAGTAGCTGAGTTCTTTTTAGAAGGATATAGAAGATGAGTAGATCTCTTAAATTACAAATATGATGGGAATTTATTTATTGTTTAAATATTTATTTATGTATGCATCCAAGAACTGGGGTATAGGCCAGAAGTGTGGGGGTTGGTGAGAGAGTGGGGAACAGAACAGGCAGATTGACTGAAATACACTGCTAAGGGGAGCAGCAGGTAAGACAGGAAATGTCTGTTACGTCATGTGGGTCAGCTTCCTGGCCTGGGATCAAACTCATGTTGCAGTGGCTGCCGATAGATAGCTTCATAGTGCTGAGACTTAACCCCTTGCACCACCAAATAAATAAGAATTTATTAAGAGATATTCAGAAAAGAAAATTCTAAATTTTTTCTTGGCACAGAATTCCAAGTTCCACCTTTTACCCTCAAAGTCCCACCACAAATTCTCTTGTGCAACATCCACCAAGTTTTTGAAGTTAACATTCCTGGACCCCAGCCCAAGTTAACTGAATCATACCTATAAGAGGTGGCAACTGGCACCTGGCAATCGTGATGGGTAGCAAGTTTTGTTTAAGCAGAGAATATTTCAAAGTTTTTACTTCTATTCATTTATAGAAGTAATTTAGAACCTGAAAGGATATAATCACTTTACCCTGGACACAAGTTTCTTTTAGCTTGTAGTCGGTAGTGAAGGAGTAAAGCTCATTATCAGATGAAATCTCTACATTCAAGAAGACAGGAATTTTTGTGTGAGCTTCAAATCAAGCCAGAGAGCCTAATATAGATATCTCACTGGACAAAAACACCAATTTAAGGGGAAATTAAGTAGCATACTCTGATGTTTCTAGACAAGTACAGTGTGGCTATTCTGTGCCTATGGTGATTGAGAGAAGATACTTGTCAAATCATTGGGTTATTGCTAAACATCCAACCTAGCTGAGGTGAGTACCTTGCACTCAAAAGAACCCATTTAATCAACAAATCATTCAGGGTTAATTTGAATATACAATCTTTCAGAATAGCAAATGTTGATAACAGAAGAATCCAAAAGTCAGTAAGCTGCTATTTTCAAATGGACACAAGCCACATGTTTCAATTTGAGGATGCAAAGACCATACTCTGCTTCCTCATGCATTTAAAGAACTGTCCTGCCACCAAGACCTGGCAAAGAAGTTTCATGTCATGGGTCTTGAATCTTCTTTTGCTTCTTTGCCTACATATCTTTCAATTTTCACCAAAAGTAGGAGCTGGATAACGTGCCTCTTCTTACTGGAATTCTGAAATACCTCTATTTTCTTTCTTTTTTAGAAAATATTTTATTTATGCATACAAGAACTGGGGTGTAGGCCAGAAGTGTGTGTGTGGGGGTGGGAAGAGGATTCACCAGACAGAATGGGGAGCAGAACAGGCGGATGGACTGAAATACACTGCTGAGGGGAGCAGCAGGCGAGACAGGAGAGTTCTGCTGTGCCATGTGATTATCTCCTTGGCCAGGGATCGAATTCATGTTGCAGTGGCTGCTGACAGCTTGATAGCACTGAGATTTAACCCCTGCATCACCAGGGAGGCCTTATTTTATTTATTTATAAGACAAATGCATATAAAAATTAAATAAAGCTGGATAAAAAGAACATATCACTTCCTTTAAGTCCCAATACTAAAACCCTAGTTATTTTGAGTAAATATGCTCATAAATATTTCCAGTGAAAGATAATGGGAAAGACTGGGCCTCCCTGGTGGCGCAGTGGTTGAGCACTGGGTTGCGAAGCTGCCCGCAGCCTCTGCAGTGCTGGTTCGATCCCTGTCTGCTCCCCAGCCACCGGAGGAGGGTCCCACATGGCGTGCAGACCTCTCCTGCCGCCCGCTGCTCCCCTCAGCAGTGTACTTCGGACCTTCTGCCTGCTCTGCTCCCCGCTCTGACTCTGGTGAATTCTCTCACCCTCCCGTGCTTCTGACTATGCCCAGTGCTTGTATGAATAAATAAATATATAAATCTTTAAAATAAATAAATAAATAAAGTAAAGCTGTATTTCCCGTTTAAAAATATTAAAAAAAAATAAAATAATATAAAGAAAGATAGTGGGAAAGAGACTACTTATTGAGTATTTTCTGTGTCCCAAATTTTGCTAAAGAAGTAGAGGCTCAGGAAAGATAAACAACTTGGTACAGGACACATAAGATGTGGCAGCAGGATTTAGGCTCATGACTGGCCCTTTCCACACAAGCTTCTTGTTACTGTTAAAAAGAAAAATAAAGTGTTTACTTAGCACATTTCATTTTGAAATACAGAAATCTGAATATACAGTTAACATGACTTACAGATTAAGCTCAGTTCTTTGCTGTATACTAGAAAAAGCACATATGCCCAGAGGGAGCTGAAAATAGTCATATCCCTCAAATTTCATGAGAGTCTCTCAGGAGGCAGGAAAATGATGTAGAGTTCAAGGCACTTCCCAAAGGGAGCAAGAGATGCTAGAAGGTGTACAGGAACATTTAGGAAAAGTATCCTTTTGACCACTAGGTGGTTGAATAGTATAGTAGTTAAATGCAGGGAGTGTCAGTGCAGGGTCTAGAGATCACTGCACTATAGAATTCTGTGGTTTTTGGACAAGTTGCTTAACCTCTTTCATTAATTAAAAGAAAACACAAATGTGAAATTTCAACTGAATAAAACATATGAAGTGCTGAGCATATTGCTTGATGCTGAGCATCTGCCTAAAAAATGTGGGTTTTTATATTATCACTTATAGTATTAATTGTTCACAGAAAAAAACAAATTGTTTACCAGCTCTCCACAGGCACCCCCTGACTGTTTCCCAGCAAGAGTTGAAGTTAGCTTCCGGATTGAACTTGCTAATCACCCTGGGCTGTCACTGGGAGAAAAACACATCTTACTAGATTTATGTCACAGTTTCTTCTGCAAAAAAAACCCTTCATTTAGAAAAAAAAAATAGCATAATGTGTTGCTTGGGATAGAAAAGTTGATGTTCTGGGAGACAAGGTTAAGAAGGCAGCAAACCAAGACTAAAATGCAAAGGGATTTTGAGGTGAGGGATAGCAAATTAGGAAAGGGGGGAGAGGAAGTGAGGAAGAGGGGAAAGAAGGAGAGGAGGGAAGAAGAGGAAGTGAAAACAGGGGGACGGAGGGAGAAGGCAGAAAGAGAGAATGAGGAGGAGGAAGAGAAAGCAGTGACAGGCGAGAGCGCAGGAGAGGAGCTGTCAGAGAGTGAGAGGGCCTGGACCTGGTGTGGCAGAGGAATGCAGTCAATAAGAACTTCCTAATGGCAAAGCACCATAAGAGGGTTTTTTTTTTTTTTTTTTTAAGAAATAGGATGCCTAATACTCTATTTAAATGCTCTCCTGATATAAACTCTCCCTATTGCCAGCAGGTTTCATTATGTTCATTATGGAACAGTTCCTTATGGGGGTGAACTGAGGATGGGGGAGTGGTACAAGTTAAGAAAAAAGGACTGAGTTTCCCTCAAGGTCAGTATGGAGCACAGAGGAAAAGCCAGCTGTGGGAGGGAAGATACAATGAGGTTAAGAGTTTACCAGGACAACTGCCCATGAGAATAGGTTCGAGAATGTGCAGTCTCTGGGGGATGGCATTGGAACCTTCCAGGAGATATGAAATGGGGGTTGAGACAATTTTATTTGAATCTCAAAGGACAGGGTGACCTTAAGGACGAGGGTGATCTCAGCTAACATCTGAGTTACATTAGTATTTTGAGATTGGGGGTGGGAGAGGAGATAAGAATGCACTATGATAAGTGGGATTGCAGAAAGCAGCAATTTTCAAAGCGTGTTTGTTTTTTACAGAGAAACTTCATATGAAACATTACTTGGAAGTCCAGTGTGAAAACAGATAAAAACAATTTCTGCTCAGCTTGGTATGTGTGCACGTGAGCGTAGGGTGTATGTGAGAGGGAGACGAGGGGGATGAGAAGGAAAAGAGAATCCTCTCTTTTGCTTCCTCCCTCTACTCCCAATTTTCCTCATCCCTTGAGCAATTTTGCCTGTGATGAGGGTCTAAGAATCACAGTTTTAAAACCACATATATAGGTACATGTGGCTGTTTTACAAAGAGGGAACATATTAGTTAAGCACACAAGATCTCATACCAGATTGCCTGAACTCAGTGTGTGAGTCTATACAAATGAACTTAACACTCTTGTTCTTCATCTCTATAGAGGGTAATAAGATTAAAAGTCTTCACAGGATTATCGTGATGATAAAATGCCAAATTATAAGTATTGTAAAAATTGCTAGCATAGAGTAAATAACAAATGTTAAATATTATGCTACTTAACTATACTCTTATTTCATTAAATTTTAATTTTTTTTACATTGCTGCTCATTTTTGTACAGTATTGTATTTCTCTCCTCAGGTGCGGTCCCTGTAAATATCCCACCACCACATCACCTGTGAATGATCACCATGGTCCCTTGTGATCTTCCTACACCTGTTTTGATCCCCTTCCCTCCTCCTCCCCTGCTTTAAGCCTCAGATCCATAGTTGCCGAAAAGTTTTGTCTATTTTTTTTTTTTTGGCCCTTTGTTCTGTTTCCCTATATTCCTCCTATAAGTGATATCATCCAATATTTTTCTTTTTTTCTTCGGACTTATTTCACTGAGCATAATCCCTTCCAGCTCCATCTACGTTGCTGCAAATGGCATGAGTTTTTTTTTTTTTTTTTTTCTGATTGCTGAATAGTATTCCATTGTGTATATATACCACATCTTCTTAATCCAGTCATCTGCTTTTGGGAAAATACTTCTTTTGCAAGGAATAATATGCAGGTAATAGACTATTAAACAATATCTAATAGGGCAAGACCCAAAAGAGGTCTTGGTAGAGAGAGAAAAGAGGATGGTCTACAGCAGCAAGCAGTGACCAGGAGACATTCCGGGGATGTGGGAGGGAGCTCTGGAGCAGCTTCAGATTGAGACAACAGTTAGGGAGGCACCAAGATTAATAAGCACAGACACCACTCCATGTCAGAGGATGTCCCACTTAAGCAATGTAGAACCAAACTAATTGCTTAACTGAAGTCTATTTGATTGTATTTTGCACCAAGGACCTTAAATAAAGAAACAAAAACATCAAGCTATCACCAACCACTGCAGCACAAGTCCGATCCCTGGCCAGCCAGGGGGCTTCCCACATGGTTCAGCAGACCTCTCCAGCCTCGCCCGCAGGTCCCCCCAGCAGTGTATTTCAGTACAAATGCCTGTTCTGCTCCCTACTCTGTCTCTGGTGAATCCTCTTACCCCCCACATTTCTGGCTTATACCCCAGTTCTTGTACATATAAATAAATGAATCTTAAAAAAAAGCAAAAATATCAAAAACAAATGTCCAGAGGAACATAGTATCTTGAGGCAGAAGGTAGCCCAAAAAAGTTAATAAGAAAAATATATTCACATCTATACTGCTCCAACCTTATTCTAAAGTGATAATCTAAAAGATACAAGACTTTATCATCTGCCATCCCCCAAATGATTACATACTAGGATATGTGTGCATGTTCCCAAAACTTGAAAGACATATTATCTATGTGAATAATCTTCTAACAAAGTCCAAAAGCTGAAATAGTGCATATTTCCTACGAAAAAAAAAATCTTGGAATTATATTGCTTTTAATAAAATTTATTAACTTAATCATTTTCTATAAAATCAGATGTTAAATTTAGAAGGAGTATAAAAATGATTTGTAGAGGCTCATAAAACAATAAACTGTATTATGTAGAAAGCAGAAAAATGAGGGAGGAATTTAGCTCCCTCCTATTTACAGTAGCCATGAGAAACACAGGACAGAGCCCAGTTCTACCCAACTTACCTCGTTTCAAAGCAGTCTAGGCAATTTAGTTCTGTGAGATATGTATTTGGGAACAAAGTTGGGGATCTGGTGGTGGGCTGAAATAGAGTAGCATTGCTGGAGCATTTTTGGAAAGAAAAGAAGGCATTTTTCAAGACTTAAGAAAATAGTCACAGTAAGACCCTGGAATCCCTGGGATGGGGAGATGGGCAAATGGAGAAAGAACGTTAAAAGCTCAGAAGATAATGAAGTGTAGCCTTCCCTGTGGAACAAGGAGTGGTTCCATATGCCTTTATTGGCAGGGCGATTTCTAGAAAATCCTGTTATCAAGCATCAGAGAGTTTGGAAAGAGATCAAATGAATTGCCCAAGGTCACACACTGTGTCGGGGCAGACCCAGTGTTAGAACTCATAGCACTGAAGTTTCCAATCTATTATTGCTTGGCTCCCTAAACCACAAATGCTTGTCAAGGAAAAAGTCTCCTCAGAGCTGAGGCAATACAGCTGGAGAATATTAAGTCAAAGCTTAAAACAGACAGGATTTCACTGGATCACAGATCCAGAACCAGTTTTGATGGATACTTAGGGAAAGATGAAGGGCAGCAGGTGGGGGGCTTGCTGGATAAACAGAATAGTTTAATTAAGTGATCAGATCTTCCTACCCCAACAGACCACCACCCTTCAAACCACACACACACATACACACACACACACACACACACGCACCTCTATTAAACACTTGCTGACAAAGCTGAAAATACTTGTTGAAGAGTCACTGTTTTAAAATAAATCCTGGTAGGTATGTGTGTATGCATGTATGTGTTTCCCTTAAGCCAGGAATAGAAAATCCTATTAGATTAGTAATTAGTTCTGAGAAGATTAAAAATAAGATAAAGAAGATGAAAAATAAGTTCCGAGAAGATAAAAAATAAGATAAATCTAATGACATTTTAAAAAATTCCTTCCATTGCTTCCCTGGTGGCGCAAGGGGTTAAGACACAGCCTATGAAGCAATCTGCAGCCACTGCAGCATGAATTCAATCCCCGGCCATGGCCACGGAGCTACTCACATGGTGCTGCAGACCTCTCCTGACTTGCCCGCTGCTCCCCTCAGCAACGTATTTCAGTCAATCCGCCTGTTCTGTTCCTCACTCTGTCTCTGGTGAATCCTCTCACTCCCCACATCTCTGGCCTATACCCCAGTTCTTGTATGTATAAATAAATAAATCTTTAAAATAAAATAAAAATTACCTTCCATATTATGGATGATTTCATTGTATACTTGCCCTTTAATCCTTGGGTTTGTAAACTTTCTTGGCCACTCACTCCATTGAGAACTTGATTAAAGCTATGGTCCTCTATCGGGAATTGCTTATGGATCCATGCACACAAATGTTTATTAAAATCCCAGAAGTTCAAAAATTTCATAATTCAAAGGACCCCCCCACCCATATGAGATGCCCTGTTAGAGACATTGCAATGCTCAGAGGAAGGTGTGACTGGCTTTGATTGGCTTACTGACTTGTACGTGAAACAGCTGCCTATGATCATAAGGTACACTTGTTAAAAATACAGATATGTCAGTATCTTTTGAACCCTATTTAATCTGAATTTGGGAGACTATAGGAGATGTCATAGGAACCAGTATTATAACAAATGTCCCAGATGATTCTGGTACATAGTCAGGTTTGGAAGACACTGCTTTGGGCAATTGCTTAATGATGTTATTAAGTACTTAGAAATTGCATATGATAAAGGTGAAAGAAGTTGGGGGAGGGATAAAAGAACAGTGATTTTATTTTCCAATCTTGATTTGAGACTGTTGTAGAGCAACCCCGATACAAAACGGGGTGCCTGACTGTGGGTCCTCACCCGTACGCTTAAAAGGACTTATCAATGCTCTACTGCAGGCACACGCGAAAGGTTAATAAAAGGTTTATTTACAAGGAAAGGGGAAATGAGGAAATGTACAGCTCAGGGAGAAAAGTGGGAGACAAAGTTTTAAATGAGTCCGACCTGATCCGCTGATCTGGAATCCCAAATGGCGCTCTGAGATCTGGCTGCAAGCCAGGAGCCGTGAAGCCAGGAGGCGAGCGACAGCGAGCCACCCCAAGACCCACGTGTTTGGTTTTTATACCCAACCTGGCTGCTTAACTCCACCCTCAGGTCCCAGCCACCTTCCCTTTGGTGGTGATGGGATTTGTCTTTCCCAATGTCTTGATGGCTTTAGTCTGGACTGGGAGTGGAGTCCACAAAGCCTGTATGGGATTAGCTCAGGACAGCATTTCTCCCTAACAAGACCAATGGTCCAACAATAGCCAATATATTTGAAATTTGGCCCATCCTAAGAAATGTGGGACATATGGTCATCATGATATAAGATGAAAAATGTCTGAGAAATCACTGCTTTAAAGATAAGATGACCAGATGGTCTACATTAAGACAGAAAGTTCTATCATTTGATTTCACATCCTGCATCTCCAATTTTCTCTTGCCTATTACTTTCTCTTCATGCTATCAAAACACCCTTCTTCCTTTTATTACCAGTTTTCTCCAGTTGTTCCACACATTAGGAAACCTCACTCTGATTCCTCTGATCAATCTCAGAGATGATACAGAGACTGAGATCAAACCCCCTCACTGTCCTTCGCTTTATAGACAAAAAACCCAGATATCAAACCACATCCCTTCTTAGGTGGCCACAATCACTCACTCTTCCCTTGAGATTCTCTTCTCAAACTACAAGCCAGGGAGGAAAATGTGGCTCAGCAGCCCCAGCTGATTCTAAGAGTTCACACGTTTTTATCTCTGACCATTACAACAAGAAGAAGAAAGACAAGAAAAAACAAAATAACAAACACGGAAAAGCTCTCTAGTTCACAGTGTTCTGATTGTTGTAATCTCTGGGCTCTATCTGGTCACTTCCTTAGGCAGCTTCAATTCTTTCCTTAAATCCTCAACTTGCCACAATAATATATGCATAATTATGAAAAGATGTGTAGCATGTATGTCATACATAAATAAATATTATAAAAATATATTCAAAGATAGAATGAATAAAAACACTTGATAAATTATTTGTGCTTAATCTATAACTGTTTCATTGATTCCTGCATTAGTAGAAAAAGGACATAAATTACTGGCATTTAATCTAGCACAGTTTTACTTGCTGTGCAGAAGTAGAGAAAGGAAACAGGCTGAAAAATATAAAACAACACTCCTCAAACTGCAAATAGTTGCTGAATTAAATGGAGAAGTTAAAAGACTGGTAAAAGTTCAACAACAACAAAAAAGTCCACTTCAAAAACAGAAGTTTTCCCAGTGTTTTGCACCCTTGTTCTGTCTTGCTCAGTAGTTAACAGTGAGTAACTACTCACTGTAAATTAATGCTAACAATTTGTGTTTGAAATGATTATTTTTATCATTATCATTACATTCATTCATTGTTATATTAAGTGTTGTCATAATCAGTGTTATCTCATTTAATTTTTTCAGAAACTTTATAAAGAAGGTATTAGCTTCCCACATTTAACAGAGATAGAAAACAAGAGAAATGAAGTAACTTGAGGAAATTCACACAAATAAAATGAACTTGAACCAGCGTTATGCCAGAAAACATATACCAACCACCCCTTCTTAGGGAAGGGGAGAGTTCTAATTTGTAATTCTTGCTAATTCCCATAGTGTAAATGCTCCCAGTATTTCAGGCTAACCAGGTGATAACACTGAATATCGAGTTGGGAAAAGACATGCACAATTAAGCCTTGCCAACTAAGGCCCCAGTTCCCACACACATTGACTTGAATCTCAGCCAGCCTTATTTGAAAGGGGGATATTAATCCATTCCAGCATTCTGGCAGTCAGATGAATATGAAAATTGACACTGGTCATATCTCTATCCTGGCCAGATCAAACTATTTGTTAAAATGAACTTTTTTTCATTCATTGAAAGGGTAAATATAGAGGAAAACTACCAATTATCCTGTTGTTAACTATATATATAAAGTCAAAAGTGAAAGCTCTGTGGACAATTTTGAATGTTGAATTGGAAGCAATTTACCTAAGAAATATCATATAAAGCCTGATAACTATTCATGGAAAATATCAGCACTCTTTCGACACAGGGCCTTGCTTAAGATTTTTGTTCAAAACGAAAGATTATAATCCAATTAAGAAAAGTCATACTGGGCCTCCCTGGTGGTGCAGGCAGTTGAGTGCAGTGCTGTGAAGCTGTCCACAGCCTCTGCAGCATGGGTTTGATCCCGGCCAGCTGGGGAGCTACACACATGGTGCGGCGGACATCTCCTGTTTTGCCCTCTGCTCCCCTCAGCAGCATATTTCAGTCAATCTGCCTGTTCTGTACCCCACTCTGACTGTGGGTGAATCCTCTCACCCTCTAGCACATCTGGCCAGTTCTTGTATGCATGAATAAATAAATTAAAAAAAAAAGTCATACTGCCCAGTCCTCAACTATAACACACAGGGAGCTGTTTTCTTCCTTTCTTTCATCTGTACACACTACATTTTGATCTTCATGTATATGTGACTTTCATGATTTTGATCTTCATGTATCTGTTGATGTTTGTCTTGTGGCCCAGTATGTGATCGATTCTGGAGAATGATCCATGCGCACTTGAGAAAAATGTGTACTCAGATTTTTTTGGGTGCTGTGTCCATAGATGTCTGTTAAGTCCATGAGTTCTATGTCTTTATTTAGGGCTCTAGTGTCTTTGTTTATTTTTTGTCACGTTGATCTGTCCATTAGTGAGAATGGGGTGTTGAAGTCTCCCACTATACATGTATTTTCTTTAATGTCTGTTTTCAGAGCTGATAATAATTGTCTAATATATTTTGGTGCCCCTTCATTTGGTGAGTATATGTTGATGAGTGTTATATCATCCCCATGTATTGTCCCCTTGATCATAATGTAGTGTCCATCTATGTTTCTTTTTACAATTTTTAATTTGAAGTCTATTTCATCTGATATAAGTAAAGCTATTCCTGCCTTCATTTTTGGTCCATTTGCTTGTAGGATTGTTTTCCAATCTTTTACATACAGTATATGTTTATCTTTTGTGGTTAAATGTGTTTCCTGGAGACAGCAGAAGGTTGGATTTTGTTTTTAATTCAGCCTGCTATTCTGTGTCTTTTTATTGATGAGTTTAATCCATTTACATTTAGAGTTAATATTGATATGTTGGCATCTGTATTTGCCTTTTTTTGTCTTTTTTGTGATTTTATTCCTTGCTTTATTCTGTTTTTCTTGTTCATTCCTTTGTTGGTTTTGGCTTTAGGACTCCTTGTAGACTTTTTTTTGGAGTTGGGGTTTAGTTGTAATGAATTTCTGGAGTTTCTGTTTGTCTGAGAAGGTCCATATTATTTCTTCGTAGAGGAAGGAGAGCTATGCAGGGTAAAGTACTCTTGGTTGGCATTTGCTGTGTTGAAGTTTGCTGAATATGTTACTCCATTCTCTTCTAGCCCGCAATGTTTGGAGAAGTCTGAAGTTAACCTGATTGGTTTTCCCTTATAAGTTATCTGTTTCTTCCCCCTTGCCAGTTTTATTATTTTTTTCCTTGTCTTGGACTCTTGAAAGCTTTACTATTATGTATCTTGCTGTAGTTTTCTTTTCATTGTGGTAATTGGGAGTTCTTCTCACTTCCTGTATGTCTATATTCATCTCCTTTTTCATGCTTGGGAAATTTTCTTCAATTATCTCCTTGAATAATTTCTCAGTTCCTTTGTCTCTCTCCTCACCTTCTGGAATGCCTATAACTCTTACATTTCCCCTCTTCATAGAGTCTGATAATTGTTTAAGAGTATCCTCATACTTCTTCATTTGCACTTCCCTCTCCTTTACTCTTTTGGCTCTTTTTATTTCTGTAACTTTGATAGTAATGATCCATTCTTCCATTTCATCGATTCTGTTTTCATTGCTTTTCCCAGAGTTCTTTATCTCCTCTAATAATCTTTTAATCCCCTGTTTTTCTTTTCTTTCCTTTCTTAAGGTCTCAATTCCATTCTTCAGTGCAGTGATTATTGGTCTCAAATCATTTTTTTCCTTTTCATTTTCTTTCTGTTTTTTAATCATGATCATCATTAATTATCTATCTGATAGGCCAAGAAGAGCTTTGGTGACTGTATTTCTTTTTGTGGTGTGTCCTTCTCCTGCAGGCTTGCTTGGTTATTTATATTTTTTCTTCTCCCTGTTGTTTGCTTTCTGATTAGTTCTATGCATTGGGACATTGTGCCACTAGTGTTGGCGGGCATCTCTTTGGAGTGCTCCTTTAGGGGTGTCAGAAACTGTTTACCAGACTGAGACCAGCACTGGTAGGCTAAAACTCCACCAGGTTTGATGCTGTGTTGCTGGGCACTGTCCCTTAGAGTTCCCTCCCTCTGTATTTACTCAGTTCCAACAGGAGATCAGCTAGTTGGTGATTTTGTTCTGGTCACAAGGTGGTGCCAAAGACCTGTACTTGCTGACCCTTGATTTTTCCCGTGGTTCTCTGAGAAATGGAGGGGGGTTGCAGAGGGGAGCACCTCAACACAGGTGCTCTTATTCAAGCTGGGTGCTGTATCTGCCTCGTGTTCACCCAGTGCTGTGCCTGCAGCTGTATGGATCCCACACCCTGAATTCTGCACTCTAGGTCTCAGTTCCAGGGCTATCAGTTCCAAAATGCTGGCTGTCACCCTGTGCAATGCCTGCTTCTATGGTGTGTCCCACACCCTGGATCCTGCGCCTGGCTCGAGTTCCAAAATGGTGTCCTGCTCCATGCCTTATTTCCCTTCTTACCCCCATTTGCATGGCCCATCTTGTCTCAGAGCCTGAGGGGGTTTTTGGGATCCCTGGTTTCCAACTGTCAGGATGTTGGTGATTTTGTTCTGGTCACTAGGTGGCACCAGAGATCTTTCCTAGTGTCCTTCCAAAACAGTTTTTTTCTCCTTTGGTTGGGGGAACAGAGTGGGGGTGGCGTGGAACACCTCAACAGCATGGTGTGCTGTGTTTGCCCTGTGCCCCACCATCGTGGGGATTCCATGCCCCAAATTTCATGCCCCAGGTCTCAGTTCCAAAACCCTCAGATACAGGACATGGGCTGTACCCCATTGCAGTGTCCACAGAAATGGTGTCTTTTGCACCCTGCTCCCATGTCCGGGTGCCTGGTTTCTGATTACTCAGTTGTTGCAGAAATAAATTCTAGCCTCTTACCCAGGCAAGGAAAGAACAAGCGGTACTTCAGGAATGGTGAGGTCAGGAGAAGCTTTATTACTCATGCATGAGGTCCCAGACCTGGGTAGCCCCTTAAGGTCTGATCACCCATCTAGAGAAAAAGAGTTTATTTTAAACATAACCATTTTCATCGATAATATTGGTTAGTTAGCATACAAATTCTGGACACAGGAAAAGGGGAAGGATGCAGATCTTTGAGACTGGCCTGGGAGAAAAACCAGCCTAGCAGGCTGCCAGGCTTTGTTTAGATATGCTTATTACATTTCCATGTCTATGGCTCTTTAACGGGGAAAGATTTCCTTTTCTTAGCAGTTCCCTTTTTCTTAACAGTTCCCTTTCATTTCCATAACAATTTCCTTCCCTTAACAGTTCCCTTTTCCTTAACAATTCCCTTTCAAGTGAGAGACATTCACCTCAGTGATGGCTCCCGAACATCTCCCCACAAACCTAGGTCACAGGTGTGGGGACCTGGGCAGCCATGAGCCGTGTATGCTTTTCTAGCGTGCTCACTTTCCCACACAAGCTTACCGGCTGGCCTTGGGCTATTTGTAGGTCTCTGTGAGGAGTCCTTGTTTTCCTTTAATGGCGCCTGGAGCCTTTTGCTCACCTCCATGACGATTCCTGCAAGGTTCTCCACAGTTCCCTGTAAATAGTTCCTTTCTACTCAGTGTCCCACTTGATCTGTAGCTTGTTCTTGTTGGTTGTATTTTTTTTTTTCTTTCCTTTCTGTTGGTCGGAGAGTGCGGACTTTGTGGGTGAAGGAGGGTAGCAGGGTTCTCAGCTTTCCTCTCTTCTCATCCTCTTTTTTTTTTTTAAGATTTATTTATACAAGAACTGGGGTACAAGTCAGAGTCAGAGTCAGAGGTGTGGGAGGGCGAGAGAATTCACCAGAGCCAGAACAGGGAGCAGAACAGGCAGACAGACCAAAGACACTGCTGAGGGGAGCAGCGGGTGAGGCAGGAGAGATCTGCTGTGCCATGTGTGTTTCTCCCTGGCAGGCGGGGAATCGAACCAGTGCTGCAGAGGCTGCAGACAGCTTCACAGCACAGCGCTCAACCACTGTGCCACCTGGGAGGCCCCTCTTCTCATCCTCTTTTATGGCAACTTTCCTCTTAGGGCAGTTTGCCAGAGTTGCCACATTTATCTCCCGTGTCCCAGTTCTCACAGGGACCTGCCACTATTCCTCCTGTTGTAGAGCAACCCCGAGGACATCATTTCCCCCTAACACTCCCTATTAACTTTTTATGGGAGGACTTACTCGCAGCTTTTCCCCATAGCCTTATTGATCCCACAAGTTATGTTTTTTAGAGGAATATTTTTATTTGATTTCTGTTGTTATGTCAAAATTAATATTTTCTATTTGCATATAAATGAACTATTTGCATATAAATTATATTTGTATATAAATAATCTGTTCAATAAATGCTTCCATTTCAAATATGAAAATGGATCATCAGTGGATTAAAAGTTAAGAATAGTGGGCCTCCCTGGTGGTGCCAGGGGTGAAGTACTGCACTATGAAGGTATCAGCAGCCTCTGCAGCACAAGGTTGATCCCCGGCCGGCCAGGGAGCAATCCACATGGCGCAGCAGACCTCTCCTGACTCGCCCACTGTTCCCCTCAGCAGCAGTGCACTTAGGTCAATCTGCCTGTTCTGTTCCCCACTCTGTCTCTGGTGAATCTTCTCACCCCCCCACACCTCTGGCCTGTATCCAGCTTTTGTGTGCACAAATAAATAAATCTTTAAAAAAAATAAAGAAGTTAGGAATAGTTATAACATTTTTCATACCATACTACAAGGCAAATGAATATTATGGCCTTTTTCAAAACTCATACTTTACATTGCAACATTTTTTCATTTTTTGCTTAATATTTTTTTTCCTTAATATTTAAAATAAAAATTATACTGTACTACAGTGGTAGGTTACGTGTGTTTTGACGTTGGGTGTGGTATATTAACAAACATTTGAAAAGGTGTGATCTTATACCTCTAAATGATCTACAGTGTTGTAAACCAATGTTACCTTAACAAAATATAATACAATAAAAAATAAAAAATAAAAACACAAAGATATTTGCCTCTACTCACTATTTTGAATAAATCATTTCTAAAGACACAAATTACAAATTATGACTTCAAAAGATGTATGAATACCAGTTTAAATGTCCAGACAAACATCATTGTTACTGGGGGTTAAATGAATGCTCTTAAATAATTAAGGTTAGGTGAAAGCATGAAAGGTCACCTAGTCCTATGCTTTGAATATTATTGCAAGGTTTCTATCAAGCTTTATACTTTTATACTATCTGAACCTTGCCCCCAAATTGTGTGATTTTTTTACATATTTTTCAAAGAAGGCATTTTTATTTTCACAGTAAAAGAGCTCAAATGTCCAGTAAAATTCTGATATGAATTGAACCGATTAGATTTTTTAAATTTATTTATTTTTATATTCCCCATACAATTGTACCCCCCTTATTTTGACCCCAATCCCTCGCCCCCCACCCCCCACAGTGTGTCTCTGGTTTATAATTGTTTGTTGATTTTGGGCTTTTTAAAATTAATGTTATTAACTAACCCACACTTGAATGGAAAATATATTACCTACATAAAAAGGTCACTGTACCCAACCTCAGTAATGATGCCATATATAAAAGTAACGAGGTGAAATTAAAGATTTCCCTGATTAACATAGATGTAAAAATCATCAACAAAAACTTACCAAATGAAATTCAACAATGTATTGAATAGATCATACACCATGATCTCGTGGAATTTATCCCAGAGGCACAAGGATGGTTCAACATTGGAAAATTAACCAACATTATACACCACGTCAAAAAAAAGGGAAAAATTAAAATCACATGATCATATCAGTAAATGCAGAGGTAGCATTTTATCAGATTTGACATCCATTTATGATACAAGACTTCAAAATGGGGATAAATGAAACACATCTCAACATAATAAAGGCCGTATAAGAAAAACACAAAGCTAACATCATTCTCAATGGTGAAAAATTGAAAGTTTTTCCTCTAAAATACATTATAAGACAAGATTGCCAACTTTTTTTTTTTAGAATGTTAGTATTTTTTTTTAAATATTTATTTATTTATTTATTTATGCAAGCACTGGGTGCAGTCAGAAGTGTGGGAGGGTGAGAGAATTCACCAGAGCCAGAGCAGGGAACAGAACAGGCAGGCCAACGAAATACACTGCTGAGGGGAGCAGCGGGCGTGGCAGAAGAGGTCTGCACACCATGTGGGACCCTCGCTTGTGGCCAGGGATCGAACTGGTGCTGCAGAGGCTGCGGGCAGCTTCGCAGCCCAGCGTTCAACCACTGTGCCACCAGGGGAGGCCCAGGATTGCCAACTTTTACCACTATTATTCAATGTAGTATTGAAAGTCCTACCTGGAGCAATTAGGCAAGAAAAAGATACAAAAAAGCATTCAAGTTAGTAAAGAAGTTAAACAATGACTATTTGCAGATGGCATGATAATATACAAAAAAAAAAAAAGACACACAAAAAATAATTAAAAAATAAATACAGTAAAGTGACTAATTACAAAATCAGTTTACAAAAATCTGTTGTGCTCCTTTATGCAAACAATATGCTGGAAGAGGAAGATATCAAGAAAAAAATTCCATTTATAATCACATCAAAAAGAATTAAATACGTAGGAGTAAACATAACAAAGTGAAGGACCTGTACAGTGAAAATGGTTAAAACAAATAGAAGATGATACAAAGAAATAAAAAAAAAAAACCCTGTTCATGGATAGGAAAAATTAGCATTAAATTAGCCATCTTATCCAAAGCAGTATACAGATTTGATTCAATTCCAATCAAATTTTAATGGCATTCTACAAAGAAATCAAACAAACATTACTGAAATTCATATGGAAACACAAAAGACACCTAATAGTCAAAACAATACCGAAGAAAAAAAGAACAGTGGTAATACACACCCACACTACTATTCTGAAAATTCAGTCATCAAAACATTATGGTATTGACACAAAACCAGACATATAGAACAAGTAAACATAACTGAGAATCCAAAGATAAACCCACACTTAAAAGGAAAAATACTATGGCAAAGGAGCCAAGACTTTACAGTGGAGAAAGGAACATGCCTTCAACATAAGGTGTTGGAAAACCAGACAGCTACATACAAAAGGATGAAACTAGACCACTACCTCACACCATGCACAAAACTTAACTCAAAATGAATTAAAGACTTGAATGTAAGGCCTAAAACTATAAAATGCACAGATGAAAACATAGGCAAAACACTCTACAACATGGACTTCAGTGTTATCTTTGTGAATTCATCTCCAACAGCAAGAGAAACAAAAGAAAGTATAAACAATCAGGACAACATTAAAGGAGCTACCTAGAGCCTCCCTGGTGGTGAAAGGGGTTAAGAACAGCACTATGAAGCAATTTGCAGCCACTGCAGCATGAGTTGGATCCCCCAGCCGGCCAGGGAGCAACCCACATGGTGCAGCAGACCTCTTCTGCTTCACCTGCTGCTCCCCTCAGCAGTGTTTTCAGTCAGTCTGCCTGTTCTGCTCCCCATTCAGTCTCTGGTGTATCCCCTCACCCTCCACACCTCTGGCCTGTACCCCAGTTCTTGTATGCATAAATAAATAAATATTTTATTTGTTTATTTATTTTTTTAACAGTAAATAGTATTTTTTTAAAGATTTATTTATTTATTCATTTATTTAAACAAGCACTGGGTACAGTCAGAAGCGCGGGAGGGTGAGAGAATTCACCAGAGCCAGAGCGGGGAGCAGAGCAGGCAGAAGGACCAAAATTCACTGCTGAGGGGAGCAGCAGAGGGTGGCAGCAGAGGGTGGCAGCGGGTGACAGGAGAGGTCTGCGCGCCATGTGGGACCCTCTTCCAGTGGCCGGGGAGCAGCCGGGGATCGAACCGGCGCTGCAGAGGCCACGGGCAGCTTTGCAACCCAGCACTCAACCGCTGCGCCACCGGGGAGGCCCAATAAATAAATATTTTTAAAAATGCTATTTATTAAAAAAAAAAAAAGTAGGATCTACCACTAAAACTAAAGGTCAAACTATGAACAGGAAAAAAAAATTGCAAACAGTACATCTGATAAGGAAGTGAATTCCAAGATCTACAAAGAACTCATATAACTCAACAACAAAAAATATACTCAAGAGGGACAGTGGGAGAGAGAGAGGGATGAGAATGTGGTTGAGGGGAACACCATGGACTATGGTGGAGGACTATGGGTTCTTTGGTGGTTGGAGAGCTACAGGGACCACACCTGAAGGGAGAAATCCTATAGTGAAAATACTAACAAGGAAGTAAAACCACAGTACTTCATTAAAGAAAAGAAAAATACAAATAAAAATTACCAATTAGGATGTTCAGATTCCCTTCAGCCCATGTTATTTTATACAAGGAATTCGAACACATCAGAAACTTTATTTGAGAAAGGTCATCTTTAGTTGTATAGCATTGATCTTCCAAGTATTATCCTGAAGACTTACCCTTCTGTCACTAGAGCATATAGTGTATATCTTTAGTTATTCTATGAAATCCTGTGTCCCAAGTCAGAATAAGAGACCTTCTAGGTGAAGGGATATCAGTATGCTTTTTGCAGAGCCTATGTGGAGCCCATACTTCTGTGGGTTCCTAATACTAATTTATGATTTGCCAGAAGGGTATATAAAGCATTCCACAAGTAGAGGAGAAGGTCAGCCCTTCAAAATTCAGTGTATCCTATTAAAATAATTTCCTTTGTTTAATATAGCATAATTACAACACCACCAAAAGAAGGAAGGGAACATATAACCTAGTGAAAAAAATTGGCAAAAGAGCTAAATAGACATTTCTTCAAAGAAAGCATATAGTTAGCCAACATGCACATAAAAAAATGCATATCATCACTTATCATAAGGGAAAAGCAAATCAAAACCACAATGAGATAGATCTCACACCTGTGAGAATGGCCCATATTAAGACGACCAGAAACAAAGTGTTGGCAAGGATATGCAGTAAAAAGAACCCTCATACACTGTTGGTCCAGTTCCTATGGAAAATACCTTGGAGCTTTTTAAAATATTAAAAATTGATATACTATATGATCCAGCAATTCCACTCCTAAGTATCTAACCAAGGAATGCAAAAACAGTAATTCATAGGAACATAACATATCCAAAACTATGTTTATTGATGCACTCTTTACCATAGCCAGGTTATGGAAGCAACCTGAGTGTCCAATGACAGATGACTAGATTAGGAAGACGTCACATATACATATATTTGACATGCATGCAATGGAATACAATTTAGCTAAAAACAAGATAAAGTCTTACCATTTGTGAAAGATGGAACTGCAGGAGTGAGTGGGGGTAATATTGAGCAAAATAAGCTAGAAAGTAAAATACTAGATGGTTTCACTTATATGCGGAATATAGAGAAACAAAACAAAGGGTTCGACAAAACCAAATCAATAACAAATCCTAGAACTCTGACTGCAGAACTGAGGTGGAGAGGAAAGAGAAAAGCATGTAAGAGGTCCAATGGACTTTAATGAAGGACTATGGTTGCTCTGGTTGTGAGTGTGGTATGGTGACATACATCTGAAGAGCTGTGATCGTATACCTCTAAATCCTGTGCAGTATTGCAACCCTCTGTTACCTCAAAAAAAAAAAAAATAAAATGGAAACTATTTTTAAAAGTTCAGAAGAAGTGAATCAGATTTCATAACCCTCAGACTTTGCCTATAAGTTGATTCTAAAACCAGTAACTACACATATATTTTTGGGTTGAGAATTGACTACATTTTCTTCTTGATTTCAATAACCTGGCCATTATGCCAAATAAATTCTTATTTCTTACATTGTGCCAGGTGTTCAAAATTATGTCTTATTTAAGGTATTTTATATTTACTCCATCAAACTTTCTAAAATAACATTTTCTTCCTGTTGTTAGTTGCTTTTTTATCTATACTTGAAAGAAAAGTATATATTTTTATTGCACTTAAACTGTGCTCCTTAATCATACTGTGTGTTTTTGTAATCTTTCATTCTTTTTTGTATAAAATGTTCTACCTGAATATTGATACTAATTTTCAGTTATAATTTTGACCAGTTATTTTTCAGACCTGTTGCAAAGTTAACATCCTCAGAATTATTTTCAAAATGTCAAGTTGTTTTTAACATTCTACAACACTGATATCTTTCTTTTTCAGTTTCTCATTTGTATTTTGTTAGACCTCTACTTGGACGTGTAATAAACATCTCAAGCCTAATTGATTGTCCCACTAGACCTGTCTGCCCACAGTCTTCCTCATTTTTATTAACGGCAACTACATCTTCTCAATTGCACAGGCCAAAAATCTTAAAACCACACTTGACTCTTTTTCTCACATTCCATATATGATCCAACAGGAAATGCTATAACTTTACTGCCAAAATACATCAGAATCTAACCAGACTGCTACTGAAACCATATGTATCATTGAAATGGTAGTTATACTACTGTCTTGGGATTGTGCATGACCAAAGAACTTAGTTATCCTTACCAAACTGGGACATTTTCCAGGTGACAGAAAGGCTAGTAGCATGTCTTGATACATTCCTTTTGAACATGAATTTTTCCCCCCTCAAAGAACTTGATGACTTTTGGTAGCTATTTTCAACTCATTTTGGTATTATCGAATAGATGGAAATAGAAAGAGGTAATAGTTATATTTTATATTATCTATTGTTTGTATAACTATTTATAGTTTCTAAGTTACTTTAGTTAATTATTTCATTTCCTCTTCGTAATCTATCTTGTAGCCACATTTGTCACTGTTTTACAGAAGAAGGGACTGAGGCTCAGAATCTAAATGATTTGACCTAGTCTTGCTAATGGTAATGATATCAGAATTTAAATCTAATTTTTCTGATTCTTATGCTATTTTCAGTGCTTTTCTTCTGTCTTCAAGGAGACATAATTAGGAACTGTAGTCTGAAGTTATTGACAGAGGTTCTTATTGAGCAAAGATCATTAGACCTGTCCAACATTATACTATGCCCCACATGACTCACACCTCCCATGCCCTTTGAACCCCTGCTGCTGCTCCCATTCTGGTCCTACAAATGGGAGTCCCACATTGGATAGGTGGCTCTTCAGGATGTCTTCCTCATATCCTTTTCAGAAATAAGGCTATATTATCTCAGGTCCTTTGAAATGTCAGCTTATGTAAGCATCTTATACTGTCATTTATGTAAGCATTGCAATTTATGTAAGCATCTTATGTAAGCATCTTGCATTGTCATTTTAATCGAGCTACTTTTTATGAAATTATTGGAACTGCATTGGAGAAAGGATGGTTTCTTCAGCATATGGTGTCCACCATATGCAAAAGAATGAAACTACACCGCTACCTCACACCATACACAAAATTAACTTAAAACGGATTAAAGACTGGTATGTAAGACCTGAAACCATGAAATGCATAGAAGAAAACATAGGCAAAACACTATCACTTTGGGTTCAGTGACATATTTTGGGGACTCAATTCTAACAGCAAGGGAAATAAAAGCAAGTAAACAAATGGCACCTCATCAATTTCTGCACAGCAAAACAATCATTAAAATGAAATTTTAGGGGCCTCCCCGGTGGTGCAGCACTGGGTTGCGAAGCTGCCCGCAGCCTCTGCAGCACCAGTTCGATCCCTGGCTGCTCCCCGGCCACCAGAGGAGGGTCCCACATGGCGCGCAGACCTCTCCTGCCGCCCGCTGCTCCCCTCAGCAGTGTGCTTCGGTCCTTCTGCCTGCTCTGCTCCCCGCTCTGGCTCTGAATTCTCTCACCCTCCCGCGTTTCTGACTGTACCCAGTGCTTGTATAAATAAAAATAAATAAATCTTTTTAAAAAATGAAATTTTAATATCTGCTCACCAGAGACAGAGAGGGGAACAGAACAGGCAGATTGACTGAAATACACTGCTGAGGGGAGCAGCGGGTGAGTCAGGAGAGATCTTGCGCCATGTGGGTTAGCTCCCTGGCCAGGAATCAAACTCGTGCTGCAGTGGCTGCGGATAGTTTCATAGTGCTGCGTCTTAACCTCTTGCACCACCAGGAAGACCCACAGCTGCAATATTTACGACGACTATTCCATTTATGGAAAAAACATGAGGGTCCAATGACAGGTGAGTGGATTACGAAGACGTGGGATACATACACAAGGAGTATTACTCAGTGATAATAAAAATAAAATGAACTCTTGCACTTGGATCACATGGATGGAACTGGAGATGATTATGCTAAGCAAAATAAGCCAGAAGGAGAAAGACAAATACCAGATGGTTTCATTTATATGTGGAATATAGACAAACAAAACAAAGGGTCAGACAAAACCAAAAACAAACACTAAAAATATGAACATAAAATTGAGAATACCAAAGGGGAGGGGGAAAGTGAGAGAGCAAAAGGGGAAAAGAGCCCAAAGTACTATGGTGGAGGAGCTTGGTAGTAGGTGTGGTGTGGTGACATACATCTGAAAGGGTTGTGAACCTATACCTCTGAGGCACATACAATATTGCCTATCAAGTTAACTCTAAACAAAATTGAAAGGCAATCATTTTTTTTCTACTTTCCCCCCAAAAAAACCAATTAGTGTTTTAAAGAAGTTATAGTTTGCTCTTTCTTTAATCTTTTAAAAAAAAACCAGCACAATTACCATAAAACTATGGTACTTTCCATATTTCCATCTATAAAAATGACGACTCTATAAGCTAGCATTTCCTAAAATGTGACGCTCAAACACTAAAGCACTGCAAGAAATATAGATGCCACAGTCAAATAAACCTAGCTTATGACAGTCTTCTCTTGGACACTAATGCTTAAATTGTGTTAGTAAAACTCTACAGTCCAGCAGAAAAGAAGCCTAATTATTATAGGACAGTGTTTCCCAAACTAATGTAAAACAGAATTTCTTTTGCAGAGCATCAATTAACATCCTCTGTACAGAACAGACTGGGGAAGTAGGCTGTAGCCAGATGGGAATGAGTTGTCTTCTTGAATGCAGAACACAACAAAATTCAGGGAAAGCAAGGAAAATGAAGCAGCATCCCTCAGTGTCAACTGGGTAATGAAGTAGTTTTTGAAACAAATATTGCCGTAGGTTTGTTTAGGGTGTTTTGCTTATTCCCTCCATTCCAAAGGTTATTCCTTGAAGGAAACTATAAGTGTTCAAAGAACAGGACTGCAAAAATCTTAGGTATATAAATTAGCACTGCTAAGACATACAAAACCCAGTCAAAACAAGTGAAAATTAATAAAATTTTTATTAAATTAAAAAAAAAACTATAGCATTCATAGTGTGCTATTTAGAACATGGGTGCATGTTTAAGACGGAAGAAACAGCAACTATGCCAGCTGGCAGTTACAAGAAAGTTACTCAGTTGATTTATATTCTAAGAATTAAAGAAACAAAGATTAAGAAGGCACAATGTTAAGAAGTCATTTAGTGTGTTCTCTGCCTCTCTTTTCTCCGTCTATCAGGTTTTCATTACAGTCATGATCAAGTGAAGTGAATTCTGACTCCACATATAAATGGAGAATAACTGTCTAAAGACAGGTTTTAAGTACTCAAAATAAGTGTGGGTTATTCTGGAATTTATGCCCCCATTAGCTACTCCTGCTGTGTGAGTGGTCTCATTATGCTCCCATAAAGCCCTGTTACAATAGTTCACAATCTTTCAGTGTAAGATGGTTCATACACACAAACTTTCAGAGGGAGTCTGGTACAGTTTATAGGAACATTTATTGAATTTGGTTCCCAGGATATAATCTGTGACTGTAAAATTGAAAGTATACTTGTAAAATGCAAATATATTTTTATTTTTAATAAGCATAATAATGTTAAACTTATTTGAATGCTACCAATATGCCAGACCATATTCTAATAGCTATAGATAGGGTTTTTTCCACTTAATCCTCATACTAACAAGATGAGTTATAATGATCTCGATTGTACAGGTGAGAAACACAAAGTATAGAAAATTTAGGTATATTTCCAAGTTTGCATAGCTATCAAGGGATGAGAATGGTATTCCAATCAAAGCAGGCTGACTCCAGATTTCATCTTCCTGATCCTAATACCATACTGTTTCTCACACAAAAACAAAATCTTCAGATCCATTTGTCAATCAAAGCAAGTAAAAACAAAAGTATAATTTATATATGACCTGATTTTTCTTGCTTGTTTGGTGGTTGAATTTGGGCTCTGGAGTATGACTGCATTGGTTCAAAGCTTTGCTTTGCCTTGAAACAACTGTTTACCTGTGAGAAAGTCTATCTCCTCACATGTAACATAAGGATAATAACTAACATTTATTGAGCATTTCTTATACACCATACTTCCCAAACACTTCATATGTATTACTATAATTCTATGAAGAAGGTGCTGTTATTATCCTAATGATACCTGAATAATTGTGGAATTAAGGGTTTTAAAGCATGTAAAGAACTTTGAACAATCTATGATGTAGCATATCAATAAAAGTTATCTGGCAGACACATCATGCATACACTTAAACTTCATAGCATTTTATGATTACAATCATAAAAATGGCACTAGAGGGATGCTACTACAAAGCAGTGGCATATTATTTAAAAGAAGGGAGAAGCCTAGATTTCTGACAATGCTTTAATCAATGTAAACACATAAAATAATAACAATAAAAATTAACAAAGCAACTCTGTAACAGTGGTTAAAGCAGCTCATCATACAGCTGCCCAGATTAGAAGATAGGTTTTTACCAACTTAATGGCTGTGTTACCTTGAGCAAATACTTTCCCCTATTTGTGCCTCAGTTTCTTGGATAAACAAATGTTTGTCCCTTGAGGTTGTAACATGGAGATACTAATAATGTGTACCTTACAGAAGTATGAGGTTCAAATGAGACAACATACATAATGTACTTTAAAAAAAAAAACTTAGTAGACACTCAAAAAATGTTAGTAAAAGTTTGTTACTACAACTGCTACCACAATTACTGCCACTACCAAAATGACAGCTACTGTGTAATTCTACTACATAACTCAGTATACTATCTTGTGACATTTTTTCCTCATAGAATCACTGCCCCAAGAAAAACAATGGAACATGAACACATGGAATGTAGGGATAATATTTGATATAAAATAAAATCAACACTCCACCTGAAGGTTCAATAACTCCTATGTCCTAAATGTCCTAAAGGACATCCAGTCTGCTATGGTGCTATTTGATAACATCTCACCATCAGTGATCCAAAATGAAATATAAATAGGATATTATTTTTAATAAGTTATTACTAACCATCATGATACAGATAGGGACACAAATGGCACTCTAAAGAAAATTGAACTTACTGATAAATTATGTTAACTTATTTTATTTGAAGTAGGAAATTTTATTTTGAATGTTGGAAAAGGAATTTTATCTCAAAGCGCATGATCATGGTGGAGTTGTATTACTGTATCCGATGTACTCTGACTATAAAAATGGAAGAGTCAAAAAGGATAAATGAAAAGGATCCACTTATACTGTTTATACTGGGAAGTCTGGCCTTTGTACTGCCAGAACCAGAGTGCTCAGGGAGAATGTCTAAAACGTATGCCCTTCCCCAATGTCCAGTTCCTTCCCCACTCTCCCCTGTCATGAGTTCTGCATCAGAGGCAAAGTGTCAACCCAGATGGAAAAACTCTGACATGCACTTGGTTGCTTTGAGAATTACCATAATTAATCTTAAACTGACATGAGGCAACATGGAGGTTCATGATGGAATTTGAAGTCATAAGCACAAATAAATCCCCCTGGGCCAATGTAGAGTCACACATAATAAGCTGTTAAAAATCAGGATTATTGTTCAAACCAGCATTCTGATCCCAACGGCACCACAGAATCATGGGGATTTGCTGTTTGTTTTTTTTTTTTTTTCCCTAATAATATCCCATTTGCAAACACTCAATTTGAAGTTTGCCAAAACAAATGTATTTTCCAAGAGGGAACAGATGAAGTGTAAGTTAACCCATGTTTTTTTTACCCACTACAAGTCAAATGTCTGGCTCATTTAGGAACTAGCTCTCTTCAAGCAAAATATTTAACCAGATTATTTTCTTACCTATTTAATAATTTCTTTTTTTAAAGATTTATTTATTTATGCATACAAGAACTGGGGTACAGTTCAGAGGTGTGGATGGTGAGAGGATTCACCAGAGACAGAGTGGGGACTAGAACAGGCAGATTGACTGAAATACACTGCTGAGGGGAACAGCGGGCTAGTCAGGAAAGGTCTGCTGCGCCATGTGGGCTGCTCCCTCGCTGGCCGGAGGATCAAACTCGTGCTGCAGTGGCTGCACATTGCTTCATAGGTTGTGTCTTAACCCCTTGCACCACCAGGGAGAACCTATTTATTCATTTCTTTATTTGATTTCTTATTTACTTATTTATTATATTAATAGCCCCCCTTATCGCTTCTAACAAAAGGCTTAACAAGATTATTTTCTTATTTATTTATCTACTTATTTATCACATTAATACTCCTCCTTATTCAACAAAGTTTATGAGATCACTGGCAGTGACAAATTGTAAAAATCAGGACCAACAAAAATAACATCCAAACTAAAGTATCACAAGGTGAATATGATTGAGTCAGAGATTTTAATTTAATTTTAAACTTACTGATTGTCAAAAGAAGGATAGAAAAGATCTGCAGGAATTAAGTTAAATGGACTGAGCCTATCCAGCCAGATTTAAGTTTTAATACCAAAATTACAGGTCAGACAAATTCAATGAATTTGTCGACCTAAGACTCACAGACTGATGCTCCAAAAATCTCACCATCACACATCTCTTTCAGAGTGAATTCCTTCTGCCATTTCCCTTGAAAGACCTCTACACTTTCCAGAATAAAGGTCTTTACAGACAATATTTCACTTTTGAAAATATGGTCAATTGGCTATTTTAAACCAAGCAATTAGATTATTGCTAAGTAGCAGCTGTTATATTGCTATAATGCATTCTTATTTTGCTAAAATAAAACAAAAATAAAAAAAATGCCTTGATTTGAAACTTATGCCTTGATTGTGAACTTACCAAGAACTCAGAAATCAGCCTCATTATGAGTATGTAGAGTCAAAACTCAGTAAGTGTGCTGGTTCAAATTAGGCCCAATTCTTCAGGTGTCACATACACAATCACAGTCCACAGTCATTTGTTTCATGTTATTTTTAAAGATTTGTATGTGCCATTTTAGAAGTAGTCATATATAAATAAATGAAATTTTAAAAGTACTGGAAATAATAAAATGATAATAACACATATATTACAAGGAAGAAGAGAAAGAATTTAGCGTAAGGTGGGAAAGTACCTTGTATTCTGTTCTGGTCTCTGACACTTAAATACATTACCTAATTTACCCCCACAGAAATCCTATCAAATAGACACTACCACTATCATGTTATATAGATGAAAAAGATTTGATAATATACTCAATCTCACAGAGCCAGCAAAAGAATATGATCCCATATGCATGTAATTGTGACACTTAAATTATTCCTAACACACTTTCTCACAGCAAAGCAGATGATCATAGACCCATTTTCTATGTCAGAAAACCAAAATATCAGAACGTCAAACTGACTATGCTAGAGCCAGAACTATAACTTTGGAGCTTTTCTAGCACATAATAGTTGGCATGATCTAAACAGAATAATTTGCAATATAGGTTTCATTGATAGAAATTCTGAAATTCTGAGACATTCAAAAAACAGAGCTTAAATTAATAAGTAAAAATAATGCATTTTCTTTCTTTTCTTTTTTTTTTTAACTCATTTTGGTTCACTGGTAAATAGACTTTGCAAGTATACTTGTGAATTCAACTATTGTACTAAAAGTACAAAGGGAAATAATTGAGATAAACTAGAAACATAATAAATGGCCTAAAAATATACCATTTTCACAAGGGAAACCACAGTTTTCTAGGCTGCATTCCCTAGAGCTAGAGAATATACTTCTAATGAGCTTTGAGTAATCACATAAATTGAAAATCTAACCTTGTAATGCCTGATAGTGATCTAAACTACTTAGCTATGTTTTGTATTATACCACAAAACAGTGGTTTATTCATGAAATGTAACAAAATATCATGTGTTACTCATACTTTGGCCTTAGGCTTACATGTGTTGAAACCATAATCCCCAACATATTTCAGAGTATGTTTGGACAACCAAAGTTACTCTATGAAAATAACCCAAAAGGAAAACCCTATTCCATTAAAAACACAAATTGCTAAGAGTTAAATGTTTAAGTATTGCCTACAGTGTATGAAGAAGATTTAAAATACAGTACTCATTTTTCCTACTTAAAAAAAAAAGAAAAAGGGACATTCAGGAACCAAACAGAAAGTTGTAAATTAGCTATATCCTGTTCCACTTCATCTATGTTGCATTATGTAATGTGGAAGGAACAAGATATTACATCCCAACAAAAGGGTGCTTGATACCAAGAGTTTAGATTCAGAGAGAAAGGGACTACCATAGTTGCTAAATGAGGAAAACTAGTCAAGATGATGCCAAAGTAGTGTAAGGGATTAACACCAGGCAATAGTGGTTGAAGATTCTCAAGTCAAAATACCTGAAGCCCATTTGAAATGCCCATGGATATTTAGGCTGTAAATCCTCCAAAGACAGTAGTACGGTAGTTAAGAATATAAACAGTGGGATCAGATAAAAACATTTGAATTCCAGTTCTATAATTCACCAAGTTCATTTCGTTAGGAAAGTTACTTCACCTCTCTGAGCTGTAATTTCCTCATCTCTAAAATGGGAATTAGTACTTTCTTCTTTTTCAGGGTTGAGAGAATTAAATTAAGTGGTATATATAAAATACTTAGTAAATTTCTTAACATTTGGTAAGCACTCAACAACATTTAGTTACTATTATTACTGTTATTGTTATTTTGTGAATAATCACTGTGCCCTTAGTATCTGTGGATTTCCCAGCCCCCTTGTTCTCAGGATATTGTCTTGGTGCCTAGAGTTCCTGCTGGTCAATCTAAAATGTAGGGGACCTCTCACCAGGACAAAAGTCTTGGTATAAGGAATATACTGGGAAACTAGTGTTTGCTGAAAACAGCAGACACACATTATGGCCAGATTAGCATACCCAACTAAATTACCTTAACAGTAAATGATGTGAGAACAGGAACTAGAGATAGGATGCTTTGCTCAGCAGGAACAATGGATACCCCAGGCAACTGTCCCTATTCACTCCCCCCAGCTTGTGCCAGACATTAATGCATCCTCACTACACATCCCCACTACATACATTCTTCCATGTATTTACCCAACTTCCCTGAACTTGAGCCCCAATAAATATGAGACTGCCCTTGAAAAGGGGCTGCATTTCCAGAGGCACAAGGCCCCTCTAGGTTTCTCACTCTCTACTTGAAGTAGAGCCATCCCACACCACTCCAAATGCTGCCACCCCATGAGGCAGAAAGTATATAACACAGTGCCGATAAATAATAATCCATAAATGTTTGCCAACTGAAATGAGCTTTAAGGGTCTTAGCTTGAGATTTTACATTGTTCTACTTATTTATACAGGAATCATTTTAAGTACCATTATTTAAACTCTAGGATATATTGAGCAATCTGGGGAAGACAGGGACATCTATATTAAATAAAATGAGCATTTTCATTTCTGCAGAACTTCTCAGAGCCTTTAATGTGACAATGTGAATTATAAATCTAAAAAAGAAAGGCATAAGAGATAGTCTGCAGGGTTTCTTAATTTTATTGTGCAGTTTCCTCCTTTATAAAACATAAAATTTTAAAGCATGATTACTAAATTACTCCCTTCTTAAAAGTTTAGATTTCTATGCATTTTTCAAAACGAATTATGTATCTGAATATAGATAAAAATGAACGTTGATTCCCCACTGGAATCAGAACAAATCAGGATATTTTCCATTTTCCCATTCCAAAGCCTACCCAAAAAGAATATTTCATGCTTTATCATGTACATAGTTTAATCTTGGTTTTAACTTGAATAGATCAAGTTCATCAAGTGTGTATTTTTTAAAATAGTTTATTCTTAAATCACTTTTAATTTAAAATATTTTCTGAAAACACAGGTTGACATTAAATCCAACATGATAAAGTTAATAGGTTCCAAAATGAAAACTTAATCATATAGAATTAAAATATTTTTTGAAAACATTAAACATCCTGACAAAATTTAAAAGTCAAGTAATGAAACTGTCACTTTACTAAATAACAGAGAACTATGACACTTTGTGTTTTTTCTGTCTCCTCTCTATCCACTAAATCCTTAGATTCCAGTTGGTGGATCCCTTATCTTTCCTTTCAGTCATTTACTCTCTCTGCACTGAAAACTCACATTCCCTTCTGTTTATCTGGTATCCTTTTTTGCAGTCACCTTTAATTCAACATATCCAAAGTGAAACTCACAATTGCTTCACCAAATATCTTTCTGCTCACCCTGATATGATCATGATCCAGCCGTTGAGTCTTTCAGCATTCTTCCCTGCTCCTATTCCTCCACATTCAGTGAGTTTCCACCTAATAATCAGTTTTACAGTTTAGTCTGTTTTTAAGATCCCAATTCTCATTCATTTTTTTAACATCAATTTTCTTCTCTTGTCAATATTTTGACATTCTCTACCATATATCTAGTCTCTACCTTTCTAATATATTTCTAAGATAAAAAGTTGGGGAAGGAAATACACAACAGTTGTCCCTGAAACCTCAGTGAGCCACAGTATGTGACCTGGAAGCAGACCCATTGCAATAGGCTCTGGAAGACTCGAGCAAGCTCAGAACTGGATCCTGAAAGGAACACTTCTGGTCGTAGGTCCCCTGCAGACCAGAGTAAGCATCAGGGTGGGTCCTGTAAGGAAAATTCACCATGGCAGGCTGGAAGATACAAAGAAACCCAGACACAGTATTTGGAAGCAGATATACTGATGTAGGTCTGCACAGACTTCAACAAAGTTGACCCTGCGAAGATTCACACTACATCGAATAGGAGGATGAAGAGAGGAACCTCTCCTGACTTGCCCACTGCTCCCCTCAGCAGTGCATTTTAGTCAATCTGCCTGTTCTCTTCCCCACTCTGTCTCTGGTGAATCCTCTCACCCTCCACACCTCTGGCCTGTACCCCAGTTCTTGTATGCATCAGTAAATAAATCTTTTTAAAAGAGAAAAGAAACTGACAAATTATTAGGACGATACAACCTTCCAAGACTGAACTAGGTGGAAAAAGAGGAAAAAATGAGATGTAAAAAAAATAATAATAATAATTGTAAAGGTAATTCAAGAACTACCTGACACCCAAAAAGCAAGCCAACAAAAGAATAATAAGTATCCCAGAAAGGGATAGACCAATTACAGGAAATTGGGATATACCAAAAAAGGATAGACCAAATAAAGGAAACTGAAGCAGTAATCAAAAGTCTCCCCAAAATGGGCCTCCCTGGTGGCACAGTGGTTGAGCGCTGGGTTGCAAAGCTGCTTCCAGCCTCTGCAGCACCGGTTTGATCCCCGGCCACAGGGCAAGGATCCCACATGGCGCGCAGACCTCTCCTGCCACCCGCTGCTCCCCTCAACAGTGTATTTCGTCAGTCTGCCTGTTCTGTTCCCCGCTCTGGCTCTGGTGAATCCTCTCACCCTCCCGCACTTCTGACTGTACCCAGTGCTTGTATAAATAAATAAATAAATAAATAAATAAATAAATAAATAAATCTTTTTAAAAAAAGTCTCCCCCAAATCAAAAGCTCAAAACATTTTTACTATCAAACTCTTCTAAAAATTGAGGGAAACAGAATGCTCCCAGAAACATTTTTATGAGACCAACATTACACTGATTCCAAAATCAAACAAGGATATCACACATAAAGAAAATTTCAGACCAATATCCCTGATGAATACAGATGCAAAAATCCTCAAAAAAAATCTCAGCAAACCAAACATTATCAATGATACACTAAAAATATAAATATAAAATAAAAATATAAAAAAATGACAAAGTAGGATTTAATTCCAGGGCATAGGGATGCATTGGCATACAGAAATCAATCAATGTAATTCACTATATTAACATAAGAAAAGGGCCTCCCCTGGTGGCACAGTGGTTGAGCGCTGGACCTGCCACCTACGAGGGTCCCACATGATGCAACAGACATCTCCTGCCATGTCCACTGCTCCCCTCAGCAGTATATTTCGTCAGTCTGCCTGTTCTGTTCCCCACTCTTGCTCTGGTGAATTCTCTCACCCTTCCGCACTTCTAACTGTACCCAGTGCTTGTATAAACAAATAAATAAATCTTAAAAAAAAAAAAAGGAAAGACAAAACTCATGATCATTTCAATAAATGCCAAGAATGTATTTGACAAGATTCAACATCTATTTATGATCAAAATTCTTAGTAAAATAGGATAGAAGGAATATAGCTCAACATAATAAAGGCCATATATGCCAAACCCACAACTAGCATCATATTCAATGGTGAGACTGAAAACTTTCCTCTAAGATCAGATGCAGAACACAAATAAAAACTCTCACCACCATTGCTCAAAGCAATCTTGGAATTCTAGTTAGAGCAATCAGGCAAAAAAAGATATAACAGAATGCAAACTGGAAACAAAGCAGTTTGCTTTACAGATGACATAATGTACATAGAAAACCTTAAAAACGTCATTAAAATATTACTAGAAGTAATAAATCAGTATAATAATAATCAAGTGAAAGCTTGCAAAATGAATATACAAAAGTCTATTTATTACATTCTTACATGCAAATAATGAACTAGAAGAGAAAGAAATCAAGAAACAATCCCATTTTCTGCCGATCAAAACATATTTAATACTGAGGACTATGCTAACAAAAAGGGTGAAAGACCTATTCAGGGCCTCCCCTGCTGGTGCAGGCAGTTGAACACAGTGCTATGAAGCTGTCCACAGCCTCTGCAGCACCAGTTCAATCCTGGCGGGCTGGCGAGGGTCCCACAAGGCACAGCAGACCTCTCCTATCTCACCCGCTGCTCCCCTCAGCAGTGTATTTCTTCAGTCTGCCTGTTCTGTTCCCCACTCTGTCTCTGGTGAATTCTCTCACCCTCCCATGCATTGGCCTACATCCCGGTTCTAGTATAAATAAATCAATAAATCTTAAAAAAAAGACCTATTCAACAACAAAATCTATAAGACAACATTAAAAGAAATAAAAGACAAAGGAAAATAGAAAGATGCTGGGTGCTCATGGACTGAAAGAATTAGCACTGTAAATGGCCATCTTACCCAAAGCAATATATAGAATCAATGCAATCCCTATCAGTTTCAATGGAATTCTTTGATGAAATAGAGCAAATAATACTGAAATTTATATTGAAACACAAACCACCCCAAATGGCAAATGAAATCTTGACCAAAAGAAAAAAAAAAAAAAAAGGAGGTATCATGATCACAGATTTGAAATACACTACAAAGCTTTAGTAGTCAAAATAATATGGTATAAGACTTAAAATAGACACAGACAAATGGAAACAAACTGAGAACCCAGAAATACACCCACACTTGTCTGATCAGTTAATCTATAACAAATGAGCCAAGGCTAAACAATGGAGAAAGGAAAGTCTGTTCAACAAATGGTGCTTGGGAAAGCTAGACATTTTCAAGCAGAAAAGTTAAAATAGGCCGCTCTCTCACACCATATACAAATTTAACTCAAAATGTATTAAAGTCTTGGGTGCAAAACTAGAAATCATAAAATACATTGAAGAAAATATGCAAAGAGTTCACAACAATGGTTTCAGTAATGTCTTTGGGGACTCAAGTCCAAAAAAAAAGGAAACAAAAGCAAAAATAAGCAAATGGGACTACATCAAATGAAAAAGTTTCAAACAGTGAAAAAACTGTCATGAAAAGAAAAAGCAAGACCTCCCTGGTGGCACAAGGGGTTAAGACACAACCTATGAAGCAGCTTCTGCAGCACAAATTTGATCCCCAGCCGGCCAGGGAGCAATCCACATGGCTCAGCAGACCTCTCCCCTCAGCAGTGTACTTTGGTCAGTCTGCCTGTTCTGTTCCCCACTCTGTCTCTGCTGAATCCTCTCACCCCTCCACACCTCTGGGCTATACCCCAGCTCTTGTATGCTTAAATAAATAAATAAATCTTTAAAAAAAAGAGAGAAAAAGAAAAGAAAAAGCACCCTACTTACTGGATGGGAGAAAGTACTGTTAAATCAGCTATCTGAAAGGGGCTGATATCTGAGATCAACAAAGAACACATACAAGTTAATAAAAAGAAAATAACACAATCAAAAAATGGGCAGATGAACTAAATAGACACTTCTCCAAAGAAGATGGACAGGTGGCTAAGTGGCACAGGAAAATATGCTTAAAATCCCATATCATCATGGAAATGGAAATGAAACCACCTACCACCTCATTCCCATAAGAATGGCCTATATGTTGAATAAAGTGTGGAGAAAATAGAACCCTCATATTTAGTTTTGGGGAATACAGATTGGTCTAAACCCTAAGGGAAAGAGTATAGATGTTTTTCAAAATATTAAATATATATATTAGATATATATGTGTGTGTATACACACGCACACACACATACACACACACACGTGTGTATCAATCATATGACCCAGCAATTCTATTCCTAGGTGAAAATTAACCAAATAATGCAGTAATATTAATTCAATTAATGCAAAGAGTTATATACACGCCTGTGTTCATTGTAGCACTATTTACAATAGCCAAATTTTGGAAACAACCTAACTGTCAATGACAAAGTAAAGGATTAAGAAGATGTGGTGTATATACACAATGGAATACTACTTATGTATAAAAAAAGAACTATTGCCATTTGTCACAAAATGGATGGGACAGGAGGGCATTTTATATTAAGTGAAATAATTCAGAAGAAATGAAGCAAATACCAAATGATTTCACTCATGTGGTATATAGAGGAACAAAACAAAGTTACTGACAAATTTAAAGCAGAACAAACCCTGTAAACGTGACTGCAGAATTGAGACTTCTTGGGGAGTGATGGTGAGGATGGGAACAAAATGTGGAGGGGCCCAGCAGTCTAGGATAAAGGGCTATAGATATTTTGGTGGTGGGGATGCTGTGGTACCATATATCTGTGGAGGTGTGAACCTATTTCCCTAAATCTTATATAGTATTGTAAGCCAGTGAAAAACGTACATAAATAAAATGAAATGAAAAATAGTTATTCCACCCTTCTGGCTATAGTACCTTCATGACTTCCCATTTCTAGATATTTTCTAATCTCTTTAGTAAATTAGAGAAGGCCCTTCCTAAGCTGGTTCTAAACTACCTCTCCAGTCTCACATCTCACCATACTCCACTTTTTGGACTTTACTGTCTCTAGTGTCTCTGCCTTTTTTTGAGACACATAAATATCATTTCTACTCTCTGACATCTACTATCTGCCATGTCCCACTTACCTAACTGTCACACACACACACACACACACACACACACACACACACACACTTTTGTTACTTAGCTCTCTCATCCTTTAAGCTTATCCTCATATTTGCTCCTTTGTAGTGTTATTATTCCAAACTCTGTTTCCAAAATGACTTTTTTCTTTTTCATTGATGTCTTATTATGTTGCCAATCAAAAGTCCCTCTTTAGACTGAGGTTTTCAAGATTTTAGATATTTCTTTTCTTCTCCATCTCTTAGTATTCCACACAACCCCACAGAATGCCTGGCATAAGTAGCTGTTCATTAATATCTCTCGAATGGCTGAGAAAAATAAATGAATTTATGAAATTCAAATAAAATTTTAAGCCCTGAAATTGAATATTAATGTTAGAACTATGCTAAAGTGAAAGAAAATCATTTGCCTATCTTCCACTCCTCTCAAAATGATATATGTTAAAAGAAAATGTGAGTAGGTAGGTTCTTCTTCCTGTGATTCTGCTTTACTCTGCACTCAAAGACATACATTTGGGTATATTGTGCCATTGAATTGTATATCACCAGAACAAGATTAAAGCCACATTCTGCCCAGAGGGGATATGAATAGATATGGAATATGTCCAGATAAAACATAAAATTATTTCTTGTTTGTTTTCTCAGATTAGTCTTAAAAATTGCCCTAAACAACTCAAGGCTCTTTTTTTTTTTATGACCACCACCTTAAACCTGCAGAGCATAACCTCAGGAGAAAATCTGCCCTGATGATAGCAAAAGTTTGAAATTCATTAGGTCAAAAGCAGTGGGGTGGCCGTGTGTATTGCTCTGCCCAGCAGAGGGCGCACAGTCCCCAACACCTTGCAGAGAAATTGGAAGAGCTGGGTGAAGTTGTTCAACAAACTAAAGCCTCCAAATCCGGGTCACTGCTCTGACCTCCTGTCCTTGCCTACTCTCTGGCACACTGCTCTGTTCTTCCTGCTCACAATGAGGTGTTAGCGAATTTCCAGATCTCAGCCACACTAGTTTTGGAGCAAATGGGGAGAGGGTAAAGGAGAGCCTGTTCACCTAAAAGTATGAAAATTTCTTGGGAAAAGAAACTTTAATTCATTGCTACTTAGCATTATAGCTACAGAAAGCATACTAAGCTGCTTATTTCCTATATCGTTATGTAGAGGCATTCAAACTGCCCCTTCCCCAAATTGAAGGAAAATAAGTTTCCACTCTTAGCAATTTGGTTTAAATGTTTTAGACATCAGAAATGTAACAGTAAGGTCATCGGGCTCATAAAATACTATATGGGGGTAACAGTCTTCCCTTAAATACATATTTATATTTTTATTTATATTATTTATTTATTTTTTTAAGAACGGGGTACAGGCCATATGTGCGGGAGGGTGAGAGGATTCACCAGAGACAGATTGGGGAGCAGAACAGGCAGACCGACCGAAATACACTGCTGAAGGGAGCAGCAGGCGAGACAGCAGAGGTCTGCTCACCATGGGAGTATCTCCTCAGCTGGCGGCGACTGAACCGGCACTGCAGAGGCTGTGGACAGCTCCACAGCTCTGCGCTCAACTGCCTGTGCCACCAAGGAGAACTTTTTTTAAATTTTTTTAAAAGATTTATTTATTTGTGCATACAAGAACTGGGGTACATGGGCCTCCCCGGTGGCGCAGCGGTTGAGCGTTGGGTTGCGAAGCTGCCCACAGCCTCTGCAGCTCCAGTTCGATCCCCAGCTGCCGGGCGAGGGCCCCACATGGCGTGCAGACCTCTCCTGCTGCCCGCTGCTCCCCTCAGCAGTGTACTTTGGTCCTTCTGCCTGCTCTGCTCCCCGCTCTGGCTCTGGTGGATTCTCTCACCCTCCCGCACTTCTGACTACCCAGTGCTTGTATAAATAAATAAATAATCTTTAAAAAAAATTAAAAAAAAGAACTGGGGTACAGGCCAGAGGTGTGGGGGGTGAGGGGATTCACCAAAGACAGAGTGGGGAACACAACAGGCAGACTGAACTAAGCACACTGCTGAGGGGAGCAGCGGGCGAGTCAGGAGGTCTGCTGCGCCATGTGGGTTGCTCTCTGGCCAGCCGGGGATCGAACTACTGCTGCAGAAGCTGTGGACAGCTTCATAGGTTGTGTCTTAACCCACTGCGCTACCTGGAAGGCCCCTAAATATATATTTATATTTTTATAAGACATAAATAGTAAAGAGGAAAGAAATTATAACATTTATCTCATTCATAAAACAGATGCTTTCGTTTTACAATTTAAGAGTAAACATCATTGATCAAGAAAGACAATATAAAAAATAAACCAACGGGGTACATGTAGCTCTCAAAGAATGCAAGTTCCTTGTCTATATTTTGTTTGAGGAGAGCAAGGGAACATCACAGTCCTTACAAAGATTGCTTGCTCTGTTAAGCCTAGAATCTGCTGAGAGTGAGGAAATAACAAGGGCCTCTTGTTAACACTCAGAAAGAGCACACAAATTATTGTCTCTTTCACTTACAATATGCCACAGGCAGAGATGAGAAGTCTGTGTGGAATTTTACCCCTATATTGAGGAACCTCCATCCCCTCCCAAGCAAGGATCTAGAAGCAGAATGGGGAATGGTGACTGGAAAGCTGCAGTGCTTCCAGCTGCATGGAGAACAAGGTGCGGAGCTGCGGAGTAGTGACAGATAAAGTGTAGCTCACTGTAAATGATGCTAAGGGATATGATTTTACTCTGAGGTCATAAGAATGCACTGAAGAATTTTTAAAAATGAGTAATATAATCAGATCTGCATATTGAGAAGACCACTCTTGAAAACAGTGGGACAATCTTATGCATATCAAGAATGAAGTGCTAAATTAATTTCATGCTTACTATGATAAGACATAACAAGATCATGACTTTACTTTTGAAAAACAGACCAAATAAGAGTAAGGAGCTTTTTCCAATCTTAGCCTATTTGCCTTACTCCAGACTTAGAGCCCCATGCCCTACGCAACCCTTAGGGCCACCATTTATGTAGACAAACCACAAAGCCTAGAACCAGCTAAACCCAGAATAAAGTCTCATGTGACCTGACTTGAATTCAACTTTCTGATCATAAAAGAATTTTATCATAAAGAAATTAGTATAATTTTACAAATACTTTTGGAGCATATATTATGTTGAAAGTAGATTCTGTTATACTAGACTGTTGGGATTAGTAAAATCAATCTTCGTCTTTTAGATGCTCAAAACTATTTCATATCAAATAAAGAAGAAAATATTTTAATGAGGAAGCTTGGGCAAATAAAGATACCAATCAAAACACTTTTTGTTATCACTTTGCATTGGGAATATATGTATCAACACCATTTTATTCTGTATCACATAATTTTCCAAGTATACACATAGAGTTTGAATTCAGGAAAATCAAATTATACCAACACTTTAATCAATATTCTTAGGTTTTATTTTTCTTAAAAAATGGAGGCTAGATATTCTAAAAACACATTAGCACTAGGTTAGAGAATAACTATAAATGAAAAATTATCACATTCTCCTAGAATTTATGATCCCCAAAAACTCAGCTGAAAGCTCTGTTCACTTGGACTGTGTTTAAAATAAATATGCCATCTCACTTGTTCCAAAATCCCTTCATTACTACAAACTTCAAGTGTTAGGGAGATTCCTGCTAATTCCAGAGATCAAGTGGAAAAATCCTAAGGACATTCTGTTGAGAGTGATGCTGGGGCTACTACAAATAATGCCTAGGATGGGATTTGCTGCTCCCATGGAAGGGAGCAAGAGTGCACCTAGAAATAATTGAAGTATATGACAAAAAGACTGGATGATCCTGAAGGGAATAAACAGTTCTGGTAGGTTCTTATGAGGCCACAATGACTTCCTACAACTTCAATAACTCACATATTGAGATTTGTTTTTCCCTTACGTAGCCATAACTTAGAATAGACCTACAATCTGATCCTATAACAGACAAGATTAGAAGAGGAAGAAAATCTATTTCACTCAGCAAGGTTGAGCTGAGATTATTGAATGTAAAACATAAGAATTATCCTAAATATTGGTTTGTGAATATTAAATTCTTACATAATGATATATGAAAGGGTCTTCCAAACAATGACATGAATTAACATTTTAGTTTCACTACAAAATTGAAATAGTATGTCTATAAAAAGCCAAGGAACTATTTCTAATTGGATATGTTGGATACTTTAAAATGAAAACTTGCAACAAAGGACAATTTTGAATTTTTGAACGTGTTTCACTATGGCCATTTGAAAGTTTACAACTTATTTCGTGTTATATTTTATAAGCTTGGGCTTGCTGCAGCAGGGGTGCTGTCGTCCAACACTGAAAGGGAGAAAGTGAATTTATTGTGATACTCCACATCATGGAATACATTTTAATGAACCACAAAATGAAGACAGGGTATTGTGTGGTTCACATAATTATTTCCCTAGCAAACTCAAAACCTTCAGAAATGCTTCTAAGCGGCACTTATCACTCAGAAATCTATGACACTAGTACCACCTGGATTTGTTGCAGAGACATATGTGGTTGGTGGTTATGGTCCACAAGGGACCTGGTGTCTGCAGGTCCATGATATCCCCCTTTAGTTCCTGATCAAATGAGCTATGTCAACACAAAAAGACATAAACTTGACTAACAAGGAACTTTTACAGTGTTCATCTCTCAATAGTACTTATTTCATATATATCATTATGTAAGAATTTAATATTCACAAACCAATATTTAGGATAATTCTTATGTTTTACATTCAATAATCTCAGCTCAACCTTGCTGAGTGAAATAGATTTTCTTCCTCTTCTAATCTTGTCTGTTATAGGATCAGATTGTAGGTCTATTCTAAGTTATGGCTACGTAAGGGAAAAACAAATCTCAATATGTGAGTTATTGAAGTTGTAGGAAGTCATTGTGGCCTCATAAGAACCTACCAGAACTGTTTTATTCCCTTCAGGATCATCCAGTCTTTTTGTAATATACTACATATTTTCAATTTGTACAATTATTACCCTGACAAATAAGTTCTTTTCATATCAACTGTGTGTAGAATAGAACACATGGCTTGGGTCTGTAGTTTCCCTACAACCATGAGAAGGTCTGAGTTTCATGAAAATATGTGAACTGAAAAATTTGACTTGCCTGGTGGCACAAGGGTTAAGTCTCAGCATCATTACGCTATCGCCGCTATGGCCTGAATTTGATCCCAGATCACTGGCAAGGGAGCTGGCCCACATGGCGCAGCAAACCTCTCCTTTCTCTCCTGCTGCTACCCTTAGCAGTGTATCTCAGTATATCCACCTGTTATGCTCCCCATTCTCTCTCTGGTGAATTTTTTCATTCCCCCATACCTCTGGCCTACACCCCAGTTCTTGTATGCATAAATAAATTTTTAAAAAAATTTAAAAATATAGCCTCTTTCTTTTTAGATATGTCATTGGATTCATAGACTTTCATTTATGTTGTTATATTAGAATGAGAATGACAGATGTCATGTTTCAACAAAAAAAAATTGGAGAAAAATATTTGAATGTAGGTACCTAAACATATGATTGAATACCACACATATCAACATATAAATTGCAAAATACCAAGAGAAAACAGGAAACTGTCTTTAGTTAGAATCCTCACCCTATGAACATATCTTCTCCTTTTATACACAATTAATATTCAATTAAATCTAATCCATAAGACTTATGAGGGAAAAATCTCCACCTTGATTCTTTTTTTTTTCTTTAAGAAGTGGGTACAGGCCAGAGTCGCAGTGGGTAAAAAGAGTCACCAGAGAGAATGGGGAGCTGAACAGGCAGATGTACCAAAACACACTGCTGAGGGAAGCAGCGGGCGAGACAGGAGAGGTCTGCTCTGCCATGTGGGTTGCTCTCCAGTGAACTCGCACCACAAAGGCCTCAGACAGCCTCACAGTGCTGTGCTTAACCCACTGCACCACCAGGGAGGAGGCCCAATTTTTTTTTAAAGATTTATTTATTTATGCATATCAGAACTGGGGTACAGGCTAAAGGTGTGGGGATTGATAAGATTCATCAGAGGCAGTGGGAAGCAGAACAGGCAGATCTACTGAAATACATTGCTGAGGGGAGCAGCGGGCGAGTCAGGAGAGGTCTGCTGTGCCATATGTGTTACCTCCTTGGCCGGGTATCAAACTTGTGCTGCAGTGGCCGTGGATAGCTTCATAGTGCTACATCTTAAACCCTTGCGCCACCAGGGAGACCCCTCTACCTTGATTTCTTAGAAAGTATAAATCTGGGTGCCCCCTTGACCAAGAAAAGTGGTTTAATTTGATTTCAATGGACTCCATTCTTCAACAAAGTATGTAAGACTTGATTGCTTTTAATCGTACAGGAAGTCAAGTATTAAATTTCCTGTGACTCCCACCACAGGAATAGGAATTGTTTTAACTTTAACCCCTTCGCTGACTTGTAAATCCTGGGGATTAGTTGACAATCAAATTGTGACATTCACAACATTAGTCATGATTTTCATTCTGCAGCTTATGTAGTAAGAGTCAGTCTTGATAACACTTTCATCGAGCAATAATGATATACTGGATTCTGGGGGATGAATTTTCAGAACACATTCTTCAAAGAGTGGTCAAGAAACAACTTACATGAAGTAACTTTTCTTAGATGTACAAGGATCCAGACTGAATCTAAATTGGCATTTTACAGACACCTGATGAATGAATGGTTAATAACTTGCTTTTATGCTTTTGTTGTTGAAATGTTTTGATTAATTTGTTTTGAAGGTGAGTTTATGACAGTGGATAATAAAAGGGTTCTGCATATATATATATATATAGAAAGAGAGAGAGACAGAGAGAGATTAATTTGTTTTGAAGGTGAGTTTATGACAGTGGATAATAAAAGGGTTCTGCATATATATATATATATATAGAAAGAGAGAGAGACAGAGAGAGAGAGAGAGAGACAGAGAGAGAGAGAGAAAGAGAGAGATACTGGGCAAAACAGTCTGCAGTCCGCTGCAGGAGGACTGTGGGTGAAGCTATGGAGTACTTTCTTTATAATCCCAAGTAATATCTCTCTTGGCCCATTAGAGTACTATGACTCTTAAGAGGAAGAAAGGCAGGGCATCCCTGGCAGCCTGGGGGTTAAAATTAAGTCTCAATGCTCTCACCTCTAAGGCCTGAGTTTAATTCCAGCCATGGAGCTAACCCACTTATGGCGCAGCAGAACTCTCCTGTCTCACCTGCTGCTTTCCATAGCAGTGTATTTCAGTAAATCTACCTGCTCTGTTCCCCACTCTGTCTCTGGTGAATCCTCTCACCCCCCACACCTCTGGTCTACACCCCAATTCTTCTACGCAAAAATTAAGAAAAAAAAAAGAGGAAAAGGGGAATTCTTCATTTTGTGGAATCCAGTGTCATTTCCCCATATGAGATATGCAAGGATACAGGGAATCTAGAACCATATGAGCATCTTAGAAAGAGCTCAGAGAGCACTGGTGCCAGCTCATTTGATGCAAACACTTATATACTAATCGTTGATTCTGGAAGCCATGTAAGAAACTGCTCCTAATTGACTTCCTGAGATTTGGACCCCAGCAAGGGTGTTAGGGACTAGAGTGAGGAGAATAAAAAAGGACTGCTTGTGAATGGCACTAGAAACCCAGAATTATACCAGTAAGTGGAGATGATAGTACAATTGATTACATGTATTACCCACAGCTGGTTAATATAGGGACACTTGGTTTAGAAATCAAAAACAATTGGGCTTTAAGCTTGTTTCTAGGGGTATGAATAATTTTTTCTTACATCATTGTTGATTTTTGTACATCAAGTGGTTTTTCCCTCAGGTGTAGTCCCCATAGTTCTGCTACCACCATATCGCCCATGAGCCATCTCCATATTCCCTTGTGTCTTCCTCCCCTATTCTAACCCCTATTCCTCCCACTTCCTTGGGTATGCCTCATATCTGTGGTCATCTTGTAAGTTTTGTGATCTTCTTGACCTTTTGTTTGGTTTCTCTATATTCTACATATAGGAGAATGAGTCTTAATGAAGAAAAACAGATGGGCCATTGAGAAGGAGAGAAAGACGACTTGTAATCAATAAGATTACTCATATTATTCAGAATCACACACATACAGGACATCTTGTAAAACAAACCCAACTCTAGTAGAACTAAATCACCTTTGAGGGACTTGTTTTGGTGAAGTTAATATGACCCCCAAAGCAAAAACAAGTAAACCACTGCAATTTGGTGTAAAAAACATAGCTATGATCTAACCTCCCACGCTTCATTTCCTCAACTTTAAATAAAGAATTCCTAACTGTGCAATTTATAGCCAACAATCTAATTTCCTAATTAATGAGAATGTACAAGCTACCCACAAACTTCTCAGAAAACTCTCCCAATGCTGTGGTATCCTGTGTTAAGGATAACAGCGGGTGGCAAGCGAATCTCAAGCACAAGCTTCTGAGGCTTCCCTTTAAGTGTTGGTTTCAAATTCTTTGTTTTGCATCTGACCACAAAGCAGAACTGCTTCCTGTGGCATCTGAAATGGGAAGAAGGAATAAGAATAACATTTTGTTCAGAAGGAAGTGAAGAGGCAAGTGAGCCATGTTAGGTTTTCCTTGAAGTTTCATCTGTATAGCCATTATCATGTTCAGAATTGTGGATGGAAAAATATGTGGTCTTGGAGATAATGGAGATGATCTCTTTAGGAATCACTATTCCTTTGTCAATATTTTGAAAGACCAGTATGTTTACCCTCTCCAGCTCAGTTAAAAGAGAACACTTGCAATTTTAGAAATCATGGGTCACATGAGAGAGGTTTAAAAATTGCCACTCTTTGTGCAAAGATGTATGTTTGAATAATGGCTGCCATTCACTGGTGAAATTTATCATATTTACATCATATTCTTTATCACCTGAGTACCTGAAATGATATCCTACAGTCACTTCCCACACAACACAACAAACCGCTCTCCAGATCTGTTCCAACCACTCTCGATCCACAAATTCCTTAAGTATTTAATGTCTACATGAAGAATCCCTCTTCCTTTAGCATTTTTCTCCAGTTTTTTAATAGAAAAAAATTCATATACACCAAGGCTCAAATAAATTATCACTTTGGGGCCTACCTGGTGGTGTAGGGGTTAAGTCTCAGCCTTATCATGCCATCACTGCTACGGCCTGAGTTCAATCCCTGATGGCCAGGGACCTAACCCACAAATGGCATAGCAGACCTCTCCTGTCTTGCCTCCTACTGCTCCCCTTAGCTGTGTATATCAGTAAATCCAGCTGTTCTGCTCCCCACTCTGTCTCTGGTAAATACTCTTACCACCTGCACCCCTGGCCTATACCCCAGTTCTTCTATGTAAAAGTAAATAAAATCTTAAAAATAAATAATCACTTCTATGAAGCCTCTCTCCACTCACCTTTGAAAAACACCTCTACAATAATGAAGCAACATGCTAATATTAGAATTGATTATGTACATATCTGTCTCCCTGAATAAGGATCAAGCAATGGATTTCTTCCCTTTTAGTGACCAAGATTATTAGAATATCTCTGATGAATCATGGCTCTAACTATAATCAGGCTAGGCAATCAAGTACCCAGACAGGGACCCACCATGGCCCAGTACATAGGAAAGAGGTACAGTGAGTACTGTGGTCCAGTTACCCTTTCACACTGCTGCACTTTGGGTAAATGCGAAGAATATAAGTGTGGATTTAAACAGCTGATAGCACGACACAATACTCTATAGACCCAGGAGGAGAACTGGAACTGGAATTGCAAGAACACACTTGTCTGAGATTAAGTCAGCCAGAGCTGAAGAGAAAGCAATAGTAGGCGAACTTTTGGTCTTTTATTGGCTCATTTGGTCATTCTTTTTTTTTAATATATTTTATTTTATAAATTTTTACATCATTTTTCATTTTTGCACAATGTATGCTTTTTCATCTTGATTATAGTCCCCATACAATTCCCACTCTCCTTATTTGTAATCCCTCCTACCTCCCCCCACCCACGCCGTAGTTTGTCTCTGGCTTATAGTTGCTTGTTGATTTTGATTTTTACTTTATTATAATTAGTCTTTTTCCTGGTCCCTTATTTAGGTTTTCTAAATTCCTGCTATGAGTGAGAACATCAGTATTTGTCTTTTTCTTTCTGGCTTATTTTGCTAAGCATGATCCCTTCTAGCTCCATCCATGTTGCTGCAAATTGCATGAGTTTATCTTTTTTGATTGCTGAGTAGTATTCCATTGTGTATATGTACCACATCTTCTTGATCCAGTCATCTATTTGTGGGCATTTGGGTTGTTTCCAGAGCTTACCTATTGTAAATAGTGCTGCTATAAACAGAGGGGAGCCGGTGCACTTTTGAATTAATGATTCTGTCCTTTGTGTATATACCTGGGAGTATATACACATAGGAAGCTCCATCTTTAGCAGGTTGAGGAATTTCCACACAGCTTTCCATAGTGGTTGGACCAGTTTGCACTCCCACTAGCAATTCGCGAGAGTTCCTATTTCTCCATAACCTCGCCAACATTTGTTGTTGCTAGTTTTTTTTTAATATGTGCCATTCTTACTGGTGTAAGATGGTACCTCATTGTAGTTTCGATTTGCATTTCCCTGATTGCAAGTGATACTGAACATTTTTTCATATGCCTGTTGACTGTTCGCATTTCCTCTTTGAAGAAGTTCCTTTTTAGCTGTTCTGCCCATTTTTTGACTGGATTATTTACTTTGTTTTTGTTGAGACTCTTCAGCTCTTTGTAGATTTTTGTGATCAGTCCTTTATCATCAGCATTATGTGCAAAAACTTTCTCCCAGTAGGTGGGGTGTCTGATTGTTTTGGTTACTCTCTCTATTTTGCTGTACAGAAGTTCTTTAATTTGATATGTTCCCAGCTGTTTATCTTTGCCTTTGATATCACTGCTTTGGGTGATGAGTCTTTAAAGATGTTACTGAGGTGTATGTCATGTAGTGTTTCGCCTATATTTCCTTCTATATATTTTATAGCTTCAGGTCTTATGTCTAGTTCTTCAATCCATTTTGAGTTGTTTTTTGTGCATGGTCTAAGTAGTAGTTAAGCTTCATTCTTTTGCATGTAGCAACCCAGTTTTCCCAGCACCATTTATTGAACAAACTTTCTTTGTTCCATTGTATATTCTTTGTTCCTTTGTCAAAGATTAGTTGACTGTAAATCTGTGGGTTTATTTCTGGCTTTTCCATGTGTCTGTTCTTAGTCCAATACCATGCAGTTTTGATGATTAAGGCTTTGTAGTATAGTTTGAAGTCTGAGAGTGTGATACCTTCATTCCCTTCTCTTATTTTTTTTTTTCAGGAGAGCTTGGGTTATTTGGGGTTTTGGGTGGCTCCATATGAATTTCATCAATATTCGTTCTATGTCTTTGAAGAATGTCATTGAAATTTTTATTGGAATAGCAAATTGCTTTTGGTAGGATGGCCATTTTGATAATGTTAATTCTTCCAATCCATGAGCAGGGGATGTCTTTCCATTTCTTTGTGTCTTCTTCTATTTCTTTTAACAGTGTTTTATAGTTTTCCTTCTACAGGCCCTTTACCTCTTTTGTTAGGTTTATTCCCAAATATTTGATTTTTTTTTTTGCTTCAATAATAAAAGGGATGGTTTTCTTGATTTCATCTTCTTCAGATTTATTGTTTGTGTATAGGAAGGCTATTGATTTTTGTGTGTTGATTTTGTATTCTGCCACTTTACTAAACTGATTAGTTCAATTAGTTTTTCTGTGGAGTTTTTGGGGTTCTCTATGTATAATATCATATCATCCATGAATAGCGATAGTTTGACTTCTTCCTTCCCTATTTGGATTCCTTGTATATCTTTCTCTTGTCTTATTGCTCTGGCTAGAACTTCCGGTCTTATATTGACAAACAGTGGTGACAGTGGACATCCTTGTCTTGTTCCAGATCTTAATGGAAATGCTTTCCACTTTTCACCATTGAGAATGATATTGGCTATGGGCTGGTCACATATGGCCTTTATGATGTTGAGTTATGTTCCTTGTTCCCGAGGATTTCAAGGGCCTTTATCATAAATGGACGCTGTACTTTGTCAAAAGTTTTCTCAGCATCTATTGATGTTATCATATGGTTTTTATATTTATTTTTGTTGATGTGTTGGATAACATTGATTGATTTTTGGATGTTGAACCATCCTTGTGTCCCTGGAATAAATCCTACTCGGTCGTGGTGAATTATCTTATGGATACATTGTTGGATTCTGATAGCTAAAATTTTATTGAGTATTTTTGCATCAGTGTTCATTAGAGAGACTGGCCTGTAGTTTTCTTTTTTTGTGTTGTCCTTGTTTGGTTTTGGTATTAATGTAATGTTAGCTTTGTAGAACATGTTTGGTATTATCCCTTTCGTCTCAATTTTTTGAAAGAGTTTATGAAGGATAGGCACTAATCACTTTCTCAATGCTTGATAGAATTCATTTATAAATCCATCTGGTCCTGGGCTTTTGTTTTGGGGGAGGGTTTTGATGACCATTTCAATTTCACTGCTCGTAATTGGTCTGTTTAGGTGTTCTATTTCTTCTTCATCTAGTTTTGGGTGATTGTAAAGTTGTAGGAATTTGTCCATCTCTTCTACATTGTTGAGCATGTTTGCTTATCACTCTTCATAGTAGTTTCTGATTATTCTTTTGATTTCTGCTGTGTCTGTTGTGATTTCTCCTTTCACTTGTGATCCTATTTATTTGTGCTTTCTCCCATTTTTTCCTTTGTGATCCTGGCTAGGGGGTTGTCTATTTTATTTATTTTTTTGAAGAACCAACTTTTGGTTTCATTGATCTTTTGGATTTTTTTTTATTTTGATTTCATTTATTTCTGCTTTGATTTTTATTATTTCCTTTATTCTACTGGTTTTGGGTTTTTTTTTTTTAAAGATTTATTTATTTATTGATTGATTGATTGATACACACATACATACATACAAGCACTGGGTACAGTCAGAAGCGCAGGAGGGTGAGAGAATTCACCAGAGCCAGAGCGGGGTGCAGAGCAGGCAGAAGGACCAAAGTACACTGCTGAGGGGAGCAGCGGGCAGCAGGAGAGGTCTGCGCACCATGTGGGACCCTCCTCCGGTGGCCGGGGAGCAGCCGGGGATCGAACCGGCACTGCAGAGGCTGCGGGCAGCTTCGCAACCCAGTGCTCAACCGCTGCGCCACAGGGGAGGCCCTGGTTTTGGGTTTTGTTGTTGTTCTTGTTCTTGTTCTCATTCTTTAAGATGTGAGATTAGGGTGTTTCTTTGAGTTCTTTCTTGTTTCTTGATGTGAGCCTGTTTTGCTATATATGTTCCCCTTATTACTGCTTTTGCTGTGTCCCATATATTTAGGAATTGGTGTAGTCCTTGTCATTCAACTCAAAGTAATTTTTTATTTCTTCTTTGATCTCCTCATTAATCCAGTGGTCTTCCAGTAGTGTGGGTTTCAATCTCTATGAGGTGGGAGGGTTCCTTGCCTTCTTTTTGTGATTTAATTCAAGTTTGATGCTTTCATGGTGAGAGAAGATGGTTGGTATGATTTCAATCTTGGTGTATCTGTTCATTTTTTTTCTTGTGTCCCAGTATATGATCAATCCTGGAAAATGATCCATATGCACTTGAGAAAAATGTACACTCAGCTTTTTTTGGGTGTAGTGATCTACAGATGCCTGTTAAGCCCATGAGGTCTAGATCCTTATTTAGACCTTTATTGTCCTTACTTATTTTTTGTTTCATGGATCTATCCATTGTTGATAGTGGTGTGTGGAAGTATCCTACTACGTATGTGTTTTCTCAGATGTCAGTTTTCAGAGATGATAATAGTTGTCTGATATATTTTGGTTCTCTTTCATTTGGTGAGTGTATGTTAATAAGTGTTATTTCTTCTTGAAGTATTTTCCCCTTGATCATAATGTAGTGACTGTCTGGGTCTCTTTTGACCTTTCTGAGTTTGAAATCTGTTTTATCTGTTTTATCAGTGTTCTTTAGCTCCTAAGTATAGCTGCTCCTGCCTTCTTCTTTGGTCCATTTGCTTGTGGGATTGTTTTCCATCCTTTTACTTTCAGTCTATTTTTATCTTTGGTAGTTCAGTGAATTTCTTGGAGAACTGAAAAAAGTTGGGTTTTGTTTCTTACTCCAGCCTGCAACTCTGTCTTTTTATTGAACAGGTTATTCCATTTACATTTAGAGTTAATATTGATTTGTTAGCGTCTATATTTGCCATTTTGTTTGTCTTTTCTCTGGTTTTATTTATTTATTTATTTATTTTTATTTTTTTGTCTTGTTTCTTCCTTATTCATCCTTCTGTTGGTTCTGGCTTTAGGACTCCCTGTAGTATTTTTTGGAGTGGGGGTTTAGTCGTAATGAAATTCCGGAGTTTCTGTTTGTCTGAGCAGGTCCTTATTCTTTCTTCATAGGGGAAGGAAAGCTTTGCAGAATAGAGTATTCTTGGTTGGCATTCGTTGTCTTGGAGTCTCTTGACTATGTCCATCCACTCTCTCCTTGCCCGTAGTGTTTCTTCGAAGAAGTCTGATGTCAGCCTGATTGGTTTTCCTTTGTATGTTATCTGTTTCTTCCCTCTTGTCAGCTTCATTATTTTTTCCTTGTCTTGGATTCTTGGGAGCTTTACTATTATGTGTCTTGCTGTGTTTTTCCTCTCATCATGGAAGTTTGGTGTTCTTCTTGCTTCTTGTATGTCTATTTTCAGCTTCTCCTTCATGTTTGGGAAGTTCTCTTCAATTATTTCCTTGAATATTTTCTCTGCTCCTATATCTCTCTCCTCTCCTTCTGGGATTCCTATAACTCTTATATTTCCTTTCCTCATGGAGTCAGATAGTTCCCAAAGTCTTTCTTCGGTCTTTTTCCTTCGTACTTCTCTTTCCTTTTCTGTTTTGGTTCTTTTTATTTCTATGTCTCTGAGAGTACTTATTCATTCTTCCATTTCATCTATTCTGCTTTCACTGCTTTTCCCAGTGTTCTTTAGCTCCTCCATTAATCCTTTGATCTCCTGCATTTCTTTTACTTCCCTTTTTAGGGACACAATTTCAATCTCTGACCATTGATTATTTTCCCCTTATCATTGTTTTCCTTTATGATTTCTGTCAGTTTTTTAATCACGGCAATTTTAAATTCTCTTTCTGGAAGGCTCAGAAGTTCTTCCATGTCACTGTTGTTACAATCTGGTGAGTGATTTTCTTTTTTTGGTATGTCTATTCCCTGAGGAGTTGCTTGGTTGCTTGTACTTTTTCTTCTCCCTGCTGCTTGTTTTCTAATTTGTCCTATGCATTGAGACACTGTGTTACTGGTACTGGCCAACATCTTTTTGGTGTGCTTTTTTTGGGATGTCAGAAACTGGTGGTACAATCGAGTCAAATACTGTTATGCCAGAAGTCCAGTTGGGCAGTGGTACTATGAATATATTAACGGTCACTGTCACAGAATATCTTCTCCTTCTGTATTTGTTTAATTCTAATGGTGTGTCTTGAGGTCCCACAGACTGCCCTGTAGGTGGTGTGGCTGGATTGCTCGCTGGGCTCCAAATCGCTGGATTCCCCCCCCCCTCGCCCCGGGCTCCAACTCCCTGCCAAAGGGGGTCTGGCGTGTGAGGGCTTTTCGGTTCACCTCTGGCTGTGGGGGCAGCCCTTTCCCAGTTCCAAGCAGTCTTGGCGCAAAGATCCCTATTCTAAAATGGCGAGTTGGAAGGGCACTTCCCTGTGCCCGTGATCTGCCCTAGTGGCAGCCAGATCCCCCTCTGGGCTCTGACTGATGGCTAGAAGTGGCCTGGCATGTGGGGGCTTTTCAGCTCACCTCTGGCTCTGTTTTTTTTTTTTTTTTTTTAAGATTTACTTTATTTATTTATACAAGCACTGGGTACAGTCAAAAGCGCGGGAGGGTGAAAGAATTCACCAGAGCCAAAGTGGAGAGCAGAACAGGCAGACTGACGAAGTACACTGCTGTCACCTCTGGCTCTTTTATTGACTTTTTTGGATAAAATAAGACACTAGATTTTGGGGTCAAGTTTATGGAGAAGCAGATGATAATCTTTGAGTATTTCAAGAGAAATATTACCTGTGTCAGTCAGGATAGGCTAGATGTCATTATGCGATATAACGACAACCTCAAGTCTCAATGGATAAAACAAGAAAGATTAATTTCTTTTCTGTGCTATAGGACAACTTTGGGTCTCTACTCCTTTTAATCATTCAGGGACCCATGCAGATGGAGAAGCCACCATGTCAAGTATTTACCAGTCCACCTTGCCAAAAAGGATGAGAACTCTGTAGGGTCTCAGACCGGATATTAAATACTGTGGCCTGAAAATGACATACACCCTCTGTACACAATGCTTTGGCCAGATCTAGTTACATAGTTCCATCCTACTATAAGAAAGCCAAGTAGTGCAATCCTACTATGTTGCCAGAAGGCAGAAAGCTGGAAATATTTGGTAAACAGCACTGATGACTACCACATGACCTTATTTGTACCCCAAGCTTGTAAAGTAGATCACACATGTTACAATGAATTAAATTGTGTTTTACTGAGACAGGTTTCCCTGTTGGTTTAGTTTAAATGAATACAATGTACAGTGTTCTTTGGTGTTATGAGAGCCACTGTGTCAACTCTAAAAGGTTCTAGAAAAATTTATTTGAACATAAAGTAGCACAACAGCTATAAAATTATATCACTTAGAGTTTTTTATAAAGAAGTCAGGATAGACCAGTCCCTTGTTTGATAACTATATTAGAAAATTTAAGTATCAAAAATCATATTTTTGTAAGGTAAGAACTTCCTTTTAAGGATGCAGAGTCTGGTGGAAAACAGAGATTGATTAGAAACAGCAAAAAGATAAACGATCTAGTACTGCACCTTCGACCTATTTGCTATTTAACTTGAAGAATTAAGAACTCATGCACTTCTGATTTTCTATCCAGAAAATGAATAACATTATTCCATCCAATTGTCAAATATTCATTTAGCACCCATTGATACGACTTTTGGTTGCATTAGCAATACAAATATTAAGGAGAAAATGCATGATCTTTAGCTCCCTTCATATGGTTACTAAGACTTTCACTAATCTGTTAAATGCACTGATATATGAGACTCTAAAGTGGGGGTGGGGGGGCAATAGAAAAGACATGTGACAGGGCGGCAAGGAATACAAGAGGCCAACAAACATGTTAACATGTTAATACCTAAATATAATAGCTGAAAGATCTCCATCCGTCTCCAACTACTGAATCCCCAACATGCAATGCATGAAACATAAGTATTAAAAGATATGTAAAGTCAAACCTGGCCAGAAAAAAAAAATAGTAATGTCAGTGTGTGGCCCATTCATGGAGATGAAGTGTCATGTCTTATTGGCTCATAGGGCCTGAAAAGGTTCTCCTTTGACTTTCTAGGTAATTAGCTTAGGAGAATTTTTGCCTATTTAAATAATGCAAGTTTCTAAATGACATAAAATCTTACATTGCAGCAGAAACATTATCAAAACGCAGCGATACATTCACAAAAGCAACTCTACGTTTCTGTCTGTGCCTCTGCTATCCCTTTCATATTGGTAGTGCCAGTGTGGTTTCCAAGGACATGGAGTACTCCCGATGCCTATTGTAGTTTTATTTTTTAGCTGTTTTTATTGGAAGGGATGCTTAAACTATTAAAATACAAAGAAAATGTGCAAAATGCAATGAAAAGGATAAGAAATGATTTATAAATTGAACAGTTTGTTTTATTATTAACAACAACAATAAAGTAAGTCACACAGCCCATAAGTCTTCCCAGATGAAACATCTGCAGGATTCTTGGGTCTGAAAAGAACATCAGCTTATAAACACGTCAGACATGTTCTAAATAAAATGAAGATTTCGCACTACATGGGATTATGGCTATTTGTTCTTCAGCATGTCCAATTAAATAGGACACTTTTTCCATCAACTTTAGTTGAGGCAAAGGTACCAATAAATGTTTTTGCTGGCTACAGTTTGGGTAAATACTAAGTTTGAGATCACAGGCTTTCAACCACTGATACAAATTCTTAATCCTACCCAGCTCAAGGTGTAAATAGTCTATGATATATTTTAGTAAAATTTTTGCTTGTTAGCAAAACCATCTTCATATTCTGGTTACATCTGACCTTTAAACAAGTAGTGATAGTTGAAAAAAGAGAATGGCAATACTCTCTAGCTAGTTCCTAACCTTACATTTAAACTGTATTATATTATTTTTATGGCCAAAAAAAAGGAAAAGGGAAAGAATAGGTAATAACTAGTAACCCACTGAAATAAACAACATGAAGGGATTTGCTTAAAGATCCTGAATTTTCTATTTTCCCATGCCCCTGTACAAGAAGTAAATGAGAAGACTTTCCCTCTGCCTCTAAACTGCTGTCAGTCTTTCAACTTCAGCCTGCCAGTCAGCTGCTCCTAGCTCTCGATGAAATGTTTTTCAAAGTTCCCTGGCTCTACTCCACTCACTTACCTGCTCTAGGTATTAATGGATCATAATAACATATTAGAGCAACAATTAAAGAAGCACAATATATTTCTTGAGGATTCCACAGTTGGAAAGGTGGAATGGAAAGAATGTGGCCCTTAGTGAGATACAGATCCATCCCTTTATAACATTATTAGCAAGATCAAATAACTGCACCTTTTCTAGGCACCCATTTTTATCAACTATAACATAAAGGATGAAAGTTGTATCACAGAGTTGTGGCAGATAACATGTATGTCAATATATTTAAAAGCACCTGGCACATTTTAAGATTAAACATTTTTTGGTTTCTTTCTTAGAATATAAAGTAAATGGAGACTAGCTTTTTTGATGACTGATAAAAAATTCCTTTTTCCCCCCATTACCAGTTTCAGCTTCTTCTCTAAAGTGAAAATGAGTCAATGGTGATACAGGAAAAGTAGAGTGCCAAAGAACTGCTAGATGAGAAATGACTTAAAGAAGTGATTTTCATTCTAACCTTAGAAAAATGGCCTGAATTCTTGTCAAGGTGAGCTGAGAAGGCCCACTCAGATGAGGCATGGGTTTCTCACCTTCCTCAACCAAAGACAATGAACTTTATTCTGTTATATATTGACTATGTATAAAGGTAGGATTGGGGAAATGTACCACTGACAGCCTGCTTGTAAGTTCCTCTTTACTGCCACATGGGTCCTGGCTGTAATCCTCCGAAAAGAGCAGTCTCCCCAAAAAGGGACAGCTGCTCTCACTGCGAGTGACTCTGGGAGAGTTTGATAGTAGGGCACAAAATCTGGGCCAAGGTTTGGCCTAGACTCCCGGTCTGGAGGCCCGACTGGCTTCAGTGGAGGACAAGCTGTCCTTGTCATAATGGCAGGGGTGCAAAAGGAGGGCAGCTGACCTAAAGAGAGTTTGGTTAAATCTGGACTTGTGCTACTATTTAGAGATATTCCCTGTGTTCTTTTCTCCCTCATTCATCCCCAAATTTTATATATGTCTTATATAAAGTGATAAGACAGACTCAGGTAGATTGCGGTGATTTAGCCAAGAACGATATTTGGAGAAAAGTAATAAATTGTCCTTTGGAAACTAAGGAGTGGAGTGTCAGTCACTATCACTGAGGAGGCATCTAGCACTGCATACTCTCCCCAGGCAATCATTTGGCAACTTAAAGAGTCTCAGCTAGAACAAACAAGGAATGGAGGAGAAAGAGGTACTTACTCTTGGAAGTACATGAGATAGAAACAGAATATAGCATAGTAAGTTGGCACAAATGTAAGAGTATGTGCCAGTCACCAAGTCCTTTTCAAATATATACTTATTTAATATTTATCATAATTCTAAGTAGGTGTTATCCCCATTTTACACAGAAGGAAAATGAGAGTAAGGAGGTTGTAGCAACTTGCTCAAGTTGGCTAATTAGATCATATGAAAACATTTTGAAATGAGTTAATTCCCAACAATTTGGCAAATGTAGTCTTCTGCCATAATAATTACATATGGAAAGTAATTATTTTATAATTATGGCAGGGTGACTGGGCGGGGATGCAATAAATTGGGTGTAATATAATTATCTAACATAGTATTTGAAAAAATTGCACGGGGTTTTTTTTAACTCAAAAACTTTCTCCTAAAGATTGTTTATTAATATTTTAGAATAGTTTTTTCAAACATTCTTATCCATGAAACACCAGATTGTGGGGGTAACAAATCTGCTCACTCCCTTTTGTTCATTTTTCTGTCACCATCAGCACTGAGGGTTAATACACTTTGTCCTTACCTTTCTGCACTAGTTTGCCAGGTAAGTGGGAAAGTGTAGGACTGGAGAAGTAGGGGAATTAAATGGTCAAACCAAAAGAAAAAGAAAGAGGGGCTCCTGCTAGAATCCCACAATTCTAGGACTAAAGAACAATGGGATGGCTCATTCAGCTCCTTCCACGGTCTGGACTCCAGTGCAATTTCAGTCCGAAGGGCCTGAATTACTAATAGTCCCATAGGCATTCTGCCTTCTTATCTGATCATGCCCTTCACAAGCATTGATTTTTCTGGTTTTTTTTTTTAAGGTTTTCTTGTCTTTTTTTTTTTTTAAAGATTTATTTATTTATCTATTCATTTATACAAGCACTGGGCACAGTCAGAAGCACAGGAGGGTGAGAGGATTCACCAGAGCCAGAGCGGGGAGCAGAGCAGGCAGAAGGACCAAAGTACACTGCTGAGGGGAGCAGCGGGCGGCAGCAGAGGTCTGCGCGCCATGTAGGACCCTCCTCCGGTGGCCGGGGAGCAGCCGGGGATCGAATCAGCCCTGCAGAGGCCGCGGGCAACTTCGCAATCCAGCGCTCAACCACTGGGCCACCGGGGAGGCCCCTATTTTTCTTTGTTTTTTTCCTCTTCCTGCAACTCATTCACTTAGAGTCTGGCCCAGAGCTATATATACTTTTCTGACGGGCTCAGATCTAGGATGATCATTTGACTCTAGAGAGCTTTTTAGATATAAATGTGACAAAGTGGAAAAATCACTGCTTATTACTGTGAAATATAGAACTAACATCTCTGAACTTCATTTGCCATTCTCAATTGCCTTTCTTTAGTTTGGTACACATCAAAATATTTCAGTCAAGCCTGACTCAAGGCCAGCCCCTCCCCACAAAATCTAAAATCAATCTGGAAAGGCCCAGATGCTCACTTTCTTCTAAGTCTACCACACTTTTATCAAATATCACAGTCCCCATTTCATCTACATGTCAGTAGATTAGCAATCTCACATTTTATAATGCACAAAGCACCCCACCTCCAACCCTTACCATCCCATTGCCATTAGCCTTCCACAGGCAGCTCTCTGCCTACCAGTCCTGTGTCTAAGCCTTGCAGAGGCTGACACCCTAAGTAAGATGATGTAGCCTCTCTTCCAAATAACCAGTGACTGTCAAACTTCTCATTTCATAGCCTACAAATGCAGTAGCATTGTTTTATTCGGATCTCTGCACAAGGAAATGAGGAAGATAATAGGACATAAACTGATTGTAAAGATTAGCAATCCACAGGAGTGAAAGTGATCTTAATGAAAATCTAATCTCATTTTCAGCAAGTTTTTTTTTTAAGATTTATTTATTTATGCGTACAAGAACTGGAGTGTAGGCCAGAGGTGCTGGGGCTAAGAGGATTCACCAGGGACAGAGTGGGGAGCAGAACAAGCAGGTCTACTGAAATACCCTGCTGAGGGGAGCAGTGGGTGAGACTGAAGAGGTCTGCTGTGCCATGTAGGTCAACGCCCTGGCCAGGGATGGAACTTGTGCTGCAGTGGCTAGCGACAGCTTGATAGCACTGTGTCTTTAATCCTAGGGCCACCAGGGAGGTCCAGCAGCAATTTTTTTTAAAAGATTTATTTATTTATTTTACACAAGAACTAGAGCACAGGCCAGATGTGTGGGAGGGTGAGAGGATTCACCAGAGACAGAGTGGGGAACAGAACAGGCAGACTGACAGAATACACTACTGAGGGGAGCAGCGGGCATGACAGGAGAGTTTTGCCATGCCAGCATTTTTTTTTAAGTTATTTTTTTATTTATTTACGCATAAAAGAGAGCTGGGGTGCAGGCCACAGGAGGATGGTGAGAACTCACCACAGAGTGGGGAGCCGAACAGACAGACTGATTGAAATACACCGCTGAGGTGAGCAGTCAGCAAGACAGGAGAGGTCTGCTGTGCCATGTGGGTCAGCAACTGGCAGGGGATCGAACTCATGCTGAAGTGGCTGCCGATAGCTTCATAGTGCTTAGACTTAACCCCTTGTACCACCAGGACAGCCCAGATTTTCAGCAAGTTTTTAAGCCTGTTCTTCAATATTACCAGAGTTATCTTTAAGTGCAAATTTAAGCCTTCCTGCCACACTGCTAAACAATTCTGTGCTTTTGCAGTTTCTCTGTATTTTGTGAAAATAAGTATTTAGAAATGGACAAAAGGCAAGATATTTGAAATACATTAGAAGATCTAAAGAAAAATAAAGCCAAGCTATTACTATTTTGTTCTTTGGTTTCAAATTTTCATTAAGTGTTGAAAGAAATATATTTATGGAGATAATAACATTGTTTAATATAATTAAGAGCTAGTAAATTCTCTGATCCTACTTACGTATAGCTAATATCTAGATTAGATTACAGGTATATATTGATAGATAACAGATAGATATTAACAGATGATAAATAGATATCGACAGATGATATCTTTAAAGTGAAACTACAAGAAGAAAAATAAAATGGGTAAACATGGAAATGCCTAGGATCACAGTCTTATGGATATACAAATAAATACATACACATCATATTTACTTAGACCACTCTTTGAAACTTTACTATATATATATAAATATATATATGTAATTATAAATTTATTCACAACAGAATTATTTCCTAGCTAGCAAAAATATCAGGTATCAGTTCTTTGCAAATGCAGGCATTATACTACTCAGAATTTTAGGAAAAACAGCAAGTAAATGACTGAAAGTTTAAATCAAAGGGGAAAAATAGCATTTGTACAGTACAATATTTTTCATATTCATTACTTCAAATTCCACATTAGCAAATGCTATCTATTTACACAATAACATATCCTACAATTTAAATTTTCCCTAATAAGGCTATTTTAAAATTAACTAGGATTATTAAAGCAGTATTATATACAATATTAATAAAGCTTTAACACAGATAAATGCTTAAAGTAGAAATCCAAGAAAATGCTTAAATCATATTTTTTTTTTATATTTCTCTATCAAGATTATTCACTTTTTGAGCCTAAAACCCTAAGCATTAGAAATGTGACCCTGGGAAAGTTATTTAGTTAATTTGTTACCTCTTCAGTTACAAAACAGAGGTAACCTTTTATCTGCTCAGCTACAAGAGAATGGGCCAGAAAATATCTTTGATGTCCACTCTGTATAAAAATTGGTAAATCTATGGTCTTATAAATATTTGACAATTTTCTTGGGAATATGAAAGGAAAATTCAAGAGATGCAAAAAGATATCCATTGTACTTTTGTCTCATATAAGTGGTTTATTGTAAAACAGGAATTTCATTCTGCATTGGGAAATTTTAAAGGAATCTTTCTAAGGGACTGCTGACCTCACATGGTAGTTATTTTTCACTTAAAGAAATGAAAGGAAAATGGGTAAGTCATGTGACATCTTACCATTCAGGTTTAATTAAAATATCTCTTCCTTTTCCTCCTCCACACTCTTTCCCATGCAAATGAAAAATAAACATCAAGCTGAACAAACATTTACTGTGTCAATTCATATTAAATATAAATTTAAATATTTAGACAAACACATCTTTTAAGATTCTTCAATTCCTACATCATTTTTCTGTAACATGTATATATCTATCATAAATATGAAGATAAGTTTAGGCATAAAAATTTAGAATTATTTATTTTTCAAAATAGTCTTAGTTAAAATAACTAAAAAGATCCCCACCTTTGTGAAAATAAGCTTGGGTCTACTTGTAAGTCCTCTTTTTCAGTCAAGTTTACTGAAGTATTGAAGTGCAATTTCCATATAGTAAAGTTTGCCCTAAATCTCTTTAGTTCACAGTTCTGTGAGTTTGGACAAGTGCATAATAATGTAACCATCATGATAATCAAAGCAGAATATTTTCATCACCCCTCCCCCCTCCGAATTCTCTTATTTCTCTATAGTCAAACCTTGCCCTTTATCCCTCTGCTCTTGGAAGCTATTTATCTATTTTCTGTCACTATAATTTTACCTTTTCTAGAATGTCATATTAATGGAATCATACAGCATGTAGCCTTTTATAGCTGGCCTCGATCACTTTCATGCTGCATTTGAGATTCAACCATGTTGTCACATTTCATTGTAGTTCTGTTACTTTTTATATTGCTAAGTAGTATTCCATCGGTTGAATGTTTTATTTACCATTTACCAGATGAGGAATGTTTGGATTATTTTCTACTTATAAATCTTAACATTTCAGCTCATAAAACAGCATGGTATAGTGGATAAGAGCTTAGATTTTTAAATTAGGGATACATTATTTTAAATCCCTGATCTGTCATATATTAGTATACTTGGGCAAATTATATTTTCTGAGTCATGGTTTTATAAAGATTAAATTAGTATGTTACTTGTAATATCAATAAATGGTTAGATTAAATAATGTAGTATCAATAAATGGTTGCTAGTTATCAAACTTTTCTTTAATCACCTGGCTTTCTGCTATATCTGTTTATTTACCACCCATTCTTTTTGCTTTCCATATTCAAGACTGAAGTTAATCTTTCTTCTTGAGGACTTTCCAAATTTAAAGTCCACATTTTATCTTTCCACTTTCCACATTCTTGTAGCATGTATAATCCAATCTGGTAGTTACTAGCCTCATGTGGTTTTTAAATTAAAAATAATTATAGTTAAATAAAATTAAAACCAGTTCCTCTGTTACAATAGCCATATTTCAAGCATTCAACAGGATAATATGATTAGAGACTGCCATGTTGAGCAAAGAAGATACATAACATTTTGATCATCACAGAAATTGAACAGCACTAATACTTAAAATTATATATTCCCTCTAAGAACTAGGTTATATGATATAGTCATGTTCTCAGTTTTTCTGTGCACAGACTTATTATATTCCATACAAAACTAATAATTAACAGACACTGACCAAGTATCTATTCTGCAAGGGACCAAGGTTCTAAATACCTGCCTCCCAAATTAGGTTATCACGACACAAATCCTAATCAGCATCTTTTATTATAGCTCCATGAGCAATAAATACCAAAAGAATTTAAAAGAAGTAAATACCAAGATCTCGCTGGTAAGGAAGTAGCTCATTAAAATTTTAGGACACATGTGTAGGTAAAAAAAATGGGTACAATTCTATGTTATATATTTTTATTTTCCTCCCATCATAGCCAACACAGTGCTGGGTTACAGAGTCATAACTACCACCACACTAAGACATGGAAGAACCAATGACCAGGATTATAGTAATATGACATAGGAGTGATATGTGGTAAGGATTCAAAAAAAAGAGATTCTTAAAGTTAATCAAACTGAGTGTAAATTGGCAAAAGTAAGTAGAGAACAAATTCAGATATGGAAGAAGATAAGAAAAGTCAAGGTGAAAAAAATGAGATGAATTAAAAAAAGGGCAATTAAACTGATACTGAGATAAACATAGGCTCAAGGAAGAAGGTAGTGTCCAAATATTAGTATAACGCAGCCAGAAATAACTCAATACCAGAGGACTGAAGGATGAGACAACTTGTGCCCGCAGAGGAGGCCAGACTGAGAAATGCAGTCATTTTGGAAACATCATTCCAGCCATGCTTTATCCCTGATATTTCCACCTGGGATGGCTTTTCTTTCTGTCTCAAATGCTCAAATGACATATGGAAGTCATAACCTTTTGGATTGGCTGTGTTTACTGGCTAAAAGCAAAATAACTGAATTCTCCACATTAATATTTTACCTTTACCTTTAAGCATAAAGGTAAAATATGCACAAAAAATATATAGAAATATAAGGTAAAATGTAACATGGCTAAGATTATTGGTTTTCCTAGCTACCCTAATGGTGCCCTCCATTTTTCCATTGCCTAAATTGGCTTTTATTTCACTTAAAATGACCTACCTGCTCTAACACTGGTTTCAGAAGACATGTTTTCAATTGCTTATTGTTGGGATCTACCATGTTTTGCCAAAAGATTGACAGTCATCAAACAATGTTTTCCCTAGTTTTGTCTAAAGCTAAATGAATATCAAGGAAAATATGAATGTTTTTAAGTTCAAACTTTGAATGAGAAATAAAATGTGTATTCAGAGAAAAAGGTAAAGCAACAATAACAAATCTTGATAGCAGTAGCAAAGTCATTTCTGAACAATCTGTGTTAAAGAGACAATATATGTCCCCAGAACCAATCTAGGTATTAAATTACCCACCGTGGGGCAAAAGGCTATTATTACTCACTGTCTTAAACCACAATGATCATAGACTCTTCAGAGGTTCTAAGATAACCATACTTGGTTCAAGTCAACAATGGACAGGAAGCTCACTAAGAATTTCCTATTTCTCCCACTAGTCTTTTATCATGAGAAGCTTCCTACAACCACCAAAGCTGATTCCCTCACCATTCTGATCATTTTCTCAGGGATGATTCTGAGAACAGCTGGAGGGTGACTTGAAGGCAAATCTTCCAATGCAGTTTAAATGTTGCAAAAGAAGTAAACCATGGTATTATAATTTGCAATGCACTTACATTCTAGCAGTGGAAGAAAAGTATCCGATAGTGTAAATGACTTGCCATAGGCTCATGGTACTATAAATAGCACACCATGTTTAGCTCAAGATCCATAGACAAATCCCAGCTCTATCAATTTCAAATTGAGTAACTTTTCTTAATCCCTTAATTTTTCCTGTCATCAGTTTATTCATCTGTAAAATGGGATGACACATTCTGTGACTACTTTGGTGAGTTGTTGTGAAAATCAAATGAGATAATGGCAGGGAAAAAATTTGTAATCTGTAGATTACCACGCACATGGGAGCTATTATCTGATCTTTTTCCCTAAAATACTGTTCCTTGGAGCTCACTGAGCCTGGAGTTTTCCAACTGCACATCTAAAAGAAAATTTTTGGAGCTACTCAAATGAATACTTACACAAAATAATGAGTATCTGTTTTCTGCTTCTTTTTCTCTGATCCAAGGAACTTGCTTCCTTTCACAGATTTAGCTCTTTATGTCATTAACTAAATTTAAATCATGCCTAAAGACTTACTAGTTTGGCAGCACAATTTCATATCCTGTTTGGTTTAATTTTTTAAATTCTTTTGTAAAGCACTCCAAGATGTTTGCATGAAGATCACTCAACAAACGGAAGCCTCTCTTGAATACACACAAGAACACACCCACATCAATGGGAAGAAACATAATACAGACTTTTGTGAACGTAGTAAGACAAGTCTATAGAAAACAGTGCCTAAAATTACATTTACTGCCACACTGTATGCCCATTTCTTGACTCGGCAATTCTTCACCACCTCAAAACCAGCAGGAAGCCTAATCGGATCTTCAAGATGCAAGTCTACCAGATCATACAGAGAAGATTAAAGTGTATATAGTTCAACATAGACACAATATTTTCCATGATGCAGGCATCCTGGCAGGAAAAAATTCCCTAGTGTTTCACCATCTATCAAGAGACTAACCATCAGATCCTGAACTGAGTTACATAAGCACAATACCCTTATTGTTAGCAGCTGTTTATTGGTCAGCATTGCACAACTGACCAGGTGCATGGCAGGATGGAGTTTTGTCTTCATCCAAAGATTTAGGGTAAATGGGCTCAGGACTTGTTCTATGATGGCAAACATTTGTTTCAAGCAATCAGGATTATATAGCCTATAAGGGCCTTTGCCAATTCACCCATTTGTGATAGAAATAAAGCTTTGTATACAAAAAGAGCCAATGGTATAATTGAGGAACATTATTTTAAATGTTGCATGTTTTAGGGGGCCTCCCTTGTGGTGCAAGGGGTTAAGAATTCAACCTGTGAAGCTATCCGTAGTCACTGAAGCACAAGTTTGATCCCCGGTCAGAGGTGTCCCACATGGCATAGCAGACCTCCCCTGACTCGCCCGCTGCTCCCCTCAGCAGTGTATTTCATTCAGTCTGCCTGTTGTGTTCCCCGCTCTAACTCTGGTGAATCCTCTCACCTCCCACACCTCTGGCCTATACCCCAGTTCTTGTATAAATAAAACAATTAAAAATGTTTAAAAAAATAAATTTTGCATGTTTTAGAATTCATCTTAATTCCCAAGATGTAAAGGTCAAATCACTGTCTTAATATCAATAAAGATCATCAGATATTTGCAGTGAAGATACATTTTGGAAGATACTTTGAAGGCTAAGAGGCAGGAATATTTTAATTTCAATGGTCACTTTATTTTCAGATACATAATGTTAAGAATGTATTTGTTAGGACAACCAAAAAAGATCAATCCATTTAGGATGGGAGAGATTATAAATTATACCAAAAAAAAAGTTCCCCTTTTATGATAGTCAAGAAAAAGAACTTATTTTGATTAAAATTAGCCATGAAGATTCAGACTTTTATGTTGTCTTATGATAGGAAAAAAGCTGTGTTTTTTGTTTTTTTTTCACCTTGGCTGTGTTTATCACTTTAAGTTTTTCAAGCTTTATCTTCCTTTATTGATGCACCTTCCCAGGCAATAAGTTAGTTGTTTTCCAAGCTTCAGATAAGTAGTTAGTTGTTACTAAAAGATAGCATGTAATAAAGAACATTACTTAATTCCCAATTAGTGTGTTTAATACATTGTATTTTTATAGTGAGTCAGTTTTTTGAAATTATGTTGGTTGAGTTTTTAAGGAAGGTATAGCCATGTATCAAATAGAGCCTAGTCTAAGGTACTTTGTGAAAAAAAGACACTATCTAGAAAATATTAATAATCTCAGAATTATTATTATTATTATTGTTGTTGTTGTTTCAGAAAATGCCAACATTTTTTTTTTTTTTAAGATTTATTTAGGCATATAAGAACTAGGGTACAGGCCAGAGGTGTGTGGAGTGAGGATTCACCAGAGACAGAGTGGGGAACAGAACAGGCAGACTGACTGAAATACACTGCTGAGGGGAGCAGCAAGAGAGTCAGGAGAGGTCTGCTGTCCCATGTGGGTAGCTCCTTGGCCAGGGATCAAACTCATGCTGCAGTGGTTACGGGTAGCTTCATAGGTTGCATCTTAACCATTGTGCCACCAGGGAGACCCAAATGCCAACATTTCAACATTAAACCATTGTTTTCCTAACATTTTTAGATACAGAGATAATATAAACTGAACATGCACCGATCATAGACATGAAACGAAGGGCTTGCCAAATGTGGGAACTATTATTAGTTTCTCAAATGTATGGATGAGGAAATAGAATAAAGGTACTAGAGAAATCCAGAGTAATCTGATCTCAAAGCACTTGCTTCCACCCAGCAACCTAATGACTTTTTATAGAAATATCTGGCAGAGGAAGAGCAGACTTTCAATAAAGGAACATCATCATAGAAGTATAAGTGAGCTCTAGGTCAGTATTTGGGCTACAGTGTATTTTCAGGACAGGTAAAGATTAGTACCCGCTCCCCCCTCCCAAAAAAAAAGGCTATCAAATACACAAATTGTATGCTATGTTTCTAACACCTTTATTAATGAAAAGCACTAGTGTTCATATGTCTTGATTACAATTTTTAGCATCAAATGGTAAATGAATTTTAGTTTTGGTTGTAAAATATAATGAAAGGATTCAAAATCATCATTGATGAAAGACCCTAAAGCCATACAATTTGTTAATATATCCTCAATTACAAAATGACATACAAAGAATATAAGAAAAGGGTGTACTTCACAATCCTGCAAGTATGGTCAATTTGAAGGTGATGATGCTATTTTCAGATTCAATTATACCTATAGATTTGTAATCTGAGATGACCCTATTTCCACATTACATAAATAGGGATGCACTGTTTCTAGAAGCAATTTCTCATAGTGACTTGCTCTGTTATTCTTCATAAAGAATGGTATAAGGCCTCCGTTGGTAGCACAGGGGTTAAGGTCTCAGAGCTCAAGCTATCAAGCTAGCACCAGCTACTGCAGCATGAGTTCAATCCCCCACCAGGGAGCTAACCTACATGGCACAGCAGACCACTCCTGTCTCCCCTAATGCTCTCGTTGGTAGTGTATTTCGGTAGATCTGCCTGTTCTGCTCCCCACTCTGGTGTCTCTGGTGAATCCTCTCACCTCCACCACACCTCTGGCCTACACCCCAGTTCTTGTATGAAAAATAAATAAAAATAATCTTTAAAAAAAAAGAATGGTTTAAGCTTGCCCGCATCAGGATTTATAGTGGGTTCTGTGAGAGGTTACCTGCATCCCTGTTCAATATTTTTATCAATAAAATACAAAGAAGGAAGATCATTTCCTGAGTTTTATTTACCCAGCTTAGTCAAACAAGAAGAGGGACATTTACCTCTGTGTCAATGGTCTTTTGTTTTTAGCTTCAGAGTAACATTTACAAACATGGAGGTGATTTGGGACTTTTTGCGATACTCTCTGCTTACTTTCCAGGTAGATTTTCCTTCCCCTGATGTAAATAGCAGGCAGAACAGAACCTAAATTAGATCTTATTTGTACTACATCTTGCAGAAATTATTCAAATATTTTAGCCTGTGGGTGTTCCTATTTCTTATTTCCTGCACAAATATAGTTTTGTGTTTTGTTTTTTTTTTTTTACCTGATTTATATCAGGGAAAAGATTATACATACACATACATACACATCTTTTGGGAGGTGGAGTATTAAATATGTGGGATAAAATCACAATCTTGATACAAAATAAAGTAGTCCATTTTTAGGCTTCCTCCACAATTACCATATATTAGGGGAATTTTAATTTTCATATCTTTCTCCATAAATACAATAAAAACTAAAACAAGATACTGTCCCTCTTCTTTGTTTTGAAAGTAAACATAAACTACATTAAGTGTGCATATTTTCTGTAAAGACTGAATATACACTTTGGCTGGCTGACCACTTTCTAAGCTTAAATTGTCACTTAGCTGCCCACCCCATTTAAATAATATCGGCCACACCAGCTCTCCTAGCAACATTTTCATTCAATAACATACCTGTAAAAAGTTGTTAAAGTTGTTAGAGTAAAATAAAAAGTGTATTAAGTCCACTTAATTGTAAACTTTGTTAAAATGTTAACCATTATATACCCACTGACAATAGAACCTGGCATATAATAGACACTCAATAGTATGTTTTGAATTAATGATTAAGTAAATAGCTTAGTGAAATAAATCAGAAGGAAAAGAAAAATACCGGATGGTTTCACTTGCAGAAGGAATATAGGGGAACTAAATAAGGCATCCGTGTAAAAAAATAATAACAATACAAAACACAACAAAGCAAAAACAGACCATTATAAATCAGAGACATACTGCAGGGGAGGAGGAGGGAGAGGGAGCAGAGGGAGGGAGGGAGGAACACAGGGGACTGAGGAGATCGTGCACAGGTGCATTGGGGAAAGAAACTCTATGGGGACTACACCTGAGGGTGTGGGGCAGGGGAAGCAAACATTCTTTAGAAATGAACAATGATGTAAAAAATTAAAAAATAAAGCTGGAAAAATTTTTGTTTAAAAAAAAATCAAAATAAGAGTCACCAGGGCAGTCATCCTAAAAAAAAAAAAAAAAAAAACAATAGAAGACTGACCCCAAAACAATATATGATTACCTTTGCAACAACAACAAAAAAGTAGGTAACAGTTTTTTTTTAAAGAAACTGTTTAAAGAAGTAAAATAGTGTCATGAAGTATTTGAACTGTGGTTTGATAATGTAAATATGTTTTTATACAAATCTACCATTACAAATTACTGAAGAATTGGCATGTTTTCATCCTTACCCACCAATTTTGAACACACCTTTTCTTTGTGGCATCATGGTAGGCTAATTTTGTACTTAAGTTAAAAGGAAAATTCAGGACAGATTACATACACCTCCTGGAATGTTCTGAAATTCGAGTTTGTTCTTTGGCCATCACAGCAATTTAAGACAGGGTAAAGTAGGTAGATGTTATATGCCTGAACAAGGTGAGTCATATACTGTTTTATTAAACTTTCTTCACTAAGAACATAAATATTTTAAATTTGAATAGGACACATTTTTTTTTTATTTTTTAAAAAGATTTATTTATTTTTATACAAGAGCTAGGGTACAGGCCAGAGGCGTGGGAGGTTGAGAGGATTCACCAGAGACAGAGTGGGGAGCAGAACAGGCAGATTACCGAAATACACTGCTGAAGGGAGCAGCGGGTGCGATAGCAGAGGTCTGCCATGCCAGTGGATATCTCCCTGGGCAGGAATCAAATCTGCGCTGCAGAGGCTGCAGACAGCTTCACAGCACTGCACTCAATCTGCTGCACCACCGGGGAGGCCCAGGACATATTTTAAACATATTTTCTAAGTAGAACAGTCACTGCCTTTTATCAAACCAAGAATTTGTCATTTCTGGTATTTTTCTTCTTCTGGCTCACTTCACTTAGAATAATATCTCCAGTTCGATCCATGTTGCCACAGATGACATGGGTTTATCTTTTTTTTTTAATGGTTTTTTCCATTGTTTTTTTTTTAAGATTTATTTATTTATACAAGAACTGGGGTACAGCCCAGAGGTACGGGAGGGTGAGAGAATTCACCAGTGTCAGAGTGGGAAGCAGATCAGGCAGATGGACTGAAGACACTGCTAAGGGGAGCAGTGGGTGATGCAGGAGAGGTCTGCCATACCATGTGAGTTTCTCCCTGACCAGTCGGGAATCAAACCCGCACTGGCGAGGCTGCAAGCAGCTACACAGCGTGGTGCTCAACCCACTGCACCACTGGGGAGGCCAGATTTATCTTTTTTGATCACTTAGTATTCCATTGTGGATATGTACCACATCTTCTTGATCCACTTCTCTGTTATGGGGCACTTAGATTGTTTCCATATTTTGGCTATTGAAGAGTGCTACTATAAACACAGGAGTACAGGTTTCCTTTTGGATTAGTAATTTTGTGTTCTCTGGATAGATACGTAGGAGTAGAATTGCGGGGTGATATGGTAAATTCATTTTTAGTCTAATGAAGACTCTCCACACTTTTTTCCACGGGGGCTGGACCAGTCTACAGTCCCATCAAAAGTGTAATAGGGGCCTCCCTGGTAGTGCAGTGGGTTAAGCACACGTTGTGGAGCTGCCCGCAGCCTCTGCAGTGTGGGTTCTATTCCTGGCAGGCCAGGGAGAAACTCATATGGCTGGCAGAACTCTCCTGCCTCGACTGCTGCTCCCCTCAGCAGTGTCTTTAGTCCCTCTGCTTGTTCTGCTTCCCACTCTCTCTGGTAATTTCTCTCAACCTCCCACGCCTCTGACCTGTACCCCGGTTCTTGTATAAATAAATAAATCTTTAAAAAAAGTGTAATAGGGCTCCTTTTTCTCCACAGCTTTCCTATCACTTATTTGTGTTTATGGGCCATTCTAACAGGTGTGAGGTGGTAACTCATTGTGCTTTTGATTTGCATTTCTCTGGTGATAAGTGATGATGAGCATTTTCTCTATATCTATTGGCCACCTGCATATCTTCTTTGGAGAAGTGCCTATTTAACTCTTCTGCCTGTTTTTTTCATTGGGTTGTTTATTTTCTTTCTGTTGAGTTGTATAAGCACTTTGTAGATCTTTGATATCGATTCCTTATCAGTTATATGGTATGCAAATGTTTTCTCCCATTCAGTTGAGTGTCTCTATGTTTTGGCCATTGTCTCTTTCATTGTACAGAAATGTCTTAGTTTTGATATAGTCCCTATCGTTTATTTCCTCCCTTATTTTCCTTGCTGCTGGAGATGATTCCACAAATGTTTCTGAGGTTTATATCAATGAGTGTTTTGCATGCTTTTTCTAAGTATTTTATGATTTCTGCTCTTACAGAAATCCTTTATTCATTTTAAGTTGATTTTAACATTTGGTGTGATATAATCCTCTAGTTTCATTCTTTTGCATGAGGCAGTCCAAATTTCCTAGCACCACGTATTAAAGAGACTTTCCTTGTTCCAGTGTATATTACTTGCTTCTTTGTCATACATTAGTTGTTCATAAATGTGTGGTTTTATTTCTGTGCTCTCAATTCTATTCCTTTGGTCTGTGTATCTGCTTTTGTTCCAATATCATGCTGTTTTAATTATCAAGACTTTATAATATAGTTTAAAGTCCAAAAGTGTGATACCTCTATTTTCCCCCTTTTCAGTCTGTAAATCTTTGCTTGTTCAGGGAGTTTTGGGGTTCCATATGAATTTCAGTAATATTTGTTGTACTTCTGTGGAGAATCCTATTGGAATTTGGCCAATGCAAGAGATGATGGTGAGAAAATTATAGCCATCACATCTATATTGGAAAAGGAGAAATATCAAAACCAGTATACTGAGTTTCCACCATAAGAAAATGGAAAAAAAGGAGCAAACTAGTAGACTGTAAAGTTAAGATTATAAGTCACTGAAACTGAAAATAAACAGCATAAAAACTCAAGCCTTAATAGATTAAATTTTTTAATAAAATGCTGTGATGGTTTCAAACATGTTCATTGATTGCTTGATGGTATCTTCAGAAGGTGGTGTCTAAATTTCCCGCTCTAAGTGTGAGCTAGATTTAGTGGCTTGACAGCAGTGAATAGAAAGAAGCAGAAGGCTAGGGCCTCCCCTTGTGGTGTAGGCGGTTAAGTGCCTCTCTGTGAAGCTGTCTGCTGCCTCTGCAGCGCCGGTTGGATCCCGGCTGGCCAGTGAGGGTCCCACATGGCGCAGCAGACCTCTCCTGTCGTGCCTGCTGCTCCCCTCAGCAGTGCATTTTGTCAGTCTGCCTGTTCTGTCCCCGCTCTGTCTCTAGTGAATCCTCTCACCCTCCTGCGCATCTGGCCTGTACCCCGGTTCTTGTATAAAATAAATAAATAAATCTTAAAAAAAAAAGAAAGAAAAAAGCAGAAGTCTAGTATGTCACTTCCAAGAGTAGATCATAAAAGACAATAAGACTTCTGTATTTGTCACTGGGATAACTTGATTTGGTCAAAACTATATGTGATATTGAGAGGGCACTTAAGTAGCTTACAGCAAATTCACATAGCAAGGAACTGAAACTTTTGGCTAGTAGTAAAGTGAATAAACCATCTTAGAGTTGGATCACCCATCTCCAGTGAAACCTTCATATGCCTGAAGCACCAGCCAGCATCCTGAATGCAATATCATGAAGGATCCTGTATCAAAACCACCCAGCAACTAACTTGCTCCCAAATTCCTGGCCCACAGAAACTGAGATAATAAACATTGTTGTTTTGAGCCACTAAAAAAAAGAGAGAGAGAGAGATTTTTGTCATCCTATTCAGCAAATAGATCAACAAACACATGCACATGTAATGTACACATAATGTTATATACATGTGCATGTACATATTTGTTTTATGAAACAGGAAAATATACCTGTTTGCATTCATGTTTCAAACAACTAATAGATTTCTTTTATAACATTTCATTGTAAAATCAGAGCTCTAGATAAAGCATTTCCTTTTTTTTCAAAGATTTATTTTATTTATTTATGCATATAAGAACTGGTGTACAGGCCAGTGGTGCAGGAGGTGAGAGGATTCACCAGAGACAGAGTGTGGAGCAGAACAGGCAGACTGACTGAAATACACTGCTAAGGGGAGCAGCAGGCGAGACAGGAGAGGTCTGCAGCACCAAGTTGGTTAGCTCCCTGTCTGGGGATTGAACACATGCTGCAGTGGCTGGTGATAGCCTGTGGTTGGCAATAGCTTGATAGCACTGAGACTTAATCCCTATGCCACCAGGAAGGTCTTGAGATAAAGTATTTCTAATGGCTAACTAAAGAAGAAATATAAATATAATTTGGTAAAAGTTGAGCATTCTAGAGAAAGTTGAGAATTCTTTCTATATTGGCTATGTAAATGTTTTTCAAGTGACTGAAAAAGTTGCTTTAAAATTATCCCTTTGGTCCTACAATAAACCTGACCAGATTAGTTAATTAATACAAAGGAAAAACATCATGAAAAAATGATGACTCTACCTAATTCTTAAATCATTCTGATACAGCCCAAGCAGAGGTCCCTGGAATCAACGAAGGGACTATTTGTTTTCACCTCACATGCGGTGCTTAACTATAGCTTCATACACTTTGCAAATGTATTTACTTGGCTTGCAATGCTCTAGTCCTGGTTTCCCCTATTGAGTTACCCCTTCATTGAAATTTCTGTTATTGGGATTTAGTCACTGACTCCTGACTAAACCTTCTAGAATCTAGAGAGGACATGCTCAATGGCACCCCACATCATTTATGTATTTTTCCATAAAAAGGGATGAGTGTACACTTGTTTATGTATTTTCTCTGTGTGTGTTCTCGAACATTTTCATGTGTCTGTCTGGCTGAACTGAGGGACTGCAGAGTACTTCCTGCAGCCCAACCACAGCAGGAAGGCTCAGCCTTGGTTTTGGACCACCAGGAGGGTCCCGCCAAGGACCTGATGTGTGTTGGGGGAAGGGATCTTTACTTTCTCACAGATTCTGGATAGCACTAAACTGCAATGGAAGGTAGAATAAATCACAGTGTGCTGAAACCATAGCTTAGGATGAAATTTCATTTCAGTTTATGTAAATCTCTGAGTCTAGATAACCATGTAAATGCATTGGTGGTAACTACAATAAAAAGAAAAGATGCTGGTGGTAGTGTTTAAGTGGTGAAACAATTCCCTTTATCTGTTTAGCCATTTATTTTTCCGGGGTCCTAACAAAATAGCATAGAATTATTTAAAGAAAAAAAAATAACCCACTAGAGATTACAAGCTCTAAAAAGGCATAGAGCACTACTACTTTTTATCTATTTTTGTTATGTTCACTCATTATTATACTATCCATGGGGTCTAGCACAGTATTTAACACATTGTAGGCATGATTTAATATTTATTCATAGTCATATATATATTGTTTATATTGCAGTTTATATATTTTATACATATTGTAGATAATGTTCTGTGATCTGGGGGGTAAAGATAAAGAAGACAAAGCTCCTGCTTTTAAGAAGTTTTCATTCTATTTGAGAAGAGGAAGAAAAAAATAGTTAAAGAAAAGGGAAATATCTAGAAATAGGTATTTTTCAATTTTTCACTGGGCCTTTTTTACTATACTTTTCAGTTGTGGCTACCCATGAAAACATCTTTGGGAGTTAAGGAATCAAAGACTGATTTCACTAGGCTTAGGTGGGGGCACCTGGGCATTGGTATGATTTAAACATTTCCCAGACAATTTTAGTGGACAGTCAAAAATTGGAACCACTAGAGAAGAACATTCCCAGCAAAGAAATAGAGCTATACTACAGGAGAGAGAATTTCATTAGAGCAATGGTTAATAAAACTCTGATTAGAATTATCTAGGGAGTTTTTAAACCCATGATAATTAAGACTGCAGAGCAGGTCGGGCCAAGCATCTGTATTTTGGAAAACTTCTCTCTGGAGATACCAGTGTGCAGCTAAGTATGTTAGACTTGGTGACCAGTCATCCTGGTTTAACCAGGAGAGAAGCATTATTAAGGACTTGGGAACTTTAGTGCTAAAATTAGAGCTGTCCCTGGCAAACCAGACCATTAATTACCCTAGTTAAATAAGTGTTTCTCAAAGAATGGTTGTTAGACAAACTCTACGAAGAATGCATACAACACAACAAAAACCCAGTAACTCAAACAAAAAATAAAAGGGCAGAAGTCCTAAAGAGGCAATTCTCCAAAGAAGATATACAGATAGCCAACAGGCACAGGGAAAAAAAAATGTTCATTGTCACCTATTGTTAGGGGAAAAAAATAAAAACAAAAATGAGATGTCATGTCACACCTATGAGAATGTTTAAAATGTATCCAAAAAACAGCACATCAAAAAACTAGCAATAGCTTAGCTGTTACAAATAGTGCTACTATAAACATAGGGGTGCAGATGGCCTTTTGAATTAATGTTTCTGTGTCCTTTGGTTAAATACCTAGGAGTGAATTTGCTGGATCATATGGAAGCTCCATCTTTAGCAGGCTGAGGAATCTCCTATGGAAACAACCCAAATGCCCAAAAATAGATGACGGGATCAAGAACATGTGGTACATATACACCATGGAATATTACTCAGCGATCAAAAAAGATAAACTCATGCAATTTGCAGCAACATGGATGGAGCTGGAAGGGGTCATGTTCAGTGAAATAAGCCAGAAAGATGAAGAAAAATACTGGTTGGTCTCACTCATAGCAGGAATTTAGGAAACCTAAATAAGGGACCAGGAAAAAGACTAATTATAATAAAGTAAAAATCAAAATCAACAAGCAGCTATAAACCAGAGACACACTACAGGGAGGGAGGAGGGAGTAAGATCAAAAGAAGGGGGGTGGGAATTGTATGGGGACTATAACCAAGATGAAAACGCATACATTGTGCAAAAATGAAAAATGATGTAAAAAATATATAAAATTAAAAAATAATAATAATAATAAATTAATTAAAAAAAACTAGCAATAGGGCCTCCCTGGTGGTGCAGGGGATTGGGAAGCAACCTATGGGGCTATGTGCAGCCACTGCAGCGTGGGTTCGATCCCCAGCTGGGGAGCTGCAACAGATCTCTCCTGACTCGCCCACTGCTCCCCTGAGCAGTGTATTTCAGTCAATCAGCTTGTTCTGTTCTCCACTCTGTCTCTGGTGAATCCTCTCACCGCCCCCACACCTCAAACCTGTACCCTAGTTCTTGCATGCATAAATAAATAAATCTTAAGAAAAAACTAGCAATAATTATTGGTGAGATTGTGAAAAAAAAAAAAGGAACCCTTGTACATATTGGTGGGAATGTAGACCAGTTTAACTACAGAAAATGTCACAGATTTACCTCAAAAAATGATAAATAAAATTACCATATGATTCAGCAATCCCATATTTGGGTCTCTATCCCAAGAAAATTAGACCATTAATTGGATCAGTACATGCATCACAATGTTTAATGCAATATTATATATAATAGCTAAGATAAGGAAACAACCCAAATGTCCATGATGGATAATAAACACACACACACACACACACACACACACACACACTTATTCTATATAAACATGGAATACTATTAAGCTATAAAAATGTTATATTTTTCCATTTGTAGCAAAATGAAAGGAAGCTGAGGTAATTATGCAAAGTAAAATTAATCAAGGAAGACAAAGACTATATGATTTCACCTATGTGTACAATATAGGGAAACAAAATAGAACATATGAACAGACGCAAACAGATGAACAGGCAAAACAAAATAAAAATCAATTAGTGTACATCAATAATAGACTTTTGGTTTCCAGAGGGGAATGGAGGGTAAAAGCAAGGGTAGTGGGTGTGAAATGGAAGATGATGGGTATTTTGATGTTGTTGTTTTTAATAAATTTTAAAAAAAGAAGAAATGCATTAAGGCCAGAGTTTCACTTACCTTCAAAACCAGGTAATTCCAGTGTTACTGAAACTTTTCCATGCCTTCAAAATGTTACTGATTTTATTTTGAAACATCAGCATGATTTTTATTTTAAAAATGATATTAGGCACCAAAAAGGCAATTACTAACAAATCTCACTGAAGCATATATAAGTAAAATTCTAAGATATTTTTAAGCCAAGTTTAAAATTATGATAAACAAAGATTTTCACATCTTACGAAGTGATAGGTAAGGACAGAAAGAGACTTTTTAATAATCCTGTCTGAGATAAGCCTGAAAACAAAGGCTTTCCATCAATGCCTATTAATTTATACTTAGGTCTTTCCAACTAAAGGAAAAGCTATGCAACAATAGGATCAAGTAGAATTTTTTAAAAAAATAAAAAACAATTATAGTAATTGTATTATTTCTTATATAAGATTTATTTATTTATGCATACAAAAGCTGGGGTACAAGCCAAGATGAGGTGGGTAAGAGGATTAACCAGTGACAGAGCGGGGAACAGAACAGGCAGACTGACTGAAATACACTGCTGAGGGGAGCTCGGGCAAGACAGGAGAGGTCTGTTTCACCATATGGGTTTCTCTCTGGCAGGCTGGGGATCAAATTTGTGCAGCAGAGGCTGCCGATTGCTTCATAGTGCGGTGCTTAACCCCTTGCGCCATCAGGGAGGCCCCAGTAATTATATTAATCTTAAAGAGCCTTTCTTAGCCCTCAGGAATTGTAGCACCAAAAACTACTGAAAAATGAGAAATAGTTCTGATAATAGTTGTTGATATGTCCACACTCACTCAGGTAAGTGCAAACATGCATGATTAGGTAAAAGTGTCTGAATCATCTTAACTGCTTCTTGGCAGACATATTTTCTTCCTTAAACACCTAAAATTTACTTTAGCTTCATCTCTATCAAACCTATAACTCATATGCTACCAGTTAATTATACACTGACTGGCTATTTTTCCAAAGCTATTTGGATTTCAATCTTTTGGGAAAAAAATTAAAAATAAATATAAAGTAAAATAAAAAAGAAAGCTACAAAGTATATCAGTGGTCAAATAAATGTGAATAGCAATGATTTCTCTATTTAAAAAAGTGATTCATGGATCAGATTTTGGAAGTTAAAACAAAGAAATATAGATTAAATGTAAATAAATAAGAAGAGTGGAAGGCAAATGTTAATAAACTAAGATAAAAATACTAATATATTCGTGTAAAAATAAGGTGAAATTTGAGAATAAAACACTAAAAGATTAAAGAGAAATGTGATACAAAGAAAAAATAAACAAAAACAATTCAGCAAATAAAAGTAATCACAGCAATGAAAGGAAGATAAAATTCCCATAGAACTTGAGAGCGAGTGACTGAAGAACCAGAAGACAGAATTCAAGGGAACTACAATTACTAGAAAGTAAAGTTGGAATTCAGAAAGGAAAGAATCAGAAAGAAGTCTACAAACTGCCCAAACTATGGTGGATCTCTGACTGCACATAAAAGTGACAGCTAAGGCTAAGAGAACCAAACCAAAATTTGAAAAATAAAGGAAAGAGACTTTGCAGTTTGTATTAATCAAATTTCAGTGCCTGTCTTTAAAAAAAAAAAAAAAAGAAACAACAAAAAAGAGCACTTTTCAGAGAAGGATAACAAAATACAGAGTCTACAACAAATCATTCACAATGACAGGAAAAATAATGCAAGTTTACTCAACATATTCCTCCCCTGACAACCATCACCCCCCAAAAGAAAACACTGGAAAATATAACATTTTCAAGAGAAAAAAAATGAATGTAAATGACCCAAATAATAGTATTAGCACTCTGAGATGCTTCCAGTCAACTTTCCTCCTCACACAACTTCACTCAGAGAAGACCTGCCTTGAATTTTGGCAGATTTCCCAGCCTTTCCTTTTTTCCCCTCACAGGTGTTTCCATTACTAGAAACCTTGGCAGTTCAATCTCATCTGCTTCTCTGGGGACCTAATTGTACAACTGTCTGAGAAATCAAAAGTCCAAACCAATGATCTAGTATTAGCCCTTACTCTTTAGTGGTCTTGACTTTTGGCAGATCTTGTTAGAACACAGATTAGGACACATCCAAGAGATATTGATACTGAATTTGCTTGTCTAACAAGTTCCCAGATGACTCTGAAACAACTGGCCTGGGGCTACACTTTGAGAATCAATAATCTGATTTACACTTAAATTGGCTTCAGGACAATAGGATGGTTGATAAGGAATCTCACCAATCACATATCCAAACATGATAATATGATTCCAAACTGTGTCTTGAGGAAATCAGATGTGTGAGAGTCCACCATAGGCAGAGGAATGAAACTTAGGAGGCAGGGGTCCAGATCCTCTCCTTCACTCCTCACTTCAACCAAAGCAACTTTGCTATTATCAGTTTTATATATTGATATTTCATTTGATAATAATGCAAATGATGAGAAATATACTATGAAACAATGGCCCTAACAAAACTCAGCCAAACCTTTCTGTATAAAATTAAGAATGATACTGAAAACTTCTTTCTTTCTAATCTGGTTAACCATGTGAACTATACTGCCCAGTAAATATTTTGAACAGTAACGGTAACCAGTAACTATTGTTTACCTGATTTCATTCTAACTTTCACATACTAGGTCTGCAATTACAGCAGATTCAAATACTCTTACGTATTCTCTACTCTCAATAGCCTGCGGAGACTTTTTTGATGGGCTAAGGGGCTTCGATAACTTCTTTAAAAGCTATAAACAATATATATAAGAAGCATGTTTCCCTTCTGAGGGCCAATCCCCTTCTCTATCTTATTTCTTTCTTTCCTTTCTAAAACCTACTGCCCTTATTTGAGAGCTGCAAGGCAGAAGACAAAACAGAATAACAAGACAAAGTTGCAGATAATATCTAACCTTCGAGCTGCTGTTCCAAAAACAGATAAACACATTTCACTACCTTTAATTATTTTAAACATATTTTGCACTGCCACTACAGCCAAGATGCTAAAAAAGTTAAATAAGCTATATGAGCTTTATTTCTAATTTTTATGTAAATAAAAGGGTCCATCTTCTACTTTTCAGTATTTATTGACAAATACCTAAGGTGAGCAACAGGGAATTATAAAAGATTGATTTGTCACAACTCAGCAATATTGTTTAGTCTTCATAACACAGGACGAGTGTTATTCATATACAGGTGATTCACTTTTAGGAAATCTAAGAGATTTTTAATATCTATTCCCCTTTACCATTCCGTATACACCCACTTAAAGAACTAACAGGACTTCTGCGACTAAAAGATGATGAAAAAAATAGTTGAAGTTTACATATGATATTGTCTAGAACTTTTGAAAAAAAAATGGTGGCAGGAAGCTACTAGACAATGTTTATGTTCCAAATCAACTAGTAATTTAAATGTTATCCTCGCTTCCCCATTATCCTTACATAATTAGGAGCTATATTTTGTTTCCCCAAAACAAATTTGCATTGTTCAGTTAGAATACTGAACTCATTGCTAAGAAAGTATAATCACCAATGCTAAGAAATTAAGTGAGACAAGTTAGAAAGATAAGTGAAGGCAATAAATAACAAAAAAAAAATATTGAGGAAGGCTTAGTCTCCTTCTTTCAAATGTCTAACACTTTAGACATTGATGGTTGTGTTTTTTTCAGTGGATACATATGAAGCGGAATATCCAAAGTATTTACTCTCAAATATCCAAAACTTCTCCCAACATACCCCCACAACCACTCATGTTGCAGGATAGGTATTCTAAAGAAAGTGTTTAGCAAGATAATCATTGATATCATGGGGGGGGGACTTAGAATTTTAGATTCATCCACTCATTAGAACTTGCATAAGATGTGTACTCTCTGTTATTAAGTTTTTATATTTTTATATCCAAATATTGGGTATGACAACTCTCCAGGATTGCTGTGAGGATTTATGGGATGATGTCTATATAAGCATGGTTACTTGTAATACCAGTTGCTCAATAACTGTCAGTTAATTGAAAGTGAGAATTGAATCACCAACAATCTGTGGGGATATTGAACTAAGAAGAACGCCTTAAAGATGTTCAAAAATGAAATTAGAAATAAAGATCAAAGAGATGGGCATCCCCGGTGGCGCAGCGGTTGAGCACTGGGTTGCGAAGCTGCCCGCAGCCTCTGCAAGGCCGGTTCGATCCCTGGCTGCTCCCCGGCCACCGGAGGAGGGTCCCACATGGCGCGCAGACCTCTCCTGCCGCACGCTGCTCCCCTCAGCAGTGTACTTCGGTCCTTCTGCCTGTTCTGCTCCCCGCTCTGGCTCTGGTGAATATTCTCACCCTCCCGTGCTTCTGACTGTACCCAGTGCATGTATAAATAAATATATAAATAAATCTTTAAAAAAAAAAGGGAAGGAAGATCAAAGACATTTTAAATTATTTACAGTTTTATTCTATAAAAAATTCTATATTCTATATTATGTGAATGTGGTTAAAAGTATCCATTATCTCTGAAAACTCTAGGATATGATGAAAATTAAAGCTGTACTTTTACATATCTATTACTAAGCAGTCAGTAAAAACTACTCTTGAAAACCCACTGTGTGTGTGTGTGTGTGTGTGTGTGTATGGGGGTGTAGCGTGTGTATGTGTGTTACTTACAGCTTATTACTTAGGGGAAAATAGAATGGATTAAGTCACACCTGGTGAAAATGTAAGGGGAAGGAGAAAAGAGGGGAAAAAAGGGAATTCAAAATGTCTGCAGAGATCATTAATGCCCTGATACCAAATGATACAAGGACATCTTTGGCTTTGATTCAAACAGTTGTTCAGTTTTGAATATCATGACGACAATCTAAAGAGCCACAGCTGGACTCTGGAAAATCTTGTCTGATTCTACTGTTATAAAAGTAACAAATCTGCTGTAAGGTTGGATGACACAGAACCCCTTCAGAATGAATCCTGTCGAAGCCAGGGACCCAGAGGAGTTGCTTTATGCAGTTTTGCTAAAAGACATGATTTGTTTTTAAGTTGCTCTAGTATTAAGAAAAGCTGAACAAGCAGTTTTGAGAGGTCATGGCTCAAGTTAAAACAAAAGTCAACATTTGTGATCAAGCATTGTGATAGAAAGCATTCTTTTTGCTCTAACCTCTTCCCTCATTTCCCGAGTTTCTCAGCTCACTCTCCAAAGAAGACAGAGGACAGATCTCTTTATCAAGATGAATCACTTACCCACATGGCTTATCTCCTGTCCCCTCTTGTTCTACAGAAGTTTGATGCTACAGCGAATGCTACTAGTAACACCATTTGATTTAGAAATAAGGAGACATGCCAGGTCTTTCTCAGACACATTCTACATTCTTCATTAATCACAGCACCACAAAATCTTAAGCCAGCAGGGACTTCACACATCATCAATTTAGCTACTTATTTTTAAAGAAAAGTTGATACTTTATACACCACAGTAATATAATGAGATTAAAATTCTATATTTCTTCCAGAAATGTTAAGGTTTCCCCAGAAGACTTTTTCTACTACCACTCTTTAAAAATAATTACCATTAAGTTAGGCAGAGATTAGTTCAATAAATAATTTCCACTGATTCCTCATGATACTCAAGAATTATTTGACACACATTTACCTGCCATCCTTATAAGACCCTCCACCCCGGCTTTTCATCTTTTCTTTCTCAAATTCCACAAAGTTCTCTAGAATCATCTGACCACAAATGAATGAACTCTAAGAGAACCCAAAATAATTCTATGTATAAATTTACCTCTTTTAGAATATAAACTGTATGCCCTATGGAATTTTTTTGAGAGCAAAATAAATACTTTCCCTGTAGACAAACCAATAAATTTTCTTTTCCTACTCCCTACCCTGAATTTTCAGAGGCCATTTTCTAGATTAAAATATGCATCCAGGGTGTAAGTTTTCAGGGGCTTTCTTCCTGCAAAGTTGATTTCTTATACACCTTCCAACAATCACTGACCACATCCTGACCAAAGCTAAGCACTCTGTAATGCTAAGCAGATCTGGGCCTGCCACATTCAGGACAGCTGTCAACACTTGTCCAGCACCCTGCCTTCTACTCATCCCTCCCCTGCAATTAGCCAGGAGTGAAGTTTGAAGGTAAGTGGACAGCTTCTGAGACCAAAAACAAAGAAAAAATGTCTCTTGACTGTGTTTTACAAACACTTTACTGAGGTTAACCACTGTCTGAAACTATTTTATTTCTTTTAGTGTTACCCTTTTCTCCTGAGACAGTTAAAGATGATCTCACACATTCCCACATAATCCCAGAGAATTCTAGAATTCCACATATTCACACTTTATTTTAAGAAAGTGAAATCTGACAAAAGCTTTTCTAAAGACTGAAAAGTATCTGGGCAATGACTCCTGATACTTAGCAAAGGTCTCAATCAGATTTAAGCCAAATGATTTTATTTATTCATGCGTTCTTTCAATAAACATTTTCTTGAGCATCTATTTTGCTTAAAATACTGTGACAAATGCTGTAGATGAAATAAAAACAGAAGATACAACTTCTCCCCTCATTAGTTTAATAGTTATGTATCTATGAACAACTGTGAACTCCTGTGTGTACTGAAACATTAGGGTCTAAAACTTTGGAATAGAAAAATAATTACTTGCATTTCCAATGCAGCAATCATTAGATATGGAAACCCAAACTGTAATTTTCACTCAAGTTCACATTTTCTCATAATGTATTTTGTATTCAGATGAAGAAAATTGTAACAGAATTGATGCATTATAATTAATTGTTGATCCTCATTTAGACAGTTAATTGCTACACTTTGATTTCTTTTTAGTTTTTCTTGGTCAGTATTACTGCATTTGGGGTACTGCTATTTAAAGAAGTAGTGAACACTTCCTGATAATTAAGATGTGGCAAGTTTACTACAGAAAGCACAATAAAATGCACTTATTTTTTAAAGTGCCTTCATAAAACCATTGTAGGTCAAATTACAAACTGAAAGGCACTTACATGGTGTTTTGATCACTGGTCAGCTTTTATAGATGAGAAAACTTAGGTCTAGAAGTAATATGGCCTATTTTTCAAAGAAAAGTGTCTCTACTGTAGATTCATGCTTGTTCGCTCTCACTTTAAACATATTTTGGTTATCCAATTCTTTAATCCCCAAAAAGAAAAGAAAATCACTACACACAGATGCAATAACTGCTGCAGAATCAAAAGATTTACAGTAGAAAGGAAACAGCAGCAGAAACATCACAAAATAAAGACATCATATACATCACAAAATGTATAGCAGTTGGGTGACTTAAATGAAGAGAGTTCTGTTAGCATGAATAGTCTTGCATGGTTTAACTGCAGCCCAGTCTATATTTTTGAATCTCTTGGTTCAGCCTCCTCTGCTAAACTCTAAGCACACTGTTCTCTGGTTCTGAACATTTATAAGTTCTTCCCCACCGTCAGGCTTTGCTTGCACTGTTCTAGCTGCTTGAGACCCTTCTGTCCCCATTCTATACATAGCTGTATTCTCTTTTCAGTTTTACAGTATCTTTCATTGTGTGTGCAGTCAGCAAATATTTTTTGGATAAATAAATTAAAGAATAAATATAATGTTAATCCTTTCAAGAAAAAAAATAGTATATTCTACCTAGAAAGCAAAGAGAGAAATACATACATGTCCACCGAAAATTCTGAAATGATTATCTCAAAAATAAAAGCTGAAGCCCAATAAAGTTATTACTGAATTAATGCCCTCATGCAGACATTTTTCTTGAAACTCATATTTTCCTTACTTAATACAAGTAGGGTTTGATAACAATGTGACTATGCAGACTTCATTTTTTATGGAAGAAAGCTACACATAATGATCTCTATATACCATGTTTCACATATTGATGGGAAAAAAACACATAAATTTCTGCCTATTCATTTTTCCAGTAAGTAAATGAAAAATAATATCTACTTTATGATTTAGGTATGCTATATGATCTATGTATGCTATATATATATATGTATGTTGTATATAGACATATTTCATTATGTCCATATACAGCAATACAATATCATGTATATGTACAAGCATTTTTTTCATTGAGCACATAGGCAGTTTCCATAATCATTGTAAGCATTGGAGGTTTAATAAGCTTAAAAGATTTTTAATGCATTTTTATATTCAGGATAGATCACTGGTCAAAGGGTTCAGACACTTTGCTTATATTTAAAATGTAACACTCAAGTAGCAACAAATTAATTCAAGTTCATTTTTAAATAATCCTTCAACATTCAAATAATTGAGAACTTACAACAGAAATTCATAGCCACATTTGAATCTTCTCAATGATTTGTCAATCCAAGTTACACAGTTCACAAGTCTAAAGAAGATTCCTTTTTGGCCCAGCTGCGCCAACTCAACCTGGAATGGGAAACATTGAGTTCTGACACCCTTAAAAGCTACCAAGATTTTGTGATAGAAATGAAGCTGACAGTTCTGTCAGGGATGTGAGAAGCAAAATCAGATCCAGCTAATTCCTGCAGAGATGTGCTGGCTCTATAGTGTCGTTGGTAAAATGAGCAGATATAAGTGCAAGAAAAAAGGAAATAGATATTGAGCAAAAGGATAACACTTCAGACATTACTTATAGGGTGCCAAAGTTCAACAACCACTGAAGGAAAGGAAGGGATTAAGTGTCTCCTTGGGAATCTGCTGTTCCTCACATACTAAAGAGCATGTCCTCATGTGATTTCTTTGGTACTTCCGGTAATGGAGTTGTGGGTTCTTGGCACTATATAATGTCCTGCTATGAGTTTTTTTTTAAAAATTTAAATTGAGATAACATTGGTTTACAATACTGTATATGATTTAGGGGTAAAGGTTTACAATTCCTCAGATGTAAATTCATACTGCATCCAACAACCAAAGCTCCCAGAGTCCTTTACCATAGACCATTGGGATGCTCCCCACTTTGTTCCCACCTTTACCTTCCACCCCCCTCCTCAATTTTGCAGTCATGTTATAGGGTTTGTTTGGTTATGCTTAGTCAGTTCTTTTAGTATTTGGCTTTCTTCTTCTGGCTTACTTCACTAGTATAATCCCTTCCTGTTCCATCCACGTTAAAGCAAATGGCAAGATCTCATGTTTATGTGTGTGTATGCTATATGTTATGTGATATATATAATATCATGTATATGTACAACCATTTTTTCATTGAGCACATAGGCAGTTTCCATAACTACTGTAAATAATGCTGTAATGAACACAAGAGTGCATCTATTCAATTTTGAGTTAATTTTTGTGCATGGTGTAAGAGGCTGGTCTAGTTCCATTTTTCTGCATGTGGTTATCCAGTTTTCACAGCACTATTTCTTGAAAAGAACTTCCATTTTCAGGTATGTACTCTTGTTTCCTATGTCACAGATTAATTGTCCATGTAAATGTGACTATTTTGTGCTCTCAATTATATTCCATTGGTCTATGCGTGTTTTCTTATTCCAATATAATACTACTTTGATTATTATGGACTTTGTATTATCCTTCTGGAAATGTGATAATTTCGTTCCTCTTATTTTTTTTTATCAAAATCACATTGGCTGTTTAGGATCTTTACTGTTCTATAGAGATTTCAGTGTTTGTTCTAGTTTTTTCAATGTTTTCTATAGAATTTGAAAGGGATTGCATTGAATCTATATATTTTTTACTTTGGAAAAAAGTAAAGATTTTGATTTTGTTAATTCTTCTAGCCCATGAGCATAGAACATCTTCCCATGTCCTTGTGTCTCCTATTTGTTTTACCTGTGTCTTGCAGTTTTCACTGAGTAGGTCTTTCACATCCTTTGCTAAGATTAGTCTTAAGTATTTAATACGTTTTGATGCTACTGTAAATGGAATTGATTTCTTTCCTTTCAAGTTCAGTATCTGTGTATAAGAATGGCACAACTTTTGAAGTATTGATAGCATTAATTCTTTGTGTTCTTGTCCAATTTGAATTCCATTTAACTTCTCTTGCCCAACTGCCCAATGTTATGTTGCATAGCAGTGGTAAGAGGGGACATCCTGGTCATGTGCCCAATCTTAGAGGAAAATCTTTCAGGTTTCTCACCACTGAATATGATTTTAGTTATGTGCTTGCCAAATATGGAATTTATTACATTGAAATGTCTTCTTTCTAGCCCCATGAAAATTAAAAGTTTTGATGATAAATGGATGCAGAATCTTGTCAATGCCTTCTCTGCATCAATGATATGAACCATATGAATTTTGTCTTTCCTTTTGTTAATATGATGAATTACATTGATTCATGTGTATATATTAATTCACACTTGCTTCCCTGAAATAAATCCACACTTGATCATTATGTATGATCATTTAATTGTATTTCTGAATTCAGTTTGCTAGGATTTTGCTGAGGATTTTTGCATTTATGTTCATCGGGATATTGGCCTTAAGTATTCTTTTTGTGTGTTGTCTGTCTGTCTTCTTTTGGTATCAGAATGTTGACCTGATAAAATGTGTTTTGGACTATTCCTTCTTCCTCAACTTTTTGGAAGAGTTGTAAAAGGACAGTTATTATTTCCTCTTTGAAGCTACATTAGAACACACTAATAAACCATCTGGTCTTGTTTTGGGGAGTTTTTTTAGTATATTTCAGTTTCCTTGGTTGTAATTGGTCTGTTCAGATTTTCTATTTCTTTCTGATTCAGTCTTGGAAGGTTGTATGTTTCTATGACTGGTCCATTTTCCCATATTTTCCAATTTATTGTTATAAAGACATTAATTATGGTCTCAATCCTCTGACTCTGAGACATCTGTTATAATTTCTCCTTTTTCATTTCTGATTCTACTTATTGGTGTGTTCTCCCTTTTCATCTTTGTAGTCTAGCCAGAGGTTGGCCTATGTTGACTATTTTTTCAAATTCAAATTTCATTGTTCTTTTAAGTTGCCTTGGTTACTTCCAGGTCATACAATTCTGCCCTATTTTTTATTATTTTCTTCATTCTCTTGATGCTTGTTTTTTTTACCACCCCCCCCCGTCAGTTCCTTAAGGTTTAATTATTTTATCATATGGGCTGTATTGCTACATATTTCCCTCTTTGAACTGCTTTTGCTGCATCCCCAAGGTTCTGGTAGGTAGTGTATTCACTTGTGCTTGTGCTATTTATTTTTTAACTTCTTTGATTTCTTCGTTAATCCAATAGCCATTCAGGTGTATAGCATTCAATCTCCACATATTAGTTCTTTTTCTAACTTTATTTAGTGATTGATTTGTAGTTTGAAACTATTCTGATCAGACAAGATACTTTATATGATTTTATACTTCATGAATTCATTGATTCTTGTTTTGTGATCCACGTATGGTCTATCTGGAGAAATGTCCCATGTGCACTTGAGAAGAATGTGTACTCAGCTTTTTTAGGGTGTGATGCCCCCTAAGTGTCTAGTAGATGCATCTAGTTTAATTTCTCACTTAAGGCTATTATTTCCTTGTTGATTTTCTGTCTGATCAATCCATTTATTGATGTAAGCAGGGTGTTGAAGTCCCATACTAGTATTATGTTGCAGCCACATAGTATTGTGTTGTCTGCTTTTAGATTTGTTAATAGTTGTCATACATATTTTGATTTTCATTTGCTTGGTACATAGATATTGACAAGTTCTATATTTTTCTGATCTAGTTATTAACTATTATATAATATCCATTCTTGAATTATGTTACCATTTTAAGTGAAAGTAATTTTATCTGATACAAGTATCACTGTATCTGTATTTCCTTTTTTTCCCCATCTCTTTGTAGGTTTATGTTCCGACAAATCATTTTGAGCCTGTGTTCCTCTTTAGAGTTCAGAAGGGTGTCCTGGAGGCAACAAAAATTTGGATTTTGTTTTCTGATCCAAAAGTCACTCTGGGGTCTCCTTGGTGGCACAGGGGGTTGATACAACACTATGAAGCTATCCACAGCCACTGTAGCATGAGTGTGATCCCTGGCCAGGGAGGAGACCCACATGGCACAGCAGACCTCTCCTATCTCACCCGCTGCTGCCCTTGGCAGTGTATTTCAATACATCTCTCTGTTCTGCTTTCCACACTGTCTCTGGTGAATCCTCTCACCCTTTGCATTACTGGCCTCAACCCCAGCTCTTGTATGCATAAATAAATAAACCTTTAAAAAAAGTCACTCTGTATCTTTTGACTAGTAGGTTCAGCCCATTTACAATTAGAGTGATTATTGATATACGAACATTTGCTATTGCCACTTGTGTTTAAGTCTGTTCTATGAATTTATTTCTTTATTAATTTCTTGTGATTTTTCTTCACTTTAAGTAGGAATGTTGCTTTCTTTTTTTTTTTTTTTTTAAGATTTATTTATTTATTTATTTATACAAGCACTGGGTACAGTCAGAAGTGTGGGAGGGTGAGAGAATTCACCAGAGCCAGAGCGGGGAGCAGAGCAGGCAGAAGGACTGAAGTACACTGCTGAGGGGAGCAGCGGGCGGCAGGAGAGGTCTGCGCGCCATGTGGGACCCTCCTCCAGTGGCCGGGGAGCAGCCGGGGATCGAACCGGTGCTGCAGAGGCTGCGGGCAGCTTCGCAACCCAGCGCTCAACCGCTGCGCCACCGGGGAGGCCCAGGAATGTTGCTTTTAAAGTTCTTGTAGGTAAGGTCTGATGTTTGTATACTCCTTGAGCTTCTGTTTATTTTAGAAGTCCTTTATTTCGCATTCATATCAGCAGGTGAGTCTTGCAGCATATAGTATGCTTGGCTGGCTTGGTTTTAATCTTTGAGTATTTTGAATACATTATTTCATTATCTCCTTCCCTATAGGATTTTCTCAGAGAAGTCACATGTAAGCCTAATAGAGCTATCTTTATAGGTTATCTGCTCTCCACCCCTCCCTTACCAACTTACAGGTACATACATTCCTGCTTGAATCTTGACAGTTTCACTACTATGTATCTTGCTATAGGCCTCATTAAATGCATTCTTTTAGTTTCATGAACTTGCATATTTAATTCCTTCCCAAGGTTAGGGAAATTTTCCTCTATTATTTCCTTGAAAGACTCTGTTCCACTCTTTCCCTTTTTCCCTTCTGAAGCACCCATTATTCTTTTTTTTTTTAAAGATTTATTTATTTATTTGTTTGTTTATACAAGCACTGGGTACAGTCAGAAGCGTGGGAGGGTGAGAGAATTCACCAGAGCCAGAGCGGGGAGCAGAGCAGGCAGAAGGACCGAAGTACACTGCTGAGGGGAGCAGCGGGTGGCAGGAGAGGTCTGAGCACCATGTGGGACCCTCACCAGGTGGCCGGGAATCAAACTGGCACTGTAGAGGCTGCAGGCAGCCTTGCAACCCAGCACTAAATCGCTGTGCCACTGGGGAGGCACTGCACCCATTATTCTTATGTGGTTTTCTTAGTGGTGTTGGATGGTTCTCATATTACTTCTTCATTTTATTTATATCTCATCACACTCTTCTTACACAAGAGTTATTAGTATATTACTATCTTTGTAATCACTAATGTGCTTCTCTATTTGTCTATTATACTTCCCTAGATTTCTCTTACATTCATGACCTCATTCATTGTGTACTTTATCCCCTAAATTTCTGTTATTTTCTTATTTAACATGTTGATTTTGATCTTCTGTTCATTGGTTTTATATCTGTGCTCATTAAATTATTTTCCTGAATTTTGATTTTTACTTATTTGATTAGTTTTTCTGAGTTTTTTTTTTTTATTTGACTTGTCTACCTGAGTTTTCTTCTGTCACTTTGAGTTTTTCATTATAGTATTATTGAACTTTCTATCTGATAGGGTGACAAAGCTTTCTGCCTTTGGAGTCTGGATAGTTGTTCTCACATTGCCATTTTATGTTCTCTTGAGATATCATATTTCCATATTTCCACTTGTCATAATTTTTTCTGCCCATTGTGCTGATTGAGGTCTCCCTATTTTATTATTATTATTATTAATATCTTCAGCATAATTTAAGAGGTTAAGCTATTTTAATTTTCACAAATTCATAGAATGTTCTATGGATTTGTTTGATTTTCTTTATTTTGGCCTTTTCTGGATATGTACTAGGATCTGTTTTTTAGTTTCTGAGTCAGCAGAGAGGGGGAGTTGGAAGGATTTGATGTTAGTATGGATGAGTTGGGATACAGCCAGCTCCTGTTTGTGGCACACCCAATATTCCTCCTGTAATGAAAGACTCAGCAGCCCCTTTGTTTTCAGTGTGCTCTGAAAAGTAAACAACAGATCCAAGAGGTAGAAAAGGGAAGTGGAGCCTCCCTGGTGGCTTAGGGGTTAAGTCTCAGAACTACCACCTCAATGGCCCTCTGGCAGCAAAGAAGCCTAAATTTGATCCCTGGCTAGGAAGCTAACCCACATGGCACAGCAGAGCTCTCCCATTTAATCCACTGCTCCCCTTAGCAGTGCATTTCAGTGTATCTGCCTGTTCTACTCCCCACTCTGTCTCTGGTGAATCCTCTCACCCCACCCCACACACCTCTGGCCTTCACCCCAGTTATTTACACAAAAATAAATAAAATAAAAATCTTACAATAATGGAATAATTCTTTAAAAAGAGAAAAAAAGAAAGGAAGTGTAGTTCAAAATGCCTGTTGTATTATCTCTCCCAGAACCTAGCCTATGTGGACAGCTCCAGTCCCTCCAAAGAGATTTTCCCCTTTCAAGAGTGTGCCTCTATATAAGTTCTGCTCTTCTTTCCCCAGGTGCCCTTACTGAACAAAGAGCCATGCCACCATTTTCCTCTAATACAGACCCCCTACCCATAAGTTCCTCTCTCTACCCACCTTCTGTTGAACGTGGCATGAGTCTCCTCAGTTTTTATCCTGTTGATTTCTTCACTGGTCCCTGCTGTCCAAGGGATAATCAATCCCACTCCTATCCCTCTGGCTCACTGCTCCAAGAGCTACAGCCAGTGAGGGCTAGAACCTATTAGTGGAGTCTCCCATGATTGGAGGTTGGGCTGTCACAGCTGATAATTGGGGGCCAGGAGTGGTCAAGCTATATGTCCTGGGTTTTTCCAAGAGTCATAATGTATCTATAATGCCATTTTCCAAACAGAAATCTCAACAAGACTGGCCTCACATTTATGCTCTACAAAGGTGAGAAAGTCTGCAGTGGCTGCTCTGCCCTGGGAAGATTTGGAAGCTCTGTTCTAGTAAAGCAGTCAATAATCAACAATTAGGAACTAATAAGCAAATTCCCTTTAAAGTGGTTTTTACAGCAATCACAGAAATATATTTTTATTTTCTATTATCTTTTGCTCAAAAAAAAAAAAAGATTGTTAAGAGTGTACACTTGGGGCCTCCCTGGTAGCACAGTGGTTGATCGCTGGGCTGTGAAGCTGCCTGCAGCCTCTACAGCACTGGTTCGATCCTGGCCACAAGTGAGGGTCCCACATAGCACACAGACCTCTCCTGCCGCACCCGCTGCTCCCCTCAGCAGTGTATTTAGTCAGTCTGTCTGTTCTGCTGCCTGCTCTGGCTCTGGTGAATTCTCTCACCTTCCTGTGCTTCTGAATGTACCCAGTGCTTGTATAAATAAATAAATAAATCTTTTTTTTAAAAAAAAAAAAGACACAACCTATGAAGCTATCCACAGCCACTGCAGCACAAGTTCGATCCCTGCTCAGGGAGCTACCCACATGGCAAGGTAGACCTCTCCTGATATGTCCACTGCTCCCCACAGCACTGTATTTCAGTCAATCTGCCTGTTCTGTTCCCCACTCTGTCTCTGGTGAATTCTCTCACCCCCCATCTCTGGCCTGTACACCAGTTCTTGTATGCATAAAGTAAATAAATCTTTATAAATAAATAAATAAATAAATTTGGGAATAACTTTTGCCACAGGAGTTATTAAGATCACAATTCTGGTGTGAAGGCTCAAATAATTTTTAGAAGCCTACTTGCAGTTTGAGTGGCTGCCCAGTTCCTACACAGTGAGAAACTGCCCTTGTTTTATGTTATAATGTTAACCAAGAAAGAAGAGAGATACAGATAAATTTGAAATCAAGACAGATTTAAATTGGATTGATGTTCTCTAAGTTTCTTCCTTCAGAGCCCTCATGTTAAGGTCAGTTGCACAAAAATCCTGAGAACTAGGAAAAAGAAGTATGATGTCTATATTTAAATACCCAGAGTGCAAGAGGAAAACCCTATTCATGTTGTATTAATATTTTCAGTAACTTTTCAGATAATATCTAGGCCTATAATGATTACAGTGTGGTTAGGAAATGAGCAGTAATGAACAGTGTTGAATCATTTCATCTTCTAAGAAAAAAATCAAGAACAAAGTCTAATGATTATCCCTAGCAAGTAAAATATTGCAGACCACAAAATGGTTTGCCATTCTAATCCATTTCAAGCATAAACAAACACATACTTGTATGCACACACATACCCCTACATGGAAACCATAGTCAAAAGCTGAAGGAGTTAATTTTGGCCTTGGAGAAAACCCGCTTTAAGCACTGGTTCAAAAGCTCTTAAATAGCAGAAAAATCAATACACTTTTATCAGACTTCAGTGTTTATAGAAGCAATACAAAACAGGATTTTGTTAAATGTATATATTACGCCAGATCAAACTGTAAGTTAAAACATCTGTGTCCAAGTTAATCTCAGATATAGCATGGAGATTATTTGAATTGTGTGTTTCCTTTAGTGACCTTTTTAGATGTGGCTTTGGGCAGGGGGACAGGCGGGGGAATAATTTTCTTAAGCTTTTAGTTGCTTGCAACAGTGCCAACAGTTGAACATAACAGCAATATTTTTTTAAGTTACCCAGATGAATAGCAAAAAGAGAAAGAAAGCCCCTTTAGTTATTTCAAGATAGTGTTGTATAGAAAATCTTAAAAAATAAATTATAGAGACAGAAATATAGGTATGTGGATCTAAGATTGCTGTAGGCTATCTATGACTTAAAATTTTCAATTAAAACCACTTTTATGAGCAATAATCACATTCTAGAAAGGCATACACAACTTGCTAGTGAATTATACTACTTCCTTGATGAAATGAACCTTAAAGCATAAGCAAATATAATGTACTTAGTTTAGTTTAACATGCACTGATGTTTTTTAAGACAATAAAGTGTTACAGAAAATGTCTTATAGAAAGTCCTTAGTTCTTGTTTGGAGGAGACAAGAAAACAAGAACTGAAGTTGATGGAAGCTTTCTTTTTTTAGATATGTTTTTAAGGGATCAGACATCTGTAAATCAAATCCATTTTGATTGAAACAATAAATTTGATTCAATTCTGAAATTTCATTTCAAAAGTGTAAGAGAGAAATTCATGGGACACCTCAAAGTAAATGACAAGCCTGGTCTCTGAAATATGTCAGGAACACATTAACACCATGTAAAAATAACAGCAGAGCCAAACCAAAGTCACAACGGCCAAATGTCCTGAAAACAGGGCTCTAGAAAAGAAATTCGTTGATCTAATATTAGTTGAATCTTTGGTAAGTAACAGACACTTCATACTATTAAATTCCCTTAATATTTTTGGTGTAGCAATGCTATTCTTTCTTTGCTTAATTGATTATATTCTGGGCAAGAGATATGGACCCAAGATTAGGAAAATTTAATCATAGATGCTACAAGTAAAACAGAAACATTCAACTATCTTCAAATAGTAATTGAATACATTGTGGCCAGGTTCTGTTCTAAGGACTAGAAATAAAACCACAAGCAAAATAAAACACCTGACTTTATGGAGTCTATTTTCCATGGAGAGACAGGATACACACATACACACACACACACACACACACACACACACACACTCACACCATACACACACACTCACACTCACACATCAATACATGTATAAAATATCTGTAAATGTTTCATATATTATATATGTGTGTATACAATATATATGCATATATATGTGTGCTATGAAGCTAGGAAAAACTCTGTTGAGGTGGCATTTGAGTAGAGACCTAAATAAAAGGAATAAAAGGAGGAAGAAAGTCAAATGGATGCCAGTAGAAAGAATATTATTCCACACATAAAACACAAGACCATTGAAGCATGAGCTTGCTTAGTTTTGCTTGAGGAACTTCAAAGGGATTCATAGGGCTGGAGGAGAATGACAAAGTTGGGTAGAGGAAATAATTAAGGTGAGTGAGGTAACTCAGATCAGATCTATTCAGCCTTGGGTATTCTGCTGATAATGATGAAAAGCTATTGGAAGGTCTCAGCAGCCTAGCGTGTAATAAAGGTTCAATAAAGATTTACTGAATGAATGAAAGGATGGATGAATATATGATATCATGATGACAGTCTATTCTCCAATAAAAACATATTCACCATTAAAGCTTTATCCCTTTAATTAAAACCCTTTTACTTTGAAAAATTAATGTCAGCCATAGCATAATTTTGTCACTTTAAGTTATCAATGTGTTTCATGAATTAGGTGACTAAAAGACTCCCCAATAAGCAGAAATCAGTTTTCATAAATGTCTGGATAAAAAGAGCTCTAGGGGGCAAGATAATTAAAATCTTAAGAGTGGAGGAGTAATAATAGAGAATTGGGAGAATGCTACTTAAAAGGAAAGTGGGAAGACAATAATGATGAATTCTGCCTATATTGACCCCCCAAAGGCCAGTCCATGATGATACCTATCCACACCTGCAACATATTTTTAGTGCCCACTCTACATCAGAATCCAGTTTTCCTAGATTAAGAGCTCGGTTATCTGCTCTATATTACTGTTATTGTCTGGTTACAGAAAATTGGTTATGGTTCCACTTCTAAAATGTAATATTACAAAAAAGTGAGTGCTTTTTATTTAGACCTGGCTAATATTGGGACTTTGGAGGTTGGAAAATTGTCTTAAATTTCAGTATATGAAAAGTTTGTTCTGAATTAATAAACATCTCTTGGACTGTCCAGTTCACTAGCAAAAAGGAAAGGATCTCACTAGGGAGATGTGATTCTTTTTCATCTTTTAGAACAGGAAGTCAGCTCAATCCTTTCTATAACAGGTCATGTTAGCAGAACCTTTGTCACAGGACTTAATAATATTAAGTTCATTTTATAATTTGCAATAATCTTCTTCATTCTCAAGATGTTAAATGGTAGTTTAAAGATATCTCTATCAGGAAATGAAACTGAATTTCAATTCATGACTTAAGGCAAGTAAACAGAATAAATTGAAATTAATTCTTATGTGGAACAATTCAAAAACACTCATTTCCCCTAGCATACATATATTAGTGTTCTTCTATTTTAAAATAATTTTGGTTGACTATTCAAATTACACAGACTTATTTTTGAGAGTACATATTTTCATGACTAAATTGCCTATATTCAACAATTAAAATATTAGAAATAATATTTAATATGGGGCCGCCCTGGTGGCACAGGTGATTGAGCACAGCACTGTGAAGCTGTCCACAACATTTGCAGTGCCAGTTCGATCCCCACCAGCCATGGAGATACCCACATGGTGAGGCAGACCTCTCTGGCTTCACCCACTACTCCCCTCAGCAATGTATTTCAGTCAGTCTGGCTGTTCTGTTCCCCACTCTGTCTCTGGTGAATCCTCTCTCCCTCCCGCATATCTAGCCTGTACCCTGGTTCTTGTATAAATAAAAGAAATCTTTAAATATATATATTTAATGTTATCTTCCAGTTATATTTTATCTCTTGATTGATTAATTGATGTATTATATATATATGTATAGTTATTTGTCTGTTCATTGATCTTCTGCCTTGTTCTACATAGGATTTAGAAGGGACACTTCTTACTGCTTTTAAATGTCATGTATAGCAGAGTGGAATCCATGTCTCATAAGCAAGTATTCTTATACATTACTTTAAGCTATGCCTATTTTCAATGAGTATCAACGCTAAACTCTGTGATATAGATTGCCATTGGCCAAAATGGAGATGTGGTATGCCCTATTTTCAGTACCAACCCTCTAATTCAGAGGGTAGCAAACTCTGAATTATAGCCCTGGGATCAAATCCAGCTACCACCTGTTTTTGCAAAGAAAGTTTTACCAGAACACAGCCACACCCATTTGTTTTTATATTGTCTACAGCTGCTTTTGTTCTACAAGAGTAAAGTTGCAACACAATGATTACAACAGAGATTATATGACTTGAAAACTTAAAATATTTACAATCTGGTCCTTTACAGAAAAAGTCTGCTGACAAATCCCCAGCCCTCTCCCTCATTTAAATCAAAAAAGAAAAATACCATATATGTGTACAAATATCCTCTCTTCTACCTTTATCTTGGCTTGGTTAGGATGTTAATTGTCATAGTATGAGTTTCCAAATCAGTAAGTCCATAATAAGTTATTAGGTGTTTATGAATATACTACTGTTTTGTTTAATGTTGCTTTTTGTTTTATGTATCCTCATTTACAGGTATATCGTCAAGGTACTGAGGTAAGAGAGACATGAAGTAAAAGCAGTCAAGTAAAAATAGTTATGATTTGGACAATAATCCAGAAGCACCAATAAGATGTACCCAAGCTCCTGCTGTGAAATTTTGAGGAGTTAAAGCTCCAAGTACATCTCTTTCAGTGTCCTCAAATGACCACTTCTTATTTGCTATAACTTCTTGATATCAACTCTCCACAAGTCTGTTTTTCAGATCATATTCTAAAATAATTGAGTGCTTTCAGCATCACAATTGATTCTATGGAGTGAGTACAGCTTTCATTAGAATGCAGTTACAAGTGGTTCTTTCCTTAACAATGAGAGAAATCATAGTAGTTTACCAACAATGACTTTCCTTGAATACATCCTAGAGCTAAAATAGCAAGACATACAAGTATACCAAATTCTAAAGAAGTGATAAGACTTTAGGAGGAGAACTGAGATGCTATTTCATCTTTTCCATAGTGTAGATGAAGATGTGACTGCTTATACACAGCTAAGAAAAAAATAGCTAAAATTTTAACAAGTCTTTGAAGTCTGATGGTGAGATAGCATGACAGAATAACTGGAACCCAGATAAGAGGAGAGTCTTCACTGACAAGCAAGCTCTTCCACATTCGGGTCCACTCAGTGTTCACGAGAACGAGAAAGACAGGACAGAGGATAGGAGAGACCCCCTTCACTGATACATGCATGCAACAAGTGGTAATCACCTGCTACCTGGAAAACAAGCATTAAACCTTACTCCCTTCCCTGCATCTTTCACTAAAAATCAAAGGCCTTAAATCACTCAGAGGGATAGGAAATGCTTCAGCTTTAAGAACCAAGGCAAAGATCGATCCTTTCAATATACCTCCACTGGAATCTCAAATTCACTGTGTCCAAAATGCACCCTGCTACTTCTTCACAAAACCTCTACTATATTCCCTAACAATGAATGGTGCTATGATCCACTTATCATGAATCATCTCTTCATTCCTTAAGGTGAAATTGTTTCTTCTCCCTAAGTATCTCTCAGACATAAAGAGGAGAGCCTTCATTCTCTGTTATCTTCTCCAAGATTATTCCAGCAGCTTCCCAATTAATACCAGTGTTCAGTCCCTTCACTTTCCCCTCAAACAATATTTATCAATTTCTGTTGCTTCTTAAAATGTTTCAATCTCTCCATATCATATAAGATGATGTACAAATTCCTCAGTGTGGCAAAAAATACACCGACCCATCTTTCCAAATGCATTTCCCCCATGGCTCATCCAGAACCCTATGTGCCAATCACACAGAATGAATTACTATCCGAACCTGCAACCTTTTACACCCCAATGCCTTAGGTCAGTTACTCATCCTGGAATTTTCTTTCCTGCTTTTTCTACCTGAAATACTTGCAGTCACAATTTAAGATTCAGCTGACATGTCTCCTCTGTGAAATCTTCCCTGAGCATTTCTCCCTAACCTGGAATGCTACATTTTATCTTCCCTGCTTAAGCTGTTGACACCTTGGGATTTGTGTCTATTAGTAACTTCAACCAATTTCACAATAGATGTATTGAACATGATAAATATCCAAATTGTTTGTTGACTAAATATAAGTCTGAAATGAAGGTTCAAACATGAAACCATTTTTCTCCACATCTCACCTTCAATAAGTGATTAAATGCTAAAATGACTAGTACTACCAATGGGACTCAGCACAATTCTCCAATTTCAGTTGAACTACATTCTTTTATTTTTATTTAAAAGCTCTAAATATGGCACATATTAAAAAAACTAGCAACAACAAATGTTGGCGAGGTTGTGGAGAAAAAGGAACTCTCCTGCACTGTTGGTGGGAGTGCAAACTGGTCCAACCACTATGGAGAGCTGTGTGGAGATATCTGGACCTACTAAACATAGAGCTTCCATATGATCCAGCAATTCCACTCCTAGGTATTTGCCCAAATGACACAGAAACATCAACTCCAAAGAGCACCTGCACCCCTATGTTTATAGCAGCACTGTTTACAATAGCTAAGCTTTGGAATCAACCCAAATGCCCAAATATAGATGACTGGATCAAGAAGATGTGGTACATATACACCATGGAATATTACTCAGCTTTCAAAAAAGATAAACACATGCAATTTGCAGCAACATGGATGGCACTGGAAGGGATCATGCTCAGCGAAATAAGCCAGAAAGAAAAAGAAAAACATCGGATGGTCTCACTCATAGCAGGAATCTAGAAAACTTAAATAAGGGACCGGAAAATGAATATCTATAAGAAAGTGAAAATCATAATCAACAAACAACTATGAACTAGAGACACTTTATGAGGGGTGGGGGCAGGGGTGAGGGATTGGGGTCAAAATAAACGGGTTGCAATTGTTTGGGGAATATAAAAATAAAATTTAAAAAAAAAGCTCTAAATGAGACTTTAGGAAAGTGGGATGAAGTCTTCCATTCCATTTACAGAGGAGAAGAGAAATCCCTGACAAAGGCTTTTGCAATATTTTATTTTGCAAATCCAGCCTTGGATATGTAGATGTGTTCCATCATAGTATCAGGGCATTGCTAGAATTATGTAGCAAGCTGCTTTTACCTACAAAACCTTTTACCTAAAGGTTTTGTATCATGAAGTCTCATGCATTTGTGAGTAATTTCTTGAAGGGTATTGTATTCAGTGATAGTATTCCTGAGCCCAAACAAAGGCAGTGATTTTTGAGAAAGAACAATGTGGTAATAATCACCATTTAATTTCAAATGTTGCATATTTGTTTCAACAAATTTCAAAACATTTTCCAAGGGATGTTAAAGAAAGTCACCAAGTATGTTTAACAAAACAACATATGGAATGCTAATTTTGTTGTGATGCTATACGCTAATACAGCAAGAAACAGATTTTTTGTAAAATCAGCAGATTTGCAAACACTAATTAAGAAACATTGAGAACTATCAAGGTCAACTTAAAAATCCATTTGAAAACAAATATTACTTGTCTTGTTAGTTCTAGTAATTTCCCACTAGGGATTTAATGTGCGTCAGCAAACTTCCACTATATAACTTCTGCAGTGAAGGTAAATAGATAAAGGTTTACTTTTAATTTTCAATACCAAGTCAAAAAGTGAGGTTTGTAGGGCTGGGTAAAAATAGCTGATATGCCTCTGTCAGTATAATCTCTACTCAGGAATCTAAATTCCTTGTAGTTTAGGATTACCACTTATGCTCTATCATACCTTAGACTTTACAGGAGTTCTGTGTTTGTCATGAGGGATAGTCTCTGAGACTTAACTCTGTGTGATACAGATTCTCTGCCCAAAAAGAGTAAGTAGTCCAAAGAAAGTAGTTTTATAAGATACACATCAATACTTCCCTTAGCCCTGTGGTCATTTCTTTTTCTGCCTATTGACTATCATTGTTTGCAATATCCTTCCACCTAAAAAGTGGGGAAATATATCTATGAAATATGTATGCATGCATGTATCAAACCCAAGTAGTCTGATTCCACAGTCCATAATACTGTACTCCTTTTTAAGTATTCATTCATTCATTCAATAATCATTTACACAACACTTGCCAATTCCTCAGAAGAGACCTATGAGACAAAAGTTCATGTGCAAGTTGTTGATTAAGGAAGTGCCCTGAGAGGAAAAAAATTAAAGGAGTTAGGAAAAGTAAGATAGAGAAGGGGAAGAAGATAAACATGGGTGTGTTTAATGTCAGGTGTCCCGGGCTGTGAGAGCTAGTGGAGTTAGTATATTCAGATCAAGGCAAAGGAATTGGGATTTCCTGCACCATTCACTAGCTGCACTCTGCTAGGGCTGTAAATTTGCATGTCAAATGAAGAGGTTCTAGTAGTTCTAATTTACTAGTTTCTAGTAAAATTGAAAGTTTAGCTCTCTGAAGAAAGTTACAATTTCAAGCTGGTAGAGACTAGTGTATAGAAGCAGGGGATGGATATACAGAATGGTAAAATGGGTTCAAGGTGATTTGAGTAGAGCACCAGCAGAATCTACTGTGTGTAAAACAATAAAATGAGCACTTTAAGAAGAGAAGTAAATAAGACTAATATATTTTTCTTCAAAGAGTTTATAGTAAAGCCCAGGCATGTGTAATTTCTATAGAATAGATTGTGATAAACACTATAAGAGAGTCTTAGTATTAGAGAGTTTCTTACCAATAAATTGCTAAGAAATTGGGAAGAAGAGAACATCCATACAAATATTCTTTTATGCCCTGGCTGAGGGAACCATCAAAAATAATTAAACAAGTAACATTTGACATGGGTGTTGTATGAGTGGCAAAATTTGGGGAAAGTCTTTAAGTGCAATAAACCTATATGGGCAATCACCAGAGGTTTGATGGTACAAGGCATTTTCATAATCAGATCATGCTCACCAACATTGTGCATCTGAATATAATGGGATTCAAGAGAGTTTTAAAAATGCATATCTTCAGGACCCATCCCAGACCCACTGAGCCATGTACTCCAGGGATGGGGTCCAGAAGTTGATGTTTATCAAGGTGTAAAGGTGACTCAGAGGTATATTCAAGATGAAAGGACATTTGCTCACCACCACCTGGTCTCAAGTTTGCTGCATATGTTCTAAGCCACCTGTGAACCTGCTTCTGTCCAGCGCCACACTTTCCTACTCCCTCACTTGAATGAGTAACCGCAAGGTATGAAAGAGGAGTGTGGACAAGAAAGGGGACAATCATGCTGGACAGCAGCCTTTTGTAACCAACAAGCTTGAGGCTCAGGTGATACACAGTTTCATGAGGCATATTCATTGAGAAAAAAATGACTGAGGAAATATTTCATTAACTAGAAGAGAGGACCTGGACCACTATGGAGGCCATCCTTGTACCTATTTCTAGAAATTTCTAGAAGCTCTTGATTTATTCCTTCTTCCTTGCTGACATTGCCAGCTCCAGGGGGCTCTCAAATACCCACATTGCCTCAGAAAAATGATATGCTAATCATTTATGCCAATAGAGGATGAGGATAGGCAGCACCTCTTTAGTTTGTTCTATTTTAAAGATTTATTTATTTATGCATACCAGAACTAGGGTACAAGCTAGAGGTATGGGGGGTAAGAAGACTGACCAGAGACAGGGTAGGGAACAAAAAAGGCAGACTGACTGAAGTACACTACTGAGGGGAACAGCAGGCAAGTCAGGAGAGGTCTGCTGCGCCATATGGGAAGTTTGCGTCTTAACCCTTTGTGCCACCAGGGAGGCCCAGCACCCCTATAGTTTCAAAATCAAATATGAAATTCTGAATGATTCAGAAGTGACCATGAATATATACAAAAGTATGCTTTATGAAAGAATAGTATAGTTTAAGGGGGGCAGATAGGCAGAGAGGAGCATGGAAGTATGACTTTGGAGACAAGCATCCTAGGTCAGGCAAGAAACCATTAGGCCTGAGAGTGAAATAAACACAGCCTGAGATTTAGGTAAGTGTCTCTGGCAGGTACACAAAATAAACTAGAGAGAAGGCATTATGGAAAAAGAAATCTCTAACTACTCAGAAACAGAACTATGGAATGATAGAAAAATATAGAAGAAATTTTGGAGATAAAACAGACAAATATTTGGCTAAGTAAATATAAGGAACATTTTTCTTAAGACTGTAGCCATCAACAACAAATGTGATAAACCTCTTCTCAAAAGCATTTTTTTAGCTGAACCAGAAAATTCACTTTTTTTTTTTTTTAAGATTATTTATTTATACAAGCACTGGGTACAGTCAGAAGCGCAGGAGGGTGAGAGAATTCACCAAAGTCAGAGCGGAGAGCAGAGCAGGCAGACAGACTAAGTACACTGCTGAGCAACGGGAGCAGTGGGAGGCAGGAGAGGTCTGGGGCCATGTGGGACCCTCGCCCAGCGGCCGGGGATCAAACTGGCACCGCAGAGGCTGCGGGCAGCTTCTCAACCCAGCGCTCAACTGCTGCGCCACGGGGAGGCCCAAAAAATTCATTCTTATCCTCAAAACAAGGGTCATTAAAATTATCCACACAGCAAAACACACTATGTAGAAATTGCAATCATCTAAATGTTGTTTAATCAAGAAAGGAATTTTCAGCTGAAAAAATAAATACATTAATAAATAAAATAAATACATTTAAATAAAGTTTTATTTAAAATAATTAAAATCAGGTAAAAAATTTTAATTAAAATAATGCTGCTTAATTCTCAAATTTATAATAGAAAAGTACTGAAACATGGACTAGTTAAATGATTCCAAGACTTTAAGATAAGTACATGTAATTACAAGTATACTTAGCCCCTCACAAAATTGGCAGTTTATAAATTAACATAGTATTAATAGACATGCCACTAAATTACTTAGCTCTGTTGTTAGGTTTAGAGAAACAATTAACTGTAAGCGTCAGACAACTTATGACTGGCTCATCATTTATAAAAAGTATCTGCATAGTTTTTATAATTTAATAAGAATAAATATTCATTGAGTGCTTACTATGTAATAAGCATTATTCTCTTTACATGCTTTCTATCATTTATTGCTGAGGTACAGCTAATTAAATGAATTTTCCAATGTTACATAGCTTATAGGTATCAGTCAGGATTCAAATCCATATCTGCCAATTCCAGAGCTAGAGTTCAAAGTACTAAGAAAGGCTCTTCTTACACTGCTTTTAAATTTACTCTTCTTAAAAATTATTTGTGGCAGCCATTATTATCACCATTTTACAGCTGGTAACACAAGACCCAGAGAAGTTAAGTATCAAGTCCAGCAAGAGTCTATCAGGAAGAGCCAACCTGAGTTATCTGAGTCCCAGGGAAGTTCTGTTCTACCACCTGCACAAGGGTTCTTCTCATTGGGGGCATCCTTAGTATTTCCAAAACATACCAATACTTTCTAGGAAAGAAAGGAGAACTTTTGAAACATAGCCTACTAGATAGCATGATATGTGCACATGCGCATATACGCAAGTACACACACACACACAAATAATGTGGAAGCTTACTAAACATGACAGTTCCACTTCTAGTTAATGATATATTAACCTCTGTGTGTGTGTCTACATATATATAGATATGTATAGATACTTGTTTCAGAAAGAACTGAGAGTAACCATCTGAACTCGTTGTGATTTCTGGAAATCCACAGAGGAATTATCATGTTATTATAAAACTTAATCATCTTAATAAAGAACACATTAAACATTTATGATGTTATTAAAAAAGGGCTGCATTGTTCAATTTTGACTTCTCAGGTCTATTTTACACTAGGCAATATCTCAGAGACAACATCAATCTAGAGAACAATTATATGGATTTTTCTAACTAGAGGCCTTTTGTGTTATTTGAATGTTATTTTTCTAAAAGATGTATTCCTTAGTTAATTCATAGTTGTTCCCTAACTTATGGCTGTACTTCCAATTCATCTCTTTCATTAAGGTGCCAGTCTCATTTTGGTTTTTTTGTTTGTTTTTTAAAGATTTCTTTATGCATGCATACAAGAACCAGGGTACAGGCCAGATGTGCGGGAGGGTGAGAGGATTCACCAGAGACAGAGCAGGGAACAGAACAGGCAGACTGACTGAAATACACTGATGAGAGGAGCAGCGGGCTAGACAGGAGAGGTCTGCTGTGCCATGTGGGATTCTCACCAGCTGGCCAGGATTGAACTGGTGCTGCAGAGTCTGCGGACAGCTTCACAGAGCTGCACTCAAGTGCCTGCGCCACCAGGGGAGGAGGCCCAGTACTCATTTTGAAGAGACAATGTATAGCATGAAAAAAAGTAAACCCAGAAACATTGCAAAGATTTTTTTTTTCCTAGCAGCAATTTTTATTTATTTATATATATAGTTCACCCGTGAACTATCACCATAGTTCTTTGTACTTTTCCTTAGCCTCTTTTGATCCCTCTCCCTCCCCTTCCTTTAACACTGCAAAGAATTTTATAAAATCTGGAACACAAACACAAAGGTAATTATTATCTATGTGATTACTTCCATAAAATATTGTTGCAAGTTTATAAACATTGTTTGTCGATATTTTTTTAATGCATTTTGGAAGTAAATTAGCACAGATAATTCATTCCCACTCTTCAGGAGAACTGCCAGAACCATCTCAAATCTGGATATGGAATGACAAATGTGAGCTCAGCTAGGTGCAAAGTTTGCAATCAGTCACAGCCACAGCTTCATAGAAACAGAAATCAGCATTTCCCAAATCCTGTGATTAGGTCAGTAATTGTCAAGTCCCTGAACCAACTGGTGAATATAACTATGATGGATTCAGGAAGAGAGGAGGTGGGAAGTAGTGTGAGAAAGGCTATACTTAAACATAATTTTCCCTTTTCCTTCTGTGCCTTTGGGGAAAGTGTGATGGAAGACATTGCTGAGATAGTAGCCTCTGTGTTTGGGCAAAGTTCTAGGTTATCATTTATGTATCCTTTTTGCACTTTGATCTTAGTCGTGCCGAAAAAGAAAATGAGTGAGCAACTCAGGCAAACAGGCAACGCATGGTAATCGTGACAGCTGAACATGGGGTTGAACAGTTCCATCTGGCCTCGCAGGCCATCACCAGACCCTGTGTGATCTATTAGCAATCTGAGCCCAGGTGCAAAGGCCTCGGCTCACCAAGACAGCCCCAGCCATTAACTGATTTAAGTATTGGGTAACTTATGAAAAAGCATGCAGCATGAACATCAGTCAGGAAATGGTTACAAATTAGAAAAAGAAAGAGGAATCAAGGGCAGAGAGGCCTCTTATGCCACAGTAATAAAAGCCAACTTCCTCTTTTCCCTAATTTCAGAACCACAGAGTAGAATTCTCAACATATGAAATTCCTTACAAGTCACAGGCTGCACTAAACCACTGCCTGTCCCCTTCAATGTACTCATAGTACAGTCACACAGAAACAGATGTTACCGCTCTGCTATCATGCTATTAAGGGAAAGTGTCAGTGTGACATAGGAAACGGTGACCTATGACCTCTCAAGCACAATTCTCAAGCACCTCATTGATGCTTTTGTTCTCTAGACAATCTGAATCCTTAACATTTGATAAAGCTCTCCATGAGCTCATGTAGCTCATGTTGATCATGTAACTAAAATTTAATGATTCTGGTAAATTTTATATGAGCTGAAAGTGGTCTCACAGCTTGCAGACCAGGTGTAATGCTGACCTGAGAATCCTCACTCATTTCATTCTTTCCCAGACTGGCTAACTAAGCACCACTGTACAGCAACTTCCTGGGCTAGGTTAGAATTACTCACCCTTTTATCTGTGTTCTTTAGATTATTTTTACACATCTCTATTACACCATTCATCCTACCAGTAACCATCCCTATTTATACTTGCCTCTCCAACCAGACTATTATTACAGACAGAAATTATGTCTTTTACTACTTCATATCTACCAAACTTAGTACGTATGTTGCTCCACTGGTGAAAATTCAGTGAATGAACGAATATACTTATCAGTATTTATTATTACCTAGCACACTATATATTTATTTCTGTTTTAGAGTATATGCTTCCTCATGATTTAATGAAACCATTTCTGATTACAAATATTGAGAGCAAGAACTTTAATATGTTTTAAATTCTTACGTAAGTATAGGTTGAATACATTTATAGAGGTGATTGTATTCAGCCTAGAAGTCAATTCTTTCACTCCAATGAGATAGCATATTCTGAGGGAAAACAAGTAACATTTTATTTTAACATAACAGCAGATGTCTGTTATGCCAGAAAGCAGCATTTCAACACAAAGGCCAGAACCCTCACTAAGGATTTAACCAAAGAAAGTAGAGGGTGAATTGAGGGGAACTGTGGGGGTGGGAAATAGGAGAACAATCCATAAAAACAAAAGTGACCCAAAAGCAACCCTAGAGAACAATCAGAAGAGGGTCCCAGGAGGATCTATTAGCCAAAGAGTGTGCCCGTTTGAATTGAGAGAGTTTAGTGAGGCACGGAACAGGTCATATAGGAGGGAAAAAAAAAAAAAAACACAGAAGGAACAAGAAAAGGAAACAAACAAAATCAAAATTAGCAAAAGAGAAATTAAGTAGAAAGGAGAGTGAATCAAAAAGACTTTGTTGCCTGATGAACAGAAAACTAGTAATGTAATAAATGAGTTCCAAGGAAAAAAAGGTGAAATGTGTGTGAATCTGGCAAAACATCTAGAGCACACCCTGTAAGACAGCAACAGAGCATGAAAATAATGGAAAAAGGAAAAAGAACAATGACTATGCTGGCTAGGGAGAACTTTCTAAGTAAATTGAAAATGGAAGCCAAAAAAAATATACTAGTATACTTGAATTTGTATGTCATGTTAAAATAACTATTAGCAAATTTTTCTCCACAACATATGGTCACATGGTTCTCAAATAAGTCTTTATTAATTTTAAGTCTTAGGATAAGACCCCTGTACAGGCATTGTTATTATAATAAATGCCACAACCTAAGGTAAAGGGCAGCTATCCTGCATCCAGTAACAATAAACAGTTTTTCATTGACAATGTCTCTGTTCCTGCCTTTCTGTTCAAGAAAAGAAGAGATAGATGGAGCAGAATCCATCCCTGAATGCAAATACAGCCCCCTAAAAGACTAATGATTGAAGAGAAGATGTAATGTGATTATTGATGAAAAGATGAAATCTGGAAACCAACTATGATAGGAATATTTAGTACCATTAGCAACTCCTATGACAAGACAAACCCTCCTCATAGAAAAACAACCAACCAATACCAGAAGAGAATATGTAAGATAATGATATCCGATAAAAGGTATGGAAAGACTCAAAGGCACAGATAAAATCCAAGATGATTTAAATTCAATTATTGGCTAGTAGGGCCACTATGATAAAAACCAAGTTTTGATTGTGGACAGTCATCCTGAACTATTGTTTGTAAACACTCCCAACTGTTCTCTCATCTTCAGTGCCTAGCCTTTGCAATTTCACTTTGACAACAAAGTCAGAGTAGTTATCCTAACAAATCAACCAAATTGGGTTATCACCTGCTTAAAATATTTAGTTGTACTCCAAATCCTATAGGAGAAGTCTAGACTTCTAGAATGGCAATGAAAATTTCTCTGTATCAGACCCCAATTTACTTTTCCAATGTTATCTTCCACTACTTTCCTCCTACCTCATCATTTTTACCAGTATGCTAGACTCTTCAACATTCCAGGAAAAAACATGTATGTTCTGACATTCATACTGCCTCTTCAGGCTATTCCCAAACCTACAATTCACTTTCCACAACTCACACACCAAAATCACACTTATCTTTCAAGGTTATGCTCAAATATCTTTTATTTAAATGGAACTTTCCTTGACTCACAATGCTTGTTCTTGCTTATGCCTTTGTATCATTCTATTAATGCCTAATTGCACCGCCACTGGAAACTTACAATGAGTTATGTGTGTACAAATTTACAATTGAATAATAAACTCTTTGGGAAGAGGTACACTGTCTTATCATTTGGGTGTTTTCCTTAAGGGAAAGTTACAACCAGATGCTTGCATTTCTTTAATATTTAAATTTAAAGTTAGTGTTCATTTCAAGGCTAAGTAGTGTTTGTTCTTAATTATTACAAAGATTTCTATTTTCAGAATGGAATAACATGTTCTATTCATAATTTATTAATCAAGTCTATAGAATGTCAGATCACCAGACCAAATATCAAGTAACAATCCAAACAGGAAAGTAATACTGAATGTCATATTCACAACAGGCAGCATGGATGTTAGTAATTTAAAATAACAATTTCTTCACAGAATGCAATTCCAGGGCAAGAAAAAGAGTGCCCAAAATAATTTGGTATCTATTATATATGACTGGAGTTGTTATAGAAATATGAGTCTCTTCTGTTTCAAGGCGGTCTCAAATATGACCATGGCAATAATCTACACAAAGAGAATTGAGTTGGTGGAAAGATTGAGAAACCTAATATTTACATTTAACTTGTCTTGTGAATTACCAAATTTTCAAAATTGATAGAAATTAAACAAGATAGGGCCTCCCTGGTGATACATGCGGTTGAGCTCAGAGCTGTGAAGCTGTCCGCATCCTCTGCAGTGCCAGTTCAATTCCCCGCCAACCAGGGAGATACTCCCATGGCGCAGTAGATCTCTCCTGTCTCGCCCGCTGCTCCCCTCAGCAGTGTGTTTCAGTCAGCCTGCCTGTTCTGTTCCCCACTCTGTCTCTGGTGAATCCTCTTACCCTCCTGCATCTCTGGCCTGTACCCCAGTTCTTATATAAATAAATAAATCTTAAAAAAAAAGAAATTAAACAAGATCATTTCTTTAGGTTTTAGAGTAGTGGACTAATATAGTCTAAGAACCCACAGTTTTATTAACAACTCATCCATATTATTTTATATTTGTGTAGATCGACACACAAATCATAAAATATGATTCTTCCCTTCAAGAAGTTCAGAGTATATATAGAGTAGTAGAATTAGCACATGTGAAAGAGTAAATTATTAAACAGTATGAAACTGAGGTGACTAAATTAGATTCACTCTACTAGTTGTAGAAAACAAGAACAAAAGGTGAAAGTGAGGCAAAATAATTAAACATTGAGGTAACACAGATAATAAAAAGTCTACCTGTAAGAGTTTTTCCTAAAAGAATAATCATATGTGCACAAAGTTGCATATACAAAGCTATATGTTAGCATAAAATGGAAATGATCTTGGCCCAATATAGCTTTAGTTAACAAGTTATGCAACTGCCACAAATAAAATATTATAAAATGATTGAAAACAATCCTTTCATAGGTATATATGTGCGTGAATGAAAAATGATAACAGAATGAGTATTGTGTAGAATATTTTATAAAACTAATTATAAACATAAAAATGTAAAATTTTAGTTTACCTCTAATCTTTGAATTAAGGAAAACATTTCCTTCTTTTCTTTTCTTTATTTCTATGTACATTTTTATGAAAACATGTATTTTTGTGATAAGAAAAATAAACACTAAAAGATTTTCTTAGTACTTCAGAGCAATCTGGCACTCAAAGTCAAAATTTCCTCTCTTTTCTCTGTATCAAAAGAAGATCTAATAAGATTAAGTGTCCTTGAAAGAGTTTTCAAATAAATAAAATGCTCTGTTAAAAAGAAAAACATAAAAGACATAGCCATCACAACTTCTTTCAAAAGGTACAATAGTTCATTTTGTGTCAATTTTCCTAGGCCACAGGTGCCCAGATGTATGGTAAGCATTAAACTGAATGTATCTGTGAGGATGTTTCTGGATTATATTAATATTTGAATATATAGGCTGAATACAGCATTTTCACCTCCCTAATGTGGGTAACACTCTTCTAGTCAATTAGGGACCTAACTAGAACAAAAATTCTAAGTCAGAGGGAATTTCACCTACTTGACTGTTTGAGCTGGGACATTGGGCCTCTCCTATCTTTAGACTAGAACTTATACCGCTGGTGTTTCTAGGTCTTCATTTTGTTGTCAATTGCAGATCTTGGAACTTCTCAGTCTCCATAATTCTGTACACCAATTCTTCATTTTATATTATATATATGCAGTATATACATATCTACAGATAGGTGGTAGACAGATGATTTAGACAGAAGATAGATAGATATTCTATAGCCTACTAGTTCTATTTCTCTGTAGAACCATGACTAATACAGAAGGAACTTTTAAAAAATATGTTTAAAGAAAGTTAATCTCATAGTGATATAGGATAAACTTAAGCTGCAGTTGGGAAAGGCTAGAAGTTAAGACTCCAACCAGAAGGATGCTATAGAAAGTGAAACAAATGAATGGGAGGATGGCCTGTGGTGGAGTCAGTGGTAAAGGGCAGCTGATGGTGGTCAGAAAATCAATAGGATGGAGTTTTACAGTGCCTTGGAAGAAGTTACTTCTCCTTTCTCTCTCTCTCTCTTTTTTTAGAGATTTATTTATTTATTTATACAAGAACTGGGGTAGAGGCCAGATTCGCGGGAGGGTGAGAATATTCACCAAAGGCAGACTGGGGAACAGAACATGCAGACTGACGAAATACACTGCTGAGGGGAGCAGCGGGAAAGATAGGAGAGGTCTGCCGTGCTATGTGGGACCCTTGCCGGCCTTCTGGGATCAAACCGGCGCTGAAGGGGCTTCACAATGCGGTGCTCAACCAGTTGCCTGTGCCACCAGGGGAGGCCCGACTTCTCCTTTCTAAGCTTCTGACTCTTCATCTGCAAATGAGTTGTATAGACCAGAAATGCTCCCCAGTTATTTTCTGCTCTATAAACCTAAGATTCTATTATCAATAGGAACAATAACAAAATGTTTTTATTCAAACTGTGAATACTTTGGCTTAGCTTTGTCCTTATACTACACTGAATATTCCATCAGTGCTCAATAAATAATACATTAAGCAAGCTCTTTTGGACATCATGGTTTAATTGTAAGGCCTGAAAAAGTCCTGACTTTTGGCAAAGTCTTGCAATATCAATTACTTTATTAATTTTGCAAACATATAATGGAAAAAATAAGCACATTACTTTGAAATAGGCCTGTTTTAATCTAATTCTCTTTCTTAATCATGGAAAAAGTCAATTTATGAGAATAACACATTTCATATCAGATAATTTATTTATAATGAAACATTAAGTAACTTCAGCAATTGATGCAATTTGAGGATATTGCACAGGGGTTAAATGAGGTTCCAGTAGACCAGACAGCCATGCCAACTGACATTGTTCAGTCCCTTCCCATAGGGTCTACATAATGGTAAAATATATGGTTACTTATGTTGAGGCTAAGCTAACCTAGGGGGAAAGAGTCTTGCTAACTTCACTCCAAACAGAAATTTCATGTCAAAGTCCAGAGACACTTGAGAGCTATCCTTTAAGATTAATTTTCTGCGTGTTGAAATTCATACATTTTATGGCTACACCCATTTGATAAAATTAGGACAATCTTACAAACACACTAAAGAGAGTAAGCCCACATACAGTGTATTGCCTCACCCATATTTACCTATGTTATCTTCATTTTAATCAAACATTTCTCTGGGTATTTCCCAAGTCAGAAGCTTAAAAGAACATACCTATGAATCTTCTGTAGATGATACACTTATTTTTCTCTGTATGCCTGTAAAAACCCATAGGAAAAAAGAGAAAGAAAAAAAGGACAGTGCACTAAATCTCTTTTCAGTCTGTTGTCTGATCTCTTAGAGCCTAGACACATGGACCAGCTTTTACTTTCATAAATTCCTTTCCTTCCTTTGTCTTGGGTTCTTTTTACAACTGAACCTGGATCTAACAGCAGTTAATGTCTTAATGCTTTCAGGTAAGGCCATATTTTATATCATATTTTGTTTCTGGTCTTGGCAGTAAACTTGGACTTAGCTATTAAGTCAGGATTTCTCATCTAGTCAACTCCAGGAAAAAGTACAATAGAGAAAGGAAAAAAGAGCCAGAGACTTTGACCAACAGGAACTATATTAAACTTTATATTAAGAAATATATTCCACTTGTGCTCCAATAGGAAAGAAAAAAGAGAGGTTCAGCATTCCCACCATCAAATGAGGACTCTATGGTAAACCTCTCACTCACTTTTTATTTTATTTTTTATTTTATTATTTTTACATCATTTTTCATTTTTGCACAATGCATGCATTTTCATCTTGGTTATAGTCCACATACAATTCCCACTCCCCTGGTTTTGATCCTGCTCCCTCCTCCCCACCTTGTAGTATGTCTCTGGTTTATAGTTGCTTGTTGATTTTGATTTTTACTTTATTATAATTAGTCTTTTTCCTGGTGCCTTATTTAGGTTTTCTAAATTCCTGCTATGAGTGAGACCATCCAGTATTTTTCTTTTTCTTTCTGGCTTATTTCACTGAGCATGATCCCTTCCAGCTCCATCCATGTCACTTTTACCCGGGAATATTGATTGACTCCTTTCAATCCTACTACCTCAGTCCATGCTGTTGATTGGGGTTTATGAAACTTAGCCTATTATTTCCAAAGCGGGAGAAAAAAGAAGAATTTGTTCCAAAAATATCTGGTTCTCCATCCCCACCTGCCTTCATTTATAAAACAAGCCATCTAAATCTCTTAGGCTATTTTTCCACAGGCTTGTTTATAATGTGGTAATGATTATGCTAATACCACCTGGGAATTCATCTATATGGACATGTTGTGTGAGTGTGTTGGGGTGAGGGAGGGCTATATAAGAGCATGAGGAGAACTATTCAATAAAATTATAGTACATGTGTAGTCCTCTTTCTGTATTTACTAGTTTGTTGTAAGCTCATTCTCAAATGGGAAATAGACCATGTTTCCTTTGCAGAGGGATAGTTATTGAATAACGAAGACCATGTGTTCTGCTATGTCTTATTTGTGCGAGTGTTTTGCAGTTATTTTCTAAACCAAATTAATAACAGTATACTAAGCTTATTTCCCCAGTGAAAACTTCTAGCTACTAACAGTGTCTGTACACACACTACATTGTACCCAAACACAGGTAATCACTATGTAACCAAGCCCACTATGGCATCCAAGCAAGGAGGATGCAGCTTTCACAGTATACAAGGGAAAATGGACATCCTCTAATTAAATGATAGTTTACACAAGCAAGAGAATATTACATCACTTTCCCTACAAAGAGAAGCAAATGTGAAATTTCAGAAAAGACAGATAGCTATTTAATGTGTAACTTGTCACCACGGTCAGCTTCAGTATAATAAAACACACATGGAAAATCCCTTGCAGAAAGCCCTTTGCAGAGCAGATTCTTCCTTCGTCTGGGTCACAGGGTGTGTATGTCTCTGAAGGAAATAATATCTCTCCCTCTCTTACACACCCTCTTGCTACTCTGTGAGCTTCAAACAGCATTTCTGGGATGTGTCTGCTGATGCTAGGGGCACAGAGGCAAGAGGTTGGCAGCAAGCCTCCTGTGTGGTTAGGAAGAAGGAAGTATCTCCTTACAGATTAAGGAAATACATATCTACATGACAGCTAAACACAGGAGAACCTAGTATATACAGGAACTGCTCTTTTTTATTTTTACCCCTAGAGCTAAATAAATTCTAAACAAAGGCAATGCCATCCTGGTAGCAAAGTGATCTCAAACAAGATCTTTAATTTTTCTACCACTATATTCCAAACTACAGTACTGCCTTATCAAGTCAGATTTTTTGCCACATCTATATAAGGGCATTTTTCAGTATCCATACTTGACAGCAAATAGACTCCCGTTCTCTCAACAAAACTTCCAATGAATGTTGTCAGTGATGGATATTTGTAACATACTCATATTTCAAATGCTAGGCTTTTGCTTCCAATCAAGTATATAGGCATATATGTTTATTATTAAAAAACACTCTGTAAAATCCCTATTGGGGGAATTTTAGTTTCATTTGGACATCACAACTAAAACATACAATTCATTCCACAGCATGTTAACTCTCTTCAAGTGAAAATTCTTTCTGGTGTTTCTGATGTAAGCTTAAAATGTTAATTACAATTCACACATGAAAAACTCTTTTAACAGTTGGAATCAGAAGTAGCAAGAGTTAACGGTCCAGTCCAGCAGATAAACTTTTGCAGGTTTCCATCTGAAAGTCATAACATAACCTTTTATTCTGTGTGTCATTGGTACAGAAGGTTTTTCAAGGCAGAGCTCTTCAAACTGCAAGATGTTAAACAGATGTACTATCGACTCTTCCAGGTCTAAACTATGAAGAGTCTGTTTTCAGTCTGTGTGTTGAATTCTTCATTTGTTTTATTCTTTTATCAAGATCTTCAGGATTGGGTATTTCCTTGTTAAAGTTATTTTATTGTTGTTATTGTTTTTAAGGCACATATTTGTTTAAAAACAGATTTTAAAACATATTGTTTTTAGACCAAATAGGGCTATTAATTTAAATTTTGCCATTTAAAAGTACATTTTCTCCAGGAAGATCTCTGCTTCCTATAGCAGGTGCTAGAAGTCCAGACCCAGATGTTTTGATGTGTAAATAGCAGGGGAAGAACTTGAGAAATGGGTAGAGATGCAAGAAAGGAAGGCATAAATAAAAAACAGACTTGTTGAAACTTCATTTCACATATGTCTATTTCTAAAAACCCTGTCTAAACATTGTGGCTTTTGTTTTCTATTGGTGGGCTTCTATACTTAACCATTTCTCACACTGCAAATATCACTTTCCAAAACATGGAAAAGGCCATAGTCATTGGCCTAAATGCCCACATGGCTATTCATTTCCAATTAACCACTTTTTTTTTTTCCAGTATTGACAAGAACACTATGTCCTACACTGCTGTTCAGTATGCTGAGACTCAGAAGTGATCATTTTCCCCACCTTTAACTTCCTAGAAGCTTGCAATTTAACTGAATCAAGATAACATGATAAATAGGGCTCTCTAAAGCTTAAACCTCAGTCTTTGTAGTTGAAAGGCCAGTTTTACCCTTTTTGTTCTTACCCATTTGTTACTTGAAGGGATTTCAAAATGCATAGCTCTAACAGGGTTAAAGGGGTGCTTATAAATGCTTTCTCCTTATTTAGCTTGATGTTGGCAGAGCCCCTCCATCATTTCAATGAGAGACACATGAGCAGAAAGGCCTTTATAATATACACAGGTCTTTATAATATGGGCAGTTTCCTTCTTGAATATCCTTTTGCTATCAAACTAATCAGTTGAAAGGGATAATTAAAGCCATACATAGCATAGTTCTGTTTTGACTACTTTAACCACTTCACCACCAGACCATTTTGCACTGACAGAGGAAGTGAGCATGGCCTTATAAGGGAGTGGCTAGGAGACTGACTGGTCTTTGGAGTCAGATATACCTGATTTTCATCATGATTCTAGCATTTAGAAGATGTGTAGCTGAAAGCTACTTATCTCTTCCAAACATGATCCCCCCACTATGTACAGTGGATGATGATAACAATGATGATGATGATTAGATTATCAATGTCATATGCACATAGTAAGAATTAATTAAATAAGGTACATAAGAGGACTCTGTACAGAACCTGACAGTTGGTGCTAAATGTTACTTATTATATTGCCCCAGAAATACCCTCTGATTCAAACAAAGTAAACCCCTAGCTCTGTATGAATTCTTGCCTCTTGCCACTGGGTTACCAAGAATTTGCTGATCCTGACCCTTTCCCCTGGAAGGCCCTCTCCATATAACACAATATCTACAACTTATATTCTTCCCAATGTCTCCAATCTCTGTTCAGAATTATACCCAGCTTTCAAAACACAAGTGTCAGCAACTCCATGACATATTTCTTAAATTCTTAAAGCTGTGACCTCTAACTTAACAGAGGAGCTAAAGAACTCTGGGAAAAGCAACAAAAACAGAATTGATGAAATGGAAGAAAGAATCAGTAATCTCAAAGATACAGATATAAAAAGACACAAAAAAGACAAGGAAAGAGAAGTACGAAGGATAAAGAATGAACAAACACTTCAAGAACTATCTGACACCATGAGGAAAGGAAATATAAGTTTTATAGGAATCCCAGAAGGAGAGGAGAGAGATCAAGGAACCAAAAAACTATTCAAGGAGATAATTGAATAGAACTTCCCAAGCATGAAGAAGGAGATGAATATAGGCATACAGGAAGCCAGAAGAACATCAAAATATCACAATGAAAGGAAAACTACAGCAAGACACATAATAGTAAATCTTCCAAGAGTACAAGACAAGGAAAAAATAATGAAGCTGATCAGTGGGGAGAAACAAATAACCTCCAAAGGAAAACCAATCAGGCTGACATCAGACTAAACTGAAGAAACACCATGGGCAAGAAGAGAATGAAGTGACATATTCAACAAACTCCAAGTCAACAAATGCCAATCAAGAATACCCCACAAAGCACTCCTTCCTCTATGAAGGAAAAATAAGGACCTTTACAGACACAAGAATCTCCAGAAATTCATTACTGATAAATTCACACCCCCAAAAATACTACAAGAATCTTAAAGCCAAAATCAACAGAGGAATGAATAAGAACAGAATAAAGGAAGGAATAAAATCACAAAAAGACAAACAAAATGGCAAATACAGATGCCAATCTAACAATATTAACTCTAAATGTTAATGGACTAAACTCATCAATAAAAAGACACAGAGTATCACGCTGGATTAAAAAACAAAATCCAACCTTTTGCTGTCTCCAGGGAACACATTTAACTACAAAAGTTAAACATACACTGAAAGTAAAAGGTTGGAAAACAATCCTACAAGGGAATGGACCAAAAAAGAAGGCAGGAACTGCTATATATACGTCAGATGAAATAGACATCAAAATAAAAAAGATAAAAAGAGACATAGATGGATACTACATTATTAAGGGGACAATACATCTATCAGGAAGATACAACACTCATCAACATATAATCACCAAATGAAGGAGAGCCAAAATATATAGGGAAATTATTATTAGCTCTGAAAACAGACATTAGAGAAAGTACATATATAGTAGACTTCAACACCCCACTCTCACCAATGGACAGATCACAGAGATAAAAAATAAGAAAGTACACTAGAACCCTAAGTAAAGGCTTAGACCTCATGGGCTTAACAGACATCTATAGGACACTGCACCCAAAAAAATCTGAGTACACATTTTTGTCAAGTGCGCACAGATCATTCTCCAGAATCGATCACATATTGGGCCATAAGATAAACATAAACAGAAACATTAAGATCAAAATCATTCCAACCATCCTCTCTGATTGTAAAGGCATCAAATACAAACAATTAATGAAAAGAAAGCAAGGAACCTCCAACTTCATGGAGATTGAAACCCACACTACTGGAAGACCACTGGACTAATGAGGAGATCAAAGAAGGAATTAAAAAAATAATTTGAGTCAAACAATAATGAGGACACCTATGGGACACAACAAAAGCAGAAACAAGAAGAAAGTGTATAGCAATACAGGCTCACATCAAGAACAAGAAAGAACTCAAAGAAACAACCTAATCTCCTAGAAAAAGAACAACATAAAAACCCAAAAACAAGAAGAAAAAAATCAAAATAAAAATTTAAAAAATAATCTAAAAGATCAGCTAAAGGGAAAGTTGATACTTCAGAAAAATAAACAAAATAGACAAGCCTCTAGCTAGGCTAATGAAGAAAACAATGGGAGAAAACACAAATAAATAGGATCATAAATGAAAGAGGGGAAATTATAAGACTCCGTATAAATTTAAAAAATAATCAGGGATTACTATGAACATTTATATGCAAACAAGTTGGATAATCTTGAAGAGATGGACAAATTCCTAGAATGATATAATCATCAAAGCTAGATAAACAAGAAATAGAACACCTAAACAGACCAATTACAAGCAATGAAATTGAAACAGCAATCAAAACACTCCCCAAAAACAAAAGCCCATGACCAGATGACTTCACAAATAAATTCTACCAAACATTCAGAAATGAATTAGTGCCTATACTACACAAACTCTTTCAAAAAATTGAGAAAGAAGGAATACTATCAAATACATTTTATGAAGCCAACATTACACTAATATCAAAAACAAAGAGCGGACACAGGAAAAGAAAACTACAAGGCCAATCTCCCTAATGAACACTGTGCAAAAATCTCAATAAAATCCTCACCAATATAATCCAACTATGCATCAAAAGGATAATACACCACAACCAAGTGTGATTTATTCCAGAGGCACAAGGACTCTTCAACATCCAAAAATCAATTAATGTAAACCAACATATCAACAAAAAGAAAAATAAAAACCATATGATCATATCAATAGATGCTGAGAAAGCATGTGACAAAGTTCAAAATCTGTTTATGATGAAGGTCCTCGAACTTCTCAGGATAGAAGGAACATACCTTAACATGATAAAAGCCATATGCGACAAACATACAGCTGAAATCCTTCTCTTTAAGATCAGGTACAAGACAAAGATGTCCATTCTAGCCACTGTTTTTCAATATAAAACTAGTAGTCCTAGCCAGAGCAATAAGACAAGAGAAAGACATACAAAGAATCCAAATAGGGAAAGAAAAAGTAAAACTATCAACATTTGCAGACAATATAATATAGAGAGAGAATCTTAAAAACTCCACAGAAAAACTAATCAAAATTAAAAAAAAAAACAGTTTAGTAAAGTAGCAGGATACAAAATCAATACAAAAATCAGTCGCCTTCTTATATGCAAACAATCAAGCTGAAGAAAAGAAATCAAGAGACTATTTTTGATAATTTTTTTGGAGGGCAGATCAACATGGCGGCGAGGAAACACTGCAAGTAAGATCTCCCATTAAAAAAAAAGTTAATAGGGAGGAAAAATAGCAGGCCCCAGTGAAAACTGGGACACGGAAGATAAACGGGCGACTCCAGCAAAGAAGAAAGATGCCATAAAAGAGGACTAGAAGGGAGGAAAGCTCAGAACCCTGCTACCCTCCCCCACCCACAAAGTCGGCACTCTCTGACCAACAGAAAGGAGGAAAAAACAAAAAAAAAAAAACTAAACAACCAACAAGAACAAACTACGCATCAAGTGGGACTGTGAGTGGAAAGGAACTATTTCAGCCACCACACCCCATGAACTGGAGCTGTGGAGAACCCTGCAGGATTCGCGTGGAGGTAAGCGAACAGCTCCGGGTGCCATTAGAGAAAAACAAAGACTCCTTGAGACCTACAAACAGCCCCAGGCCAGCCGGTAAGCTTGTGCGGAGAAGTGTCCCACTGGAAAAGGATACGCAGATGGCGGCTGTCCAGGTCCCAGTGCCTGCGACCTAGGCTTGCAAGGAGATGTGCAGGGGTCCCTCACTGAGGTGAATGTCCCTCACTGAGTAATCAGAAACCAGGTGCCCGGATACGGGAGCAGGGTGCAAAAGGCACCATTTCTACAGACACTGAACTGGGCTACAGCCTGAGTCACGGACCTGAGGGCTTTGGAACTGAGACCCAGAGCATGAAATTCGGTGCGTGGGATCCCCATGACGGTGGGGCACACGGTAGACACAGCACCTCAAAGCCGTTGAGGCTTTCCCCAACACTCCCACTCTGTTCCCCTGTCCCACTGGGTAAAAAATAACAGCTCCCCAAGGCCACTAGGAGAGATCTCTGGCGCCACCTAGCAACTAGGAAAAAAATCACCAACACCCCATAGAATAGGGACCTTTCTTCAGTAAAGATTGCTTGAAACCTGTAGAAGGCTCCCAGAGGAGTCAGAGGTGAGCTGGGAAGTTTGCCCAAGCCAGGCCCCTTCTAATCAGCAGTCCAAGCCCAGAGGGGTAGCGGCCACCCATGGCCACAGCCAGGGCAGATCCAGCGTGCAGGAGAGTGTGCCTGTCTCCGAATTGCCATTTTAGAATAGGGACCTTTCTTCAATAAAGACTGCTTGAAAACAGCAGAAGGCTCCCAGAGGAGCCAGAGGTGAGTTGGGAAGTTCACCAGGCCCCTTCTGGCCAGCAGTTGGAACCCAAAGGGGGAGTGGGCACCCAAGTCTGGGGCAGACCAGGCGGGCAGGGGAGTGCGTACCCACATCACCTTTTAAGAACAGGAACCTTTCTTTAATAAAGACTGCTTGAAACTAGCAGAAGGCTCCCAGAGGAGCCAGAGGTGAGCTGGGAAGTTCACTCATGCCAGGTCCCTTCTGGCCAGCAGTCCGAGCCCATAGAGGGAGCGGGCACCCACGGCCAGGGCCAACCGGGTGCGTGGGAGAGTGCATCTGTCTCTGAATCGCCATTTTAGAATAAGGACATTTCTTCAATAAAGACTGCTTAAAACCAGCAGAGGGCTCCTGGAGGAGCCAGAGGTGAGCTGAGAAGTTTGCCCAGGCCAGGCCCCTTCTGGAGAGCATCCGAACCCAGAGGGGGAGCGGGCACCCAGGGCTGGGGCAGACCAGGCACGCGGAAGAGTGTGCCTGTATCTGAATCACCATTTTAGAATAGAGACCTTTCTTCAGTAAAGACTGCTTGAATCTGACAGAAGGCTCCCGGAGGAGTCAGAGGTAAGCTGGGAAGTTTGCCCAAGCCAGGCCCCTTATGACCAGCAGTCCGAGCCCAGAGGGGTAGTGGGCACCCATGGCCAGGGCAGATCCAGTGTGCAGGAGAGTGTGCCTGTCTCAGAATCACCATTTTAGAATAGGGACCTTTCTTCAATAAAGACTGCTTGAAACCAGCAGAAGGCTCCCAGAGGAGTCAGAGGTGAGCTGGGAAGTTTGCCCATGCCAGACCCCTTCAGGCCAGCAGTCCAAACCCAGAGGGGGAGCGGGCACCCATGGCTGGGGCAGACTGGGCACGTGGAAGAGTGTGCCTGTCTCCAAAGCACCATTTTAGAACAGGGACCTTTCTTCAGTAAAGACTACTTGAATCTGGCAGAAGGCTCCCCATGGAGCCAGAGGGAGAAGGTTCCCTGTGCAGTCAGAGGTGACCTGAAGGCCCCCAAAAGCCCGGTCCCACCTGGCAGGAAGTCGGAGCCCAGAGGAGGATCCAGAGATTTGGAACCCAGATTGCAATCCAGCTGCCCCACCTCCAGGGAAGTCTGTGGGACTTCAAGACACACATTTGTCACTAAACACAGAAGGAGGAGAGATTCTGTGACAGTGACCATTAACATACTCAAAGAACCACTGCCTCACTAGACTTCTGGCATAACAGTTTTGACTCGTTTGGATTGCCAGTTTCTGAAACTCCCAAAAGAACACACCAAAAATATGCCAGCCAGTACCAGCGGCACAGTGTCCCAACACATAAGGCAAATTAGAAGACAGGCAGCAGGGAAAAGAAAAACTACAAGCAAGGAAGCGACGCCTCAGAAAAAAGACACACCAAAAAAAAAAAAAAAAAAAAAAAAAAAAAACAAAAAAACACCCATCAGCTTGCAACTATGGTGACTTGGAAGAAATTCTAAGCCATCCAGAAAAAGAATTTAAAATTGCCGTGATGAAAAAACTGATGGAAGTCATTAAGGAAAACAATGCTCAGAAGAATGAAATTGAGTCCCTAAAGAGGGAAGTAAAAGAAATGCAGGAGATCAAAGAATTAATGGAGGCGCTAAAGAAATCTGGGAAAAGCAATGAAAGCAGAATAGATGAAATGGAAGAAGGAATAAGTACTCTTGAAGACACAGAAATAAAAAGATCCAAAACAGAAAAGGAAAGAGAAGTACGAAGGAAAAAGACAGAAGAAAGAATTTGGGAACTATCTGACTCCATGAGGAAAGGAAATATAAGAGTTATAGGAATCCCAAAAGGAGAGGAGAGAGATGTAGGAACAGAGAAAATATTCAAGGAAATAATTGAAGAGAACTTCCCAAACATGAAGAAGAAGCTGAAAATAGACATACAAGAAGCAAGAACACCAAACTGCCATGACGAAAGGAAAAATACAGCAAGACACATAATAGTAAAGCTCCCAAGTATCCAAGACAAGGAAAAAATAATGAAGCTGACAAGAGGGAAGAAACAGATAACATTCAAAGGAAAGCCAATCAGATTGACATCAGACTTCTCCAAAGAAACGCTACGGGCAAGGAGAGAGTGGAGGGACATAGTCAACAGACTCCAAGAAAACAGATGCCAACAAAGAATACTCCATCCTGCAAAGCTCTCCTTCCTCTATGAAGAAAGAATAAGGACCTTCCCAGACAAACAGAAACTCTGGAATTTCATTACGACTAAACCCCCACTCCAAAAAATACTACAAGGAGTCCTAAAGCCAGAACATCAGAGGGATGTATAGCAAAGAAAGAAGGCCAAAAAAAAAAAAAAGTTATTAAAAGAATAAATAAATAAAATCAAAGGAAAGACAAACACAATGGCAAATACAGATGCTAACATAACAATATTAACTCTAAATGTAAATGGACTAAACTCTTCAATACAAAGAACAGAGTCGCAGGCTGGATTAAGAAACAAAACCCAACCTTTTGCTGTCTCCAGGAAACACCATTTAGCTACAAAAGATAAAAATAGACTCAAAGTTAAAGGATGGAAAACAATCCTACAAGCAAATGGACCAAAAAAGAAAGCAGGAACAGCTATACTTATATCAGATAAAACTGATTTCAAACTCAAAAAGGTAAAAAGAAACCCCAATGGTCACTATATTATGATCAAGGGGACAATACTTCAAGAAGAAATAACACTCATTAACATATATTCACCAAAAGAAGGAGCAGCAAAATATATCAGGCAACTATTATCATCTTTGAAAACAGACATCAGAGAAAACACATACGTAGTGGGAGACTTCAACACACCACTATCAACAATGGTTTTATCAATGAGACAAAAAATAAGACACTAAAGCTCTAAATAAGGATATAGAGCACTTGGGCTTAACAGACATCTTTAGAACACTAAACCCCCAAAAATCTGAGTACACATTTTTCTCAAGCGCACAAGGATCATTCTCCAGGATCGTTCACATACTGGGACCCAAGACAAACATCTACAGATACACCAAGATTGAAATCATACCAACCATCTTTTCTGACCATGAAGGCATCAAACTAGAAATAAACCGTAAAAAGAAGGCAAGGAAGTCTCCTACCTCATGGAGATTTAAAGCAACACTACTGGAAGACCACTGGACTAATGAGGAGATCTAAGAAGAAATTAAAATATTATTTGAATTGCATGACAAGGAGGACACCAGTTTCCTAAATGTATGGGATGCCGCAAAAGCAGTCATAAGAGGAAAATATATAACAATAGAGGCTCACATCAAGAAACAAGAAAAAACTCAAGAAACAACCTAATCTTGAAGCTCAAAGATCTAGAAAAAGAACAACAAAAAAAACCCAAAAACAGTAGAAGAAAAGAAATAATAAAAACCAAAGCAGAAATAAATGAATTGAAATGATCAATGAAACCAAGAGCTGGTTCTCTGAAAAAATAAATAAAATAGACAAACCCCTAGCCAGGTTCACAAAGGAATAAAGGGAGAAAGCACAAATAAACAGGATCATAAATGAAAGAGGAGAAATCACAACAGACACAGCAGAAATCAAAAGAATAATCAGAAGCTACTATGAACAGTTATATGGAAACAAGTTCAACAATCTAGAAGAGATGGACAAATTTCTACAACTCCATAATCACCCAAAGCTAAAGAAGAAATAGAACACCTAAACAGACCAATTACAAGCAGTGAAATTGAAATGGTAATAAAAAACTTCCCCAAAAACAAAAGCCCAGGACCTGATGGATTTACAAATGAATTCTACCAAACATTCAGAGATGAATTAGTGCCTATCCTTCACAAACTCTTCCAAAAAATTGAGAAGGAAGGGACAATACCAAACACGTTCTACGAACCCAACATTACACTAGTACCAAAACTGAACGAGGACAACACAAAAAAAGAAAACTACAGGCCAATGTCCCTAATGAACACTGATGCAAAAATCCTCAATAAAATTTTAGCTATCAGAATCCGACAATGTATCCATAAGATAATTCACCACGACCAAGTAGGATTCATTCCAGGAACACAAGGATGGTTCAACATCTGTAAATCAATCAACGTTATCCAACACATCAACAAAAAGAAATATAAAAACCATATGACAATATCAATAGATGCCAAGAAAGCTTTCGACAAAGTGCAACACCCATTCATGATAAAAGTCCTGGAAATTCTTGGGATACAAGGAACATACCTCAACATTATGAAGGCCATATATTACAAGCCAACAGCCAGTATCATTCTCAATGGTGAAAAGCTGAAAGCATTCCCATTAAGATCTGGAACAAGACAAGGATATCCACTCTCACCAGTGCTTTTCAATATAATACTGGAAGTCCTAGCCAGAGCAATAAGACAAGAGAAAGACATACAAGGATTCCAAATAGGAAAAGAAGAAGTGAAACTATCACTATTTGCAGATGATATATTATACATAGAGAACCCCAAAAACTCCACAGAAAAACTAATTCAACTCATCAATCAGTTCAGTAAAGTGGCAGGATACAAAATCAACACACAAAAATCAGTAGCCTTCCTATACACAAACAATAAATCTGAAGAAGAAGAAATCAAAAAAAAAATCCCTTTTATTATCAAAACAAAAAAAAAATCAAATACTTGGGAATAAATCTAACAAAAGAGGTAAAGGACCTATACAAAGAAAACTATAAAACACTGTTAAAAGAAATATAAGAAGACACTAAGAAATGGAAAGATACCCCCTGCTCATGGATTAGAAGAATAAACATTAAAATGGTCATCCTACCAAAAGCAATATACAGATTCAATGCGATTCCAATAAAAATTTCAATGTCATTCTTCAAAGAAATAGAACAATTATTGATGAAATTCATATGGAATCACCAAAAACCCCAAATAGCCAAAGCTCTCCTGAAAAGAAAAAAAAAAAGTAGAGAATGGAGGCATCATACTCCCAGACTTCAAACTATACTACAAAGCCATAATCATCAAAACTGCACTGTACTGGCACAAGAACAGACACACAGACCAATGGAATCGAATAGAAAATCCAGAAATAAACCCACAGATTTATGGTCAACTAATTTTTGACATAGGAGCAAAGAATATACATTGGAGCAAAGAAAATTTGTTCAATAAATGGTGCTGGGAAAACTGGGTCACTACATGCAAAAGAATGAAGCTTGACTACTACCTAACACCATGCACAAAAACCAACTCAAAATTGATTGAAGAACTAGACATAAGACCTGAAACCATAAAATACATAGAAGGAAATATAGGCGAAACACTACATGATATGCATATCAAAGACATCTTTACATACACATCACCCAAAGCAGTGATAGTGAAGGCAAAGATAAACAGCTGGGACTACATCAAATTAAAGATCTTCTGCACATCAAAAGAGACAATAACAAAAACAAAGAGAAACCCCACCAACTGGGAGAACATTTTTGCACATGACACTAATGATAAAGGACTGATCACAAAAATCTGCAAAGAGCTGATGAGACTCAACAAAATCAAAGAAAATAATCCAGTCAAAAAATGGGCAGAAGAGCTAAAAAGAAACTTCTCTGAAGAGGAAATGCAAATGGCCAACAGGCATATGAAAAAATGTTCAACATAACTTGTAATCAGGGAAATGCAAATCAAAACTGCAATGAGATACCATCTTACACCAGTGAGAATGGCACATATTAAAAAAAAAAAAAAAAACTAGCAACAACAAATGTTGGTGAGGATGTAGAGAAAAAGGAACTCTCCTGCACTGTTGGTGGGAGTGCAAACTGGTCCAACCACTATGGAGAGCTGTGTGGAGATTTCTTGACCTACTAAACATAGAGCTTCCATATGATCCAGCAATTCCACTCCTAGGTATTTACCAAAAGGACACAGAAACATCACTTTCAAAGAGCACCTGCACCCCTATGTTTATAGCAGCACTATTTACAATAGCTAAGCTTTGGAAACAAACCAAATGCCCAAAAATAGATGACTTATCAAGAAGATGTGGTCCATATACACCACGGAATATTACTCAGCATTCAGAAAAGATAAACACATGCAATTTGCAGCAACATGAATGTAGCTAGAAGCAATCATGCTCAGCGAAATAAGGCAAAAAGAAACAGAAAAAGTACTGGATGGTCTCACTCATAGCAGGAATCTAGAAAACTTAAATAAGGGACCAGGAAAAAGAATAACTATAAGAAAGAGAATATCAAAATCAACAAACAACTATGAACCAGAGACACTATGGTGATTGGGGGATTGGGAGGTGGGGAAAGGAGGTCTTGGGGTCAAAATAAGGGGGTTGTAATTGTATAGGGAATATAAAAATAATATTTAAGTAAAAAATAAAAAAATTAAAAAGCACTATTTTTATATGACTTTCAAAATAAATAAAAAAATCAAGAAATCCACCCCTTTTATAACTGCAAAAAAAAATAAATACTTGTGAATATAGCTAACAAAAGAGGTGAAAGACCTATACAATTATAAATCATTGTTAAAAGAAACAAGAGACACAAAGAAATAGAAAAACATCCCCTGCTCATGGTTTGGAAGAATTAACATTATCAAAATGGCCATCCTACCAAAAGCAATTTATAGATTCAACATTATTCCAATAAAAGTTTCAATTACATTCTTCAAAGACATAGAACAAATATGGATGAAATTCATATAGAACCAAAAAAAAAAAAAAAAAAAAAAAAACCTCAAATAGCCAAAGCTCTCCTGACCAAAATGAAGGCAACTAGAGGTATCACACTCCCAGACTTCAAAGTATACTACAAAGCCATAATAATTAAAACTGTAGGCACTGAAACAAAAATAGACACAAGCCAATGCAATCTAACAGAAAACCCAGAAATAAAGCTACACATATATGGACAGCTGATCACTGACAAAGGTGCAAAGAATATGCAATAGAACAGCATAGTTTGTTCAATAAATGGTGCTGGTGCTGGGAAAATGAACCTAGACTATAACTTCACACCATGCACAAAACCCGACTCAAAATGTATAAAGACTTGGACATAAAACCTGAAACTATAAAATATATAGAAGAAAATATAAGCAAAATACTACATGACATACATTGCAGTAACATCTTTGAAGACACATCCCCAGAACAAACAAAGTAAAGGAAAAGATAAACAGCTGGGACTTCATCAAATAAAAAAGCTTGTTTACAGCAAAAGAGACATTAACCAAAATAAGAGACACCCTACTGATTGGGAAAAAAAATTTGGCACACAATACTACTGATAAGGGACTGATCACAAAGATCTGCAAAGAGCTGACTTGACTCAACAAAAACAAAGAAAACAATCCAGTCAGAAAAATGGGCAGAAGAGCTGAAAAGATATTTCTCCAAAGAGGAATTGCAAATGGCCAACATGTATATTAAAAAATGTTCAACAACACTTGTAATCAGGAAAACGCAAATCAAAACCACAATGAAATACCACCTTATACCAGTGAGAATGCCACATATTAAAAAAAACAAGAAACAACAAATGTTGGCGAGGCTATAGAGAAAAAGAACTCTCCTACACTGCTGGTGGGAATGCAAACTGGCCAAGCACTATGGAAAGCTGTGTGGAGATTCCTCAAACTACTAAAGATAGAGCTTCCATATGATACAGCAATTCCACTCATAGGAATATATCCAAAGGACACAAAAATATAAATTCAAAAGGATATCTTCACCCCTATGTTTATTGCAGCACTGTTTATAATAAGTAAGCTATGGAAACAACACAGATTCCCAAAGGAGATAACTTGATCAAGAAGATGTGGCATATATACATAGTGGAATACTATTCAGCAATCAAAAAATATAAACTCATGTCATTTGCAGCAACATGGATGGAACTGGAAGAGATAATGCTTAGTGAAATAAGCTAGAAAGAAAAAGAAATAGGGCCTTCCCTGGTGGTGCAGTGGTTGAGCACTGGGCTACGAAGCTGCTGCAGCCTCTGCAGCACTGGTTCGATCCCTGGCCACCCACGAGGGTCCCACATGGCGCGCAGACCTCTCCTGCTGCCCACTGCTCCCCTCAGCAGTGTACTTCAGTCCTTCTGCCTGTTCTGTTCCCCGCTCTGGCTCTGGTGAATCGTCTCACCCTCATGCACTTCTGACTGTACCCGGTGCTTGTATAAATAAATCAATAAATCTTTGGGAAAAAAAAAAGAAATATATCAGATGGTTTCACTTATGGGAAGATTGTAGGGAGGTAAACCAATTAAGGGATCAGAGAAAAAAATAATTATAATACATTAAAAAACAAAATTAACAGGCATAAAATTAAACAGAGACACTCTGCAGGTGAAGTTGAGGAAGAGGGATCAAAACAGGGGAGGAGAGAACACAAGGGACTAGGGTGATGGTGCACAGGTGATTTGGTGGTGGGAATTTTACAGGCTCTACACCTGAGAGTAGAAAGCATGCATTGTACAAAAAGGAAGACTGATACAAAACATATATAATAATAATAAAATTTTAAAAATGAAAAATAAGACTTGTGGTTTGTAGATAAAGCAAAACTTGACAGAAATATAAAGATTGAATTGCTTATATTTAAAAATAAGAAAAGGTGCAGATTAATGAGCGATGCATCTATTTTGGAAACACTTGTTCCCTGCTCTGTCGCTGGTGAATCCTTTCACCCTCCCACATCTCTGGCCTATACCCCAGCTTGTGTATGCATAAATAAATAAATAAAATACATCTTTAAAAAAAAAAAAACTTCATTATGGGATCTCCTTAACTTTGAAATACACTTCCCCCTTAATAGAGCTCTTTAAGGTTGTGAATTGTATGAACTCCAAATAACTATTTTTTTTTTAATTTTTTAAAAAAAATTATTTATAAAAGAACTGGAATATAGGGAGACCCCATAATGAAGCTTATGAATTTGCTGGGTTAAGGAGACCCCATAATGAAGTTTTTTTTTTAAAGAAAAAATTTAAAAGGTAACAAAGTAAAAAAAAAAAATAAACTATTTTGAAGATCTCCTTGGTCATTATTCTAACAATAAAAAAGAGCATAGAAATTCAAATAAATGCAACTGGACACACTAAAATGATTTGCGATGATTAGTTACATAAAACAAATACACATTTTTTTACCAAAACTGACATCCCCTTGCTCCTGATGCAGTTAAATAATTCAACCTTATAGTACTGTTTTTGGTTGTTCTGCTCATCATGTAGAAATATTAAATTTTTATTATCTTATAAATTTCTGTCTGCATTAAATATTATTAGGAAAAGTTCTTGATAGTTATTTGGAGAATAGGCCTCCCCGGTGGCACAGCAGGTTGAGTGCAGCGCTGTGAAGCTGTCCGCAGTGCCTGCATCACAGGTTAGATTCCCAGCTGGCCAGGGAGAAACCCACATGGCGCAGCAGACCTCTCCTGTTGCGCCTGCTGCTCCCCTCAGCAGTGTTTTCAGTCAGTCTGCCTGTACTGCTCCCTGCTCTGTCTCTGGTGAATTCTCTCACCCTCTCATGCCTCTGGCCTGTACCCCAGTTCTTGTGTAAATAAGTTTTATTTAATTAAAAAAAATAGTTATTTGGAGTACATACAATTCACAACCTTCAAGATCTTTATTAAGGGGGAAGTATATTTCAAAGTTAAGGAGACACCCATAATGAAGTTTTTTTTAAAGATGTATGTATGTATTTATTTATTTTTATTTATTTAATAAGAGCTGGGGTACAGGTCAGAGATGGGCGGGTGAGAGGATTCACCAGCAACAGAGTAGGGAAGAGAACAGGCAGACTAACTGAAATACACTGCTGAGGGGAGCAGTGGGCGAGAGAGGAGAGGTCTGCCTCACCATGTGGGTTGCTCTCTGGCCGGGGATAGAACTTGTGCTACAGAGGCTGTGGATTGCTTCATAGTGCAGTGCTTAATCCCTTATGCCACCAGGGAGGCCCCGATAATGAAGATTTTATAATGCTTTATCTATTAGAAATAATAACCTTTATCTATTAGAAATAATAACCTTAATAACCACAAAATAAATTATTTCTTAAACAAGCATTTATGATTTAGTCCACATCTACACTAAGAGTCTAATATATATTTCTACTTCTACTATTTAAATTACAGTAAACACCAGAATTGCACATGCTATGTTTTCAGAATTATATTGAACAAATTAGTAGCTACTTTGTTAATAAAGATGAAACTTTCAGAATTAACAAATAAAGCCTTAAAAATTACAACTAATCCATAGAAAAAATTCATAAGCTTTAATTGTAGATTTTTTAGTTTTATCACAAATGTGAATAAAAATGTAGATATTCTAGGGAATGCAGCTTCCCTACATTTGGAACTGAAGGGTCTACCACAATGCTTGAGCAAAAGAGAAATGCTTTTCCCAATGAGAAGTACATAGGTGAATAGAAGTGACTCCCAGACTTATTCAATGGTGTGAATTTATGGTTTTATTTCCCCCCTTTAATCCACTTTGAAATGGATTTGGGTCACCAACAATTGAAAAAGTATGACTAAGATGTTGGTATTTCTATATTTTAGATTTTGTGATTTATTTTCTATAGTTCTCTAAGATTTCATTTAGTGTACAACTTAGACCTTTATAATATTCTGCTGTTAATTTGCTTGAAAACTAAATAATCTTGTTTGAAAATGCAAAAATTAAAAATAATTAGATACTTTTTAAGGGTCAAATAAGATTTCCTTTACGCACAAAATGAATATATTAGCCACTCTCTTTAACCCAAGGTAAGAAAACCCTCTTCTCAGCTCCATAGCAATACCCATAGGGTAACTAGTGATTTACATGTCTGTCAACGCTTTGGGGACCAGGACCACTTAGCCTTCTGTCTGTTTCTGCAGAGCTTAACTAGTAGTATGTCTTCAGGAAACACTTATTAAACTAATGGGTCTCAGCATCACCTAACCAACTATTTGCCTGGCCCTAGTTAGTTAGCTCAACTCCGGTTTTGAGAACTGCCATTCTAAAACCTTCATTGTCACCACTATCTTGCCTTCTCTTACCATTTTCAAGCAGTACTTAATTGATAAAGTAAACAATGCATAAACTGCCACTTCTTCCTGTCTCTTCACATTCAATCCACCTCTCCTTCCTCTACTTCTTGCCAGTCTCAGAGCATAAGGTACCATTTCTCTTGGGTTCTTAATTTATTCCTTCCCATTTTTTGCATGTCCAAGATCTTATTTCATTTGTTTTGATTCTTCTTCCCTAAAATGTGCAACCTCCTCCTCCCTGCTGTTAGTCTCTTCTTGAAAGTTTGCAAGTCTCTAACATCCTTAATGCAATAGCCCTCTTCAATGATCTCACTGACCATCCTCTCACTGTCAGTCTTTGGGAAAGGTTGATCCAACTGTTTTTCTGACTCCTGCAAACACTAAAACCTAATTCTTACCAGGGCTCTACATCACACATTCCACAAAAATCTCTCTGCACAAATAATACTTGTCAATACTGCAAAACTTTACAAACATATCTCCTCCAATAATTGAACATCTGGTCAATGATTTGGAACTCTTTTTTTTTACTAATAGTAAATTGACAATAATGTCAAAATAAAAATGAATGCTGCAAGGAGATGAAGAACAATGAAAATTATATTATTAAAAATAGAAGACACAATGAAATGGAAAGATACTCCCTGATCACAGATTGCCAAGACTGAACATGTTAAAATGTCCATCTTTCCCAATGCAATATTCAAATTGAATGCAGTCCCTATCAATTTTAAGTTACAGTCTGCATAGTAATAGAAAAAGTGTTACTGAAATTAATATGGAATAACAAAAGTCTAAGTAACCAAGTAATACTGACTCCCCCCCAAAAAAATGGAGATATCACAGTCCTAGATTCCAAACTGTACTACTAGTTTATAGTAATCAAAACAGTATAGCACTGGAATGAAAACAGACACACAGAGCACAGAATAGAATCAAGAGTTCAGAAATTAAGACACACTTACATGGACAGTTAATCTATGACACAGAAGCCAAGAGATACAATGGAGAAAGAAAAATCTGTTCAACAATAGTATTGGGAATAATAGACAGCCATATGCAAAAAAATAAAACTAGGCCACTGACACACCATTGTCAAAAAATATCTCAAAATGAATTAATATCTTGTATGTAAGAACTAAAACTATAAAATACATGAACATTACTAAAACATTCCTTGATATTGGCTTTAAGGACTCCACTCCAGTGAAAAGATAAACAAATGGGACTACATAAATGTAAAGAGCTTCTGCACAGCAAGAGAAACTGTCATGAAAAGACACCCTACCTAATGGGAGAAAATTTTGCACATCGTACATCTGACAAGATGCTCATAAGGGCCTCCTTGGTGGCACAAGGCGTTAAGATGCAGCACTATGGAGCTATCTGCAGCCACTACAGCACAAATTCGATCCCTGGCCAGGGAGGTGACCCACATGGCGCAGCACACTTCTCCTGTCTCACCTGCTGATCCTCTCAGCAGTGTATTTCAGTAGATCTGCTTGTTCTGCTCCCCACTCTCTCTGGTGAATTCTCTTACCCCCCACATGTCTGGACTGTAACCCAGCTCTTTCATGCATAAATAAATATTCAAATAAAAATGATGCTCATATCCAAGATCTACAAGGAACTCATAGCTCAACAAAAAGAAAACAAATAACCCAATCAAAAAATGAGCAGAAGAGCTAGAGACATGACTGAAAAAGAGGAAATACAGATGGCAAACAGTAAAATGGAAAAAAAAAATCTAATCATCAATTATCATCATGGAAATGCAAACCAAAATAATAATGAGATACACTTATGAGAATGGCTTATATCAAAAAGACCAGAAATGGGGGCCTCCCTGGTGGCACAAGGGGTTAAGCACAGTACTTTGAAGCACAGCCTCTGCAGCACAAATTCCATCCCTGATCAGCCAAGGAGCAGCCCACATGGCACAGCAGACCTTCCTGTCTTGTCTGCTGCTCCCCTCAGCATGTATTTCAGTCAATCTGCCTGTTCTGTTCCCCACTCTGTCTCTGGTGAATCCTCTCACCACCAGCACCCCTGACCTGTACCCCATTTCTTGTATGCATAAATAAATTTTAAAAATCTTTAAAAAAAAACGACCAGAAACAACAAGTGCTATTGAGGGTATAAAGGAAAAAGAAATCTTAGTACACTATTGGTGGGAATGTCCACAGATTAGGTCCCTGTGGAAAATAATATTGATGGTTCTTAAAAATTAAAAAAAAAAAAAGATCTGCCATAAGTTCCAGAAATTCGACTCCTAAGTATCTAACTGAATAATGAAAAAAAAAAACAAAAAAAGACAAAAAAAAAAAAAAAACCAAAACACTAATTTAAAGGGCTAGGTACACTCCTATGTTCATGGCAGCACTCTTTACAATAGTCAAGCTATGGAAAAAAACCTGAGTTTAGGAGAGATGACTGTCTAAAGAAGAAATGATAAGCACACACAATGGAATAACATTCAACTATATAAAAACATGAACTCTTGTCCTTTGTAATAACACAGATGGAACTGGAGGGGATTATGCTAAACAAAATAAGTCTGAAGGAGAAAGACAAATACTGGAATATTTCACACATATTTGGGATATAGAGAAACAAACAAAGGAACACACAGAATTAAAACAAAACAAACCCTATAAATATGACTGTGCTATTGAGACTACCAGAGTGGAGGGAGAGGAGAGGGAGCAATGTGGTGAGGATTCCCAGTGGATGATGGTGAAGGATTATGGGTTCATTGGTGACAGGTGTGGTATGGTATACACCTGAAGAGGTGTAAACCAATACCTCTGAATCATATCTGTGTTGTAAACTGATGTACCCCAATTTAAAAATATACAATAAAAAGAAGCACATTAGGGCCTCCCTGGTGGCACAGGCGGCGGGCACAGCACTGTAAAGCTCTCCACAGCCTCTGCAGCGTGGGTTCGATCCCTGCCTGCTGGGGAGCTACCCACATGGAGCGGTGGACATTTCCTGTCTCACCTGCTGCTCTCCTCAGCAGTGTATTTCAGTAGGTCTGCTTGTTCTGTTCCCCACTCTGTCTCTGGTGAATCCCCTCACCCTTCCGCACATCTGGCCTCTACCCCAGTTCTTGTATACATGAATAAATAAATCTTTTTAAAAAAAGAAGCACATTATTAGTTTTAAAAATTGATTCATAAAGTTAAGGCAATATCAATGTTAAAATAAAAATTCCATTGAGAGTAGTAAATATTAAACTATAATTAGTTGCTGATAAATGTATGTTTGCCCAATCTTATATTTCATATCATCACATTAAAAAACGAAATTAAAGAAATGTAGAAATACAGAAGATTTGAGTTAGTGCCATTTTTAAAGTGATATAAGAACTATTTCTTTTTCTTTTGGAATAGCCTTGGAAGTCAGACTGACTCAGAAAACAAGTGGACATACATGAAAAGAATAGACTTGGTGTCATTGTCTATCTTTATCCAAAAGGGAGTTTGAAAAGCAAAGGTTAGAAGCAGCAAGGGGATGGATCACAGGAAATGGAGAAGGATGATTACCTGAAGTGTTCTTTCCAAATTTTACACATAGCAAATCAATCAAAGAATCATCTCAAATGATAGCTCTTTCTGAAAGCTTCTTTATTTTCATGTTAAAACTAATTATTCCAGTGTAAAGTCAAGAGGAATAATAGGGTAAGGACCCTGAAATATACCTATCCAAACTAAGAATAAAACCCTAAAATAAAAATTCTGAATATCCTGTCAAAAGATGTTCAAATATCCATTACAATGTTTCAACAAAAAATGGGAAAGTCAGGCCAAGTGTTAATCACTATGTACACCTATATCAACGAATTCATAGAAATCACCATATTAAGTCTGCTTTCTGCATATGGTATGAAAGTCATAAAAATAAGAAATACTATATACAAAAATTCATCTTCAAATTAAAAAATGCTAAGACAAAATATATTTTAAAACATCCTAATATCTAGATAAATGATAATTAACATACTTAAATAGATACAAATATGTTCTGTCATTAAAAATACAACCTGTAAGCAAAATTCACCCACAAGACATTGAAAAATATATACAAATAAATATATTTAAATTTATTGTAGTTTGGAGTGAACCTCTCTGTGATCAATGTCACCAAAAATTATAAAAATATATTAGTAAAAACAAATGTAGGTGAAACTTATGGTTGAAAACATCTTATTTCATGAAAACATGTTTATCATTAATCTGTTAGTTTTCAGTGGCAATTAAGATATTTTGTAAGTTATTGGAAATCAGGATGAAAGATAAAACAATTTTAAATTAAAAATTATTCTTACAAATATGCTCAAGAGCCTCCCTGGTGATGCAGGCAGTTGAAGGCCATGCTGTGAAGCAGTCTGCAGCCTTTGCAGAGCGGGTTCCATCCTGGCCAGCCAAGGAGAAACCCACATGGTACGGCAGAACACTCCTGTCTCACCCGCTGCTCCCCTTAGCAGTGTATTTCCTCAGTCTGCCTGTTCTGTTCCCCGCTCTGTCTCTGGTGAACCCTCTCTCCCTCCCACACATCTGGCCTGTACCCCGATTTTTGTATAAATAAATAAATCTTAAAAAAAGAAAAGAAAGTGTCATTTGTTTTAAAAAAAAAAAAAACACGGGCCTCCCTGGTGGCGCAGGTGGTTGAGTGCAGCACTATGAAGCTGTCCGCAGCCTCTGCAGCATGGGTTCGATCCCGGCTGGCCAGTGAGAATCCCACATGGCCCAGCAGACCTCTCCTGTCTGGCCTGCTGCTCCCCTCAGCAGTGTATTTCATCAGTCTGCCTGTTCTGTTACCCGCTCTGTCTCTGCTGAATCCTCTCACCCTTCCATGCATCTGGTCTGTACCCCAGTTCTTGTATAAATAAATAAATCTTTAAAAACAAAAACAAATATGCTCAAACTCAGTGTGAAATCATTGCATAATAAAGATAAATTTCTTTTTTTTTTATTATTGAGTTGACGTTTGTAACACTGTATCATGCATACATCATAACACATCCATCAACAGAGTACCTATATGTTTTTACCATATATCACTGGAACCATCCCACCAAATTACACCTCCATAGTGTACTCACCACCAAAGCACCTGTGGCCTACCACCCTAATCCACTGTGCTCCCTCCCCACCTTGCTCTCACCCTTCAACTTCCTCTCCCCTTCTGGATTCTAATATCAATTTTCCAGAGTAAGTTTTTAAGCTTGGTTTTATCTATTCCTTTGTTTAGTTCACTGCCTTCCACTTATAAGTGACATTATTCAGTCTTTATCTTATTCTTCTAACTTATTTAGTTTATCATAATCCCTTACAGGTCCATCCATGTTGCTATGAATTTTCTAACACTGTCTCTTGATTTTTGAGTGGTAGTCCATTATGCATAAGTACCATGTCATCTTGGTCCACTCATCCAAATTTAGGCATTTGGGCTGTTTCCATATTTTTACTATTGTAAATGGTGCTACTATAAAAATGGGAGTGCATAGGGCCTCTCCCCTGGTGGCGCAGCGGTTGAGCGCTGGGCTGCGAGGCTGCCCTCAGCCTCTGCAACACCGGTTCGTTCCCAGGCCACCAGGGAGGGTCCCACAAAAAAAAGAAAAAAAAGAAAAAATGGGAGTACATAATTTCTAAAAATATGTTGGACTTGCATCGTATTGCACACAATTGGTTGTGACTGAAATGTTCCAAAAGTCATTAAAATATTTTATGTTATAGAAAATGATTTTTCAATCAAACAAATGAGTGGATGATAAATCAAGATATTTGGGATGACTGTTCTTTAAATGTGAATTCTTTTTTATTTAAAATTTCTTTATCATATGCTAAATGATGGTTATTCTTTTTTAAGTGCTTAAATATAGTTATTATTGCTTTGTAAAATTTTCTTACATTACTGTAGTCCCCATAATTCTCCTGCCACCATAGCACCTATGAAACATCACTCTATTTCCTGTGTTCTTTCCTCCTCTGTTTTGACTCTTTTTTGCTCCTCCTCTCTTGCTATATGCCTCAGAGACTCAGGAACACCTTTGAAAATTTTGCTCCAGAAGCAGGGAAAACAAAGGAGAAGATAAACAGCTGTAACTACACCAAACTAAAAAGTTTCCATTTTGTACAGCAAAAATAGATGTCAAAAGAAAGAGGCATCCTACTGAATGGGAGAAAATATTGTACCCAACACCGCACAACAGATAAAGGATATCAAAGATCGAAAGAGTTTACACAACTCAACAAAAAAGCAAAGTACCCAATCAAAAAATGGGCAGAAGAACTAAAAAGATGGGCCTCTCTAGTGGCTTAAAGTGTTAAATCTCAGTGCTATAACCTGTTATCGCTGCATGACCTGAGTTTGAACCTGGCTAGGAAGTTAACCCACATATGGCACAGCAGAACCCTCCTGTCTCACTCACTGCTCTCCTTAGCAGTGTATTTCAGTAAATCTGTCTGCTCTGCTCCCTACTCTGTCTCTGATGAATCCTCTTACCTCCACCCCCTTCCATACACACACCTCTGGCCTACACCCCAGGTATTCTCTGCAAAAAAAAAGGGCCTCTCTGGTGGTACAAGGGGTAAAGATGCAACCTATGAAGCTATATGCAACCTATGAAGCTACCCACAGCCTCTGCAGCACTAGTACAATCCCCAGCCAACCAGGGAGCTACCCACATGGCATAGCAGACCTCTCCTGTCTCGACTGCTGCTCCCCTCAGCAGTGTACTTTGGTCAATCCTCCTATTCTGTTCTCCACTCTGTCTCTGGTAAATCCACTCATCCCCATACCTCTGGCCTGTACCCCAGTTCTTGTATGCATAAATAAATAACTTTTTAAAAAAATGAAATGGAGTATTAAAAAAAAACATTTTTTCATATGCCTATTGACCATATGAAAAAATGTTCAACATCACTAATTATCAGGGAAATGCAAATCAAAACCACAATGAGATACCATTTCACTCCAGTGAGAATGGCACATATTAAAAAAACTAGAAACAACAAATGTGGGAGAGGATGTACAGACAAAAGATTTATAGCCTTATTACCTTCAAAGGTAATATGGTTCTTCAAAGGTAGATATGGTTCTTCAGCTAAATTGCAAAATATATTTGTGCAAGTGGAAAACATTAAAATATTCTCTGAATGCATAAATACCAACAAAACTGCAGAGAATAAAAATATATAAGATTATGTTTATATATATATATATTTCTTCATAGTTCTAATAAAAAGGAAATATTAATATTAATTTATTATCCTAAAATATTTATTGCTTGGATAAGATAAAATATTTTAAACCTAAATTTATGTTTTGAGGTCAATAATTTGAGCAAGATGAAAGCAACTTCAGAGCTACACTTTAAAGAAATAAACACTTGAGCAACTAAGGACTACAAAATTTTATAGATGATGCAAACATAATTCCCAAATTTTAATTTTATTGATCAAAACAAAGTTAATTTTTAATGAATGAATCACATTTATACACTCTAGTTGTTTATTTAATATAAGCATAATAATGTTCTTTGCATTTAATGCCGTTATTACATAGAGTATTACTTTAGTTGTACAGTTATTATAGTAACTCACATATTTTGCTCTGAATTATTTGAAAATGCTTTTGGGGTGGAAGAGTAGGTTATCTTAAGATTTAAGTGCCTCCCACAAATTTGAAAAGCAGATATTATTAAACAACTCAAATGAACTTAAAGACTCAAATTTGTTCATTCATATGAGCTGAGAAACTAACATGTGGTATTGATTAGTTTTATCATAGCAAAATATTTTACTTATAAATTTACATAGAAATATAGATCCAGAAATTTTAGTATTGAGGAAAATAATGTTGACAATATTGTTTGGGTGAAATAATGGAATCAGTATGTTACTTTATTAAAATCCTCTTTCAATACTTATAAAAACCTTTTTTATCAAATGTTTTGTTAATTGTAACATGATATGTCATATTAGATCTTTTACAAAGTTACTTAAGATCAACTTTAGTGAATACGACACTACAGAGTAAAACTGATCTGAATCAACCCAGAAATATGTATAAACCCATATGCACATGCACACATATTCAGATTAAGGTGTTATATTTGTAATGCTTGTTAATCTTTTATGCTTTATTCGGTCTCCTAAAAAATATAATGAATTCTATGGGCTCTCTCCTCCATTCCTCAAAAATGAGACACATACAAATACCTATCTAAAATCTAACACAGGACCTCTCCTTGGGAGAATGGGACCCTTTTAATAAATTTTCCCTTAAAAAGTTACTATTTTCCCTCTTTGGCCCTACAAAGGGTATAAAATCTGCTGAAATTTTGTTTTGTTTGAATATTTCTAAAATAAATCCTTTTAATGTTTCTGCTGTTGTAATTACTCTCAGTTACCAGTAGTGTTGGATCTTTATTCCTCAAGAAATCATATAATGATTTTTGCTATCCTCGTAAAAGTCCACATAAGGGCACCCATCCAGTCTGTTCCCTCACTTAGGTATGTTCCCTCAATGTTTGATCTCATCTTCCCAGCTATTGGGCAGGTGTATATTCAGAAATTCTGAAATAAAAACTCTCCCACACACGTAGTAGAGATAGTTGAAAAACGTCTCATGCTCAGTACAAATTAGGATCATCTGGCTGTTATAATAAGAGCAGGGGCTATTATTAGTAGTAGTACATTTTAGTAGCTTAACTATCTAAATAGTAGTGTTCATAACCATAACACAATTTCAATTCTACACTTATTTTATGACTGATCACATTGTTAAAAAAATAAATCACCATTAAGAGTCTAAAAATCCAGTAACTGGAGCCTTCCTGTGGCACAAGGGGTTAAGACGAAACCTATGAAGCTATCCGCAGCCACTGCAACACGAGTTTGATCCCCATCCAGGGAGCTACACTCATGGTGCAGCAGACCTCTCCTGCTATGCCCACTGCTACCCTCAGCAGTGTATTTCAGTCAATCCGCCTGTTTTGTACCCCACTCTGTCTCTGGTGAATCCTCTCACCCTCCACACCTCTGGCCTGTACCCCACTTCTTGTATGCATAAATAAATAAACCTTTAAAAAAATTAAAATCCAGTAACTTTTTTGCTATGGTATGGAGAGGAGCACTGGATTTAGTCAGACAACCAAACTCTGCTGCTTACTGTATGGCCACAACATATTTGAGCTCTTCTGTTTCCTCATCTGTGAAACAGACATAATACTATTTACTTTATGGGCTCTTGAAAGGCTTAAATTAGATTGTTCATGATTTGGATTCCATCCTACTTTTCAATGCTTATATTTAGCCACTTTCTTTCACAGGCATCTTATGTTCTAGTCACACCTTAATGTTCTCTAAAAGTCTCAAGTTTGTTTTCCCTTTTGTTTTGAATGTCTTCTTCCTGCGTTTACTTGGATAATATGGATTAACCCAACAACACTCATGGAAGGAAGACTTCCCTGACAAACTCCAAGTTGAATCAACCCATCCTCTAGTCTCCATGTTCAACCTGTACAAATCTTTATCCTAATATTTACCTGCTTATCAGTCAAACTCCCTGACCATATTCTATAATCCTTGAATTCCTAAATATGCCATCCATCTCCTCTGTCCCATTATGTGTGCCAGAATATGCCTAACCTATGGTAGAAAAAAAAAAAAAAGGATGATTAAATGAATGCATAACATGCACAAAAGCAGTGAGCTTAGTTATTTTGTGATATAGTAGGGATTCAGTTTAAGTTAGCTGAATTTGAAATTTAAATCTTTAGTCGCTGGATCCTATGTTCACTATGGTATCACTTCATTTTATGATTAAACTTCTGAACAATAACTGCTAGTAGTACTGAGATATGTCTTATAAAGAAAATGAAAGACATCATCAAATGAATCCCACATATGGTCAGCATACTCTGTTAAGAATATTTTATCTTGTTTTTATTAAGTTAGCATCAAGGTCTTTCAGCTTACAAATCCCATGAAACAGCAAGCTGACATACAAGACTTTAATATACCACAAAGCTAAATTGTAAGCATGCTTTTCTCAAGTTTCACTGTGGTCATTTAATTCGATTGCTTAGCAGTGATATTTGAATAGTTATACACACTTCCTGCTGTTGGTTAGCTTGGTTCTGTATTAAAACAATTATATTATCATAACCAAAAAGTATATATTATATTTTGAATAATAGCAAAGGCATAGAAAGAAAATTGATCTCAAATAGTCACGTTTTGCAGCTAAAACTTACAGAACTACTCCTAACTTGCTGAAAGTTATAATTAAAATTGCTCGAAAGGAACAAAAATTAGCAATAAAGCAAGAAACAATAAAACCTGAAAAGTGAATCATTGTACTTCTAGGTATAAACAAATGTATCATTGAGGTTCTACTTAGGGAAGTACTTGACAAAAGAGGCAGACTGCAGGCAGATAATTATGTGGGCAGAAATATGCAGGATAGAATTTAAAGGAAAGAAATTGGAGTCAGGTGAGTAATTAGGTTAAAAATCTCCAGACACTGGGACTCCGAGGGCGTGTGGTCCACTGTGGGGCTGAATGATCTGTGTTTATACTGCCACATTTCCAGAATTTGGAAAACTCAACCTTTTAGGGACGTTAGAACAGAGAATAAATATCTTAACTAATACTTTCTGCAGTGGGGATGAAATTTATATTCTACAACTAACTTTAATTTTTATCACTGATACTATCCTTACAGGTCTCATTCTTACTGATGGCAAAGCAAACAAATAAAAAACTTAATTTTCAAGTACCCCAGTACTTGAACATTTGGTCCACTGGTACTTCTAGAATGGGAAGAGTGTAGAAAGTAAGGTGAAGAGGCCTTCAGCTTCTGTCTCTGCTGTGCTGTGCAGTAGGCAGGACTCCATCCAGGTATGTTTAGCTTCCCTCATTAGCATGGGTCCTCCACTCTTGCAATGTCATGTCAGACAATTTGCAATGATAAAGGATCTGCAACTTCCCCAGATTTTTCCCAAATAAATGGAGTATCAACTTTCTATGTTCTCAAATTCAGAAAAATCTTTTAGTATTTTATTTTTCCACTTCAGATTCAAAATTCCACTTTGACAGGATGTGGAAAGTGAAGATAATTCTCTTAGCTTTCTTGAACTTCTATTTCAGTGATCCTCTTCCATCCTGGGAGATCTGTTCCTGCCCAAGTTATGGGAACTCCCCATATGTGCTGACTTATTCTCTTTCTTACTCTGCTTCATGATCACCACTCCAATTTCTGGTTTGTAATAGAACCATAACACACCTTTTATTCTTTCTCAAAAAAAAAGAAAAAAAAATGCTTGCTTCAAGACTATCATCTTGCTACAGATGTTACAAATTCTATTTGAAAGTTCAAAACTAAATGATGACTTTCTTTTTTTCCATCTAGGTATGACATTCCCAAGAAGTAATGTATATTATTGATTTAATAAATTGGAATAATCAAGGGACGATTAGAAACTTGGGATTACAAGAATTTAGATACATTGTTTTAATATCTACAAAACATCTCCTACATCTTAAGTCTATATATAAACAATTCAGGAGAACTCATTTCTAGGAAATAACATTTAACTTGAGCCATGTGTAAAGGTTTCAATATAATTATGAAAAAATAATGTAATATTTATAAATGTTTCATTCATCAAAGAAAACAGAACAGAAATAAAAATCACAAATACTTTTGCCCTAAACAAAAGAATCCCAAAGCTAAAAGCTTAAAAGAATTTTCTATTGTTGATTTATGGGGAAATTACTGTAATAGAGTATGGTCTCATATGTAGGGATATAACCCATGACAAAAATATCACATATTCAATACTCATAAAGATGAAATTTATTATATTTAAGCCATTTTAAGTATGAAAAAATCTGAAAGAATATCCTAGGTAGCAGCTTATAGTCTTCCCATTCTAAGGGAAATCATCAAACTAGGAAACCAGTCAAAGAAAATAATAAAAGTTAATATGGATTCAGTGCTTCTATTATATGTGACGAATTATTTTACATGTTTCAACAGACATTAAAACTTCATTTAATTTTAAGTGTCATCTTTCGAGGTAAGTATAATGGTTATCTTCATTTTGCAAACTAAGAAAAGGATGAACAGAAAGGCTAAGTAGCTTTTTCAGTGAATATGTACTAGAGCTAGAATTTGAACCCAGGCAAACTCACACATAGTCTTTACATTCAAACATTATGCTGTGCTGCTCACAGATAAAGGAAATGTGAGGGCATTGAATTTAAAATGTAAGAGGAAAAAAAAAACAGTCACAAAAGACTTTACTATCTTTATAAGGACAAAAGAAAGGACTGAGATTCCATATTTAGAGTTGGCATGCATAATAATTCCCAGAACCATATGTTTCAAATGACCCAATCATTGGGTCTTTCATTTCTGATCATTTGACATTTTTAAGCATGAATCATCTAATGAAAAAATTACAAGGCTTTCTTTTGAACACACTGTTTATTTGTCACCAAAAGATCTCAGATATACTTTAAACAAATTCTTTCTATAAAGAAAAGACTACATACCCTCATGAATGGCATAATCCAAAAATAGAAATTATTTAAAACAGCTCTAACACCTTTTCTAAATTTCCTACATTGTGAAATGACAGCAGTGTCTCCCTTTCAACACTGCCTTCTAGTCAATGTAAAAAGAAATAAACCATCCCCACATGCTCATATTTGGTGTTTACTTTTCCATCAGTCATCTAAAATGGGACACAGGGAAAGGGATGTGTCTGTCTCTGTTAGAGAAGAAAAGTGAAGGAAAGAAAATCTAATGCAACAAGAGAGTTGCCAGATTTGGAACTGATTGAAAGAGGTTTATGTCACCAAACATTTTTCAAAGACCTATCAATCTGCAACTCTTTTTATAAACCAACCTGTAATGACTGGTGTTTCCACACATTTTCTTCACACAGTTGCTTCTGAGTTTGGCAGTGCCTTTGATTTGAAAAAGAATTTCAAACTTTAGATGATCACACAGAACCTTTTGGCATCAAGGAAAAGAATATTTAGATCATAAAGACTTAAAGGAATGTAAGCCACAGTTCCAAGTAGTTTAAACTTTCATTACAAAAATGCTGAAAGCCACATTGCAGTGCTTACAAGTATGTTTATAAGTGATGCCATTTGCAACTCTAATTAAATGAATTAAGATTCTGTGAAAATAAAAACATGGATTAGAATTAATATTAAATGAAAACTATAAAATATATGATATATCGAATAGCAAGATAGACCCAAGCATCTTCATAGTGTTCCTATATAGGTCTTCTGGTATCAAGGAAAAGCAAACTTGGAAAAAACAAAAAATCCCTAAAATAACAAAAAAGCACCAGCACTAACAGTGTTATACTTAGTAATCCCTGGGAAAATTCAAAGAGAGTAGCATAATGAAATATGTCACCTGCTGACTAGGTTTTGCTGCTTATAGAAAACAAAGAGCACAGAATAATAGGGTTCAGAATGTACAGCCAGAAGAGACTAGGATTCCCAACTGCAAAGTACCTAACTCCACTGTGAATACAAATCTCATTCTCAGCTCTTCACCACCAAACCACAGTTTCTCAAAGTTTAGCACCCAACTAACAACATCAACATCATTTGGGACTGTGTTAGTGACACAGTTCTCAGGACCCAGTTAAGATTAACTGAATCAAAAATTCTAGAGACAGACCCAGCAAGCCATGTTTTAATAAACTCTATAGAATATCAGGATCAGTTTCACTCCAAGAACCTACATAATGATCCAGAATGGGAGCTGAATTGAGCCCAGCTAGAAATGCATTGAGTACTTTTGGTATATAAGTGAAATGGCAGATACTATAATCAGATTATCCTCAAGTCTGACCAGCACATGGTTTAAACACAATCTTTTCCATTCTTGCTTCTGCCCCCCAAAAGTGTTCTATAATCAATGGGTATTCTTTATGTCAGTGAACAAATAGTATAAAAGAAGATATATAAGATATAAAGCATGACGTTGTCTAGGTTATTTTATTATAGATGAAAAAAAAGGGGCAGTCTCTATTTTCTACCCTTATTTTTTTATTTTTTTATTTTATTTTATATATTTTTACATCATTTTTCATTTTTGTACAATGTATGCATTTTCACCTTGGTTATAGCCCCCATATAATTCCCACCCCCCTTGTTTTGATCCTACACCCTTCTCCGAACCCCCACCCCAATACTGTGTCTCTGGTTTATAGTTGCTTGTTGATTTTGATTTTTCTTCATTATAATTAGCCTTTTTCCTGGTTCCTTATTTGGGTTTTCTAAATCACTGCTTTGAGTGAGACCATCCAGTATTTTTCTTTTTCTTTCTGGCTTATTTCGCTGAGCATGATCCCTTCCAGCTCCAGCCACGTTGCTGCAAATTGCATGAGTTTATCTTTTTTGATTGTTGAGTAATATTCCATGGTGTATATGTACCACATCTTCTTGATCCAGTCATTTATTTTTGGGCATTTGGGTTGTTTCCACATCTTAGCTGGAATTAATGTTGAATTAATGTTTCTGTGTCCTTTGGGTAAATACCTAGAAATGGAATTGCTGGATCAAACCGAAGCTCCATCTTTAGCAGATTGAGGAATCTCCACACAGCTCTCCATAGTGATTGGACCAGTATGCACTCCCACAAGTCCTCATTTATTCCTCTTTTCGAGTAACCCAAGCCTGAAATCTTGATATCTTCTTGAGCATTCCTCTTTCTTCACTTTCATCCAAGAAATCATCAATGTCCAAAATTACTTTGTTCACTTTTCTATATGTCACTTTATTTCAATCCCAATTGCCTCTACTCCATCTCTGACAATTTCTTACCCTAGACTACTTCAATGGTCTTTAAATCTCCTTCTTTACTGTAGTTATCATGAAGACCACTGTCAACTAAGTCATTTTTTGTTATGATGCTTCCATACTCAAAACCCATCAAAAATATTCCACTACTGACAGGGTGAAGTTCATATTCCTTGTAAATATAAACATCTTCACAGCTTGAGTCTAGCTTTATCTCCAACTATTTCCTTATGTGAATCCTAATCTCAAATCACAGTTCTATATTCACTGTCTCCAAAACATGTCATGAATGTTCCAGCAACTCTTCTTCATTCCTTTCCACAGCTTCAGATAAAAGGTGATAGATATAAAATGCCAAAGTGAGAATAGGCATTAAGGCAGAGAATAAATTAAAGTGTGTTTACTACTTAGGATTTATTTATAGATGAGTGCTTCCAATTTCATAATTCTGCTATACTGAATTTACAACAGTTGGGAGAAAATAATAAATGTTTCAAAGTTAACATAAGTCTTTGGTTAGCCTATCTAGCAGTATTTAAATAGAATATTAATCTAGTGCTATTCCAGATGCCAAGGACAAACATATTTATAAGGGAAGAGGATTTCTGCTCCAGGGATTCACATCTTGAGGTGAAGCAGGTTCCTGTTTACTCTCTAAAAACATCTTCCCTGGAATCAAGGTTTCTGGGACTGACCAAATTCATTGCTAAAAGAACGGGAACTATATTTGTAATTATAAGACACTCCAACTACCAAAATCATTCACTGAGTCTTTAAATATAAAAATTAAAAAGCTAAGAATGATATTTTCTCCATTTTGATAAGGTGCCTTTTCATTTTAATGTTAGTTTGACATGTTTCTTTGTTGTGCAGAAGCTTTTTAATTTGATGTAGTCCCATTTGCTTATTTTTGCTTTTGTATCTCTTGCTGTTGGAATTGAGTCCCCAAAGGCATCTTTAAAGGCAATATGATGGAATATTTTACTTTTGTTTTCATGTATTTTATAATTTCAGATTTTACATCCAAGCCTTCAATTCATTTTGAGTTAATTTTTGTGCATGGCATGAGATAGTGATCTCGTTTCATTCTTTTGCATATGGCTACCTATTCCCAAAACTATTTGTTGAAGAGACTTTCCTTTCTCCATGGTGTACTCTTGACTCCATTGTCATTGATGGACTGTCCATATAAGTGTAGGTTTATTTTGGGTTTTCAGTTCTATTTCATTGGCCTGTGTGTCTGTTTTTACTACAGTACCATACCCATACCACATCTGACAGAATTACTATTCAAGATCCACAAAGGATTCCTACAACTAAACAAAAAGAAAATAGAACCCAATGAAAAAGGGGCTAGAGAGCAAAAGAGACACATCTCCAAAGAAGACATACAGACATATGAAGAAAGTTCATCATCACCTATTATCAGGGAAATACAAATTAGAACCACAATTAGATACCTATTAAAATGACCCATATCAAAAAGACCAGACACTGTAAGTATTGGCTAAAATGTGGAGAAAAAGTAACACTTGCGCACTGCTGGTGGAAACGTAGAGTGGTCCAGCCCCTGTGGATAACAGTATAAAGGTTTTGCAAAAAAGAAATAGTTTAAGGTCTCCCTTGTGGTCTAGGTGTTAAAGTCTCAGTACTATCACCATGAGGGTCAAAGCACACTGAGTTCAATCCCTGGCCAGGGAACTAACCCACATGGTGCAGCAGACCTCTCTTATCTGGCTTGCTCTCCCCTTAGCAGTGTATTTCAGTGGATCCACCTGCTCTGCTCCCCACGCTGCCTCTTGTGAATCCTCTCACCCCCAACACCTCTGGACTATACCCCAGTTTGTCTATGCAAAAAAAAATAAATAAAAATCTTATAATAAAGGAATAATTATTAAAAAAAAGTTCACATGATCCAGCAATTCCACTCCTTATCTACCCAAATAATGAAAAAACACTAATACAAATGGATACACATTTTGTTCATGGTAACACTATTTACAATAACCAAGTTATGTAAACAATCTAAGTACCCAAGGACAGATGAGTGCATTAAGAAGTTGTATATATATATATATATATATATATATATATATATATATATATAATGCAATACTACTTAGCTATAAAAAAAGATATCTTGTCATTTGCAATAACTCAAATGAAACTAGAAGAGCTTATTCTAAGTGAAATATGTCAGACAGAGAAGACAAATACCAAATGATTTCACTCATGTGAAATATAGAGAAATAATAATGGAACAGAAAAATCTAAACCAAAGAAAACGTTAGAAACCTGACTGTGGGGGCCTCCCTGGTGGCGCAGCGGTTGAGCGCTGGGTTGCGAAGCTGCCCGCGGCCTCTGCGGCGCCGGTTCGATCCCCGGCTGCTCCCCGGCCACCAGAGGAGGGTCCCACATGGCGTGCAGACCTCTCCTGCCGCCCGCTGCTCCCCTCAGCAGTGTACTTCGGTCCTTCTGCCTGCTCTGCTCCCCGCTCTGGCTCTGGTGAATTCTCTCACCCTCCCGCGCTTCTGACTGTACCCAGTGCATGTATAAACAAAACAAAACAAACAAACAAACCAGCAAACAAATAAATAAAGCACGCCTCTATAAAAAAAAAAAAAAAAATTTAAAAAAAAAAAAAAAAAGAAACCTGACTGTGGAACTGAGGTTACTAGAGAGGTTAGGTGGGAGTGAGGAACAAAGTGGTGGACTATGGGTACTTTGCTGATGGGTGTGCTGTGGTAACATATATCTGAAGAGGTATGGATTTGTATCTCTCAATTATATACAGTGTTTTAATCCAAAGTTACCTCATTAGACAATAATACAATTAAAAAACTAGAAAAAATACCAATATTTAAGGGAAAGGGAGTGATAAAAATGTTCAAAATAGAAACTAAGAAACAGGAATTTCTGAAAGGATTTTTTAAGTATTAAAATCAACAAGACAAAAGAAACCACTGTATTCTGTTATAAAATAATTGAGAAATAATAGGAAGAAGAAAGATATAGAGAAGAAAGAATTCAAAAAGGAGGAAAGGTAGAAATAATCAGTATTTTTGTAAAATAAAAACATAATGGAAATAAAACAAATCAACAGATGTGAAAATGCAACAGGGTGGTCCCCAGGAAAGGGGGAGGTTCCCTGCCCCACCCAAGGGAGGGTGGAGCTGAGCAGCAAGAGAAGAAGCTGCAGAAGAGACTGAGGAAGGAAGCAGGATGGAGCCAGGAGACCTGGAGAAGGCACATGGAGCCTAGAGACACGTGAAGAAACTGCGCTTGTCTTTTGGTCGTGGACTAGGTGACACAGATGTCGGTGAGACCCGTGGGGAGGTGACCATGGCAGCTTTTATCTTGATGTTGATTTTGCTCTTTTCCTTCCGGGCTTGTCCGGTTGTTTGTGACCCTTTTCTGTGGGTCCCCACTGGAAGATGCTTTAGACTTGTGGCAGGCCTTGGGGCCTTGCTCTGGGCCAATCCCATTTGGATGGACTTTTACCCACGAGGGGACGGGTAACTTTGGGTGCTTGATTTAGAAACTAGACTCTTTGCCTTACCTGTATTGTTTCCTAGTTTTATTAAAGTTCCTTCCCATTAAAGTCTCCTATGTTTTGTGTTGATGCGGCGGATGGCAGAACCCATTTAGAATAGGCAGGTTTGCGGGGTTTGGGCTGCCCCTCTCCCTGCCCTATAACAAAAATAGTAAGATAAATATGAATAAAAAGTTAGTGATTTGAGTAACGATAAGAAATCTAGAGTATTGTAAAAAAGAATAGAAATTTGATCTTAGTAACTATACTAAGGGTCAAAAAAAGCCATCAAGCATAAAGGGTAAGAAACAAAATAAACATTCTTTACCAACAATATGATGTCCAGTGAATTTTTTAGAAAATTATTAAATGAATGCAAGTTAACTAAGCCAGATGGAAATAGTGACATAAAATCAATCATAAATTGATTTTGATTATTGGCAATAACAAATTAGAACATGAAACCAGGGATATGTAGACTGGGTATGTAGGGGCAGGAAAAGGACACTGAGCAAGTTTTCTAGGATCCCATGCAGACCGGGTAAAGGAGGAGTCAAAGTCCTCAGTGGCTTTTGCAGGTCTTTTATTTAGATTTGCCAGGCATATGGCAGGCAGGGGTGCTGGGGGGCCGGGAAGCTGGCAGGCCTCCCAGCTCCCAGCAAATCCTCACTCTATCTGGGCTCTCTCTGGCCTTCTCTCTGCTTCTCTTCTTTTCTCGGCTTCAGTTCGTTCTTGGCTTCTGCTGGCGTCCCCATAACGCTGCCCTTATAAACTCACTCTCTCAGCCCCAGTGTACCCACTTCAGGTGCCCGCCATCAGGCATGCATTCAGGACCACAGGGTTCCCTCATCTATCCTAATGGCGGGAGGGCAGGAAAGCCTGATACTTTTTACCTTACCCTACAGGGTAATAAACAGAATAGAAAATATTTATGATTCAGTGAAATTTATCATGATAATGGCAATATTTCAAAACAATGTGGAAAGAAAGAGTACAACAATAAATGTCATTGGGATATTGAGGTTTTCACCAGTTTAAAAAAAAACGCTAAGTTTTTATCTCCTATCAAGATAAAAATTCTTGACATGACTAAAAATAAAGCTATGAAAGTATCTGTAGGGTAAATGAAGATTGCTCAAATTTTTACACCGTTGACCTCTTTGTCTATCACCCGTGACCTTGAATGCAGGAGCAGCTTGGGAGCGTGGGCTCAGGGCACGCATGCCTGATGGCAGACACCAGGCATGTGTTAAGTGGGCACACCTGAGTCTGGAGGTTGAGCATATAAGGGCAGAAGAGTGGGGTGGAGATAGGCTATAGAGGAAGAGATCATGACACTACGTCAGAGAGAGTCCGAAGAAAGAGTAAAGATTTGGTGGGGCTGGGAGGCCTGCCACCCTTCCATCTTGCCACCGCACAGACTTGTCCCACAACAACTGTCATAGAAAGAGCATTAAAAGTCTGAAAAGGGGCCTCCCTGGTGGCGCAAGGGGTTAAGCACTGAACTATGAAGCAATCCACAGCCTCTGCAGCACAAATTTGATTGCAGGCCTGCCAGAGAGAAACCCACATGGTGCAGCAGACCTCTCCTGTCTTGCCCGCTGCTCCCCTCCGCAGTGTATTTCAGTCAGTCTGCCTTTTCTGTTCCCCACTCGGTCTCTGGTGAATCCTCTCACCATCCCCCGCATCTCTGGCCTGTACCCCAGCTCTTGTATGCATAAATAAATCTTAAAAAAAAAAAAGTCTGAAAAGCTACTGGGGGCTCCAGAACTGCCTTTACTGGTCAGCCCTGATCCATAGAGAACCTGCCGCATGCCTTACTGGCCTTACAGTATCAAAGGTATCAGGTAAATTTTATAAATTGGGGGAGGGTAAGTTTTCTTAAGCAAGATACAAAGCCCAGTGTAAGGTCAGGACTGGCCATGGTGCAGGTTTTCTAGGATTCAGCAGACCGGGTAAAGGAGGAGTCAGAGTCCTCAGTGGTTTTTTGCAGGTCTTTTATTGGGGTTCACCAGGCATATGACAGGCAGGGGTGCTGGCTGGGAGGCTGGCAGGCCTCCCAGCCCCTAGCAAGTCTTCACTCTATCTGAGCTCTCTGGCATTCGTTCTGCTGCTTCTCGGCTTCTCCTTCGGCTTCGGCTTTGGCTTCGGCTTCTCCTCGGCTTTCTGCTGGCATCCCCGTGACGCCACCCTTAAAAAGCCCAGTCTTAGCCCAGGTGAATCCCATCTACCTATGCCCACACCCTATTCCAGGTGCCCGCCATCAGGCATGCTTTCAGGACCGCAAGGATCCATCATCTATCCTGATGGCGGGAGGGCAGAAAAGCCTGACATTTTTCCTTACCCTACACCCAGGCACTATACTGGAAAACTCTGACACACTTGACTATATTAAAAAGTAAAATATTCTATTTGGCAAAATAAATAAGTAAAAATACAAATCATAAAAAGAGTAAATAAAATTAAAAGACAAACAACACTGGGAGGAGGTTTACTGTTTAAAAATTAAAAAGGATTAAAATACATAATATATAAAAGTAAAAACTTCCTAATACCCAACAGAATATAGGCAAATAATTTTCAGAGTTAAAATAAATATAAAAAATGTCTAATTCTCAGTTTTAATCCAAAAAAGTAAAGTGTTAGTGTTTATGAAATGCATATGCTACATCTTTTTGCCAATCACATTAGTGAAATTAGCAAAGACTGATAATATCTAGTATTGCTTGGTATGGGAAAAGAAGCTTTCCCAATTAAGATTTTATTGGAGTATAAATTAACACAGACTTTTGAAATGCATATTATTTGTTATATTGTGCTTACCCATTCAACCAGAAATAATTATTCAAGGAATCAATTCTAGAAATTGCACAAGTAAGCGAAGATAAATATGAAGGTATTCATTGTCTCTATACAGTTATTCATTAAACATTTCAAGCCCCATATATATCATCTAAAAAATGTATTTCCAAACGCCACTGTGCATTCTTTTAAGTAATTAAATATTTAAAAATATTAATTAGTATGCCATAATTATTAATAAATAATTAATGAGTAATTGATGATTTTTTACTTATTAAAATAATACCACAGCATTGCCTAACAAGGCACAGTACCCTTAATCATTGAAAAATAAATACTTACATAGAAATTGTTTGTCCCCATTTTTAAGTACAAAGTACAATTTTATCATGTCCATTGAGTGAACAAAGCTTGTGTTATCTTAAGTAGCAAAGGAGACTTTCTAAGGGTGATTAAGTCAAGGAGGTTGAGACGGGAAATAAGTGGGTTCAATGTAATCATCAAGGGTCCTTGTCAGAGTAAAGGGAAGGCATTGCCATTTCAAGGCAATGCCATTTGAAAAAGATTCAACTCACTTTGCTGATACAAAATACGGAAGGGAGCCATGAGTTCAGACATGGTTTCCGCAAGGAAATGGATTCTCCCTTAGAGGCTGTAATAGAACCTTAAACTGAAATATTGATTTTAGCCAACTGTCACCTCACACTTCATACCTCCATAACTGTAAGATAATAAATTTGTACTGTTTTATCAACATTTGTATGTATTGTTTAAGACAAAATATAGAAATTTGTTTTAGCGTTATAAAAATGTAATACAATCAGACACTGTATTAAGTTATAAAAATATAAAATATCAGGGCCTCCCTGGTGGCACAGGGGTTAAGTCACAGTGCTATCAAGTTATTACAGCCTGAGTAAAATATTACAGCCTGAGTTCCATCCTGGGCCAGGGAGCTAATCCACATGGCGCAGCAGACCTCTACTGTCTCACTAGCTGCTCCCCTCAGCAGTGTATTTCAGTGGATCTGAATGGTCTTCTCCCCATTCTGTCTGTCCCTTGTGAATCTTGTCACCCCCCACACCGCTGGCCTATACCCCAATTCTTGTATGCATAAATAAATCTTTCAAATATATATATGTGTATATATATATAAATATATATAAATATCCTTTTATCTTTGAGATCATAGTCCTTCCAGGAAAAGAAATAGATACAAATTAGAACTCTTAAGACAGATAGTAAATGTCAATGTATGAGACTTTCTGATTTTTTCTAATTAATACATAATTTTATTATACCTGATGATATTTTCACTTTTTTTTATTTTTTATTTTTTTATATTTCAATTTTCTCTCTCTTTTTTTATTTTTATATTCCCCATACAATTGCAACCCCCTGATTTTGTCCCCAAACCCTCCTTTCCCCTCCCCCCTCCCAGTGTGTCTCTGGTTCATAGTTGTTTGTTGATTTTAATTTTTTTCTTTCTTTTAGTTATTCTTTTTCCTGGTCCGTTATTTAGGTTTTCTAGATTTCTGTTATGAGTGAGACCATCCAGTATTTTTCTTTTTCTTTCTGGCTTATTTCGCTGAGCATGATCCCTTCCAGCCCCATCCATGTTGCTGCAAATTGCATGTGTTCATCTTTTTTGAATGCTGAGTAATATTCCATTGTGTATATGTACCACATCTTCTTCATCCAGTCATCTATTTTGGGGCATTTGTGTTGTTTCCAAAGAATAGCTATTGTAAATTGTGCTGCTATAAACATAGGGGTGCAGGTGCTCTTTTGGAATTACCGTTTCTGTGTCCTTTGGGTAAATACCTAGGAGTGGAATTGCTGGATTATATGGAAGCTCTATCTTTACTATGTTGAGGAATCTCCACACAGCTTTCCATAGTGGTTGGATTAGTTTGTACTCCCATCAGAGTGCAGGAGAGTTCCTTTCTCTCCACATCCTTGCCAACATTTATTGTTGCTAGATTTTTTTTTAATATGTAACATTCTCACTGGTATGAGATGGTATCTCATTGTAGTTTTGATTTGCATTTCCCTTATTGCAAGTGACATTGAACATTTTTTCATATGCCTGGTGGCCATTTGCCCTCAAAGACATCTTTATAGACACATCACCCAAAGCAGTGATAGTGAAAGCAAAGATCAACAGCTGGAACTACATCAAATTAAAGAGCTTCTGCACAGCAAAAGAGACAATAACCAAAACAAAGAGAAACCCCACCAACTGGGAGAAAATTTTTGCACCCAACACTAATGATAAAGGACTGATCACAAAACTCTACAATGAGCTGATGAAACTCAACAAAAACAAAGTAAATAATCCAGTCAAAAAATGGGCAGAAGAGCTAAAAAGAAACTTCTCCAAAGAGGAGATATTTTCACTTTAAAAGTGTGTAAATGTTCTTTATGTATGCATGTCAGATAAAAATTATTTTGGAAGTTTTGATATTATTGATAGAATAAAATAAAACATACAACTTTTTCCTTAGTATTTCTACATTAGATATTCTTCATATCTTTCTTAATTCTATAATGTTGTAAGGTTATTTGTTATTAAAATAAGGGTTAATAGAAAAATTCACTTTCCATATTTCATCTACTCATTTGTAATATTGAGCATTTAGAAGACAAACAAAACATTTACTTATGATGGAGTTTCTTAAATGGAACTTAATAAATAAAATATATGGGAATTAACTGGAGTGGAGAAAATATTTGGTATCACCCACAGGTTCCAGGAGCTTTACCCTCAATAGTAGAGTAGAGAGAGTAGAGAGAGGAAACACAGTAGAGAGAGGAAATGACTTGTAAATATGAGAAAAATGAGAATAGTTTTTAGCTTGTAATTTGGATTTCCTCTTTCTATAACAAATTCAGGTAGGTCTACTCATCACCCAAAATTAAGAGGAAAAGAGCAATTTAGTCTAGTTACTCCTTTGATAGAAAATTTCAAATATTTATGAAATGTTTTCCTTTTTTTAGCATATTTTTTATATTTCCCAAACAAAAGTTTCTCCAAATTAAATTGTTCCCTGACACTTTCAGTATCAGTCAGGGTCAAGTCAATAGACACTACTCTTTTTTTTCTTTTAACTCTTTTATTTTATATAATTCTTACATCTTTTTTCATTTTTGCACAATGTATGCATTTTCATTTTGGTGATATCCCCCATACAATTCCTTCCCCTCTTATTTTGGCCCTAATCCCTTATCTACTCCCCCCCCAATAGTGTGTCTCTGGTTTATAGTTGCTTATTGATTTTGAATTTTACTTTATTATAATTTAGTCTTTTTCCTGGTCCCTTAATTTACGTTTTCAAAATTCCTGCTATAATCGAGACCATCCAGTATTTTTCTTTTTCTTTCTGGCTTATTTCGCTGAGCATGATCCCTTCCAGCTCCAGCCATATTGCTGCAAATTGCATGAGTTTATCTTTTTTTGATTGTTGAGTAATATTCCATTGTGTATATGTACCACATCTTCTTCATCCAGTCATCTGTTTTTGGGCATTTGGGTTGTTTCCACAGCTCAGCTATTATAAATAGTGCTGCTATAAACATAGAGGTGCAGGTGCCCTTTTGAATTAATATTTGTGTACTTCGGGTAAATACCTAGGAGTGGAATTTCTGGATCATATGGAAGCTCTATATTTAGTAGGTTGAGGAATCTCCACACAGCTTTCCATAGTGGTTGGACCATTTTGCACTCCCACCAGCAGTGCAGGAGAGTTCCTTTTCCTCCACATCCTCACCAACATTTGTTGATGCTAGTTTTATTAATATGTGCCATTCTCACTGGTAGACATTACTCTTTAAATAAAAATAATTTTTGCTTGAAGTGGTTAGCTATGTAGCACAAAGGATAAAGAGAACTCTAAGGTGTTAACAAAGGTAGCAACTACAGGAAGCAGCTATGGCTCCCAAGTCTTGGGAAAACAATGGAGATCATTAGAGTTATTAGAAGCTTAGAGGAAGGCATTGTGGAGGTAAAACTGAGATCTCTGAAGAGAAGCTGTGGCTAGTTACATTGTTTTCTCTAAGATAGGACATTTTATTTTATTTTTTTAAAGAGGGAACACTTCTTTTTTTTTATTTAAAGATTTATTTATTTATACAAGCACTGGGTACAGTCAGAAGCATGGGAGGGTGAGAGAATTCACCAGAGCCAGAGAGGAGAGCAGAACAGGCAGACTGACGAAGTACACTGCTGAGGGGAGCAGCGGGTGGCAGGAGTCTGTGCACCATGTGGGACCCTTGCCCCATGGCCGGGGATCGAACTGGCACTGCAGAGGCTGCAGGCAGCTTCGCAGCCCAGCACTCAACCGCTATGCCACCAGGGAGGCCCTAAGATAGGACATTTTAAAGCTACTTCTTCAAGTACTGGAAAAACTTCAAATTTGATTCAGCTGCTGCCACATGAAATGACCGCTGCCAGGAAGAAGAGTTGCTGGGGTGATGGTCACAGGAACCACAAGTGAACTGGACTCTATGGGAAGAAAGAAGAAAAAGAAAAAACTGTCTTTTCCTCCTATTCCCACCTTTCTAACTCCCTCTGGTGCCTCCTCTGTGTAGAATTCAAGCAGGAAGTCAGGTGCAAAGCAGAAACGTAGTTTAGAATCCCAGTCCCAATATCACAAAGAAGAGTATAAAAGGATTGATATGCAGCTGAATAAAAATTCAGTAATTGGTTCACCTTTTTTTTGATAACTCATATTCATGTATATCTTTTTATAAACAGCAAAGTTGTTTCCACCTAACATGATGCAATTATTCTTAATACAAATAAAGATACCGTCACTTCAAAATGAGTAGAGACAAAATCTCAACAATTATGGTTGAGAGTTGTGGTTCCCCAAATTCAGTCATATTCCCATTTGAATTTTCTTACCTAGTACTAAATGGAAAATTAATCTTTAAAAAGCTATTAAAAAAGACAGGAGACAGCAGGAAAAAGTTCATATATTTGTGTATATTCATAAAAACAAAGTAAACAAACAAAGAATAAAATATATATAGCTGCTTTAGTCTTTATGTAACTTCTCATGATGTAAATAACTTTAATCTTTCACCATCTATTTCCTTTTCCCTCTGCCAAGTTTAAAGTATGTTAATCCATCATTTTGCAGCGTTTGAATGCTGTTTTGGAAGTACTAAGAAGTTCCCAAGAGAATACCCTGGATTTCAGACACGGTCCTCCCTGGCACCATAGTGTAGCACCAACACCATAGTGTAGCACCATAGTGTAACTACAACCATAATGTAGCACCAACCCTATTAGCCTTCATAATTAAGCTCAATTACTCCAGTCAGCTTGTTGCTACTGCTTAAGTGGCATGAGAATCCCCAAATAGCCAGATGGTAGTCTCTTCGATTCAGATGATGAATCTTCAATTCAATGATTCCCCTGAATCACCTGGTAGAGGCATTCTTTCCCTAGAAAAGTCTGCCAAACTAACAGAGCATAAATTTGTGGAGAAAGAAGCAAACATTCTGAGAATAGATTATTAAGTTTTAAAGTAAAAGAAGCCATTCCAAGCTCCTTCATTTCTAGACTCATGTACAGTCATGTATTAGGACAATATGTTCCAAGAAATGTGTCATTAAAAAAAGCCATTTAATTATTGTGCAAACATCACTGAGTATTTGTTATTCTCTTAACAGTACTTCTGCATTTCATTGCATAGCAATTCAGGAGGTACTGGTATCTTAGAAGAAGAGCTGAGTCATCTATGAAGTCTTACTACTCCTGTGGCACATGAGGAGTATGTGCTATTGATACCACTTGGCAATAGGAATTTTGGGGCCACTGCTATATATGTGGTCCATCATTGATATATTATACAGTGCATGACTGTGTTTTCACATTAGGAGAGACAGCATCATATTTGTGACTCTGATTCAAAGCATATCCTGCATCCTGTAAGACAGAACCCCATCCTTCCATGGTGTTGGAATGGAGAATTCCTTCTGTCCAATATATATGCTGCTTTTAGATAATGGGATACATGTAATACTAGTTAATTTCATACTGATGAACTCATTACTGTACATTTTATTGAGCTGATTTCCTTGACTGGAATCAATGTTAAACAAAATATTGTGGGGCCTCCCTGGTGGTGCAGGCAGTTGAGCGCCACATTGTGAAGCTGTTAGCAGCCTCTGCAGCACGGGTTCCATCCCAGCTGGCCTGGCGAGAATCCCACATGACTTGGCAGACCTCTCCTGTCTCGCCTACTGCTCCCCTCAGCAGTGTGTTTTGTCAGTCTGCCTGTTTTGTTCCCTGCTTTGTCTCTGGTGAATCCTCTCACCTTCCCGTGCATCCTGTACCCCAGCACTTGTATAAATAAAAATAAATCTTAAAAAAATAAAATAAACAGAATATTGTGAAAATCCAGTTGTGGATGGTGGTGTTGATAAAAGTATTATGGGCAGGGTAGGCATATTCACATCAGGATTACGTCTGATTCCAAGGTGGACAAAAGGTGCACACTCTGTGATGGCAGGGGCTCATTGTAATCAGCCTACTACCTAAGTGACTGACTGGTGCCTCCAGGTAATGGATCCATATGAATGGCTCAGGATTAATATCTGTTGTTGGCAGGGTAGGCACTAAACTGTAGTAGCAGCCAGATCAGTCAGATCTGGATGAGCCATCCATCTTCTATAGCCTTGCACCATGACTACTTTGTATATGAACTCATTGAGCAGATACTAGGGTGTTAGAAAAAAAAAAGCTTACTAATTTTTTTGAAATGTGTGCTATCAGTATCCTCTAAATGTAAATTAATTTAGAGGTCAACCTTCATTTGGACTTTTCTTTTTCTTCCTAAGCTCAATAAAAAAATTCATACTATCTCCTTTTGATTATTTTTTCTTTCTGTATTAAGTCGATTTCCCATTGTTTAGTTCCATAGTCTTCCAAAGTTTAAAACTAGAAATTATTCAGCACTTTTTCTGACAGTCCAAATTCTAAAACATCATATAATATGATCACATACTACTGATAACCCAGTCATTTACTCAGCATCTGAAGTGAATGAGTAATTGAAATGAGTTTTTCAACAAAATTGAAGTTTGTTGCACACCTTCATAAATTATCTTAATTCTGTGATAGAGTTTCATTAAATTCATACCCAATCTACCTTGTCAGTATTGCCCCTACTGGAAAGAAAATCCACATATGTCCATTGGAAGATAACTTTATTTGCCAATATAAATCAATAAAACTTATCAATAACTTGTCTTACATTTTATGAGTTGAACCACTACAATCTTTTTCATTACAATGTCTACTCTTCTGGTAACTTACTTTAGCAATTGAATTCAGATATATGCTGTCAAGATTTTCCTTAAGTCATTTCCAGTTTTCAGATCAAGAATTTTTTTGTATCTACTGTACATATAACATCTTTCAACATCTCTAATACAATATTGTTTTGAAGTATTTTTTATTACTGAAATTATTTATTTTGAAATAATTTCAGGTATAGAGAGGAGCTCAAAAAAAATAGTTACAAAGATTTTCTGCATAGGGCCTCCGTGGTGGTGCAAGGGGTTAAGCACCGCACTATGAAGCGGTCCGCAGCCTCTGCAGCATGAGTTCGAGCTCCATCCAGCTGGCCAGGGAGCAACCCACATGGCAAAGTAGACCTCTCCTGTCTCGCCTGTTGCTTCCCCTCAGCAGTGTATTTCAGTCAGTCTGCCTGTTCTGTTCCCCACTCTGTCTCTAGTGAATCCTCTCACCAACCCCTGCATCTCTGGCCTGTACTCCAGCTCTTGTAAGCATAAATAAATAAATCTTAAAAAAAAAAAAAAGACAAAGAGTTTCTACATATTCTTTACCTAGCTTCTCCTAATGCCAGTCTCTTACATACCATGGCATAGAAGTGAAAATTAGGAAACTAATATTGGTACAGTGTTATACTAAGCTATAAACTTTATTTAGATTTCTCCGGCTTTTATACTAAAATCCTTTTCCTATAACAAGGTTTACTTCAGACTTGCTCTTGGAACTTAGTCATCAAGTTACATCCAATCTGAGATAGTTCCTCAGTATTAACTTGTCTTTCATCATTATGACACTGTTGACAAATGTATTTCTGTTGTGTTTGTTTGATGTTTACTCATGATTACATTGATGCTATGGACTTTGGGGAACAATACTAAAGATCTGGTACATACATGCGTCATAGAATATTCAATCAAGGAGAACATTATACTGATGTCTTATTGTTGTGATGTTACAGTATTTTTATTTGTCCAGCTCTAACATACATTTGAAGTAGTTTCAGAATTGCTAAAACACATCCATGTGAAAAACAAATTTACAAAATACAGCACATTGTTTTGGTTTGGTAATTTTTGTTTTATTCCTATTATATCTACTAAAAAAACTGTTTTCCAAAGTTATTTAGGTTACTCATCTTCTCTAACCCTTTCAGTGTAATTATGCCATTCATTTCTCACAGTATAGATTACATATTGGGTTTCTTGACACTCTGGTTGACATTTATTAATTTACATACCCTTTATAGTACAGAATTGTATGGGCTTTGACATATGTATAAAATTATGTATCTACTCCCATAGTACCATATGAAAAAATTCAGCCATGCCCCAAATTCCCTTGTGTTGCTACTTTGTAATTAATCTCTACCTCTACTCTTAGCCAAAGTCAACTAAAGATGTTTTCTGTCTATTTTGCTTTTCCCAAATGTTATATAAATGAAAAGATATAATATGCACTCTTTTCTGCCTGGTTTATTTCACAAAGTAAAATACACTTAAACTTTACCTGGTTTGTGTTGGGGAGTGGAAGGAGATGTATTGGTTTCCAGAATGATGACATGAGGTACTCCACAGATCCACTCCTCAGTGGTGAAACAACCAGAATTGGTGAAAATCATTATTAAAAACATTTAAAATTTTTAAATTTCTGTAAACAATCCAAAGGGCATATTGCAAAGGAAGAAATATTTATTCAGTAAAACCCACTAAGCATTAAGTAAGAACAGCAAAAGTCTGTTACTATAGTTTCAACCTATTCCCCTGAACAAGCCCCTCTCTTAGACCCTGAGATTAGTGAGATAGAAGCTCTATTCTGGGTGGGAGAATACAAGAAAAAAAAGGGATCCTGAAACTTAATTTTTTCTGACTCAAATAAGATGGCAGCAGAGGGAGGACACTAGCTAACTTTCTCCTTATACTCTTGGACCAAAGCATCAGGACAAAGTCAATAACTCCTGAAGGGAAGATAGAGTGTTGCTAGGGGGAGCAATATCCATAGGACGGGTCCCTAGTCCAGCTGTCAGCCTTGCTAGGAGCCCTACTATCTTCCCAGCTACTGAAGGCTGGCAGGCAGTCAGCAGTTGCAAGAGGGAGAGACACACCATTCCAGTATTCAGTGATCAGCCACAGGAATCTAGTTTCTAGTTGTCAACTATGGGACATTAGCCCCCAGTTGCCAGTAGTGAGGGATGGACTGCCCCTGGAGTCCATTACAAACCACAAGTAGTAAGAGTTGGACTGCCTCCAGCATCCATTACCAACACAGGAGCCCAGCCTCCAGGTGCCAGCTGTCAGCAGGATTTGCACCATTCCCCATCAACTGCCACCAGCTAGGAGAGGCCAGCCTTGCTTCCCCAGCTATAACCTTTCTGAATAAGAGTTTGGCTGCTCCTGTCCCCATTGTGGCAGCTGATGAGAGCCCAGTCATTTGTCACCAGCTGCCAGCCACCAGCAAGCTGGACTTCTCCTAATATCGAGCAACCAGCTACAGAAGCCCAGATACCAGCTACTTCTGGCCTCCAACCACCAGGTGTGGGAATACAACCATCAGCCAGTGAGACAACAGAAGGGCCTAGGCCACACTTGTTGTGGCTTACATTAGACTTACATTTGACTTCTCTGAGGAAACATTAATGAGGAAGGAGAGAATGGAATGATTTATTCAAAATATTTAAAGCTAGAAACTGCCAACCAAGGATATGATATCCTGTAAGACTCTATCAGATATCAGATATAAGGGAGAAATTATTGCCTCTCCAGACAAATAGAAGCTAAAGGAGTTTGCAAATGCCAGCTCTCCCTTACAACAAATGTTGAAAGGAGCACTCCAAAATAAATCAAAGTTAAAAAAAAAAATTAGGACAGGCCTCCCTGGTGGCGCAAGGGGTTAAGCACCACACTATGAGGCAATCTGCAGCCTCTGCAGCATGGGTTCAATCCCCAGCCAGCCAGGAAGCTACCCACATGGCCCAGCAGACTTATCCTGTCTCGCCCACTGATCCCGTCAGCAGTGTATTTCAGTCAGTCTGCCTGTTCTGTTCCCCACTCTGTCTCTGATGAATCTTCTCACCCCCCTCATCTCTGGCCTGTACCCCAGTTTGTGTATGCATGAATAAATAAATCATAAATAAATAAAAAATAAACAAATAAATAAATGTAAACACACTGAACTCACCAAAGGTACAGAGTTCTAAGTTAGATCAGTAAACAAAACCCAGCTTTCTGTTGCCTCCAGGAAACCCATCTGAGCTTCAACAGTAAATACAGGCTTGAAGTGAATTACTAGAAAGCAATCCTGAAAGCAAATAGAACCCAAAAAAAGGCAAGGACAGTCACACTTATTTCAGATAAAATGAACTTCCAGTTAAGAGAGATGCATAGATGGATATTATATAATAATAAAGGGATATTGGTTGCAATGCAATAACAGAGGATTTCAACACCACACTTACATCAATGGACATATCAACCAGAAAAAAAATATCAACAAGGAAACACTCTTAAATGAAAATTACCAGATAGGCCTACTTGATATTTATAAGGCACTAAATTCTTCTCAAGTACACATGGTACATTCTCGAGGAGAGACCACATATTAGGTGGGTCACAAAACAAATATTAATAAATTCTGAAGACTAAGATCATACCAAGTATTTTCTCTGATCACAATGGTATCAAACTAGTAATCACAAAAAGAAAGCAGGAAAACCCTCTAATTATCTAGAAGCTGAAAAACACTCTATTTAATGAGCAATTCAACAAAGAAAATTAAAAACTACCTGGAGACAATTGAAAATGAAGATACAATATACCAGAAGCCCTAGGACACAGCAAAAGTAGTTCTAAGAGTGAAGTATATTGCAAGGCAGGTCCACATCAAGAAACAAGAAAGAACTTAAAACAAATAATCTTTTCTCTTACCTTAAAAGATAAAACAGAACTTAAAAGATTATATCAATGCATGCAGAGAAGGCATTTGACTAGATTAAGCAAAAATTTATGATTAAAAACTCTGCATAAACTAGAGTTTGAAGGAACATAACTCTACATAATAAAAGTCATATGCGATAAACCCACAACTAGCATCAGGCTCAATGGTGAGAAAATGAAATTTTTCCTATAAGATGGTAGAGGACAGCATGTCCACTCTCACCACTACTTTTCAACATATTATTGGGGAAGACCTTGCTAGGGCAATTGGGCAAGAAAAAGATATGAAAGGAATTCAAATTGGAAAATATAAAGCCCTAAAGACTTTATTAAAAAAAAAATTATGAACAATAAATCAATATAGTAAAGTGGTAGGCTACAAAATCAATATGCAAAATACTGTTTTATTCTATATACGAATAATGACTAGAAAAGAAAGAAACCAAGAAAACAATTACATTTAATTAGCATTAAAAAGCATTAAATTCTTAGGAATAAACTTAAGAAGGAGGTGAAACACCCATTCAATGAAAACTGTAAACCTTTGCTAAAAGAAATAGAAGACAACAAAAGAAAATGGGAAGATATTCTGAGCTCATGGATTAGAAGAAATAGCATAATCAAAATGTCCAATTTGCCCAAGGCAAATTATAGATTCAATGCAATCTTTATAAAAACTCCAATATGGGCCTCCCCGGTGGTGCAGCGGTTGAACCCTGGGTTGCGAAGCTGCCCGCAGCCTCTGCAGGGCCGGTTCGATCCCCGGCACATGGCGCGCAGACCTCTCCTGCTGCCCGCTGCTCCCCTCAGCAGTGTACTTCGGTCCTTCTACCTACTCTGCTCCCCGCTCTGGCTCTGGTGAATTCTCTCACCCTCCCACACTTCTGACTGTACCCAGTGCTTGTATAAATAAATAAATAGATAAATAAATAAAATATTAAAAAAAAAAATCCAGTAGATTTCTTCAAAAAAATAGAGAAAACATTATTGAAATTTATATGGTCCCCCAAAAGACCCAAATAATGAAAGCAATTTTGTCAACAAAGAAGGGGAATTGTGGTATCACATTTCCATATGTCAAACTGTGTTACAAGGCCATAGTAATATAAATAGTATGATGCTGGAATAAAAAACTGAGACCCTGACAAGTGAAATAGATTTGACATCCAAGATATAAACCAGGAAGCCCAGCCCACCAAGCTGGCCAATATCTTCCAGCCCAGACTGGGTCCCAGCCCAGAAACCCCAGCATCTACCATATATCTGGAATGCCTTGGATACCCCAAAATGAGCAACTGAGACCTCAGCACCAGCTGCCAGCTCCACAGAGCAGAAGGAACTTTATTTTTCTGTTTTTTCCCGAAATAAACCCATTTTACATGGATAGCTAATCTATGACAAAAGAGCCAATAATATATAATGGAGAAAGGAAAGTCTCTTAACAAGTGGTGCTGGAAAGACTGCACAGCCATGTGGAGAAAAATGAAACTAAACCTATCTCTCATACCATAAATAAAAATCAACTCAGAATGGATTAAAGACTTAAATATAAAACAAGAATCCATTAAATACATAGAAGAAAAAAAAAGGCCAAATACAACATTAGCTTCAGGGATGTCTTTGGGGAATAATTCTAATGGTGAGGAAAATAGAAGCAAAGATAAATACAGGGGACAACATCAAACTGAAAAGCTTCTATAACAGTAAAAGAAACTATCCATGAAACAAAAAGATACCCGACTAAATGGAAGAAAATATCTATACATCTTATATTCAACAAAGGGCTGATATTCAAAATGCACAAAAAGTTCATGCAATTCAATAAAATAAAAACAAAAAACCCAATCAAAATACAATACGGGCAGCAGACATTTTTCCAAAGAAGACATATAGATGGAAACAAGCACATGAAAAAAAAATAAGATCAACATTTATCATCAGAGAAATGCAAATCAAAACCAGTATGATATACTATCTAGCAACTATAAGAAGGCCCAAATCATGGAGTCACAAAAAACCTTGAACAGCCAAAGCTCTCCTGACTAAAAAGGAGAATGAAGGTATCACACTCCTAGACCACAACCTGTACTACAAAGCCACAATAATTAAAACAGCATGGTGGTGGAACAAAAAAAAAACACCCAGACCAATGGAATGAAATAGAAAACCCCAAAATAAAACCACACATATATGTACAACTGATCTATGACAAAGGAGCAAAGAACAAGGACAGTTGTTCAATAAATGGTGCTGGGAAAACTGGACCACCACAAGCAAAATAATGAAACTAGATGACTACATCACACCATGCATAAAAAGCAACTCAAAATGGATAAAAGAATTGAACATAAGACCTGAAACAATAAAATATATAAAAGAAAACACTACGTGACACACATTGCAGTAACATCTTTAAGACTCACACTCCAAAGCAAAGCAAGAAAAGGAAAAGATAAACAGCTGGGATTACATCAAACTATCAAGCTTCTGTACAGCAAAAGACACATTAACCAAAACAAAGAGACACCCTACAGACTGGGAGGAAAAAAATGCACTCCATACAACTGATAAGGGACTAATCACAAAGATCTACAAAGAGCTCACGTGACTCAACAAAAACAAAGTAAACAATCCAGTCAAAAAATGGGCAGAAAAGCTAAAAAGATACTTCTCCAAAGAGGGATTGCAAATGGACAAGAGGTATGTGAAAAAAATGTTTAATAACACTTGTAATCAAGGAAATGCAAATCAAAACCACAATGAGATACTACCTTACACCAGTGAGAATGCCACATAGTAAAAAAACAAGAAACAACAAATGCCGGCTAGTATGTGGAGGAAAGGAACTCTCCTACACTGCTGGTGGGAATGCAAACTGGTCCAACCATTATGGAAGTTCCTCAAACTACTAAAAATGAGTTACCATATGACCCAATTCCACTCATAGGAATCTACCCGAAGAACACAAAAACATTAATTCAAAAGGATACCAGTACCCCTATGTTTACTGCAGCACTCTTTACAATAGCCAAGCTATGGAAACAACCTAAATGACCAAAAAGAGATGATTGGATTAACAAAAAAAATGTGGTATACATGCACAATGGGATATGATTCATCAATCAAAAAAAAGATAAACTCATGCCATTTGCAGCAACACGGATGGAGCTGGAAGGGATTATGCTTAGAGACAAAAATCAGAAGGAAAAGGAAAAATATCAAGATGAGTGGATTAAAAAGCTGTGGCATTTATACACAGTGGAATATTACTCAACTATAAAGATGAAATCTTGCCATTTGCAACATGAATGAAACTGAAGGTGATTATGTTGAGTTAAATAAACCAGAAGTATAAAGATAAACACTGGATGATTTCAGTAATGTGTGAAATATAATCAAAACAAAGGGACAAAACTAAATCAAAACAAACCCAAATTAATCTGCAGATTCAACACAATCCCATCAGAATGCAAACTGACTTAAGAGCTGAAATTTATAAGCTACTTCTAAAATGTATTTGGAAATACAGGAACCTGAACAAGCCTAAACAATCTTGAAAAATAAAGGCAAAACGGAATACACACATCTTCCTCTCTAAACTTCCACAAAGCTACATTAATCACGATAGGGTGGTACTAGCAAAAGTACAGACTATAGATCGGTGAATTAGAAATAAACATTTACTATTTCTGTGTAATGAATTTCAACATAGGTGCCAAAAATTAAATAGGGAAATAGTTTCAACTATTGATGCTGTGTCACTGGTTACCCATATACAAAGGAATAAAGTCAGACTCCTACCATACACTGTATGCAAAAATTAACTCAAAATTGATCAGAGACTTGGGCTACCCCGGTGGCGCAGCGGTTGAGCGCTGGGTTGCGAAGCTGCCTGCAGCCTCTGCAGTGCCAGTTTGATCCCTGGCCTCCAGGCGAGGGTCCCACATGGCGCTCAGACCTCTCCTGCCACCTGCTGCTCCCCTCAGCAGTGTATCATCAGTCTGCCTGTTCTGTTACCCGCTCTGGCTCTGGTGAATTCTCTCACTCTCCCGTGCTTCTGACTGTACCCAGTGCTTGTATAAATAAATAAATAAATCTTTAAAAAAAAATTGATTGGAGACTTAAATTTAAAGCTATCAAACTCTTATAAGAAAACAATCAAAAATCTTCATAGTCTTTAAGCATGGTTTCTTGGACACAGTAACAAAAATATAAGTAACAAAAGAAAATATACATAAATGTGACTTCATGAAAATTAAAAAGTTTGGGTTTCAAAATACACCATCAATACAATAAAATAACATCCCACATAATGGAATAAAATATTTGCAAGTCATATATTTGATCAGGGATTTTTATCCAGAAAATCTAGGAACTCATCACTCAATAACAAATAATCCAATTATCCTATTATCACTTTAGAAGATTTTCAAGATCATTGTCATTAGTTTAATGCAAACCAACCCACCATGAGATACCACTTCATACCACTAATATGGTATGAAAAAAGAATGAAGGGTTCAGAGAGGGAGGAGGGACAGAGAAAGGAAATAAGGGGAAAAGGGAAGCAGAAAAGGAGGGAAGGAGGAAGGAAAGGAAGAAAAGAGGGATTAAGGAAAAGTAGTATGTGTTGGCAAGAATGTGGCAAAATTAGAACCCTCACATTTTGCTCATAAAGTTGTAAAATGATGAGTCACCTGGGAAAAAGCTAAACAGAGTTACCATATAACCCCGCAATTCTACCACTGGGTAACTGAATAGCCATAAATGCTTACGACTATATAAAGACTGTGCATTAATTTATATCAATGTTGTATCCATAATAGCCAAAATAAGAATTAATTTAAATGTCCATAAACTTATCAATGGTTAAGTAATATGTGATGTTTCTATACAATAGAATAGTATGCAGCCATATAAAGATATAAAGTGCTTATGCATAGTACATCATGGAAGAATGTTGAAAACATGCTGAGGGAAAGAAGTTGCTCATAAAAGGACACATATCAGATGATTCCATTGAAATGAAATGCACTAAAAAGACAAATTCTTAGAAACAGAAAGTATATTATCAAGAGCAAGAGGGAGGAGAAATGGGGAGTGAATGCTAAGGAGTTTCTTGAAAGAGGTATGAAAATATTCTGAAATTAGTGGTGATGATTTCACAGTTCTGTGAGTGTACCAAAAACCATATATTTTAAAGGGGTAATTTTATGATATCTGAGTAATGTGTCAATAAAACTAAAGTTTTTTTTTAAATGTCCTATGATTCCATTTTATATAACATCCTTGAAATGATAAAATTATAGCAATGGAAGACAAATTGATGATTGCTATGGATTTGGGATGGGGCAGGAGTGGATGTCATTATAAATGGGAAACAGGAGGGGGACCTTCACATCTTTGAGTTATAGATTGTGGTGATGGTTATACAAATCTATACATGTAAAAAAGGCATAAAACTATATACAAACATGGCACCAATGTCAGATACCTGTTTTGCTATCATATCATAATTATGTAACATGTAATCATTGAGTGAGGACATTTCTGTACCATTTCTAATTCCTTATGAATTTAATTAGTTCAAAATAAATATATATTTAAAAATTTAAGAACCTAATGGTCTTTAATTTTCATCTTTATTAACAATGTCCTGATTACTGATTTGATTCCCATGAGTTCCTTAATACCTGAAGGGTACACCATATATACTTGCCATGGTAAAAATATATATATATATATACTGTATTACAGGTTTTAACACAAATACATCTCAATACAAAGAAATAATCTAGTACTACTGTTTGTTACTATCTCTTATTTGCATAGAAAGAGTGGGCAAATGTCATTCTTTCTCCTCCTTTGTACACAGTTGACACTCATAAAATATTTGACAATGAATTCTGAATCTTCGAGTTTTGGGAAATAAGCTGAGTTCCATTTCAGTACTGTGAAGTTTAACACAGTAACATCAACTTCTATTTAGGTATCTCATTTCTCTTTTATTCATATTTAAAGACTTGAAATTTTTACACTTTTAGTTTTACAGCAAAATTGATAGGAAGGTGTAAAGAGTTCTTACATGCTCCCAGTCTCTCCCACTATCAACATCCCCACCACTTACATAGCTACAATTAAAGAATTAACAATAGCATCATAATCACCCAAGGAATCTTCTCTCCCATTTGCAAATTTCTCAGTTTCTGAAAAAATACAATCCTAATATAATTGTACTTCTAGTGGAGTGTGCATAAATCTTCTTTTCTGAACCTAAAAGCCATGCACTCACCACAATCTACTGATAATCTCCTAATTTGATAATTACCACAATTTTAGTTTATTAGAGTTTCAGGCCCAGAGTTCTAGATGACAGGGTATAAAACAAAAATGAATATCCACATTGATTAATTTACCAATAACTCTCAGAATGCATGTTTTTTGCTAGGTTGGCTTAGACCTAAGGACTTCTGAATTTCTACCATGGGGCTGATAGGTTCTGTATACATCATACATAGTTATATATAAAAATACCCATATCCTTCATGTTCCTAGGCCTCACTACTACCCAGGATACATTGCTACTGGTATGTAAACATGTGCTCCAATTCAGAGCTGGCGTCACACTACATGGAGTCTCAGTTTGGAAAATGATCAAACTCTTCAGGACAGTACACGTGTTCCATGAACTGACTTTTGGGTTCTACACTTTTGTCTTTTACGATCTTTCACTGACACTCTATACCTCAGCCCTAACCTGAGTTTTTCATATTTCTCCAGGCAGTTTCATATCTCTTATTTCTTTTTGCATGGGCACCGCCTGAAATACTTTTCATTCATCATCACATTTTCCAGAAAATAGCTAATGATCTTAAAAACTTATGAAATAAAATGCCATCATTTTGAGTACTTCATATGTACTAATTTACTGAAATAATGTTTTAAAACAATGAGGTAGAGATCATTAAAATATCCATTACAGAGGAGGAAATTCAGGTAGGGGAAGGTTGAGTAATAAATTATCCAGTGAGAAAGTGACAGATTCCAAATTAAAGCCAGCTCTGTCTGACTATAAAGACTATGTTGATAGCCACAACATTCTCCTTTCTCCAGAGCATTCTACAGTTCCAAAACAGAATTCTTGGAGAATCTTCTAAGTATCCTTAATTCCCATTAGAATTGTATTATCAGAATCTGTGTTGGAGCTTCAAAATTTATATTTTTGAAAAGTTCCCTAGGTAACTCTATTGTACATCCTGTTTAAGAACCACTGTCTGATCATACAGAAAGACTTACAACTATTGACAATCCCATGTAATAGTAAGAAGACATCAGAACACAATTTTGTAAATTTAACTATTTTTTAGAAAACTTAAATGAGACAACTATTGTGCAGAAATGAGAATCTGTAGAGAAGTATTTCCAAGAGAAACTGCATTCTGGTAACATTTTAATTACATTTTATAAATTAGCAAAAATCTGTTTTGTAAAGAAAAATGAATTTAAATTCTTTTTCATTTAAATTCTTGACAGAGTATCAACTACAATTGTGTGGGGAAGATTTGAACATTTGATTGAGTATGTGACTGTCTTAGTGGTCCTCAGACTTCAGAGATAAATTTTACTTATGATACAGAAATATTAATAATACTTCCAGTTTCCTACAATTCAGTGTTTCATTTTCCATAAATAGCACAAAGAGTTATTACAACCAGTCAGTTACAAATGTGAGGGGAGAAATGGCATTTGGGGTCTTCTGATACTTTGATAAGCAATGCTTTTAAATGATGGAAATATGTAAGAAAGACAATGAAATCTGAAATTTTATCTTGCCTGTTATATAGCGGGCTCCTTTTGCAACTTTATACTTTACATGGTTTTCTTAATGCAAGGCTCTTTGTCCTTGTGTTTATATAACATGGGGTATTCAAATTAAATTATTTGTTTTATCTTTCTTTTAATTTTTCTTAAAGATTTATTTATTTATACAAGAACTGGGGTTTAGGCCAGAGGTGCGGGGGATGGGGGGGAGAGAACTCCCCAGAGACAGAGTGGGGAACAGAACAGGCAGACTGACTGAAAACACTGCTGAGGGGAGCAGCGGGCGAGACAGGAGAGGTCTGTCTCGCCATGATGGTATCTCCCTGGCTGGCTGGGAATTGAACCCACGCTGCAAAGACTGTGGACAGCTTCAAAGTACTGTGCTCAACAATTGTGCCACTGAGGAGGTGCATTTCTTTTGATTTTGAAATAATTTTAGACACAGAAAAATTGCAAAGTTGCAAAAGTTGTCATATATCCTGTCCCCAGTTTCTACTATTAACATCTTGCCTAACTATAGTACAAGTAAAGAAACCAAAGTACTTATACAATATTACTAGCTAAACTAAAGATCTTACTTGAATTTTGATAATTACCATACTAAAGTCCTTTTCTCTGGACCAGGATATAATCTAGGATCCTATAATGCTTAAAATGGGCATACTAGAAAGCTAGCACTCTCCAATATAGGACAGTTTCTCATCTTTTTCTTGCATGATTTTCACACTTTTGGAAGTGTTGGTTAGGTATTTTTTTTAATTTTTCAATTTGAGTTGGTTGCATGTTTCAGTGATGTAAAGTTATGCATTTGGGGCAAGTGATGTTATATCAAACAGTTCATGTTGGTGATACTCACTACTATAAAGTAATTACTCTTTCCTTTGTAATTAAGAAGGTAGAGAGATACCTTGAGTTTTTATAAATATCTTCTTTTTATCATAATTTAGCTTAAATCAATAGTTCTTTCCTGCAACAATTACTACTGTGATGTTTACATGAGGATGATTTATTTTTCCACAAATCCATCTATGTTTATTAAGTGAAATTCTACAACATAAAGAACTCTTTCCATCCTTCCACATTTTTTATTGATTCAATTATTTATATTAATATGACCTTATGGATATATATTTATTTATGGATTATTGTCTATCCCTGTAATTATATTTATTTTGTTACTAAATTGTCCCACTTTGGCCACTGGGAACTCTTTGAAATTGGCCCCTTTGTATTTTTGCCATGTTCCCATTATTCTGTGAGCTTTATCTCATTTACTGGCACCACAAGATGTTCTAGGTTTATATTATAATTGCTGTGAAAATTTGGATGAATGATTTAATATTGCTCAGAAACAAAAACATATATATATATATATACTTTGTATTTTTGCTCAGTCTCCTTTACGATTGCTGGTTCTGATACCTTCATTCTCTTTCTGAGAATTCACTTTTCCTTATACTCCCAAAATACAGAATTTGAAAGAGAATGCTGTATAAGTACAAGATAATTATCAGATGCCTGACATGGTAAACTGATAATTAAGGAATTATTCATTCCTGTGGGTCATAAGATTTTATTTCTTTTTAATATAACACAATATATTTTAATAAAAAAGGAAATAAAAACCCCAATATATAAGCATTCTAAATCAACAGAGTATAATATATTAATAAGTGTTGAAAACAATAGCATTTCCTGACTCTAACATCACTAAAAAAAAAATTGGGGGTTTATATTCTAGTTCCAGTTATTTATTAATTCCTTTATTCAGCATATTTTTACATTTAGTTTGGATTACTATTTCATGAAAATTTTAATTTGGAGAATAATTAATTGCAAAGCATATGAAATTTTTGAGCAATTCAACTTAATACCAATGTCAGGATTCTAGTCAAGGAAAATAATCTACAAACTTTTTAAAAAAATTACAGATTCAGTGCAATCCCATAAGAATCTCACTGGCATTCTTCAAAGAAATGGAACAAATACTACTGAAATTCATATGGAACCATTAAAGACCCCAAATAGCCAAAGTTTTCTTTACAAAAAAATAGAAGGGGGGAAATGGTGGTATTACCCTTTCAAATTTCAAGTTATACTATAATAATAATTTTATAAGTATTTTACAAAAAGAATTTTAATTATAAATAAAATTAAAATAGCATGACACTAGAATAAAAGCAGACACACAGACAAATGGAATAGAATTGAGAGTCCAGAAATAAAACTGCACATATACGGATAGCTAATCTATAACAAAGGGGTGAAGTATATACACTGGAATAAGAAAAGCCTCTTTAATAAAGAATGTTGAAAAAATTGGACTACCACATGCAAATCAATGAAACTAAATCATTATTTCATATCATACTAGAGAACCAACTCAAAATGAATAATAGACTTGGATTAAGTCCTGAAAACATAAAAGACATTGAAGAAAATATTGGCAAAACACTCCATGACATTGCTTTAGATATATCTTTCAGATTTGTCCCCAGCAGCAAGGAAAACAAAAGAGAATATAAACAATTGGGGCCACATCAAACTAAAAAGCTTCTGCAGTGCAAAAGAGACTAACAAAAACAAGAAGGCATCTTATTGAAAGGAAGAACAAAGAACCCTCTTATACTGTTGGTAGGAATATTGACTGGCCTAGCACCTATGGAAGTTCCTCAAAAGAATAAAAATTGATCTGCTGTATGACCCAGCAATTCCATTCCTACAAAATACCCAAAACACAAAAACACTAAATTGAAACTGCTACTTCTATGCTTATTGCAGCACTATTTACAATAGCCAAGATATGGAAACAACCTAAATGCCCAAAAACAGATGACAGCATCAAGAAGATATGGTTTATATGAACAATGAAATACTACTCAGTGATCAAAAAAGATAAACTCACTCCTTTTGCTACAACATGAATGAAGTTGGAAGGGAATTAGTTTAAACAAAATAAGCCAGAAGGAGAAGATAAATACTTATATGTGGAATACAGAGGAACCAAACAAAGATCCAGAAAGAGATAAAAATTAAAGTCAACCCTTAAAAGCTGACTATAGATTTGAGGTGTCTGGGATGGGAGAGAAAATGGGGAGGGATGAGAATGGAAGGGGCAGCAGGGCTAGAGCACAATTAACTATGATGGATTGACTATGGGTAATTTGGTAGTGGAGCATAATGGTGACCACACCTGAGGGGACAAATCCTGTACTATTAAAATAATAACAAGGATGTAAACCAATGGTACTTCATTAAAATAACATATACATTATAAGAAATTTTTGCTTTGAAGTTGAAATATTCAGATTTTGAGTACTACAGATACTTGATCCTATCTTCCAAGGAATGCAGCTATAAAATCAGGATGGAATACATGGAGCAGTTATTTAAGGATTCAAAAGTAAATAACAGCAGATGGATTGGGAAGAAAAACAAAATTCAAATATCACCATAAAAACAGTGTTTACCAAATTTTTTACTGCTGTATCCTCTGGTCTAAATTAATCACATACAAAACAAAAGTGAGCATCGGGTACTGCTAAAGGGTGAATATTTGTGCCTGTCTCCCCCATATTTGTATGTTGAAACTTAGGCCTCAGAATGATAGTAGTTGGAGGTGGAACCTTGGGGAGGTGAAGGAGTCACAAGGGTGAAGTCCTTGTGACAGGACTAACAATAACACCCTTATAAATAAGACAATGAAGAGGTCAGAAGTCCATCACCCTTTCCACCATAAAAAGATATAGCAAAATAAACAAAAAAAACCTAGACATCTATGAACCATATAAGTGAGTGCTTACCTGTGAAAAGTGCTGTTGGGTTCCACAGCATCCAGAAATGTGATAAATAGTATTTTATTGCTTATCAGTCACCCAGTCTATGGTATTTTTGTTACAGTATCCTGAGGAGAGTAAGACAGATCCAAACAGAAAGCTATAGGAGGGGCCTAGTTCCAGCTCAAGGAATATGAAAGAAATGTATTACATTTAAAGAGACTAAAAATCTCTCCTTCTTCTCTTTCTGTTATCCAATCCCCTACTTCAAGCTCTCAAATAATCCTGTGATGATAGTGGTAGCTACAGCTTCAACAATCAGAGACAGTGGGGGTCAGCAAAAGCCAAAATTCTAAAGAGAAATGTTTCTCTCAATTTCATGGAACTGCAAATTCAAAAGGGTAGGCTCAAATGTGAGTGCTTTTAGGAAAAGTAAATCCACAGCATTCTGGCACCCAGGAAACTGGAAATTACTAAGGAGATGGTGAGAAAGAAACATGAAAATATAATTGCATAAAGTTTCTTATGAACTCCTGGGCATATGTACATATCAAATTTAACAAACCAGACAGTGAGAACTGAACTAACAGACACAACACCAACCAGATCCAGACTGGTTACTAGGTGGCACATACACATTTCTATAATGGTTGATTTGGATTGAATTGACATTAGAACCATGATCCACAGAAAGCTAGCCATAACCTGTGACTTTTTAATGTGATTTGTATCTCTTTTTTCCTTGACCCATTATTATTATTCAGGCATTTAACTCCTAGTGCCTAACCTAATCATTCAGCCATATAATCTTCACAGTGATCTTTAACACCAGGTTTCTATGAGAGCTTCTTTCCTATGATATCAAAATCACCCCTCAAATCATTTTGCATCTAAATTATTATTCCCCACATATAAATTTCTTGGTATAAATGGTCATGTTAGAAAAGTCTTCACATTTTTATCAATGTTTATATTAGGATGACAAGCTTTAGAATTTTAGAGGGTGATAACATTTCAAAATTTAGGGACAAATTCTGTCTTTTTTCCTTTTGACATCAGGGAAGGGAGTACAGAAAAGTAATTAGGAGAGGCAATCATATTAAAAGTAACTCCCTACACTCATGACCTAGTTTATAAACTCATTTAGATTCCTGAAATATCTTTTAAGTTTTTATTTGAAAGAGAAATAAACAGAAATTTATGCTTTAAAATCTTTGATGGGAAGGGTAAATGAGGTAATCATGAGCTGATGGGCAGTGAGAGTCAGAGTCAGAAAAATGAAAAACAATGAAATAAATATAAAAAATGAGGACCCTAAGTCCTTCATGAGTGGGTAAATGACATATTAAGTGCCTGGGATGGAGGGGGAAGAAAAGTGAGAGGACATGAAAGACACTTATTTCTTTGTTTGTTTGTTTGTTTGTTTTTTGGTCTAAAATCATTCTGACCCCACTGACAGAAACCTAAGGGCATTTCTGTTTTTCATTACTTTTAGCTCATAGGGGAAATCTAAATCGTTTGTTGTAAGATTTGAGATGCTTCAAAAATTAGGGTCCAAGTAACATGTGCAAAACTTAATCAACTAGCATCCTCTGAAATGGTACTCAAAACACAGTTTGTACATGAAAAATTCTAAGAAATCTACATTTTCTAATTTCTGAGCTTCATCCAAAGTCAGTGGAAATCATAGGGCATCGTTAGACTCAGAAGTATTAATTTTGAAAAGGCCCTTAGTTAATTCTGACCAGGCATTCTTTTGGAAACACTTTGAGAGCATTACCATAAAATGTTTACATGTATCTTTCAGAGGTAGTGTAAAAAAATAACAAATGAAATACCAAACCTAGCAGAGAAAGGGCAAGGAAACTCTTCAGGACACAATCAGGCCTTCTTAAGGGCAAATAAAAGTGGAAAGAAGGTGATTACCAAGCGCGCGCACACACACACACACACACACACACAAATAAATTTAGCACATAGACATTCTTGAGGGTAAAGATAACTTCAGGGTACCCTGCAAAGAAATAAGCTAGCTAGGTCAGGTAAGGGAAGGTCAGCAGACCGGTTTCCTAGCAAAAAAGCTATTTGCCTGATGCATATAACTCTTAAAAAACATTTGAAATCCCTGGAAATTATCAAAAAGGTATACAACAAATGAAGAAACATTGTCTCAAAAATGTCTACTTAATCTCAGAAAGAAAAGCTAGAGTCGGGCTTCCCCGGTGGCGCAGCGGTTGAGCGCGGGGTTGCGAAGCTGCCCGCAGCCTCTGCAGTGCCGGTTCGATCCCCGGCTGCTCCCTGGCCACCGGAGGAGGGTCCCACATGGCACGCAGACCTCTCCTGCCGCCCGCTGCTCCCCTCAGCAGTGTACTTCGGTCCTTCTGCCTGTTCTGCATCCTGCTCTGACTCTGGTGAATTCTCTCACCCTCCCGCGCTGCGCTTCTGACTGTACCCAGTGTTTGTATGAATAAATAAATAAATCTTTAAAAAAAAAAAAAAAGAAAAGCTAGAGTCTATTGCATTAAAGCTCGCTTCACATCAACCATCACTACAGCAAACTCCACATTTCCATGTTTGAAAAGTTTGAACCCAGGCACTCTACTTCCAAGTAAAAGTGGAAAAATAAAGGGAGCCACCTCTCTGCCCAACTCCCACTCTAGGACTATAGTTTCATGCCATGAAAGACAGGGTGAACATGGAACATTTTCAAGAACAGACCAGGTCTTGGGACACAAGTCAACTGTCAGTAAAACCACAAAAATTGAGATCATACTTAGTACTGTCTTCTACCATAATGACCAAAAAAAAAAAAAAAAAATAGGAATAAACTATAAGGAGAAAAGAAAAAAACCCTGTGGCTACACAGAGACTAGACAATATGCTGCTTAAGAGAACTTGGAAAAAAGAGGAAATCAAAGCAGAAATTAACTGGCTTATTGTTTTTAATTAGTTTTTCTGAGGAGTTTTTGAGGGTTCTCTCTATTATCATATTATTTGCAAATAGTGATGGTTTTACTTCTTTCCCTATTTGGATTCCCCATATATATATTTTTCTTGCCTAATTAGTCTAGGTAGGACTTCCAGTATTATGCTGAAGAGCAGTTGTGAAAGTGGACATCCTTGTCTTGCTCTAGATCTTAAAGGGAAGGCTTTCAGTTTCTCACCATTAAGAATGATATTAGCTGTGGATTTGTCATATATGGCTTTTATTATGTTAAGTATGTTCCTCATATCCCAAGAATTTCTAGGGCCTTCATCACAAATAGATATTGAACTTTATCAAATGCTTTCTTCATCTATTGATATGATCATATTTTTTTTTCTTTTTGTTGATGTGGTAGATTATATTAATTGATTTTCAGATATTGAACTATCCTGTGACCCTGGAATAAATTCCTCTCAGTCATAGAGTATTATCCATTTGATGCATTGTTGGATTAAATATCAAAATGTTCTTAAGGGGCCTCCCCTGGTGGCGCAGCAGTTGAGCCCTGGGCTGCGAGACTGCCCGCAGCCTCTGCAGCGCCGGTTCATTCCCCGGCCATTGGCAAGGGTCCCACAAAAAAAAAAAAAAGTTCTTAAGGGGGAAGATAATTGTAGCCATAATTAAGCAAGAAAAATCACAAATGAAAAATCTAATAAGACATTTAAAACAATTTGAAAAAGAGGAATAAATAAAGGCCTCCCATGTGGTACAGGCAGTTGAGTGCTGCACTGTGAAGCTGTCCACAGCCTCTGCAGCATGGGTTCGATCCTGGCAAGCAGGCAAGAATCCCACATGGTGCAGCAGACCTCTCCTGTCTCGTCCGCTGCTCCGCTCAGCAGTGTATTTCGTCAATCTGCCTGCCCTGTTCCCCACTCTGTCTCTGTCTCTGGTGAATCCTCTCACCCTCCCATGCATCTGGCCTGTACCCCGGTTCTTGTATAAAAAAAAATAAACCTTTTAGAAAAAGAAGGAACAAATAAGACCCAAATTTAGTAGAGGAAGGAAATAATAAAAAATGAGTGGAAACAGATAGATATCAAAAAGACTATAGGAAAAAACTGGTTCTTTGAGAAGATAAACAAAATAGATAAAACTCTAGCTAGAATAACACAAACAAGAAGAGAGAAAACATTAGTAAACAGAATCAAAAATGAAGGAGGAATAAAAGAGAGCACAGGAATAAAAGAGAGCACAGAAACACAAAAGATTATAAGAGACTACTATGAACAACTATATGCCTTGAACCTACGGATAAATGTCTAGGTAAAAAAATGTCTACCAAGACTAACCCAGTAAGAAATAGAAGAATTGAACAAATCAATCACAAGCATGGAGATTGAAATAGCGCCTCGAAGACATCTTTACAGACACATCACCCAAAGCAGTGATAGTGAAAGCAAAGATCAACAGCTGGGACTACATCAAATTAAAGAGCTTCTGCACATCAAAAGAGACAATAACAAAAACAAAGAGAAACCCCACCAACTGGGAGAAAATTTTTGCACACAACACTAATGATAAAGGACTGATCACAAAAATCTACAAAGAGCTGATGAGACTCAACAAAAACAAAGAAAATAACCCAGCCCAAAAATGGACAGAAGAGCCAAAAAGAAACTTCACCAAAGAGGAAATGCAAATGGCCAACAGGTATATGAAAAAATGTTCATCATCACTTGTAATCAGGGAAATGCAAATCAAAACTACAATGAGATACCATCTTACGCCAGTGAGAATGGCACATATTAAAAAAACTAGCAACAACAAATGTTGGCAAGGTTGTAGAGAGAAAGCAACTCTCCTGCACTGCTGCTGGGAGTACAAACTGGTCCAACCACTATAGAGAGCTGTGTGGAGATTTCTTGACCTACTAAACATAGAGCTTCCATATGATCCAGCAATTCCAGTCCTAGGTATTTACCCAAAGGACACAGAAACAGTAATTCCAAAGGGCATCTGCACCCCTATGTTTATAGCAGCACTATTTACAATAGCTAAGCTATGGAAACAACCCAAATGCCCAAAAAAGGTGACTAGATGAAGACGATGTGGTACATATACACAATGGAATATTACTCAGCAATCAAAAAAGATAAACACATGCTGTTTGCAGCAACATGGATGGAGCTAGAAGGGATCATGCTCATCAAAATAATCAGAAAGAAAAAGAAAAATACTGGATGGTCTCACTCATAGCAGGAATTTAGAAAACTTAAAGAAGACACCAGGAAAAAGACTAATCAATACAAAGTAAAAATCAAAATCAACAAGCAACTATAAACCAGAGACACACTGGGGTGGGGGTGGGGGTGGGAGGGGCTGGGAGAGGAAGGACTAGAGTCAAAATAAGAGGGGGGTGCAATTGTATGGGGAATATAACCATAATTAAAATGCATACATTGTGCAAAGATGAAAAATAATGTAAGAATTATACGAAATAAAATTTTTAAAAAAGAAATAGCAACAAAAAAAAAATTCCAAAAAACAAAAGCCCATGAGCATATGGCTTTACAAATAAATGTTATATATAAAACCTTTAATGGAGAACTAATGTCCATTGTGTTCCAACTACTTTTAAAAACACAGGTTCATTTTATGATGTCAACATTACCCTAATATAAAACCAGACAGAGAGCACAAAAAAAGAAAATTATAGACCAATAACCTGATATCAATCCAAAAATCTTGAACAAAATACTAGCAAATCATATATAAAAGTATATCACAAGGATTGTATACCATGATCATGTGGGATTTACCCCAGGGATGCAAGAATTGTTCAATATATAAAAAATTAATTACTGTACTACATCTTATCAAAAAAGTAAAGAAAAAAATCATATGGTAAATTTTTTGTTTTTACTAAGCCCAGATGGTGGGCTTAGGAAAAACAATAATTTAAAGCAGATATTATAAATATGGTAAGAGAACCAAAGGAAACCATGCTTACAGAATTGAAGGGAATATTAAGAAAATGTCTTGACAAAGAGATAACAGCAATGAAGAGACAGAAATATTAAAATTTTTAATAGGAACAAGTAGAAATCTGGAATGAAAAAGAAAAGCTGAGATTAAAAAGTCACTAGAGAAGATCAGGAAATGTGAAGACAGTTAAATAGAGATTATACAATCTGAAGAACAGAAAGAAAAATGAAGAAAAATTAGCAAAATCTCAAATAAAAGTGAGCCGCTGTGAAGTGCACAAACATACGCATAATGAAAGTACCACAGGGAGATACAGGAAAGAGATAAAAAGACAAAGACATAATGACTAAAAACTTCATCAATTTCTTGAAATACATTAATCTACACATCTAAGGAGCTCAACTCTAAGTAGGATGCATGTACAGTACTCCACACATTCCCAGATATATCATACAACAAATGTTCAAAGACAAAAAGAAAATTCTGAAAGTAGCAAAAGTATAAAAGAGCAAAAAATATATTGGAGTAAGGAAAATGAATCAGATCCAACTCAAATCTATAGTTTAAATCTATAGGAAGAAAATAAGGGAACAAGATAGCATAAGTAAGATTGATATTTTAAAATTCTATAAATATAGACTTGGTCTCATTTCTTTCATCAGTTCCCTTGAAAGAAAACATTATATAACATTATAGAGTAATAGAACAGCACATTAAATATACATAATACATTTACACACACAAATATCTATCCAATTATAAAGCTTACATATTGTATTTTGTCTAAGCCCGTATAAAGCTGAGGTGAATTCTCACAAATTAAGATTTATACTGTCAACCATAATAGAAGAAAAGCTGCAAAGCAAGACAAAGCTTTACTCAGAGTTTCAGGGACTGCAATTTGAAAACACAATTCCAAGATGGTCTTGGAATCTATCTCAGGGATCCAGGGAAATGTGTATGTTTTATACAGACAAGAAACACCAGGGATTTTTCACATGTATAAGTTACTTATAAAAATATATCACTGGTGGGCCTCCCCGGTGGCGCAGTGGTTGAGCGCTGGGTTGCGAAGCTGCCCGCAGCCTCTGCGGCGCCGGTTCGATCCCCAGCTGCTCCCCGGCCACTGGAGGAGGGTCCCACATGGTGCGCAGACCTCTCCTGCCGCCCGCTGCTCCCCTCAGCAGTGTACTTCGGTCCTTCTGCCTGCTCTGCTCCCCGCTCTGGCTCTGGTGAATTCTCTCACCCTCCCGCGCTTCTGACTGTACCCAGTGCATGTATAAACAAAATGAACAAACAAATAAATAAAATAAATGCCTCTATAAAAAAACAAACAAAAAAAAATATATCACTGGTTACTAAGTTAGTTTCTAAGCAGAAAAGTCTATTGTAAACCACTGACAGGCTCTTCCAGGTTGGTAGTGTTTTTTTCTCAGTAAGTATTCTCTTAAAAGTTTTCAGTTATTTTTCCTATCTCTTGGGGTAAGGAAGTCCAAAAGCTGTACCTCCCTAATAATTCCTGGTTCTATCAGCATCAAAATAGATAAACTCATGTAATTTGCAGCAACATGGATGGAGCTGGAAGGGTTCATGCTCAGTGAAATAAGCCAGAAAGAAAAAGAAAAATACTGGATGGTCTCACTCATTGCAGAAATTTAGAAAACCTAAATAAGGGACCAGGAAAGAGACTAATTATAATAAAGAAAAAATCAAGGTCAACAAGCAACTATAAACCAGAGACACAGGTGGGTGGGAGAGGAGGGATTAGGGTCAAAATAAGGGGGCTGGGAATTATATGGGGAATATAACCAAAACGAAAATGCATACATCGTGCAAAAATGAGAAATGACTTAAGAATTATATAAAATAAAATATAAAATAAAAAGCACTCCTGTCACTATAGCTCTATGTTAGAATCTTTCCTTAACAATATTATAGGACCTAAAGACATGGACAAGACAATTACTTAAAAGTGTCACTAAGAAAATTAAAATGAAAAATGAAAACACCTACTTAATGCAAAAGAAAGGAATAAGGAGGGATAAAGAAATAAAAAAGATGAGACATATGGAAAACAAAAATAAAATGTCACATGTAAAATCAACCATATCAATAATAACACTGAGTGTGAATTAGACAAATTTAATCAAAATTGGATACAAAAAAATCAAATTCAACTGTATCTGTCTGCATAGAAAATACTTTAGATTCAAACATGCAAATAGGCTAAAAATAAAAAGATGGAAAGAGGTACACAATGTAAACAACCACCAAAATAACAATAGGGTTTTATACTAAAAATTAGAAGACAGATATTAAAACAAAAACTAGAAGAGGAACATTTAAGGATGATAAAGAGAAAGGGAAAATCCATCATGAAAATATGTTGGTGATAATTTTATATGCACATAACAACAAAAGCCAAAAATACATAAAGCATAAACTCAATGACAGGCAATTTAATAGTAATAGTTGGTGATTTCAACTTACAAATTTCAAAAATGATTATAATAACTACGCAGAAGGCACAGAAGAAAATATTAGAGTTAAGCAATGGTATAAACAAACAAGATCAAATTAACATGTCTATCAAATACTCCAATAGAATATATATTCTTTGTAAGGACACATGGAAATTTCTGCAGAATATATCTATGCTAGGACAAATGAGTCTCTGAATAAATCTGAAGGAGTTAAAAATCACACAGAGTGTTTTTCAAACACAAAGAATGAAAATAGGAATCAGCATGAGAAAGTCTGAGAAATATATACATTAATGGTCAATTGATTTTTAATGGGAAAAGGACTTGAACAGACTTTTTTTTTTTTTTAAAAAAAAAAAAGACATAAAAATGGTCAGTAAGTATATGAAAAAGTTCCTGACATCATTGATCATCAGGGAAAGGCAAATGAAAACCACAATGAGACATGATTGTACTCCTGTTAGGATTTCTTTAATTAAAAAGATAGGAGATAAATATTGCCCAAAATGTGAAAAAAGGTAACCCTTGTACATCTTGGTAGAAATGTAAATTGGTGCAGTCACTATGGAAAATGGCTTGGAGGATTCTCATTGTGGTTTTGATTTGCACTTCCCTGAGAATACCTTGTCTTCATTTTTCACTTTTGTTACCTATTAAAAAAGTATGTCCTTGGTTTTAAAGTTCAACACTTGGGGGAAAGTCAATGATTATACTATGAATCTCTACTTAGAAATTTTCTTGAAATTTAGTAAAACATGGGATATATATGTGCAATTTGATAAACAGGCTGTGTGAGAGAGAGACAGACAGTGAGAATAACTTTACAAAAAAATTGTAGAGTTTTAGGTCACATTCTCAGGTCACAAATTATATCAAAATCTCTGAATAAACAGTAAAAGTTAAAATTCTCCATTAAATTCCCCTTTATCACTGAAGAGTTTATTAGTAATATGATGAACTAATCACAAAAAAATATTTAAAAGGATAAAGAGAACTTTGTCAAGTTTCAAGATTAAGACATTTAGAAATTCTTTGTCAGATTTTAAGTTTTTGTTAATTCATTAAATAGGAAAATCTCATAATGCATAATTCCCATTATATCTTATTATGAAAAATAACAAGAGCATTTATGTGTAACTCTTCTGTGACACTGAACACTGTCCATCTTGAATTGGACTGTACATCTCTTTCAACAGCTTCACCTTTGTTCTATTGATTCATTGTGTTTCATCATCCATACTCCTTACCAAATAATTAGTATCAGACCATATATATTAGGGTAGGCCATCAATTAATTTTTCCTAATGAATAAGTGAATGACTGACACAAAAAGTGAATATGGTCACTTTTGCCCTGAACCATGCCTTTACGCCTTTTCATTAAATGATCAAAAGTAATGGAATTTTACATTTATGGAATTTTTTAAATTTTATAATCTGTTAAAATCAATATCAATCATGAAATAGCCAACATACACTGGTTATATATCTAAATGTGTGTGTGTGTTTATAAGAGAAAGAGAGAGAGAGAGAGTTAAAAGAAATTGGTGCATGCAAACCTCTAGGTATATAGGAATTAAGAAATCAAATGTGAGAGTAATACTATATACTAAGTCTTTTTTTTTTTTTTTTAAGATTTATTTAGTTATACAAGCACTGGGTACAGTCAAGCGCGGGAGGGTGAGAGAATTCACCAGAGCCAGAGTGGAGGGCAGAACAGGCAGACTGATGAAATGCACTGTTGAGGGGAGCAGCAGGCAACAAGAGAGATCTGCGCACCATGTGGGACCCTCGCCAGGAGGCCGGGGATCGAACCTGCGCTGAGAGGCTGCAGGCAGCTTCGCAACCCAGCGCTCAACCACTGCGCCACCGGGGAGGCCCTATACTAAGTCTTTTTCATTTGACATTTCAGTGGGTTTCCTCCATTATAATAACACAGGTTTCTACATGCAGATTCTTCTCAACTTAACAAAACAGAATTGGTTTAAACTCTTAGTCTGATTTAATTTAATCACATATGTTAAAAAAAAACATTTCTTTAAAAACTGAAAACAGGGCCTCCCCTGGTGGCGCAGCGGTTGAGCGCTGGGCTGCGAAGCTGCCCGCAGCCTCTGCAGCACCGGTTTGATCCCTGGCCACTGGCGAGGGTCCCACATGGCGCGACAGACCCCTCCCGCCGCGCCCACTGCTCCCCTCAGCAGTGTATTTCGTCATTCTGCCTGTTCTGTTCCCCGCTCTGGTTCTGGTGAATTCTCTCACCCTCCTGTGCTTCTGAGTGTACCCAGTGCTTGTATAAATAAATAAAAATCTTTAAAAAAAATTAAAAAACTGAAAACATTACACTTAGGTATCATAAAACAAACACACACATATATGAACTTGTTCATCATCTAAAATGTGTCATGTACATTCAGAAATTCATGTATATTTAATTTTTTCTTCTTTGCCTCCTGGGAACTATTTCCAGTCATATTGGTTTATCTCCGACCTTTATGAAATGTTTCCCAGTTGCAGGGAGCACAGTATGTAGTATTGCCCAGCAGTATTAGAAGCAAGGGTACTATTTTGCTTGACTTGTATAGCGCTCCCAAAACTATGAAACTGCACCTCTATAAATTTAGTTAACATTATTGAAAAGACAATCTTTAAATGCATCAATAGTGTGCTTATATGTGTGTGCATGCATGCATATACACTGGAAGGCATTTGTGTATGGCAGAAAGGGCTAGAAAAAAGTTATGTACTTTGGGGTGCTTCTAACACTTACCATATGAATATTGAAGGTTTTATTTTTCCCAGATGCTCAGATATTTTGCCAAAATGTGCCGAAACAAAATCAGAGAATAGGAGAATATGAGCTAGTTAGAGAATATGAGCTAGCCTAGAGATTAATATGAGCTAGCCTAGAGATTAATAAAACCTCCAACTTCACAGACTTCCACAAATGATGATTTGAAAACAACAGATAATTTTAAGCTATCAAATATTTCAATACTTCACTCTGTTTGTTCCTATGACATTTTTATCCCATATGAAAGATTTGCTAAAAGGAGTTGTAATGGCCTTCTGGGACAGGAAGAATAAGGTTTCTGTAGAAAATGTTAAATTAATTTTGACGGTGATGCAAAGTTAAGGAAGGGATGTTAAGAGATGGCTTGTTGCCACAGGGTGGAGTTTTGTTTTGGTATCCTTTTAGAGGCTGCAGGTGTTTGGCACCAGTTAAAATCGGGGCCAGCTGTGATATTTCAGTTCTGATATTTTCCTCCCAATAGTTCTCAGAAGTGATGCTTCAGAGTGATGTCTTACACCTGATGTATTCAACGTGTGTGGTATAAATGTGAAGATTCTGTTAAATAACACTAGTTTTGTGACACCCTTTGCCTTCTCTTCCCCACCCACAGGTCATGGCATGAAGAAGGAAGAAAAACATTAATCAGAAATTCAGTCATTCATGTATTTTTTTAATTGAGCCATTCATTCAAAGATGGTAATAGACTAGAATCACCAAATGCACAGTCTTCAGCAAAATACAAAAAGTAGGACAACACATTCTCTTTTGATTCTCATGGTAGATAATGATGCTTTTAAACCCTCTCAGTGGTGAGATCCATACCTATTTTTGCAGGAATTTGTATAGTTTCTATTAAAAGCTGTATTTTCTTTTAAGTTTGTTTGGGTTGGAAAACCTCAAACCACAATGTATTTCATGCACATGTTCCCAAGGGTACGTTAAATAGGACCATACTGAGGTCATCTAGTAAGTTTTTTAAACTTTTTAAGAATCCCTTTAATGTATTTGCACAATCTTGGCCTGATTAAAAATAGATATTTTAAGAAAGGACTTGGAAAAATGACTACTAAAATCTATATGCAGATAATCTGTATTATACTTCTATATTGTGTAATTTTCCACAGATAATTTATCATTGACAATAAAGCTTCCTCTAAAAGGGTTTTGGATCAAAACTTCCCAGACCTATCAGTAAATTCAGTTCAAAACCCCCATGGTATTCTTAACTGACTTTACAGTGTATGACAGTAGGAGCATTGTAACTGTGCAAGTCTCAGCACATAATCAGAGGATAAAAGGCAAACAACCTTATATCTATCGAGGAAAAAGAAATCATCTGTTGTTTCAATTCACTCAAAAATCAAGTTTTTTTGGAACATGGGACATGATGAGATTAGGTTAAAAATGGTTTCTACCATGAGGCCTCCCTGGTGGTGCAAGGGGTTGAGTGTCAGCACTATGAAGCTATCCACAACTACTGCAGCACGAGTTCGATCCCGGGCAGAGGAGGTGACTTACATGGTGCAGCAGACCTCTCCTGTCTCGCCCGCTGCTCCCCTCAGCAGTGTATTTCAGTAGATCTGCCTGTTCTGCTCCCCACTCTGTCACTGGAGCATCCTCTCACTCCCACACTTCTAGTCTGTACCCCAGTTCTTATATGCATAAATAAATAAATCTTTTTTAAAAAATGGTTCCTACCATCACATAAATTTTTGCTTGGCAAGTACAAACCACAGATGAAATGTAAATAGCCTACTTAACAAGCAAGCTCACAGAAAATTTTCTTCTGCAATTTGATGTTTCTGACCTTTTTTTCATTAGATGTAACCCTTTTCACTACATCAAAGTCTCACTTCCTGTGTCACATTCCAGGCCTGTACTTTCCCCATATCAATTTTCAGTTGTACTAGCAGCTGTGTTGGCACAGCATATACAAAGGATAACCAGGCCATGGGCACCATTGGGGCAGCCCCACAACTGAACAGAAGTGGCCAGTTCCCTATACACAGGGCCAAGAAACTCCACAACACACCACAAGAAAAATAAGAAAGGACACCTTAAACAAAAATCACACACTTATGGAAAATGAAAAAAGAAAAGAATTTTCAGTAATCAGAAGTGATAAAAGGTTAAGAACTTCTTAGCACAGAGTTTTCAGATGCATTATCATAAAAGAACATAGAGGTCAGTTTTAAGCTAATGACTCCCATGGCAGCAACAATGGATTTGAGTTTATGCACTAAGCAAAAGTAGGTAAAGGACGGTAAAGTAGGTAAAGGGCAACACCATAACCAGAGCAACAAAGATTCATTGAGCAATTGCCATCTGGCAATCCCTACTATGGGTCCTTGATAAACATTATCTTATTTAACACTTGAAACAACAGAGAGAAACAAATATATGTCACCACTTTACTGTGAGGAAACGAAAGCATAAAATCTAGTTTATAAAACCGCCAGATGATTTTGACACCATTGTCTTCACTATTATGTTTAGTCCCCTGAGCTTTCGAACCTAAGATTTTTCAACCAGTTTTACAAATAAAGCTTGTCAACTCCATTTAGAGGTGCACAGTAGTCACTTTATCATTTGGAAAACATATTTTGCAGGGTAAACCAGATAATTCATTTTTTGACTTATGCATCAACATATATATATATATATATATATATATATATATAGCGTATCTAATTTGTTATTTTTCAGAAAGGAAGAAAATTACAAATTCATGCAAAATGACTAGCACTTTGGTACATACAATAAAGGTTTGTTGAACGAGAAATTTCTAGTAGTTATTTTGTATATCTTCTTAATTTATGTTCTATTTTAATAATTTATTTTATACAGATTAAAATAAAATTCCCTGAGTTTCCACATTTTATATTTCTTTCAAAATTCAATTTTTTTTTTTTAAGATTTATTTTTATTTATTTATTTATACAAGCACTGGGTACAGTCAGAAGCGCAGGAGGGTGAGAGAATTCACCAGAGCCAGAGCGGGGAGCAGAGCAGGCAGAAGGACGGAAGTACACTGCTGAGGGGAGCAGCGGGCGGCAGGAGAGGTCTGCGTGCCATGTGGGGCCCTCCTCCGGTGGCCAGGGAACAGCCGGGGATCGAACTGGCACTGCAGAGGCTGCAGGCAGCTTCGCAACCCAGCGCTCAACCGCTGCACCACCTTCTTTCTAAAAGAGTCAAAGATTTCCATGCATAAGGGGATGGCACTTTCCTTGCCATTTGTGGGAAAACCCTATTTGCAATTGACATAGTCATCTTTGCTTATTTTTAAAATGTAATGGTACTAGATTTTTTTCTTCATCTTTCTAAAAATACAAATACACTTTATAAATACATGTTGATAATTAAATTTCAAAGGATTAAATTATATATAAAAAGTAACCAACACTACTCTTAAAACTGGGGCTCAATTATCAATAACTATCACTATATGATTATCAAATTTTAATTTTGAATTATAATAATTGGAATCTACATTTTGGTTGGTAAGAAGGTGGATTTCAGAGACTTTTAGGGTACTAGGAAAAATTGGTATCCCGGCTGAGGTAATAATAATCTTCTCCATTTGGAAAATGGGCTAAGTAATAAAGATATACCATAGACCAATAACAGAAACTTCTTACTGGTCCAAAAGAATTGAGATAAATAAATTAAATGGCACTATACAAAGGGGAGTTGGGAATGAAAAGACCAATAATCTTATATTCACCTGAACCAGTGAATAAAGTTATCAATTTTAAGATGGTGGATAGGGTCTTAAATCCGTGTTCATCAAAATTTAACTAAAATCTAGGTAACATTAGAATATACCTAGTGGTTTTAAAATAACATTATTTTCTTTGGTGCCCTGATCAAGCACAGGTAAAGTAATATAAATGATGATGGGAAGTGTCTCGGGAAATAGTTCCTGACAAATGAGTTAAACACAAAGTCCTGTACACCCTAGCACCACTTTTATGCAGGAAAGCAACAGTAACTCCCTCCCATTTCCCCATGATAACTTAGAATCAAAGTTTTCCCAAATATGAAGTAAGAAAACTGGCTGTCTTATCTACTACATTTAGAGCATATTCACTGCTACCTCATTACAAGGAATTTCCAGGCATCAATCCATTGAGGTGGGGGACCCTTTCACAAAAACACAGTACATATCAAGTGGGTCCCCTCAACTCAAATCCTCGCTAAGTATTGTTTTATTATGGACAAAGCCTTGCCATCCTCACAGTCATGGAAGAAAAACAGCACAAAACAGAATTCCTGAGCACATTCACTTTTTTCTCCAATATATATTGTAAACATTAAATGCATTTTAAACATATTAATGTAAGATAAAAATACCAAAGTTAGGTCAGTTTCCAACAAAGCTCTCTTCCCTTACAAAAAGGGTACTTAATTTTCAATAACTCATTTTAAAGAAAAATCTGCTACTATATAAATAAAAACAAATTTTAAAACCCCTGTAATTCTGAAATGTTGAAAACCGTCAAGATATATGAATAAAAATAGTGAAAGTTTCACAGAAAATTTGAGTTCATCTATCTGTGGAGATTAATAAATGTGTCTGAGAAAAGATTAATTATTTGCTTGCAGTAATATTGACTAAAGCAATAAAACCAAACTTATTATTTTAACATTTCAACATCATCTAAAAATAATCATAGTATCATAGAAATTTATTTTTAGGTGATATCATTCCTGGACCTAAATAGGAATTTGTAAGCAATACACAGCAAGAATATCTACTTAAATACAATTTATTCTTTGAGTGCATGTGTTAATAATGCACAATAATCAAAGCCTATAAAAGCTTCTCATTTGCACAATTAACTATGACTTGCTTTGTATATTTTTAGACAGCCATATAATGAGAGTTGGACTATAATTGTGGAAGTTCTCGTATTTCTTTCTCTGCTGAGAGTGATTTCCAAGTGTCTAACCCTAACCTCTCAATTGTCTGCATGTCTATTTTTTAGGAAAAGCAAATTTTCCTGACCTTGGAAATCTTACTTCATAACTGCTGAAGAATTATGTTAGATCTGATAGACACAAAAGTATGATTGCAGACAGCCACTTCTAAATTCTCATTCTATTTTTAATTTAACATAACAGTAAATACAAAAAAGGTTTGTGAATTGAATTCAAGAGTAGTGATTATTTAATCTAGGTAGAAAAGAGAGACAAGTTCTTGTGTTTTTAACCACAATATACTAAAAACTTAAAAGAAACAAACCTGAGGTTCTGCAAATACAGTCTTCATGTTGTTGATTGGGCCATAAGGTACCCCACTGCCTTCAAAGAGACATAACCACTTGCTGGTCACTTCTTTTTCAAACCTAGGCACAGACCAAAGGAACACACTTCATTCACTAAAGAATAAAACTTTTTTTTTTTTCTTGCATGATCCTGTTACAATGCAACCAATAATGACAAAAATGTTTTTAGTCTCTCTTTGCTCCTGGTTTTGAGAAAATGTTTTTTATATGAAATCTTGAGTTGTTCTGTAATGGTAAGAATAGCCAACCAGGTTCCTTTGAAAATCCACCATTAAAAATATAATTCCTTCTATTTCTGTTCATATGTACTTTTTGAAAGAGAGTCTCTTGAAGAAGAGAGATTATAGGGGGAAATGCATTGAGTTTCAAATATGTTTTTGCGTAGTCTATAAATACAATAATGTTAAAATAGCATTGCAATTTTGAACATGATATTATTGAACAAAATATTTTTAGTAATCTTGCATAGTATATCAGGTTAAGGTACACAAGGACATCTAAATTATTCCTCAAAAAATTAGTAATGTTTTAAACTATATGTTTTACCACTATTATAATTAAAATGACTTAGAATTATCAACCACTACAATTTGTCTAAAAATCACTTTAGCTACTTATTTATTTGCACTGGGATTTACTAATAAAAACAAACCTAGACATCTAAAGTACTGATATTTCAATTTAGCCAAAACAATCCAATCTAACCAACTCCTTTGTCTCACTTGTTCTAATATAACTAAAATTGGACTTCAGAGTCATAAAAGCTTATTTAATTTCTTTTATTTTCTCTATTAGGTCTCTAGGAAAGAGAGCAAAATTCATAAATGATAGTTACTCTTTTATATTGCTTCTCTGTGAATCCAAACAAAATCCTTTCTCTGTAGAGAAAACCCAACATAGTTTGTAATATATGAAGAAGTTTAGAAATTGCTAATTGTTAAAATAGCAAACCATTTTTGATTAAGTAATTATCAAAGTGAATAGTTTTTTTAAGCACTTTAAATAAAATAGATTTTTGACAGCAAGTAAAATGGTTCACTAACATGGATGATCTAGTGGAAATACAGTAGACATATTTAGTATTAATAGACTTCAGCTCCCTTTATACATATCTAGACTTAATCTCAGATCTGCAGATTCCATGGGAAATATACTAGAGGGCCTCCCTGGTGGAGCAGGCTGTTGAGCACAGTGCTGTGAATCTGTCTGCAGCCTCTGAAGTGCAGGTTCAATCCCAGCAACCAAGGGAGATACCCACATGGCATGGCAGACCTCTTCTGCCTCATCTGCTGCTCCCCTCAGCAGTGTGTTTCAGTCCATCTGCCTGTTCTGCTCCCCACTCTGTCTCTGGTGAATCCCCTCACCCTCCTGCACATCTGGCCTGTACACCGGTTCTTGTATAAATAAATAAATCTTTACAAAAATATATACTAGAGAAATGCACTTTTCCACAATTTTTTAAAAAATGTAAAACAGTATCAATACTTTAAGTATCAATACTTTTCTTATTATACTCTAATAGAAGAAATTTGCTTTAATGTATTTACTAAAAGATCGACTACTATATGAACAATAATAACATTTAACTATATAAATTTTTTATATAAGGAGTTTACAAAATTTTTTAAAGTTTGAATTACATTTCAGTAGCAATGTAATTAGTCCTAATCATGCAACCATTTACTCTACAACCAACTAGAGAGTGCCCACTATACACCAGCATTGACTGTTATCTTTAAATATAATGCCTACCTTTCCTCTCCATTATGATGAATAAAAGTTTTTCATTATACCTCTTAATTATGGCTCAATAACTATCTCATTTAGTAAACAATAAAATACTTCATTTGTAAATATCAAAAATATTATTTTGTGGTAACACAATCATAAAAGTTTAAATTTCTTCCATTAATCAATTCTTTATATCATATTTTCTTTTCAGTGACTGTTAAAGTCATCTCCTGGCCAAGCATTCCTAAGGTATACATAGATATATATCACCAGAATGCTATATGAGAGAATAAAAGAGATACTTTTGAGCTTGGAAACTTTTCAATCAGGGTGTCAATTATTTCAGTTTTTATAAACAGAGTGTTAAAATGGTTATTCTGATAAAATTTTCAACACAAGTGAATTTATCACCATTGGATTCACCCAAGTGGCCCAAAAGATCTGTAGAGAGAATACATGTCAGTATTCAAACAAATCCAGGGCTGCAAGCTCAACAAGAGAAAAGTCAGGGGAATAGTTGAAGTTTTAGTATTTATGTAAGCTTTTCACCACTGGGCAAAAGAGAGGAATTTATGTTATGGAAAACAATGGATGCGATTTAGAAATGAGACTGGAAAGAGAAGCAAGGTCTGGAGTTGCATTTGTGACCACTGTTTGTGCATTTGCGTGGGTGTGGGTGTGGAAGTGTTCATAAATGCCTCAAACTAAATCAGTTAGAGACAGAACATTGCTGCATTCCGCTGCTCCCAGTGGACACATTCATCATTTTCTTCTGAAAATTTATCACTTGATCTAACTCTGATGTTGAATCCTTTCTTTTATCTATGCAAAAAAGCTGTAAGCACATGTTTTTATTAACCACAAAAATTCTGCTAAAAAAAGAAAAGAGCTGATCTGAATCACTCAGGATTAGATGTTGAAGGTAAGAAAGAAGGGTGTCCTTATATTCAATTTAGTGAGTCTAGAAGCCAGAGACTCCCCTGGGAAATTACATGGAGACACAAAAAGTTGAAATTTAATTGTAATTTTACTAAATCTACCCATTTATTTAATTCCATACTTTTACTGAATTCACTTGATGGCAGAATAAGTATTGCTACTCAAATAGAATCATTTAGATAGAGGAAACATAGCTGCATAAAGATGGATTTGAACTTTAAATTTTCTAGCATCAAAATTTAACTTAAAAAAATAAACAAAAAGGGCCTCCCTGGTGGCACAAGGGGTTAAGTCTCAGCACTACGAAGCTGTGTGCAGCCACTGCAGCATGAGTTTGATACCAGGCCAGGGAGCTAACTCACATGGTGCAACAGACCTCTCCTGTCTCTCCCGCGGCCCATTCAGCAGTGTTTTAGTCAGTCTGCCTGTTCTGTGTTTCATTCTGTCTCTGGTGAATCCTCTCACCTCTCCATAGCTCTGGCCTACACACCAGCTCTTGAATACATAAATAAAGAAATCTTTAAAAATAAAATAGAATAAACAAAAATTTTTCCTTTGTATCAAATGGATTAAAGCTGTAGCCAAATCCAAGTTAAGAGAGAATCCCATGAAATGTGTGCCATGAAGGTGGGAGTCAGGAGTAATCATAACATGATGATAATTAAATACTGGTTATTGAATTGTTTAGTCTATATTTTGAAGTTTTTATCCTTATAAGCATGCTATTAAAGTAAGTTTTCATTTCATTTCCACCAAGTGGAAATTCTATTTGGAGAAATTAACTTACACAAATTAATATAGCTATTTTCCCAACATTTTGAGGTATTATAATTGACAAAAAAATGTATATGCTTAGGTTGTACAGATTGTACAGCATGACTTTTTAAGGTGTGTCTATAGTGAGATAATTACTACAATCAAGTTAACTGACACACCCATAACCTCAAAGTTACCATTTTTTAATGTGATAAAAACAGCTAAGATTTACTCTCTTAGCAAATTTTAAATACACAGAGGCCTCCTTTTTGGTGCAAGGGATTGTCTCAGCACTATGAAGATATCAGCAGCCACTGCAGCATGAGATCTATCACTGACTAGGGAGCTGACCCACATGGTGCAGCAGACTTCTCCTGTCTTACCCACTGCTCCCCTCAGCAGTGGATTTAGTAGATCCACGTGTTCTGCTCCCTACTCTGTCTATGGTGAATCCTCTCACTCCCTCCCCCGAGACCTCTGGCCTGCACCCCAGCTCTTGTGTGCATAAATAAATAAATCTTAAAATATATGATGACTGGTATTACCTATTATTCCATGCTATTTATCTTATACTTGAAATTTTGTACCCTTTCACTGATAGCTCCCCATTTTCCTTTCCTCTTCCCTGCTGCACCAGTCATTGGCACCTATGATTCTATACTCTGGTCCTATGAGATCCATATTTTTTTAGATTCTATAGCACAGCAAATTTCCTGCCCCAACCTAAGGAAAGGAAGAGTTGGGCAGAGAGGTGAAGATTAAAAAAAACTATGAAAAGGAAAAAAAAAGGAAAAGGAAGAAGTGGACAGAGATAGAAAAACAAGACTGGAGGAGGCACATGGAGCAGAGTGACTTGTGAAGAAGTTACAATGCTTCTCAAGTCACTCTGCTTGGTATACATGGAAGGAGACACTTGAAAGAGATACATGTAGATGAGAGACTCACAGCAGTCTTCATCTAGATTTTGATTTTGCTCTTTTCCTTCCAAACCTGCCTGGTACCTTCTGCCCCTTTCCTATGTGTTCCCACCAGAAGCTGCCTGAAATCTGTAGCAAGCTTTTGTGCTTCAGCTGCCCTGCTTTGGACCAAATCTATTTGGCTGGGCATTTACCCATGAGGGAATAGATAATTTAGGGTTTTAAATGGAAACTATACCAGAAAGAGCACACCAAAAAGATGCTGGCCAATACTGGTGACACAGTGTCCCAAAGCATAGGGCAAATTGGAAAACAAGCAGCAGGAGAAAAAAACTACATGCAACCTAGTAACTCCTCAGGAAAAAGACACACCACAAAAAGAAAATCACCCACCAGATTGCAACGACAGTGACTTGGAAGAACTTCTGAGCCTTCCAGAAAGAAAATTTAAAATTGCCATGATGAAAATACTGACGGAACTCATTATGGAAAACAACACACAGAAGAATGAAATTGAGTCCCTAAAGAGGGAAGTGAAGGAAATACACGAGATCAAAGGATTAATGGAAGAGCTAAAGAACGCTGGGAAAAGCAGTGATAACAGAATAGATGAAATGGAAGAACAAATAAGCACTCTCCAAGACACATAAATAAAAAAGAATCAAAACAGAAAATGAAAGAGAAGTACAAATGAAAAAGACTAAAGAAAGACTTCGGGAATTATCTGATTCCATGAGGAAAGGAAATATAAGAGTTATAGGAATCCCAGAAGGAAAGGAGAGAGACCTAGGAAGAGAGAAAATATACAAGGAAATAATTGAAGAGAACTTCCCAAACGTGAAGGAGCTGAAAATAGATATTCAAGAAGTATGAAGAACACCAAACTTCCATGATGAAAGGAAAAATACAGCAAGACACATAATAGTAAAGCTCCCAAGTATCCAAGACAAGGAAAATATAATGAAGCTGACAAGAGGGAAGAAACAGATAACATACAAAGGAAAACCAATTGGACTGACACCAGACTTCTCCAAAGAAACACTATGGGCAAGGAGAGAGTGGAGGGATATAGTCAACAGACTCCAAGACAACAAATGCCAAGCAAGAATACTCTATACTGCAAAGCTTTCCTTCTTCTATGAAGAAAGAATAAGGACCTTCCAGATAAATAGAAACTCTGGAATTTCATTACGGCTAATCCTCCATTCCAAAAAATACTACAAGGAGTCCTAAAGCCAGAACCAATAGAGGGATGAATAACAATGAAAGAAAGCCAAAAAAAAAAAGTTATTAAAAGAATAAATAAATAAAATCAGAGGAAAGAAAAACACAATGGCAAATACAGATGCTAACATATCAATATTACTTTAAGTGTAAGTGGACTAAACTCTTCAATAAAAAGACAGAGTCACAGACTGGATTAAGAAACAAAACCCAACTTTTTGTTGTCTCAAGGAAGCACACTTAACTATAAAAGATAACAATAGACTCAACATTGGGCCTCCCTGGTGGCAGAGTGGTTGATCGCTGAGTGGCCAAGCTGCCCGCAGCCTCTGCAGCACCTGAAAAATCCCTGGCTGACGGGCAAAGGTCCCAAATGGCACGCAGACCTCTCCTGTCGCCCGCTGCTCCCCTCAACAGTGTACTTTGTAGTCTGCCTGTTCTGCTCTCCACCCTGGCTCTGGTGAATTCTCTCACCCTCTCATGCTTCTGACTGTACCCCCAGTAGTTGTGTAAATAAATAAATGAATCTTAAAAAAAAAAAGACTCAATGTTAAAGGATGGAAAACAATTACAAGTAAATGGACCAAAAAGAAGGCAGGAACAGCTATACTGATACAGATAAAACAGATTTCAAACTCAAAAAGGTAAAAAGAGGGCCTCCCCGGTGGCACAGCAGTTGAGTTCTGGGCTGTGAAGCTGCCCGCAGCCTCTGCAGCACCGGTTCATTCCCCTGCTGCCAGGCAAGGGTCCCACATGGCGCGTAGAACTCTCTTGCCACCTGCTGCTCCTCTCAGCAGTGTATTTTGTCGGTCTACCTGTTCTGCTCTCTGCTCTGGCTCTGGTGAATCCTCTCAGCCTCCCGCGCTTCTGACTGTACCCAGTGCTTGTATGAATAAATAAATAAATCTAAAAACAAAAAAAAAAAAGGTAAAAAGAGACCCCAGCGATCACTACATTATGATCAAGGGGACACTACTTCAAGAAGAAATAATACTCATTAACATATACTCACCAAATGAAGGAGCACCAAAATATATCAGACAACTATTATCATCTCTGAAAACAGACATCAGAGAAAACACATATGTAGTAGGAGACTTCAACACACCACTATCAACAATGGATAGACCAACAAGACAAAAACTAAGTAAGGACACTAAAGCCCTAAATAAGGCTCTAGAGCTCATGGGCATAACAGATATCTATAGAACACTAAATCCAAAAAAAATCTGAGTACACATTTTTCTCAAGTGCACACAGATCATTCTCCAGGATCATTCACATACTGGGACACAAGACAAACATCAACAGGTACACCAAGATTGAAATCATACCAACCATCCTCTCTGACCATGAAGGCATCAAACTAGAAATAAATCATAAAAAGAAGGCAAGGAACTCTCCTACCTCATGGAGATTGAAACCCACACTACTGGAAGACCACTGGACTAATGAGGAGATCAAAGAAAAAATTAAAAAATATTTTGAGTTGAATGACAAAGAGGACACCAATATCCTAAGTGTGTGGACCACAGTGAAAGCAGTAATAAGAGGAAAATATATAGCAATAGAGGCTCACATCAAGAAACAAGAAAGAACTCAAAGAAACAGCCTAATCTCAAAGCTCAAAGAACTAGAAAAAAGAAAAACAACAACAACAAAAAAAACAGTAGAAGAAAAGAAATAATAAAAGTCAAAGCAGAAATAAATGAAATAGAAACTAAAAAAAAAAAAAAATCCAAAAGATGAATAAAACCAAAAGTCAGTTGTTCAAAAAAAATAAATAAAATAGACAAACCCCTAGACAGGCTCACAAAGGAAAAATGGGAGAAAGCACAAATAAATAGGATCACAAATGAAAGAGAAGAAATTGCAACAGACACAGCAGAAATCAAAAGAATAATCAGAAACTACTATGAACAGTTATATGCAAACAAGTTCAACAATCTAGAAGAGATGGACAAATTCATACAACTCTACAATCACCCAAAGTTAGATAAAGAAGAAATAGAACACCTAAACAGACCAATTACAAGCAGCGAAATTGAAATGGTAATCAAAAACCTCCCAAAAACAAAAGCCCAGGAACTGATGAATTTACAAAAGAATTCTACCAAACATTTAGAAACGAATTAGTGCCTATACTTCACAAACTGTTTCAAAAAATTGAGAAGGAAGGGATAATACCAAACACATTCTATGAAGCCTACATTATGTTAATACCAAAACTAAACAAGGACAACACAAAAAAAAAGAAATTTACAGTTCAATCTCTCTATGGAACACTGATGCAAAAATCTTCAATAAAACTTTAGCTATCAGAATCCATCAGTATATCCATAAGATAATTCACCACAACCAAGTAGGATTTATTCCAGGGACAAAAGGATGGTTCAACATCCAAAAATCAATCAATGCAATCCAACACATCAACAAAAAGAAATATAAAAACCATATGATAATATCAATAGATCCTGAGAAAGCTTTTGACAAAGTGCAACACCCATTCATGATAAAAAAAAAAACCCTAGAAATTCTTGGGATACAAGGAATATACCTCAAAGTCATAAAGGCCATATATGATAAGCCCATAGCCAGTATCATTCTCAATGGTGAAAAGCTGAAAACATATCCATTAAGATCTGGAACAAGACAAGGATATCCACCCTCACCACTGATTTTCAATATAATACTGGAAGTCCTAGCCAGAGCAATAAGACAAGAGAAAGACATACAAGGAATCCAAATAGGAAAGAAGAACTTCAAGTATCACTATTTGCAGATGATATGATAATATACATAGAGAACCCCAAAAACTCCACAGGAAACTAATTAAACAAATCAATCAGTTTAGTAAAGTGGCAGGATAAAAAATCAACACACGAAAATCAGTAGCCTTCCTATACACAAACAATAAATCTGAAGAAGAAATAAAAAAAATCCCTTTTATTATTGAAACAAAAAAAAATCAAATACTTGGGAATAAATCTAACAAAAGAGGTAAATGACCTATACAAAGAAAACTATAAAACACTGTTAAAAGAAATAGAAGAAGACACTAAGAAATGGAAAGATAGCCCCTGCTCATGGATTGGAAGAGTTAACATTATTAAAATGGCTATCCTACCAAAAGCAATATATGGATTCAAAGCTATTCCAATAAAAATTTCAATGACATTCTTTAAAGAAATAGAACAATTATTGATGAAATTCATATGGAATCACCAAAAACCCCAAATAGCCAAAGTGCACCTGAAAAAAAAAAAAAAAAAAAAAGAATGTAATGGAGGCATCACACTCCAAGACTTCAAACTATACTGCAAAGTCATAATCATCAAAACGGCATGGTATTGGAACAAGAACAGATACACCAACCAATGGAACTGAAAAGAAAATCCAGAAATAAACCCACAGATTTATGGTCAACTAATCTTTGACAAAGGAGCAAAGACTATGCACTGGAGCAAAGAAAGTTTGTTCAATAAATGGTGCTTGGAAAAAGGGTCGCTATATGCAAAAGAATGAAGCTTGACTACTACCTCACACCATGTACAAAAACCAACTCAAAATGGATTAAAGAACGAGACATAAGACCTGAATCCATAAAAAAAAAAAAATAGAGGGAAATATAGGCAAAACACTATATGACATGCACCTCAAAGACATCTTTACAGACACATCACCCAAAGCAGTGATAGTGAAGGAAAAGATAAACAGCTGGGACTACATCAAATTAAAGAGTTTCTGCATAACCAAAACAAAGAGAAACCCCACTGACTGGGAGAAAATTTTTGCACACAACACTAATGATAAAGGACTGATCACAAAAATCTACAAAGAGCTGATGAGACTCAACAAAAACAAGGAAAATAATCCAGTCCAACAATGGGCAGAAGAGCTAAAAAGAAACTTCTCCAAAGAGGAAATGCAAATGGCTAACAGGCATATGAAAAAATGTTCAACATCACTTTAATCAGCAAAATGCAAATCAAAACTACAATGAGATACCATCTTACACCAGTGAAATGGCACATATTAAAAAAAACTAGCAACAACAAATGTAGGCAAGGTTGTGGAGAGAAAGGAACTCTCCTGAATTGCTGGTGGGAGTGAAAATTGGTCCAGCCACTATGGTGAGCAATGTGGAGATTTCTTGACCTACTAAAGATAGGGCTTCCATATGATCCAGCAATTCCACTCCTAAGTATTTACCCAAATGACACAGAAACAGTAATTCCAAAGGGTACATGCACGCCTATGTTTATAGCAGCACTATTTACAATAACTAAACTATGGAAACAACCCAAATGCTCCCAAATAGATGAGTGGATCAAGAAGATGTGGTACATATACACAATGGAATATTACTCAGCAATCAAAAAAGATAAACACATGCAGTTTGCAGCAACATGGATGGAGCTAGAAGAGATCATGCTCAGCGAAATAAGTCAGAAAGAAAAAGAAAAAATTGGATGGTCACACTCATAGAAGGAATTTAGAAAACCTAAATAAGGGACCAGGAAAAAGACCAATTAATACTAAGTAAATATCAAAATCAACAAGCAACTATAAACCAGAGACACACTATGGGGTGGGGAGGGACAGGGAGAGGAAGGACTAGGGTCAAAATAAGTGGGGTGTGCAATTCTATGGTGAATATAACCAAAATGAAAATGTATACATTGTGCAAAAATGAGAAATGATGTAAGAATTATATAAAATAAAATATTTTTAAAAATAAAATAAAATGGAAACTATTTTTCTCTTCTCTACAGTAAACTATTTTTTCTCTTCTCTATTGCACACTAATTGTGTTAAAGTTCATTTCTATTGAAAGTATGTTTTGTCTTTATGCAGTGGATGGCAGAATACATCTAGAGTAGGCAGGTTTGGGATTCTGGAGCCCTCATTCTGCCTGTTTACAATTTCACATGTAAGTGATATCAGTACATATTTGTATTTCTGTGTCCAACTTATTTCACTTAGCCCAAAGGTACCTCTTCACATCCATTCTATGTATCTCTTGCTGCTTTTAGCAAGAGTTTGCTTTGTGCCAATCATCAAGACAATAAAAATGAAAGTCTCTAAATTCAGAAATTATACACTCTAATGGAGAATGTGACCATGAAAATTGATAGTGTACAATGAGATAGCCAAGATAAACACATGAATGGATAACTTACTTTGAAGTACGAAAAAAAAAAAAAAGAAAGAAAGGATTCAAAGATGAGATGACATTTGAGCCAGGTGTTGAAAGATTAGTTAGAATTTTTTATATGAAAGATGGAAAATAACTTCCAAGCAGAGAGAGCAATGTGTATAAAAACCCAATCTGAAAAAAATCTGAAATCACCTGTTCTCTAAGCAGCAACATATGAAATGGGAAAGTGAAGTTATTATATGAGCATGACGTATCTTGTCTGCTATGCTAAGGATATTGGATCTTTACAGTAATGAGGAATGCAGAGAGGTATTTCAGCAGGGGGCTGTCACAATCAGCACAGAACTAAAGAAAGGAAGGATAAAGATAAGACTGGAGATATTGACAGAAGACAACATAATCTCTCCCTCTGATGCATCTTAAATCTACCATTCTATCAGCATCTTTCATTTTATTGTCAATCATAAGCAAGATTTTATCTTGAAAAAAAAGGTTTTTTTGGTATTCTTATCCCTTCAGTTACCATCCTATTTCTCTTTTCCCAATCCTATCAAAACTGCTTGAGCCTCTAAAATATCTTGTCCTCAATGCCTCTCTACACAATCTCCAAGGGTCACCTGTGCCAATGTATAAATTCAAAATTCTTTTCATAGTCCTCATTTTATGTGCTCTTGGGTAGCACTTGACATTATTGACTCTCCCATTTGAGGTCCTATGACACTACATCTTAGAATTTTTATACTTCTTTGGACATTTCTGGGGGGAAGGGTATTAAGCATTTTACCTTTTTCACCACTTATAAATTATATTTTCTCTATTATTGTTGATTTATAATAATCAAGTAATCATGCCATATTGATGCAGATGACACCCAAATCCGTATTTCTAGCCCTGATCTTTCCCGGTTCCTTTTTTTCCCATTACCAGAGGATATTTACACTGAGGTGCACTAATGATCCCATAAACACAACATGCTTATTGATGACTTCATTTCCATTTCCTACATAAATCTAACATTTCTCCCTTGCCTTAACTCACACCCTTAGCTAAATGTGGAACCCCTTCTTTTATCATACATTATAAATTATACATAATTCTTCTGCATAATCAACTTTTAAAAGTTAAGTTTTTTTTTTCTCTATTCTCACTGTTAATATCACAGTTCAGATCCTTGATTCTTCACATTTGGACTATGGCAATAATTGATTAAAAGCTTATTATCTTCAATTTCTGTTCTGTTAGTAAATCACAAGTATTAGATATGTATCAAATCTGCCAAACTATTGTCCTTCCACAGGATCATTATTTCCTCTCACACTGGAAAAGAAGACTGTTTCTTGAACATCACATCCCCAGAACTTAAAACATAGTTGGCATTTGGGAGGAATAAGAGGATCTCAATCACATTAGCTTAAATTAATAGGGTGGATTATTTTTTCCTAAAATCTTGCTGAGGTTAGGTTAATTTAAGTTTTGAGTTTGAGAAAAGGAAGACAAGTTGAGGCTCTAAGATTTATATTACAACATGTCCTCTCATTTCTTTTTCTAAACTTGTCTCTAAGTTCTGTAGAGAAGTATGTCTTATAGAAAATAAAATTTACGTTTACAAAAACTAACCTAAAATAAAATGCTTAACACATAATGCTTCAATTTAGGGACTGCCTATGTTAATCCAGAGAATCATAAGATCTCACCAATTCAAAAGACCTTAACATTCATCTATTGTTTTCAATAATTCTACATGATCATCATATTCTGTTCACTGGAAATATTTCTAGTAATAGGGAACATACTCATCGATTACTGTAAGTATTCAGATACAGGAAGTGTCCTACAATAGGAAAGGCAGATGTGGTTGGATTTGGGCTTGAGTCACTGCCCCAAAACCGTAATAAAAAAGTTAAAGAGTAACAATTTTTCCAGTCAGAACAACCATTTTTTAAACATGGTACAAGGTTCCGTGCTAAGCAATTTACATGCATTATTTCATTTAATTCTCTCTAAAATAACTTGAAGTGTGTATCATCATAATGTTCATTTTAAAGACAAGCAAACAAAGATTTTGTGAGCTTAAGCTAACTTTAAATTCATTATCAACATTAAGTAGCCAAGCTGTAAGCATATCCTGGGTTCAAAGCCCATGCATTAACCACCATTTTCTACTGCATGACTCTCATCAGTGAAGTCTGGGAGAGTGGACCAGGCATAACTCTAAGTGTTTTGCTGCAGAAGACAAGCCACACAGAGTCTTCAAGTTCAACATATTCTTATATGTTGACCGAGATCCTTTTATGTACTAGGTACCACAAGAAATACTTTGCATATTATTTTTAGTCCTGATTATCCTATTAGGTGAGTTTTATAATACCCATGATTGAGGAAACTAAGGCACACAAAAGTCAAATGGGGGAAGCCTCAAAGGCTCAAGTCAATCAGTTGGTGAAATCTTGAACTCGTCTTTCTCCATGTTCATTCAGGAGTATAGACTGCTATATGTCAGCATCAAGTCACTCAAATCTAGCACACAATGCCACCATTGACATTAAGCTACTGGTTAGACCATTGACAATTAAGCTACTGGTTAACCCCCAGAGTTAGAAGGCAGGGACACCAATGTAAGGAATCACAGTTGGCCTTCATTCTACTTGGAGATACCATAATAAGGAGTGACAATGCAGAGATTATAAACTACACGGGGAGCAGTTAAAAGGACACAATTTATCAGGCTGGCAAGCAGCATAGTTGAGACAATTTAAAGAGGCACCAACATCAATATAGCTTGTAGAGAGGTAATAGTGGTTAATGATTTTGTCGTTTTGTTTCATCCTGTTGTTTAAGAGAAAGATCAAGTCTCAGTTCCTGTCAGTGATGAAAGACAATGCCTATGGGGATTATGTAATGTCCACATCTGGACTAACCTTCATTTTCCAAGAGTTTGGGATGCCCCTGGACAAAATCCAAGGACTTAAAGACTGACAGAAACTGGGAGCAAATGAAATGTTTCCTTTACCTATCTCCTGCTAGACTATGTGAGACACTCTAAGATCTTTCTTCCATTATTTTCAGACTTCTCTTGAACAGAGAATAGGACAATGCTTGTGGTAAGAGTGAATTAGATTCCATTTTATTTGATAAATGTATTTCACTTTGAGGTCAGAAAAGACAGCATTTCAAGAATAAACTGTATATGGGGATTCGGTAACAAGAAAGAATCTTTGAATCCTCTGTACTTTCCCACATAAAAATGCAGGGCTCCTGATTATGCAAGGGTGTAATATGGCTTCAGAGGAGGCTCCCTGCTTTGCTCCAAAAATGGTCCAGAGGGGAACTGGACTGAAAGGATTCCATGCCTTGGGACAAAAGTATGCAAAGGTTAGGGGAGTGTCAGGGAGGAGAGAGTTGCTTGGTGTGAACCTAATCATGGTAGATACATACAAAATGCCTGAAGTGTGCCAACTGGGAAGGGACCCCAGCTAAAGGGAACAGCAGAAGTATGCTGCCCTTTCCCCAACCTCCTTCAGGACTTTCTCAGGGAGGAAGTACTGAGAGCTTGTCACATAGGCTGCAAGGACATGGGTCTGGAAACCCATAGAGAAAAATTATCAGTGGTACCATAGGTATGAGCCACACACACACACACCACTTTCACTAGAGATTGGGCCCACCAGGGCCCTCCCTATGTCCCAGAAGAGGCACTCCCTGATAGATTAGCACTCCCTGACCATACAGCATAATCTACTGCAAAAGTGGAAAGCACACTTCAGACACTTGAATACACAACAAAGCACAAATGTAATAATGGAATGTGGAAAAATATAACACATAGCACCTTGACTCCTTCAGAAATAATTCACCACAAAGAACAAATATCCAGAAACACAAAGTCAAGAAAGATATTTTCTTCCTATCAGTTACCAGGTTCAAAATTGTCATGATAAAAAAAATTCAAAGAAATGAAAGAAAATACAGAGAGGCTGATCAAATATAAACATGAAACCTGAGAAAAACAAATGAATGTCCTGAGAAATAAAATTAATAAAGAGAATATGTAAGTTGAAGCTTTAAATAAGACAATAACAGAGATGCAGATTGTAAAAAGATCAATAGAGAAGTCAAAAATTATAGAGAAAGCTATGGAAGTAGAATATATTACTCAGCAATCAAAAAAGATAAACTCATGTCATTTGCAGCAACATGGATGGAGCTGGAAGGGATCATACTTAGTGAAATAAGCCAGAAAGGAGAAGAAAAATATCACATAGTCTCACTTATAGGAGGAATGTAGAGGATATGAATAAGAGATCAGGAAAAAAAAGTAACTATAATAAGGTAAAAATCAAAATCAACAGATAACGATAAACCAGAGACATTCTGCAGTGGGGGAGAAGGGAGTAGGATCAAAACAGGGGTGGGAAAAGCACAAGGGGCCATGGTGGTGGTAAGTGAGTGGTGGGAATTTTATGGGGACTATAACTGAGATGAAAATGCATGCATTGTATAAAAATGAAAAATGATGTAAAATATATAAAATAATAATTTTGAAAAAGAAAGCTATGGAAGTAGAATAGACTAAATAGAAAACTCAATCAGTGATCTTGAAGATGACAATGCACAAAGAATAAAAGTGGAAGAGAAATATCAAGACAAAATGAAAAAATATAGTTCAATAAGTAGCCAAGTCCACGAGGAATAAATTCCATTTGAACGGAGAACTATATAAGGGTCCATTGAAGTATTGGGTGTGATAGTAAGAAATTGGAAACAAGGGATCAATAGTAGGAGAAAAGATAATTGTGGAATAATCACACAGGAATGTGTTAAATGGATAAACTCGGTGAGCTTTATCTACATGTATGAATATGTGTAGATCTTGAAATTAAAATATTCTTATTGAATATAGGAAAAGCAAGTTGCAATGTTACATTTAAAAACACAACACTATATTTAAAATGCTTATGCATTCATCCAAACGTACACATCTATGCAATAAAAATACAATAACATAAAAAGTCGTGTGAATTTTAGGATGGTGATTACTTCTGAGATGAGAAGGGGGAATAATCTTGAGAGGTACTGAAGGGACTTTTTCTATGTGCCATTTTGTTACTTAGAGATATGAAGAAAATATTCTAAGCTATTAACATTTTAACAATGTAAAAAATATGAGGGGCATAAGTATTTGTATAGTTTTCCTTTCTATGGAATTTTTGAAATATTTCACAACAGTAAAATAAAAAATAAGTTTAATCATTCAAAGAATAAATCTATGTAGTAATATTCTGGAATTCCTTAAGTATATGGGAAACATTTCTACAGTATTGTGACAAGTTCTTACAAAAGTTTTAAGTTATATGTACAGTATGTCTAGTCAATATTTACATTCAGTTCTAACTTGTTTACAGAGTAATGTATTTTGTAATTCCCCATTGTTTTTGTTAAGATTATACAAGATATTTCTTTGGCTTTTGGGTTTTCCACAAAATTATTTGGAGTTTAAAGGCATAGTTTTCTGCACCCAATCTTCGGTATACGAAGAAGGTGGTGTGTTAAGAGATCTTTGATTACTTGAATCTTTTCATAAGCTTAAAGGCTATTAATTTTTCCTTTTGTGTCTTTTCATTTTGGATATTTGCCCATTTCCAGTTGTGCTGTTTTCCTTTAATTGCTGATTTATAGGAATATTTACATAGTGTAGATACAAATCATTCATTAGTTACATACATTTCAAATTTCTTCTAGACTACTGTCTTTTAGCTTTTACTTTTTATAAGCTGTTACTAACTTAAATATAGACAAATAATTAGTCTTTAAGCTTTTTGCTTTTCATTTTCATTTAAGAAATAGTATCTAGTTCGTAAGCTTATTATGAGGAATTAAAGTAATACTTTGAAGATGTTTAGAACAGTGTCTAGTACAAGTAAATGTTACATATGTATCAAATAAATAAAACTACACTACCATTTTGGGGATGCTGAATATTGGCAGAAGGTAGAACAGAATAAAGTTTGGAAAGAAAACTTCTTTGGTATAGGGCAGAATTCCATAAATGTATTGTCCATAGGAGATGTCTCTGTAGACTAATCTTAGTAAATCCAAACCAAACCAATGGGATTCCATAAGATCCAGACTAGAGTCTACAATGTAGTAACTATAAACAGGCCTGTGACACTTCTATAACCCACAGAGAAACAGCTGGAATTTGTTGGTTGGTGCTTCTACCGTAAACAGAATCACAAATTTAATATTTCCTGTAATTTCCTTAGACCTTATTTCCTCTTAGGAATTTATCTCTACATATTACTGATAATTTATGGTTAAAATTATCTTCTTTCCCCCTAGCATTCACTAGCTTGCTCCTTTGTTTGCATGTCAATTTACAGGCCACACAAAAGATGGAATAAGAGTCCATCTAGGGAATCCAGTACTACCTTCTAGTTCATAGTCACTCAAGACTTTTCAGATAACTTACTCACAAAAACATCAGGCATTTACTAGGCTGAGTAACCACAATGTCTGAGATTCACACTAATTATTACCACACCAATAACTCTGTCTATACTAATGATCATCCACAGTTCAGAAATATTTTGCTTTAATCACATTTTAAATGAAATGTGGGTCATATATTGTAATGGTTTAATTTGATTAGCATTTCTGTAATTGTCCATACAGCCTAAGTAACATCACTGCAAACATGATATGGGTAAGTTGTATACATTGCCAAGGTTCAGTGAGGCCTTACACTAGGGCTACTCATAACACAAAATAAGTCTCTTAAATTGAGATCACTTTTTGAAGAACTATAATTCACATTTATTGCACAAAAATATTTAAATATCAACAGGCACAAAGAATAAAATCAACTTGCCACTCAGAAATAGTTTTTATTTATGGGTATCCTTTGACACTTCAGTCTGAATACATACTTCTTAAAATTTTAAAAGGGGCCACAATGGTTTTCATTTCTTTTTGCGGTGTAAATTACAGTAACACAAAATTTACCACCTTAGTCATTTTTAAGGGTACAATTAAGCATTATTACCTTTCATATTTACATTGTTTTGCAGCCATCATAATATCCCATCCCTACAAGTCTACTTACCTTGTAAAACTAAAACTCTATATCTATTAAACAATAACTCCCAATTCTCAACTTCCCTCCAAGCCCTGGCAACCATTATACTTTTTAATCTCTAGGATTTTGACAACTCAAAGTATGTCATGTAAGTGGACTCTCACAAAGTATTTATGTCTTTGTGACTGGCTTATCTCATTTAACAGAATGTCTTCAAGTTCCACGTATGTTGTAGCATATTGCAGAATTTCTTTCCCTTTTATTTTTTTTAAAGATTTATTTTTTTATTTATACAAGCACTGGGTACAGTCAGAAGCGCAGGCGGGTGAGAGAATTCACAAGAGCCAGAGCAGGGAACAGAACAGGCAGACTGACGAAATACACTGTTGAGGGGAGTAGCAGGCATGGCAGGAGAGGTCTGTCGCACTATGTGGGACCCTCGCTGGTGGCTGGGAATCGAACCAGTGCTGCAGAGGTTGTGGGCAGCTTCGCAGCCCAGCACTTAACCTCTGCGCCACCAGGGGAGGCCCTCTTTCCCTTTTAAAGCTGAATAAAATTTATATAATATTGCTAAAAGAAATTAAAGACATAAGTAAATAGAAACATATACCATATTCATTGTTTGGAAGACAATATTGTTAAATGCCAATATTATTCAAAGCCATTATCCAAAATTAAGTGATTCAATGTAATCATTACTGAAATCCTAATGGTGTTTTCACTGATACAGAAAAACTCATTCTAAAATTCATATGCATTCTCTTGGAATCCCAGATAGCCAAAACAATCCTGCAAAGGAAGAGAAAAATAAGGACTCATATTTCCTCACTTCAAAACTTACTACAAAGCTATAGTAATTCAAAACAGTGTGGTATTGACAATAAGAAAGACAGAAACCATGACTAGAATAGAGACCTCAAAAATAAAACCTTAGAAAGAGGGCGGAGCAACATGGCGGCGAGGAGACGCTGCGAGTAAGATCTCCCATTAAAAAAAAGTTAATAGGGAGGAAAAGCGGCAGGTCCCAGTGAGAACTGGGACACGGAAGATAAACGAGTGACTCCAGCAAACTGCCCGAAGAAGAAAGTGGCCATAAAAGAGGACTAGAAGGGAGGGAAGCTCAGAACCCTGCTCCCCTCCCCCGCCCACAGAGGCGGCATTCTCCAAACCGCAGAGAGGAGGAAAACAACAAACCAAAACGGCCAACAAGAACAAACGACGCAGCAAGCGGGACTGTGAGTGGAAAGGAACTACTGCAGCCACCACACCCCGTGAACGGGAGCTGAGGCGAACCCTGCAGGATTCGCCGTGGCAGTGAGCGAAGGCTCTGGACGCCATTAGAGAAGAACAAAGACCCCGGGAGACGCGCACACAGCCTGGGCAGCCGGTGAGCTTGCGCGGAAAAGCGGCGCGCTTGGCACACTTGAAAAGCAAGTGCAGACCTGGATCGCAGCTGCCCAGGTACCCGCGCCTGCGACCTAGGCTTGCGGGGAGACACGCGGAGGTCCTCACTGAGGTGAAGGTCCCTCCCTGAGTGAGCAGGAACCAGGCGCCCAGGCACAGAAGCGGTGCAAAAGGCACCATTCCCGCGCCACTGAACTGGGCTACAGCCCACGTCCTGGACCTGAGGGCTTTGAACTGAGACCCGGGGCACGAAAATTCGGGGCGTGGGTTCTCCACGACGGTGGGGCACAAGGCAGACACAGCACCCCAAAGCTGTTGAGGTGTACCCTACCATTCCCGCTCTGTTCCCTGTCCCACGGGGTGGGGGGAAGCGAAAAACAGCCCCCCAAGGACAATAGGAGAGATCTCTGGCGCCACCTAGCGACCAGAAAAAAAAAGTCACTAACACCCCATAGAACAGGAAATTTCTTAAGACTGCTTGAAAAGGGCAGAAGGCTTCTGGAGGACCCAGTGGCCAGCTGGGAAGTGAGCCCACGCCAGGCCCCTTCCGACCAGCAGTCTGAGCCCACAGAGGGAGCAGGTACCCACGTCCGGGGGCAGACCGGGTGCGCAGAAGACTGTGCCTGAAACCGGAGGCGCAAGGACTGCATCCCGCTTCGCCATTTTAGAACAGGGACATTTCTTCAGTAAAAACTGCCTAAAACCAGCAGAAAGCTCCCCCAGAAGACAGAGATGGCTCCTGGAAGAGCCAGAGGGGAGCGGAGAAGTTCAACCAAGATGCCAGTCAGTCCGAGCAACACAGTGTCCCAACGCATACAACAAATTAGAAAACAGACAGTAGGGAGTAGAAGAACCACACGCAACCTAACAACTCCTCAGGAAAGAAGCACACCACAAAAAGAAAACCACTCCCCAGATTGCAATGACAGCAACTTGGAAGAACTTCTGAGCCTTCCAGAAAGAGAATTTAAAATTGCCATGATTAAAAAAGTGATAGATCAGAAGAAGGAAATTGAGTCCCTAAAGAGGGAAGTAAAAGAAATGCAGGAGATCAAAGAATTAATGGAGGAACTAAAGAACTCTGGGAAAAGCAATGAAAGCAGAATAGATGAAATGGAAGAACGAATAAGTAATCTTGAAGACACAGAAATAAAAAGAACCAAAACAGAAAAGGAAAGAGAAGTACGAAGGAAAAAGAACGAAGAAAGACTTCGGGAACTATCTGACTCCATGAGGAAAGGAAATATAAGAGTTATAGGAATACCAGAAGGAGAGGAGAGAGATGTAGGAACAGAGAAAATATTCCAGGAGATAATTGAAGAGAACTTCCCAAATGTGAAGAAGGAGCTGAAAATTGATATACAAGAAGCAAGAAGAACACCAAACTTCCACGACGAAAGGAAAAACACAGCAAGACACATAATAGTAAAGCTCCCAAGAATCCAGGACAAGGAAAAAATAATGAAGCTGGCAAGAGGGAAGAAACAGATAACATTCAAAGGAAAGCCAATCAGGCTGACATCAGACTTCTCCGAAGAAACACTACGGGCAAGGAGAGAATGGAGGGACATAGTCAACAGACTCCAAGAAAACAGATGCCAACCAAGAATTCTCTATCCCGCAAAGCTCTCCTTTCTCTTTGAAGAAAGAATATGGACCTTCCCAGATAAACAGAAACTCCGGAATTTCATTGCAACTAAACCCCCACTCCAAAAAATACTACAAGGAGTCCTAAAGCCAGAACCTCAGAGGGACGAATAACAATGAAAGAAGGCCAAAAAAAAAAAAAGTTATTAAAAGAATAAATAAATAAAATCAAAGGAAAGACAAACACAATGGCAAATACAGATGCTAACATATCAATATTAACTCTAAATGTAAATGGACTAAACTCTTCAATAAAAAGACACAGAGTTGCAGCCTGGATTAAGAAACAAAACCCAACCTTTTGCTGTCTCCAGGAAACACATTTAGCTAACAAAAGATAAAAATAGGCTCAAAGTTAAAGGATGGAAAACAATCCTACAAGCAAATGGACCAAAAAAGAAAGCAGGAACAGCTATACTTATATCAGATAAAACAGATTTCAAACTCAAAAAGATAAAAAGAGACCCCAATGGTCACTACATTATGATCAAGGGGACAATACTTCAAGAAGAAATAACACTCATTAACATATACTCACCAAACGAAGGAGCACCAAAATATATCAGACAACTGTTATCCTCTCTGAAAACAGACATCAGAGAAAACACATACGTAGTGGGAGACTTCAACACACCACTATCAACAATGGATAGATCAACAAGACAAAAAATAAGTAAAGAAACCAAAGCTCTAAATAAGGACCTAGAGCAATTGGGCTTAACAGACATCTATAGAACACTAAACCCCAAAAAAACGGAGTACACATTTTTCTCAAGCGCACACGGATCATTCTCCAGGATCGATCACATACTGGGGCAAAGACAAACATCAACAGATACACCAAGATTGAAATCATATCAACCATCTTTTCTGACCATGAAGGCATCAAACTAGAAATAAACCATAAAAAGAAGGCAAGGAACTTTCCTACCTCATGGAGATTAAAAACCACACTACTGGAAGACCACTGGACTAATGAGGAGATCAAAGAAGAAATTAAAAAATTTTTGAATTGAACGACAAGGAGGACACCAATATCCTAAATGTATGGGATGCAGCAAAAGCAGTAATAAGAGGAAAATATATAGCAATAAAAGCTCACATCAAGAAACAAGAAAGAACTCAAAGAAACAACCTAATCTCGAAGCTCAAAGATCTAGAAAAAGAACAACAAAACAACCCCAAAACCAGTAGAAGAAAAGAAATAATAAAAACCAAAGCAGAAATAAATGAAATTGAAACTAAAAAAACAACCCAAAAGATCAATGAAACCAAGAGCTGGTTCTTTGAAAAAATAAATAAAATAGACAAACCCCTAGCCAGGCTCACAAAGGAAAAAAGGGAGAAAGCACAACTACACAGGATCATAAATGAAAGAGGAGAAATCACAACGGACACAGCAGAAATCAAAAGAATAATCAGTAACTACTATGAACAGTTATATGGAAACAAGTTTAACAATCTAGAGGAGATGGACAAATTCCTACAACTCTACAATCACCCAAAGCTAGATAAAGAAGAAATAGAACACCTAAACAGACCAATTACAAGCAGCGAAATTGAAATGGTAATCTAAAACCTCCCCAAAAACAAAAGCCCAGGACCTGATGGATTTACAAATGAATTCTACCAAACATTCAGAGACGAATTAGTGCCTATCCTTCACAAACTCTTCCAAAAAATTGAGAAGGAAGGGACAATACCAAACACGTTCTATGAAGCCAACATTACACTAATACCAAAACCAAACAAGGACAACACAAAAAAGGAAAACTACAGGCCAATCTCCCTAATGAACACTGATGCAAAAATCCTCAATAAAATTTTAGCTATCAGAATCCAACAATGTATCCATAAGATAATTCACCACGACCAAGTAGGATTCATTCCAGGGACACAAGGATGGTTTAACATCCGAAAATCAATCAACGTTATCCAACACATCAACAAAAAGAAATATAAAAACCATATGATAATATCAATAGATGCTGAGAAAGCTTTCGACAAAGTGCAACACCCATTCATGATAAAAGCCCTTGAAATTCTTGGGATACAAGGAACATACCTCAACATCATAAAGGCCATCTATGACAAGCCAACAGCCAGTATCATTCTCAATGGTGAAAAGCTGAAAGCAATTCCATTAAGATCTGGAACAAGACAAGGATGTCCACTCTCACCACTGCTTTTCAATATAATACTGGAAGTCCTAGCCAGAGCAATAAGACAAGAGAAAGACATCCAAGGAATCCAAAGAGGAAAAGAAGAAGTCAAACTATCACTATTTGCAGATGATATGATAATATACATAGAGAACCCCAAAAAGTCCACAGAAAAACTAATTCAACTCATCAATCAGTTCAGTAAAGTGGCAGGATACAAAATCAACACGCAAAAGTCAGTAGCCTTCCTATACACAAACAATAAATCTGAAGAAGAAGAAATCAAAAAAACCATCCCTTTTTTTATTGAAACAAAAAAAATCAAATATTTGGGAATAAATCTAACAAAAGAAGTAAAGGACCTATACAAAGAAAACTATAAAACACTGTTAAAAGAAATAGAAGAAGACACAAAGAAATGGAAAGACATCCCCTGCTCATGGATTGGAAGAATAAACATAATTAAAATGGCCATCCTTCCAAAAGCAATATACAGATTCAATGCTATTCCAATCAAAATTTCAATGTCATTCTTCAAAGAAATAGAACAATTATTGATGAAATTCATATGGAATCACAAAAAACCCCGAATAGCCAAAGCTCTCCTGAAAAAAAAAGAAGGGAATGGAGGCATCACACTCCCAGACTTCAAACTCTACTACAAAGCCATAATCATCAAAACTGCATGGTACTGGAACAAGAACAGACATACAGACCAATGGAATCGAATAGAAAATCCAGAAATAAACCCACAGATTTATGGTCAACTAATCTTTGACAAAGGAGCAAAGACTATGCATTGGAGCAAAGAAAGTTTGTTCAATAAATGGTGCTGGGAAAACTGGGTCGCTACATGCAAAAGAATGAAGCTTGACCACTACCTCACACCATACACAAAAATCAACTCAAAATGGATTAAAGAACTAGACATAAGACCTGAAACCATAAAATATATAGAAGGAAATATAGGCGAAACACTACATGATTTGCACATCAAAGACATCTTTACAGACACATCACCCAAAGCAGTGATAGTGAAGGCGAAGATAAACAGCTGGGACTACATCAAATTAAAGAGCTTCTGCACAGCAAAAGAGACAATAACAAAAACAAAGGAAACCCCACCAACTGGGAGAACATTTTTGCACCCAACACTAATGATAAAGGACTGATCACAAAAATCTGCAAAGAGCTGATGAGACTTAACAACAACAAAGAAAAGAATCCAGTCGAAAAATGGGCAGAAGAGCTAAAAAGAAACTTCTCTGAAGAGGAAATGCAAATGGCCAACAGGCATATGAAAAAATGTTCAACATCACTTGTCATCAGGGAAATGCAAATCAAAACTACCATGAGATACCATCTTACACCAGTGAGAATGGCACATATTAAAAAAACTAGCAACAACAAATGTTGGCATGGGTGTGGAGAAAAAGGAACTCTTCTGCACTGTTGGTGGGAGTGCAAACTGGTCCAACCACTGTGGAGAGCTGTGTGGAGATTTCTGGACCTACTAAACATAGAGCTTCCATATGATCCAGCAATTCCACTCCTAGGTATTTACCCAAAGGACACAGAAACATCCATTCCAAAGAACACCTGCACCCCTATGTTTATAGCAGCACTGTTTACAATAGCTAAGCTTTGGAAACAGCCCAAATGCCCAAAAATAGATGACTGGATCAAGAAGATGTGGTACATATATACCATGGAATATTACTCAGCATTCAAAAAAGATAAACACATGCAATTTGCAGCAACATGGATGGCATTGGAAGGGATCATGCTCAGCGAAATAAGCCAAAAAGAAAAAGAAAAATACCGGATGGTCTCACTCATAGCAGGAATCTAGAAAACTTAAATAGGGGACCAGGAAAACGAATAACTATAAGAAAGTGAAAAGCAAAATCAACAAAAAACTACGAACCAGAGACACTTTTAGGGGGGCGGGGTGGAGGGGAGGGATTGGTGTCAGAATGGGGGGCTGCAATTGTATGGGGAATATAAAAATAAAATTTATTATTAAGAAAAAAAAATAATAAAAAAAATAAAATAAAATAAAATAAAATAAGTACATGAATGGAAAAAAAATTAACTAATGGAAATAATGCAATAAATGTAACTAAATGAACTTAACTGCAATATACATAAAACACTTAGGAAAAAACAAAGGACAGAAGCTTCTCAACATTTCATATGACAATGATTTCTTATACAACATTTAAGGTATAGGTAAGAAAAGGAAAAATACACAAATTGTACCTCATGAAACTTGTTAAAATTTATAGATTAAAAAAACACTATCCAAGGAGTAAAAAGGTAAGGCACAGAAAAAGGGGGAAATATTTGCAATTCATATATTTATAAGGTATTAAATAAAGAGAAAATAAAGAGAACTCCTACAACTCAACAACGAAAAAATGGGCAATGGATTTGATTAGACATTTCTACAAAGATGATATAACAATGACAAAGAAAGACATGAAAAGGGGCTCAACATTATTAATTCTTAGGGAAATGCAATTTAAAATTATAGTGAGATACCACCTTACACTAGTTAGGATAGCTACTATTAAAAAGAGAGAGAGAGAGAAAATGGGGAAAATGGGTGATGCAAGGATGTGCACTATTGGTGGAAATTTAAAATGGTACATTCACAGAAAGAAACAGTATGGGGATTCCTCAAAATACTAAAGTTGGAACTACCATACCCTAAGTTGGACCCAGTAATTCCATTTCTGGGTATATGCCCCCAAAGATTTTAAATGAGAGTCTGTAAGACATACTTGTGCATCCATGTTCATAGCAGCATTATTCAGAATAGTTAAAAATGTTGAAGCAACCCAATTGAACAACAATGTTATGTAACTATTTTGAATTTGATAACCAAATGTCCATGGGAAGAAATAATTAGCCATTAAGGCAGTTAGATGTGTATATTTTCCCAAGATATATAAATATTGCTGTAATAAACATATTTGCTGCTAAATCTCTATGCACAAATGTATTCCCTAGGATTCATTCCTAGATATGGAAATTCTTTAAAATATGCATAATTTTAAAATATTTTATGTTGATTCATTGAGTTCCTATTTATACATAATTTTATATAATTTATTGAGCCCCCACTAACTGCTAGGTAAGCACCATCTAGGATTTACAGTAGTGAATAAAACAGACATATGTGCTGATCTTCACAGAGCTTGCTTAGGATGGGGTTAGGAGAGAAATGAATAAATTCTACATTGCTTGTAGAAATAATATAGAAGGAAAAATTAAATGGAAAAATGAAGCCCTACCATAAGGAATTTTGCATAATAACAAAAGGAGAGGGGTTACCATTTTCCTTTTAATAGGGTGACTTAAGAAGATCTCAGTGAGAAAAATAAATGATCAATGTGTTGTATAAGTGTCACAGAAACTGATTACTACTTTTATCATTTGACTTTATTTTTTCCAATTTGGTAATCAGAAAAGGAATCTCACCAATTACTAATTTTCAGTTATTTGTACAAAGATGCCTGATTATATGCTTTCAAAACTATTCTTCTGATTTTCCTCTATCTTATTAATACAGAAATAACAGACTACTTTTGTGTTTACCTTAAACTATTATTTATGATGGCTTTTTAATGCATAGAATTTTTAGAATAATTCTTATTCTCAATGTGGTGATAAAAGTAGAAAACCCCAGGGGCCTCCCTGGTGGTGCAAGGGGTTAAGTCACTGCATTATGAAGCTATCCACACCCACTGCAGCTTGAGTTCGATCCCCAGTCAGGGAGCTACCCACATGGCACAGCAGACCTCTTCTGTCTCGCTTGCCGCTCCCCTGAGTAACGTATTTCAGTCAGTGTTCCTAGTCTGTTCTCCACCCTGTCTCTGGTGGATCCCCTCACCCCCCAACCACACCTCTGGTGTGTACCCCAGTTCTTATATGCATAAATAAATCAATCTTTTAAAAAACAACTAGAATACCCCATAATGACTCAATAGCCTTATCCTTCATCACATACACAATAATCTCAGAATGTCTTATTTCTGCCATAAGTAATTCTGATTTTTTAAATTTTTATTATGCTGTCCAATTCTAACCCCATGTTTTTTTTTATATCTATGCATCCACATAGATATCAATGTAGCATAGGCTACATAACTTGCATATTATCCACTTTCACTAATTTAGTCATAGTATATACATATCTATAACTATATCATCTATCTATAAATGAGGATCACCACTAGTCTTTAGGTCATTATCTCTCCAGGCACTTTTGTTACCTACAGCTCATTACATAGTATATCACTAATGCATTAAATTACACATTTGTGTACTTTATACTTGAAGGTAAGGTTTGGCAGATATAAACTGTGCTTGGTTTTCTGTCTTTGACTTCTTAAAACTGTTACTCCTCTTTTTCTGGCAAAAAATAATGCTCCTGAAAAAAATTCTTTTCCTTACAAGTTATGTGTTCTTGTAAGAGAGAGAAATTTTAGATTTTCTTTGAAGGATATTTTCTCTTTAAAGTTGAATTTTATGGCCTCCTCTGGTGGCACAGTGGTTGAGCGCTGGGCTGCGAAGTTGCCCGCAGCCTCTGCAGCACTGGTTCGATCCCTGGCTGCCAGCGAGGGTCCCACATGGCGCACAGACCTCTCCTGCTACGCCCACTGCTCCCCTCAGCAGTGTATTTCATCTGTCTGTCTGTTCTGTTCCCTACTGTCTCTGATGAATCCTCTCCCCCCACATACACCTCTGGTCTGTACACAAAAATATGTCAGCAAATGCAAAACAGAACTCTAGACTGGATGTACATATAATTATATCTAATTATTCATATGTATTAATAAAATTTCAAAAACAATTTGGCAAGATATAAATAGAGCCAACTGCTCATCATATTCTTTTCTTCAAATATTTTCAAATCTTTTACAAAATGAGCATATAATCAAAGCAGCCCTATGGTTCATAGATAAGATCCTGATCCCCACTATCACTAACTCTAGGGAAAGAAGTGAGTCTGACTTGTTCCTTTTTGTACACTTATACTTATGTTCCCTTTTAATAGTTGACTTTTATCTGGCAGGCACATAATGTGTGCCAGACACTTGTTTTAAGCATGTCACATAGATTGCACATTTAATTCTCATAGTCTTATACCATAAATACTATTATCATCCCCATCTGATAGATGAGAGCCTGAAGCATAGAAGGGTTTAAGTGACTTGCCAAGGTCACAGTTACTAAGAGATAGAGTCAAGATTAGAACCTTGATAGTAAGAAGTGCAGAATCGATGCTCTTCCCTCCTCTTCCCACGCCCATGCTCAATAAAGGAGGTCAGCAATAAATGGTGGTTGAATGCATGTGTATCTGAATGAGTGAGTGGTTAGATGGATGGAAAGCTAGATCAATCAATTGATGAAGTATTTGAGTTTACTTTCTCTGGAACATGGAAAAGGAAACAAATATATTGAGTGCCTACTCTCTGGCCCTGTGCTAGATGTTTTCATATTTTATCTCATTAAGTTTAGTAAGAACTTTGCAATCATGCATTACTATTGCCCATTTTTTAAATAAAGAAACTGAATTTTTTAGTAATTCACCAAATCACCCATGGTCTAACACTATAGTTCATCACGCTTCCTTTCTACTCCCTTCTCTCCTGGATGCCTCGGTTCTATAAACTGGACTTTGTTCATTTGATATTGAATCTTGAAAAAGTAACTTTGGAACTCAAAATAATACTTAGTAAAGTAGAAGCTCAATATAAATGTGTGAAATGAAGGACTTTAAAGTATATTTTTAATATTTAGAAAATATTACTACTTCGAAGTAGTAGTCAATATGGTTTTCTTAGAGGCAAATAATACCAAGCCAATCTCTTTTTCTTTTTTAATTAGATTCTAAAAAGTATGTGTGGGAAATACTATGGGTAAAGTGTTAATGGATTTTACAAAAGCTACTAACAAAGTCATTCAAAATATCTTTGTGGATAAGATGGGGAAATGTAGTTTGCATAATGATATAATTATGTGAATTTGAAGTCAAAGACACCCAGAGACATCAGTTTGTTTGTTGTTGTGAGAATAGTTTCTGTTGTGGGACTTACATTGGCACTTGGATGGTGTCATGTTGATTAGAATTTTGAATGACACAAAGCTTGTAGAGACAGAAGAAAAGCTGGTATAGATAGAGCCAATTAATTAAAAAATGTATTTAAGACCAAAAATAACAAATATATAGATATATAAGGCCAGGTAACAGTCAAGGTTGTTTTTTTTTTTTCTTTTTAAGCATTTTTAAGATACTATTTTATGCTGATTCGGAGTCATTCTTAAATTTTTTAATAACTTTAAACAATAACAATTTCTCAATTTAATTAGTTTAAGAATTTAAATAATTCTATCTTTCTAAGCATAACTATGGCATGTCTAAGTATAACATAGACAGGTCTTGATTATTTTAATCTATGAACTAAACTATAACATGAATTAGGGGGAAATAAAAGAGATTAGCATGATTTTTCTCCAAACTACTGACCATCTCAATAGTAGTTCAGAAAGAAAGGGAAGAGAAAGTGGCAAAATAATAGAAGAGAAAGACAGGAATTTTTAACATAATGTCTGTAATAAGTAAAATTTAGGTCTTTAACCAACCAATCACTCATGAACTCCCAGCGTAAAACTATAAAATTGTCTCCTTCTGAAGACTATTTCTGAGAAGGGTGAGCTCCTAAACTCATTTTCTTTCTGGGATATGCTCAAAAGGGTATTTAGAAACAGAAATCAAAACATTCTGACAAACTGGTGCTCATTCTTCATCCTTGATTCCTTGATTAAATTGCACCACATTTGTTACTGCCTTTGCAGATCACAGTCATACTCTCCTCATTCCAGAAATACTTCCAGGAGTTGGTAAAAAATGCAATGGATAAGTTAATAATGTTGGTATGCTACTATTTTATAGAATGAACAATTCAGGCTTAGAAATACTTCGGGAATGGGAAAAACAAAAACTACAGAAGAAAATATCCTAAATGTGATCTTACTTTTTAGCTATTTATTACATTCAGAAACAATATTTTAATTATCAGATGTCCTTGTCAACTGCTGTTGTGTGCATAAAGTGATATGATTATTAAAAATAAGGTAACTATCATAAACGGATTAATATTTCTCAAATATATAGCTTTTCATATACATATTGCTTTAAGATGCTTCATATAGTTACTGTTAAAATAAGTATGTAAGTTTTATTGAACAATGAAGTAAACAACTACCAAAAAAAATGCACAAATCATTAATAGATTCTGTTACTTAGGGTAGAATTCATTTGTGGACTGTGTTTCATCGAAACATTCACTCTTTCATTCAAAACTGTAGTTTTATAGTATATAAACAAAAGACATTGCCCTCTACCCTCTAACCAAATTTGCACTTTCTCTACCATAAGTCAAAGCAAGGAAAATAAACAAACTTCTCAATGAATTTATGAAGAAAAAAACTATTACTGAAAACAAGTAAAATGTACAAAACATTGTCATAAAAATTTAGCTATTTAGCATAACATAAAAGTTAGAAAAAGTGAAAGGTATCTTTAATTTTGTGTTCAAAATCAATTTAAGAATAGGAGCTAAGTGGCAGGAGGTATTCTGGTAAGTAGCATTATATTCATACCATTATTTTCACCTCTATGTCTGCTATTCTTGATTCCAAATGACCAAGGACTTTTAATAAAATTGCTATGTTTAACAAGTAGGTCAGAGAACAGAATTTTTTGTTTTTTCATTGCTTTTGGCATTTTGTTGCTTGCTCTCTTAAAAATGGGTGTTTGTTGCAAAGTTATATTAGTTTTATCAGCATTGTGATTACTAAAATTCTCGTATTAGAAAATTTAGAAAAGAGAGAAAAATATAAAGAAGTGAAAACAAATCTTAAGTAAGTTTCTATACAGAGATAACCACAGCCAATATTAGCTATACTTCTTCCTTTGGTTCCATTAGTTGTGTTGTTGTAGTTAATGGAATTTGTAATTTCAGCTTTTTGCATTAACATTATATCACAAACACTTTTATTTCCATGAAAAGTTATCAGTAAACTTGGTTATAAAAATAGATGAAATCTTGCTATTTACTACAACATGAATAGAACTGGAGGGGACTGTGCTAAGTGAAATAAGTCAGGATAAAGATACACGTGGATGATTTCGCTTATGTATAGAATATAAAAAACAAGGCAAGTCTGTTCTCTGAAGGAACAGACAAAATCAAATCAAAACAAATATCTGATATATGAAAATAGAATAGGGGCTACCATAAGGGAGAGGGGGTGAGCCCAAGGGTGGGGGAAGAAAGAGGAGGGATGAAACAAAGTGGGGAGGGGGCGCAGTAGACTATGGTGAAAGATTGCTACTTTGCTGTGGGTGTGGTATGATTCCATACCTTTGTAGAGATGTGAATGTATACCCCATATATACTGTTGTAAATCAACATTATCTCAATGAACATAATATGTTTAAAGCTAAAGAGTCAGAAATTATCATTAAATTTTGTTGAATGCACAGTATTCCAGAGTATTTACTTATTTCCCTAAAGCTGGATATTTATGAACTTTGGGCTATTTCATTTTATTAAATAACTCTGTATGTGTCTTTATCTTCATTTGAGAAGACATATGTTAGATCATGAATATTCTGAAATAGAATTATGGGATCATTAAGAATGGACACTTAAAATCTCTATCTAGTCTTATTGTTTCCTCTCCAGAAGAATATGAACATATATGTCTTATTAAGCATTGTGATACACAAGTTATTAAAATTTAATAAATAATTGAATGTTTAAAAAGATTTTAAAACATTTGAACCATTTTATTTACACAAATTTAATTACTATTAACACCAATATTTTTCAAATATTAATTTGACTTTAGGGTTTCATATTTTATGAATTACTGATATTTTTCCAGCTAATCTATTGAAGTAGTTGTGGTTTTTTTTTCTGATCTATTTGATAGTTCTCTTTGTAAAATGGCTACCATTATCTGCATTGCTAGAAATATTTTCCCCATTTTGTTATTGAATCAATTAATGTATGGATTTCTTGTATAAATAGTAGGGGCTGTCATCTCCATACTTCAAAAAATTTACATAGTCTATTTATTCTTGAAGATAAACTTTAGAATATATTAAATTCCAAAAATAACCCTGCTAAAATGGTGCTCGGAATTTTGTTAAACTATTAGTAAAAAGAAAAAATGACAACAAAATTTCATAGTTTTTTTTGTAAATGTAAGTGATACATATCTTGTCACCACTATCCCTAGGTATTTTGTAATTAATGTTGCTGCTGTTAACCATGTATGGAATCCTTCCTTCATTACATTTCAGATCATACAAGAAAATACTGTTCTCTATACATTGGTTTTATACTTGGGCACATAATTCCAGTTTTTGCAAATTTTTCTTAAAAGTATTGGTCTTTGAATAAATATAGGCAGTATTGTTTCAGTACTTTTTTTAGTCTCACAAATGTATCATTTTCATGAATAATCTATACCATGTTTATTCCCTCTTTTAACTTTCAAGTCACTCTCTCCATTAAGTAATTTTTATACCTGAATTAAATCGTGGGATAATCACAGAGCCTTTTGAATCCATTCTAAGTAATGAATGCTTAGAGCTTTGTTGTAGTATTAATATAATTCAGTGCAGTCGAAGAACTAAATAACTTGACTCCAGTGTGATATGACAGTATAATTCAGACCTCCTCTGGAGGTTCAAGTTCTAGGTTACCTATCACTCTGATAGCTGAGAAAATCTCTGCTTAATTGCACTGATTTATTTTTTAATACAACTATTGGCCAATAGTTTAATATCTATTTTCTTAATTATATTACATAAGCATTCTTATTTCCCAAACTATATTCCAAAGCCAATTACTGTTCCTTGAAATGTTCATAGGAGTTGGGGCTTGTGGAGTAGGAAAGAGAAAATTTTCTTTGGTCACATAAATTTGAAAATCAATGCTTGCTATATTCATACAGATTCACAATACACATTAGCAGATTAAGGTTATAAGAAATTATCTTAAAATATGAACTCTTTGTCTTCAGTTTGAGCCTGGGCTGTCTCCATGACTCATTTTCACTAACAGAATGTGAGTGATAGAAGAGACATTATACAAGTACTACAGCCTAGACCTCAAGAGCCCTTGTAACTTATTCCACTGCCCTTTAAACTACCTTTCAAAGACAAATCTGTAAGAAAACCTCACTAGCTTGAAAGACAAAAAAGATGGGGAGGAGAACTAAGTCAATTCATGCAGCCAATCACCAACCAGACACATGAATGAAGCCACCTTAGTCTTTCAAGCCCAGATAACAACCAAGCTGAAGAAACCAGAAAAGTGTGCACCCCCTCCAAATTCAGAAGCAGCCAACCAACCCTAGGAATCATGAAAAATAATAAATCAGTGTTTCAATAGAAGGACTCAAAAGCTATGGCCCATGAATCATGTTTCTATACAGCCCTTAAGCTAAAATTGGATCTTGCATTTTTAAAAGTTTGAAAGAATACAAACAAAGGACATTACCTCACAACACATGAAAACTGTATAAAGCTCAAATCCCAGTGTCCATAAATAAAGGTCTGTGGGAATATAGTCATATGCATTCACTTAAATGTCTTAGGTTGCTATTTCGCTACAATGGTAAAGTTAACTAGCTGTGATGGTGACCAGATATTCTGCAAAGCCTAAAATATTTAGTATCTGACCCTTTATAGAAAAGCTTGCCAACTTGTTTTAAAGCAATAAATTTTAGGATGGTGTAAGGTAAAAAAGTATCAGGCTTTTCTGCCCTCCCGCCATTAAGATTGATGATGGATCTGCGGTCCTGAATGCACGCCTGTTAGCGGACACCTGGAGTAGGGTGTGGGCATGCATAGATGGGGCTTATAAGGGTGGCGTCAGGGGGATGCCAGCAGAGCAAAAGCAAATTGCAGAGCGAAAGGGAAGAGAGAGAAGCAGAGGCCACGAGAGAATGCCAGAAACACCAGAAAGAGTGAAAATTTGCTGAGGGCTAGGAGGCCTCCCAGCCTCCTGCCCCCCGCCCCTGACACCCCTGCCTGCTATGTACCTGGTAAATTCCAATAAAAGCCTGCAAAAAACCACCCAGGGCTCCAGGACTCCTCCTTCACCTGTCTGCTTGGGTCTTAGAGAACCTGCCCTGTGGCCTTCCTGCCACTACAAACGGCTTCCTGCACCAAGAATAGTTAATTAAGATTCTAAAAATTTCAAGCTTTCTTAATTTTCCTGCTTATGGCTCTGTGTTTTATAGTTACATCTATGCTTGTATATTTAAATTTGTTATTAATTTCTAGAACATTCCATTGTAGCTTGTTTTTCTTTTTTGAAGCTTACTAAGATTTTCTTTCTAACCTAATCTGTAATTAGTATTTGTAACTTTAACTTTTCAATAGACATTAGAAAAGACAATATATGTACTCTGTTAGTAAGACATGCAGTGCTATATTTAGTTACTACCTCCATCTCATTAAATGTACTGAATAACTACTCATTATTTTCTTTTTTTAAAAGATTTATTTATGCATACAAGAGCTGGGGTACAGACCAGAGATGCGGGGGGTAAGAGGACTCACCAGAAACAGGGTAGGGAACAGTACAGGCAGACTGACTGAAATACACTGCTGAGGGGAGCAGCGGGCGAGACAGGATTGGTCTGCTGCGCCATGTGGGTCTCTCCCTGGCCGGCTGGGGATCAAACTCATGCTGCAGAGGCTGTGGACTGCTTCATCGTGCGGTGCCCAACCCCTGCGACACTAGGGAGGCCCTACTCATTATTTTCTTTATCTATTTTTTAAAAATAGTTATCTAAATTATTATAAAACAATGTTTGTCAAAATTTCTCTAGCTTTCTTATGGTTCTAGATTTCTATATTTTAGAATACATTTCTATATTTTAACACGTTTAAAAATAGCATGGAGCCATCAATTACTCTTATTTTCCAAATACAATATATATTAACAGCAATCAAAGAAAGCAATGCTAGAATGTGATGTTCAGACCAGCAATCTGATTTTTCTTTTTTATTTCCCTTTATTAAGTTGAACAGCATACTGAGACTTAAATAAACTCAGACATTCCAATGTCTGGACTTTTCTCTTCCCAACATTAGCAAATAAAAACAGACAAACGATTCATGATAGGAGAAAGAAAATCATTAAGAAAGGAAAGTGTACATTTATAAATTGAAAGATTAAAATTGTGAATATATATGCACATAGTCATCTATCTAGGAATACATAAGCACATGTGAGAGAGAGAAGCAAGGAAGAGGCACAGACATTCATTTATTTTCTTTTCCTAGCCAGGACTATTGTATTCACAAAATTTCTAATTAAAGAAAAGGAAAATAAGCAACTATTCTGATTTCTGTGGAAAAGGCATTGATAAGCAGGAGATTCCAATTTGAGCCTTGCCCATAAGCTGTGTGATGCTGAGAAAAATATATTAAGATAGAACTGAGGTAGGTTAGTCTGTATTCAAAGCACTGAGTAGCTTGCCAAAAATACCATAGATTGTCTATGTGAAGGCAGTCAGGAACAGCTGATCACCAGAGTATGCACCAGGATGCCAGACAGCTGGTGGAAATCAAAACTCAGCAGGGATGTTAGCTGTCAGCACTGAAAGAGAGGTGGAGTCAACTCTTACTAGAAACATCAGTTGATAAAGATCAAAGACCCAAGGAAAGCCTGTGCTGGAAAGCCAAAGCTAAGAGGAGATAAGAACCTCTGTGTGGGCAAAGCAGTTGCAGAACAGAACTGAGTCTGAGTCAAAGGCAGGCAGGAAACTGGGCACAGAGGGAATGAGTCTGGGAGAGTCTGAGGAGCAAGTCAGAGTGTCAGAAGACCAAATGAAACTCCAGATTCTCTAACTAATTCAAAAGTCAAGAACAAAACAAGGTCAGCCAGAAAACCTGAAGAGCTGTACCTATACCCTTTCAAAAGGAATGCCTTCAGAGTTGTCTTTGTGGAGTCGCCCACCAGACTTGAAGGGGGCTCTGATACTGGTCATGATGCTGTTAAATTCTAAGTTCTTAAACTTAAAAAGGGGTTAAGTTCAATGCTATTCCAAGTTCTTCCAGATCCCCAAGTGTTTAGGACTCTAACATTCTATAAATCTAAAAATATACATTCAGTTCCAATGAAGAAACGAGAGTATTAGATGTTTTATACAGGAAAACAGAATTTACAGGATTCCCTCCCACCACCATTAAATCCCTCCTCCTTTCACATATGTATAAATGCCCCACCACTACCATCTAATTCTTTCTACTAAAAGGCAGTGTGGAATGGTTTATAGGCCTCCTGGAAGAAAAAAAAAAAGTGTGGGGGGAGGGGTCTGCCAGGTCAGACAGAGTGGGAAGACATTCCATTCCATCCTGACTCACTTAAAGACATCATTTGAGTCTCAGTCACAAAGAATTCTCTTAACAGGTTGGAAAGAACCCTGGCCATGAGGAGCTTGTTTGGAGTTGCAGTGGCTCCCTTTGCATGGTGGGCATGGTGCCCTCTATTAGCCAAAAGGATGCACTCTCAGGCTGTATTTCTTTGATTCTTTCCTCCTCTCGGCTGATTTTATAGTAACAATACTTAGCCAATTAAATCTATCTTCAAATAACCAACATTCAGAAAATGTACCACATAAAATATAGACATTTTACAAGGGACTATCTATTAGCTGATAATGGCAGAGCTGCCATGGAATGCCTAAGAAAACAAATGTAACCCTCACCAAATGTCAGATTCACTTATCCAAATCATTCCTCTGCAGTGGAAGCCAGATAAACCCATAATGATATGATTCAAAGCACTATGAGAGGCTAGAGAAAGGTTACAATAAACTAAAAATGTATGTTAAGAATATATATAAATCATATGAACTGCAGTCTCATAAGATACTAATAGGAGTCAGGGAAAAAAAAAAGGCTGGCAGAAGAGAATATTAAACCAACAAAAAGGTTTCAGAGGGAGAAAACAATAAGTTTCTCTATGTCTATTAAAAACATGAAGACATGGGAAAGTCAATGGATGCCAGGTTTAGAGAGGGGAGGAATTAATCAGAGTTAAAAGAGACCTCCATAGCCTCTGAGTTGTGGCAAAAGTGTGATTAAGAGGAATTTAACTTCTGTGGTTCCTGACTGCTAGAAACCCTTCATAATGTTCTTCAACCACCTTAGGCAGTCAGTTTTGATGATTTCTCCATATTAATATCTAGTCTGAGAAAAAGGTCTGGCCGGGAAAGCTTACATTAAGGAATAAGATTCACGGCTTAACTTCACTGTGCTGTTTGAAACTTTAAAATGGACAAACTTAAACCACCAAAAAAAAAAAAAAAAAAAAAAAAACAAACAAAAAAAAAACACCTCTAATTGCATAATATCTAAAATCAGCAAACCATGTGAAAGAAAGGATTATAGTTCATCAAATAAAGGTTTATTCTACTCCCTTCTAAATGATATCATTAAGTGGTCACTGATCAGTCCTATCCATTCTCTAAGCAAATCTTTTGTTCAATGATACCTTCATAGAAGTAAGTGAAGCCCAATAGGGAGGCAGTACATAATATCCACTGACAATTTAACTTTAAAACAGTTCAAATTTTAAAAGATCAGATAAAAATAGGGATATGGAGCCAAGGAAGGAAGAGGTAGGAGGACTGAAATGGGGATTTAGGAAAGACAAAGGACAAGAGAGAGATGGTAGTATGAAATTAAATGTCATTTCTTTTCTACTGAAAAAAAAATAAGGAATTTATTTAACAAAAAAGTAAAGTCAACAGTTTCAGGAAAGCCAGCAATACCCATTAAAACTTTAACCATAAAAATGACACAGGAGAACTCATGGGTGTACTTTATTTAAGAGTTCAAAGACCCTGGCTAAAGCTTTTCATTGAGGCTATTAACACAGCATAACAACTAAGGACACACAAGAAAAGTGTTTCATTCTTTATGAGGGTACAGCTATAAATGCAAGGAATAACTTAAGTGGAGTGTTCAGAAATTTCAAATTCAGTGCTCACACTGAGATACAAGTGTCTCTTGAAAAGAAATAGAATATAAACTACTAAGTTCCACTTCTGTTTTAAAAAAAATAAGAACTATTAATAGCCTTTATTAAGAACACACTACAAAGTTAAATGTATCCCTAAGTCTTGTGTTCTATTTTTATTTTTTTAAAAAAATTGAACAAAAAAATAAAAAAATGAACAGAAATCAATCATTTATTTAGCTGCAACAAGACCACACAGGGCAACTAGAATGCCATGCTTTATTTTTACTAAGATGAAATCAAATCAGTACAATAACACTAGTTATATCATCCTAATCAGAAATTTATTGGCAGTTACAAGAACCTGATTAAATAAAAATTATGCAAGTTAATTCATATAATGACTTCAGTTTGGGAGAGAAGTATCTCAAAAACATGGGGTTAAGAATTTAAAAATAGGGACTCCCTGGTGGTGCAGCAGGTTGAGCGCAGCACTGCGAAGCTGTCTGCAGCCTCTGCAGTGCGGGTTCGATTCCTGGCCAGCCAGGGAGATTCCCACATGACGCAGCAGACCTCTCCTGTCTCACCCGCTGCTCCCCTCAGCAGTGTATTTCAGTCATCTGCCTGTTCTGCACCCTGCTCTGTCTTTGGTGAATCCTCTTGCCCTCCCACGCCTCTGGCCTATACACCAGTTCTTGTATAAAAATAAATAAATCTTTAAAAAAAAGAATTTAAAAATAATATAGGAGAACTTCAATAGTTAAAAAAGATGGAAACTATAACTTACGATTCTCTAGGATTGAGATTCTCCTAATAAATACTTGTCAGAGGAGTCCCCAAGCCACAGTTCCTGTATCAAGGATGTAGTAGGGTGTGACTGGCTCCTCTGCAGGGTCCCCCTGTGTCCAACATGACACCAGGCACCAACCAGGTCCAATATTGACCCCAGTATGAGCCAGTGGGAGAGAGGATGGATGCGCACCAGGGTCCCTGATCACAGCATGCAGTCCACAGATAGCCAGCCTGGCAGGTTCTGAAAATCAGTGGCAGTGCCCACCCCAGAAGTGTCAGTCTGGGCTACACCAAGGCAACCCATGCTCTGGTCACTTGGACTCTCCCCACAGCTCTGCTGTGGGGCCCGTTGCTAATGTGAGACCACCCCATCTCAGTGTAGGTTGAATCTGTATATGCTGGTGGGGTGTGTTATTGCACACCAGGTTTGAAAATGGACATTTTCAAGCTTGAACCAGCACCAATCAATTGATTTTGTAAATGGATCAATCAAGCTTGAAAGGCAGGTTCCCTGAAGGAGATAGAAGTCAAGGTTTCAGATGACTCCAGACAGACTTACCTGACTCTGCTAGAAAGCCCTTCAAGACTTTTGCAGACCTCCAAGACCTCTAAGACCTTCATATCTGATTTCTGCTTCAAACCACAGCCTGACTGTTGCCCTTGCCTCCAGTTCCGCCTCCAACATCATCTGCTGACTGGCACCATTTGCCTGTGCCCAATGTCTCTGAAAGTGCTATACAGTGGTATCTGGTTCCTTGGCACTGCATTTAAAAGAACTGTCTGCTGGGCCTCCCCTGGTGGCGCAGTGGTTGAGCGCTGGGCTGCAAGGCTGCCCACAGCCTCTGCAGCGCCAGTTTGTTCCCCGGCCACCAGTGAGGGTCCCACAAAATAAATAAATGAATGAATGAATGAATGAATAAAAGAACTGTCTGCTGCCAGTCTATGCCTCCTGCTCTGGTGCTGACAGTGCTGACTTGTATCCAGCCATTTCTAAGAGCTGTCTACTGCTTCTGCTCCTCCAGACCTTACCTGCCCACTTTCCCTGCTTCCAGTCTGTCTAGCATAACCTTCTGTTGCTGTTATGTTCAGCACTGAGCAGTCTGGCCTTTTGAGCACTGCTACTGGCTGCTGTGGTGCTGACCCAGCAAAAATCTAGTGACTATCTCCAGCTGCCACCATGAGCTAGGTCCTGTTCCACCACTTACTGGTATGCCACCAACTCTGGGCTCTTGATTAAGGGACAACACCATCTTGCACAAGCAGCCTTTGATTTGTGCTGCTGGATACTATGGACACTATCTAGAGTAGGACAGCTGGTCATGTGTGGCCTTAGAAATTCCTTTCTTTTTTCCCCAATTTCTCCATTGTTGTTGCACTCTGAGAAGGCTGAACCATGTCTTGCAGTTGTAAGCACACATGTGAGGACCTATGAACTAAGACAGCTCCCAGGTTTTCATGGTTTCATTCTGAACATTGTGGCATGCTGAGCACTGTGGTAGCAACTTTCATGATACAGGTATTGTTTTGCACACCTTATATATGAGAAATACAGGCTCCAAGCAGTGAAGGAATATATTTAAGACCATTTAGTCAGTGGAAAACTCTGGTCTCAAATTTAGGTTTTTTACATGCTATGATCACAATAAAAGCTACCTACCATTTCAAAGTTCTACTAGTTCACTACTAGTTTCTCTTCTTTTTATCCTGAGTTAGCACTAGGGGATTTTCCTTCTTTCCATTTTTTGGCTACTTCTGCCAAACTTCAATAGTGTTATCCCACATTAGTGTATGCATTCGCTAACTGAAATAACATTCAGAACAAATAGGCACTAGTATTTTATGATGTATCAATGCAGGCTCATTGATTCCAACAAACGCAGCACCTGGAGTGGATACTGATAATGGAGGAGGTTATGCATGTATAGGGGTACACACGGAAGAGCTGGCAACTTTCTGTACCTTCCTCTCAATTTTGCTGTGAACCTACAATGGCTCATAAAAAAAAAAGTCTAAAAAAAATAAGTAAAAAAGTAATATTTTTGCCCTAAGAAGTCCACTGTCCTGTCAAGGAGGAGGACAAGTAAACATAGGTCACAATTGAATGCAAAAAATGCTTGGATGCAGCAGTACAGGGGTGTTCACTTCAAATAGACCAGGGAGGCAAGAAAAGCTTCCAAACCTGTGCTATTTAAAAGGACTGGAAGTGGCCAATGAAGCTAAGAAGTTTCATTATTTTAAGAAAAAGTAATAACATGTGGGAAGACAGAAGGATAAAAAGACCAAGCCACATTATAAGGAGTTGCAAGCAATTCTAAGGTAACAAGGTGTGACATGCAATTGCATATTTTAAGGTAAATAGTTTAAACTTTATCCTAAAAGCTATGGAAATACCTAGTGCAATGACCAAATTTACCTGATGGTACCAAAGTGTCAGATTAATTATTATATCTAAGCACCTTTGAATTTACAATCCTTCCATTAATAATACAAAAATGTTCCAACTCTCCAATATTCAGGTCCAACTCTCCAATATTCTGCACAAGTTTATTAAATTTTTTAATTTTAATTTTGGAAATGATTAAATGAAGTTTTTAAATAAGAACTTAATTCAATATTTGCTTAGCAAGTCTAGTTAGAAGAACCTGAACTAAGTCATTTAATATTGTATTATTTTAACATAGTAAAGTCTGGAAATACGTTTTCAATTATTCATCAGAAACTTTAAGAAAAATTAGATCACTCCAAGCAAGTAAAAATTATTTTACTTAAGGAATTGCCATGGTACTTTAAAGGATAAATTTATCTAAAGCTATCAGTTTTATTTATGACAATGTAATGTAATCCAAGTCATTTGAGAAATGACTTCACTAGAAATACACTGATCTACACTTGCTTATTAACATATCTAGCCTTTTTTTTACAAAGCAATTTAAATATTATAATTTTCTTTCCAACCTACCTTTTCCTGTTTTTATGGCTTATTTCTCTTCCTATAAAATTACCAGAATTCAATATGTCCTCCTTCCAACTATCTTTCTTAGTCATCTGCCTTTTTCTACTTGTCCTGCAAGAGTCATCTCAGGTGGCACCACCTACTGGAACCCTTCACTTACTTGCCCAAATTAGAGATAGCAACCTCTTCTCTGGGATCCTGGCACCTGTGCATCTTTTTTTTACCCCAACCTGTACACATTACTTAAATTATTGCTTTGCTTATTTATTTTCCTAAGACATTGTTGGGGCAGGAATGGGCACAGTGCAGGTTCTCTATGGCCTGAGTAGACGAGGTAAAGGAGGAGAGCGTTCTGGAGCCCTAGGTGACTTTTCAGGCTTTTACTGGGATTTACCAGGTACACAGCAGGTAGAGGTGCCAGGGGGCTGCCAGCCTCCCAGACCCCAGCAAGTCTTCACATTTTCTGGGCTCTCCGGCATTCTTTCCTGGCCTCTGCTTCTACGCTCCTTTTGCTCTGCTATTCCTTTCTCTTCTCTCTTCTGTTCTGCTCTTCTGTTCATTCTGCTGGAGTCCCCGAGACACTGCCCTTAAAAGCCCAGTCTCTCAGCCCAGGTGAATCCCATCTACATATACCCACACCCTATTCCAGGTGCCCGCCATCAGGCACACATTCAGGACCGCAAGGATCTATCATCAATCCTAATGGTGGGAAGGCAGAAAAGCCTGATACTTTTTCACTTACCCTACAACCACACACTATTCAAGAATGAAGAACTTGTAGGGGCAGGATGGACCCCAGGGCAGGTTCTCTATGACCCAAGCAGATGGGTGACGGAGGGATCCTGTTGCCCTTGGTGGTTTATGCAGGCTTTTATTGGGATTTACCAGGTAGGTACACAGTAGGCAGGGGTCCTGGGGGGCCGGGAGGCTGGCAGGCTTCCCAGCCCCCTGCAAGTCTTCACTCTTTCTGGGCTCTCTAGTGTTCTCTTGTGGCCTTGTTTTCTATCTTCTCGTCTGTAGGGTAAGGGGAAGATGTCAGGCTTTTCTGCCCTCCCACCATCAGGTTAGATGATGGATCCTTGGGGTCCTGAATGCATGCCTGATGGTGGGCACATGGAATAGGGTGTGGGCATAGGTAGATGGGATTCACCTGGGCTAAGACGGGGCTTTTAAGCGCGGCATCACCGGGATGTCAGCAGAAGCCGAGAACGAACAGAAGCTGAAAGGAGAAGCAGAGAGAACGCCAGAGCCCAGATAGAGTGAAGATTTGTTGGGGGCTGGGATGATTGGCAGCCTCCCAGCCCCCCAGCACCCCTGCCTGCCATGTACCCATTAAATCCCAATAAAAGAGCTGCAAAAAACCACTGAGGACTCTGACTCCTCCTTTACCTGGTCTGCGGGATCATAGAAAACCTGCACTGTGTTCATTCCTGACCCTACACTGTCTCTTTCGCTCTGCTCTTCACTCTTGCTCTGCTGGCATCTCCGTGACACCCCATTATAAGCTCAGTCTCTCAGCCCAGGTGTACCCACCTACGTATGCCCACACCCTACTCCAGGTGCCCGCCATCAGGCATGCATTCAGGACCATAGGGATCCATTGTCAATCCTAATGGCGGAAGAGCAGAAAAGTCTGATACTTTTTTACCTTACCCTATAGAACTCATCTGTCATTTCTGTATTTACAGAACCAGGATACACAGTCAGTGTAGGAATAAAGAATGGACTTCTATACTCTCCATTTCTCTTTTTCTCCATCCTCATTTCATGTCTTTGTATTGTAACTGGATACCTGCAAGCTCTGGGTGCCATTGGGTAATACAGTGTAAGGGCAGGACTGGACACAGGGCAGGTTTTCTGATCCCATGCAGACCGGGTAAAGGAGGGATCAGAGTCCCTAGTGGCTTTTGCAGGTCTTTTATTGGGATTACCAGGTACAATGCAGGCAGGGGTGGTGGGGGTCTGGGAGGCTGGCAGGCCTCCCAGCCCCCAGCAAGTCTTCACTCTATCTGGGCTCACTGGCGTTCTCTGCTTCTCTCTTGGCTTCTGCTACTTCTTTCTCAGCTTCTCTTTCAGCTTCTGCTGCTGTCCCCGTGACACCGCCCTTAAAAGCACAGTCTTAGCACAGGTGTACCCACTTCAGGTGCCCGCCATCAGGCATGCATTCAGGATCACAGGGTTCCCTCATCTATCCTGATGGCGGGAGGGCAGAAAAGCCTGATACCTTTTACCTTACCCTACATACAGCTTTCTGGGGGCTGAGGCATGTGGAGATTCCCCTTCCCCCAGCCCCAACAAGGATGGCTCCACACATGGTTCCCTAGAGCCAACAGGCCCAGCATGCTTCCCTGACCACAATATGGTATCTGGCAGTAGGATTCAAAAGTGGCCCAATCTGGTACAAGCTAAATGGACCAATCAGGTTCAAACCCACTTCATTAGTTAACTATTCAGATTAAAACATGGAAAATGGGCAGACTGGTGCAAAATGACACTTAGGATTGAAAATGGTCCAATCTGGCTTGTATAGTGGGGACTCTGAAACAGGCATAAGGCAGAGCAACAAGAGTCAGCTTGATTCATCCTGCTCCTGACCTCTGAAGAGAAAAGAAGGATTCATTCTGCTGCTGGGCTTTGGAGAGGAAGCATACATCAGACCACCTTTAAAGAAGAATTCTACCCCCAGGCTCCAAAGAGAAACACACTGAGAAGTTGACCTCTATGGGATTCACCAGACATTCATAGACTTCATAGATTTTGTAGTCCTCTAGACATTCACACCTCCATAGAACTTTAGAGACTCAGTCACTGCACCTGCCTCTGGCCCTGCCTCTGATATCCCCTGCAAAGGAGCACTGTCAGACTTGGCCCAGTGTCTCAAAGAGCTGACTACAGCCTCTGGCTTTACAGCATCACCTCATGGTGCTGTTGAGTCTATCATTGTCTGGTTTGACCTTCAGACTATTGTTGTGGGCTTGTTCTGCAACCATCCCAGGCCAGGTAGATTCATCATAGGTTCAAGCAGCTTGAAAGAGAAACTTAGAGGGCCTCCCTGGTGGCACAAGAGGTTAAACACAGCACTGTGAGGCTATCCACAGCCTCTGCAGCACAAGTTCAATTCCAGCCCACCAGGGAGCAACCCACATGGTGCAGCAGACCTCTCCTGTCTCACCCTCTGCTCCCCTCAGCAGTGTATTTCAGTCAGTCTGCCTGGTCTATTCCCCACTCTGTCTCTGATGAATCTGCCTATACCCCAGTTCTTGTATGCATAAATAAATCTTTAAAAAAAAGAGAACTCTGGAGTCCTTGGCATCATCCCCACAGGTTAGAGGAAACAAGCCAGCAGGGAGACAGCAACTTGGGACCCCCTGTGAATCTCTATGCGCTCTTTCTTCTCTTAGCCATTCTCTGACGCTCTCCACTGCACTCTGCATATGGTCTTCTGCCACTGTCACCCCCTCCCCTGGCTTCTACTGCTACCCTTATATGCTCAGCCTCTTGGCTCAGGTGCTCACACTTACACATGCCTCCACTACACTCCAGGTGCAGCTGTCAGGCATGCATATAAACCACAGGTGTCAATCATAGATGCTAATGGCAGAAGGGCAGAAAAAGCCTGATAACTTCCATTTACACTGCAGGGCTGCTGTAGTTTAACCTCATCTTACATGAGTGGCTTTTGTATGGGATTTCTTGATACTGTGGACACTAGGAAGAGACAGCCTGTCACTTGTGGCCTCAAAAACTCTTTCCTTTTTCCAAATCTCCTGCTTGTTAAACAAACCCTGTGGTTGGGCCCTGAACCTGAGGGCTATTGAGTAGTCTTGCAATTGTGCACACAGGTCACTGACTGGCAGTGACCTGTCACCCACCTTGGGCACTGTCCTGTTAGCACTGTTCAGTACTCTTTGGCATCTCTGAGCACTGTTTCAGTACTGTTTCACTATTATTTCTCCCCAACTACTAATATATCATTTCCATCCGTCTCTTCTTAGTTTCAATACACATCATGATTTTCAATGTCTCTCTAGAGGTCTTAACTATCGCAAAAATGCTGATCCAGTATGTGAGTAGCACAGGTTTAGGAGTATGTTGCTCCTAGGCCTTGCAAATAAAGGGGTTGTTTCAACAAACTCTGGGTTAGCCTCTATTTTATCTCCCCTTCTGTGTTTCAGCTGGGGACTTTTAAACATGCTTTAGCTTTGCCTAGTTTTCAGTCTTAGCAGCTGGGTAAACAGACTTTTCTGCAACACCCTGGATAAAATGGCACGCTCAAGAGGAAAGTCTTCCACCTCTAAATTAAGAGGAAAAAAACTTGCTGATGGCCATGGTTGGGGAATAGTAACACCTGAAAGCACTTGAGGGGAATTGTGTGTGTGCTGGCTGTGGAAAATTCAGTTGATGGCAAAAACATGCAATTGCCTTCCTGCGCAAGACTGACTGCTCTCAGAGAGTCATATCAAATTGTATTTTGCAAGAATAACAGAAGAGAGGTGAGTGACATTTCTGGTAGGTGTTCTCAAAAGAGTCTATGAATTTCATAGAAGAATGCAAGAGGAGTCACCTGATTCTAATAAACTTAAGTGAATGTTTACAATAAGCAAGGAAGTTACTTTGGGAAGTTACTCAGAAAGTTACTCAAAAATTACTCAGGAAAAATACCTTTGAAGGATGATTTTGAAACATAAGAGAAAACTTTTATGCGAATTTAGGAGACTAAATTTTATAAAACTCCAGAAATTGCTTCTTTTTTCACCTTCAGATATCAAATTGGATGAAATGAATGAGAATGTTTTATTTAGAAAAGGAAAAAAACAGGCCTTCCTTCGTGGTGCAAAGGGTTGGAACACAGCCTGTGGAGCTGTCCGCAGCCTCTGTAGCACAAGTTTGATCCCCTGGCAGGCCAGGAACAGCCCACATGGTACAGCAGACATCTCCTGACTTGCCCACTGCTCCCCTCAGCAGTGTGCTTCGGTCAGTCTGCCTGTTCTGTTCCCCACTCTATCTCTGGTGATCCTCTCACCCCCTACACCTCTGGCCTGTACCCCAGCTCTTGTGTGCATGGGTAAGTAAATCTTTAAAAAATAAAATAAAAATAGGAAAAACACTATGATTAGCAGTCCTTCATCCTCAGAGCATGTTTGTAAGGTTATCAGCAGTATATTCACTCTCATAAATACCACTACTATTTTTTTATTATTTATTTATTTATTTATTTATTTATTTATTTATTTATTTATTTATTTATTTATTTATTTATACAAGCACTGGGTACAGCCAGAAGCATGGGAGGGTGAGAGAATTCACCAGAGCCAGAGCAGGGAACAGAACAGGCAGACTGATGAATACACTGCTGAGGGGAGCAGCAGGCGCGGCAGGAGAGGTCTATTGCGCCATGTGGGACCCTTGCCAGCGGCCAGGGATTGAACTGGCATTGCAGAGGCTGCGGGCAGCTTCACAGCCTAGAGCTCAACTGCTGCGCCACCAGGGGATGCCCTCGCTATTTTTTTTTACATATTTTAAAGATTGTCTAAAATAAAAAATATAGGTTGAAGAAAGTGTCTATGAGTTTTAGAGGACATTATGCTGTAATATTTAATAGCAGATAACAGGCAAAAACATGGCATAGGGTAAGGTAAAAGTATCAGGATTTTCTGCCCTCCCGCCATTAGGATAGATGAGGGAACCCTGCGGTTCTGAATGCATGCCTGATGGCGGGCACCTGGAACAGGGTGTGGGCATAGGTAGATGGGATTCACCTGGGCCATACTGTGCTTTTAAGGGCAGCATCACGGGGACACCAGAGAGAAGCAGAGCCATGAGAAGAGCAGAGAGAACGTGAGAGAAGGTTGGAGAGCCCAGAGTGAAGACTTGCTGGGGGCTGGGAGGACTGCTAGCCTCCTGGTCCCCCAGAACCCTTGCCTGCTGTGTACCTGGTAATCCCAATAAAAGCCTAAAAACCCCGGAGGGCTCCAGGACTCTGACTCCTCCCTTACCCCATCTGCTGGGATCATGAAAAACCTGCCCAGTGCCCATTCCTGCCCCCCACACATGGTAAACTCATTGTTTACCATACTATAGAAACGATTGGGAAAACACATTTTAAAAAATGTTAGTATGTATGTCAACCTGTTTAACCTGTTAAAAATAAGACAAAAGAACAACAAACTATTAACAAGGACAATCTATTACTATAATGGTGTTGTAAAACAAATATGTAAATGAAAAACTAATTTCTTAAGCATATCAAAATAAACGTTTTCATGGAAAAATTCTAAAAAGAAAAAAACTTTTCTAGAAAGTCTGTGAGAATAATGAACATCTAGGAGGACAGGGGTTTATGTCATTTTGTTTTTTAATGCTGTATTCCTAGCTCTCAAAACAGTCACTGACACATAGATGTTCAATAAATATTTGTTGGATAAATGGGTGGAGACTGAATAAATAAGAATATACCACTGAAACTCCTGAATCCCTCAAATCTCTCCAAGAGAGGAAAGAACTTTTACTGATTCAATGTTGCTAGAAAAGATGGAACTCTATCAGTGTAGTCCTTCAAGACATCTCTTCAGAGAGGGGAACTCCCAGTTAAAAGATGAATAAGTTCTGGCAATATAACATGTGGCATGATGTCTAACAATACTGCAATTTATGTATGACAATTGCTAAGACAGTAGATATTAAAAATTTTCATTACAAGAAAAAAATTGTCATAATTATATGAAGTAATAGATCTTAACTAAACTTATTGTGGTAATCATTTCACAATATAGGCATGTGCTGTGTAACTATGTTTGAGTCAATGTCAGACCTCATATAAGAAGGTGGTCCCAAAATTCTTATTGCCTATTGACGTCTTAAGAGTTTTGTGCAGGCCACAGCCTCATACATCTCATATAGCATCATTTCCCCTTGTGCTTAATTTAATCATGTGTATTTTGTTCATCATGGCTCCTAAGAATACAAAATCCACAGTGTGTGTTGGGTTCGCACAGTGATAAAACCACCTAATCACAGATGATCAGAATGTATCACTATTGTTAAGTAAGCATGACTATATAACATATCAAACGGAGTTATGGTGTAGACCTTAAAGTAACATTCAATCATTAGTTACATGCCAATTGTATGTGATCATCACATATGTGTGTCTCTTTGGGTTAGATAATAAACAGAAGCTGCTGAGGGCCTCCCCGGTGGCTCAGCAGTTGAGCACTGGGCTGCCAAGCTGCCCACAGCCTCTGCAGTGCCAGTTTGATCCCAGCTGGCTGGCGAGTGTCCCACATAGCACCCAGACCTCTCCAGCCGCGCCCGCTGCTCCCATCAGCAGAGTACTTCGTCAGTCTGCCTGTTCTGCTCCCCGCTCTGGCTCTGGTGAATTCTCTCACCCTCCTGTGCTTCTGACTGTACCCAGTGCTTGTATAAATAAATAAATAAATATTTTTTAAAAATAAAAATAAATAGAAGATGCTGATAAGCAAATTCACTTTATGACCCCCCCAAAATACCTTTATTTTTACAAGTTTAAGAAACCACTTTAGCATAAAGAATCAGAATTTTCACATGATTTGCCTGCCACCTACCCCTACTCTCCCTGGCCTTATTTCCCCTTCTCTTCCTCTTGTTCTTAAAGCTCCATGTACACTGTCCTCTTTGCCACTCCTCAAACTCCCAAACATGTACCTGCTTCCTAGAAAGTTTCTTCCAAGTTAACTGTTATCTTTCTCATTTCTTCAGGACTATGCTCAAGTGTCACTTTACCAGACAGGCCCTCCATGACGAGTCAAAATGAAGTAACTCGACTCACACCAATTTTTGGCACTCCTCATTTTCCCTTCCCTGAATCATTTTTCTCCAATTTACTTTGTTTCATTCACTTCTCTAACCCACACACTCATTTTGAGCGAATAAATAATCACAGATATAGAAATATTACAGGTGCCATTTCAGGGAGGCAATATGGTATCTGGAAAGGAACAACGTATTGAATCCCATTTCTAGCTGTTCATTATATGTCTTACCTTGCGATTAACCTCCGTACACTTCAGAACTGTCTTCTGTAAAGTAGGAATAATAATACTTACTGGTAAGTACTTGGCATCTAAAAAATGTGGAGTCCCCTCCTTCCTTTCTCTCTGTCTCATTTTTGTAGTTGGAAAATGGATGTGGCCATGTTATTAAGAAACAAGCTGAAAGTGATTCACAAGTTCTGAGATCTTTGTGAAATGAAAGGAACAGTGTGTTGAGCAGGCCTTTAGTAATATTGTTCCAGGCAACAACTAATGTTGATTCTGTTTGTGTTTGGTAGGTTGGATACTAAGCACAAAATATACACCTCCCTTCCTCTGTCCTCTGACTGGGGACCAAAATAGAAATGTTCAAGGATGAGTTCATGAAGATGTAGAACTGACTTCTTTAAAGTACAACTGTATTTAAAAGTAATGTTGTATCTGGAAACATTCCAGAGAGGGAGCAGATAAAACCAATTGAGAATGCAACGAGAGGAGGGACCTTATATTGAGAAAAGGTGGGAAGAAAAAGTCACATCAGATTATGAAAGACAATGGCGTCTAAAGACCAGATTTAATCCTATAATTAATACTCATGAAAAGTTTTAATATTGGAAAAACAGGCTCATAACAAAAATGATAAATGTTAAATGCTTGCAGAGGCTTTTAAAAGCAAGCCATTAAACAGTGAATGAATCCAGTGACATTTGTTCAGAAAAACAAATGAAGGTTGCAAATGAATAATACTTTGCTCTTCCCTGGTCATCAGTGTTTGATCCACCATGGAGAAGAAACTTGAGCTGGAAGAGACTGAGGAACTCCATCACACAAGAGAGCACCAAAACATGTCAACACACTAGCACAAGAGAACATGAAACATGGCCTCTGGGCCATGAAGGGCTCTTTCTGTGGTCTTTGTTTTAACAGCAGGAGCTATGATGATGTGAACACCCCTATTAAATTTTCTCGCTTAAGACTGTCCTACTGGGCCTCCCTGGTGGCGCGGGTGGTTGAGCGCCGCACTGTGAAGCTGTCCGCAGCCTCTGCAGCACAGGTTCGATCCCAGGAGCCAGCAAGAAACCCACATGGCAAAGCAGACCTCTCCTGTCTCACCCGCTGCTCCCCTCAGCAGCGTATTTCTTCAGTCTGCCTGTTCTATTCCCTGCTCTGTCTCTGGTGAATCCTCTCACCCACCCACACATCTGGCCTGTACCCCAGTTCTTGTATAAATAAATAAATCTTTAAGAAAAAAAAAAAAGACTGCCCTACTGTCTTCTTGTATATTGATTCCATATTCCTTATTAAGTTTGAATAAAGACCTAGGAACTTTATAGTTTTCAAAATGCTGAAATTCTCACTTTTGTGTCCAATAAGTAGAAAGAAAAGGTGACATATTATTTCATTAATCCCAAAGAAAGAAAATGGAAGTGAATATGTAACAGATGCTACTAAAATTGTTTCCAAAGAAGAAATCTTTAACAGAATTCAGCAAGGAATAAAAGTGCTAGGACATCAGAAACCAATAATTTAACATTGTGATTCCTGAGATTATGAAAGTGCTGGCAATTAAATAACAAGGTGACATTTGTATCTGCCAAGGTTTTATATTTTTCTTGGGATTCACTCTTCTTGCAGCATGGCTGTGATTTATTTGGACTATCAAAGAGCTTTTGATAAGGTTCTCACAAGTGCCTATTATTGAGATTTGGTAACCATGGTATGAAAGGAAAAAGTCCTATCAATGAATGAAATGAATTACAACTGCTTGAGAGGCAAAGAGGCAAAAAACAGAAATAAATGGCCAATTCTCATGAGGAGAAAGGTTAATGACAGAGGGCTCCTGGACTTTGCTGTAGAATCAGTTATATTTAACTAATGCCCAGGAAAGGAGAGCCCAATTCTCATTTCCCTGTTCTCTGCACATCAGTCCCACACAGAGCCCCCATTGACTGAAGAACATTTGGAAGATGGTGGAGATACAAGCAAAGTACAGAAGTGCTTAAATTCCATGAATGAGTAAATAGGTAAAGAATATGAACTCATGTAGAAATCCCCAAATTAAAAAGAATAGAAGTAAAAATTATATTAACAAAATAGGCTTTTTGAAAAGACAAGATATGACATTTGATAAAGTACTTCATTCATTGGCATGATGAGAACATTTTTTCTATAATGAAGAATAGCTCAGGTGGACATTTATCTGAGAAAACCACACAGCCCATTTCCCTAAATAGGGAAGTATAGACATAGACCAAAATAAAACTGATAGGAAAGAGTAAATTATTTTTCTGGAATGCACTTGAAAAATTGGTATGTTTTAACATAAGTGTTATCTGACATGAATGGGGTAAGTTAGGAGTAAAATACTCTTAACTCATTCACATCAGTCCTTTATGGCCCACGACTCAGTGTAGCATTTTCAAAACATCATCAACAAACCACACAGGCAGAGCTCAGAAAAGCCAACAAACTCAACCTTCCTGTATCTCAGTTTCCTTATCTAAAATGGGAATACTACAGCTGGGACTACATCAAATTAAAGAGCTTCTGCACAGAAAAAGAGACAATAACAAAAACAAAGAGAAACCCCACCAAGTGGGAGAATATTTTTGCACACAACACTAATGATAAAGGACTGATCACAAAAATCTACAAAGAGCTGATGAGACTCAACAAAAACAAAGAAAATAATACAGTCAAAAAATGGGCAGAAGAGCTAAAAAGAAACTTCTCTGAAGAGGAAATGCAAATGGCCAACAGGCATATGAAAAAATGTTCAACATCACTTGTAATCAGGGAAATGCAAATCAAAACTACCATGAGATACCATCTTACACCAGTGAGAATGGCACATATTAAAAAAAAAACAGCAACAACAAATGCTGGCGAGGTTGTGGAGAAAAAGGAACTCTCCTGCACTGTTGGTGGGAGTGCAAACTGGTCCAACCACTATGGAGAGCTGTGTGGAGATATCTGGACCTACTAAACATAGAGCTGCCGTATGATCCAGCAATTCCATTCCTAGGTATTTACCCAAAGGACACAGAAACATCCATTCCAAAGATCACCTGCACCCCTATGTTTATAGCAGCACTATTTACAATAGCTAAGCTTTGGAAACAACCCAAATGCCCAAAAATAGATGACTGGATCAAGAAGATGGGGTACATATACACCCAGGAATATTACTCAGCATTGAAAAAAGATGAACACATGTAATTTGCAGCAACATGGATGGAGGTGGAAGGGATCATGCTCAGCGAAATAAGCCAGAAAGAAAAAGAAAAACACTGGATGGTCTCACTCATAGCAGGAATCTAGGAAACTTAAATAAGGGACCAGGAAAAAGAATAACTGTAAGAAAGAAAATATCAAAATCAACAAACAACTATGAACCAGAGACACTCTATGGGGGGTGGGGGGTAGGGAAAGGAGGGCTTGGGGTCAAAATAAGGGGGTTGTAATTGTATGGGGAATATAAAAATAAAATTTAAATAAAAAATAAAATAAAATAAAAATAAAATGGGAATACTAGATTTTTATCTCACAAGGTTAAGTAAGACCATGTATGTAGAACATTTATTATAGTAAAGGTAAATAAAATTAAAGTATTATTGTTAGTAGTAGTATTTATAATTTATGGAAGCCAAATATATACCACAGATAAAGGACTTAATTTAAATTTTTGTTAGTTTCATATTTATGTGACTGTTATGACTCTTACTTAAAGAACATAGAGGTGCTTTCAAACAAAGAAAAAACGTAGCTTTGAAATGTCTTTACAATACCCAAAATTTGTAAAATGGAAGAGAATTACAAGTTAATCTAAATATGCCAGAAAAAACACCACAAAACACCAAATAAATACTAATGACATAATTCTTAAATATACAAATAATAAACCCAAACTTACCGTGAAGATAGTATTTTAATAAGCCCTTTTCTATTCTGTACCCGAAGGTGATTATTTTTATACTTGGAGTCATCAATCAGTTCAGGCAAATTCAAGATCTAAAAGAGAAAAATAAATTATAAGTCTTTCATCAATCTGTTTGTGGATGCTAGTATTCAGGGTCTGCCATTCCCTCACTAAGGTCCTTTCTCACTGGTCTTCAAACTTCTCAATAAAGGGATCTTGGGCCTCCCTGGTGGCACAGCGGTTGAATGCTGGGTTCTGAAGCTGCCCACAGTCTCTGCAGCGCCGGTTAGATCCCCAGCCAGTGGGCGAGGGTCCCACATGGCGCGCAGACCTCTCCTGCCGCCTGCTGCTCCCCTCAGCAGTGTACTTCATCACTCTGCCTATTCTACTCTCCTCTCTGGCTCTGGTGAATTCTCTCACCCTCCCGTGCCTCTGACTGTACCCAGTGCTTGTATAAATAAATAAATAAATAAATAAATATTTTTTAAAAATTAATATTAAAAAAATAAAGGGATCTTGAGGGAAGGGTCATGCACTTAGGATGGGTCATGCTGGTGAGTGGATGTCATTTATAAGAACTTCCTACCACACTTAAACAGGTGCCTACATGTGGAAGCACAGAAAAGGAATTATCAGCCCCTCATAGTGTGTCTTGTACCCATAAACGAAAATATAGGAAAGGAGTTATCAGATTCCCACAGTAAGTCTGTCCAGAGGGAGTAGGGAGAGGGAGAAAATCAGGTAAAGCTGACCTACTTCTGAGAACCCATATTGCAAGTGCACAACTGCACTTATATGAAGCCCATAATCAACATATATCTTGTAGGTACCTTCACTTATTTGTTCCACATGTAAATAAAATAATATTATCTATCCCAGTAGTCCTATCCAGGATGTTGTACTAGGTGCTAAAATAAAGGAAAAGCATATACATTTGCACAAAATGCTTACCATTAAAACAATGTCAAATTAAAAGATATTCTTCCTACAGAATTGTCACTATTTTTCTTTAGTATGTCTCCCTAAAGGCATAACAAATAGAAAAGCTTTTATATACTTCCTCTTTTGCTCCTCCTCAGTAAAGGGAAAATCTATCTTGCAAATCCCTCTGGACATCTTGCAATTTTAACAAGACCATAATGAAAGTACCAAGTGAATTTGGAATGGGAAAAAACTTTCAGAAGGAATGTGTGGAGGCAGTGTTTGGCAGTTGTGTCGGAAAATCAGAAGGAGCATTTATGGGCTGGAGCAGACCATGTGGCCTACAGAAAGCTTCACTACCTCTATTAATGTATTTGCTTTAAATATAAACATTTAATGGTTTCATTTGTTTCCCACAGTTTAAATAAAATCAACCCATTAATCATCTTACAAAGAAGAGAAAAGTGAAGAAGATTCCCTGGAGTAAAGAGACCATCTCAGTAGTATAATTTCTCTTTCATATGTTTCACTTATTCATTTCCTTTAGGAATAATAAAGACAGCATTACTCTCCCAGATTTTAAAAAGCAACACCACATATAGTTCTCTTTCTAAAAACCTCCCTGTCACCACACCTGATCCCAGAATTGGCCTCACAGCTTGTTCAGGAATCAAAACCTCCCTAAGAGTGAATAAGTCATTTCGAGAAAAGGCATGTGCCTTCGCTAAATCACAGATTAAATTTATAAATCTAGCTTTACCCAAATTACACTATAAACCGCATAAAAAAGTCTCAGTGATTGCACTAAAGGGTAACTAGATTGCCCTCATCTGTCTTTCTCTGAATTTGATTGGCTTTCTTTTCTCTTTGATAGTTGGTGAGAAACAATGGGTCAAAGTTTCATCATTCCGTCTTTAGCTGTGCTAGCATTCAAAATGTTTCTAAACAGACAGTTTCAGCTACTGTTACCATAACCATTCTTTAAGTGCTTGAAAAAGAAGCTACCTGAGATAAAATGAAACAATGCAAGTGAAAGTGTTTGACAAATTAAACACAAAATAAATGTGAAGTATTAGGACCAGGTACAAGAAACTATTCCCCCAAATAACAACAACAACAACAAAAAATAACGCATGTGTTTGTTCAACAAACGAAAGATGGGGAAAAGGGAAGGAAGGAGGGAGGGAGGAAGTCTTTACCTAACCTTCCTTTCTTACAGATATATCTACTGGATACAGAATTCAGGTGAACAGTTCTTTCAGTCCTTTCAACATGTTGTTCCACTTCACTCAGGGTTCTGTAGTTTCTGACAAGAAATCTGCAGTCAGTTGAGCTGTTGTTCCCACTTAGATAATACATCACTTTTCTCTGGATACTTTCAAAATTTCTTTCTTTAGTATTCACTAGTAATATTTTAGTGTTTTGGGACATGATCTTATTTGGGTTTATTCTATTTAGGGTTTGCTGAAATTACTAAATATGTAGATCTTTAATTTTTAACAAAGTTTCAGTCATTATTACTTCGAAGACTTTTTGCAACATGTGCCCTTTCTTTTCTCCTTCTGGGACTACAGTGACATAAATGTTAGATTTGGGAGTATTGTCCTTCATGAACCTGAAAGTGTTTTATGTGAGGGGGAGGGGAGGGCGGCTATCCTTTTTTTCCTCTCTGTTATTAAGAGTGAAATAATTTCTATTTATATACCTTAAAGTTCATTGACTATTTCCTCTGTTGTCACCTTTGTGCTTGTATTTGTTTTATTATTTGTTGTATTCAGTTCTAAAATTTCTATTTGGTTCTTCAGTTTCTTTACTGGACATTTCTACTGTCCCATTTGTTCCAACTGTGCTTATGATGCTCGTCGGAGCATTTTTGTAATAACTGTTTTAAAGTCTTTGTGAGTTAATTCCAATACCTATGTCATCCTGGCATTGTCATTTATTGATTTCCTATTCTCACACAAGTTGTGATTCTTCATAGGCTGACTAATTTCAGTTTGTAACTTAGGCACTTTGGATATTATGTTATGAGCCTCTGGGTCTTGTTTAACTCCTAAAGAAAAAATTCCGTTAGATTTTAGCGTAGTTCATCTGCTGGGCCCACATTTCAAATCCCAATCCATATTCTGTTGTGTTGGTTCTCACATTGGTTCAGTTTTCAAAGCCTTTACAGTACAATTTGAATCTATCCCACCTATGCCCCACTTAATGGTCATGCTGAAACCTGGGCAGATGTCTATTGCTACCTTTGCTTTCAACTTTTTTGGTGTGCTGATTAGAGCCCGATCAGTGTATGTGTAGCTCAGGGGATGAGTACGGGAGTTCACAAACAACTTCAAGGATCCCTTTCCAAAGCTCTTCCTTCTCTTCACTTTCTTTCCAGTTGCCTGGGGCTTCCCTTTAGTTAGTCTACTCCCCTGTACACTTTGAGGGCAGAGTCCAAGCAGTAAGAGATCAGAAAAAAGCAAAAAGGTTTCACCCCTCTCTTGTGATCACAGCTAAACAATAAAGAATAAAATTCCCTTCCTCAGAGTTTTGTTTCCTGCTCATCTGTTGCTGTCACCACAGGATTGCTTGGGAACTGGGACATGAGAAAATGAAAAGTAGTTAAAGGAGGTTTTCCACACTGTCTCTGACATTAGAGCTCACTTTCATGTTCCTCCTGTCAGGAATAAGGATATCCATCTCCTGCAGCTCAGCTCTGCTCCATGGTGCCCACTTCCAGATTTCAGGATCCATTAACTTCATGAAAGAATATTTGTAGGACAAAACTGGTAACCTTATTACCCATTTGGAGATACGAAATGGATATTTGAACTCTGGTGTTCTTTCCTCAGTTCTCCTGCTACTATTTGCTTTACAGAGCCCTCTACAGATGATCCAAGAATTTTTGTCCAGGTTTTATCACTGTGCTCAGTGAATGACATAGGTAGATGTGTGTTTACTTCATCTTACCCAGAACCTGAATCTCAACACTTACATTTTATAGATTGCACATTGTGATCCAGCACTATACTGTTTTTCTTATCTGATTTAGTGCTTACAATCCCCAAATTTATGTAGTAAGTTATGTATTATAATCTTCACTTTATCATGCAGACATAGATATTTAAAGAAGATTAAGTACCTTGCCAGAGGTCTAGCTGGTTACAAAACTCACTGTATGCTTAAGAATTATACTATATGCAAAAGGTTTTCTCTTAACTTTCAAAAACAGAATAAAAGATTTTTACCTCAAAAAAAAAAAAAAAGAATTATACTATAAAGTCCTCAGACCACCTTCTACAAAATCAGCTACAGTGCTTATTCAAATTAAAGTTTCCTATGTCCTACCTCAGACATTCCAATTCAACAAATTTGGGAAGGAGCTCAAGGAAATTTCTTACACATACTAAAGTGGAGAATCAATACACATTGCCTCCAAAGAAAAAAAAAAATTTCGGTCTAAATGATTTTAAAAAAAGATATCAATGTACTTAAAATAGGAATATCTATCAGTGTTGGCACCAATCAACTTAAAATATCTTACATATGCTCATTTTTCCTACTTTTCTGTATCATGTTAAGGGACATAAAATGGAATTTGTTAGATGTCAAGGTTTACTTTATATGCAGGAAGATTTTTTGAACCCAAAGCCTTGAACACAATTTTCTTGTTCCCGTTCTAACCCCTCACAATAAGAGCTCCCTAGTAGGGTCCCTCACCAAGAAGTGTTAGTCAAACAGTATATCAAATTCTATTTTCAAAAGAGATTAGGCAGAAGTGAATTCCATTCATTCATCATATACAATAGTGCTACATTTCTACTCAGGGTATACAGCTGCCTGATCTTTCATGATTTATCTTACTTAGAAAAAGGACATTTTTGATGGGCTCACTATCAAAAACTAGGAAGGGCCTCCCTCGTGGCACAAGGGGTTAAGACACAACCTATGAAGCTATGTGCAGTCACTGCAGCACAAGTTTGATCCCCGGCCAGGGAGCTACCCACATGGTGCAGCAGACCTCTCCTGACTCATCAGCTGCTCCCCTCAGCAGTGTATTTAAGTCAATCCACCTGTTCTGTTCCCCACTCTGTTTCTGGTAAATCCTCTCACCTCCCACACCTCTGGCCTGTACCCCAGTTCTTGTATGCATAAATAAATCAATCCTTAAAAAAAAACTAGGGATCTCATCTTCCACAATGTCAGTTTGAATGAAACGTTCCTCAGAAATAGATAAATCTGACTAAAAATATGTAGAACATACTCACTATATATGGGATGGGATGAGAACCTTAACTTAAAATAAGGAAGTAAGATTTTTCTTAAGTGAAAAAGTTTTAGAACAATTATCATGTAATGAAGACTGAAAAAATTCAATCATTGTAACATTCTTTGGGATGCCTATTAAATGATGTAATAACACTACAATCCCATATACACAAAATTTTTCTCTAAGGATCTCAAAGTGTTTTTCAGACACTTCCTTAATGACTCATAACAGGGACTGTCATTCCTATCTCACATATGGAAAAAACAATGGCAAGCATGCCATTCTAGAAGGCTTCTTATTGTCTCCCTTTTAAAAAATGTGTAATGACACTCCATAGATATGTCATATTTTAGTACTAAAACATGGCAAATATTATGCTTTGATATAAAAAATACTTTTCAAAAAATGTTCTTGTAGACATTTATGAGGAAGTTTAACAGTTTCAAATTTATCAGCAGTAATGATCAAAAATAAAAAAGTTCAATACAGTCATTTTCAACAGTGAAGAATATCTCAACCAGTAATTTCAGCCCCACCCCACCCCCAACACACACACACTTTCTGGAGAGAGAAAACTCTAAAACATATGGCCCAGGAAGAAAATCTGTATTCGTTTATAGCAATGAACTGGCTTTTACATCTCTGCAGCTAGAGTACGCAAATGACTTCACAGACAACAGCTTCCGTATGTTTCATATTTTTAACATTGACCGTTCATAATAAAGATTCTTTGATCCCAGATCAAATGTTTGATTCAATTTTCTCTACACTTACTCAGAGTCACCATTATAAAAGTTCCCCTCTTTCCCACCTCAGATGTTCCAGCCCTTCTTGCAATCGGAACTATCTCCATTTGTCACCTTCTTCGTGGTACTTCCCACCCCTTTGCTGTGGTTTTAGTTCTGCTCGTTAACCTCTCATACAAAAGAGGCACAGTAATAAATAATTTTTGTACATAATAAGTTAAATGCAATAAATAAGGTTCCTCTAAGGAATTCACAGGCATCTTTAATAAAACTGAAAGTTCATGGTAGAATGGTTAGTACAAAAATAAATAAATAAGTAAACAAATAAACTCTCCCAATCAGAAAAAAATAATTCTTTTTTTTAAAATCTTAATTCATATTTTGAAAAATATATTCTTGGGATTAGAATTAAGAAAACTGAATTGAAATTGGAGTCCTTAAATGAACACAAAAGACCAAAAGTCTAGATAAATATTAAAAACATTGAATTAAAAAAAATGTCTAAGCAATTGTAAAAACTTAGAGAATCATCAATGTAAAGTTTTAAATGACTCCTAGACCTTTTTAAAGATGTTTTCAGGAGTAACATTTACTTGATTTAATTTAATTGACATAGCCCTAACCATGAATTTTACAGAAAATTAATCCTTAAACAAAGTTAAAAAAAATCTAAGTTTCTAGTTGTAAATAAATTTGATAATAATTTAACTATATCTGAGCCTACTTAAATATATCGTTAATAAAGAAGGGCAGAAGGGAAAAGGAGGGAAAGAGAGAGAAGAACAAATAACAGTGAGATAGAGAGGGAGAAAGGAAGGGAGGGTGGGGAGAAAGAAAGCAAGGAGAGAGAAGGAAAGAAGAAAGAAAGAAACAAAATATTCTAGTGTTAAAAATCCCTTTAAAATTATTAATATTTTTTTGTTTTTGCTTTTCTTTTGTTTGGACTGATAGACAAATCAAGTTTTAGCATGATACTTATTTCAAAATATAGCCCATGTATATATAATTATATATATATATTAATTTCAAAACATAGCCCATATATATAATTATATATATATATATATATGTATTAATTACCACTCTATACTAATAGAGTTAAAAAATAATAGAGTGGTAATTAATTCCCTGTCTTGGGCTAATGCTGGAAATCTTGAATTGGTTTAGACTTAACATTATTCTAGGCAAAACTGACTTTTCCTGGCTTTTCACAAAATGCACTGTTGCCTATATCACAACTACTGCAATAATTATAGATTACCTTGCATACGGTAGCAAACTGTTGGTTATTTCCTGCTCCAACTACAAGATAGCCATCCTTGGTTTTAAAAGCCTAAAATAAAGAAATAAACCAATGAATAGATATATAAATATATACATGCATAAATAAATAAGCTTATATGTTTAGAACACCACAAAGGTTGACTAAAACTTACTATATATTTTGGTTATATTCCCCATACAATTGCACCCCCTCCTTATTTTGACCCTAGTCCTTCCTCTGCCTGCCCAAAATGAAAATGCATACATTGTGCAAAAATGAAAATTATGTAAGAATTATATAAAATAGGATATTAATTAAAAATAAAAAATAAAAAACACCAATCAAAAGGAAAAAAAAAAGAATAAAAGGTTACCAAAAGAAGGACTTATTCTCTTAAAAAAAAAAAAAACTTACTGTATAGAAAGCTTGGTCTAATATTCACACGATAATTAAATCAATATTAACTAGATTATTTTTCTCTTGTATTTGCATAGAGAGGGAGGGCAGGAAGGAGGATAACACGATAGGAGGGTAGGAGAGATCATGAATCAGGTGATGATGCTATCCTTCTTCTTTGAAACTCTCACAAGTTAATTTTGGGGCCATTTTTTCCTTTTTAGTTAAATGAGAATTGACACATCAGGCTTTCTTGATCACATGTGGCTTTTTGTGCTTGAAAGTATCCCTTTTAGGAGACAAATTCATTTCAACAGGAACAAACCTATAAGTATTTGACACTCCAAGATCCTTTAACTAGCTCCCGTGAAGAACTTTTCAACATTCCCTTCTCCATGGTTGATCATAGTGAAGACTGGAAAAACCAAATATTACAATCAGAAGGCTTTGTTAAGTAAATTAGTTACCTTAACTTCCTTCCTTTTTATTAAAAATATTGCTTTTGTACCTTCAAGTACATTTTCTTCACTTTCTCCTGCATCTGAGAAAAATGACATCTATCTTCCTTAGCAGGGCTTATTGCTATGTTAATGACTTCAGGAACCCTACTCAATCATCTTTAATCATCATTTCCACTGGATCTTTCTCTATTACCTACATGTATGCTCATGCCTACACCAAAATTAATAAAAAAAAAAAAACAAATTTCCATAAATTCTGACAACTTTCTCAAACTATCTTGAAACTTTTCCCCTTCCCTCCATCTCTAAATGATAAAAAGAAGCAGGACCTGCCTACATTTCTTCACCAACTACGACAATCCAGTGCCAAGATTTTGTCACCAGGATTCTTACTCTATCATTACACTTAAACTATTATTTCTTTAAACTTTCTGTATTATTTGGTGCTATTATCCAGCCCTTCCTTCAAGAACCTATCATGTCTGGGCTCTGTTGGGACTCATGTTCCATCTTTTTGACCTGTTTTCCACATTCCTTTTTTGCAAGATTATCTTCTCTTCTCTTCAACCTTCAGCAGTCCTTAAGCATCTGTGTTTCACCTTTTATTTAATTTCCTTATTATGGTAGCCTTAGCCACAGGTGATTATTAAATTTACATAAACTAAAAGTAGTCAATCACAAAAGATCATATATTGTGATTACATTTACATGAAACATCCCAAATAGACAAAATCAATGGAAATAGATAAAAGATTTGTGGCTGTTAGCAAAACAGGGACCCCACAGTACCTAGAAACCATGAGGAATCACTGGCTTTTGCCTATGTAACCAAGCCAACAAAAGGCAGGGGTGAGAGGCCCACAACATGCCAAGCCGAAGGACAAGGCAGATTGTGGGGCCCCACCTCAGTATTCATGATTGAAGTTGGCCTCTAGCGTAAGGACCACTGTTGGGTTCCAAAAGTGGTGGCAGAGGGCAGCAGTGGTTTCCCCACCCTGCCATCCCAGTGCAAGCAGCCCAATGGGGCTCAGGGAGCTGGTTTGGCAGCTGGCCTCAGGGCATGCAGCCTTTGAGCAGCCACCAGGCTGCTCCTGATACAGTGGTGGTGACAGTGGTGGTTGCCTAGCGCAGAGCAGGCCAGCCCTGGGGCTCTAGCAGGGAAGGTTCCTAAAGCCCTCAACTCCTGGTTTGAGTCCACTGAAAGGTGTGTTGGGTCCACTGAAAGCATGTTTCGTACTGTGGCTTTAGGAGGCCTGGGAGAGAAGTCGGCGGCACATAGGGCAAACATGGCAGGCTTGCAGGAGCAGTGTGCCCTGCGTCACTACACCTAGTCCTGCTAAAAGGTGCTAGGTGCGGCGTGCCTAAGCCACACTGAAGTTTGCGCCTGCTAAGTCTACCCTGAGCCCCTTGAGCCCACAGTAGCAGAGGAGTCTGCTCTGACCTCAGTGCAGGTCAGGTTCGGGTAGGTTTCCCTTCTGAATAGGCCTCCAGCACTGAAAATTAATCAATCAAGTTTAAGTTCAATGGACCCATCAGGTTCCAGATCTCCAGTCCCACTCAAGCTTTTAAGTCCTCTAAAGAATCAAAAATGAGTAAGCTGATTGGTGCTTAGACAGCACTAATAAAACAGCTAGGATTGAAAACATCCAATTAGGTTTGTAAGAGCAGGGACCCTGAAAATGATATAAGCAGGGCAGCAGCCAGCTTCAATTCATTCAGCAGACAGCTTCAGAAGATTCAGATGACTTCATAAGAGAAGCATTCAGCAGACAACCTCAGTGAAAGTCAGCAGAATATCAGGACTTCCAAACCTTTGTAGTCATTTGTAGACTTTCAGACTTCCATGGACTTTCAGGCATATAGAGACTTTGTCTGGCCACACTGCCTGCCTCCAGCCCTGTCTCTGATATAGCCTGAAAAGAGCACCATCAGCTAGGGCCTGGTGTTTGTAAAAGAGCTCTTTGCTGTTGGCTGTATTCCAACAAGTCACATAGAGCTATAAAAATCGTTTCTCTGGCCCTGCCTTCTGGTGACCAGTGCTGACCAGCACTGCTGAACAGTGTCAGGTCACCTCTGAGAGTTGTCCATCGCTTTCTCCTGGTGTGTTTGCTTTCACTGCTGTCCAGCCTGGCCTTGAGATAGCTGCTGTGGACTGCTGTGCAGTTACCTCACAGCTGCCACGGTAAGTTTGATCTTCATCCACTGCTTACCAGTGTGCCACCAGCTCCAGGCTCTCATCAAAAGGACAGCGTCATCTTGCACAAGCAGACTTTGTTTTGGACTACTGGACCCTGTGGGCACTATCTAGGTTGAGATAGCCAACCACTTGTGGACTTAGAATCTCTTTCCTTCTTCCCAATCTCCCCTTTATCAATAAACACCAATTTTATCGCACACTAAGACTGAGTGATATCTTGCAATCGTGAGCACACAGGTGAGAACCCACAGACAGTGACTCTCCCCCACCTTTGGACTGCTGCACTAGGGCTAAGAAATCTAGAGAGTGACTGCTAACAATTACCAGATTTCTTGTCAGGGTATGAAATGTTCTAAAATTGATTGTGATGGGCCTCCCTGGAGTTGCAAGGGGCTAAGCACAGCATTATGAAGCTATCCACAGCCTCTGCAGCATGAGTTTGAACCCTGGACGGCCAGGTTGCTACCCACATGGCTCAGCAGACCTCTCCTGTCTCGCCCACTGCTCCTCTCAGCAGTGTATTTCCGTCAGTCTGCCTGTTCTGTTCCCCATTCTGTCTCTCGTGAATCCTCTCACCTCCCCACACGTCTGGTCTGTACCCCAGTTCTTGTATGCATAAATATATCTTTAAAAAATTTAAAAAATAAAATTGTGGTAATGTCTGCACAGCTCTGAATATACTAGAAACCATTGAATTATACACTTTAAATGGGCAAAATGTATGGGATGTGAATTACTTCTCCATAAAGCTATTATTTAAAAAATTAACAGTTTAGTCCCAAAGCATTCAATAGCCAATTGCAACTATTATCTGCTCTGTGAGGTAATGCAAATAGCGAGGATTTCCATCATCACAGACAGTTCTTTTGTACATTCCTGGTAGACTGAAGCAGGTCAATTATAGTTTTCCTTCTTATTCTCCCTACTAGTTTAGATATAATATCTGAAGACTATTAGACAGTTAATAAATTGCCCTTAATGAATTAATCAAATGATTGCACACTTATAATAGAGTTGAAACTAAAACTGCATCTCAAAAACATTGTAACAGCATTTTATTTTATATATATTTTTGTTTGATTTGGTAATAAATGTCAATAAGAAGATATCACATCAAAAAGATGGCATATATATACAATGGAATACTACTCAGCAATCAAAAAAGATAAACTCATGCCATTTGCAGCAACATGGGTGGAGCTGGAAGGGATTAGGCTAACTGAATACATCAGAAAGAGGAAGATAAATAATACCACATGGTATCACTTATATTTGTGATATAGAAAAACAAAACTGAAGGTCAGAAAAAGAAAAACTTTAAAACCAATCTTTGAAAATTTACTATGTGGCTTGATATCTACTAGACCCATGGCTTTTGGCAGGGTAGTGAGGGATGAAGGTGAGGGGCACAGGGAGAACACATGGACTTTGTTAAAGGACCATGGGTGTTTCACTGGTGAGAGTACTACAGTATCACATGATCTATTTTAACCTTGAACACAATTTATTGTTATTTTTCAGGGCAATGGTGAGTTGGGAATAGATAAATAATATGAACTAACAATGTACTGCCAAGCATAATGTAAAGAAAGATCTTCAAATTTTGGATCAGTGTCGTTCACAAAATTATACATGGAATAGGGGGGCATGTTCATTTTTTAAAAATGTTAAACAAATGCCTGTTTTTTCCATAAAATCATACCAAGAAATATACCTTTGATGACTTTTTTTTTATTTTTAGCAGTGATAACTAGATAATAATCATAGGAAAGGAAAGACTGAACAAGAAGCTGAGTCACTAGAACACAATGAATTTAAAGAGCACCAAATAGAGGTATAAAGAAGGTAAGATTACAAGTTCTTTAAAGATGTGTTTGTTCCCTATAATTATTGCTAATATTTAATTAATAAGCATAGTTTAAATAAAAAATTTAGGGCCTCCCCTGGTGGCACAAGCGGTTGAGCGCCGCACCGTGAAGTTGTCCGCAGCCTCTCAGCGTGGGTTCGATTCCGGCCGCCAGCAAGAATCCCACATGGCACAGCAGACCTCTCCTGCCGTGCCCGCTGCTCCCCTCAGCAGTGTATTTCGTCAGTCTGTCTGTTCTGTTCCCCGCTCTGTCTCTGGTGAATCCTCTCACCCTCCTGGCCTGTATGTACCCCATTTCTTAAATAAATAAATAAATAAATAAATAAATTTTAAAAATACCACCTTATGCTATAGGCTGAAAATGTGTTCCCCCAAATTCATACGTTGAAATCCTAACCCCAATGTAATGGGAGTAAGATTCAGAACACAGTTGTCTATGAAACAGAAAGGTGTTCTTCACCAGACACCAGACTTGCCAGGACCTTGACCCTGAACTTCAAGGAAGATGAGAAATAAATACTGTTTGACACCCAATATAGGGCATTCTTTCATAGCAGCCCAAATGGACTCATAACTTGGTGCTGAGAAGTGGAGTACTATTGGTGCTGCTGTAATAAATGCCTGAAAATATAGAAGGATGTTTAAAACTGGATAACAGAAATTGGAAAAGTTTTGAGGTATGTTATAAAAAAATCTACATCAGCATGAATGGATTTTAAAGGCATTTCTGGTAAGAGCACAGATACCAAAGAGTTTTGCTGCAGAGTAAGAATCAATCTTCTTGGAGAATAGCTAAATAATCCTGAATAGAATGTTGACAACAAAGCCTGATGAAGTGGAACATACATGGGATTAGTTGAACATACAAGGTAGAAGAAAAGAAGACTAAGGACAGCCAAAATGTAAAATGCTTCATTCAGTGACTGTTGAAGCAAAGCAGATGCTGGGTGACGTGAGAGTCAGTGTGAGGTACTCAGAAGAGTTGCAAATTAAAAGTAGAAGCTCAATAAATATTATTATTAAATAGTTACTAGTATACTGAGTCCTTTATTAAAAGAACACCCGAGTGCATTCTAAGTTCTTTGATCCTGATCCCTAGGCACTTATCTACAAAACACTTCTCTCTCTTTCTCAGTCCCTTAGTTGCCTTAATATCCAAACTAGGCAAGTAAAGTGGCAACATAAGATTGCAGGCTTACTCTCACAGAGAAAACACAAATGAAAAACATGAAATTGGGCCTCCAATCCTTACGGTGGGTGCTTTTCTCTTGTCAAGAATACAAGTTTCAGGAGGATTAAAATAATTGCTTCTGCATGAAATGAAGGATAAGAGGGTAGCACTGGCAAGGGTCTATAGTTTTAAATGGACAAGGCCCAACCCAAGTCTTTTCTTTTTTTTTTTTATAATAAATTTTATTTTTATATTCCCCATACAATTGCAACCCCCCATTCTGACCCCAATCCCTCCCCTCCCGCCCCCCACCCCCCAAAAAGTGTCTCTGGTTCATAGTTTTTTGTTGATTTTGATTTTCACTTTCTTATAGTTATTCATTTTCCTGGTCCCTTATTTAAGTTTTCTAGATTCCTGCTATGAGTGAGACCATCCGGTATTTTTCTTTTTCTTTTTGGCTTATTTCACTGAGCATGATCCCTTCCAGTGCCATCCATGTTGCTGCAAATTGCATGTGTTTATCTTTTTTGAATGCTGAGTAATATTCCATGGTATATATGTACCACATCTTCTTGATCCAGTCATCTATTTTTGGGCATTTGGGCTGTTTCCAAAGCTTAGCTATTGTAAACAGTGCTGCTATAAACATAGGGGTGCAGGTGCTCTTTGGAATTGATGTTTCTGTGTCCTTTGGGTAAATACCTAGGAGTGGAATTGCTGGATCATATGGAAGCTCTATGTTTAGTAGGTCCAGAAATCTCCACACAGCTCTCCATAGTGGTTGGACCAGTTTGCACTCCCACCAACAGTGCAGAAGAGTTCCTTTTTCTCCACAACCTCACCCAACATCTGTTGTTGCTAGTTTTTTTAATATGTGCCATTCTCACTGGTGTAATATTTATGGTCAACTAATCTTTGACAAAGGAGCAAAGACTATGCATTGAAGCAAAGAAAGTTTGTTCAATAAATGGTGCTGGGAAAACTGGGTTGCTACATGCAAAAGAATGAAGCTTGACCACTACCTCACACCATACACAAAAACCAACTCAAAATGGATTAAAGAACTAGACATAAGACCTGAAACCATAAAATATATAGAAGGAAATATAGGCGAAACACTACGTGATTTGCACATCAAAGACATCTTTACAGATACATCACCCAAAGCAGTGATAGTGAAGGCAAAGATAAACAGCTGGGACTACATCAAATTAAAGAGCTTCTGCACAGCAAAAGAGACAATAACAAAAACAAAGAGAAACCCCACTGACTGGGAGAACATTTTTGCACCCAACACTAATGATAAAGGACTGATCACAAAAATATGCAAAGAGCTGATGAGACTCAACAACAACAAAGAAAATAACCAAGTCAAAAAATGGGCAGAAGAGCTAAAAAGAAACTTCTCTGAAGAGGAAATGCAAATGGCCAACAGGCATATGAAAAAATGTTCAACATCACTTGTAATCAGGGAAATGCAAATCAAAACAACCCAAGTCTTTTCTGATAGGAGACCAGGTTTTATTATTCCTGGGGAAAGAAATGCTTCTTATTGTGTGCCCTACTTATTCAAGGGTGACAAATTTCACTGGTAGTCAGAATACACAGAAATTGCTTTTTTTCCTTCAAATTCTAGTCATGATAAAACTCATATCCTAGAAAGGGAGGTGTTTTTCAGACTGAGAACATATTAATGGGTCAAGGAATTAGATGCCCCAAAGAAACTGTACAACTAATAAGCAAATCAGGAGACATGAAGAGGTAAAAGGACATGGGAACCCATTCCTCTACTTAGAGCAGTTTCAGATGTAAAATGTGAACATGAACACATCTAACAAACTGAGGGGAAGAGATGTCAAATGCAGGAGTCAACCTAAAAACAAAATAATGAGAGGATCTATCTGGAATTCCCATTGCTCTTGGAAGTATCTATTGCTACCCAAATACCCTACTTTCTGAGCAGTCAGAAATTGTAATCTGGACTGATGATGTCCTGATTATTAAGTTGACTAAGGATAAAACTACAGAATGACCTCTACAAGTTCTGCATCAACTCAATATATCATATTATCAAATGGAAAAAAGGAAAATTAGAATTTCCTGCGTCATTCTCTTAAGCTACCATATTGATACATCCAGTATTTTCCCTGGTCTAAATAAAGTGCAGACAATTGGTAATGTGCTATGTCAAAACAAAGAACATGAACTTCAAGTCTTCCTATAGCTACTTAATTTTTAATAAGATTTTCTTCCAAAAAAGGTAATCGTTGCTAAACAACTTCATCATTTACTGGGAAAAAAAGACATTCCATGAAGTTTAACTCACTGCCATGAAAATGTTTTCTGGAATGTCAAGCAGTTACTGACTTTGGGTCTGTGCTAGTACATCGTGACAAATATAGAGCACTATTTCCTACCACTAACAGTTCAGTTCACCTTATGGTGCTGAAGCTGGCTGAACCAGATGGCACTAAAGCACAAACTGCTTACAACCCAAGAACAGTGTCATCTATGGGATGAAACTATGCAACAAGTGGTAAATGAACCCAGTAGTCCCTAATTTTACCTACTACCTCTTTGGCTTTGTCTCCACATTGTTCATTCTGATATCACTTCAAGGATACATTTCTGAATACAAACCCTTCCCTTGAATTCTAATACAGCCTTAAAGAGCAATTTAAGCCTTAAATAGCTATACCCATTTCCTGCCACTCCAGATCCAGGGCAGGTCTTGCCAACTCCCTAGGAAGCTCGAATGGCCAAATAGATTCTTGAGGTCCTTCAAATTAATTAAGTCTCATTTCAAATAAAACATGGCTAAGATTTTCAATCACTCTGTTTCTTATACTGGGCAAGGGGTAGTGGCAAGAAAGGTAATGGAAACTGCCTTAAATTATTTATATTCTTTGCAAATTGTCACAGATATTATTTTTCCTATAAAAGAAGTCCTTTGTGAAGAAAGTTTGCTATCATTCAAGAAGGTTGTCATCATGTATCTTGGACCTGATGTAAAATACACATGGAGTTACTTTTCCTGAAAAGTACAGGCCGGAGCCTAGTTTTAATGGTGCTGCATTGATTGTATTATAAGGAATCTTAAGCCACATTATTCAGAATAACCTGGCAAAAAAACTTATTGAATGGAAAGTAACCACAATATTCTGCTCAAGAGATCATACTGATTTTTCAGAATCACTTCAAGGTAAAACTTTCTTGGCTGTGTTAAGCATTTTTAAGTTTTCTTCATTTCACTTTGAATGTGTTACTATAATCACAGTTGCACATTATTTTTATGTGATCTATGAAAATACCATACTGACAATAAGCCTTCATTTATCTTAAACTAGTTAGGCATTCATAGATCAGAATTTTATACAAACTATCATCACAACATTTCACCTTCAAGGAAGGAATCAAAGTAGAAAAGAAAATTAATTATGGTTATAGTAAGAACTTTCTAAAGTAAATTATAGAGTAGATTGCCAGTAAGGTCTTCCAAACATATCTTATTTCTATTATACTTTAAGATTTAGCAATAACAAAACATGTAGCATACACAGCAAGACCAGATTAACAGGTTACCCTGACATTAGACCTGCCAATTAGACCTGAAAAGATATTGGAATACAGGCCCAGCTGAGAACACTGTATGAAAGGACTGAATAAACATGATTTGGAAAAACAGTAAAGAAGATAAAGTATCAGAGTATGGAAAAGAAATGGGCTGAGTTTTGATTACAAAAAAATAATAGTAATAATATTTAAAAGTCCTCAGGCCTCCCTGGTGGCTCAAGGGTTAAGATGAAACCTATGAAGCTATATGCAGCCACTGCAGCACGAGTTCGATTTCCAGCCAGCCAGCGAGAAACCCACGTGGCGCAGCAAACCTCTCCTGACTCACCGGCTGCTCCCCTCAGTGGTGTACTTTGGTCAATCTGCCTGTTCAGACCCCCACTCTGTCTCTGGTGAATCCTCTCACCCCTTGTGCCTCTGGCCTGCACCCCAGCTCTTGTATGCATAAATAAATAAATCTTTAAAAAAAATAAAGTCAATGCAAACAAACAAACAAACAAAATATTTGAAAGTCCTACAGTAGAAAGTTGGCCCCTAAGACATATATATTGATATAGGCTGAAGGTCTCAGTTACGGGAATGAGGCTCAGAGGAAAAAAAAGAAGGTAAAGGGTGGTGGGACAGTACTAAGCAATCAACTAGATAAAGAGATCCCAGAATACAGTCAAAAATAGAAGCACACTCCTTTGGAAAAAAGGCATATGAAGCAAGGAGAGTGAGTGAGCTCTGGAGTCTGTCACACAGCACACTAGCCTTATGTAATCAATAGTTACCTCAAGCATCTAGGGCAATATCTGGCATAATACGAGTTTTAAAACATTTTTTTAAATCAAGGCCAAGGTCTGAGTGCTGGGTCACTGTATGCTCACCAATTTAAGAAATATTAAAAACTCTATAAAAGACTGGGTGGCAAAACTTGGAAGCACAGAGATGAGGAAGTATCAGGGGCCCAAAGTTGAGGACCCACTGATACGGCAAACATACTAAAAATCAAGTATCACAACAACCTTCCTTCTTCACATCTATGTTTAAGAGTAAAGACAAGTTTAAGGAAAGATGGAAATATAATTTCAGTAGGAGTTCCAAGTATGTCTTGTAATTGGAACAATGGAGACTCTGTCAACATAATTAACTATTTCTCATTCTTCTTACCAAGGTCAAAATTTGTTCTATTTACAAACCAGAAATCTTGTTAATCAGGTGTTCTGAGCATAGAATGATTTTACAAAGCCAAGGAATTAAAATTTTTTTCACATGTTGCTAAATTAAAATTCAGTTTTTAATTATATAACTATATATAAGTTTTCTTGCTTCTCAGATAATATCCCCTTATGCTTCCATTTGCCTCCTATTCACTTATTTCTTTCTTTCCTCCTTGTACTATTGCTTCTACCCCAAGACCCCCCAAAAGAGCTACTCTAAATCACAATATTGTTTTCTCAAAGTCCTCACCTTTATTGATCTCCTTGTTTCCAATAACCAACCTTTCCTGTATTTCCCTGGGAAGAGATTACACTAGCTCTCTTCCTTCCTTCCAATTCCAATTCATTCTACTTGGTGGGATTTCCTGAGCTTTTCAACAGAGCACTCTTTTTTCATATCTTTTGTTCCTATAACCGCACCCATTCTCAGAGATATGCAAGCATAACTTAGAGTCAACAGAGATTAACAGTAACTCTTTGTAACACTGGCCTATTTACAAACTCTTGTACAAATTCTTCAAAGTTGGTAATCAAAACCTGAACAAATTAATTACCTGTAAACCAGGACTGGGAGAAGTTGGGAAACTGCAACCAGAGAACACCCTGATAAAGCCTGAGCGCATAATAGGCTATTCTACTAGCGAAAGTGTAAATGAGAAGGATCCACTCAACAGAAAAGGTGAAAGAAGAAAGAAATCCCCTGAATAATCTTAATCATAGCCTTTCTTTAATTTCTAGCTTCACACCATTGTGATCAGAGAAGATGCTAGATATAATGTCTAATTTTATATATATTTTTGAGACATGATTTGTGCCCTAGCATATGATCTATCTTCAAAGATGTTCTCTGTTGACTTGGGAAAAATGTGTATTCTTTTCTTTTGGGGTAGAAGACTCTATATTGTCTATTAAGTTTATCCGATTCAATGTTTCATTTAAGGTCATAACTTTCTGTCTGGGTGATCAATCGCTTTGGAAGGTATGTGTTGAAATCTCCAACTATTTTTTTGTTGTTGTTGCTATCAGTGTGTTGCTTTTGATCTGTTAATAATTCTTTTATATAATTAAATGCCCCTGTGTGTCAGGTGCATAAATATTAATAACAGTGATAGCTCATTGATAAATTGCTCCCTTGATCACTACAGAGTGTCCATCTTTGTTCCTCATGACCTTTTTTGTCTGAAAGTCTAATTTATCAGATATGAGAATGGAAGCTTCTGGTTTTTTCTCTGTGTTACTGGCTTGATCCAAAGACTATCATTTAAACAGGCAATATAAACCTTAAAAGCAATTATTGAAGTTAGGTAATAATGCTGATACAATAGCTATCAACATAGAATGTTCTATCTAACTAAAGTGCTCTTAGAGAATAGCATTGAAATAAAAGCATTTTCATACTGATAAAGTATGAGGATTTAACATCACTAGATCCTTTCCAAAGCAACTCTAAGGAATATACTTTAGAAAGAAAGAAATTAAACCTGGAAGGGATGGGAATGGTGAGAAAATTAAATAATTTACATATAAATGAATCTAACTAAGGAAACATTAATGTGCAAGAATGATGAGGATGATGATGATGATGACAATGATAAAGAAAAAGGAAGAGGAGGAGGCAGCAGTAAGATCTCCTTCGAGAAAGAACCTGATGTGTGGTTACATCAGCAAGATGGCAAAATAAGAAACCACAGACCCTCCTTTTGTCCCTGGGGAACACAGATTCAATACATAGTTTAATTCCCTTTGTGAGAAATCCAAGGAAAGGATAAGAGACTCCTATATCCCAGGTGACCCAGGTGAACATGAAACTAGTCCCATAAAAGCCATTAAGAAAATTTTTTGCACTCACTTGCCATAATCCCTCCCTCTCCCTGAGAGAAAAGCCCCAGCTCCGGCTTCACCCTGAGAAGAACAAAACATATGTCCATTGTGCAGACTTTATGAGAGGCTCCTTGAAGGGCTGGTTTCTGTCTTGCCAGATTTTAAGTACTAACAACAACAACAAAAGAAAGGTTTCAGACTGTGGACTGCTAAGAACAAAGGTGAGAACTGGATTAACATACACTGACTCACCATAGTCTTTCTCCCTGGTTCACTGCAGAACTCATGGGAGAAAACCCCTAATTCCTTGCTTCTCTCTGGGAGGGGGAGGAGGGAGAGAAAGAGAATGGGTACTGTTTTCCAGATTTTCAGGGGTCTGACCAAAGAATTGGCTTCTGTCTCTCTGTTTCAGAGCTGTTAGAGGACCGAACATGCTCTAGATGCCTGAGGGCACTGAAAACAAAAGAGAAGTGGACATCATGCCACTATCCCAGAGGATCCACCATAGTGGAATTGGCCTCTCACACAGGGAAAGAGAAGGGTGGAGCATGTATCCAATGCTCTGCTCTACAGGAGGCTGCTCAGGGGTCTAGTTTCTGTCTCTAAGTACTGACATGCTACAACAATCACGGAAAGTCTAGGGGCACTGGAGAGCAAAAGGGAGGTTAAGTTTGCAGTACCTCTGGAAAACCTACAGTACTTCGATAGACACCAGAGGGAGCAAGAGATTATGCACTCCTGAAAAAAGAAACTGGCAAATTCCTGTTTCGTTTCCCCTCAACTCCTGAGAGGATGCAACCACCAAATCATTTGAGAAGCCCCTAGCATCTATAGCCAAGATGATTGGTACAAAGATCTTTCCCTATAGGAAGCCAGACCATTAAGCGTGGGAAAGGTGACTGTTTGAAATTCATGGATTCCAACACAAAGTTACAGGGCACATGAAGAAACAGGGAAGCATGGTCCAATCAAAGGAACAAAATTAATCTTCAGAAACTAACTGCAACCAAAATCAAGGGGGTTTCTTGCATTGGTGGGGCATCCAAGGTCAGAAGGCCAAAGCAGAGGCAGCAACTTGTCCCCCCTGCTTAGCCTCCTCCTGACCTTCACTGGTTGCTCCTTTGCCCTGCACTTTCTGTAAACATGACTAATCTTTACTGGGCTCTGTTGAGGGGATGGTGGCAGAACGAACCTCTGAGTCAGTACTTTGGGCCATGGCTGGGCATTTGTTGTGATGTGTTGATTTGATGCGGGAGCGGGGGTGGGGGGGAACGTGCTGCTACTTGCTTTCCATTATTTTTGACAAACAGGTGCTATCTCCTATTCTCCTGATCAAGTGAACCTGCTACAGAGGAAACTGGGGGAGAACAGAAACACCTTGGTTTTGTTTTTCATACAGTTTATGAAACTTTTCTTTATGACATCAGACTGGGTCTGGAACCTTTCTCTTGCAAGATTTTAAACATTTTGAATATTCCCATTGTGCATGTATTCTCTGCTTTTATCAATTTGATCCCATATAATTTTATCTGTGTGCAGACAGACTCCATCCTCTCAAACCTTACTTCTCTGTAGAAGCTGCCTTTAAACTATTGGTGATTGCCCCTGTAGCTTTAGTTCCTGGAACCCTCATTAAAAAGTTTAGCCATAAAAACCTGCATATGAATAAAACAAGCAACACTAATCACTAATTATCAGAAAGGAAAAGTGATCTGCATTTTGTGATTGCCATTTTTCTGTGATGGATTTAGCTTCTGTATTTCCTTATTTTTTTTAATTATCAAAGGTAATTTGGAAACAGTTCATTTGTATGTACTATCTTCTCAAATTAATACTCAGTACTCTAGGAGGTGAAATCAGTCCATTCAACCTGTCCTAATTTCATAAGAAAATATGTGAAATGGATGTCCTCCTAGAAAATCCTAATTATATTTCATTGAATAACAAGGAACTCAGGATAATCTATTATATTTGCTTCTTGTCAACCCTGAAATGCCTTGGGAGAAGATTTTGTCCTTGTCCACAGTGCTGTTTTTGAAAAGTAATAGAACTTTGTCTTTTCCTGTCAAGTCTCTGGGAGATGCCGTTAATATAAATGATGACAGATGAGCCTACATCACTGACATCACTCTTCTGTAGTATCTTGAAGTGTTTCTTCTATACTATTTTTGACGATGATCTATCTCTTCCATGGGAAACATGCTGATGAACTGCACAGAACTTTCAAACACAGCCCAAATGCGCAATAATTTCTGTAATGCACTATGCATTCAGAGACACTGATGTTATCAAATCTGTCAGATCTCTTGGTTGTGACAATTAAGCTGATTGCAAACTATTAAATATGGATAGAGCAAAGATCTGTTTTGGAGAAATTCTTGCCCATTCTTATTACATAGCACCCTTTACTACCCTGAACCATGCGACTTTCAACACATTTTTCTAATATATCTGTTCTGTACGGAAATCCTTTCTTCATTCTCCTGATAAGAGAATGGATAAAGTCTATCAGGTGGTGTACTCTCTAACTGCTTTTCATTTTGTCATTTGCGAAATAAGTGAGGAATAATTCTACCTTATCTTTTTAATTTAAAGAGGAAGACTTGGTTTTAGATTAATTTGTTGTATTGTGTTTTAATTATCTGAAGCTTTCATTGCTTCCTCAACTGTAATATTAAATTGTCAACAGATGTGAGTTAATGCACGCAAGACATTTAAAATGACCAGCTCTGGGATCCTTTTCCCTAAAGGAATAAGTTGTCATTTCTTACCATAACTGTTGCCCTTGGACATCTTATGCTGGACTTTTCATTTGGCTTGGCTACGATTTTAATGTAGGCCACTTCTACATGAATTTTTGTAAATACTTGTGTTCAGAACAAAGAATAAATTCCAAAGCAGTGCTTTTGAGATATACGTGGATCCAAAAGAATACAACAAAGGCTAATTTTTAAAGTTCTGTTGCTTTAAAAGAAACTTGATAAATAGGGTAGGAGTGAGGAAACCAAGTGGAATTTGAAATTCATGGTTTCTTGTGCTCTGCAATAGTAGGAGGAAAGGAAAAACACAGAAGTTTTCCACACCATCACAAGAGTGTGCCCTTCTCCCTTTATCAGAATCCTTATATCTATCTCTCACCTTGTGATTTTGCAACAATGAGTCTGATCAATATGCATTAAGGCAAAGCAATTACCAAAAAAATGAATATAAATATTTTCAAAACAAGAAATTACTTGAGAAAGAATTCTAAACAAGCACCATGAAAATGATCCATGAGCTCAGAGAAACTATGAAGGTATTGAATGAGAATATCAACAACGACACAATATAAAGAAGAACCAAGCAGAAATATTGGGAGTAAAGTACATAATAACTGAACTGTAAAATTCACTAGAGTGGTTCAAAAACAGACTTGCTCAGATAAATCAATGAACTCAAAAACAGATCATTTTGAATTATCTAGTAAGGGGAACAAAAGGAAAAAGAATGAAGAAAACAAAAGTGACTTATGAAAATAAATCAAGGGCACTAGTATATACTTAGGAGTCTCAGAAGGAAAATAGAGAGAGAATACAAGGGTGAAACATGAAGAAAGAATGGCTAAAAACTTACCAAATCTGTAGGAAGAAATGGGCATCCAGATTCAAAAAAAAGTCTAACTAGAATTAACCCATAGCTGTCTCCACCCAGACACGTTATAATTAAAATGTCAAAATCTAAGACAAAGGAAAACTTAAAAGCATCATACAAAGGGGCCTCTATAAGACTCTGAACGTACAAAAGGGCCTCTATAAGACTATGAACATATTTTTTAGCAGTACCTTGCAGACCAGAAGGGAATGGGATGCTATATTAAAAGTGATTGGGGGGGGCACCAAGAATGCAATATCTGACAAGGGGATATAAAGAATTTCCCAAATAAACAAAAATTAAGGAAGCTCATCACACCAAGACCTGCCTTTTAAGAAATGATAAAGTGAGCTCTTCAAGTTGAAACAAAAGAATACAAAAGAAAACATTATGAAAGAATAAAGCTTACTGATAAATATACAGAGAAATAAAGGACACTGTAATATTATTATAGTAGTGTATAAAACACTTTGAACACTAATATTTAATTTAAAAAACAAAAGTATATAAAATAACAAAAACTATAAAACCATAAAAATATGCTAATGTATAAATAACATGGAAACACATAATTTGTGACATCAAGAACATAAAGTATGGAGGGTAAAATTAAAGAGTAGAAAGTTTGTACACAACTGAAGCTATGTATTTATCAGCTTAAAATAGATTGTTTTAACTATCTAAGACATTGTATGTAAGTCCTATAGTAACAACACAGAGAAAATACTAATAGAAGATAGAATAAAAGAAAAACAAATCAATACATGTCAAAAAATCAAGCAAACATAAGGGAAGGGAGGGAGGAAAAGGAGAAGAGACAAGAAAATCTAGAAGACATACAGAAAACAACAAAATGGCAATAGTGAGTCCCTTCCAATCAGTAATTAAACTTAAATGAATTAAATGCACCCAATCAAATACAAAGTGAATAATAAAACACTGTCTACAATGGACTCCATTTAGAATTAAATGCACACATATGCTAATATAGAAAGATGGAAAATGTTATTTCATGTAAATGGTAACCAAAAGAGAACATGAGTTACTGTACTTGTATCAGACAAAATAGATTTAAATCAAAGTCACAAGAGAAAAAGAAAGATATTATATAATGATGAAAGGATCATTCACCAGGGAGATACAACAATTATAAACATATGTGCACTGAACATCAAAACACACAAACAATTGAAGATTGACAAAACTGAAGGGAGAAATGGAAAATCCACACAATAATAATAGATTTTAACAATGCAATTTCAGTAATGGGTAGAACAACCAACTAGAAGATCAATAAGGCAAAATTACTTAACAAACACAGACACACCATTCAACAGTAACAGAATAGACACTCTCAATTCACATGGAACATTCTCCAGGATAGATCACATATTTGGTCATAAAATAAGACTTATAAATTTAAGAAGTTTGAAATCATCTAAAGCATGGCAAGGAAAACAGACAAATGACTAACAGGTATATAAAAGTATATTCATCATCACTAATCATTAGGGAAATGCATATTAAAGCAACAATGAGATACCACTAACCATGTTAGAAAGGTCAATAGCAAAAACACTGACAATACCAAATGCTCATAAAGATATGCAGCAACACCAACTCTTATACATTGCTGGTGAGAATGCAAGAGGTACAAATATTTTGGAAGACAATTTGGTGATTATGTATAAAACTAAATGCACTCTTATCATCACATACCTTTGTATTTATCCAAAAATGTTAAAAACTTACATCTATACAAAAACCTGCACATGATGAGACTCAACAACAACAAAGAAAATAATCTTGTCAAAAAAATGGGCAGAAGAGCTAAAAAGAAAATTCTCTGAAGAGGAAATGCAAATGGCCAACAGGCATATGAAAAAATGTTCAACATCACTTGTAATCAGGGAAATGCAAATCAAAACTACCATGAGATACCATCTTACACCAGTGAGAATGGCACATATTAAAAAAACTAGCAACAACAAATGTTGGCGAGGATGTGGAGAAAAAGGAACTCTTCTGCACTGTTGGTGGGAGTGCAAACTGGTCCAACCACTGTGGAGAGCTGTGTGGAGATTCCTCAACCTACTAAACATAGAGCTTCCACATGATCCAGCAATTCCATTCCTAGGTATTTACCCAAAGGACACAGAAACATCAATTCCAAAGAACACCTCCCCACCTATGTTTATAGCAGCACTATTTACAATAGCTAAGCTTTGGAAACAGCCCAAATGCCCAAAAATAGATGACTGGATCAAGAAGATGTGGTACATATATACCATGGAATATTACTCAGCATTCAAAAAAGATAAACACATGCAATTTGCAGCAACATGGATAGCGCTGGAAGGGATCATGCTCAGTGAAATAAGCCAGAAAGAGAAAGAAAAGTACCGGATGGTCTCACTCATAGCAGGAATCTAGAAAACTTAAATAAGGGACCAGGAAAATGAATAACTATAAGAAAGTGAAAATCAAAATCAACAAAAAAACTATGAACCAGAGACACTCTAGGGGGGTAGGGGGTGGGGAGGGGAGGGATCAGGGTCAAAATAAGGGGGTTGCAATTGTATGGGGAATATAAAAATAAAATTTATTTTAAAAAATAAATAAATAAATTGAATAAATCTAAGAAAATTTAAGATATAATGGAGAAGTTAGAACTTTGTATTGCCATAGGTATAGACCAATAGAATTTTTTTTGCTCTAGAAATAAATGCAATCTAAAATTTAAAAAAAAAACACACATAGGTGTTTATAACAGTTTATTCTTAATTATCAAAGCTTGGAAGTGACCAAGATGTCCTTCAGTAGGTGAATGGATAACTAAACTATGGTATATCCATTTTATGTATTAGTTGAGGAAGAAAATGCATTAACTTTGAAGTCAGGCAGAACTGGGTTTGAATTTTAGTTCTTCCAGTTGCTTAGCAGTGTGATCCTAGACAAGTCATAGATCTTTAGTTATTTCTGTAAAACAAAAATAAGTTCAACTTATAGAATATTATATAATGGCCTCCCTGGTGGCGCAGCGGGTTGAGCGCAGTGCTGTAAGGCTGTCCGCAGCCTCCACAGCACCGGTTCAATTCCTGGCCAGCCAGGGAGATGCCCACATGGCACAGCAGACCTCTCTTGTCGCGCCCGCTGCTCCCGTCAGCAGTGTATTTTGGTCCTTCTGCCTGTTCTGCTCCCTGCTCTGTCTCTGGTGAATTCTCTCACCCTCCTGCGCCTCTGGCCTATACCCCCGTGCTTGTATAAATGAATAAATCTTTAAAAAATATACAAATTATTCCAAGGGTAGTATCCTAATCTATTTGAGCTGCTATAACAAAATACTACTAACTGGGTAATTTATAAACAACAAAAATTTAATTCTCACAGTTCTGGCGACTGACAACCTCATCAAGTGAAGGCTCTTACTACTCATTGTATTCTGACATAGCAGAAGGAGTAAGGACACTCCCATAAGTCTCTTTTAGAAGGCAACTCATTCCATTCATGAGAGTGTACCCTAATCATGAAATAACCTCCCCAAAGTCTAACCTCCTAACGCTATCACCTTAAAGGTTAAGTTTCAGCTCTTGAATTGGTTAAGAGTGGGGAGATATACTCAGATAATATTCGTTATTATTATCATCACTTTTTATCTATCAAATAAATTCTGAATCCTCAATAATCATTTATAATGCCTCACAATTTAATCTCAGTCTACCTGTCCAATCCCACTGCTCACAGTTCCTATAATTATATCAATGTGATTCAATCAAAATTTAAACTGTGGCTTTCTCTAAAGAAAACATGTACTTTCATCCTTCCATACCTTGTTCTCATACTTTAGTACCTATTCTTTCCATAAACCTTTACTAATCATAACCCAGATATTCCCCAGTGTTACAAAACCTTAAGGGCTTGAGATCCAATTCCAGAACCACAATGGTGATGCAGAAGTCAGCATCAGTTAAGTAATCAAATCCTTAAACAGGTATTTCTACCCATTAATAAACTTTATTTTTAACCCAAATAAGTTTCTCTGTAGCTTGTTCTTCCTGGAATAGTTTTTAATTGCTTAAAGTCATAAAGAACAAGTTTAATATTTTATATGACGGTCTATTAAATATCCAAACAAGTAAGAGCAGAATCAGAAGTTTCAATTTTTATAATACATTCCTGGTACTGCTTAGACACTCTAAACTTCAAGATTCTCCTTTCTAATTTGCACCTCTTGGTGTGTTTCTCCAGAATTGATCACAGTACCTAAATCCCCTGGCTTTAAATGCATAATCCTGGGTCAAGTGATTTCATCATTCTCTTTCACCCCTATAAATCATAACCTCCTTGAAGTGTATAATAATAAAGAATTACAGGTTTGTTGAGCATTTTAATCATCTGCTCTTCACCCCATAAGTGAAGGAGGGAACCCCTGGCCTAGAGTTAGGGGGATGGTCAAACACACAATAACCGAAACTAAGATAGACAGCGGTTTATTAATCACATGTACTCACAAGCCAGGAGAAGAGGACACTACATACCATACACGGTCACAAGGAGTAGAGGGTGGTGGAGACCACAGGGAAACATAGTGAACAACTAGGGGGCTGTGGGGAGCAGGCACAGTAGTATCACGAGGGAAGGGTGTGCACTCTGGTTCCTATAGAATAATGTGACTGGTGTAGTTGGATAATTCCATGTGCTGGCAGGGAACTCACACACACTACTCAGGATAAGAAGAGGCTGTAATTGGTCCGTTTGATAATGAGAATTATTTGGCTTAGGACCTGATCTATCAGAGCAGAGAAATGAACTTGAAATTAGGCCATTTGAGACTCTCCTATCTTTTTTTATATATATAATTTTTACATCATTTTTCATTTTTATACAATGTATGCATTTTCATCTTGGTTATATTCCCCATACAATTCCCATCCCCCTTATTTTGACCCTAATCCCTTTTATCCCCACCCCTGTAGTGTTTCTCTGGTTTATAGTTGCTTGTTGATTTTGATTTTTACTTTATTATAATTAGTCTTTTTCCTAGTCACTTATTTAGGTTTTCTAAATTTCCGCTATATGTAAGACCATCCAGTATTTGTCTTTTTCTTTCTGGCTTATTTCACTGAGCATGATCCCTTCCAGCTCCATCCATGTTGCTGCAAACTGCATGTGTTTATCTTTTTTGATTACTGAGTAATATTCCATTATGTATATGTTACACATCTTCTTGATCCAGTCATCTATTTTTGGACATTTGGGTTATTTCCATAGCTTAGCTATTGTAAATAGTGCTGCTATAAACATAGGGGTGCAGGTGCTCGTTTGAATTAATGTTTCTGTGTCCTTTGGATAAATACCTAGGAGTGGAATTGCTGGATCAAACGGAAGCTCCATCTTTAGCAGGTTGAGGAATCTCCACACAGCTTCCCACGAGACCCTCCTATCTTTAGCTGTTAAAGCAATATTATTCTACACTCCATATAAGATTTACAAAATACATTTAGGCATTTTAAACATAGTAACAATTGTCTCTTGGTTTCCATGATTCTCTTTATTAATTATTCATAATTCTTTATATTGCCCCTAAAGAGGTGACACATCTTTTATTCCTTATGACTTCATTTAATGAATGAAGAATTCATTAGATTCTTGTGTTTCTAAGATTTTCAGTTATTTGAGAATCCTGAATATGTGGGGTGATATACTTCATAATTTTAAGAAAATTCTCAGCCATGATTTCTTCAAATATTGATAATTCCATTGATATATTGATAATCTCCCTATGAGATTACAATTACATGTCTTAAAGTTTTCAGTATGATTTGTAACTTTCATTTTTTTTCTGCTTACATTCTTAAACTTCAGGCTGGCTATTTTTTATTGACTTTATAAATTCAGTAATTTTGCCTGACTGTGGCCAAATACATCTGAATTCTAATATCAGATGGCCAAATATAATCTGTGGCCTGACTGTGGCCAAATATAATCTGTGGCCAAATACATCTGAATTCTAATATCAGATATCTTCTAACATTCTTTAATGTCCATTTAATGTATTTAATATTTCTGTTGAAATCTTATCTTTTAATCATCATTAATGTGTCCATCTTTGCCTCTGATTTAAAAGGGTTATTTTTAAGTCCTCACATATAAACTCCAATATCTAGATCATCTCTCTGTTTTTTTTTAAATTTATTTTATTTATTTTTGCATACAAGAGCTGGGGCGTAGGGCAGAGGTGCGGGCAGGTAAGGAAGTATTCACAGATACAGAGTGGGGAGCAGAACAGGCAGCTTAACTGAAATACACTGCTGAGGGAAGCAGTGGGTGAGACAGGAGAGGCCTGCTGTGCCATATTGGGTCTGCTCCCTGGCTGGTAATCCAACTCATGCTGCGGAGGCTGCAGATAGCTTCACAATGCTGAAAAAGCCTTGTACCGCTAGGAAGGCCTCCCATTGATGTTTTTAATCTCTCAATCACTTGTTCTGAATTTTTCACATGCCTACAAAGTTTCAATTGTGTGTTAAACGTTATAAAGGATTAATTGCAAAGGCTCTGAATTATGTTAACTTCCTATAAAAACCAGATGCCTATGTATTTTTCTGGCAGAAAAGCATGTTGAACTACCTTGATTTTATCAAAAACTGGTTTTTGTGTTTGCTAGGGTTGATCAAGCTCAGTATTTTCTTTACTCCCAAACATTGGTACTTACTCAGATTGTGGATTTTCCAGATTCTCAAAATTAATACAAGCCTAATATAAGCACAGCATCTTACATTATGTAAAAATTGTCATGTGTCGTATCTGATCTAACATACAAGTTCTCTTACTAAAAAAAACTAAAAAAGTATAGTCAATACAAAACATACAAAATTTCTCAAACTTAATCTGATATTCCTTGTCTCAGGAATATTTAAACAAGTCATTCATTTGATACATATTTATTGTGTACCTAGCATATATTTTTCTGAGCATTATATTAAGCACTGGGAATATAAATATGAATAATATATTATGAAGAAGGTAAAAATTTATCATCAAATGTATAAAGGGAGAAGTGAGAAGACTAATAAAAACAATTTTTTTCTGTATCAACATTTTCTGATATTTATTTTGGTTTTAATTTTCAATAGTTACATCTACATTCCAAGAAGACTCTGGGAAGGCCTAAAGTAATAACAAATGTACAAATAAATGTTTCTTGATTTTTTAAAATTTATTTATGTCCCTTCTATTCACCTTCAGTGCACAGGCTCAACATACATCATACTGCCATGATTTACTGACTCAACCTGCTTCTGGTTACACAGATATCCCATGAAAACACCATGATCAAAAGATAAAAATCAAGCCATTAAAGAGCTAAGACATACCAGAATAGATCATGCTTCTTGGAATACATCAGGTATTTGTGCATGGGGAAAGAAATTTGTTGTTTAGTTTTTTGAGGTTTAAATGAATTTTTAAATGGCCTTACTAAAACCTGAAGGAACATTTTAGAACTTAAGCCTTATATACAACTGTATCCAGTCATCATAAGTGCTAACTCATTTTGCAGCAGCAGCAGAAGCCAAAAAAAAAAAAAAAATCTATATCTAAAAGAAGATGTTCAAAGTAGCTAGTTATAATAGATATTAACATGAGGTTACTTAAAAGTTATCTTTCTAAAAGTGTTTGGGAAGGAAGCCCACCAATGATCTTTGAGTCAAGTCTAGATAAGGTTATTAAAAATTGGATTATTAGGGCCTCCCCAGTGGTGCAGTAGGTTGAGCACCACGCTGTGAAGCTGTTCACAGCCTCTGCAGTGTGGGTTCGATCCCAGCCAGTTGGCGAGAATTCCACATGTTGAGGCAGACCTCTCCTGTCGCGCCCACTGCTCCCCTCAGCAGTATATTTCTGTCGTCTACCTGTTCCGCTCCCTTTTCTGTCTCTGGTGAATCCTCTCACCCTCCACACCCCTGGCCTGTACCCCAGCTCTTGTATAAAAATAAATAAATCAAAAAAATTTATTATTAGACTCAGAGCCTTTTAAGTCCTAGATACATTTAGCTAACTTAAATACGCTGGGAAGCAGAGTATTTCCTATGTGGCACTCCTTAAGAATACTAAGTATTCATCTGTTGATCAGCTCAGAGAATGGGCTTCTGCCTCAGTTTTTCTAATAACTACTGCTAGTTGTTCAGACTAGAATACTATCCTAAATTGTGGGTGATTTTGCTAGGATTTTGAGAACTTAGTTCAGTCTTCTAAGTTACTTACTCAAGGGATAGAATTCATCTCCCTTCCCATAACAAAGAGACCAGTAACTTGGAATTATAGTGACAGTCATTATTTATTAAGAGGTTACTATAAATGCCAGGGACTATGCTAATTTCAATTCATTTTCATGAATTGCATTGCTTGATTATCAATACAATAAGTATTAATATTATAAATTTACTACTTATGAAACCAAAGTACTGAAAATAAGCAACTTCCTCAAGCTACTAGTTAGCAGAGCTTCCCTGGTGCTAAATGCTATAGCTTTTCTGTCTTTGAATCTATGACTCCACTACTTGGACATCTACCTGGTTCTTGTCTTTCTGGTTCAACCAGACATCCTTAGTTGTTATCTGAATGTAATTGAACATAATTTTCAATATCCTTAATAAATGGGGTATCCTGTATAAATGGCTCCTTTCAGATAATTTTACAAAGCCAGTCTTCTACTACCCAGTAAGAGTCCCCAGCACCAGCCTCATCAAATCTTTTTTTCAATTATATGCTTTATATCATACATATGTATGCTGAAGGCTACTATGGAGGAAGATCCCAATGCCACCATTGCTAGGTTATAAAAGCTTCAATGCTGTCTGGATCCAGTTATCATTTTTCTTTCCTAAATGATCTGACTTGTAGAGGAGAGACTAGGATTCTTACAATAACGATATTGCCTTAGGCAAATCACTTAAACTTACCAAGTCACAGTTTCTTCACTTATAAACTTAGGGTGTTAGATTGGCCCTTTCCAACAATAAAATTCTATTATTTTAAGATCAAACATGAAATCCTGATAGGAGGATTGTAATAAAATAGTGAAAAAGAAAGAATATGGTCTGGTCTAAAGGATCTTGCTTATTTTATTATAAGTGTTTGGGGCTATTTTATACATGTTTACATGCACTTAGAGACATTTAAAGTGGGGGATTTTACAGGGTAAGAAACAAGAAAGCCTTCACACACATGATATTTAAAATGTGGCTCCAGAGTTCACAACACCCTCATCATGTATAAATAGAACATAGCATTTACAACCACTTACTCTGTAATATATTTCTTTTGGCTGGCTGAGAGGTAATGTTCAGCTACAGAAGTTTCTGAGAACACTGACCTTTGTTCTTCATGTTGTTGAATAAAGAAATGCTATTTTGTAAAGACATGGTGTCCGTAGGTACTCAGTGCAATTATTATTGTGGGTTTTTTAAAAATAATTATAATAGCTGCCATTCATTAAACATACACTATTGGGTCTGACTCTATGCGTAGAAACATGCACACATAATCTTCCAGAGTGTCTGCATAATGTGTATCATTCTCCTACTTTATTAATAAGAAAATCAAGTCTCAGATAATACAATAACTTAGTGGAACACTATTAAATAAAAAAACCAAGATGAGAATCCATGTCTGTCAAACTGCTCACCATTCTGCTTCAAAATAACTGAAATAAACCTTCTTACTACTTAAATAATAATAGTAATATTTTTGGATCCATATTATATAATAATCCTTTTAAGCCTCCCAACAACTTTATTAACTAGATACTATTTCCATTTTAAAAGTATGGAAAATGAAACTCAGAGAAATGAACTAATTTTTCCAGAGTTACACATTTAAAAACTTCTGATGCTTTCAAACCCCTTCCCCAAAGCATCAACCATGTGTTTGAAGTTTTAAGTCTAGAGAAAAAATACTCATTTCTTCTCAAGTTTCACAAAATGATAAGTAGAATGATTAATTTGATAAGGTAATGATTATAAAGTCTCAAGTAAATCATGAAGTTCTTTGCTTCTGCTATTTTCTACACATCTAAACATATATCAAGAAAATATGAAAAGAAAGAACTTCCAGGCTTATACATATTCCCACATTCCTGTCACCATCTTCATTGCTTCAATTTCCACACCTTGCTTCCTTTCTTTCTCAAAACTATATATGTTACTTTCTCCACCCGTAGCAGTGAGGTAAAAAATGGTGATAATGATGATGATTTCAAATTATTATTTGACTTCTCTATTTTTATCATTGACACACTCTCTAACTACGGTAGAGAATGCTTTAAATTTTACATGTGAAAAAAATAATTTAAAGCGAAAATGTGATTGATAACTTTAAAATCCTAAGTTTGGCTAATTTCTTCTTGAAAATTGAGTATAAATAGTCTTTTACCAGTCTAAAGAAAGACACAAGTATTTTGTCAAAGAAGTAAGAGAAATTTGAATATGGGGAACATAAATAATATATAGTCAGTTGTAAAATATGTTTTAAACATCATAAAGTTTAAGATAAACTTTAATTCCAAACAAACCCCTTGAAGTTGTGTAAACAAACACTGTGCTAGAGTGTTTAAAAATATATACATAGAATCAAATTCTCCATTGCAACATTAATTTTCCATTACCTTTTCAATAGAATCCTATGAAAACACACACATATAGAAGATGGATACTTTATGATAGCAACACATTGGAGCCAGTGTAATTAGGTTTATGTCAATGTTTCCATTTAAGCTACATTTTTTTTAAAGTTGGTAAATGACTAGACCATAAAAATGCAATTAAGTGAAATCTGGCATGTATGTTCCTGTAAGCAAAATTTTTAAAATGTGAAAAGAAAATAAAAGCAACTGTTGACCACTTGGAAGAAATTTATTTTTTCAATTATTCTGAAACAGGTACTATAAAGTTAAGTCAGACAAAAGTTTTAGAAGTTAGATTTATAAATATATTTTAGAATTGCTTCCAAGTAAATTTAGTTCTATCTTTTTCTACAAAATAATCTTTGATTTCAGACACTTTGACATGTACCTTCTTACCGGAAATCACAGGCATCAGTAGTAACAATATTTTTCTATTACCAGTCACAGTATTTGGTATTTCCAAAATGGTACTATGCCAAAGAGTAATATAGAAAAGAACTTGAAATGAAATTCGACTTAAAATTATAACTTTAAGGACTGTTGACAGAGTTGGGAATATGGGTCAGGCGTTGAAGACAAAAGGTGAAAGTATCAGCTCTGCCACTTGCTACTTTCACTGACAGGCAAACTAACTTTTTTATGCCTAAGGCATCCCATTTTTAACCTGATAATAATAACAGTACCTATCAAATAGAATCCTTTCATAGAAAAATTGAGAACCTACTGGGGCAAACAGATCTCCTGGTATGTGCTTTATTTAAACATAATACAAGGTGTTGTTAAATCATGGAACTTTATCAAAATGAATTATTACTTATTCTTACTGATTATATGTCTTAGAGAATATATTTAACAGTTGGCTAGTTCTCTAAAATGTCAGAAATGAAGAATAGCAGATCATCTTAAAACATTAATTATCTGGTAATTACTGAATATTTGCTTTTTTTAATTATATAAATTAGCAGAAATATCCAAAACACTTGATGTTTAACACAACAAATTTTGTTGATCATCAACTTTTTAAAGTAAGGTGCCAAATATCACATCCAGTAGGATGTCTTAAAGATGTAAGAACTGCAAGTGTGGATTTTTTCATGTAAGAGAAAAATTGCATTCTAGGTGAAAGGAACAGAAACATATAAAGTGCAGCAGATAAGGAGGAAATAAGATAGGAGGAAATAAGTTCAGCTAAGGAAATATAAACCAATTGTTAATTGCTCAAGAAAATGTTATATATAACATAGTGTAATATGTGTTGACAGATATTCCAAGGGAATATCCAACCATATTCCAATTCTGTTTTTTGTTACTTTTCCCAGAGTTCTTTAGCTCCTCCATTAATTTTTTTTTAAAGATTTATTTATTTATGTATACAAGAACTGGGGTACAGGCCAGAGGTGTGGGGGGTGAGAGGATTCACCAGAGACAGAGTGGGGAACAAAACAGGCAGATTGACTGAAATACACTGATGAGTGGAACAGCGGGTGAGACAGGAGATGTCTTCTGCACCGTGTGGGTAGTAGCTCTGTGGCTGGGGATTGAACTCGTGCTGCAGTGGCTGAAGATAGCTTCATAGGTTGCGTCTTAACCCCTTGTGCCACCAGGAGGCCCTCCTCCATTAATCTTTTAATCTCCTTCATTTCCTTCTTTAAAGGCTTAATTTCATTTTTCAGATCATTAATTATATTTCTCATATCATTCTTTTTCTTTTCATCATTTTTATGTTTGGCAATTCTAAATTCTCTGTCCCGCAGTGATGTTCTTCCATGTCACTGTTGTCGAGTTCTGGTGGCTGATTTTCTTTTTGTGGGTGTCTTTTCCCTAAGGGCTTGCTTGTTATTTGCATTTTTCCGTCCCCCTGATATTTGTTTTGGAATTTGTTCTGTGCACTGGGCCACTGTGCCACTGGTACTGGTGGGCATCTCTTTGGGTTTCTCCTACTGGGACATTGAGGACTGGTGGCTAAGCTGAGTCCGGCACTGTCACACCAGACTTCACAAGGACTGTGATGCTCTGGATGTAATGGGCACCTACCCTTGAAGATCACCAAGTGTCTGTATGCTGCTGGTCTCTTCCCCTACATGCATGTCTTAACCTACAATGCTTGATATGCTCTGTTTATGTGGCAGGGGTTCATGAAGACTCTAATGCTCTGCGTGGATCAAAAGGCACTCTGCCAAATGGCTGCTGCTCCCCATGGGGGTTGGACCTTCCTTATAAGCCTTCCTGGTTTTATCGCTGTTCCAGAGGGGGTGCACAGGGATTGTGGCTTCCCACAGCCGTGTGCTGGCAGGAGGGTGCTATCCTGGATATCACTGCTCACCTTTGTTTTCTGGGGTCTCCCTCTGCCTTCACTTGGTTCCAAAAGGGGTACTCAGGGGTCGCTGGCTCAATAGCCCTGTGTGCCAACAGGTACTTCCTTGAGACTGGCTGCCCACCTTTGTTTGTGGGGCCATCCCTCTGCCTTTACTCAGTTCCAGGAGGGGTGCTCATGGGGGTCAACAGTCTCCAATAGCCTTGTAGGCAGGCCTGTGTTTTCCTGGGACTGGCTGTTCACCTTTGTTTGCGGAGCCCTCCCTCTCTCTGCCTTTACTCAATTCCAGAAGAGGAGCTCAGGGGCATCAACAGTTTTCAACAGCCTTGCAGGCAGGCCTGAAATTTCCTGGGACAAGCTGCTCACCTTTATTTTTATAGCAACCTTTAGCACAGTACCTGGCATGTACTAACCACTCAGAAAATCTAGTCAATGCATAACTTATTTATTAAAAATTTAATTATATCCCATTCTAAATACTAGCAAAATGTTGCCAACATAAACACATAGCCACATAATATAGTCTTATCATGTAGTTTTTCCCACCATAATGTATGTATATCATTAATTTAAGAATTCCAGGGATTGAAAGCAAGGCACAAAAAATGGCTTGACTTACCTAAACCTGACCTTGATCTGGGAGCAAATGACAAAAATGGTAGATAATGGAATTAAAATGTTAAATGCTAGATCTCCCAATGTGTTATAATATCTAAGGCAGAGGGGTGGGGCAAGATAAGGGTTCAAGGCTGGAAGATCAGAGCCCTTCTCTAACAGCTGTTCAAAAAGACATATCAGGAATGAGTTAAAAGCATCTATTACAGCTCCCTACTTGGTAGGATATGATGGATTTTACAGATCCAAAGATGTGGGAGACTAAAGAAGGGAAATTCAGTAAAAGAGTACAGGGTGGAAATATGAACAAATGGATTTGATAAGAACACAGGGTGGGTGAAGGAAATACAGTTGGAAAAATGGGTTGGAATATTAATAGATCCCATGTTAAGAGATGAATTTTAGTCAATAAAGCTTAGAGAACCTATATGAGTTTGTGAGCTGGGATGAGACCTAATCAAAGCTCTGCTTTCAGGTTCAACCTGGTATATATTAGGAAAAAGAGAAAAGCAGGTGAGTGAAAATGAGACAATATGGGTTGTGCAGGTTATATCCATGGAAATGGAGATGCTAATCACAGCAGCACAAAGAGCCAACAAGAGATTCTCCCCGATAGCACTTTGAAACTTCAATTAAATATGCAGATATAAAATGCTTAAACTGACTCCTTCCAACTTCTATACCTTTGTTTCCCATTACCATTTTCAAGAAATTTTAAGTGCAGCTAGCAGCAAAAACATACTACATATAGTTGCCCACCAGAGAACGTCATAGAATGCTATTCCTTGTGATCAGAGTGTCTCTTTTTCATCTTCATCATTTATCAATACTTTCTCATGCTTCAAAATTCATCTGAACAAGTGAGTTTTCTAAAATTCTCACATCTCCCTTCAGTCTCTTTACAGCAGGCTTCCATCACTCTATTTGTACTTATCACACACTCAATGTTGATTTAGATTATCTGTTCCCTCTCCTTAAAACTTTAACCAGTCACAGGAAGAGGAAGTCAAATGCAGAGGTTAGGAACACAGGCTCCTTTTCCTGCAGTTCACCAATTTATATTACATCATTGGGCACTATACACTTCTGTAAAATGCAGATAATATCTACCTTACAAGGGCGACTGCAAGAATTATGTGAGGGCTCTGCCATCAAGGTGAACTGTGGGTACCAGGAAAGTGCAGCCCTTGTACCATTTTCTGAAGCCAGAAGCCCCATGATTCCCTCCTGGCAATGAGTATAGAGAGGGATGGCTCCACCAGCAAGGTGAACTGTAGGTACCAGGAAAGTGCTGCCCCTGGGTCACTGTAGGAAGCTAGCAACCCAGTGGTCCCCTACTGGAATTGAGTAGAGATACGGAGGACTCTGCAAACAAAGGTGAGAGGAAAATGTGGGCCAGAGCAAGGCTGCTGGAGACCCTGTGCTCCCCTTTCAGAACTGAATAGAGAGGATGGCTCCTCCATCTAGGTGAACTGTGGGTCCCAGGAAATTGCAGGCTTACGCATGGGGCTGTTGGAAGCCAATGGCCTCAGGATTCCCTTCTAGAACTAAGTAAATACAGAGAGAGGGGATCTTCAGTGACAGCACCCATCAACATATCCACAGCATCACTACATTTGTGTGGAGTCTGGCTTAACAGTGCCAGACTAGATCTGACCACCAGTTCCTGACATCCAAGAAGGAGCACCTCAAAGAGATGCCTGCCAGTAGAGTTGCACAGTGGCCCAACACAGAATAAATTAGAAAACAAACAACACGGAGAAAGAAAACCATAAATAATCAAGCAAGCCCACAGGGGAAGGACACACCACAAAAAGAAAATCAGTCACCAGAACTCAACAACAATGATATGGAAGAACTTCTCTGCCTGCCACATAGAGAATTTTAAATTGTCATGATTAAAAATAAATAAAGAAGATGAAAAGGAAAAGAATAATATCAGAAATATAATTAATGAACTGAAGAATGAAATTGAGTACTTAAAGAAGGAAATGAAGGAAATGCAAGACATTAAAAGATTAATGGAGGAGCTAAAGAACTCTGGGAAAAGCAACAAAAACAGAATTGACATAATGGAAGAATCAAGTAGTACTCTCGAAGATACAGATATAAAAAGAAACAAAAAAGAAAAGGAAAGAGAAGAGAAGTACAAAGGAAAAAGAATGAAGAAACACATTGAAAACTATCTGACACTTTGAAAAGGGTAATATAAGAATTATAGGATTCCCAGAAGATGAGGAGAAAGATAAAGGAACCAAGAAACTATTTCAGGTGACAATTGAAGAGAACTTCCCAATCATGAAGAAAGGGATGAAAACAGACATACAGGAAGAACATCAAAATACCACAGTGAAAGGAAAACTACAGCAAGACATATAATAGAAAAGCTTCCAAAAGTCCAAGACAAGGAAAAAATAATGAAGCTGACAAGGGGGAAGAAACAGATAACCTATAAAGGAAACACCAGCTGACGTCGGACTTCTCCAAAGAAACACTACAGGCAATAAGAGAATGAAGTGATATATTCAACAAACTTCAAATCAACAAATTCCAGCCAAGAATACTTTACCCTTCAAAGAAAGATCTCCTTCTCTATAAAGGAAAAATAAGGACCTTCACAGACAAATAGAATCTCCAGAAATTCAACACTGGTAAAACTCCACTCCAAAAAATATATGTCCTAAAGCCAAAATCAACAGAGGAATGAATAAATAGAACAGAACAAGGCAAGGAATAAAATCACAACAAGACAAACAAAATGACAAATACAAACGGCAAGATAAATATAAATGGACTAAAATCATCAATAAAAAGACACAAAGACAGGGCCTCCCTGGTGATTCAAGGGGTTAACCACTGCACTATGGGGCAGTCCACAGCCTCGGCAGCATGAGTTCAATCCCTGGCCAGCCAGGAAGAAACCCACATGGCAAGGCAGACCTCTCCTGTCTCACCTGCTTCTCCTTTCAGCAGTGTGTTTCAGTCAGTCAGCCTGTTCTGTTCCCCACTCTGTCTCTGGTGGATCCTCTCACCACCCCCGCATCTCTGGCCTGTACCCCAGCTCTTGTATGCATAAATAAATAAATCTTAAAAAAAAAAGGCACAAAGACAACATTCTGTTGGCTCCAGGAATCACATTTAACTACAAAAGACAAACACAGGCCAAAAAAAAAAAAAAAAAGGTTGGAAAATATTCCTACAAGCAAATGGACCAAAAAAGAAGGCAGAAACAGCTATACTTATATCAGATGAAATAGAATTCAAACTAAAAAAAGGCAAAAAGAGCCATAGATAGACACTACATTATGATAAAGGGGACAATACATCAGGAAGATATAACACTCATCAGCATATACTCACCAAATAAAGGAGGACCAAAATATATCAGGCAATTATTACCAGCTCTGAAAACAGATATTACAGAAAGTACATATATAGTAGGAGACTTAAAAACTCCACTCTCACCACTGGACAGATCAATGAGACAAAAAATAAAAGAAGGACAATAGAGTCATAAATGGGCTTAATATCTATATATATATAGGACACTGCACCCAAAAAAATCCAAGTACATATTTTTCTCAAGTGCACATGGATCACTCTCCAGAATCGATCACATATTGGCCCAAGATAAACATCAACAGATACATTAAGATCAACTTCATTCCAACTATATTCTCTGATCTTAAAGGCATCCAACTAGAATTAACCATGAAAAGAAAGCAAAGAACACTCCCACACTACTCTCACACTACCCAGAGACCATTGGATTAAAAAGGAGATCAACGAAGAAATTAAAAACTGCTTTGAGTCAAACAACAATGAGGACACCACTTTCCAGAATGTATGGGATGCAGCCAAAGCAGTAATAAGGGGAAAGTATACAGCAATACAGGCTCACATCAAGAAACAAGAAAGAACTCAAAGAAACAACCTAAGACTCATTTCAAAGAACTAGAAAAAGAACAATAGAAAAAAAAAAAAACCCAAACCAGTAGAAGAAAGCAAATAATAAAAATCAAAACAGAAATAAACAAAATAGAAATTTTAAAAAATCCAAAAGATCAATGAAACCAAAAGTTGGTTCTTTGAGAAAGTAAACAAAATAGACACATCTCCAGTTAAGGTCATGAAGGAAAAATGAGAGAAAAAACAAATAAATAGGATCATGAACAAAAGAGGAGAAATTACAACAGACTCAGTAGAAATTAAAAGAATAATCAGAGATTACTATGAACATTTATATACAAACAAGTTCAACAATCTGGAAGAGAATGGACAAGTTCCTACAACAATGTAATCATTCAATGCTACATAAAAAGAAATAGAATACCTAAACAGACCAATTACAAGCACTGAAATTGAAACAGTAATCAAACCACTCCCCCAAAACAAAAGCTCAGGACCAAACAACTTCACAACTCAATTCTACCAAGCATTCAGAAATGAATTAGTGCCTATCCTACTCACCAAAACAAAGTATTTCAAAAAAATGAGAAATAAGGAATACTACCAAATATGTTCTATGAAGCCAACATTACACTAATACGAAAACAAACAAAGACAGCACACACAAAGAGAAAATTACAGGCCAATCTCCCTAGTGAACACTCTGCAAAAATCCTAAATAAAATCCTCGCCAAAAGAATCCAGCAATGCAACCAAAGGATAATACACCACAACCAAGTGGGATTTATTCCAGGGGCACAAAGATGGTTCAACATCTGAGTATCAATTAATGTAACTCAACACATCAACAAAAACAAATATAAAAACCATATGATCATATCAATAGATGATGAGAAAACATTTCACAAAGTTCAACATCCATTTATGATGAAGGCCCTCGAAATTCTTGGGATAGAAGGAACATAACAAGATAAAAGCAATATATGACAAACGCACAGCCAATATTATTCTCAATGATGAAAAGCTGAAGGCATTTCCTTAAAGATCAGGTACAAGACAAGGCTGTCCATGCTCACCACTGCTTTTCAATATAATACAAAAAGTCCTAGCCAGAGCAAGAAGACAGAAGAAAGACATACAAGGAATACAAGTAGGGAAAGAAGAAATAAAACTATCACTATTTGCAGATGATGTGATAATATACATAGACAACCCTAAAATCTCTACAGAAGAACTAATCAAAATAATCAACCAGTTATTAAAGTGGAAGGATATAAAATCAACACAAAAAAAAAAATCAGTAGCCTTCCCATATGCAAACAATCAATCTAAAAAAGAGGACAAGAGATCATCCCTTTTATAATTGAAACAAAAAAAAAATCAAATACTTTTGGATAAACCTAACAAAAGAGTTGAAGCCCCTATACAAATAAAATTATTTTAAAAAATGTTAAAAGAAATAGAAGAAGAGGGCCTGCCTGGTGGTGCAGGCGGTTTATCCCGGTACTGTGAAGCTGTCTGCAGCCTCTGAAGTACCAGTTGGATCCCGGCCGGCCAGTGAGAATCCCACATGGTGCAGCAGACCTCTCCTGCCTTGCCCGCTGCTCCCCTCAGCAGAGTTATTTCGTCAGTCTGCCTGTTCTGTTCCTTGCTCTGTCTCTGGTGAATCTTCTCACCCTCCCGCGCATCTGGCCTGTACCCTGGTTCTTGTATAAAAATAAATAAATCTTAAAAAAAAAGAAAGAAAGAAATAGAAGAAGACACAAAGAAATGGAAAGACAAACCCTGCTCATGGATTGGAAGAATAACATTATCAAATTGGCCATCCTACCAAAAGCAATTTACAGATCCAATGCTATTCCAAGAAAAATCCCAATGACAGTGCCTCCCTGGCGGCGAAACTGGTTGAGCACCATGATATGAAGCTGTCCACAGCCTCTGCAGCACAGGTTCGATTCCCAGCTGGCCAGGGAGAAACCCACATGGCATGGCAGACCTCTCCTGCCTCGCCCGCTATTCCCCTCAGCAGTGTCTTCAGTCCGACTGCCTGTTCTCCCCGCTCTCTCTAGTGAATTCTTTCACCCTCCCACACCTCTCACCTGTACCCCAGTTCTTATATAAATAAATAAATCTTTAAAAAAATCTCAATGACATTCTTCAAAGACACAGAACAAATGTTGAAGATATTCATATGGAGCCATAAAAAAACCTCAAATATACAAAGCTCTCCTGACTAAAACAAAGGAGATAGAGGTATCACACTCCCAGACTTCAAACTATACTACAAAGTCATATAATTAAAACTGTATGCTACAAAAACAGACACACAGACCAATGGAACCAAATAGAAAGCCCAGAAATAAACCCACACATGTAAGGGCAACTAATCTTTGACAAAGGATCAAAGAATCTTCAATGGAATAAAGACAGTTTGTTCAATGAATGGTGCTGGGAAAACTGGACCACCACATGCAAAAGAATGAAACTAGAGCACTACCTTACACCATGCACAAAAATCAAATCTAAATGGATAAAAGAATTGCACATAAGAACTGAAACCATAAAATATATAGAAGATAATATATGTAAAACACTACATGACATATATCTCAGTAACATCTTTAAAGACTCATCCCCCACACCAAAGAAAGTGTAATAAAAGATAAACAGTTGGGAACACATCAAACTGAAAAGCTTTTTGTACAGCAAAAGAGATATTAACCAAAACAAAGAGACACCCTACTGATTGGGAGAAAATGTCTGGACTCCATACAACTGATAAGCTGCTGATCACAAAGATATACAAAGAGCTCACACAACTCAATGAAAACAAAGTAAACAATCCAGTCAAAAAATGGGCAGAAGAGTTAAAAAGACAATTCCCCAAAGAGGAAATGCAAATGGCCAACATGTACATGAAAAATTGTTTAACATCTCTCATAATCAGGGAAATGCAAATCAAAACCACAATGAGATACCAACTTACACCAGTAAGAATGGCACCTACTAAAAAAAAAAAATAGTGACAAGTGTTGGCAAGAATGTGGTGAAAAAGGAAGTCTCCTACATTTCTGATGGGAATGCAAATTGGTCCAAGCACTATGGAAAGCTGTGTGGAGGTTCTTCAATTTACTAAAAATAGAGCTACCATATGACCCAGCAATTCCACTGCTGCAGATTGGAACCACTACCCAAAGAACACGAAAACAATAATTCAAAAGGATACCTGCTTTCCTATGTTTACTGCAGCACTGTTGATAATAGATAATATTGGGAAACAATCCAAATGCCCAAAAATAGATGACTCGATCAAGAAGATGTTGTATATATACACAATGGAATACTATTCAGCAATCAAAAAAGATAAACTCATGTCATTCACAGCAATCCATGTGAATGACATAACTTTATCTTTTCTGATTATAAGCTCAGCAAAAAAAAAAAAGTCAGAAGGAAAAAGAAAAAAATATCGGATGGTGTCACTGATAGGAGGAATATAGGGGAACCAATTAAGGGATCAGAGAAAAAATAATAACAATAAAAACAAAACAAAACAGCATTATTGTTTATTATTGCAGGCAACTATAAATTGGAGACATTCTTCAGGGTTGGGGGAGAGAGAAGGATCAAAACAAAGGTGGGAAGAGCACAAGGGAATATGGTGATGGTGGACGGGTGAATTAGCGGTGGAAATTCTATTGGTACTACACCTGAGAAAAGAAAGCAAAGATTGCACAAAAATGAACAATGATGTAAAATACATATAAATTATTTTAAAAAAGAATTATGTGAGACAACAATGGAAATTATTAATACCGTGACTAGCCTGGCAGAAACACTGAATAATACAGATCTTCCATTAACCATTCTTGCGACATTGCAAATTAAACAATGAAGTTAAATCAGGCTACTTGCTGGAGGCAATCACCAAAGGCAATGACTTGAACCAGACTTTTTACCAAGGTCTCCAAGTCTCTGGAGGATCTGCTTTGCATGCAGATATGCATGTTGACCTGGATTGTAAATTCACGAAGAGATCCAAGGTCTTGAATAAATTCCTCATTTCTTCCCACAAATATCAGAGAAGGGAAATATGAACAGAGAACAATCAAAAATACAAACTGGCCAGAAAAAGGTTTAAGGGAAAGGAGGTTTTTACTAATAATTATAATTCTTCTCCTTCTAGTTCAAGTCATCTTTTTTCTTTCAGTAATGAATCAAGTGATTGATGAGTATATTGGGGATTTTGTCTAGATTTAGAGTTGGCTAGCAACATACAAAAGTGGATATGGTTAAGTAAAAGAAAACCATTAAATTCCTACCATCAGAGCTCTCTTTCCACTACTTTTTAGTACCTTTGTCATCAGCTAAAGGAATTCAATCAATAAAAATACAAATAACCATCCATTTACAATATTCATGTACATTATGTAAACATGAACTTTACCATTTTTTTCCCCATGCAATAGGAACTCACTGCAACATAAATGAACACATTTCTTCATGGCTCTTGTGTATCTCATTACCAAAAAAGCACTTTACACTGATGTTTTTCTTTATAATTACATTCCTGTCATAACAACTTCCAAATACATTTACAGCAATCTCCTGGTAGGCATAGAGAAATGAAAAAGATAAAGCATCATTTCAGGATGCTGACAAATATTAAAATTCTCATTAAAAATATACTACAATTTATGGATTCGGATGCTTAATAGGCATTTTAATTTCTTTCTGCTGTGTCAGAATTAAGTTTTCTAACACTTGGGGCAAACAGAAAAACGTCCTCTCTTCTGATTTACAAGTAAGAAAAGGTTAGAAGAAAAAAAAGAAGATGGTGCATTCCATTTAAAGAAATTCAATTCTTGGAACTCCTTTGGACAGATTATACAAGTAAAGTTTTCTCTGCCTACCCAGACCACACCTCATTTATGATAAACCCCTATACCCTTATAAGACCCAGTTTTCTGCCACAGGACTCCACTCTTACCATAGTTGGTTGGAGGTAAGCCAGGAAACCTGACTGGTGCCTTTTCATCCACAGGCCAACTAGTGGTCTGTGCTGGATTAAAACTTTGAAAAGGTTCAATCTAAGTCCCAAATACTTGAAAATGGGAAAGGAGAAACTAAGTTATTTGAATGTGAAGCTGGTAGTAAAAAATATATTATGACCGTGTATCTAAGACATGGAAAAGCAACTAACTACATATGCACCTCAAAAACAATGAGGAAGCATAAGAAATATTAAGCAGCTATAAGGAAGCCAATGAGTGGAAATCACAGCATCATATAAGGAGAAGAAAATAGGGCAAAGAGACCAGTTCCCTCAGAAGACATAATCCCTGCTATTTCCAATTGGTGAATCCTTACAACAGACTTCATTTTACCAAGTGACTCTCCTTGCAATCAGAAACACAGTGACTTCTCACAGTACCTACTGTATAATTAGTGTAGTTATTTCAGAATTAAGGAAAAAAAGTATCACAGAAATGTAAAATTCATAAAAATAAGGAAGATTTCTCCTATTTAAACATAGAAACTTATCTACAAAGTTAGGTTTATATTCACAAAAAATACATACCATTCGTAAACATCAAGTCCATACATTATAAGTTAAGATGTCATTATCCCATTAGTTATTAAGTATGTTAGTTGTTACCAAAAAATTCTGCAAGAAAATTTGAAAAGTAAAAAATAGAAGTATATAATCACTTATATATTTCTTTGAGAGGCACTGCCAAACATGATTGCAAAGGTCAAAGTAATGTAAATGCATTCAATCTTATTACAATATCAGATAGTATCTATTTCTGTGAATGTAAGAGTTACAAAATTAAAGTTTTTAAGTTACATACTTTAGTTACTATTAAGGGTAAAATGTCCTCTCCATATTTACATAAAGATTGCATGTTATTAATGTAAATGGTATTCTATAATTACATTTTTGTCAATATTATACATTTTTGCTTTTTAATCCATAAGAGCTCACTATTTAATATAGGTCTAAATGAACTGAAAATAATATTACCTAACACAGTTTTTATTTTTTACTGCATTCTACACTAAAGTATGTTAAAATTTAATAGCTTAATTTCTTGATTATTTCTACTAATTCACCTTGTTTCACTTCCTGGAGAATCACCTAGGTTAACCAGGAGAATACTGCATCCCAGTATTCTGGCTTTAGGCAAACCGAGAATACCCCTTGGACATCAGGGACCAGGTAGACTGTACAAAGGAGATTCATTCTTCAGTAAACAAGAGGTTGGTGAAGAAAAATGCTTGAACTGTGGTCCAGGGAAGGAGGCTGCCATACAAACCACAGCACTGACACTCAAGGGAGCTCTGAGGAGGGGAAAGCTGAATTATATGGATACACAGACCTTTGACTGATAGAAATACATGGAGAGAAGTTGTGGTACTCCCAGCAGGCCAGGACTCTGGTAAAAGGAACAGGGACAGTACTGTACCAAGTGAGATTTACTCCAGGGACACAAGGAGCACTCAGTATCTGAAAATCAATCAATGCAATTAACCACATCAACAAAGATAAAAACCAAATGATCATATTACTAAATACCAAGAAAGCATCTGATAAGATTCAATACCCATTTATAATAAAAACCTTTAAAAAACTGGGGAAACACGGACCATACTTCTAAATATTAAAGGTAATATTTGATAAATTCACCATTAACATCATTCTGAATAGAGAAAAACAGAAAGCTTTTCCCTAAGATACGATCCAAGACAAAGAGACACACTTTTACCACACTACGATTCAACAAAATGTTGGAAGTTCTAACTATGGTGATTAGGCAAGAGACGGCTATAAAAGTAATTCAAATTAGAAAACAAGAGCAGACAACATGACACTATACATAGAAAAGCCTAAAAGCGTCACTAAAAGAACTTCAAATAATCAGTTCAGCATCATGACAGGTTAACAAATCAATAATAAAAAATAATCAGTTTCCTTCTGTAAGGAAAATGAGTTATGATCAGGCTATTTTTCACTTCCACAAAACTAATAGCCCATACCTTGAAATGCTATGTTCTCCACCATGCAGGCATCTGGCAAATAAGAGATGGGCTTTGCATTTGCAGCATATCACACAAACACGTTGCATATATACACAAAATATGTTGCATTTGTAACATATCACATAATATCTCAGTTGTGTGACTTTGGGCACTTAACAGTGTAAAGGGGGTAAGTAGTGGAGTTTCTGCCTTTCACAGTGTTGGAGTCTTGCTCTGCTTACCTGTGTATACAGTTCCCTATTTCAGCAATAAAGGCTTGCAAAATCCACAAAAATTAACTCAAAATGAACAAAAGACTTAGGTGTAAGTTTCCAAAATTTTCTTCTTCTCTGTGAAAACTGAGAATGAACCTATCCAGCCCAGAATGGTTGCACAACACCTTCTGTATGCAAACAATGAGCCAGAAGACAGAGAAATGAAGAAAAAAAATCACACTTATAGTGGTATCAAAAAGAATCAAATACCAAAGAGTAAATATAAAAAAAGGAAGTGAAGGACCAATACAAAAAAATTATAAGATATTGTGGAAAAAAACAGAAGACAAAAAGAAATGGAAAGCTATTCCCTACTATTGGATCAGAATAATTAGCATTACTAAAATGGCCATCTTACCAAAGCAATATTCAGATTTAATAGAATGCTCATGAAAATTTCAATAGCATTCTTCAAAGAAGTATAGAACAAACACTGCCTAAATTTATATAGAATCTCAACACTCCAAATATCATGGGAATATATATGAACAAAAAGGAAAAAGACTGGTTGTAGCAAACTCCCAAACATCAAGCAATAACGACCAAAACATTTAGGTATTAGAACAAAAACAGACACAAATGCTAATGGAATAAAATTGAGGACCCAGAAATAAAACAAAACATATATAGACAGTAAATTTATAACGAAGGTAGTAAATGTATACATTGGAGAAAAGGAGAGCCTATTCCATGTATGGTATTGGGAAAATTTGACAACCATATGCAAAAATATGAAACTAGACTACTATCTCACATCACAAACAAAAAATTAAGTCAAAATAGACAACAGAGTTGGATGTAAGACCTGTAAGCATAAAAAACAAAACACTGTATGACAAAGGTTTCAACTATGTCTTTGTGTATTCACCTCTCACAGCAAGAAAAACAACAGAATATAAACAAATGGGATTACATGAAAATAAAAAGTTACTATGACTAAAAGAAAAATATATTCTACTTGAATTGTAGAATATATTTTTCAGATGAAAAGGGGCTGATATCTAAGACCTACAAAGAATTCACACATCTCAACAAAAAAATGAATAAATAACCCAATCCCAAAAAAATGGGCAGAAGAGCAAAATATACTATGGAGAACTATGAGTGTTCTGGTGATGGGTATGGTGTTGCAATAGCTGAAGAGGGAAATACCATACATCTAAATTATATGTAGCATGAAAATCCTAAACCAATGCTGCTTCAATAAAAATTGAAAACACAGCACCATGTACTAGGATGGTAGAAGTAATTTAAACCTCTAAGATCTGAAAGAGCAAAATGGTCAGATCAAAAAAAAAAAAAAAAAAAAAAAAAAAAAACAACAGATGACAATTGAGAACTCAAGTAGTAAATATCACAACACAAGAAGATAACTCTTCAGAATCCAACCACAAATATAAGGAGATTTTATCTTCCTATAAAGTTCAAAACTGTCATGATAAAACAATTCAGAGAAATAGAAGTAAATTTAGAACACTAAGGCAAAGGGATACGAGAGAATTATGAAAAGTCAGTCTGAGAGATAAAGCAAAATCCAGAAAAACAAATGAATGGCATTAACAATAAAGTTAGTGAATATAAATTGAAGATTTAAATAAGAAAATAAGGGCAGAACAAAAAAATAGAAGAAATAAAAAATCCATAGAAAGCTATGGAAGCACACCAAAATAAACTGGTGATTGAATGAGTGACCCTGAAGATAATAATGCACAAATGACACAGGTGGAAGAAGAAAGAAAATTTGAAGGTAAAAGAAAAGGAAGAAAAACTGTAAGAACTATTTGAATCCCTTAAGAGAGGCAACATAAAGGTAATGGGTATCCCAGAAGTGGGGAGACAGAAAGAAGGGAGCAAAGACTTATTCAAAGAAATACTATATGACCAGATCCTAAACATGGGGAAGGAAGAACACACATAAATCCATGAATTTAAAAGAAATCTGGTTATCTAAATGCATTGAGGTCTATGCCAAGACTCATTGTTGTGAAAATACAACAAAGAAAAAGATATTAAAAGTGTCTAGGGGAAGAAAGAAAATAACCTATAAAGTTTCTTGCATCAGGCTTATATCAAATCTCACTGTGGAAAAACTATGAGAACACAGAGAATGGCATGATGCATTCATAACCTCCAGTTATGAGGGTTATATAAAGCACTTCCCAGAGAACAGAAACTGAAGAAGTTTGCAAAAACTAGACCTCAAGAAATGTTAAAATGAGCTCTCACATCTAATTAAAGAGAACAAATTTCACAGTAAAACTAAAGAAGAAAATATGGACATTGGAGAAAGGAAAGCATTAAAGCAGAAAAATAGACAGAATGGCAGCCGCAAATCCTCAAATATCAATTATCACTCCTAAATGTAAATGGACTAAACTTACAAATCAAAATGCTCAGAGTAGCCTAGTTGGATCAGATTTTTTAAAAATTCTGCTGTCTTCTGGAGACCTATCTGAGCTCCAGAAACAAATGTTTGGAAAACAATCCTACGTGTGTGTGTGGGCAGGGGGTAAGAAGAAGGAGGGAGGATGGATAGCTATAAAAGAACAACCAGGGGCCTCGCTGCTGGCGCAGCGGTTGAGCACTGAGTTACGAAGCTGCCCGCAGCCTCTGGAAGAGGGTCCCACATGGCACGCAGACCTCTCCTGCCACCCACTGCTCCCCTCAGCAGTGTACTTCGGTCCTTCTGCCTGTTCTGCTCCCTGCTCTGGCTCTGGTGAATTCTCTCACCCTCCCACACTTCTGACTGTACCCAGTGCTTGTATAAATAAATAAATAAATCTTAAAAAAAAAAAAAAAGAACAACCAAAAGCCAGTAGTAGGAAGAAAAGAACAAAAAATAGACCATAGACCACAAATAAATGAAATAGAAAAAAAAAAAAGACAGTCCAAAAGATCAATGAAACCAAAAGCTAGTTCTTTGAAAAATATGCAAACCTCCAACTAAGCTAACAAAGAGAAAAAGGAAAGAAAATAACAAATATAATCACAAATAAAAGTTACAGACATCTCAGAAATAAGGAATATGAGATTACTATGAACATGTCATGTCAGTAAGTTGAATGAACTAGAAAAAAATCAACAAATTCTTTAAAACATACAAAAATATACAAACTTCTGAGACTGAATCATGACTAGAACCTGAACCTGAACAGACCAATATAAGCATAAAAATTGAAACATTGATCAAGTTTCAAAACAAGAAAAGCCCATAAACGGACAGCATTACTAATGACTTATACTAAACCATCAAGAACTAATACCTATCCCTCTCAAACTCGTCCGAAAAATTGAGAGAGAATGCTTCCAAACATATTTTATAAAGTCAACATCACCCTAATACTAAAAGCAGGCAAAAATATTACAAAAAGAAAATTACATATCAATATCCCTAATAAACATAGATGCAAAAATCAATAATCTCAGTAAAACAAATTCAACAATGAATTAAAAGGATTATGCATTGTGATGAAATGGGATTTATTCTAGGAATGCAAGGATGATCTAACATCCCAAAATCAATCAATGTAATTCAACACATCAATAAAATGAAAGATAAAAATCAAATGATAACATCAATTGATCAATTGAGAAAGAATGTGGTGAGATTCAATATCCACTTATGATAAATCAAAAATGGATAAAGATGGAACATACCTCAACAGATATAGATCATATTATGACCTTCTACAGCTAACATCTTGGAAAGTTATGAAAAACATAAAGGTATTCCTCTAAGATCTGGAACAATCAAGGATGTACACTTTCATCACTATTATTCAACATAGTATTAGAGGTCCTATTTAAATCAGTGAGGCAAGAGAGACTATAAAAGGAATTCAAACTGAAAAAAAAATGAAACTATCACTACTTGCAGAGATTATGGCAATACACATAGAAAATCCCAAAGATGCTAACAAAAATCTAAAACAATAAATCAGTAAAGTGGCAAATTACAAAACCAATTAATAAAATCATGGCATTCCTATCTGCAAACGAGATATAAGATAAATAAATCTAGAAAACAATCCCATTTATAATACGTAACAGAGGAGGTTTGGAATAAATGTACAATGGAAACTATAAGATACTGGGTCTTCCTGGTGGTGCATGGGGTTAAGCACAGCACTGTGAAGCTATCAGCAGCCTCTACAGCACTAACTCTATCCCCAGCTGGGCAGAGAGCTACCCATCTGCCTAGCCCACTGCTCCCCTCAGCAGCGTATTTCAGTTAGCCTGCTTGTTCTGCTTCCTGCTCTGTCTCTGGTGAATCCTCTCACTGCTCCCCGCCCCGCACCTCTGGCCTGTACCCCAGTCCTTGTATGCATAAATAAATAAATCTTAAAAAAAAAGAAACTATAAGATATTGTTCAAAGAAATAGAAGACACAAAATAATGGAAAGATATACCAGCTCATGGATTGGAATAATTAAAATTGTCAAGATGATCATCTTATCCAGAGCAATGAAATCCCTATAAAAGTTTCAAAAGCATTCTTCAAAGAAATAGAAAAAACACAAATTCATATGGAAACACAAAAGACCCCAATAGCTAAAGCCATCCTACAAAAAAAGAAGGTGCAGAGTTATCACACTCCCAGACTTCAAACCATACTACAAAGCTATAGTAATCAAAACAGAATAAAAATAGACATACATAGCAATGGAATAGAATTGAGAGTCCAGAGATAAACTGGCAATTGTATGGATAATTAGTTTATGACAACAGAGCCAAGAATATGCATTTGAAAAATGAAAGTGTTTTCAATAACTTATGTTGACAAAACAAAATAACCAAATGGAAAAGAATGAATTAGACCACTTTCTCAGACCAGTATTGATTATCGAAAACACTATCTTTTATTCATAAAAGTGTCTTAGATTGCACATACTTTAACATACCACACAGAAAAATTAGTTCCAGGTGAATTAAAGATTTGGAATTAAGATGATAAACCAGGGCCTCCCCGGTGGCGCAGCGGTTGAGCGCTGGGTTGCGAAGCTGCCCGCAGCCTCTGCAGCGCCGGTTCAATCCCCGGCAGCTCCCCGGCCACCTGAGGAGGGTCCCACATGGCGCGCAGACCTCTCCTGCCGCCCGCTGCTCCCCTCAGCAGTGTACTTCGGTCCTTCTGCCTGCTCTGCCCCCCCCCCCTCTGGCTCTGGTGAATTCTCTCACCCTCCCGCGCTTCTGACTGTACCCAGAGCTTGTATAAATAAAATAAATAAATAAATAAATAAGATTATTTTAAAAAAATGCAATTAATTTAAAAAAAAAGATGATAAACCATACAATAAATTAAAAAAAAAAAGGCAAAACTCTCCATGACATTGGCTTCAGGACGACATCAAATTAAAAATTGACACAGCAAAAGAAATTATCAGTAAAATAAGGGCATGCAACTGAGTGGAAGAAAATATTTGCACACACACATCTGCAAAGGCCTGATACCCAAATTTTACAAATTCATACAACTCAACAAAATAAAACAAATAACTCAATTTTAAAAATGGACAGAAGAGTTAAAGAAGTGGGCCTCCCGGGTGGTGCAAGTGGTTAAGTTTCAGCACTGTGAAGCTATCTCCAGCCAGTGTGGCCTGAATTTGATCCCTGGCAGACCTCTTCTGTCCCACCTGCTGCTCCCCTCAGCAGTGTATTTCAGTAGATCTGCCTGTTCTGCTTCCCACTCTGTCTCTGATGAATCCTCTCACCACTACCCCCACCTCTACCTACACCCCAACTCTTGTATGCATAAATAAATTTTTAAAAAATTAAAAAAAAGTTGGGAGTCCCTGGTTGCGCACGGGATTAAGTCATAGCACTATGAAGCTATCCACAGCCACTACAGCACGAGTTCACTCCCTATCCAGGAAGCTACCCGCATGGCACAGTAGACTTCTCCTTACTCGCCCGCTGCTCCTCTCAGCAGTGTATTTCAGTCAATCTGCCTGTTCTGTTCCCCGCTCTGTCTCTGATGAATCCTCTCACCACACCCCCCACCTCTGGCCTGTACCCCAGTTCTTGTAGATTTGGAGATTTGTTCTTGTAGATTTGTACAGCTTGGAGATTTCTCAAAATATATAAAAGAGATCATCATATGATATAGCAATCCCTTGAAGTCTACCTGAAGTATTCAAAAATAATAATTTGAAGGGATATATGTGAATATCCACTCCTATGTTCACTGCAGCACTATTTACAATAGCTATGTTATGGAATCAACGTAAATGTATAAGGACAAATGGCTGGATTAGGAAGAGATGGTATATATATATATATATATATATATATATATATATATATATATATATATACAATGGAATACTACTTAGCTATAAAAAATAAACTCTTGCCATAAACAGTATCATGGAATGAACTAGAGGGGATAATGCTAAGCAAAATAAGTCAGAGGGAGAAAGACCGATATGAAATTGTACCTCCTAAGTTTTTGCTCCAAGGGAGATCTTCAAAAAGAATGAAAAAATGCACCATCACCACAGTCCCCTGTACTCCTCTCCTCCGTCCTCCTCTTCTGATCCCTTTCCCTCCTCTTCCTCTGCAGTATGTCTCTGGTTTGTAATTGTCCTTGTTTTGTTTTGTTGTATTGTGTATTGTTATTATTTTTTCCCCTGATGTCTTATTTGGTTTCCCTATATTACAGCTTTAAGTGAAACCATCCAATATTTTTCTTTTACCTTCTGACTTATTTCACTGAGGCATAATTCATTCTAGCTCCATCCACGTTGCTGCAAATGGCATGACTGCTGAATAATATTCCATTGACTATATATACCACATATTCTTGATCCAGTCATCCATTTTTGGGCATTTGAGTTGTTTCCAGGTTTTACCTATTGTAAATAGTGCTGCAATAAACATAGGGGTACATGGTACACAGGTGCATTGGTGAAGGAATTCTATGGGGACTACACGGAGGGCAAGGGGAGAAGCAAATATCATTTAAAAATGAACAATGATGTAAAAAATAAAAAAAAATTAAAAATAAATTCAGTAAAATAATTTGTGCATGAACTAAAAATTTCACTTACCCAACAAAAATACTACAATTTGCATTTTGCTTTGATTCATTAATATTTTAATTGGATTAACATTGTATGTATTTCACCTTATTTTAGTGCAAATAAAAATTCCACTGATCACATGAAAAAAAAAGAATGAAAAATGGACTACAGAGTTGAAGGAAATATTTCCAAACTACAGATATCACAAGGGATTAGTATCTAAAATATATAAATCATATTAACCCAAAAGTAAAAAATCATCATACACTAGAAAGAGAAAACAGGCAAAAATATGAAAAGATATTTAACTAAGGAACATCTGCAGGTATCAAATAAGCATATAAGATGTTCAACATCATTAGTGACTACAGAAATTCAAATTATGGAAAATATGTTTTCTTATGAAATGAAGTATGCAATTACCATATAACTCAATATTCTTGGATTCCACAGAAATGAATTAAGGTTCACACAGAAATAATATATGTGAATGTTCTTAGTGGCTCTGATCATAATAGACATCTGTCCACAACCCAGATGTTCTTAGATGGGGGAATGGTTAAAAGAAAAATAGTATACTCAATCATTGAGTACTACTCAGAAATAAAAAGGAAAAAAATTAATGGTAGATGAAATAACTAGAATGAGTCTCCAGGGAATTACGCTAAGTGAAAAAAAATCAATTGTAAAAGTTACATACTGAATGATTATATCTATAAATAATGCTTTAAATGACAAATTCATGAAAATAGAGAATAAGATTTGAGAGTGGAGTCAGGGACTTGGGAGAGGGAGCTAAAAGGGAAGGAAATGGGTACCATCATAAGGGAGAAAACAGATCAGCTTGGGAGGACAGAGTAGAATTAGTTACTTGCCTTGATAGAATACTAAAGAAATATGTTTATTTTTTTATTTATTTATTCGTTTTCTATGTTGTTTTGCATAGAAGAATTGTGTTGTAGGCCAGAGGTGCGGGGGGTTAGAGGATTCACCAGACAAAAGAACAGACAAATTTACTAAAATACACTGCTAAGGGGAGCAGCAGGCGAGACATGAGAGGTCTGCTGCACCATATGTGGGTTAGTTCCCTGGCCCAGGGTCAAACCCAGGCAGTAGTAGTGATAGTGCTGAGACTTAACCCCTAGGGCACCAGGGAGGCCCTGTAAATGGTAACATTTAATCTCTCCTGATGGCTAAACAGTATTGCATTTTGTGGATACACCACATATGAATGATTCAATACTCTGACAGTGGATACTTAGGTTGTTCTCATGTCCAAGCTATTGTAAATGCTGCTGCAATAAACACTGTAGAGCACATAACTTTTTGAGTTAGTGATTTCATGTTCCTCACATAAATGCCCCAAACTGGAATTGCTAGGTCATATCGTAATAATCCCTGCAGCCGCCATAGGCTTATGGGCAGTAAATGTTATTTGGTGCTGAGTCATGCCAGCCTCAGCCCACCAATTGTGCATGTTCCCCACCTATCCCACAACCACCTCCTCCCAGCCCCAGCAAGGCCAACTCTGGACATGGCTCCTGGAGCCAACAAACCTACCGACCGGCTTGCTGTCACCTGAATATAGGCCAGGCTGAGCTTTTCCCTCTTTTATATCTGTGCTAGAATTCAAAAATGAATCAGTCAGGTGTGAGCAAAATGGACCAACCAGGAGCAAACTAAATGAACCAATCAAGTGTGAGCTAAACATTGTTTTACAACATTAAACCAGTCAGGTTCAAGCTCAGTTTATTAGTTATATATTCTGATTAAAAAACTGCAAATGAGCTGATTGGTACTAAGTGGTCCAATCATATATTTAAGATTGAAAATGGTGCAATCAGGCTTGTAGATTGGGGACCCTGAAGGAGATGAAGAGCAGAGCACGAGCCAGCTTGAGTCACTCTGCCACCAGCCTCTGTAGAAAAAAAAGATTAATTTGACCACTGTCAAGCCAGCAGCCAGCCTTCAAAGAGGAAGCATTCATCAAACCACCTTCTGATCCCAGCATCTGAAGAGACTCATTGAGCAGTTGACCTCTGTGGGATTCACCAGACCGTCATAGACCTTCGAAGACTTCAGAGACACTTTTGTAGACTTTGTATACTTCTAGACCTCCAAACCTCCACAGACCTTTAGGGAGACTCAGATGCTGCCCCTGCCACCAGTCCTGCTTCTGACATCACTCGCAAGGAGCACCCTCAGGTTTGGCTCAGTTTCTCAAGGAGCTGACCACAGCCTCCAGTTCTCTGAGACCACTTCCTGGAACTGTTGAGTCCATGACTGTCTATTTTGGTATCTGCCTAGCCTTCAGACTGCTATTACTGGCTGCTGCAGTGTCACCTCATCTTCCACGATCAGCCTTTGTTTGGACTTCTGGACCCTTCAGACACTCTCTGTGGTGAGATATAGCCAGCCACTTACGGGCTCCAAAATTTTTCTTTTCCCAGTCTTGTTTGTTAAATGAACCTTATTGTTGTTGGACCCTAACCTTGAGTGGTCTTGCAATTATGCATGTGAAAGAAAACCCTATTCCTCTACCCCTGTAAGAGTCTTTTTCCCTTTTCAGTATGGTTTCAATATGATATTTTTAGGTGTTTTTTTTTTTTTTTTTTTTGAGTAAATCCAAATTTCTTTCCAAGATGAGTACACCAGTTCACATTCTCACCAACCATGTCTTAGGGCTCCTATTTTTCCACATGCTCTCCAGTACTTCTGTTAGGGGGTCCTTCTAATATGTGCAATACACATGGGTCTGAAATGGTATCTCATTGTGGCTATGACTTGCATCACCTTTATCAAAAGTAATGTAGAACATTTATTCACATGTCTGCTGGAATTCAGCATATCCTCTGGTGAATTGTCTGTTCAGATCTGTTATCCATTTATTTATTTGTTTGATTTTTGTTAAATTGAATAAATTTTTTGTGTATCTTATATATTAACCCCTTGTCAGTTGTGTAATGTGTGAATATTTTGTCCCATTCAGTAGAATATCTTTTTAATCTACTTACATTTTCTTACACTATCTAAAAGCTTTTTCATTTATTTACTGTTATGGGAAATTTTGTATTGAGGTAACATTGGTTTACAACATTGTGTTTTAGAAGTATAGGATCTTCCCCTTCAGGTGTTACTACATAACACACACCACCAAAGCACTGATAATCATAATTGTTTATTATTGTTTTTATTTTCCTTGCCATAAAGGTAAAGTCTCCAAACATCTTTATCACTCATGTCATGAAAAGTTCCACATGTTTTCTTCTATATATCTTTTATTGAAAGTCTATGTCTAAATCTTTAATGCACTTTGAAATTATTTTTGTACACAGATTTAGAAAGTAATTAAACCTCATTCGCTTATTACATTTTCCTTTTTTTGCCGGCATGATTTATTACAGAAGATTCTCCTTCCAGTGTATGAACACGGCTCCTTAATCATAAATTAAGTATCAATATAAAAATGGATTTATTCTAGGCTTTTCATTCTGTTCAATTGATCCATACAACTATTTTTCCCAGTATTTTATTGTTTTCATTACTGTTACTTTATAATATAAAATCGGGTACAATAATATCTCCATTTCTCTCAAGGTTAATTTAGATATTGAAGACCCGTTATGATCTTATTTAAATTTTTAAATTTTTGTTCTATTGCCTTGGAGAATGCAACAATATTTTAGTAAAGATTGCATTAAATCTATTGCTTTTTATAGAATAGTTCTTTTGACTATGTGGATTAGCTCCACCCATGTTTCCACTTCTTGGTCCTGTTCTTATATCCTTTAGTAGCGTCCCATAGTTTTCATTATATAAGTTCTTTGCCTCCTTAATTCTTTAATTCCTAGGTTTTTGATTCTTTTGATGCGATTGTAACTAAAACTATTCTAATTCCCTTTTCCCCTCACTCATTATTTGATATAAAAATACAACAGATTTTTGTATGTTGATTTTATATTTTGCTACTCCGGTATATACATTTACTATTTCTAACAGCTTTTTGATGTATTCTTTAGGATTTTCTATATATAGTATCATTATCTGAAAATAATGATAGTTTCACTTCTTTTCCTATCTGGATTACTTTTATTTCCTTTTGCTTTCTGATAGCTCTAGTTTAAATCTCTTAATACTAAACCAAACAAAATTAGGGGCCATGGGCATCCTTGTCTTGGTCCTGAGCTTAGGAAAATTGTCAGTTTTCAGTGTTTTATTGAATGTAGGTAATGATTATTATGCTGAGGTAGATCCCTTTTATTTCCACCTTCTTTAGAATTTTATCATGAATGGGTACAGAATTTTGTCAAATGATTTCTTGGCATCTACTGATATTATCATATGATTTTTGTCCTTTTGTTGATGTAATACATGACATTAATTGATTTAGATATGTTGAATGAAACTTGCATCACTGGAATAAATCTCACTTTGTACTGTACTGCTGAATTTGATTTGTCAATAGTTTGTTTAGAATTTTTGCATCAATATTCATCAGAAATATTGGTCTGTAGTTTTCTTGTGCATTATTTGTCTGGTTTGGGGATTAAAGTAACAAAATTCAGAATATAAAATATATTTTATGGTCTATATTTGTGCAATTTTAGAAATAATTTATGCAAGACGGGTAAAATTGTTTTTTTAAATATTTTATTTTATATAATTCTTACATCATTTTTCATCTTTGCACAATGTATGCATTTTATTTATGGTTATATTCCCCATACAATTGCATCCCCCCCCTTATTTTGACTCTAGTCCTTCCTCTCCCTGTTTTAAAGGTTTGATAGAATTCACTTGTAAAGCTGTCTGGCCCTGGACTTTAGTTTGGGGGGAGACTCTTTGATTACTCTTTCAATTTCCATGATTATGATTAAGGAACTCTTCTGTTTATTCCTGTCTTAGTCTAGTATACTGTATTATTCTAGAAATTTATTCATTTCTTCAAGGTTATCAAATTTATTGGGATATAGTTGCTCACAGTAATCTCTTTTTTAAATTGTATATAAATACATATATATATATACTTATATACATTTTATTTTTTTTAAGATTTATTTATTTTTTTTTTCCCAAACAACAACAGGGTTTATTTAACAATCAGTAGATTGGGAAAAGGAAACAGTCTCTAAGGCCACAGGTGGCTGCCTGTCTTACCTCAGATAGTGTCTATAATGTCCAGTAATCCCCCCAAAAGGACACATGTGCCAGATAGTGCTGTCCTGTCAGTGAGGGCCAGGAACTGGTGACACCACAGCAGCCCACAGCAACAATCTGAAGGCTGACTGGACAGTACCAGGTGCCGAACCAAATAGCAATGGACTCAACAGCACCGGAGGTGGTGCTGGAGTCCAGAGTTAGTGAACAGCTCTGAAATGTGGCTGGACAGAGTGCCAGATCTGTAGTGCTGGTCAACACCTGTCATCAGGAGGCAGTTCAGAGACACCAGTGCTACAGCTTTTTGTGAACTATTGGTATGAACCAATAGCTAACAGCTCTTTGAGACACTAGGCTGAGGTTAACGGTGCTCCTTGCAGGTGATATCAGAGGTAGGAACAGAGGAGGTGCAGCAGTTGGGGGTCTGGAAATGTGGAAGTCTACAGGGATCTGCAAGGTCTGCTAAATCCCACAGAGTTTGTCTGCTGAATTTTGCTTCTTTAGAGGCTGCCTGCTGTTTTTTTGGAGGCTGGCTGCTGAGTGAGTCAAGCTGGTTCTTGTTCTGCCTTATATCCTCTTCAGGGTCCCCCACCCTATGAGCCTGATTGGATCATTTTTCAATCCTAAACATCTGTTTGGTCCAGTTAGCACCAATCAGCTTCCTTCCATTTTCAATCTGGATAATTAACTTGAGGCTTGAGTGACAGCTGGAGAGCTTGATAACATAAAAAGGGAAAATGGTGAAGGCAGAGATTAAGAGGGTGTAAAGAAGTAAAGGTGGGTGAGTAAAACTGCTTCATTATCTTAGGTTCTTCAATTAATGTATAGATGGTTGAAACCGCTCCCCAAATGTCCAGAAAGCTTGCTCTTTAGGATCTTTAGGTGCTTACTCACCATACCATCCAGGGAATGACACCCCATGCAAAGGGTGCTAGAAGGTACTAGAAGGTGCTGGAAGGTAGAAATAGCCCTTGGTGACTGCAAGAGACCAAGAGTTTCTAGAAAACCTTCAAGCTTTTCCCTTCCCATATTATGATCCCACTTACTGAGTTACCCCAAATTGAAAGCAATACCAGTGGCAGCTACCCTCCAGTCATTGGAACCCATGTCCCAGCACTACTGCAGGACCCTCCAAATTGTCAAACCCTGCCCCAGGGAAGTACAGTGTGCTTCTGGCCTCGGCCATGCTTCTTTGGAGGCTTTTGTCCCACAAGCCTGCCCTGACCTGAGTGCAGACTAGTCTAGGCAGGTGCCAGGCTTTTCCTCTCTGTATCTGGCTCCAGGATCATAAAGGGACAAATTGGGTTCAAGATTTATTTATTTTTATACGAGAGCTGGAATACAGGCCAGAGACACGGGAGGGTGAGAGGATTCACCAGAGATGCAGCAGGGAACATAACAGGCAGACTGATGAAATACACTGCTGAGGGGAGCAGCGAGCACAACAGGAGAGGTCTGCTATGCCATGTGGGATTCTTGCCAGCCGGCGGGGATCAAAACAGCACTGCAGAGACTGTGGACAGCTTCATAGAGTGGCACTCAACCCTCCGTGCCACCAGGGAAGCCCCAAATTGTTCATAGTAATCTCTTTAAAGTCTTTGAATTTCTATGTAATATGTGGTAATTTCTACTATTTTATTTCTATCTCTATTAATGTTTTCTCTCTTTTTTCACCAGGCAAGTTAGGTATTTCTTTTGTGATTTTTCAGCTGTCAATTATAATCTAATGTCCATAACTATCTCTTATTACCTTTTTCAATTGGAAATCTATTTTATCTGATATTGCTGTTCCTGATGTTTTTTGACCGCCATTTATTTTCCAATTTTTAATTCTAAGTCTGTGCTTGTCTTTGGTAGTAAGATGAGTTTCCTGTAACCAAAACATCAGGCTTTGTTTTGAAGTTCATTCAGCCATTCTAACCTTGTAATCGGTGAATTCAACCCATTTACATTTAAGGTGATTATTGAGGCTTAGCTGTTTATAGGCATTTTATTTTTCGGTTTGTCTTTTATTTTTGGCATCTTCCTTTTATGTTTTGTTTAGGTTCCATTTCCATTGTCTTATATGTTTCTTCTATTATTTTTGGTTGAAGTTTATACTATGGCTTGTGTATGATAATCTGTACTTGTGACCTATTGGACAGTTTGACTTCAAACTTGTTCTGACAGGTCACAGTTTCACTCTCCTCCACCATACTGCATAGTTTAGGTGTCTGATGCGTCTAGATATGTTTTATCGTTGCTTTTTAATAGCCTACTTAGTACTTCTTTCAAGTCTGACTTGATATTGATATATTATTTTAATTTTTTCAGGAGTGAAGATCCTTACTCTTCCTTTGCCTTGAATGATAGTCTGGAAGGATAAGGTATGCTAAAGTATTCGATCTTTCACTTTGCATATTTTAAATATCTCCTGTCATTACCTTCTTGCCTATAAGATCTCCACTGAGAAGCCCACAGACCATCTAATGGGTTCTTTCAGTACTTTTAATATTCTCTCCTTGTCATTAGCTTAGTTTAAGTAGTATGTCTTGAGTGTGCAGATGAAGTATTATTTTGTTTGGAACTCTTTGGCCTCTAATATAATGGCTGTCTGATTCATTTTCCATATTGAGGTGGTTTACAGCAAATTTTTTTCTATGTGTGTGTGTTCTCTGCCACTGTGGATTTAAGTTCATAGAGTCCATTTACATGTGTTTGTCTAATGTTGAGGCCCTCTCTTTTTGGTTTTTTTTTTTTTAGTTATTATATTTGTTTTATCCATTAATTTTATTTGTAGCCATCTCATTTTTTTTTCTGTCTTTATTGTGTTCCTATTTTTGAACATCAATTACTTTTCCTTAATTAGACAATGCAGGGGACAAATGTCACAGGCCAGGCAGGTCCATTGTTGATTTGGGCAAGAGGAAAAGAATCTTGGAGCATTAGATAGATTTGACAGGCTTTAATGCTGAAGTAGGGGACCAGGTACACAAGGCATACCAGCAGGCAAGCAGGCAGAGAGGCTGGGAGGCTGGCAGCAACAGAGCCTCCCAGCCCCTGTGATCTCAGCTCTTTTGCTTCTCTCTGGCCTCTCTCCTCTCTTGCTCAATCTCACCCAGGTGCCTGCATTTATATATGTACATGCCTCATGCTCACTAGCTACTTGGTCTGGGTGTCCATAATCATGTGTGCTCATGCTCCCAAGTGCTTTTGCAATGTTACCATGTATGGACAACAAAACCTGGGAGGAAACAAAGCCACAGGTGGTAGCCATAGAGGCCAGTAATGAAAAGTGAAAAAGAGCCTGAGTAACTCCATTTTCCTTACAGACAAGCATGGTTATTAATGTTGCTTTAAATTCCTTATCATGCCTCCCTGGTGGTGCAAGGGGGTAAGTACACAGCACTATGAAGCTATCTGCAGCCTCCCCAGCACAAGTTCAATCCCCGGCTGGCCAGGGAGCTACCCACATGGCACAGCAGACCTCTCCTGTCTCTCCTGCTGCTCCCCACAGCAGTGTATTTCTTCTTTTTTTTTTTTTTAAACAGCAAGTTTATAGAGGCATGTTTATTTATTTATTTGTTTGTTTTGTTCATACATGCACTGGGTACAGTCAGAAGCACCGGGAGGGTGAGAGAATTCACCAGAGCCAGAGCCAGAGCAGGGAGCAGAGCAGGCAGAAGGACCGAAGTACACTGCTGAGGGGAGCAGCGGGCGGCAGGAGAGGTCTGCGCGCCATGTGGGACCCTCCTCCGGTGGCCGGGGAGCAGCCGGGGATCGAACCGGCGCCGCAGAGGCCGCGGGCAGCTTCGCAACCCAGCGCTCAACCGCTGCGCCACCGGGGAGGCCCCACAGCAGTGTATTTCAATCTGCCTGTTCTGTTCCCCACTCTGTCTCTGGTGAATCCTCTCACCCCCCTGCACCTCTGGCCTGTACCCCAGTTCTTGTGTGCATAAATCAAAAATAATAAATCTTTTAAAAATAAATAAAATAAACATATCAGACATGTTATATAATTCTGCTGAACTGAGACTTCTCTCATGATTTCTTTTCACTTTGGTATTTGTGTAATGTTTTTGTGTCTCATTTTTGGTTTTTCTGGGTTGTAATGAGCAGCTCCCTTGTCCTTCCTTTCCTACACCTTCCAACCTGTCTTGATAAATTACTGGGTTGTTGGAAAAGTCACAACACATTTTTGCTTGAAAAACATAGAAAAATACATCATGACTTTTCCAACAACCCAATAGCTTCATCTGCCACATACAAGTAGCTTAAGTAGAGCTTAAGTAACTTAGTTAAACTGATACAGGTGAATAAGTTGCACACCCAAGATAAAACCCAAGCAGCCTGTTCTACAGCACGATTTTGATCCCCAGATTGCACTTGCTCAGACATGAATGCTACACTCTCTTAGAACCTACAGATCTACAATGTCTGTTTCTTTCATTTCTGGATAAACTTGTACCAAACAAAAATGTCATTTTACAAACAAGTATTAGAGAATTCAAGGAAAAATGTTGAATAAAAAACAATAATATACGATACCAGATAAAATGTGGCCAGTTATGAGTCATAAGTAACATAAGAAGTTAATGAGAAAATATCCTTCAAGACCATGTAAAATATCTAGGAATAAACAATGGGTAGGGGGAACCTATAACTAATATACAATCTATAAAACTTGGTTGAATAACATACTGTAAGGTTGATTAGTGCTATGTTCCTAAATGAGGAGACTCAATTATGGTAAACTGGTAAACTCTAATCAAGTTCATTTTTATCTTTAACTCCAATCAAAATATGAAATATTTTTTTTTTTTTTTTGGATCTTCAATGGTTTTAATTTTTAAATATACATAGTACATTAAATAACAAAGCCATATTAATATAGTTTGTATGGAACACTATCAGTTAAAGCTACTTGTTCTCTGCTCTTGCTGAGTTCTAACAATTTCTTTAAAATGCTTCCTATGAAAACACCATTCAAATGTGTAATCTTAATTTTATGAATATCAGGTATTCCGTTTCTTTTCTTTATTTGCCCCACAATTATACCAAAACAAATTATTTCAAAATGTTAAAAAGAAAGCTGTAACATGCTTACTTAGCTGCTGTGTATCCTGTATTAATATAGTTTATAACTATAAAAGTTGAAAATAATTTTATTGGTTTTCCTATATATAAATACATGCAAATAATTTTGCATTGAATATTTTATTAGTTTATACAGCTCTTCTTTTAAAAATTCTACCAACTTCTTTAAAATATGTCCTGTGAAAACATCATCCAAATGCATTTTAATTTTTTGAATGTTAAGTGCTATGTCTCCTTTCCTCCTTTGTCCCTGTCCTTCTTTTTTTTTTTTTTTTTTTTTTTGGGGGAAAAAAAGAAATTTATTTAAAAAAAGAAAAAAGAAAATGGGAAAATTGATTTTATGAGACTAATGGTGATTTCATACAAAACAAATACAAATTAATCTCATTTCTGATTGTTTATAATACTAACAAGATTTCAGAATTGTTTTTAATTTCTTTTTTTTTTTTTATAAATTTTATTGTTATATTCCCCATACAATTGCCGCCCCCATTCTGACCCCAATCCCTCCCCTCCCGCCCCCGCCCCCCTAAAAGTGTCTCTGGTTCATAGTTTTTTGTTGATTTTGATTTTCACTTTCTTATAGTTTTTCATTTTCCTGGTCCATTATTTAAGTTTTCTAGATTCCTGCTATGAGTGAGACCATCCGGTATTTTTCTTTTTCTTTTTGGCTTATTTCGCTGAGCATGATCCCTTCCAGCGCCATCCATGTTGCAGCAAATTGCATGTGTTTATCTTTTTTGAATGCTGAGTAATATTCCATGGTATATATGTACCACATCTTCTTGAAATATTTTTAACTTTACATTTTGACTCAAAAAATACAAGAAATTATTTTCTAGGGCAATAATAGGCAAGAAAAATTGAAATAGAAGAATGCTAAAGAGCTTATTAAAATAGATATTTAAAGTTTATATAAAGCAAAAATAATGGTAAAAGACTAACCGAGACACTAAGAGACAATGGAACAGAGCTTTAAGTCTGGAACTATGTGGTTCTGTGTATATATGTTAATTAAATAAGTTCATATTACTGATGGATTATTAACAAATTGTTATAAGTAACAGAATAATGATTTGAAAGATCACATACCAAAAAAAAACTAACTGCATATGCAGTAAAATTTAAAATAAGTTTTATTTTGTTTGTCTTAGTATTGTGATATTTTTCTGAGCCCTCCAAAATCTTAACATTGAGAATGTTTTAATTCTGTAATTAGAAAAACATAATTATTAAATGTGTGGACACAATTAATGTAGTAATCAAGAAAAGAAAAATATTTAACTCTAAAAATTTGAGATTCATTCTACAACTAAGGACAAAATAAGGGAAAAACTGCTTTAGTGGCAAACGATAACCTAGATGAACTGTGAAAGAGGAAAAGAGTAAAACAACTTCAGAGATGGTACTAGCTGGGAAAAGCAGGAATTGGTGTGAGACTGTTGTGGGGAACTAAGTGGGAAATTTATGTCATGAAGTCACCTTCTGCAAACAGAAGAGAAATAATCCTAAGAAGGACAGGAATAATCAAAGTCAAGCTTTTTCAGTTTTCATAAGTCTATTTCTAATATGGTTTCTGGAACAAAAAAGTTCAAATAAAAGTAACTGTTTTTTCTAAATTGCTACTAATGAAACTGAACATATGTTCTCAATAGTAGTTCTAACATGTGACAAAAAATGCAAGAACATGCAATATACATTAATAACCAGAAGGATTTGTCATTTTTAAAAAAGAAATATTTGTAAAAAAAACTGAAAATCACTTTCAAGTTTAAGGAATGTTCTGGGAATACTATCACTTAAAAAAGAAAGGTATCATCGTCAATTTACCTGTTTTTCTACATAATTACTAAAAGATTACAGAAGAGTACAGTTGGTCTGAATGAATTGGAAAAGCTTACTGGCATCAAAGATAGTAAACCATAATGTCCTTCTAAAATAAGAGAAATAGTTAAAACAAGACTAAAGAAAACATCTCACTCAGGGGTAGGTAAATGAGTTAATGGCAACAGAAAATTATCCCAGTCTCACTAAAAAAAAAATGAATCAGAAAAATAATACTCCTACAACCTATATTCCTTAAAAAATCTTCTAAAAATGCAGACCCACCAAATCCTTTTGATGAGGATTACCAAAATTCAATGAAGAAAGATCAAAAGTATTGTCAGTATTCATTTTTCAATAGCTAAGAATATAACTTTTTTAATTCCCTTTTTTTCATAATCTTAAGTCCTAAAACTATTTTTATCCTTTGATGCTTTATATTTAACCACTTTTAAAATATATGTCTATATGGGCCTCCCCGGTGGCGCAGCGGTTGAGCGCTGGGTTGCGAAGCTGCCCGGAGCCTCTGCCGTGTCGGTTCGATCCCCGGAGGGTCCCACATGGCGCGCAGACCTCTCCTGCCGCCCGCCGCTCCCCTCAGCAGTGTACTTTGGTCCTTCTGCCTGCCCTGCTCCCCGCTCTGGCTCTGGTGAATTTTTCACCCTCCAGCGCTTCTGACTGTACCCAGTTCGGGAGGGAGGGAAGGAAGGAAGATTCGGGAGGGAGGGAAGGAAGGAAGGAAGGAAGGAAGGAAGGAAGGAAGGAAGGAAGGAAGGATATATGCCTATATATTTGAAATATATACATATATATCAGATGACACTCATTTTTAAACACATTTGCCACTTTTAGTATACACAAAACTTTGTCTTGGTCAACTTAAAAGATAATATATGATTAAATGAATGTTTGCCTTAAGTTTAGATAATATTGAAACAAATACTTGGGACTTTTATTGTTTTAAAAAAACATAAATAAATGGAATTGTTCTTAAACATTAAAAACCATTCCATCCAGCTATTGAAATATCATATAACTAATTTATTACATTTTTATTCAGAGAGTCAAGTAAGTAAGAAAAATAATTGTCTTGAATCAACAAAGAGATGTTGACTGAAAAATTCTGCCTTATAAAAATAAGATAAATTGAAGTGTTTTTTATTATGAGTTTGTGCATTTTCATACATATTTTATTTTCTTTGTTGCAGTCTTCTAAGAGAAGTCTTTAAAGCTCTGCTAATCTTGTAATAAATTTTTTTTACAATTTCTAATTTTCTTTTTTAAATTTTTTAAATTTTTTTAATTGAGGTAATGTTGGGTCTCCCCATCAGGTGTTACCACCACAGTGCACCCACCACCCATTCCCCATCTTCCAGCACCACAGACCATTGTTTCCTTCCCTCTTTGTTCTTGCCGCTCAAGTATCTCCTGCCCAATGAGTGCTTCAGTTCTGTAGTCAGCTGTTGAGGATTAATTTTTAAGCTTGACCTTATCTGACTATTAGTTTAGTTACTTTACATTCCACATATTAGTGACACCATCCAGTGCCCCTCAGCGAAATAGTTAAAACAAGACTAAAGAAAACATTCAATCAGGGGTAGGTAATTGAGTTAATGGCAATAGAAAATTACCTCAGTCTCACTAAAGAATGAATCAGATGGCTCTAATTATTTTTCTAATTGTTTTTTTTTTCATTTTTACTTAATTTTATTTTCTTTTGGAAAATAAGTATGAGGAAATATTGGGATACCCCTATCATATTACCACCATAGTGCATCTACCAAATTACCCAATTTAGTGTTCTTAAATCACTTATCTTTCTCTGGTAAATTTTAATTTTTGGAAGTAGATTTTATTTTAACATCTATTTTAAGCCAAGACTATTATATTTGCCAGTTTTATGTCCACATATATAATTTACAAAAATAGTGATATAGGAAGATCTTTAATGTCTACTGCCAAGCCAAGTGGTCACTGTAAAATTTCAGAATTCAGAATTTCAGAATTCTCTCTGTCAGTACACTTTGCAGTATTATTTACTCTTTAAAAACTCAAAAGACCAGGACAGATTTTTGGCATATTTATGCCTGCCTTGTATTTTTATGACTAAATTACACTTTTTTAATAAAAGAGGTTCACATAAATAACTGAGCAACTCTTAATCGGAGATTAGCTCTCTGTTTAACCTAAATAAACTACTTTCCTAGTGACATCATGATGACAAAAGTTTGCTGTTAGAGCATTATAGGATTTCTTATATTCAAAGGGATATTTCCTGTTAAAAATGTTTATTTTATTTTATAAGTTTTTTCTATAATAAGAAACATTAGTTTATAAAAAGCAGAGTAAATGTGTTTTGTAAAATTAAATGATTACATATTCAAATGCTAATTGTAAAGCAGGAAACATATCTTCTAAGGGGTAGGGGGGAAAGAACAGGTATTGTCCTCATTACAGAAATGGATAAATTCAGTTCCATGTTTATGTAACACATCTATCACACTGATATTTCCAATCACTTTAAAGTCGGCATAAGGGCCTCCCCGGTGGCGCAGCGGTTGAGCGCTGGGTTGCAAAGCTGCCCGCAGCCTCTGCGACGCCAGTTCGATCCCTGGCTGCTCCCCGGCCACCGGAGGAGGGTCCCACATGGCGCGCAGACCTCTCCTGCCGCCCGCTGCTCCCCTCAGCAGTGTACTTGGGTCCTTCTGCCTGCTCTGCTCCCCGCTCTGGCTCTGGTGAATTCTCTCATCCTCCCGCGCTTCTGACTGTACCCAGTGCTTGTATAAACAAAACAAACAAACAAACAAATAAATAAATAAAACATGCCTCTATTAAAAAATAAAATAAAATAAATAAATAAATAAAATAAAGTCGGCATAAAATTCTGAGAGTGTTGTGTTCACTTGGGGATAAGGTTACTGGATCTTCATGACTGGGACTTTCTTACGCTTTCCAGTCATTTAACTAGATAGCAATAAACTGACAACACAGTCTTAAATACACAGTTCTATTTAAACTCTTTTGTTGCTCTGGGGCATGTGCTAAGGGGCTCTTAACTTCTGATTTCCTATGCAACTTGCAGTAAGGCGGTGAAGTTTAATTCTGGGTTTTAGGCAATAAAGAGGACTAAAAATTAAATCACATACCCCAGGTCACAGGAGAATTTTGCTATAGTATTTCAAGTAATCCAGAAAGATACCAAAATTAGTAATACTTCAAAGCACTGTTAGGTCATATTTTTCTATTACCAGCACCTGGCAGAACAGGGATCATACTGAAGAGCTTTTGTTGGTCTGGGTAGTATTTTCCTCTACAAGAAGCTAAATTACCAAATACTAGAACACCAGAATCTTTCCTCTGTGTGAAAAGATAGAGCAAAAATTAGACTAAAAGACTGCTCTGAAGGAATATCTTCCTCAGACCAAGAAATAAAAAGCAGAACAAATGTCCAGGCCATAGTACCCACTTATATGCAACATATGTGGGGGTGAGGGGGAGGGAGGAGCGAGAGGGAGGGAGGAGCAAGAGGATGCCTTATGTACCTTCATGAGTAAGATCAACATCACTTTCTCTCTTCTACTTAGGATTATAGGACACTAACACTGTAAAGAATGTAATTGGCTCTAATTTTTCACTTCTCTAATGAGAAGTTCAGTGGAATTCAGCAACAGACCCAAAGTTAGCAATTAGAAGTGAAGGTTCCTGAGATGCAGCCACTACATAGCACAATTCTCCCTTATCTGCGTCGGTTCCTAAGTGACATTTATCTATGACTGCATTCATTCCTGACCCCGCCTTATTTCCTCCTGTGTTGCTAAAATCTGAAAAAAGAAAACCCTAAAAGAAAAGAAGTAAATGATTAAGTCTGAAACGAATGGTTCCATGTAGACTGCTTATATTTCATTAGCCGGTAAGTTGTCAAAAAGAATACCCAGAAGCAGATGCTGCTTCCAAAATTAATCTTCAAAGAAATTAAAAGGGCATATTCACACTGAAAACTCAACCTGCTTGCCATATAGACAATGAAAACATGTTTGCCATCAAAATGCATCAAATTAGTTCCATTCTCCTATAAAAACATCGAGTAGGATCAAGTTATGAATCATCTAACTACATATAACCAAAGACAAGGGTAGCCACAGAGGTTAAACATTCTACTTCAATCTTTGTTTAGGGTACAGTGACCTATTTAGGTTATGTAAACATTCCTCCTGAATTTTAGAACGATTCATCCATTTTTATGCCTGTGTAACTTTCCCTTTTTGCCTAATCTAATAGCTTAAAAGATAGCTATTATTCCTTCTTTGAAAATGCTATTCCTCAGTCCCTCTACAGTTATACTATACTGTTCAGAGTATCTCTAGCAAAAGTTAGTGTTCCTATATTATTATCTCTGTTTTTAACACAATGAGATAAGTAAATCATAATATATTCAAGTCTGTGGTAGGTAACACTCTCTAGATTAATTCAACATAAATTTTGTTTTATTCACTAGTGAGTAAAATTTGCATGGAATTCATTTATTCACAGAAGGATTGTTATATTATCTGGCTTCTCCATTTTCTTGTTTCCTACCAGGTCAGCAGCAATAGCACCTATAATTTTGTACAAAACTGAATAAAATTATGGGAAATAAAAACAAAAGGAAAATTATTGTATTTAACTTAATATATAATAATCTACTTCCCAAAGACAAAAGAAGGAAAATATTATTTAAAAAGAAAAACATTTGTCATGAAGAATAAGATTACAATTTAAAATACAATATAAGGGCCTCCCCAGTGGCATAGCGGTTGAGCGCTGGGTTGCGAAACTGCCTGGTTCGATCCCCGGCTGCTCCCGGCCACTGGAGGAGGGTTCCACGTGGCATGCAGACCTGCCCACTGCTCCCCTCAGCAGTGTACTTCGGTCCTTCTGCCTGCTCTGCTCCCTGCTCTGGCTCTGGTGAATTCTCTCACCCTCCCACGCTTCTGACTGTACCCAGTGCTTGTATAAATAAATAAATAAATAAATCTTTAAAAAATAATAATAATGATAAATAAAATAAAATACAATAGAAGTTACACATAGACAGAGAATCGATAATAGCCCTGCGGATAATCATGTATTGGGTTGCCTCTAATCTATTAGAAATTAAGTAAAGTACAAGAGGTTTCCAGTAAAAACTTTCTGGTGTTCTCACCTAAATCTGTGGAAGACAGCAGTCTTCATCATGAAAACCACACATAAATCAACTAGCTGTCAGCAATTGTTCTGGAGAGTACAAGTCTTATGCTATTTGGAGACTGAACTTCCTCTCACCCTAAAGAGCGCAGAGCTTATGAGATCAGGATAAAGCAATGAGAGAGGAATTTCTAAAAGTTAAAAGGAGAGATTATTTTCAAAACCACTTAATGTAGCTCTTAATAATCTGCATAGATGACTCCCAGCACATTTAGGGGAAAAAATAATAAAACACAGAAAAGCACACAGCACAGCACATTTAGGAGGAAAAAAAAAAAAAAGAAAAGAAAAGCTAGACATATTTTCCTAACTGGATTTTGAAGAAAATACAATGAATGTACTATAGATAAATATTAACTGCAAAACATATAATTTTCATTCTTTGTATTAGTATATTGTTAATGGGCTTAGTTTTCTATCTTGCCATAAGTTTTACTTCATAGAAATTTTTAAAAAGACTATATTTGCTTGTTATAACACAACTGCCCTTAATTAATTGAAGCACTTAAATTTTTGGCCATCTGATGTCAGAAAGCACATTAAGCCATAAACAAGCTCCCATAACCTTCTCTATACATTTATCTTAAAAACGAAAACAGTGCCTCCCCGGTGGCGCAGCAGTTGAGCGCTGGGTTGCAAAGCTGCCCGCAGCCTCTGCAGCGCTGGTTCAATCCCAGGCCGCTGGGCGAGGGTATCACAAGGCGCGCAGACCTCTCCTGCCGCCCGCTGCTCCCCTCAGCAGTGTACTTCGTTAGTCTGCCTGTTCTGCTTTCTGCTCTGGCTCTGGTGAATTCTCTCACCCTCCCATCAAATATGGCAGATTTATGTAATGTAGATGCATAAACCGTTTATTTTATACTGTGTGACCCAATTCATTAGGAAATATGAGAAACATACAACATACATTGCATTATCCAATATGAAAGCTCAATACAATTGCTTTCATCTACAACTCTAAATTAGTACTATATAAACCCATCCTTTGTTCATTAACAAATTCTTTCCAGACCCTTCCAAAAATTCTCCAAAATGATGTTATTTAAACCATATTTTCCCACTGTGATCACCCTGTGTTTGCTTTATATGTCATTATAGCATTTTAATATGAAGATTGGACCTCATAATTGTAGTAATTTATTCTTTACTAAGACCTCAGATCTACTTGATCAGAATGATTTAGATGGACCAACCCAAAAGAATACCTTATTTGTTATATATTCTAGGAAACATAAGTTAGGGAGAAATATAAGTGAAACTGGGGAGGGAGAAAAGCCAAATGAACTAGGTAAGATTGTGGCCAGTGGAGGCCAATTCCACTGGAATATCAAATGTAATGTCGGGCTGTCAGAAAATTCATGACATATTTTTTTCTGTTTTCTATGTCAAAATGCATGATGACTTTTCCAACAACCCAATATATCTCAGAATTGCCTCATGAAAGAACACAGACTGTGGAATATTAAACCACTGACTGTGATCCCTCTCTGGTAGAGCATTGCCCATGTGGCATGAACTCCCTGGCATTTCTAAGATATCCTATGTGGATTAAACAACCAATTATGATAGGATGGAAACCCTCAGGCAGGGAATTAAAGAAACAGAAATACTTGACACAGGAAAATGTGAGTGACTACAGGAATGGTCCACCACATTGTAGGAAAATTCAGAAGTAGATGCAAATGACATGTAGTAGGACATCAACATTAGTTACACAGTAGAACCGTGCTTTCAAGTTATCTTATCCTTGTGATTACAAGCATACCAACAATTTTCTACCTCCTCCTCATTATCACATGGACTTCTCCAAGGTCTACACTCTTCTTCAGTCATCTACTTCACATTATATTTCTATTTCTAAAATAGATATTATGCCCTTATTAAATATAATATGTGGTCCTTTGATTACCATTATCCAAAAGACATATTTTATATAACCTCTCCCTTTTCTGAACAGTATGTCTTTAGTCTACTCAAGAATGATTTTTCTTGAGGAAACAGAAAGGTTAACTTTCAAAAGTTTCAGGAATAAAGAAGACATAGTCCCTGCTCTCCAGCAGCCTAGCAGAGGAAAGAAGTCAAGGTTACAAATAACTAAAACATAAGGCAGAATGAGCTAAGTGCCATAAGAGAGGTACATACAAAGTGCTTTGAGAGCTCAGTGGAGATAAATATCACAGCCAGTTGTCAGAATCAGGAAGGATATATGAACAAGGGGGCTGGAAAGCTGAGCTTTAAAGGTACGATGTAATTTTGTCAGGAAAAGGTGGCCAGAGGATTTTCTAAATATGGAGATTATAAGCAAAGTCCTAACCACAGAAAAATGCATGCTTCTTTGAGAAACAGTCTGATATGGCTGGAGAATAATTTATACGACACAGAGTTACACCGGGAGATATGAGTAGAAAAGACCACTTATTAGGAATTTTAAACATTTTGATAACCTATCATCAAACATTTAAACTCTTAAAAGTGGCATGGCATCAATGCCTCTCTATATAAGGTCTATCAGCTACATATTATTTTTAATAGCAGATTAGCACCCATAATTTAAAATTTCTGCAAAACCAAAATTGTTGAAAGGGAATATAAGAAGTAAGAAGGGGGGTCATTTCCTTGATCATATGAGGATAGCATAAAAGTTTAAGAGTCTATGATATATTTTGTCTTTGTTTATCCAAATACTGCTTACAGAAAGAAGTGACAGTTTGTATTTTACATGAAAAGAAAAAGGAGGTAATAAAAAAAGATGAATGAAGAAAATAAGTCAACAATTAATCTTTCAACAGGTGCCTGAATCTACATATACATGTGCATTTAAAAGAAAATTAGCCAATGTAAATAATGAGGGAAATCAATGTGAAACACATTTGCATGCATGTGGTTTTCCTCCACATCCTGGGGGAATTAACATTTTAGTCTTGCTACAGTTCCATTATTAATCTTATTCATACCAGAGTTAAATGGGAAGTAAATCTGCTAAAGTATAATAACTAAAGCTACAAAGAAATTGTTCTTTTCTTACAGAATAAATACTTCAGTTCAGCTTGAGGACTCTTTTAGATAGTCTTATAATTGTTTATCTACCCACAAATACAATCTTCATCTAGCTCCTATAAACACACATAGTGTTTAATCTATATCTAAATATTAATTATTACTTTGCAAATCAATGCAAATTTAACGTTTAGAAATTTCTGGAAAGAACACTGAGCAAAAAACCATTATTTATTATCCTCATTTCATATATTAAAAGAAACAAGGTTCAAAAAAAGTTCACTAGCTTCCCCATGTCAAAGTTGTGATATGGTGTTTTGAGTGCCACTTTAATGTTCTTTAAAAGTGACCTGAAATTACTATCTTAAACAAGTAAATATTATATGCTAAACAATGCATTTTTTAAAAAACTGTGCAGTGCACATAAAATGGGAGTCACTTCTTTCAGTAATGGTCTCACTGTGAATGTAATAAGCTGTTTTTTAAATATTTAATGTCCTTCCCTGATTTCCATGATTTTCCTCCCACAATTAGGCTAAGATGATCAATTACATGGTCATGGCTCTAGTTCTCTGAAGTCTCAAAAAAAGTCCTTGTTCGAAGATGCTCAATAAATTCAAGGTGCTTCTTAAAGAAAAGTTGGTCCTGCCTCCAGAAACCACAGTATCCCTGTTCTGAATAAAGACAGATCCTCTATATGATCTAGAATACAAATAAAACTCATTCTCATAATGGAACATTAACTTTCCACTTGTATTTCTAAGACCTAAAGACAGAATAGCTGAATTGTTAAACAATTCATAACATCTAGATGACAGTTTCTTACACAGAGTTTTTCCTTAAATGCTCTGCTTTCACTTAAAGGTCACTGAAATAATTGAAGTAATGAAGAGGCTTCCATAGCAGATTAATAATCCTCAAACTTGAATCTGCATACAAATCTCTTGAGAATCTTGTTAAAAGATTCTGATTCAATAAAGCTGGGTAGAGGCTCTAAATTCTGCATTTCTAACTATATCCCCACTTAATGCCAGTGCTTAGTTAAGGACCGCATGTGAAACAGTAATGCTTTAGAGCAGAGGTCTGCAAAGTGTCATCTAGGTCTGTGTGAACCATGAGATAATGGATTTTATATTTTTAAATAATCGGGGACATAATCAAAAGAAGAATACTATTTTGTGACATGTGAAAATTATATGAAAATCATATTTTAGTTTCCATGAAGAAAATTTTATGATGGCATAGACTGCTCATTTATGTACTTATTATTTACAACTTACTTTGTGCAGTGGATTGACTAGCTGCAACAGAGAATGCATAGCCTACAAGTCTAAAATATCTCCTATATAACCCGTTAGAGAAACCATGTGTTGACCATTGGTCTAGAGCAATGGTTCTCAACTCTCTGTACCACACAAAATTAATGTAGAAGATGAAAAAGTGACCATACCATCATATTGCTTGTTGTATTTTTTGAGGTAATAGTGGTTTAAAACATTGTATATAATTTTATGAGGCTGATATTTCTTAATTCCAAAACCAAAAAACAGCATAGAAAAAGAAAACTTAGTAGGCTAGATCTCTGATGAACATACATGTAAAAATCCTCAGCAAATTTGTTGCAAATTGAATCCAGCACTTTATATATTAAGGGAATCATCTATCATGACCAAATAGGTTGCATTTCAAGGAGTAAAGATTGGTTCAATAAATTCAAGTTAATCAATGTTATTCACTATATCAATACAACAATAAATTGCTTGCAAGGAGAGGAGAGACAGAGAGAGAGAGAGAAAGAGAGAGATACTACTGAGAGAACCTGGTCAAAATGAAATAATCTTTTCTGGCTTTTTTTTCCCTGAATGTTATAGTATATATAGTGAAAGCAACTAAGAAAAAAAGAAATGTTCATGTCTTTTGAGTTGTGACTATTTAATTCTGTGCCATTAATTATAAAAGTCCCTGCGCAAGCCATACAACTTCCTGGGCATCACTTTATCCATTAAAATAATAATAATAATAATATCATTTTACTTCATGTTACTAATATTTGTGACTATTTAATTCTGTGCCATTAATTATAAAAGTCCCTGGGCAAGTCACACAACTTCCTGAGCATCACTTTATCCATTAAAATAATAATAATAATAATAATAATATCATTTTACATCATGTTACTGATAATTAAAATGAGAGCTTAATACATCATAGGTGCTCAACAAATTAACATTAAGTGTGTTATTAAATTTAAAGGACATAACACATTTTTGTACAAATACAAATTTTTGCTGAGGCACTCCACTAAAATACTTTCTCATTGAAAATTTTTATATATAAAATTTGTAGAAATATCTAGAAAACACAGGGAAGCAAAGAGAATAAATGAAAATCACCCCAAATGTGAAAATCAAGAACAACTGCAGTTAATATTTAAGTCATTTCATCTATTTCTAGTTCTTCTGTCTCTCTCCATCTCTATTCCACTGGTTTTCTTCCCTTTCTCCCCTCTCCTTTTTTCTCCCTCTCCTTCTCTCTCCCCTGTCACTTGTGCCCCTACTCCTCCTAAGCTTTGTGGAAAGAACCATAAAGTTTGGTTCTTCCTGTGGTCCCCGCTACATTTCAAGCAACTTTATATGGTGAGAGTAAGCAATTATACCACATTATATGGATCAGTTCAGCTGATCCTTCAAGTTCAGCAAAGTTAGGAAAATATGCATGTAAGGAGGAACAGCTATTTTTCAGAATCCTATAAATCTCCTCATGAAGACTCATTTTCCCCCCAGTGAATTCTCACAAGTTAATCATCACAACCATGCCATGCAGATCCCAGAAGCATAACTCTGTATGGCTTTGTAGCCTGGGTTTTTTTTTCTCATGATAATTTATTCTTTAAAGTTAGCATTTACATAAGAAGAATAACTATAAATTTACCTAGAATGAGAAGAAAGTTTGCATGACATAACATGTACAAAAGCAGAGAGACCTGGGAAAGGGTGGCATTTTCCAGATAATAAATATGCAATATATGGTGTTTGCAAATATGCCACTGAAACAAAAGGTTAGAAGGGAGGCAGGGCCAGATAGTCAGGAAGTTCATTTCTATCTTCCATGCTAAGGCTTTTAGATCACAGAGCCTAATGAACAGGGGAATTAACTTTCATATCAAACTACTCTGAGCTCTAGTTCCAATTATATAACATACTTGACTTTAGGAAAATTTCTTAATTTTCCAAAGCTCCAATCCCCTTATTTGTAACACAAGGACAATAGGCATATGTGTAAGAATTAATTGACTCAATATACAGTTAATTCTTGTTATTTTCAGTAGTTACAGTCTATAAAATCACAGTGAGCAATGAATTAACAAACACTGAACTGTTCTGTGAAACACAGGTCTATGTCCTGAGAGCCTCTGGTCACATGTTCATCAACCCTTCAAAACATAGTGCTGTTTTATGTGTTTATGTTTAAACACACCTTATTAATTTATATTATTGATTCATTAACATTGAACTCATAGCCAGTAGCACTATAACTCATGCATGAATGAAGTTTACCTAATACACTTACTTTCTGCATAAGACACAACATAACAATCTCCTTGCACTTAGGAACACCAGACCACTTCAGCACCATACTTGGAGTTAATGTAAAAAGCAAAATCACAAGAAAAATCATAAAAATGAGAAATTAAGGGTATTAAATAAACCACAAAAAGGACACTAGTTTATAATATGAACTTTGAAAGAAAAAGGCAGACCATCACCTTGTTCTACCACCAACTGGACACATGTATAACAAGTGAAACTGCTGCTCTACACAAAACTACAAATGATCATGAAAGCACACAAGTATTGACTGCGGGATTATATATAAATTTTAGCAAGTAGGCAAGTTCATAATACAGTGTGTGAATAATGAGGATCCACTATACATAGAAACACTGAAAATTATTCAATAAGCATTTAACTTATTTATCATCAAGAATCACTAAGACTCCTGAGTTGGATAGTGACACTCAGATTTTTAGTATAGAAAGAAATTTTGAGGAGGCATTGGAGAAAGGAGCATGAAGCAGACAGAACAGCTGAGGGGAGAAGAAGAAAGATTTCAGAGATATTTGGGAGGTAATTAATGTCATATAAATATGGGGAAATGGAAGAGGAGAATTCAAGATTGATCACAAAGTTGTACTTGGGGAAAATGGGTGATCAGAGTAAAGAATGCAGGGAAAGTACCAAAAGACAGGAAACCAGTTCTTCCTTAAAACTGACCCCTCCATGGTTTCTACAGAAGTTACTTTTATTTTCTTTCTTCTTTCCATCTACCATTTTAAATGTTTTTTACAAATGAAGGTGAGGGAAAAGGGAGGCAGATTTGATGAGATAGCTTTCTACTATTCAGTTCTGGATTGTCAGTGAGAAACCCCATCCTACTAGCTCAGAAACCCCATCCTACTAGTGGGTAGATTTGGATATTTATATACACCCCAAAATCCTTATCCAACATGTTCAGGGTGGTTCACCTTCCCCTCCTACAATTTAGCAACAATATTATGTGCTTCATGTACCATGTGCTCCCAAACTGAATTTCTGTCATCTCTCTAGCGTCATAGCCAGCTCCCCTCTGATACTACTGCCTAGCCATGGACCTCACTTAATCTAACCATTGTGTGGAATGCGAGTTGATGTAATCAGTTTCTTCTCTCATTTCCACAACCTTCTCCCATGACCAACATAAATATGCATACAACCCATAGAAGTTCTGTTGAACTGACCCTGAAGATTATAATCCTCAAATCTACTTGATTCCCTGTGGCCTCCATCCAATGGTCCTCCTCCATCTAGTGCCATTTCTGTTCATGATAACTTGAATCTCAGATATTAAACACAGAATGGATTCAACTTTTCTATGCCTCTTAGATAATATGACTAGGATTAATGTCTGCCCATCCCCCTTCTTAGGGATCAGAGCTGTTACCATGTTATTCTTTCACAAAACCCTATCTCACTTCAACTTCCTTCCTTCAAAGGCACATTGTAACATCCTATTAGTGAATAGATACAAATGTATATAAGATTATACCACACCTTATTGTATAACACTACTCAAAAGCTATATACCAAGCTATTGCTATATATACATATATACATGGGCAATCAGGATTACAATATTTTGATGGCATTAAAAAGGAAGAAATGATAGAGAAATTGTTATAGGCATAATTGAAAGTTATTTTCTTAAGGAAGAACTCAATTTAGAAGTTATTTTCTTCCCAGAAGTCAAATAAATATATATAATAATCTCCTCCCTCCCCATCACCAAACTGCCACCAACACAAAGAAGGAAGACAGTTACTAGTATTTTGTCAATTTTTCAAGTACCCTGCAGTTCAGTACTCATCTTACTAATGTAAATCATCTGGAGAACTTACTAAAATAGACAAACTCAGGCCCCAACCACAAGTTCTAAATCAGTAAGCCTCAAGTCCAGTGATTTCAAAAGGTATCCAGATGATTTTGAATATCAGCCAAACTGGGAAAGCTAAGTAAACTGTAGGATAATGGTCTTTCTTCAATTTCATGATTCTGAGTAGTGCTAAATTATAATTGGTACTAGCTTCAGCTTTGTATATTCTGTGAAAATATTCTGTGCTTAAAGATTGAATGAGGCAACTTCAGACAAAAGGTGACAACCCTGTGGAATCATCACACAGCCTCAGTATAACAAACATTCCAGTCAGGATAAGACAAGAAAGAATACAGAAGTAATACCACCAATCAAGGACAAAGGACCCATTTATTTACTCATTCAGTTTTTCTTCAAGAAATTATATAGGTATAAGCTACTATGTGCCAGATAATGTGTTATATGTGGGGAACACAAGAATAAGCAAAACAAAGCCAAGCTAGTTCTTATTGAATTTTGAGCTACTGAAGTAGATAATAAACAATAAACATGTAATTGCAGAAAGAAACCTACATATAGACTAAAGTTTATAATGGAAGATTTGTCTAAGTAGGGAAAAGCAGACAACATGGGATGTGGTCAGGCAAGACTTCCTTGGGAAGTGACACTAGAGACAAAATCTAAAGGATAGTTAGAAGTTTAGTTAATGAAGAGAGGAGGCAGAGAGTGTTCCAAGAAGATAAAAGAATGGCAGGAACAAAGGCTTTGTGTCTGAAATCAGAGTGACTTGTCTGAAGATACAAAAGGAAGCAGTTTACTTGTAGTACAGTAAAGGAGGAGGAGAATAATAAGGGATGAGAATGAGCAAGGATACAAAATCAAGGATTATGCTTACTGGCCCCTTGCAAGGGTCTGCCCTTGCATAGTCACCATGTGGCACTTTACCCCATGAAAAAACCAAAACATTTAATATCCCAGTGAGCACATCTTGTTGCAGTTGTTGTTCCATTGTAGGTCCAATCTTTTGCAGATGCTGATGCTTCTCAAAAGGTGGAATTTCAGCCAGATTCAGCTGAAGGAAACCCTGCCCCTAATCATGTCCTTGCATTGCTCCTAATCACCCCTCACCTCTGCCTCTTTTGTTTTAAAAGTAGTTCTCTCTCCCTGTCCCAGTGAAAAACACAAGTTCTTTTGTTCCTTGGTTGTAGGTATGGTGTGGTGACATACATCTGAAGAGGTATGATCTGAATCACGTGCAGTGATGTAAGCTTCAAGTAGCCCCTTGTCAAAAAAAAAAGTTCTTACTCTGCTTTCCCAAACCTGGCGATTGTATTAATTGAGTGAGAATCCCCAGATGGCAGATACTCTTAGGGTTAGTGACAAGTCTTTAATAATTGGGAGGCAAAAGTGGAAGCGGGAAGAAAAGTAACTGCTTCAGTATTCTTAAGCTAGAGGTGATAGGCCAGAGTAGGGGCTGCACTGATGGAGGAAAGTGGGCATAGGAGGAGAAAGCTGAAAGATATTAAGGATAAATATTTTTCATAGGTAAATCTTGCATTAGTAATTTCCATTATGTTGTTTTGTGAGTTCATGTACTTTTAGCAATTTTTTAAATGGGTTGATATTTGGGGTGTTTTATTTTGTTTTGGGGTTTTTTTTTGGCATTTTTGTTTCATAATTTTTAAAACTACATTATTACTTGTAAGATAAGCGAAACAGACTTTATGCCACTGGCCTCTGTGGCCATCACCTGTGGCCTTGAATGCAGGAGCCACTTGGAAGTATGGGCATAGGGCACCCAAGCCTGATGATGGACACCAGGAATATGGTGTGGGTATGCGTCAGTGGGCACACCTGAGCTGAGAGACTGAGGCTATAAAGGCAGCATCACCAGGATGGTGTGTGGATGGCTGCAAGAGGAAGAGACCACGAGAGAATGTCAGAGCAAGCCCAGAGACAGTAAAGATTCAATGGCCACTCGCCTGCCCTGCACCTGGTTGCCTCACTACAAGTGGTGTAGAAAGATCGTTAAAAGCCTGGAAAAGCCACTGCTCCAGGACTCTCCTTGCCCATCTCCCAAATTAATAGAGAACCTGCCTCGTGCCTTGTTGCACTACATTAGTCTAAGTCATATTTTATAGGTAAAATGACAAAAGAATAGCGATAGTTATACAACCTTGTAAATACACTAAAAATTACTGAACTGTACATCTTAAAAGTATGAAGTTATACAACATGTGAATTACATCTCAATTTTTAAAAAAACTTTATTACTCCTAAACATGAGACTTCATTTTCAACTTTCCTCCTATATTGGATATATTCTTATTAATACAGCAAATAGTACAATAGATGAAAATAACACACACACTCACACACACAAACTGAGGGAAAACACAATATGAATTAATTTCCCACTCTCCTTTCACTTGCATGTAGACTTAGCAACAAAATCTTTGACCCTTAGTATCAAAACCTGACCCTTAAATATTGTGATTCTACATTTTCTTTACTGGATCTCTTCTCACTCAAGGCCAGTGTTTGTTAAATCTGGCACCATGACACCTTAAAGCAAGTCAATCTCTAGAGTTAGTCCTGAAGCAACAGGATTTCTTATTTAAACTTCCTAAGTGGGGCTTCCCCAGTGGCACAGCGGGTTGAGCACAGCGCATCCTCTGCAGTGCGGGTTCGATCCTGGCCGGCCAGCAAATATCCCATATGGCGCGGCAGACCTCTCCTGTCCCGTCTGCTCCCCTCAGCAATGTATTTTGGTCGCCTGCCTGTTCTGCTCCCTGCTCTGTCTCTGGTGAATCCTCTCACACTCCTGCGTCTTTGGCCTATACCCCAGCTCTTGTATAAAAATAAATAAATCTTTAAAAAATAAATAAATAAATAGATAGATAGATAGATAGATAAATAAATAAATAAACTTTCTAAGTGATTCCAAAGAGCAGCCAGGAAAGAAAATTTAAGCAAAGCTAAAGCTCGAGAATAACACTGTTTCATTCAGAACTGGTCTGGATTTCTTTTATTTTTTTATCAACGTTATGATAAAGTGACATTACAGAAATGGGCATCATTATGCTTAATGTGGTGTTGTCCATAAACCTACTGAGGGCATTAAGTGAAGGCTTATTGTACTGCAATTTATTCCTTACCTAGATAACTTCATCCACTGCAATTATCATCTTTATTCCAGAGACTACCAAATCTGTATCTTTAGTCTCTACTACCATCATCCTTCACAATATAGCAATGCTAAACCACAAAATAAAATTTTACTTTTGAAAATGACACAAACTGAAAAAGGATGTTGAAATTTAATTACTTCTTTCCAGGATGTTCTAATTTTTCTCTATTTTTTGAAAGGTGAGGTGCCTGTTGGTAACAAAAAAAGAAAGACTACTTAGAATGCCTAGTGGGAAATCAAATACATGCTAGGATGTCTTTCCTGAATTACAGACATTTATTGGAAACTCCACCTGAAAGGTCCCCTTAGTGCTAAAAAAAAAATCAATGTGGCTAAAACAAGTAACAATTTCACCATATCTCCAGACATCCCTATCACATTTTCTATTCAGTGAATGGCACTAGCATATACCAAGAGGCTCAAGTAAAACACTTGGGAATGATGATTTAATCTTCTATCATTACATCCTCACCCTCAATTATTGGCCAATTCTAACTCTACTAGATCGTAAATCTGTTTCTTTTTTCCACCATAGCCACAATATTCTTTCAACTGGAGAACTGCAGTATTGGTGGTATAATGCTAAACGTTGATGCCTTTAACTGGAGCCTACAGTAGCTTCTTAACTGATATCCTTGTGCACAATCTTTACTTGCTCTACACAACTACCAAAATTTTATTTCTAAATACAAATGTTTTAGTGTAAGAGTAAACTTTCAGAGACACACTCCTTCCCTTAGGATGGTGTCTGCATTTCATATGATGGTTTATGAGATCCTTAAAAATGTCCTGCTTGGAGTGACATCATTGACACAGCCGCGAAGAGATGCTGGGATCAAATTCTGCCATAAAAACAACTGATAGGGAGAAATAGCAGTGAGTTCCTGGCAGGAACCGTACACATTAGATGCTGATGATTCTCCCAGACAGAGGAAAGTTGGAACGACAGGGAAAGGGAAAAGAGAACCCTTCTCCCCTCCCCACCTGCAAATCTGGCCTACACTGTCTAGCAGAAGAGGAAAAGCTTGGAGACCAAGACACCTAGAGACACCTGAGACATCTGACAGGTCCAGAGAGAGACCAGTGGGCAAAAGGCCTCAGTGCAGGCAAACAGTGCCGGGTGTGCGTCCCTTTGTTGTGGTGCTTCTCTCTCCTCTCCCCTCCTGGAAGCCATCAGGACCATTTAACTAGTAGCACTTACCAGCCAGAGGACATCAGAGGGAGTGTCATAGGCCTGGTCCCTACTTCAGGGCATCTTGGTACCCCAAGCCCTCAGGTGGAAGGAGGCCTCAGGAGCCCCAACACCCACCCAACTACCTCACAGGCCCAGAAAGAATGTCAATCCTTCCACACCCAGAGATGCAGTACAATCAGTACCCTTTTGTGCTCCTTTGTATTTTTTGTTTTTTTTGTTTGTTTTTGTTGTGTCTGTGTGTGTGTGTGCATGTGTGTGTTTTAAATCCTCTCTCAACATGCTACAAAGGAGATAACAGGCCCTGGAAAGACTATCCTACTCAGCCTTACAATGCTCCCCAGAGGACCAGACTAAAACAGCAACCTCTAGCTCACTGGGAACCATCAGGGTCCGGAGAAGCAATTCTCCCCACATCTGTTTGTGTGTTTGTTGGTTTACTGGTCAGTTGGTTGTGTGCTGTTCCTCTCTGTGTCTCCTATTTCTGTTTTCTGATCCTTCTTTCTTCCTCCTCCCCTTTAACATTGCCATCATTACTATCCCTTTTCTTTCTGTTACACTCCCTCTTTTTGCTCTCTTTCCTCTTCCCCCATCTAGCCCCATTCTTTCTTCTCTCACCTTCATTCCTTCAAATCTCCATATCATCCTCTTCTTTCCTCTTATCCTTTCTTTCTCTCCATATTCTCTTTCAATCCCAGTATTCTTCTGAGACACGCCTAGAGGGACCTAGCAATTCAACAGAGAAGGATATCCCACCCAGCCTGCAGGACCCTCCCAGTGGACATGGCCTTAGCATGGATCTGGAGGTGCTGAAGGCTAAGAAAGGGAAGAAAGAAAAATAAAAATGATCAAGCAGGACCCTCTGGGAACAATACACCACAGAAAGAAAGTCAACCTCCAGAACCCAATAATATGAACATGGAAGATATCGTCACCTAGCAGATAGAGAATTCAAAAAGGTCACAATGAATACAACTAAAGAGTTAAGAGAAAATGCAGAAAGATAAAAGAAAATCAATGAACTCAAGAATGAGAAGGAAAGCCTAAAGAAGAAAGTGAAGGAACTGAAAGATATCCAGAGATTTATAAATGAAAAAGAAAGAGAAACCTTCAAGAACTATCTGACACTATGAATTAAGTAAATATAAGAGTTACAGGAATCCCAGAAGGTGAGGAGAGAGACCAAGGAAATGAAAAACTATTCAAAGAGAAAATCAAAGAGAACTTTCCAAGCATAAAGAAGAAAATGATGAAAATGGATACACAGGAAGCCAGAAGAATACCAAATTACCACAGTGAAAGGAAAACCACAACAAAACACATAATAGTAAAGTTTCCAAGGGCCCAAGACAAGGAAAAAATAATGAAGCTGATGATGGGGGAAGAAACAGATAATCCATAAATGAAAACCAAACAGGCTGACATCAGACTTCTCTGAAGAAACACTACAGGCAAAAACAGAATGGAGTGACATGTAACAAACTCCAAGTCTGAAAAGGCCAACCAAGAATACTCTACCCCACAAAGCTCTCCTTCTTATATGAGGGAAAAATAAGGGCCTTCGCAGACAAACAGAAACTCTAGAAATTCATCACGACTAAATCCCCACTCCAAAAAACACTACAAGAAGCCCTAAAGCAAAACCCAACAGTGGAATGAATAGGAAGAACAAAATAAGATAAGGAATAGAATCACAACAAGGCAAACAAAACGGCAAAATATGGATACCAGTGTATCGATATAAACTGCTGTGCAAATGGACTAAACTCACCAATAAAAAGAAGAGTCGCAGGCTGGATTAAAAAAAAAAAAAAACCTTTTATGTCTCCAGGAAATAGATTTAACTACAAAAAACAAACAGATTGAAAGCAAAAGGTTGGAAAACAATCCTACAAGAAAATGCACCAAAAGAGAAGGCAGGAACAGCTATCAGATAAAATAGACTTCAAAATAAGAAAGGTAAAAAGAGATATGGAGGGCCTCCCAGGTGGTGCAGCGGTTGAGCGCTGGGTTGCGAAGCTGCCTGCAGCCTCTGCACCGCCAGTTCAATCCCCAGACGCCGGGCGAGGTTCCCACACGGTGTGCAGATCTCTCCTGCTGCCCTGGTCCCCTCAGCTGCTCCCCTCAGACTTCTGTCAGTCTGCCTGCTCTGCTCCCCGCTCTGGCTCTGGTGAATTCTCTCACCCTCCCGTGCTTCTGACTGTACCCAGTGCTTGTATAAATAAATAAATAAATAAATAAATAAATAAATAAATAAATAAATAAATAAATAAATCAAAAAAAAAAAAAGAAAGAAATTCTAACATTTAAAAAAAAGGGGGGTATAGGTGGTCACTACATTTTGATCAAGGGGACAATATATCAAGAAGACATAACTCTCATCAACATACACTCACCAAATGAAGGAGCACCAAAATATATCAGACAGTTATTATCATCTCTGAAAACAAACGTTAGAAAAAATACATATGCAATAGGAGACTTCAACACACCAATCTCACCAATGGATAGATCAGTGAGACAAAAAATAAGTAAGGACACTAGAGCTCTAAATAAGGACCTAGACCACATGGGCTTAACAGACATCTATAGGACACTAGACCCCAAAAAATCTGAGTACACACTTTTCTCAAGTGTGCATGGGTCATCCTCCAGAATTGATCACATACCAGGACACAAGACAAACATCAACAGATACACTAAGATCAAGAATAATACCAACTGTCTTCTCTGACTATAAAGACATCAAACTAGGAAAAAAAAAAAAGCAAGGAATCCTCCTACTTCCTGGAGATTGAAACCCACTACCAGAAGACCATTGGCTCAATGAGAAGATCACTGCTGCATATTGCAACTGCTTAGCACATGGCAAGAACTCAATAATTGTTCAAATAAACAATGAACAAATAAATAAATGATTGAATAATATACCTAATATTCCTACTCACAGATCTCATTAGTAAAACTTGCATTAACTTTTTCAAACAAAGTTAGAATACAATATAAAGAGTAGTTTTAAAACAACCTTGCACAAACATGGACAGCAGATCCATGGGCTAACCTACTGATACCAAAAGACTGAATTCATTCATCCAACATTTGCTAGTAGTTACTTTTAACTCTGTCCATAATGAATGTGTATTATGCAGTAGCAACAGTCACCTATTCATCTCAAATAAATATCAAAGTATGAAATCTGTCATTTAATATAAGACATATCTACCATTACCTTTCTCCAAGCACTGTTCTCATTAGTTGATACATTGTCTAATTAAATCTCTACAATCATGCTCTCAAATAGTTCATATTCTCTGAAAAAGAAAACAAAACTCAGTAAGATGTAAGATGACAACACATGTAAAATATCCAGTGAGCAAACCTTTCTCCAACATAACATTAAAGAGAAAAATAAACCCAACATGAAACTTGTACTTACATTGCCATGGCTAGTCCAATCCTGCTCTATGAAACATTAACGTTGTTGGAGAGAGAAATGTCTCTAAATAGTTAAAATAGTACATATTCATGGAATAGATAGTCCCATGCCAAAGGTGATGCTTAAAACCTTACTGAGTTCTTTATTTGCTTGTGATCAAAACAAGTTTGAAAATGTAGAATGAAATGTTTGGCCAACAATTTTATGTCACACAGTAACCAATATTCTAGAAACAAACCAGATTCCTGACAGTGAACATTAATTTGGGAGTGAGGACTGTGAATATTCTAGCAGGCCTCCCTGGTGGCGCAAGGGGTTAAGACACAATCTATGAAGCTATCCACGGCCACTGCAGCACAAGTTCGATCCCTGGCCAGGGAGCTACCCACATGGTGCAGAAGACCTCTCCTGACTCACCCGCTGCTCCCCTCAGCAGTGTATTTCAGTACATCCGCCTATACTGTTCCCCTTTTTGTCTCTGGTGAATCCTTTCACCCCTCACACCTCAGGCCTGTACCCCAGTTCTTGTATGCATAAATAAATAAATATTTAAAATAAATAGTCTAGCATATTACATAGTCATAATATCTTAACACTGAGATCACTCTCCTGAAAAAGACTATTAGCAACTAGTTTCTTTAGTTTGAAATTCTTTCCTATTGAAGATCCTTTCATGTTCTCCGTATAACTTTATTTTAAGAAATTTAATTATGGGTCTCCCCAGTGGTGCAGTGGGTTGAGCGCAGTGCTATGAAGCTGTCCACAACCTCTTCAATGCAGGTTCGATTCCCAGCCACCCAAGGAGCTACCCACATGGCACAGCAGACCTCTCCTGTCTCGCCCACTGCTCCCCTCAGCAGTATTTTCAGTCATCTGCCTGTTCTGCTACTCACTCTGTCTCTGGTGAATTCTTTCACCCTCCTATGCCTCTGGCCTGTACCCCAGTTCTTGTATAAATAAATAAATCTTTAAAAATAAGAAATTAAAAAAAGAAATTTAAATATAAAGTCTAGGGCCTCCCCGGTGGCGCAGTGGTTGAGCGCAGGGTGCGAAGCTGCCCGCAGCCTCTGCAGCACTGGTTCAATCCCCGGCTGCTCCCCGGCCACTGGAGGAGGGTCCCACATGGCATACAGACCTCTCCTGCCGCCCGCTGCTCCCCTCAGCAGTGTACTTCGGTCCTTCTGCCTGCTCTGCTCCCCGCTCTGGCTCTGGTAAATTCGCTCACCCTCCCGCGCTTCTGACAGTACCCATATAAATAAATAAATAAATCTTAAAAAAAATAAAATAAAATATATAAAGTCTGACTGTAAAGAGTCTATTGAAATTGCCTACTGGATTCCTACTAGTAAAGACCCCAGACTCCAGACCCCAGGCTCAGCCAAAGGGCCAAGTACCCACAGAATACAACCAAATCCTATGCCCACTAATCAGAACCCATACAACAAGTGCAGTATATGGCAAGTAGTGCAAGCCCTAGGCAAGTCCCCAAGGCTACATGAGGCACCAGTGACCTCTGGCCCCACCAAAAAGGACTCTGGATCTCTGACCCAGTGTGTGGGACACAGAGCAAGCCTCAGAAATTGCTCCAAGGCTGTGCCAGGCACTATCTACTGCAGAACCAAAAGAACCCTAGTCCAATATGGGTATTGGAACAATACCTAGCGAAGGCTCCACACACAGCAGCATTGTCCTGAGGTAGAGAGAAAAGCACAACAAACTGCCACATGAGTATTCAGGGGAATACTATACCACAGAAAGAGAGCAAATATCCAGAAACCAATTACAAAATCATATAAGGTCTGTTCTTCCTATCAGATACAGAATGCAAATTTAACGTGATAAATTAGAAGAAACTGGAAAACTCAGAAAAATAAATGAAAGTCCTGAGAAACAAAATTAACAAACAGATCAAAAGTGATACTCTAAATAAGAAAATTACAAAATTACAGGATATAATAAGAACATGGAGGCACTGAAAAATACTGTAGAAAGTCATAAACAGGATAAATCAAATGGAAGAGTGAATCAGTGAACTTCAAGATGTGAATACAAAAAGAAGCAAGACGGAAGAAAAAAAGAAATGAATCAAAGTTAAAAAAAAGAAGAAGAATCACTTAGAGAACTATAATAGAGGGAAACTTATTGAACTTGGAGAAGGAACTAGATATACAAATCCACATACATGTAAGAACACCAAAATACCTTAAAAAAATGAGACCTACACCCAGATATAGAGTAGTGAAACTTCCAAATTTCAAGACAGAACTTCTGCAATACCCCAGTGGTCTTCACCCAGATGAGAAGAAGTCTTGCAAAATCTGTGAGATCCAACAGCATCCACCAGACCAGTGGGAGCCAGACAAAGTCAGGGAGGAAATCAGAACAGCTATAGGCCTTGTAACCTATCAGGAGACACCACAGGTGCCTGCCTAGACCAGCAGAGGTCTTGTGACCTTCTGGAAAACCCTGCCATCCCCCACCCAGACCAGTAGACAACTCAAGAACTTCTGCAAGATGCCCCAGGCAACTCCCAGAGTAGCAGAAGCATTGTAACCTCCTACAAAACTACTGGTGAGACACCAAACTGGCATCAGTGAGAGTATCAGAGTGACCAGAGATCTGACAAACTTCTGCAAAACCCCATTAATCTCTGTCCAGATAAAGAGAGGGCTCACAACCTTCTAAAAGACCCTGCCAGAGCCCACCCATACTGACACAGGATTTGCAATTTTCTGAGACCTCAGCAGTGCCCACCCAGGACAGTGAGAGACCAGACCCAACTTAGGGAGGTTGCCAGAGTGACCAGAGGCCTCACGAGATACGACCAGACCATGCTCAGGTCAGAAGAGACCTTGTGACCACCCACAAAATGAAGCCAGTAGCTGCTTGGGCTATTAGAGGTCTTGTGACCTTTTGTGGGACCCCAACAGTATTGTCCCAGACCTACAGAGGTTTTGTTATTTCCCACAAGATCTCTGTCAGCACCCACAAAGACTGGTGATATGACCCCATAACCATATCAAAGAGAGAGCCAGAATGACCAGAGGTCTCATGATTACCCATGAGATCCTGCCACTGCTTATCCAGATAGGTTAGAGCCCTGACCTGTGATGGGGAGGAGCTATACCCAGAGGAAACCCACACCAAGGGGGCTAAAAGTGACAAAAAAATTCATGACAGAAAAATATATAAAATTCAATTTGTGTCCATAAATAAAGTTTCATTAGAACACAGTCACAGTCATCTGTTTATATCTATGGCTGAGTTTGCACTACAACAGCAGAGTTGAGTGGCTGTGACAGAGACCACATATGACATTCTCACCCTCATTGATTTGCACAACAGCTTTGTGCACTACAAATCAGTTATAACACAACAATATTTCAAATGCTATGTATTACCTCACCAAAAGTTTTGCATTACCATTGCACACACATCACATCAAAACAAAGAAGAAAACAACTAGATTTCAAATGTCATAATTTTAGCAGACACTGGAAGATGGACTATTCTGTTATTGAAATAGATGGCAATGCATTTTGGTTTTCAATGACTTTTTATCTGTGCTAATAGAATACAACATATGCCAGATCAAACGTTCATCACAATTTTCCCAATACACAGGAAAACAGTAGCCAGGAACATTACAAAATTTAAAACACAATATCTACATAAAAATGAAAATGGAACTACAACCAAAGTGAGGTTCTGCATGACTCATTTGTTAGCCAAACAAGAAAAACCATTTACCAATGGTGGATTAATTAAGTCATGTTTGATTGTAGCAGCCAAACAATGTGCCCAGAGAAAATAAGCTTTTTAGGACTATTAGTCTTTTGGTAAGAACAGTTGTTCAAAGACTTGAGGACATTGGGAGGAATATCAATAATCAATTTTAAAAAGAGGGAAATTTATTTTTAATGGTTTTCCTTGGCTTTGATGAGTTGACAAACGTTATAGATACATATCAGTTGTTCTTTATACAAGGAGCCAATGACAATTTAGAAGTGACTGAAGATTAGCCTCTATAAATAGGCTGCATGGAACAATGACAAACAAGACTATTTCCGAAGATACTGAAAAAATATTAATTCAATACAAGTGGAATCTGCTATGCTAAGATATATAACTCCGCTAAGATGTTATAAGTAAGCGTGGTTAAAATTATGTGAGAAGCAAAAAAAGACTTAGTTGGACAAATTTATAGAACTTGTAAAAATCTAACATGCTTAAAGCCTATGGTTGTTCACTGTGTTATTCATCAACAAGTATGTTAAGGAAAATATTTTAATCATGTGACATTAAACCAGTATTGCTAATGGTGATTTCCATTTGCTCAGATAGTTTTAACCATTTTTAGTTCCATGAAGTCTTCTCAAAAAGTAGCAACTAAATATCCTGGCTTACTCTGCCACAGACTTTTTTTTTTTTTTCCTTTCTTCAAACTGGATTTAATTTTTTTTTAATTTCTAAATAATAAATTTTATTTTTATATTCCCCCATACAACTTTAAGGGTGGTAAAATTTTACTGTGATATTTTTAAAGCTCAGGGTCAAGAAAGATCATTCTACATAAGAAGAACAACCACTATCATTGAATATTTAATAGCTTTGGCAATTATATTTTCCTGTGGATTTGAAAAAATGTTTTTTTTAATGTTTTCAACCTAAAATTACAAGGTAAAACAGAACTTACATGCAAAACTTTTACAGCAATAAAGACATTTCAGTGACAACTAATGTTGTTTGAATCTTAAGTCATGTCAAGCTGCTTTATATACTTCTCATGCTGTCAAGAGTTAAAACAAAAAGTGCGATTTCCTTTCCCACACACATTTGCAGCAGATATATTTTCTGAGCTCAAACCACAGCAATACATTAGACTTTGATGCAAGTGTAAAGGAAATTTCCAATAACTCAAAATTCATTTTACTGTGCAATTGAGGAGTTTCTACTTAATTTTCAATTGTAAGGGAGTAATCTGAAATATGACATCAAAGAAAAATATGAGAAAAAATCTAATAAATTCTATAAATGTCTTCCTGTGTTCAATTAAAATCAGATGCTTTTGAATTGATATTACTATTTGTTTCATATCTTTCTCTGTAAAAAGATTTTCAAAAATGAAATATGTAAATTCTTATTATAGATCAACATAAAGAGACAAACATTTGCAACCAATTTTCTGCACCTCCAATTAAGTGAAATGCTATCTGCCCAAACAATAATTCCATTCTTCTTATTAACAAATTACTATTGCCAAACAATTGTATATAATTGCTATTTTTTAATATTGAGAGTTTCTAAGCCACTTTACCTTTTTTTTTTAAAAAAAAAAAAAAGGTTTTATTTATTTATTTATACAAGCACTGGGTACAGTCAGAAGGGTGGGAGGGTGAGAGAATTCACCAGACAGAGCAGGGAACAGAACAGGCAGACCAACAAAGTACACTGCTTAGGGGAGCAGCGGAAGCGGCAGGAGAGGTCAGCACGTGCCATGTGGGACTCTCGCCAGCGGTCGGGGATTGAACCAGCTCTGCAAAGGCTGCGGGCAGCTTCGCAGCCCAGCGCTCAACCGCTGCACCACCAGGGGAGGCCCCACTTTACCTTTTGACCGCCCTTCACCTCTTCCCACACTACACTAATAAAATTAGTGTATTGACATTTTTAGATAAATACACAGAAGTGGAATTGCTACAACAAATCGTGGTTCTATTTTTTTTTCTTGAGGAATCTCCATACAGAGTTCCATAATGGCTATAATATTTTACTTCAATTAATCAAAACTATTTAGAAAAATGTATTTTCTCTATTTATTGTATGACTACTTATATAATATTCTCAGTTTTGCCTCTTGGTCTATAAATCATGAATTATTTACTATCTGGTCTCTTACCAAAAACATTTACCAAATCTTGTAAAAGAGGGTTAGTAATAAGATGGAACATGTCCCAATCTCCAAGAAGAATGAACTATTCTACTTCCCAAAAGAACAGGTTACAAAAGTATAAAATTTTAAAAATTGCCATAGGTTATGATTACTATAAATTTAAAACTCTAAATAAAACCTTTTCTGAAATAGGGACAAGAACATATACCTGCTAAGACTTTTACCAAAAGATTTTGACACAAACTATGACACTAACAATGAAGAAAGAAAGAAAGAACAATGGGCCTCCCCTGGTGGCACAGGGGGTTGAACACTGCACTGTGAAGCTTCCCATAGCCTCTACAGTGCTGGTTCGATCCTGGCCGGCCGGCCGGCGAGGATCCCACATGGTGCAGCAGACCTCTCCTGTCATGCCTGCTGCTCCCCTCAGCAGTGTATTTCATCAGTCTGCCTGTTCTGTTCCCCACTCTGTCTCTGGTGAATCCTCTCACCCTCCACGCATCTGGCCTATACCCTGGTCCTTATGTAAATGAATAAATGAATCTTTAAAAAAAATAAATAAAGAAGGAATGAACAAGAAGAACAGAATAAAGCAAGGAATAAAATCACAAAAAAGACAAACAAAATGGAAAACACAGAGGCCAACAAATCAATATTAACTCTAAATGTAAATGGATTAAACTCATCAATAAAAAAACACAGAGTAACAGGCTGGATTAAAAAATAAAATCTAACCATCTGCTGTCTCCAGGAAACACATTTAACCACAAAAGATAAACAGACTGAAAGTAAAAGGTTGGAAAACAATCCTACAAGCAAATGGACCAAAAAAGAAGACAGGAAGAGCCATACTGATATCAGATGAAATAGACTTCAAATTAAGAAAAGTAAAAAGAGACATAGATGGACACTACATTATGATCAAGGGGACAATACATCAGGAAGATATAACACTCATCAACATATACTCACCAAACAACGGGGCACCAAAATATATTAGACAATTATTATCAGCACTGAAAACAGACGTTAAAAAAAACATATAAAGTGGGAGACTTCAACACCCCACTCTCACCAATGGAAAGATCAATGAGACAAAAAATAAACTAGAGCCCTAAATAAAGACATAGAACTCATGGAATTAACAGACATCTATAGGGCACTGCACCCAAAAGATCCAAGTACACATTTTTCTCAAGTGCGCATGGATCATTCTCCAGAATCGATTACATACTGGGCCACAAGACAAACATCAACAGATACATGAAGAACAAAATCATTCCAACTATCTTCTCCGATCATAAAGGCATCAACCTAGTAATAAATTATGAAGAGAAAACAAGGACTCTTCCCACTTCATGGAGATTGAAATCCACACTACTGGAAGACCACTGGAATAATGAGGAGATCAAAGAAGAAATTAAAAAATACTTTGAGTTTAACGACAAGGAGGACACCACTTTCCAGAATGTATGGGATGCAGCAAAAGCAGTAATAAGAGGAAAATATATAGCAATACAGGCTCACATCAACAAACATCAAAGAAACAACCTAATCTCGCATCTCAAAGAGCTAGAAAAAGAACAACAAAAAAACCCTAAAGCCAGTAGAATAAAGGAAATAATAAAAATCAAAGCAGAAATAAACAAATTGGAAATTAAAAAAACAATCCAAAAGATCAATGAAACCAGAAGTCGGTTCTTTGAAAAATAAACAAAATAGACAAACCTCTAGCCAGGCTCACAAAGAACAAACAGGAGAAAACACATATAAATAGGATTATAAATGAAAGAGGAGAAATCACAACAGACTCAGTAGAAATCGAAAGAATAATCAGAGATTACTATGAACACTTATATGTAAACAAATTCAACAACCTGAAAAAATGGACCAATTCCTAGAATGATATAATCATCCAAAGCTGGACAAAGAAGAAATAGAACAACTAAACAGACCAATTACAAGCAGCGAAATTGAGGCGGTAATCAAAGCAACTCCCCAAAAACAAAAGCCCAGGTCCAGATGGCTTCACAAATGAATTCTACCAAACTTCAGCAGTGAATTATTGCCCATCCTACACAAACTCTTTCAAAATATTGAAAAAGAGGGAATACTACCAAATACATTATATGAAGCCAACATTACACTAATAACAAAACCAAACAAAGACAGCACAAAAAAAGAAAATTACAGGTCAATCTCCCTCATGAACACTGATGCAAAAATCCTCAATAAAATCCTTGCCAACAGAATTCAACAATACCTCAAAGGGATAGTACACCACGATCAAGTGGGATTCATCCCAGGGGCACAAAGATGGTTCAACATACGAAAATCAATAAGTATAATCCAACACATCAACAAAAAGAAAAATAAAAACCATATGGTCATATCAATAGATGCTGAGAAAGCATTTGACAAAGTCCAACATCCATTTATGATGAAAGCCCTTGAAATTCTCAGGATAGAAGGAACATACCTTAACATGATAAAAGCCATATATGACAAACCCACTGCCAACATTATTCTCAATGGCAAAAAGCTGAAGGCCTTTCCTTTAAGATCAGGATCAAGACAAGGTTGTCCTCTCTCACCACTGCCCTTCAATATAATACTGGAGGTCCTAGCCAGGGCAATAAGACAAGAGAAAGACATACAAGGAAATAAAATAGGGAAAGAAGAAGTAAAACTATCACTATTTGCAGATGATATGACAATATACATAGAGAACCCTAAAAACTCCACAGAAAAACTACTCAAAATAATCAACCAATTCAGTAAAGTAGCAGGATACAAAATCAATACACAAAAATCAGTAGCCTTCCTATACACAATCAATCGGAAGAAGAAATCAAGAACACCATCCCTTTTATAACTGAAACCAAAAAAATCAAATACTTGGGAATAAACCTAACAAAAGAGGTGAAAGACCTATACAAAGAAAATTAAAAAACACTGTTAAAAGAAATTGAAGAAGACAGAAAGAAATGGAAAAACATCCCCTGCTCATGGATTGGAAGAATCAACATTATTAAAATGGCCATCCTCCCAAAAGCAATATACAGATTCAGTGTTATTCCAATAAAAATCCCAATGACATTCTTCAAAGAAATAGAACAAATACTGATGAAATTCATATGGAGCCACAAAAAAAAACACAAATTTCCAAACTTCAAGCTATACTACAAAGCCATAATAATTAAAACAGTTTGGTATTGGAACAAAAACAGACACACAGACCAATGGAACCGAACAGAGAGCCCAGAAATAATGCCACACTTATATGAACGACTAATCTTTAACAAAGGAGCAAAGAATATGCAATGGAACACGGACAGTTTGTTCAATAAACAGTGCTGGGAAAACTGGACCTCCACGTGCAAAAAAAAAGAAACTAGACGACTATCTCTCACCATGCACAAAAATCAACTCAAAATGGATAAAAGAACTGGACATAAGACCTGAAACCATAAAATATAGAGAGGAAAATATAGGGAAAACATTACAAGACATACATCTCAGAAACATCTTTAAAGACTCATCACCCAAAGCAGTGATAGTGAAGGCAAAGATAAACACCTGGGATTACATCAAACTGAAATGCTTCTGTACAGCAAAAGAGACATTAACCAAAACAGAAAGACACCCCAATGATTGGTAAAAAATCTTTGCACTCCATTCAACTGATAAGGGACTGATCACAAAGATACACAAAGAACTCACTCGGCTCAACAAAAACAAAATAAACAATCCAGTCAAGAAATGGGCAGAAGAACTTAAAAGACATTTCTCCAAGGAGGAAATGCAAATGGCCAACAGGCATATGAAAAAATGTTCAACATTCCTTATCATCAGGGAAATGCAAATCAAACCCACACTGAGGTACCACTTTACACCAGTAAGAATGGCACATATCAAAAAAGAAAAAAAAAAAAAAAGAAAAAACAAGCAACAACAAATGTTGGCGAGGATGCAGTGAAAAAGGAACTCTCCTACATTGCTGATGGGAGTGCAAACTGGTCCAACCACTGTGGAAAGCTGTCTGGAGTTCTTCAGTCTGCTAAAAATGGAGCTACCATATGATCTGGCAATTCCACTACTAGGGATCTACCCAAAGGACACAAAAACAGTGATTCAAAAGAGCATCTGTACACCTATGTTTATTGCAGCACTATTTACAATAGGTTAAACCTGAAAACTACCCAAATCCCCAAAAATAGATAACTGGATCAAGAAGATGCGGTATATATACACAATGGAATATTATTCAGCAATCAAAAAAGATAAACTAATGCCCTTTGCAGCAATGTGCATGGAGCTGTAAGGAATTATGCTCAATGAAATAAGCCAGAAGGAAAAAGAAAAATACTGGATGGTTTCACTTATAATGGGAATATAGGGGAACCAAATAAGACATCAGTGTAAAAAAAATAATACAGTACAAAACACAACAAAGCAAAAACAGACCATTATAAACCAGAGACATACTGCAGGGGACGAGGAGGGAGAAGGATCAGAGGGAGAGAGGGAGGAGCACAGGGGATTGTGGTGATGGTGCATGGGTGCCTTGGGGAAGGATTCTATGGGGACTCAATATGAGGGGGTGGGGTGAAGCAAATATTGTCTAAAAAAAATTTTAAAATGATAAATGTTAAACTAAGAAAAAAATTTAAAAATTTTTAAAAAAGAATGAAGAAAGAATCTACAAAGAAAGTGGAAACCCATCTGGGGATTGCAGCCTCTACAAATGTGCCAGTGTCAAATCCATAGTTGAGAATTCAAAGGGTCAAGTAGCCAACAGGCAGTAAACACAATATAATGGTCTGGAAATTAGGGCCCTCATTTATCTGGGCACTAATGAAATCTCCTAGATTTATATGTAACTCAATGGAGAAGGCAGGCACCAAAATAATGACTGAGATACAATTTCCCAAGATGGGGTAAAGGTTCAGAGACAAATCTAAGTCATTTTTTAATAAAAAATTGTATAACAGTTATGCACAAGAGTCAGAATTGCTACATTAGGAGAACAACCTCATGACCATGTGAGGATTAAATGGAATAGATTATATATTTAGTCCAATGCCTCACACTGAAGTTACTAGCTGTTATTATTACTTATCATCTTCGGCTACTACTCTTTTTTCATATTCCCTGCCTCCTGTGTTTCTTGCTATTTGCCAGAGTTGCCAATATCTTGAATTTTATGAATAGGACAAAATGCTCCTTCTTCCATGTTGCCATTTCTCCCTTCTCTCTTTCATTATTTTATTTTATCCCATATCCATTTTCAGCCTGTTCTGTCTTACTCTGCGTTTCTGACACTCATCCTATGCATTGCATTATGCAGTTTCCTTGCCAGCTGCTTTTATATTGAGAGTGGGAGTTGCCAACAGAAAGAGAAAAAAAAAAATCAAATGATTTGTAAACAGTTTCCTCCCAGCTTCAGCCCGATATCTCTAAAAGTAGCCTGTTGTTTCCACACTACAACTTCCAACAGGTGGCCCTTCCACAGTTTTGGTTCTCATTGAGCTCCAGGAACTACACTTCCTTTTATCCCTTTGACAATATGGAAAGGTAATATTGTTCTTTTCTTGCCTCTCAGTTCCCTCTTTGCCTGTGTCAATACTGTGGTATACAGTACTATTGTAAGTAGTGCAGGTTTCTTTCTACATTAATGTTCTTGTGTCGTGTCCTTTGGATAGATTCCTAGGAGTGGAACCGCTGGGTCATATGGTAAATCCATTTTTAGTAATTTGAAAGTCCTCCACACAGCTTTCCATAGTGGTTCTATCAGTTTGCATTCCCACCAGCATTGCAAGAGGGTTCATTTTTCTCCACATCCTCACCAGCATTTGTTGTTGCCATTTTTTTTTTTAATATGGGCCATTCTCACTGGATTGAGGCAATAGTTCATTGTGTTTTTGATTTGTATTTCCCTGATTATAAGTAATGTTGAGCATTTTTTCATATGCTTGTTAGCTATTTGCATTGCCTCTTCATAGAAGTGTCTTTTCAGCTTTTCTGCAATTGGTTTGTTTACTTTGTTTTTGTTGAGTTGTGTACGCTCTTTCTAGATCTTTGAGTTTAATACTTCATCAGTTGTATACAGTGCAAATATTTTCTCCAAATTTGTAGGGTGACTCTTCCTTTGGCTATTGTCTCTTTCATGGTAGAGAAGCTTTTTAGTTTGATGTAGTCCCAATTGTTTATTTGTCCTTCATTTTCTTTGCTTCTGGGGAAGGGTCCTCAAAGATATTTCTGACTTGGAGTGTTTTGCCTATGTTAACTTCTATGTATTTTATGGTTTCAGGTCTCACATTCAAGTTTTTTTTTTCACCTATTTAAAAAAGATTTATTTATTTATGCATATAAGAACTGGGGTACAGGCCAGAGGTGCAGAGGGTGAGAAGATTCACCAGAGACAGAGTGGGGAACAGAACAGGCAGACTGACTGAAATACAGTGCTGAGGGGAGCAGCGGGTGAGTCAGGAGAGGTCTGCTGTGCCATGTGGGTAGCTCCCTGGCTGGGAATCGAACTTGTGCTGCAGTGGCTGCAGACAGCTTCATAGGTTACGTCTTAACCCGTTGCGCCACCAGGGAGGCCCTGTAAGATGCACTTTTATGTACCACAAAGAAAAAAAGTTGGCAATTGAACTAGATTCTGTGCTTTTAAGAATGATTTAGAATGTTTATCATATGCTTATTGAAAGAGCTCTTTTAAATTCATTTAGTCATGGATTCTATCATGTATCCTGTTTGCATACATTAAAGGGAAAATATCAGTGAAATATATTGGTGAAGGTATTCGCCAAAACTTCTCCACATTCAGAATTCAATTTCTCTGGATCATATTTTGACTCAGGCATCAATGTATTTTCCCTCATGATCTTGTCCTGTGTGCTACCAAGAGGGTTCATGATGTAGTGGTTCTGGAAACAGTGCTCTCCACTTTTGCTTCCAGTACTTCCCCTAAGCGGCCCATTCTGCAAATTTTGACACTGGAATTTTTAGTATTTACCAGGAGGTGTCAAGGGAAGATTTGCAGACAACTGCAGCAGCCTTTCTCAAATGACTATGTTTCTCCAGAGGAACAGAAATATGTGTGTGTGTGTGTGTGTGTGTGTGTGTGTGTGTAACGTGTGTACGTGTGTATTTGACTCATGATTATGGAGGCCAAGAAGTCCCACAACTCCTTTGCACTGGAAATTCAGTCTAAGTCTGAAGGCCTGAAATTGGGGAAGGGGCTTATGGTCCAAGTCCAGGTCTGAGTCCAAAGATCCAAGAACCAGGAGCACCATGTCCAAGGGCAGGGGAAGACGATGTCCCTGCAAAGGCAGAGAGAGTAAATTCATCTTCCACCTTTTTGTTCCATCCAGCTGATTGGATGATCCCCATCCACTTTGAAGAGGGTGATTTGCTCTACTCATTCAAGTGCTGATGTATTCCAGAGACACCCTAGCAGACACATCCAGAAATAATGTTATACCTGCTAGTGGGGCATCCCTCAGCCTAGTCAAAATTACTACAGATGGTGAAGTCTGTAAGTAGTTTGTTGATTGAAATGTGGCACTTGGTTTTGTGCACCACAATCCCAGCCAACTTGAGCTGTATAGCCACTACTGTGTCCTGGTGCTTGCCTGGCGTAGTGATAGACATGGCCAGACACATCCACATTTGCATGTCTGGAAGGTATGTCTGGAATTAATCAAATATGGTAGATATAAAACATTTGGCAGTGAGTCTGGCACACATGAATGGAGAAGAAATGAACATTTGCTGTTTGTCCTCTTTGTATCAGGCTGTATTAGTTAGCTCATGCTACTATAACAAAATGTCACAGACTGGGTAATTTAAACAACAGAAACTTATTTTATCAGAGTCCTGGAGACTGGAAGTCTGAGGTCAAGGTGTCAGTAGGGTTGGCGCCTTCTGAGGCTCTTTTGAGCCTTCGTTTTAACCTAATCACCTCTTTAAAACCCTACATCCAGTCACATTCTGAGGAATGGGGACTTAGGACTTCAACTTAGGGATACTGGGGAGAGATGCACCTCAGTCCCTAACACAGACCTAATGTGGGAGCGTTGTGAACAGGAGTTCCTTTCAGCTGTGCAGTGATCATGCTGGGTGGGCAGCTTTATCTACATGTTACTCATTAGAAAACCAAAACTCCAAGAGGTTATCTGTCAAAGATCACATAGCTAGTAGGGTAAGAGCTGAATTTCAAATGCAGGAGAGGGCAAAGCCTGCTAATTTCTCATACCAGGCTATGCTTTATGCAGTCTGTGGGGAAGTCAGAATTCCTTCTCTCTCCCTTCACATTCAAGTTTTTTATCCATTTTTGGTTGGTGTTTGTGTATGCTGTGAGGTAGTGTCAGGTTTCATTCTTTTGAATGTAGCAGTCCAGTTTTCCCATAACCATTCATTAAAGAGACTATCCTTGTTCCAGTGCATATTTTTTTCTCCTTTGTCAGACACTAGTCGATCATATATATGTGGCTTTATTTCTGGGTTTTCAATTTTATTCCATCAGTCTGTGTGTCTGATTTTGTTCCAGTGCCATGCTGTTTCAATTATTATGGTTTTTCAGTGTAGTTTGAAGTCTGGGAGTGTAAGACCTCCATTATTCCTCTTTTTAGTCAGGAGACCTGTAGCTATTCCAGGTTTTTTGTGATTCCATATGAATTTCAGCAATATTTGTTCTATTTCCTTGAAGAATGCCATTGAGATTTCTATTGGAATTGCATTGAATCCTTAAATTACTTTTGGTAGGCTGCCACTTTTATAATGTTAATTCTTCTGATCTGTGAACAGGGAATGTCTTTCCATATCTTGGTGTCCTTTTCTATGTCTTTTATCAATGCTTTGTAGTTTTCTTTCTATAGGTCTTTTGCCTCCTTTGTTACATTTACAACCAGGTATTTCATTTTTGTTTATACAATTGTAAATGGGGTGGCTTTCTTAATTTTTTTTCTTCAGATAGATTGTTTATATATAAGAAGACTACTGATTTTCATGTGTTGATTTTGTAATCTGCTACTTTACTGAACTGGTTTATTGTATTAATTAGCTTTTCTATGGAGTTTTTAGGGTTATATAATCACATCTTGTGCAAATAGTTTTACTTTGTCTTTCCCTACTTCGATTCCTTATATGTCTTTCTCTTGCCTAATTGCTCTAGCAAGGACTTCCAGTATTCTATTGAAAAGCAGTGGTGTGAGTGGACATCTTTGTCTTGTTCTTAAATGGAAGGCTTTTATTTTCTCACCATTAAGAATGATATTGGCTGCAGGTGTGTCATATATGATTCTGGTTATGTTAAGGGATGTTCCTTCTAACTCAAGAATTTCAAGGGCCTTCATCACAAATGGATGTTGAACTTTATCAAATGCTTTCTCAGCATCTATTGATATGATCATATGGTTTTTATTTTCTTTTGAGTTGATGTGGTAAATTACATTAATTGATTTTCAGATGCTGAACCATCCTTGTACCCCTAGAATGAATGCCTTTTGGTCATGTTGTATTATCCTTTTCATGCATTACTGGATACAGTTTGCTAGGATTTTGTTGAGTATTTTTGCATCTGTGTTTATTAAGGAGATTGGTCTGTAGTTTTCTATTTGTGCATCTTTGTTCAGTTTGGTATTAATGTAATGTTGGCTTTGTAAAATGTATTTGATAGTATTCCTTCTTGATTTTTTTGAAAGTTTTTGTGGGATAGGCATTAGTTCATCTTTGAATGTTTGGCAGAACTCATTTGTGAAATCATCTGGCCCTGGGCTTTTGTTTTGAGGGAGAGTTTTGTTACTAGTTCAATTTCACTGCATTTTATTGGTTTGAGATTTGCCTGTTTTATTTTTTCAAAGAAGCAACTTTTGGTTTCATTGATCTTTCAGATTGTCTTTTTTAAAATTCTATTTCATTTATTTATGCTTGAATTTTTATTATTTCCTTCCTTCAACTGGCTTTTGGTTCTTTTTGTTTTTCTTTTTCTAGTTCTTTCAGATGGAAAATTGATTTTTTTTTTGGCTCTTTCTTGTTTCTTGATATGGACCTATATTGATAAATACTTTCTTCTTATTACTTCCTTTGCTGTGTCCCATACATTCTGGAAAGTTGTGTGCTCCTTGTCATTTGTCTCTATTATTTACTTTCTTCTTTGATTTCCTTATTAATCCAGTAGTCTTTCAGTAGCATGTTCTTCAGTCTCCATGTAATGGGATCAGGTGGGGTTCTTTGTTTTCTTTTCATAGTTGATTTCTAGGCTGATGCCTTTATAGTTCGAGAGTATAACTGGTATGATTTCAGAAATCATGGATTTGTTGATGTTTGTCTTGTGTCCCAGTATATGGTCTACCCTGGAGAATGATCCATGTGCACTTGAAAAAAATGTGCATTCAGGGTTTTTTGGGTGCAGCATCCTATAGATGGCTGTTAGGTTCATGCATTAGGTCTATGTTTAGGGCTATTGTGTCCTTGTTGGTTTTCTGTCTTGTTGATCTGTCCATTGGTGAGGATGTGGTGTTGAAGACTTCTACCACATCTGTACTTTTTCCAATATCTGTTTTCAGATTCGAAAGTAATTGTCTAACTACTTTCGATATTTTGATGTTCCTTTATTTGGCTCATATATACTAGTAAGTTTAATAACTTCCTGGTGTACTGTTCCCTTGATTATTATATAGTGTTCATTGGTCTCCTGTCATGTGTTTTAATTTGAGGTCTGTTTTATCTGATATAAATATGGCCGCCCCTGCCTTCTTTTGGGGGCCATCTGCTTGTAGAACTGCTTTCCAGCCCTTTACTTTTAATCTATGTTTATCTTTGGCACTTAGGTATGTTTCTTGGAGACAGCAGAAGGTTGGGTTCCTTTTTTTTTTTAAGTTTTATTTATTTATTTATAAAAGCACTGGGTACAGTCAGAAGCACGGGAGGGTGAGAAAATTCACCAAAGCCAGAGCGAGGAACAGAACAGGCAGACTGATGAAATATACTGCTGAGGGAGCAGTGGGCACGGCAGGAGAGGTCTGTGGCACCATGTGGGACCCTCACCAGCAGCTGGGGATCAAACCGGCGCTGCAGAGGCTGCGGGCAGCCTCACAGTTCAGCACTCAACCGCTGAGCCACCAGGGGAGGCCCTGGGTTCTGTTTTCTTATCCAACAGGTTACAATGTGTCTTTTTATTGGTGAATTTAGCCCATTTACAATTGGGGTGATTATTGATACATGGGAGTCTGTATTTGGCATTTCGTTTATCATTTTGTGTTCTATTCATTACTTTGTTCAGTTCATTCTGTTCATTCCTCTGTTGGTTAAGTCATAAGGCTTAGCAAATTTCTGAAGATTTTATTTGTCTGAGAAGGTCCTTTTTCTGCCTCATATATGAAGGAGAGTTTTGGAGGATAATTATTCTTGGCTGGCAATTTTTGTCTTTGAATTTTTTTAATATGTTGCTCCATTCTCTTCTTGCCCATAGTGTTTCTTCAAAGAAGTCTGATGTCAGCCTAATTGTTTTTTCTTTACAGTTTATCTGTTTGTTCTCCCTCATCAGCTTCATTATTTTTTCTTTGTCTTGGTCTCTTGGAAACTTTACTATTATGAGTCTTGCTGTAGGTCTCCTTTCATTATGGTAATTTGGTGTTCTTTTAGCTTCCTTTATATCTATTTTCATTTCCTTCTTCTTCATGTTTGAAAAGTTCTCCTTGATTATTTCCCTGAGTAGTTTCACAGTTCCTTTCTCTCTCTCCCTTCACCTTCTGGAATTCCTGTGACTTTTATATTTCCTTTCCTCATGGTGTCAGATAGTTCTCTAAGTGTTTCTTCATTCTTTTTCCTTTGACACTCTCTTTTCTTTTCTTCTTTGGCTCTTTTTATGTCTGTATCTTTGAGAATACTGATTTGTTCTTCAATTTCATCTATTCTGTTTTTGTTGCTTTTCCCAGAACTCTATAGTTCCTTTATTTATCTTTTAACATTTTGCAGTTCCTTATTTTCTTACGTTAAGATTTATTCTCATATCAACCTTTTCCTTCTCTTCATCTTAAAGTTTTTATAATTATGGTGATTGTGAATTCTTATCTGTCAGGCAGAAAAATTGTTCCATGCCAGTGTTATTGGATCCTGGGAGCTAATTTTCTTTTTGTAATGTGTTATTCCCTGAGGGCTTGCTTATAGAAGGAAATATAGGCGAAACACTACGTGATTTGCACATCAAAGACATCTTTACAGACACATCACCCAAAGCAGTGATAGTGAAGGCAAAGATAAACAGCTGGGACTACATCAAATTAAAGAGCTTCTGCACAGCAAAAGAGACAATAACAAAAACAAAGAGAAACCCCACCAACTGGGAGAACATTTTTGCACCCAACACTAATGATAAAGGACTGATCACAAAAATCTGCAAAGAGCTGATGAGTCTCAACAACAACAAAGAAAATAATCCAGTCAAAAAATGGGCAGAAGAGCTAAAAAGAAACTTCTCTGAAGAGGAAATGCAAATGGCCAACAGGCATATGAAAAAATGTTCAACATCACTTGTCATCAGGGAAATGCAAATCAAAACTACCATGAGATACCATCTTACACCAGTGAGAATGGCACATATTAAAATAACTAGCAACAACAAATGTTGGCGAGGGTGTGGAGAAAAAGGAACTCTTCTGCACTGTTGGTGGGAGTGCAAACTGGTCCAACCACTGTGGAGAGCTGTGTGGAGATTTCTGGACCTACTAAACATAGAGCTTCCATATGATCCAGCAATTCCACTCCTAGGTATTTACCCAAAGGACACAGAAACATCAATTCCAAAGAACACCTGCACCCCTATGTTTATAGTAGCACTGTTTACAATAGCTAAGCTTTGGAAACAACCCAAATGCCCAAAAATAGATGACTGGATCAAGAAGATGTGGTACATATATACCATGGAATATTACCCAGCATTCAAAAAAGATAAACACATGCAATTTGCAGCAACATGGATGGCGCTGGAAGGGATCATGCTCAGCGAAATAAGCCAAAAAGAAAAAGAAAAATACCGGATGGTCTCACTCATAGCAGGAATCTGGAAAACTTAAATAAGGGACCAGGAAAATGAATAACTATAAGAAAGTGAAAATCAAAATCAACAAAAAACTATGAACCAGAGACACTTTTAGGGGGGCGGGGGCGGGAGGGGAGGGATTGGGGTCAGAATGGGGGGGGCTGCAATTGTATGGGGAATATAAAAATAAAATTTATTATTTAAAAAAAATGCATACATTGTGCAAAAATGAAAAATGATGTAAAAATATAAATAATAAAGTAAATAAAAAGTTCTAATTAATGTATAAAATTAAAGCTAATAAAAACCTGAGGGCTTGCTTGTCCATTTTTATTTTTCTCTCTCCCTGCTTTTTGCTTTCAGATTTGTTCTTTGTGCAGGGCCATCATGCCACTGGTGCTGGTGAGCATGACTTCGAGTGTTCCTATAAGGGCTTTGGGGATAAAGGGCCAGACCATGACTTGTGCAGTTTCCCCAGGCTTCACAAGGACTTTGGTGCTGCAAATAAGAACATGGGCATTCACCTCAGATGTTGCTTTGTCTCTGTGTGCTATTGGTTGAGTGAGGGTTTTCTTAAACCCCATTTATCAGTTATGCTTCAACCTCAGTGTGTGCACAAAGTACCTGCATTTCTCTAAGCACCCAGGTAAACTTATGCTGCTGATGTTTTAATATACTTTGAGTAGTTTGAAAAAACCTTTATTTAAAAAATTATCTGTTCCTGTTCTGAGAGTTTCATTTTCAAAATGATTCTCACACCATAGTTGTATCATAAATCTTATGGAGCCTTGAAAAAACAAAGATTCTTGTATCATATTTTCATTGTGATAGTACTGTACATGTCATAAAATTATGTAGAGCTAAATGTACACACAATTACATATTAAGCTAGTAAAATAGGACCTCTGTATTATTTCTTCTAATTACATGTAAACCTACAATGATAGCATCACAACACACACACACACACACACACACACACAATCTAGGCACTATCTTCAGAGTTTCTGATTAAAAGACCTGGTATGTAGTTTCATAATTCACATTTCTGACAAGTTCCCAGGTGAGGCAGCAAGTCTGGGGACCACAGTTTTGAAAACCACTGATGTCAAATAATTATTTTCTACTCTTGTTATGCATTAGACTCACCTAGAGAGATTTTGAAGGACTCTTACTAATGCCCAGTCCCCCACATAACAATTAAATTATAATTTCTGGGGGAGAAGAGTTATAACATTAATACTATTATAAAAAGTCTCAGATAATTCTGTGAAATCAAGATTAAGAACCATTCATCTATAATTTTAAACCTGCTTTTTCTATCATCATCCATCTTACGTCACTTAAGAAAACTGTATAACAGTAGCAAATTTTCCACAGATTAAAAATTGAAGTGAGAAAACACAACATAAATTGGCAAAGCTGCCATTAAATAAAACTACAAAGACTGCTTACAAATGTTTTCTTAACAAAATTAAGCCTTATTGTTCTAGAGATTTTCTAAAAACAGCATGTAGAACTCTGATCACAGTTATTACCTAGCCCACATGGGTGTCTTGTGAATTAATGAGATAATGTTTGTAGTCTTGGATGGGTGGTGAAAAAAATACAACTCCACTATTATTCGTGACAACACTATGATAAATCTCAAAATATGTCTAGTAGTCCATTCAACAAAAAGGAACTTTTTTTTTTAAAGGAACATATTTTTTTAAAGAAAGAAAAAATATTTTAATGTTAGGTCACAAAAAATTGACCAAATGGGATCAATTATTGCCATACTTCATGATAAAAACATATTTTTATTTTTAAACATAACCTTGCACCTCCCTAGTGGCACAAGGGGTTAAGCACAGCACTTTGAAGCTATCCCCAGTCTCTGAAGCAGGAGTTCGATCCCGAGTGGGCCAGGGAGATAGCCACATGGTACAGCAGACCTCTCCTGTCTCGCCTGCTGCTTCCCTCAGCAGTGTATTTCAGCAAATCTGCCTGTTCTGTTCCCCATTCTGTCTCTGGTGAATCCTTTCACCCCCCGCACCTCTGGCTGTACCCCAGTTCTTGTATGCATAAACTAATAAATCTTTAAAAAAAATAAACATGATCTTAATAAAAGAAGTCAACAAAGGAAAATTATCAAGTTAAATAAGTTAATGTAGTATTTCATAAGTAAATGTAATATTTAATATTCCATTTAAAAATGGAAGTAAAATTAAAGGGCAAAATGAGAAAAAGCAGTTAAACTGATAAGATGGAGCAATTTGGACAATCTTTCAAGAGCTCAAAAGACTAACATCACAACAGAAAAAGAATACAAATAGATAATACATTACATATTTAATAAAACAATTCAAAATCATTAATAACAAAAATAAAATGATGGTGAATATGATTCACCTATCAAGTAAAGAAAAATTCTGACAATGTGTAACTGAGAAGTGGACATGAAAAGTATTATCTATTACTCATACCAGATCAATTTAAAAGGATTTATTTATCCACATTAAAATTATTTTAATTTTTTTAATTTTTTTAAAAGATTTTATTTTTATTTATTTTATACAAGAACCGAAGTACAGGTCAGATGTGTGGGAGAGTGAGAGGATTCACCAGAGACAGAGCAGGGAACAGAACAGATAGACTGACTGAAATACACTGCTGAGGGGAGCAGCGGGCGAGACAGGAGAGGTATGTCGTACCATGTGGGACCCTCGCTGACCTGCCGGAATCGAACAGATGCTGCAGAGACTGCAGACAGCTTCACAGTGTGGCACTCAACCGCCTGCGCCACCAGGGGAGACCCTATTTTAATTTTTTAACATCTAGAGCAGTACTAAGGTAAAGAATACAGGAACAGAAATGTTGAAGCTATTCTACTATGCATATTCTAAATAAAATCACCAGGGATCCACTAATACCACCTAATTGAAAAACAACATTAAAAATAATAAGACCTTCTGGGAGGAATGAAATGAAAATACAGCAGGTGGGGGAAAGTGGAATGGCCTCAGCTTTGCAAGTGAGAATAAGCCATGTATGAAAGCAGGGATCTGGGAGGCCACTAAAATCTGTTTACTCATAACACCAAATGGAAAGCAGAATGACCAGGGATAGACTTCAATATTCCAGATAGGAGACCCATTTTATATTTGGAAAGAAGGGCTATTATAATGTCAGCTATAGAAAGTTAGTCAATTGAACAACAGCTAAATAAAATGTACAGAAAGAAAAGGATATGATATCATTTTCTTGATGACACTGCCCTTTCCTGTAATGCATTTTGAATCTAAATTTATGTCAAAGACAGTTTCACATTATATGGGGAATATAAGGAGACAAGAAAATAAAAAAAGAAAAATAAAGCAAAATAAACTCTGAAAATCTGAATTCAGAATAGAGGTTACCAAAGGGAAAAGGTAGGATATAGGGGAAAAGCAGGAAAGGGGACCAATGCACTTTTGGGGAGGAATATTGGTGCTTTGATAGTGGGCATGACGGGATAACATATTTAAAGAGGTGTGAGCTTATGCCTACAAATCACATATAGTATTGTAGAGCAATGCTACCACATGAATAAAAAATTTTAAGTGTCAAAAGAAGCAGTTTGAACAACAACCAGTGATGAATAGGAAGCAAAGCCCCCTGTTTGCCAGCAAACCATACAATAAGATATAAGAACCCATTCAGTGAAGAGTATATAGAGAAGGGTAGGAGAGGATCTATAAAATACTCTACAAAATAAAAGAAAAGAAAATATAGTACTCCAGATACAAAAAGACAAGAATTTCAAAGCCATTTATGTAGGGGCAAAAAGTAAACTATAGAAAACATATTCTTGACCCAGTCAATAAAATTCAAGCATATGTGGCCTTCCTGAAATACAACTAAAACAGGAGATTTTGAGACCACATCACTAGTTTAGAAAACAGAAGAAATTACAGTGGAGGCAGATAAGAATTCTTCGGCACAAATGTGTAAGAGCAAAATTCAATACTGCCAAATTAGAGTAGATTACATGGAGGACAACCTGAAAACATATTTCAGAACAAAGAAGAAAAGTAACAAGAATGCAATTGAAGAGAAATTAAGCATGAAGGACACATAGAGATCTAAAAAAAAATAATCTGATATTTCTGAAGAAAAGACAAAAAATGGAAGTACAGCTTCCTAATTTAAAAATGACATGTTTATGAATTTAAAAGACTCAAAAAATTACTAAATGAGATCTCAACATAAAAATATGCTACAAGGGCCTCCCCGGTGGCACAGCGGTTGAGCGCTGGATTGCGAAGCTGCCCACAGCCTCTGCAGCGCTGGTTTGATCCCCGGTTGCTCACCGGCCACCGGAGGAGGGTCCCACATGGCGGGTAGACCTCTCTTGCCGCCCGCTGCTCCCCTCAGCAGTGTACTTTGGTCCTTCTGCCTGCTCTGCTCCCCGCTCTGGCTCTGGTGAATTCTCTCACCCTCCAGTGCTTCTGACTGTACCCAGTGCTTGTATAAATAAATAAATATATCTTAAAAAAAAAAATGCTACAAATTTCAGTTTCAAAAAAAAGAAACAGCCATCTTGATAAATCAAAGATGAGATTCTTCATAAAAATACAAAAATTAAATGAGCTAATTGAAGAACAAGAGGCTCAATATTCCAACACAAACTTAGAAAGTAACCTAGTAACAAACAGAGGTGCTTAATAAAACTGTGAGATAATATTATATAATTTAGAGCAATGAACATAAATTCAGCTGAACAAATAACTATTATATAATAAAAATCACAACCCCAAAAGACACTGGAAACAAGTGAAATTTTAGAAATCTTTTTAATTTAAAAATCAAAGAAAAAATACTTCTCATGTTACATAAAAGAACTCATTATCAAAGTTGCTGTGGGACTAATTCTGAAATGTTCTCATCAAAAAAAATGATAATTATGTGCTATGATCAAGGTATTAGCTATCCCTAGGGTAATCATATTGCAACATATAAAAATATCAAACAAGCACCTTCAACATCTTAAATTTACATAATTTCATGTCAATTATAACTCAATAATTTAAAAAATAACATAAAATTGTTCAAAGCTTAACAAAAATGGAAAACTTTCAAACTTAATCACTATGCTGAGCTATGACCTCATACGAGAACCGAAAGCACAAAAAAACTAATGTCTCAACAAACTTAGAAAAACAGATGTAAAATTTTTTAGTAAAATAATACCAAATCAGGTTAGCAGCATATAAAAAGAAAATACTATGATTGAAGACTATTGTTTAAATCATTCAATAAGACTCAATGAAATACTTGAATAACTCAATATTAATAAAGTAATCAGTAAGGGAAAAGGAAAATTCCTGCCAACTAATTCTTAGTAAAACTTCAAAGGGATTTTTTTAAGTTGGAAAAAATAACTTTACCTAATTTGAAAGAAATTACCAAAAAAATCTAAACAAATGATAAAAAGGAAAAATAAGGGAGGGGAGATGTTCACCATAGACTATTAGAACTTATTATATAGTCACAGTGTAACACAGGTTTGAGAGGATAATAGGTAAAATAAACAAAAACTGGAGTCAGGAACCAACCAAAATGTAACTTAATGTATCACAAAAGTAATACTTTAAACAGTGGCTAAAGAATGAGCTGTTTAATCAAATGTTGAGGTATAAAGAGAATACTATTTAAAGGGAAAATTGTTTCAAATTACTTCATATTACATATCAAGATAAATGATAGATAAATTTAAAATTCAAAAAGTAGAAAAGCAGAATTATAAAAGTAACTGGAAAAAATATTACTCCAAAAATTTAAATCCTAAAGGAAAGACTAATAGATTTGATTATATTTTTAAAAGATAATATTCTACATAAATAAAACCACCACATAAAAAACTCAGGGAAAAATAACAACCAAAAAAAAACACAACAAAATATCAAAAGATTACTATCTTCAATACATCAATAAGACAGTAACTCGAAAACAGTTAACTGAACAAAAAGAAACAAATTCAGTTGCCAATAGAAATAGGGCAAGGCAGGAAGAGGAAGCAGGGCATGTAAACCTCTGGGAATGAGCTAAGAGTATAGCACAATAACTGTAAGTGCTGATGATAGTCAGAGAAATGTGACAATATGCTAAGAATTGAAACAGGAAAGATAAGGAGATGGATCAAATAAGGGACAGATCACTAATGTGACATGTTAGGGAGTTCAGATTTTAAGCGCAAGTGACAATGATGTGCCATTGATGCTTTTGAGATAAATGACAATAATCAACCACAATATACCAAAGCCATACAAATCTTAGGAAAATCAATGAGGTGATTTTCATCTTTCTTTTCCTAAAACTCTTTGATAAAGAAATGGAAAGACATCCCCTGCTCATGGATTGGAAGAATTAACGTTATTAAAATGGCCATGGGCCTCCCCTGGTGGCACAGTGGTTGAGCACTGGGCTGCAAAGCTGCCCGCAGCCTCTGTAGCGCTTGTTCGATCTCCGGCCGGCCCATGAGGGTCCTACATGGACACAGACCTCTCCTATCGCTCCCGCTGCTCCCATCAGCACCGTGCTTCATCAGTCTGCCTGTTCTGCTCCCCACTCTGGCTCTGGTGAATTCTCTCACCCTTCTGCGCTTCTGACTGTACCCAGTGCTTGTATAAAATAAATAAATAAATCTTTAAAAAAAAAAAAAAAAAAAAAAAAGGCCATCCTACCAAAAGCTATATACAGATTTGACGCTATTCCAATAAAAATTTCAATGACATTCTTCAAAGAAATAGAATAAATACTAGTGAAATTATGGAAAGACATCCCCTGCTCATGGACTGTAAGAATTAACATTATTAAAATGGCCATCCTACCAAAAGCAATATACAGATTTAACACTAGTCCAATAAAAATCTCAATGACATTCTTCAAAGAAATAGAACAAATACTGATGAAATTCATATAGAAGCACAAAAAAACCACAAATACCCAAAGCCCTACTGATGAAAACAGAGGAGAAAGGAGGTATCACACTTCCAAACTTCAAGCTATACTACAAAGCCATAATTAAAAGAGTTTGGTATTGGAACAAAAACAGACATGCAGACCAATGGAACCAAATAGAGAGCCCAGAAATAAAGCCACACTTATATGGACAACTAATCTTTGACAAAGTAGCAAAGAATATGCAATGGAACAGGGACAGTTTGTTCAACAAACAGTGCTGAGAAAACTGGACCACCAGGTGCAAAAAAAAAATGAAACTAGACCACTACCTCTCACCATGCACAAAAAGCAACTCAAAATGGATAAAAGAACTGGACATAAGAACTGCAACCATAAAATATATAGAAGAAAATATAGGTAAAACACTACAAGACATACATGTCAAAAATATATTTAAAGACTCATCACCCAAAGCAAAAAAAGTCAAGGAAAAGATAAACACCTGGGATTACAACAAACTGAAAAGTGTCCGTACAGCAAAAGAGACATTAACCAAAACAAAGAGACATTAACCAAAACAAAGAGACACCCCACTGACTGGGAAAAAAATCTCTGCACTCCATACAACTGATAAGGGACTGATCACAAAGATATACAAAGAACTCACATGACTCAACAAAAACAAAGTAAACAATGCAGTCAAGAAATGGGCAGAAGAACTTAAAAGATATTTCTCCAAAGAGGAAATGCAAATGGCCAACAGGCATACGAAAAATGTTCAACATCCCTTATCATCAGGGAAATGCAAATCAAAACCACATTGAGATATCACCTTACACCAATAAGAATGGCACATATCAAAAGAACAAGCAACAACAGATGTTGGCGAGGATGTGGTGAAAAAGGAACTCTCCTACATTGCTGGTGGAGTGCAAACTGGTCCAACCACTATGGAAAGCTGTCTGGAGTCAACTAAAAATGGAGCTACCATATGACCTGGCAATTCCATTCCGCGGGATCTACCCAAAGGGCACAAAAACAATGATTCAAAAGAACACCTGTAGGGTCTCCCCGGTGGCGCAGTGGGTTGAGCACAGCACTGTAAAGCTGTTCACAGCTTTTGGGCACCAGTTCGATTCCCGGCCGGCCAGACAGATTCCCACATAGCGTGGCAGACCTCTCCTGTCTCGCCCACTGCTCCCTTAAGCAGTGTATTTCACTCGGTCTGCCTGTTCTGCTCCCTATTCTGTCTCTGGTGAATCCTCTTACCCTCCCACATCTCTGGCCTGTACCCCAGCTCTTGTATAACAATTAATAAATCTTTTAAAAAATTATTTAAAAAAAGAACACCTGTACCCCTATGTTTATTGCAGCATTATTTACAATAGGTAAAAACTGGAAACAACCCAAATGCCTAAAAATAGATGACTGGATCAAGAAGATGTGGTACATATACACCATGGAATATTATTCAGCAATCAGAAAAGGTAAACTCATGTCATTCACAGCAACGTGGATGGAGTTAGAAGGAATTATGCTCAGTGAAATAATCCAGAAGAAAAAAGAAAAATATCAGATGGTTTCACTTATAGCAGGAATATAGGGAAACCAAGTAAGACATCAGTGTAAAAAAAATAATAACAGTACAAAACACAACAAAGCAAAAACAGACAATTATAAATCAGAGACATCCTGCAGGGGAGGAGGAAGGAGAGGGGTCAGGGAGGGAGGGAGGAGCACAGGGGACTGAGGTGATGGTGCCCGGGTGCATTGGTGAAGGAAACTCTATGGAGAGTACACCTGAGTGGGTGTGGAGAAGCAAATATTGTTTAAAATTGAACAATGATGTAAAAAATAAAAAATAAATTAAAAAATAAATAAAATTTTTAAAATACTGTCAATAAAGACAAATGGGAAAATAAAAAAAAATAATAAAACTCTTTGAGCTATATACGTTCCTATTCATCATGGCATCATTTATAATCTGTTTGACATTAAAAATCATGTTTTTCAAAGGATATGTAACAATATTACAGATAGTTTGGATAAAGAAAAATTGGAGCTGTAGATCTGTACCCATATATGCATATATATTGCATACACTGAGAAAGAACTGACTGGGGAAAAATGCACACAAGATTTAACAGTAATTATATTATCTCTAAGATGGTGTATTTCTGCTAATTTTTTCTTCTTTACATATACATAGTTTTATTGTCTTTAAAAAATCATTATTGTTGCGGGCCTCCCCTGGTGGCGCAGCAGTTGAGCGCTGGGTTGCGAGGCTGCCCGCAGCCTCTGCTGCGCCAGTTGGATCCCCAGCCACAGGCGAGGGTCCCACAAAAAAAAATAATAATAATTATTGTTGCTATCTCAAAATTTAGTTTGTTATTCATACAACTCAAGTCAACATATTCTCAGTTAATACACAATATTAGCTCCATAAATTTCTTTTTTTACCTAGTTAATTTCAATTGCTAATGTTATAGAATTTCCATTTTTTATTTCCAATGACTTCTGATTAACTGCAATTTACTGAACATTTCTTTTTTGGAAATAACTATTTCACATGTAAATTTGGAAACATTCAAGCTTATATTGGAGGATTATCTATAAGCAAAACCACACAGGGTCAAGTTTAGACAGAAATAAGCAGGATAACTTCATACTCTAAACACTACCTATACCATAAGATAAGATACAATAAACAAATCAAGAATCCATTCAATCCAAATTTCTATGTAGAATAGTAACATTATTATACTTACTGATTTAGGTAAATTTAATCAACATTCAAGAGAATGAGTAAGCCAAAATGGGCTCCAAAATGGGCAAGACAAAATGAGAATATCCATATTTATTTTTAAAGATTTATTTATTTATGCATATAAGAGCTGGGGTGTAGGCCAGAGGTGCAGGGGGTGAGAGATGGTGTGGGGAGCAGAGGATCTACTGAAATACACCGCTGAGGGAGGTAGCAGGCAAAACAGGAGGGGTCTGCTGCACCGTGGTGGGTCACCTCCCTGGCCACGGATTGAATTCGTGCTGCAGTGGCTGTGAATAACTTCATAGTGCTGAGACTTAACCCCTTGTGCCACCAGGGAGGCCCCTCCATATCTTAATATAGTAATCAATGTAACTTTTTATATAAATTAAAGTACTTCTTTAAAGCAGCTTATTCATCCTTCAATAAATATCTCATACATAGATGAAAAGCAGAGAATATAACTATTCCTAAGCAAAGAAGATGTGGGTCTAAGGGATTCAAGCAAAGACCAGCAAAGAATGTAAAAGTCAATCATCAAAGACAAGCAAGAACAGCCACAATTAAAGTACAAATGACATTCAAGAAATGCAGAAATTTAAGGATATGTCACAAATCACTAAGATGGAAAGCACAACAGTAAAATTGCTTTATGATAAAAACAAGTAAAGCATAAAGTAAGACTAAAATGTGGATTAAAAAAACCTTATCTTAACTTGAGATTAAGTAAATAATTAGCATAATTAATTAGCACAAAAATGCAATGCCATTTTTGAGCTATACAATAGACAAATATTTTTTAAATAGTATCTAGAATTTCTGGCAGTAGTGAGGAAAAAATACTTTCATATATTGTTCATAGCTATACTTTTTAAACTTTTTATTAAGGTAGGATCTCCCTACTTCAGGTCTTGTTGCCACAAATCTATCACCACCAACGTCCACTACCACCACCATAGTCCATTGTGATCCCCTCTCAATGTGTTCTCACCCTTGCCATTTCTCCTTTGGATTCTTTAGTTCTATAGTTTTCAAGGGACAGTGTTTAAGGTTGATTTCTGTGGCTCTTAGTTTGATTTTTCTATATTCCATATAAAAGTGATGTCAGTCAGTATTGGTCTTTCTCCTTCTGACTCATTTCATTAAGCATTCTCTCTTCCCACTTTGCTACTCCATCCACACTGCTTCTAATAGCATGTGTTTACCTTTCTCTTACATAATTGTTCTAGCCATGACTTGTATATATGTTATCCAATATTAGCTATTCTTCTGCCTGATCTTAGAGGAAAAGCTTTCAATTTTTCACCTTGATTATTATGTTCCTTGTGGTTCTGTCATATGGTCTTTATTATGTGAGGTTATGTTCACTCTATCCCTATTTTTTTTTACTATTTATATAAAAGTAAGTTGAATCTTATCAATTGCACTCTCTGAATCTATTCAAATGATCATATGATTTATAAATTTCCTTTTTTGATGCGGTGAATTGCATTCACTAATTTGCAGATGTAGAAACACCCTTATGTCCCTGGAAATGATATACAATGCTTTGAATGCATTGTTAAATTTGGTTTGTTGAAGACTTATACATCTAGGTTTTAAGGTTATTGTCTGTAGATGTACTTCATGATTTCATTTGCATTTGATACCAGATTATTTTTTGGCCTCATAAAATGTGTTTGGAAGCATTCCCTCTTCCTCCATTTTTTTTGAAGAGTATAAGAAGGGTATGCCTTAATTTCTTTTTGAAGGTTTGGTAGAATTCACTAGTGAAATCATCTGTTGCTAGGATGTTGCTTTTTGGTGGGATCTTTGATTCCTTTCTCAATTTCCATATTTATTAATAACATGTTCAGATTTTCAATTTCATTCTGATTGTGCCTCAGAAAGTTTGTGCTTCTAAGATTGTCCATTTCTTCTAAATCATATAATTTACTGTCATAGTGGTGTTCACAGAAGTCTCTTATGATCCTCTATTTCTGAGATGTTTGTTGTTATATCTTTCATTCTATTTTATTGAGTTTATGATTCTATTTTATTGAGTTTTTCCCTTTCTTTCTTTCTAGCTCAAGCTTGTCTATTTTGCTTATTTTTTCAAAGAAACGGTTTTTGCTTTCATTTATCTTTTGGACGGTGTTTTCTGTTTCATTTATTTCTGCTCTAATTTTTGTATTTTCTTCCTTCTACTGACTTTTGATTTTGCTTGTTCTTTTATTTCCTTAAGGTATAAAATTAGATTACTTATTTGGGAGACTTCTTGCTTCATGGTGCGTGCTTTTATTGCAAGTCACATCTTTCTTAGTACTCCTTTTTGCTGCCTCCCATAGTTCTGGTAGTTCATGTCTTCATTTTTAATTCTTTCCAAGTTTTTTTTTTTAATTTCTCCTAACTTCTTTATTAACTCAGTAGTGATTCAGTATTATTTTGTTCAGTCTCCACATTCAGAGGATTTTCTGCATTGTTTTTGTAATTGATGCCTAGTTTGATACCGCCATGGTCAGATGCTTAATATGATTTCAATATTCATTAATCATTTACACTAGTCATTAATTTATTTACACTTGTTTTCTGACCCAACATGTGGTCTAGCCTAGATAATGTTTCATGGGTACTTGAGAAAAATGCACATTCACCTTTGTGGGAGGGGAGTATGTAGTGCCTTATAAATAATTATTAAGCCCATGTGATTCAATCCTTCATTTACTATTTTCTGCTTCCACAGCTTTGTCTAGAGTTTTTACTCTAATCTATTGATTGTTTTGCATACTGAAACTCTGTGATTTTCTTATTTAACATATCAATTTCTAGGGGCCTCGGGGTTAAGAAGCAACCTATGAAGCTATCCACAGCCACTGCAGCATAAGCACAATCCCTGGCCAGGGAGTTACCCACATGGCGCAGCAGATCTTTCCTAACTTGGCCACTGCTCCCCTCAGCAGTGTATTTCAGTAGATCTGCCTGTTCTGTTTCCCACTCTGTCTCTGGTGAATCCTCTCATCCCCCACCCCTCTGGCTTGTACCCGAGTTCCTGTATACATAAATAAATCTTTAAAAAATATCAATTTCTATATTCTATACATTAATTTTATTTATCAGCTCATTTTTGTTTTTTTTCTAATAACTCTTTGTTCAGTTTTGGGCATTTTATTCCATCACTTTGATTTTCTTTATATCCATGCAATGTAATTACTATTCGGGTATAAGGAAAAGTGAAATGTTACTATTTCCCAGAAAATGAAAGGCGTTAAACGGAAGTATGTATAGCAAAGTAAATCAGAAAGATAAAGACAAATTAGGATGAAAATTAATGAACTAATAAAGCAAAATAATTATGAACTACTAGATATTGTTAACCGAAAAGAGGTTCTTAGGATTTAGAGGTTGGGATAAAGGAAAAGGGGCCAAATAAGGTGGTAAAATAATCCAACTTTATAAAAAAAATAATTAAAACTAAAGAGATATGTATCTTATTTGTGGGTACACTTCAAGAAGAGTTTTTAAGGGCCTCCCCTGGTGGCTCAGTGGTTGAGCGCTGGGCTGCGAGGCTGCCCACAGCCTCTGCAGCGCTGGTTCGTTCCCCCGCTGCCGGCGAGGGTCCCACAAAAAAAAAAGAAAAAAAGAAGAAGAGTTTTTAATACTAGAAATGTTTATGGGGAAAGAAGAAGCTGAAGGTCATGGGAAGGGAAAAAATATGTTCATGTTTGAGGATCAGCTGAAGAGTATCACATATAAGTATCTATGGTTCCTTTTCATTCCCCCTTTTTTTTTTTTTTTCATAAAAGACTCCATGACTGAAACATGAGGCACAGTTTTAAAGAGCTTTCTAAATCCTCAGCTTTGGAAATATCTGGACTCAAGTCCCAAGTCTGTTTCATTTACTCTATAACTTAGGTCACTGCATTCCATGAGATAGATGTTGGTTAATTATTATAAATCAATACCATTAATTATTATGACACAAATTAATGATATGCAAGTAATTATAATAACTATGAGTTCAAACTAATGGTAATTTCTAATAATATAACAATAATAACTTAGGAATGAGTAGTTGAATTCAGATAAAATTTTTAGATACATTGGAGAATGAAAGGCTGATGCAGATGTGTACTGGAGTGTAGCTATGGAATTAACTACATAGTTTACCCTTGAGACTTACCAAGTAAACACATAAAGATATTTATCAACAGTCATTATTTCACATCTGAAGTTTCCTATAATACCATACCTTTTTTGTTTTTTTAATTTTTTTTTATTTTACCATTTATCATTTTTTACATTTTTTAGACAATATTTGCTTCCCCCTATAATGCCACACTTTTAAGAATAGCAAGATAGGGGTCTCCCTGGTGGCACAGGGATTAAAGACAGTGCTAAATCAAGCTATCCCCAGCTACTGCACCATGAGTTCAGTCCCCAGTCGGCCAGGGAGCAACCCACATGGAGCAGCAGACATCTCCTGTCTTGCCTGCTGCTCCCCTTAGCAGCGTATTTCAGCAGATCTGCCTGTTCTGTTCACACTGTTTCTGGTGATTCCTCTCACCCCCCGCACCTCTGGCTTACACCCCAGTTCATGTATGCATAAATAAATAAATCTTCAAAAAAAAAAAAAGAATAGCAATATATTTCAAACTAGATCCCTAAATGACTGAAGGAGAACAACTGTTAAGATATTGGAATATTGGGCCTCCCTGGTGGCGCAGCAGTTGAGCGCTGGGCTGCGAAGCTGCCCACAGCCCTGTAGCATCAGTTTGATCCCCAGCCACCGTCGAGGGTCCCACATGGTGCACAGACATTTCCTGCTGCTCCCCTCAGCAGTGCATTTCGTCAGTCTGCCTGTTCTGGTCCCAGCTCTGGCTCTGGTGGATTCTCTTACCCTCCCGCACTTCTGACTGTACCCAGTGCTTGTATAAATAAATAAATAAATAAATCTTAAAAAAAAAAATTGGAATATTCGATTAAGTTCTAATACACTGTTATTCGGAAGTTATTATGGGAAACAGATTTCCCAGATCTTTTTTTAACTCTCAAAAATGGAATTGCAAATATTCTACACAATTTCTATAGAGCCCAACACTCTGAGTAAGAAAAAAAATTATTAACTAGTAACTAAATGAAGTATAGATTTGTGTATAGGAAACTTTTAATTGGTTTTTAAAACTAAGAGTTATTTTTGGTTGCTAAAATTGGTTGTTAAAATAAGAGTTAAAAATGTATCTCTTATTTGCTTTCCTGAGATTTGTTTTCATCTATGTATTCCTCATGATTATCTATAAAGTAAAAGGTTTTGTCTGGGTCATCTCCCAGATTCCTTTTCTTCTTTGATATTTTTGTTCCATAAATTACAGAAATGTAGATTTCAACTAAATATAAAATATTTAATAACAATTTAAGCTGTTCAAAAATGAAATAATCTCCCTTGGAGAAAGTGAATTCCTTGTAGCTAAGTAAGAATAACTTGGATCTGAAGTTTGATAGATTTTTCCAGAGAGATCAAAGTATTTATTCCAAGAAATACTTGGAAGAGTCTAATTTCATCATGGCCCCTCTAAAACTCTGCATTTAATGCTTGCCAGGGACCACTATACCAGGCAACTTCACATATATTTAATTTGGTCCTTGCAACAAATCTCAGAAGATTAAGTAAGGATATGAAACCATGTCTTTCTCATTCCCTTTTTGAGAGATGACAATCAAAAGCAAAAGAATGCACAGGCACAGTAGTTATGCGTCAAGTCTGTCTTTGTTTTCAGCAACTTCTAATATTCTACCAATCTATTCAGTAGAATACAACTGTAATAACTCCAATTTCCTTTTCTGGTTCCTAAATGAAACAATGTTCCTAAATAATTCAAAGCCCAAATGATACTATAGTCTCCCTGACATGTGTCATCCACTTATATGATCTTTCAAAAGCTTATTTCTGTTGATTTATAATTTCCACCAAAATTTTTTTGTCCTGGGCCTCCTCGATGGCGCAGCAGTTGAGTGCTGGGTTGCGAAGCTGCCCGCAGCCTCTACAGCGCCAGTTCAATCCCCAGCCACCGGGCAAGGATCCCACATGGCGCACAGACCTCTCCTGCCGTGCCTGCTGCTCCCCTCAGCAGTGTACATCGTCAGTCTGCCTGTTCTGCTCTCCACTCTGGCTCTGGTGAATTCTCTCACCCTCCCGCACTTCTGACTGTACCCAGTGCTTGTATAAATAAATGAATAAATCTTAATTTTTTTTGTCCTAAGAAACTTCTCTATATACTTAGTCTTCCAAATTATCTATGAATATATTTAATAAAGAAGTCAAGTAGAAATTCCTGGAGGAGCCCAACTATTTACAGGTCTCATCTATAGCAGGCTCACAAATCCTTCTTTCTGTTTCCTCTATTAATACCTACATGTGATGAAATATTCCTCCTAAATACCATGGTAACATAATTTGGAATTAGCTTTGTTGTGAAACTTTGTGACTCCATAAAAATCTAAGCAAATTACACTGCTTCCTTTCTTCCTGGACTTTATTTATCTCTGCAAATAATCAAAGCATGTTATAGAAAACAGAATCATCTTCCTCATTCATTATACTGGTGGCCAACAATCTTAATACTTTAGAGACTCAACAAGATGAATGAGAGTCACCAGTCAGTAAATTGTGGGAACTCCTCAGAGGATTTCATTAGAATGGAAATAAGAGTAGAATGCACTAACAGTGAAGAGTAGATATAATAACTCATTTTGCATTTTAGTCAGTTTATTCCCTTGAGTTCCTTCAGACTCTTATAATTGAGGCTGTAAAGTTTCAATAATTTACTTATATCTAGTATGCCAATCAGGTAGAACATCCTGTTCCCTTAGCACTATTTGATCTAATACTACATCTCTTGCCTCTTTACTTCAAAAGACATGATGACAGTGGACATTTTTATGTTTCTACAAAGACCAAAGCAAAGAATTCATTGAGCCTCCAGATCTCCTTTCTTCCCTGTGAGCACATCTTTTGCACCCTGATCATCAAGCAGTCCCATTGATTCTCCTGTTGACCTTCTGCCTTTCATGTATAAAAAAGCTTTCATTTCTGGATTGCAGTCCTTTTAGTGCTGTTTCTTAAATTCCTTTACAGTCTGACTTGCTTCTTATTTACACCTGACCTGTCACACTTTGAGTTCTTCCTGGCTCTCATTTGAACAATCTTTTGCCTACTTCTTCCCTATCCCCCACCCCCACTTTTGCTTCTTTTACTTTATGAGATGGATGCAAAAGTTTTTATATGAACTACTAATCTTTGGAATGTGGCATATTCTCCTGCCCTTCCATTAATGTGTTTAAAGCATTTCCAGGCTTCCTACAAGCTACAGATTTTTTAAAATATTACTTTCAATTTTAACTTAATGCACACATTGATTTGATCATGATTCCTTTATCTAAACCAGAGTAATAAAGTGATAGGATTTTTTTTTGTCTTTCACTCCTCTTTAAAAGGTTGAATGTAATTGACTTGTGAGCATTATTATAAGAGTCAAACTGCATCAATCCCTGTCTAAACATAGGCCCAACTCTAATATAATTCTACCCCTTAATTCTAAAACTTGAAGTAGACATTTGAGTGAGACCCCCTTTTAGTCTCAATATGTTATTTCTGTCATAACTACTATTTGTCTTCTTTTCCAATGTTAGCAAGAGAATTTCAAAAGATGCTATTCAGTTGGTCTTTGGTAGATATTCTTATCCTAGAGTCTAGGATGGGTTCTAGGAGGCGTAGGAAATTTCTGGAATCATAAATAAAATCACTCACTTATATGGGTATGCATAGTTTTCTGAGGAGAAAAAAATCATTTATTAGTTTCTCAAATGAACTGTGAACCAAAAAATAATGTTTAAGAGCCATGGGGCCATACTGTCTCTAATAACATTTTTACTACTGACCACGAATTTCTCATCCACTGAAAATTTATTTTTCCAACATAATTTTGTACATTTTTATTAACTATTTTTATTATATCATTCTGTTTTAATCATTTCTTTGTCTAAACTAATTCCATCAGTTCATACATTCCTAACATTGCAATAGATTTCCTAGGCCTACAGTACCACTTTTCACTAGTTACTACCAATTTATTCCTACTAACAAGCTCATGAAAAGAAAATGGAATAGGTATCCTTACTTCCTACCAATAATTTTAGCCACTTTTTATTTTTTGGTATTGTTAAAACTTTATACGTCCAGTACGAATTTAAATACTTAGGTGTTGCGACAGGAGCTTTGTTGCTGCTTTGCAGTGGGAATGCAATGAGGGACACAACAGTCATGGAGCAGGTTTGCAAGGCAAGACTCTGCTACTTGAGCAGAAGTTCTTGTGCCATTTATTGAAATCATACAGGCTAGTAGAAGCTGATCATGTTACAATGGTATGAGGAATAAGGTCAGGAGTGTGGGAGAGGAATGGGGGACAAATGTTTACAAGGGACAGGGAAAGGGGCATTGTGACAATATGTCAAGAAATATTTGCATAGCAAATTATTTGATGTTATCACAGGCAGTTATCCCGAGACCACCATGGAGAGAGTCATGTAATCAGGTCAACAGCAGCCTAGGTATCCCCAGGCCTGCCTCATGATAGGGCTATACTGCATAGATCATCAAAGAATGCTCTGCTGTTATTTGTATGGTCACAGTTGCCCATGAGTGCCCAGTTAGTGGCCAGTTAATAGGAGCCCACATTCAGGGTTTTGCTTTTTCTATAACTGTCAATTTTTTGTTAATATGGATGGATAATTTTACTATATTCATCTTTTACCAATATATTACAGAATTCCCCTCTATTTATCATCTTCCACACCTCACCACTATTAGCCTATCTAGGTCTGTGTCATATTGGCTCTCATACTTCTGAACTTATCAACTTTCTCCCAATTTTAAGGTTAAACTCCAAATTGCCACTTAATAGATTTGCTACACACAGAGTTCATTTTCTAACCCTCCACATTAACACAACACCTCAATGCACCATTATATTTGCTGAACAAACCTCAGATTATTTTTCATTCTACACAATAACACCATTATAAGTTTTGTTCCCTAGCCCCCAGCTTCTTTGAACTAGAACCAAACTTACTGATTTGATGAATTCCTTGCAACGGAAACAAGCATGACATAGTAAGGGGAAAAGAATGATCCATACACTGTTTAGGTTTTTTTCATAATGCATTTTAAACAATTAAATGTAAATACATTAAAATTAACTATGTAAAGACAAAAAATCCAATGTATATTCCAAAAGTTTTGCAAGGAAAACGAGGTTATATTTTAAGATATACATAATAAGCATTATTCCTTACTATTTATATCCCTTTCCATTCAATGCAGTATACAAATACAGTTGCTGTTACATCAAAATTTCCATCATTACAAATGAAACCATAGGATTCCTTATGAGTAAAGTGTAAAAAGACTCATATAAGAATATTTTCAAGATAAAAGATATCAGCAAACATCTCCACAGTAGTTTCTGAGGTTGCTGCTAACCAGGTAATGTTCCAGTGACCCTAAAGTATAAGTTTCAGTACTTGAAAGAACTTGAAAGAAAATACAGGGGACACATTACAGGACATCTACCACAAAGATGTATTTGGGAATACAATCCTAACAGCAATGGAAACAAAAGCAAAACATAAACAAGTGGGACTACATAAAACTTAAAAGCTTTTGTACCTCAAAAGAAACCATTACAAAAATAAAAAAATCCTACAGAATAAGAAAAAATATTTGTATGCCATATATCTGACAAGGGGTTAATCTTCAATTTCCCAAAGTACTTACATAAAACAACAAAAAAAGAAATAAACAAAGGACCTCAACAGACATTTCTCTAGAGAAGACATTAAGATGGCCTATAGATATGAGAAAAAATGTTTAAAACCACCTATTATTAGATAAAACCAAATTAAAACCACAGTGACATACCCTCTCACCACTGTGAAAATGGCCCATATCAAAAAGAATAGAATTAACAAATGTTGGGAGGCTGCAGTAAAAAAGAAACTGTCATCCACTGTTGGTGGGAGTGCAAGTTGGTACAGTACCTGGAGAAAATGGTATGGAGATTTCTCAAGAAAATAAAAATGGAAATTCCATTTGCTCCAGCAATACTGCCATTAGGTATTTACCCAAATAACATGAAAAATCCAATACAAAAAAAAATCTATTTATACCTATGTACATAGCAACTCTGTTTACAATTGCCGAATCATGGAACCAACCCAAGTGCCTTCCAAGAGATGGATACAGAAACTGTGGACCATATATTCGATGGAATATTACACAACTGTGAAGAAAGATGAAACTGTGTGGCATTTGGAACAAAATAGATGGACTTTGACATGATCACATTGAGTGAAATCAGTCAATAAGTTCAAGACAGATTTGAGATGGTTTCACTCATCGGTGGAATACAGCTAGCTAAACTATATAAGAAATAAAAGTTGAATTCAGCAAAAACAACAACAACAAAAAAGATAAGGTTACAAGAAGGATTAATAGGCTGGGAGGTTGGGGAAGGGAGGAGATAGGATATGAACACAGTTTGTTTAGTGGAGGGGATGAAAAAAAAAAAAAATGGCAGTTCTCCCCAAATTGATACATAGCACTTTTCAATGGTGGATTGAGAGATAGTAATAACAGCTACCCTGTGTGAATTTATACTGTGTGCCAGGTTCTAGACTACATAATTTTACATGCAATATCTTGACAAATCTCCAACACCTATGAAGCAAGTAGTAGTATCCCTACTGTACAAATGAAGAAGCTGAGGATTAATAAAATGAAGAAATTTGTGCAAGGTCTCTCTAACCCTAAAATTTATGGTTTTAAATAATATATCTCAGTATGTTGATATATCTGGTAGCAGCTGTAGTTACAGCAGCAATAGTTAAAAAAAAAAAAAAAGAAGGGAAGGGAATCCAACATTAAAGGAAAGACTGGTATAAATTCCTTTCACTCCAGAAATAGAAATTTAGACTATGGCTGGATGGAAGTGAGCATTTTAAGCTTGTTTTCCATTTAAAAAATGAAATTGATTTTCAGTAAAACACTTTAAAATTAATTCTTCCCCTGCCATCAGGAATTGCATCATAACAAATGATACAACAAAAATAGCTCCACAGCTTAGAAGCAAAAACCTTAATTATTTTGAACAAAAACAAAATCAAAAAATTACATTTAAATTAAAACATTATCACATCAATAAGAATATTTACTTGACTAAAATCAATCAAAGTAAACATTTTTCATTCATTTAATGGTATTATAAATTAAATTCCTCTCCCACACAGCAAGAAGAGGAAATATACATGAAACACACATACCAAGTACACACACATACACCACTGCTACTTTATGACTTGTTCACTACCCTTGTTAACTGAAACAAATGAAAAGCCACATCAGACATAGAGGGAGGAGGATTTTGTAAAAGGCTGATTTATTTCAAGACCTAGCTTTTATCAAACTGGGCATCTTGCAGAAAACAATAGGATATTCTAAAGCATAGAACATTTTCACCCCTCTTTCCAATATGCAAACCTAACTAGTTGTTAACAGAACTTTTCCTTGTGGCCACAGATGATGAAGGGCATCAGCTCCCTCTGGATCTTACTTTACCTGTAAATGTCCCTCATACACATATTCAAGGCTAAAACTAATGCCATACAAGATCATACTTGGAACATTTCTTTCCAAGTAGAACCGAGATCAGTCTTTTTTGTTAAATTATCCTAGAGAATTCAGAAAGGTCAGCATTTTCTCCAGCAATGACATGGAGGGCGACACTTATTTCAGGATACAGCCTTGTGTCCTTTCTGCTCTCTTTATCTGCAGAGAGCAACCCTGTTCTTTCTTTCTGTATCACTGTGCTAAGCAACCCAGGATGCTCTTCTCTCAGAGTCAGAGCATCTGCAGCATATTTTGTGGTAAGGTTATATAATGACAGACAAACTCAAACAACTGGGGGCTTGAAGGAAGGGAAGACTTAACAAAATGAAAATCATTCACAGGAATCTCTCTTCAGCACTTTGAGCCAGAGAAAAAAGATTTTTGGTTTTTTTTTTCTTTTTTCCTTTAAATAACGATGTGTACATCAGTAGCTCTAAGGAAGGGGAGGAAATCATCTAATAATGTCCCCTTCTTCTAAGTCCCTATTGAAACATGTAGTTCCATTACCAGGTTACAAGAGTGACATCTAGTGGAATTTTAAGACAATGACCAAGAGGATTTCATATGTTCTTTAGAGCAGGGCTTATCAAACTCTAACCTAAAAATAAAACTGATGGGGATCTTGTAAAATGCAGATTCTGGTGCAGTAGAATACAGTGGTGTCTACTATTTCCAACAGTATTCCAGGTTATTCAGGTTTTATTAATAGTAGTGAGGACCTAGACCATTTTGTACCTGCTTTTATCCTCAGAAGGAAAAGAGGGAAGAAATATCCAAGAATCATTTCCAGGTTAAAATTGGGTCAAATTAATTATCAACATGATTTTTTAAAATATTCCTAGTTCACTAACCCCTTCAATATTCACACTTACTATCTCATGTCTAATGAGAGTCCCTGCACACCAGTACTCCCTTTTCCTTAAGTGCAGAAAGAAAACAACATACTTCACAGTCACATTTCTGGACATGATTTCCTCAAGTTTCCAGTACAGGTTACTTCTGAACTTAACATCATAGGCTTTCTTTTACTGTTATTTTTTTACCCAATATTTAATTATATTATAATGGTAATTTGTACCATGTCAGAACTCAGTGATTTTTTCCCCCAAGTAACCTGCACCTGAACAAGGGGCCATCAGGGTATTGTCTAAGTGCTAAGCACACCTACTCAGAATTTCAACAACATCTGCCCTGGGAACCACTAAGAAGAGAACAGGATGTGCGCCTACATCCAAAGCTAACTGTTTGCAGAATCTATTCCTATGTGATTTATCTAGGCCAAAGAAACTTGACCTCCATGCAGGGCCAGATATTACTAGATATGGCTGTAAAGGAAGGTGTGTCTCCTCCACAGAGAAGCCCTGCCTGGCCCTACACAAACTCTTTCTGTCAAGGCCTCCATCTCAGCTAGATTGGAACCCTTTGTTTGGTTCTAGGGCATAGTTATAGGAGCCACCAACATTGAGGAAAATCAGTCTCTCCTCCCAAACATGCATAAACAAGCACAAAACCTGCTTTCTAATTCAGGAGAATCCTTCAATATAAGTTAAATTTATCTAGGGAAAATAATCACTTTTAAACAACAGAACCACTATTTGAAACACACAAACCAAAAAATGGAGCCATTTTGGTATGAATGGGCTTAGAATACTTAGAGATCTGGTGACTTAGCTTCTCTCCATACTGTTCTCCAGGGCCCCTAAACACTCCTCAGGCCCTAAGTAGTACCCACCCCAACTCTTGCCCCAGTCTATTAACCTCACAGAAATACAATTTGAAAACCAGAAACTACAAATCTCACAATAGCGAAACCATCCCCAAGCGTCTAGCACTATATTGCTCAAGGACAGTATTGTTCTCATTACATAGATGGAGCTTGAGATAGCAATTTCACTATAACTTGACTTAATTATGATTCTAATACAATTTTAGCATATGCAATCAAAGGATTTATTCAAAAGATGTACAACCTGATTTCCTGAAGGAAATTTGCTTTTAAGTCATAATTAAGGATCTCTGTAATGAGTAAACAACAGAATTGTTTATACCTCTCCAATTGCTCTTGGCAGTTCTAAAGGGGAAATTATGTAGAGGAAAATATCAAATAATTCTTCCTCAAAAGTGGGATGAAGACAGAAAATGAAACTAACCATGCCAGTTTGAGTAAATAGCATTGCATAATCTGCCTATATAATATAGTTTCCCTGCCTCAGTTAGAATCTTAACTATACCACTTACATAATACCTTAGACAGGTTAACATTTGTATGCCTCAGTTTCCTTATCTGAAAGTGAGCAAAATAACTCTATCTATCTCGTGGGATCATTGTGGAGACTGTATATAAAGTATGTAATAAATGACACTGTAATTATTCAGTGTTACCTCTAATGATGATTATAATTATTATTAATATAATTCTAATAAGTGTAATAATTAATATACTTATTTAACTGAATATTCAAAATTACATAATTTTGAATCTACTAAATTTTAACCATAAATGATATACAGTCCCATCAATTCTAGAGAATATTGAGAGTGCAAGAGAAGCTAATTAAGATCCTAAAGGAATTCCTAATTTATCCCTCAAAATATATTTCTTTTTCTTGTGTCTATTTTTTGCCTCTTAATGAAATACATTTTTTAAAGACCATATTTGTCAATTGGAGGCAATTCTGAGCTTTTAAAAATCACAATAGTTTTTGAACAATTATGTTTATTCTTAGTGCAATATACTCCACTTAAACATCATATTGTCTAACTTATTTTAAAGTTAAGAATTTTCTTTTAAATCAAAGAAATTAGAACCTTTGCTAAGGAAAAGTCCAGAGAACGGCAGTTATTTTGCCAGTAGCTATTACAGCTATCCTAATTGTAACTGACTGTCAGAATTTCTAACTACCTATATTCATAGGACTATGATAAAGTCTTGGCCTATACGTTTCAAAGTAAGCAGGATCTTTAAATGAAAGATTTTTTTAACTTTTTTTTTTTTACATCATTGTTCATTTTTAAACAATATTTACTTCCCCCATCCCCATTAGGTGTAGTCCCCATAGAGTTTCCTTCACCAATACACCTGTGTACCATGACCTCAGGCCCTTGTGCTCCTCCCTCATTCCCTCTGATCCCTCTCCCTCCTCCTTCCCTGAAGTATGTCTCTGATTTATAATTGTCCATTTTTACTTTGCTGTGTTTTGTACTATTATTATTTTTTTATACTGATGTCTTATTTGGTTCCCCTATATTCCTGCTATAAGTGAAACCATGCAATATTTTTCTTTTTCCTTCTGGCTTATTTCACTGAGCATAATTCCTTCTAGTTCCATTCATGTTGGTGAAAATGGCATGAGTTTATCTTTTTTGATTGCTGAATAATATTATAAATGAATTTTTTTGTGTGTTGTTTAAACAAGAATCCTAAATTTGTAAGAATCAAGGCATAAACAAGCTTTAAGGCAAATATTCAGAAGTAACCTGGCCAAAACCATGACAACAAAAGGATTGCAGGAAATTAAAAACACTTACACCTTAATTTACTAAAACAAACTAACAATTAAAAAAAATAACACAACTGGGCCTCCCCAGTGGCACAGAGGGTTGAGCACCTCTGCGGCACAGGTTCGATTTCTGGCCAGCCAGGGAGATACTTACATGGTGTGGCAGACCTCTCCTGTCTCACCCGCTGCTCCCGTCAGCAGTGTTTTTGGTCATCTGCCTATTCTGCTCCCAGCTCTGTCTCTGGCCTGTACCCCAGTTATTGTATAAATAAATAAATCTTAAAAAAAAATAACTTTTGAATATTCTAACTTGTCAATGCTAACCAATCCAAAAGTTTGCAGAAATTTCTAAAATGTAATCTAGTATATTATCACTTATGTTTTTATGTAATAAACTTATGTTTTTGTTTGTAATAAATATCTAGATAATTTTTACTGGATAAACATTATAACAGTTGTTTGTAATCTTAAGGTTGTAAAAATAGTTGTTTAAAAATATCCTATAATTCTCTCACTTTTAAAAACTGAGGGAGAAATCTCCACCACTGGGCTCTTATAGGGAAAGTATGTATCTTTTAGAGAGAGGTTCCCATCTTGCAGGCTTCTGAGACATTACTGCTGAAAATCATTTTTCTCAAGTTTTGTTTGTTAAATATGATTTTATACTAAATCTCAATTGACTAGACATTTTTGTAAACTAGAATTCCTATTCTGTTTGACAGAATGGTGTTACGTGATTCTCTTCAAACTGCATTTTGTTCAATAATGCTACATTTGAGTAGTGTCTCAGTCATACAATTTGTGAGAAATATCTGAGATCAGTTTTTAAAACAGAAAAGTACAAAACATTGCCCTCCTTTTTGTCTTTGAAAAGGATATTTAGGTAGAAATGTCATTAAAAAATAAAACTATGTAGGGCCTCCCCAGTGGCGCAGCAGTTGAGCGCTGGGTTGCAAAGCTGCCCGCTGCTTCTACAGCGCCGGTTGGATCCCCGGCCGCTGGCGAGGGTCCCACATGGCGCGCAGAGCTCTCCTGCCGCCTGCTGCTCCCCTCAGCAGTGTATTTCGTCAGTCAACCTGTTCTGCTCCCCGTTCTGGCTCTGGTGAATTCTCTCATCCTCCCGCGCTTCTGACTGTACCCAGTGCTTGTATAAATAAATAAATAAATAAATAAATAAATAAATAAATAAATAAATAAATAAAACTATGTATCTTTACTTACTTAGTTACTAAACTGCCATTGACAATGTTCATAGAGATTAGTTCATAGTTTCATAGACGCTACTTTACAAAATTATAACTATAGTTCAGTTACAGAAATAATAGGAGTCACATTTTATTGAGTGAATACTAGAGTCAGGTACCGTATAAAACACTTAGCATACACTGTCTCATTCAATTCCTTCAATAAACATGGAAACTACTATCACTATCACCTTTCTGCATGGGAAGAAACTAGTACATGGATATTAAAAGACTTGTCAAAAATTTCACAGCCAATGAGGGAAAGAGCCAAGTTATGAACCCAAGTTTGTGTCACTCCCAAGTTTATTTTTTTATTTATTTATTTTTTTTTGTTTATACATGCACTGGGTACAGTCAGAAGCGCAGGAGGGTGAGAGAATTCACCAGAGCCAGAGCGGGGAGCAGAGCAGGCAGAAGGACCGAAGCACACTGCTGAGGGGAGCAGCGGGCGGCAGGAGAGGTCTGCGCGCCATGTGGGACCCTCCTCTGGTGGCCGGGGAGCAGCCGGGGATCGAACCAGCTCCACAGAGGCCGCGGGCAGCTTCGCAACCCAGCGCTCTACCGCTGCACTACCGGGGAGGCCCCCCCAAGTTTATTTTTTTTAAAGATTTATTTATTTATTTATACAAGCACTGGGTACAGTCAGAAACGTGGGAGGGTGACAGGATTCACCACAGCCAGAGCGGGGAGCAGAATCGGCAGAAGGATAAAAGCACACTGCTGAGCGGAGCAGCGGGCGCGGCAGGAGAGGTCTGCACGCCATGTGGGACCCTCCCCAGGGACCGGGGATCCAACCGGCACTGCAGAGGCTGCGGAGAGCTTCGCAGCCCAGTGCTCAACCGCTGCACCACCAGGGGAAACCCTCACTCCTACATTTAAAAACTCCAAGTCATGCCTGCTCTATTTTTGAATTCCTTGAAAGCGAAGGCTCACATCTTCTTTATCTGAAAGTCCTTAGTAACTAAAATAGTGCTCCTCCACAGGGGCTCAAGATAGTCTTGTTTAATTGATTTGCCAAGAATCCTGATTTATGAAGCATGAATTCAAAACACAGTAGAGGGAAACCTATAATTACTTCATTGCTCAGAATTCAAATATATTCCTATAGTAAGATCAATTATTAGGTTTGTTACCTTCTAGAATCATACTAAATAGGTAATTTGCCAAAAAAAGGATAGAAACAGATCAGGAAAATTCTACTATCTGCCAAAGAAACTAAAAGATAAGCATCCACATGTATGAAGCTCCAAAATAACTATTAGTTTGTATAAAGTGAGAAAAGAAACAAGGTCTTGTTATGGTCATTGGAAAATTTCTCAATTTGCTAGGTCTCCACCTTCCATCAATATGAAATGAGAGAAAGAATTTATTTCCAGTTGCACAGTACACACTCAATTGAAGGTAGCAATATTATTATCATTATTATTATTACTTTTATTACTAATACAAACATTAAATTAAATATGCAATGCCATTATATGCCTGTTTAGAATCTACTCTCAAGACTTAGTGAGTGCCTTAGCATGACTATGGTATTAAAAAAAGTCACAATAAGAGATAAATGTATATCATTCACATTTTGACATTTAAGAATATCCCTAACAAATTTAAACCAAAAAAAAAATCCCAAGGTTATCTAATCTGCTATGATTTAACAGAATTTTGATGTTTTTCTAAGGAATGATAGCAAAGTACTGCATCTCTTCAAACTTGGAATTTACTGCCTGTCTCAAGTCTCTGTGTGTGCCAAATTAAATATACAATATAATGTCCCTACCAGAAATAACATAGCACATCTTTCTGCACTACTACTTGGTTGAGTGAATCCAAACTGAAGAGAGACATGATTTTATTTAATCATCTGATCGTCAATCTCTTAAATTAGAAGCTATTTCAGAAAAAAAAAATAGCTGAAAAGAAAGCACCACATTTAAGGGAAAGATTCCCTTTGAAGGCCCTACATTTGAAAGGCTGGAGAAAAACAAAAAGTATTCTTATTAATGAACTGCTCAGAAAGTCAACTTCCCCTAGCTATGTCATAGCACTCAAACTCCTAAGGCTTCAGAGTACTATAAAATCTCTGCCTATGAGGCATAATTGGAATTGTAGAATAGATGATGTAGTGCTTCCTTCCAGCAGACATCACCCAAAATGCTCTTGAAAAGCTTTGTAAGAGAGTGGGGAAATGGGATGGTAGATAGAAAAAGACATATTCTAGAGATCCTAGACATATCCTAGAGGAATGTTGCTGGGCTATTTAAGATAAAGAGCGTGATCAAATATTTAACCTTCACTTGATAATACAGGTGATACAGGTGATAAAAGACTTAAAATACAGGAGCAATGAATTTAAGTAGGCAAAATGTGGAAAGGGAAAATTCATCCCTTGTGTTAGGAAGGAATGGAGTGAATTATATATGTGGGTACTAGTGTAGGCCTTTGGGAGGTATGGTAGAGAAAAGATGAAGCAGTGCTCTTCTGATTCCATCAAAAGAAATTCCAATTTCTAAATTTACTAAATTCCAATTTACTAAAATTCCAATTTTAGTAAAATGAGACAACTTGTCTTTAGCTAAGGATAAAGAGAAAGGGGCAAGATTTGAGGAAAGAAATGTTAAACAGGCATTACAGAGAGATAAAATACATATTGTAAGCATGGCAGGGTTGCTATATAAGACTGAAGGACCACTTGAGAGAGCCATCAATATTGATATGGTCAACCTGGCAGTTCTATTTTCTTCTAGCCACATTCCCTGATTCAGGCATGAAAGAGATGGACTATTACATTTAATCAACATTGGAATTTGCCAGGTGAATACAAAGGAGGTGGTGTAGTCATAGATAATAATAAAATCTAGATCTAGAATCTTATTACACATGTGCAGTATCAACATCACCTGCAAAAAGAATCTGCATCATATTAAGGTCTCTAAAACATTCATGTGCACATCACAGTGTGAGAAATACATGAGTGAAAACAGTGTCAGTAAGTGAGAACAGATTATTAAAAACAATAGGAGGTTAAAAAAATAAAGACAGCAGGCTGTTGCTTTGGTCCTCGTTGTGGATTTCAGAGTCACCAAGATTGATGACATAAGAAATAGATGTATAAAAGGAAGAGATGGACAGAGTTATATAGGAATAATTGTCTAAGTAATAATAGATGGCCTAGAAGACTTGAAGACCTGGTGTTGAATTGAGGGAAATACGTCAGGAATGATAGGATTGTTCTGACAGTGTTTTAGGTTATGGTTGTAGTCTCCATCTCTGGATTAGCCTCGTAAGCTGTTTATACTGATGACTGTAGATGAAGAAGTTATAGTTTTAAAAGGAATCCCCACAAGCAAGTTCCCTTCTGCTGTAAGTAATATGGACTGGAAGAGAGATGATCTCATGAGGAACAGTGAGAAAACTTGGTAGGCACACTAGTATTCCCTGAAGGAGGAGACTCTCTTTATATAATCAATAAATAGTAAAGCATTTGGCTAATAACCACCCAAAGATGTGCTTCTACTCAAAAGTGTGAAAACTCTTTGCACACAAAAAGAATTTGTTGCTCCTGAAAAGAAGAGAAGACAAAAAAGATAATGACAGAAGGGAAAAGAAGATAAAAAGAGTTGTTTTATTTTAGACAGTGAAACGGTCAAAGGAAATGGTAAGAAAGGTGAACTCTCATATTGTATTTTGTGTATATTTCATCTATTAAAATTACTTCATTTTTCTTCAAAATATTCAAGAAATATTCAAGATTCTGTATAGTATTGGAGAGTGGCAGGGGTCAATGGAGGTCACAAGCCCAGAGCGCAAAGGAGGAAATGCAAGTATAGACTAAGATGTTGAAGAAATTTTGAAGAGAGTTTGGATATACACAGGTTAGAAAAATAGGGGAATTATAATGTTAACTATGTAATATTTAAAGGGCAGTGGCCCCACTGACTATGTTACACAATAAATTAAATTCCTTTTGAAGACCAGTTAACTGCTTTCTCTGCATTTCCCTCTCCCATTCCTAACACCCTCCTGCCTTTACAAACATAAATGTTTGAAGGGTTGAAAAACATTGAACATAATAATGATTTTTTTAATATTAACATAAACAATGATAATGGGAATCATAAAAGCAATGAAATCCACAAATTCTCTTCAAACATCTGAATTCTTAGAAAATCATCTATCAATATGTTTAACAAGTAGCAAAATGATTAAATCAATTGTCTTCTTTTGTTTAGTTTCCTCATTCTCAAAAAGTTTGCAGCCAAGGAATAGGGAGAAAAGAGTACAAGTGGATAATAAACTTAAGAAGCTAGGAATCACATCTATATAAAATAAAACACAAATCAAGGATCACTACTTTTCAGTAATTTATATTCTCTGCATTCAATGTCTATGATCTTTCAGATAGGGTTCAACAAAAATTGAGAAGAATAAGCTGGGTACCTTAACTAATTCCTGAGACCATCAGGGTCTTCCATTATAGACTTTCAACTCAAACCTCAGACCACTCAAATTAGATGCAAAGCTGTAATTATTATAGAAAACTGAATTATAATTATCCTGGCATTCACCCATAAAAATATTTCCCAAATCTATTTTTAAAATTGAAAACAGACAAGGGTCTATAAGCATATCTGGGACCCATCTTGGTATGCTAGTTTCATTCAAGCTAAATTTGCATTTGCTTCTTAATCACAGTGCTGAACCAGTTCTCTACCAAGAGGAAACAAATTAATTCTGGGCTCCTGAGGAAAGTACCTAGTAGATCTTCTCTTATTTCCTACAGATTATGAATCTGCAATCAACAAGAATCAAATAAACACAGTATACATTTTATAGCACTGGAGCAATTCAAGCAAGAAAAGTACATTTCTTTGTTCAAAGAATAAAAATATACAATCGCCTATACATGCACATATGCAGTTTCCCATATATTTCACCTACAAGATTTTCAATTTCTTTTCACTTCACAGTAAAATAATAGATAGATACCCAAGATGCCAAAGTTCTAGATGCAAACACCTAAGAGGGATAGCTTAGGTCTAGGCAGCACATTTAAAAACACATTCTATTTTTTAAAAATAAAAAATAAACTATGAATTTTATACTTGAACATAGTATAGTATACACTTCCATATGTCATATATTTTGGAAATACACGGTAGAATTTTGCAACTCACAAATGTCTTCTCTATACACATGAAAAATGGAAGCCTGAACTTCCATTATTTGAGATAAATCCCCATGAGTTCCAACACTGTCTTCCTTTAAAATGCCCTACCAAGGCCTCCCTGGTGGCGCAAGGGGTTAAGCACCGCACTATGAAGCAATCTGAAGCCCCTGCAGCATGAGTTCAATCCCTGGACAGCCAGGGAGCAACCTACATGGTGAAGCTGACCACTCCTGTCTCGCCCGCTGCTCCCCTCAGCAGTGTATTTTGGTTAGTCTGCCTGTTCTGTTCCCCACTCTATCTCTGGTGAATCCTCTCGCCCCCCACACCTCTGCCCTGCAGCCCAGCTCTTGTATGCATAAATAAATAAATCTTTAAAAATAAATATTAAAAAAAAAAATAAAATGTCCTACCAAAGGATTTCCATTATCAGTGATACATACAATTCAGTTGAAAAGCTAAGAGCAAGTTTAATGAGGAGGGTGTGGGTAGAATCCAAAAAGGGAACTGAAATTACAGAAATCTTCTATTAAAGGTAGCAGGATCTGAAAGAATATTCAGCAAGAAAACAGAAGAGAAGAGTTGGAGTCCATCTATCCAACACAGGTCTCAGATTTCTTATCCGAAAAATAAGAAGGCTGAATTTGATGTCCTCAAACTAGCTCCAAAAAAACAAACAATTAAAAAAAAAAAAACAACTTTGGTGAAGCAAGGTAAGGAAAATATCACCATAATAATGGTTACTTATCTTCCCAGAGAAAAGAGGGAAGGCACTTAAGAAAAGTCTCTACAACCTAATTGTGTCAAAAAATTAACCAAATGTGTTCAAAAGCAGTTCTACAAAAACTCATAGTAATGCCTCTGGGTACAGGGACCATAAATAGACATAGAGAGAGAATTATCAGTTCACATTAGGTCATTACTTTCCTCAAATTTGTATTTTAAAAAATGGGGGAAAAAATGAGTTTTGCCCAAGGAAATAATGTTCTTAAAACTAAAAGGATGATTAGCAATGTTGGTAGATTTCCTGGAATAGAAAGTGAGGACTTTTTCATGTTCTGTCAAAGAGTACTTGCACTGAAAGGACTACAGTAAAATTCACTCCTTTACTCAACAGATATTTATATAGTGCTTAGGATGTGCTTCTACTGAGTATAAAAAAATTATAAAATGATTTTAAAAAGAGACACTCATGCTCTTAAACTTATATTACAGTAGATCTTACAAATACATTAGTAAATACAAAGATGCAGCTGGACTAAACAAAGGTTAAGCATATGAAAGAAGACTTAGAGATTTTGTTTTTGTTTTTATATTTGAAAGATCACAGTTCTTCACATATCCATTCCCACTAGCCAAAGTTAAGAATTGGGGGCAAGTTTAGACACTTTATAAAGAACAGCAGCTCCTGAACCATCTGCTTTGCTCAAAAAATGAAGATCCATCACACGCAAATTTCACTTTACTCCAACCCTGCAAGAATATTATTGTCAGTCTGGGTAGATAACATTTGGTTTATAATTGACATGGTGAACAAACCATGCTTTATAAAATGACAACAACCAGTGCCTCTGTGGGATGGAAAAAAAAAAATCAAACTGTCATATGAGTCCAAAAATCACTCACTTTCAGCAAGTTCTTTTGATCCATTTAAGTGTCCTGTTACTAATCTTCTTTAGATGAATAAATGTACAAAATACAGAACTTAAAATGAACAACAGAACCTTGTCAGACAAATATATGACAGAATAACCTGAAGGATTTTTTTTTTAAAGAACATTATTTCCCAAACCAATATCATGTAAAACTGTAGTGACATAGCCCTTATTATGGTATTCTTACCTGGTAAGGAACAATACTGCCATGAGCAGTGCCCCAACGTTCTGCTTCCTTTTGGGCAATAAGATAATTAGCAGCTACATGGGTCAAACACGCTACCTACAAAAATAAATAAATAAATAAACAGTGGTTGTTTATGTACACTAATAAATATGCAGAAGATTATAATATGAATATTCTCATTTTATTTCATTTCATGTCACTGTAGAAGGTAAAAGAAAGAGAAAAGCGTCCAAACAGGTTAGAAAATGTGCAAATACCCACACTTTTGTCATACAAACAACAAAAAAATAAAGAGCAGTATTATATTACTCCTTGTGATTAAGTACTGATTAATGGTCAACTGAGAAATGAATACAGAAATATTCAGCTCCTGAAAAGATCATATGAAGACAGAGGTTGACTAAGTCCTTACCATCAAAGCCATAACAATACATCAGCAACTAGTACATTCCTTTCCCTTAATGCTGGTCATCACTGAATGGATGAACAAAAGTCAAGGGTTACATTCCCCTAAACATCTTATTACATGAAACAATAATAATAAAACTCTATTTTGTTTAAATCAGTTTAGTCAATTTTGTTACTTCCTGCCAAAAGTATCCTAGCGCACAAAGAGGATCAAGATTTGACATTTTTTATTCACTAGTGATTCATCCTCCCTTAAATAAAAGTTATTGTACCTTATCCCAACTTGATCCAAGCCTCATACTGTCATGATTACACTTGTTTCAGTTGTTAAGAATCATAAACAGGGCCTCCCCGGTGGCGCAGCGGTTGAGCACTGGGTTGCAAAGCTGCCAGCAGCCTCTGCAGTGCCGGTTCGATCCCCGACTGCTCTTCAGCCACCAGAGGAGGGTCCCACATGGCGCGCAGACCTCTCCTGCCGCCCGCTGCTCCCCTCAGCAGTGTACTTTGGTCCTTCTGCCTGCTCTGCTCCCCGCTCTGGCTCTGGTGAATTCTCTCACCCTCCTGAGCTTCTGACTGTACCCAGTGCTTGTATAAATAAATGATTAGATCTTTAAAAAAAAAAAAAAAAGCTTAAAAAAAAAAATCATAAACATGGGCCTCCCCCGTGGCACAGCGGGTTGAGCGCAGCACTGTGAAGCTATCTGCAGCCTCTGCAGCGCGGGTTTGATTCCCGGCCTGCTAGGAGATTCCCACATGGCGCCATAGACCTCTCCTGTCTCTCCCGCTGCTCACCTCAGCAGTGTACTTCTGTCCTTCTGCCTGTTCTGCTCCCTGCTCTGCTTTTGATGAATTCTCTCACCCTCCCGCACCTCTGACCTGTGTACCCCAGTGCTTGTATAAATAAATAAATCTTTAAAAAATAAAATAAATTTAAAAAAGAATGATAAACTTATTAAAAAGGTCATCTAAAACTTAAGTCTTCTAAATCTATTAAAGAAGTCATCTGAAAGTGACTCCCACCCTGTTTCACAAAGAGATCTCAAAAATCTATAATAATTAAATTCTACATGAGGATAATGAATTAATTTCTAGAGGATAATGAATTAATTTCCACCACACAGAGAACAGATTCCAAAGACTGCTTCCAAGGGCCCAGAACTATGGGAAAGGAATGATATAATAACAACTTCCCATAGATTCCAGGAAAAAATGCATCCAGCCTGGTAAGATAAGGATGATATTGTATACTTACATTTCACATTCTAGACCATCCAGTATGATTGAGAATCTACCAAACCAGCAATCTGAACATACCCCAAATTGGATTGGCTCCTGGGATATCTCAAAGGGTACTTTTTCAGGGTTCAGTATTGCAACCTGTTATTGCCTTCTTCTTGGTGTGACAGCTGTGCCCACTACAAGGTCTATCAGTTGGGCTCAGCATGTCTTGCTTGTTGCCCTTCTTTATGTTATTTTTGGGATTTAAACTCCCTTTCATGTTCATTTACTTCTCTGCTGAAATTGGAACTGCCTTATGGCAGCTGGTTTGGCTGTATTGCCCAGGTGGCCAAACTAATACACTTTGAGTTATCCACTTCTGGACCTCCATCTGGTCTTGAGTATTTGAACCACACAGCATTCCAGGGTTGCCTGGGGCTACCTAGTGCTAATCACCATCCACTTCTGTGTCTTTCAAAATGAAAAATTAAATTAACACTTTATGTTAGAAGTGCACTACATGGTAAGTCGAGATTCATGGTTTCTAATTTCTATCAACCTCTCAGTAGTTTACAATTGTAAGTATATAATTTAACTTCTTTGACTTTCAGATACATTTTTCATAAAACACTGGTGATCTGAGATTATCCTGCAATGCTTAAATTGATCTGAGATGATTTCCAGAGCTAGGTATGAGCTGAATACTAGTTCGTAGATCAGCCTAGTTACCTCATTTCTTGCCCAGTATTGCATTTTTTCCCACTTTTGTTTTGTAGGAAGCGCACTAGATGGTAAGTGCTCCTGACCCTGCCTTGAATAACTATATTTGACAACTATTTAATAAAAATAATCCTGCCCTTAAAGAGAGTTTGAACCACTTTGTGATTGAGCTCAGTTGGTTAGAGCATAACGATAATAAGTTTGAATGAAGAGTCAGAACTCATCTTGCAGCCCATTTCTGAATGGAATACCATATCCATTCCTTCCACATAATGATAACTCATGAACACAAAAAGAATTTCAGAACTAGCAAGCTCCCACTGGGCAAAAAGGTTAAAAATTATTTTAAACCACTGACAAGCAAAAAATAAAGTATGATTTGTCTGTAACTACTGAGAGGCCTAGTTGGGGCAGGGGTAGGGGGGACTTGTCTTTATAAAAAGAGAGCAAAAGGGATAAACTTAGCAACTCAATGTTTAAAGGGGCATGGCATTACAGATCTAAAACTAATCTACTATTTACAAGAATGTAATTTAAGGCAGGAAAAGGGAGAGAAAGTTTCAACAGCTCTGAAGTGATTATATATGAAAAATCAGAGGCGTCCTGGCAAGTAATGACAAATTTTCCACAAATTGAAAGAATGCAGTAGTATGTGACTTTTAGGTTAATAACTACATACTGTAGATCCATTCTAAATATTGCATTAGATCATCCCCTAAACTTAGGCTCATTATTTCATCATGTGGATGCTATATAATTTACTCAGAGGGTTCCTTTATATGGTTTCATCTACACACACATACACACAGAAGTCAGCTTTGGTTTAATAATAATCATTTTGCTAGCAAAACTATTATTTTAAATAATATAGTGGGTCCTGATATTTTTTGTATCTAAAGAGAAAACCAATGAGGTGGTCAAAGTGGATCTCAAAAGGCATAGCTCAAAAAGTTTGAGGATGAATACACCCAATTATTTCCCAAAGGAGCTCCACAGTGTCTATCACCACACTTCACTTCTACCAAATGAGCACCGAAAAACAATAACAGAATCTTTCATGTACAGAATGATAACCAACTATGACAGCTAAAGTCGGAAAACAAAACAAACTATGATTCACTGCCACAAAACTGATATTTTCCCCTCCTTCTCCTTTCTTATATTCTGACCTCCAATTAAGCTGGACTAAACTGTAATCATGCCTCACTTCTACACCTCCCTGTATCCCCAACTAGTCTTCAAAATCCATTTCAAAATTATCATTTATATTATATTAGATCCCCTTATTGACCCAAACAAAATATATTTTCCGTGCCTCTGAAAAAAATACAACTTAGTTTGCCCGACTCTTGCTGTACTTTCACAGTCTGTACCACAATTAGAATCATAACATGGTAAGTCTAGAAGACATAGAACAATTGTCTCTAAACCTGACTATGTATCACAATCAACTGGGGAATTTCTGGACCCCACCTTAGATCTACTGAATCAGAATTTCCAGGGATGGATCCTGGGGAAAAAATAGTCAAGGCACCATTAATCGAACATCAGATTTGAAAACTAAAGTCTTTGGAAAATATAACAAAACCCTTAATATTATAGATGGATAAATAAACAAATTGAAAAGTAAAATAATTTATTTGAGGTCACACAGTGTTTTCCATGCTACAGTATTATTCTATCTTATCCTATATTGGGAACTATTTCACAGTAAAAGTTGTTTATTATAAGCCTTTCATATTTTCCCATAGCACCAAAAATAGAGTTGCACACTAATTTTTAATATATGAATAAAACAGTAATTAACATTTTATTTTATACAGTATTCCATTCAACAAATGTTCTCTTTTGGCAAAATACCAGATACACACACACACACACACACACACACACACATACAAGTAAATGAAAACATGTAGCCCTACTCCTTAAAATAGTTGGAAAAAAAACTAAACAGTTATAGAAAATATAGGAACAGGGCTTATCATAGGAGCTCTCCTATTGGAGACTGGGTAGAATTTTAAAAACAAAGAGAATAACTTATGAAAACCCTAAGGCAGAGAAAAGACTGACACACTGCGGGAGGGAGAATGAAAATACACACTGTAACTGAAACTAGGCAAGACAGACAGGAAATGAAATTGGAGAGGTTGACAGAGACTATATTATGCCAGCCCTTGCAGGTCCTGGTAAGAAGTGATTTTTTTGCCCACCTTTCAGAATAATCAATTTAAAACCACAAATCATATCATATATCCTTCTACTTCAGACTCAAAGACTTTCTACTGCATTTGTTATTAAATCCAAAGAGTGAACTGAGAAATCATACCAATTATTTTCTCTGATCACAGTAGTATCAAACTAGAAATCAACCACAAAAAGAAAGCAATAAAAACCTCCAGTGTGTGGAGAATGAACTACATGCTACTAAATGACTATTGGAATAATTGAGAATTCAAGTAAGAAATAAAAAAATACCTGGAGACAAAATAAAATGGGGACACAATCTAGCATAATCTATGGCACAGAGAAAACGCTGTACTAAGGGGGAAGTATACAGCAATACAGGCCAACATCAAGAAACAAGAAAGATCTCAAACAAATAAGCTTATCGCTACACTTAAGGAATTAGAAAATGATAAGCAAAATCAAAAGCCAGTAGAAGGAAGGAAATAAAAAAATTAGAGCATAAATAAATGAAATAGAAATTAAAAATTCTAAAAGATAACTGAAACCAAAAGCTGATTCTTTGAAAAATAAGCAAGAGACAAACGACTAGCAAGGTTCACAAAGAAAAAAAAAAGGATTAAATAGCATTAGAAATAAAGGGATGTTACAACAGACATCTAAGAAATTCACTATGAACATATGATGCTAGTAGTTGAATAACCTAGGAGAGATGGACAAATTGTTACTAATGTATACCATCTAAGGCTGAATCAAGAAGAAATAGAAGGGGCATCCCTGGTGGCACAAGGGGTTAAGACACAACCTGTGAAGCTTACCACAGCCACTGGAGCATAAGTTCGATCCCCGGACAGGGAGCAACCCACACAGTGCTGCAGACCTCTCCTGACTCACCCGCTGCTCCCCTCAGCAGTATACTTCAGTCAATCTGCCTGTTCTGTTCCCCACTCTGTCTCTGGTGAATCCTCTCACCCCACGCACCTCTGGCCTGTACCCCCATTCTAGTATGCATAAATAAAAAAAATCTAAAATAAATAAATAAATAAAGGATGGGTATTTGTATTAATATAGGTTTATTATTAAAAAAAGAAAGCTTGAATACACAATTTGGAAAGAAGGAAATTGAAAAATAATCAAAGAACTCCCAAATAACAAAAGTTCAAGAGCAGATGGTTTTACTATTTCATTCTACCAAACTTTCAAAGATGAAATAATATCTACTCTTCTCGAACTTCCCAAAATTTGAAATAATGGGAATACTTCCAAACACATTTTATGAGTGCAATATCACTCTGATACCAAACCAGACAAAGACACAACAAATAAAGTAATGACCAATTTCCCTGATGAAAATAAATGCAAAATTCTCAACAAAATCTTAGCAAACTGAATTCAACAATGCACTAAAAGGATCATACACCAAAACCAAGTGGGATATAATACAAGGAACAGGAAATTTCATCATCTGAAAATCAGCATAATTCACCACATCAGCAAGAAAGGTAAAAGTCACAGGATATCAATAGATGCCAAAAAAAGCATTTAATAAGATTTAGCATTCTGCAAGTGTTGACTTTTTCCTGATCCTTTGTTTGGTTTCCCTATATTCCTCCTATAAGTGAGAACATCTGAGTCATACAGCAGGGGAGAAGGAGAGAGAGGGGCCAAAACAGGGGAAGGAAGAGTACAAGGAACCATGGTGATGGCCATGGGTACTATGGTGTTGGGAGTATTATGGGGGCTATACAAAAGGGAAGAAATAAAACATTGTACAAAAATGAACAGCAATGCAAGAAAATAGAAAAATCAATTAATTTTTTTAAAAAGATGCAACATCCATTTATGTAAAACAAACATCTGTGGAAAAATGAAACATACTTCTACATAATAATGGACATACATGACAAACCCAGAACTAACTTCATTTTCAATATTGAATGACTGAAAGCTTTTCCATTATGATCTTGTATAAGACAAGGAGTATTACACAACCTAACTAGAATAATTAGGCAAGAGAAGTATATAAAAGGAAACCACATTGGGAAAGAATAATGAAAACTATCATTATATGCAGATGACATAAGATTATAAATAGAAAACCCTAGCAAATGTCACAAAAAAACTAACTGAAACTATCAGTTCAGCAAAGTGGCAGGTTACAAAATAAATATACAAAAACAGCTGCCTTCCTATATGTAAAAAAAAAATGAGCTATGAGAGGAAGAAATTAAGAAAACTATGCCATTTACAATCGCATCAAAAAGAATAAAATACGGTGAGAACCGGGACACGGAAGATAAACGGGTGACGCCAGCGAACTGCCCGAAGAAGAAAGTGGCCATAAAAGAGGACTAGAAGGGAGGGAAGCGCAGAACCCTGCTCCCCTCCCCCGCCCACAGAGGCGGCACTCTCCGACTGGCAGAGAGGAGGAAACAACAAACCAAAACGGCCAACAAGAACAAACGACGCAGCAAGCGGGACTGTGAGTGGAAAGGAACTATTGCAGCCACCACACCCCGGGAACGGGAGCTGAGGCGAACCCTGCAGGATCCGCCGCGGCGGTGAGCGAACGGCTCCGGGCGCCATTAGAGAAGAACAAAGACCCCGGGAGACGCGCACACAGCCCGGGCTGCCGGTAAGCTGGCGCGGAAACGCGGCGCGCTCGGGGAGCTTGAAAAGCAAGTGCAGACCGGAATCGCGGCTGCCCAGGTCCCCGCGCCTGCGACCTAGGCTTGCGGGGAGACGACCTAGGCTTGCGGGGAGACGCGCGGAGGTCCTCACTGAGGTGAAGGTCCCTCCCTGAGTGAGCAGGAACCAGGCGCCCAGGCACGGGAGCTGTGCAAAAGGCGCCATTCCCGCGCCACTGAACTGGGCTACAGCCCGCATCCTGGAACTGAGGGCTTTGAACTGAGACCCTGGGCACGAAAATTCGGGGCGTGGTTTCTCCACGACGGTGGGGCACAAGGCAGACACAGCACCCCAAAGCTGTTGAGGTGTACCCTACCATTCCCGCTCTGTTCTCTGTCCCACGGGGTGGGGGGAGGCGAAAAACAGCCCCCCAAGGCCAATAGGAGAGATCTCTGGCGCCACCTAGCGACCAGGAAAAAAAAAGTCACTAACACCCTATAAAACAGGACATTTCTTAAGACTGCTTGAAAAGGGCAGAAGGTTTCTGGAGGACCCAGTGGCCAGCCGGGAAGTTATTCCACGCCAGGCCCTTCCGACCAGCAGTCTGAGCCCACAGAGGGAGCAGGCACCCACGTCCGGGGCAGACGGGGGCGCAGAAGAGTGTGCCTGAAACCGGAGGCGCAGGGACTGCATCCCGCTTCGCCATTTGAGAGCAGGGACATTTCTTCAGTAAAAACTGCCTAAAACCAGCAGAAAGCTCCCCCAGAAGACAGAGATGGCTCCTGGAAGAGCCAGAGGGGAGCGGAGAAGTTCACCCAAGATGTCAGTCAGTCCGAGCAACACAGTATCCCAACGCATACGACAAATTAGAAAACAGACAGTAGGGAGTAGAAGAACCACACGCAACCTAACAACTCCTCAGGAAAGAAGCACACCACAAAAAGAAAACCACTCCCCAGATTGCAACGACAACAACTTGGAAGAACTTCTGAGCCTTCCAGAAAGAGAATTTAAAATTGCCATGATTAAAAAAGTGATAGATCAGAAGAAGGAAATTGAGTCCCTAAAGAGGGAAGTAAGAGAAATGCAGGAGATCAAAGAATTAATGGAGGAACTAAAGAACTCTGGGAAAAGCAATGAAAGCAGAATAGATGAAATGGAAGAACGAATAAGTAATCTTGAAGACACAGAAATAAAAAGAACCAAAAGAGAAAAGGAAAGAGAAGTACGAAGGAAAAAGAATGAAGAAAGACTTCGGGAACTATCTGACTCCATGAGGAAAGGAAATATAAGAGTTATAGGAATTCCAGAAGGAGAGGAGAGAGATGTAGGAACAGAGAAAATATTCATGGATATAATTGAAGAGAACTTCCCAAATGAGAAGAAGGAGCTGAAAATTGATATACAAGAAGCAAGAAGAACACCAAACTTCCACGACGAAAGGAAAAATACAGCAAGACACATAATAGTAAAGCTCCCAAGAATCCAGGACAAGGAAAAAATAATGAAGCTGACAAGAGGGAAGAAACAGATAACATTCAAAGGAAAACCAATCAGGCTGACATCAGACTTCTCTGAAGAAACACTACGGGCAAGGAGAGAGTGGAGGGACGTAGTCAACAGACTCCAAGAAAACAGATGCCAACCAAGAATACTCTATCCCGCAAAGCTCTCTTTCCTCCATGAAGAAAGAATATGGACCTTCCCAGACAAAGAGAAACTCCGGAATTTCATTGCGACTAAACCCCCACTCCAAAAATACTACAAGGAATCCTAAAGCCAGAACCTCAGAGGGACGAATAACAACGAAAGAAGACCAAAAAAAAAAACAAAAAGTTATTAAAAGAATAAATAAATAAAATCAAAGGAAAGACAAACATAATGGCAAATACAGATGCTAACATATCAATATTAACTCTAAATGTAAATGGACTAAACTCTTCAATAAAAAGACACAGAGTTGCAGCCTGGATTAAGAAACAAAACCCAACCTTTTTGCTGTCTCCAGGAAACACATTTAGCTACAAAGATAAAAATAGGCTCAAAGTCAAAGGATGGAAAACAATCCTACAAGCAAATGGGCCAAAAAAGAAAGCAGGAACAGCTATACTTATATCAGATAAAACAGACTTCAAACTCAAAAAAATAAAAAGAGACCCAATGGTCACTACATTATGATTAAGGGGACAATACTTCAAGAAGAAATAACACTCATTAACATATACTCACCAAACGAAAGAGCACCAAAATATATCAGACAACTGTTGTCCTCTCTGAAAACAGACATCAGAGAAAACACATATGTAGTGGGAGACTTCAACACACCACTATCACAATGGATAGATCAACAAGACAAAAAATAAGTAAAGAAACTAAAGCTCTAAATAAGGACCTAGAGCATTTGGGCTTAACAGACATCTATAGAACACTAAACCCCAAAAAAACGGAGTACACATTTTTCTCAAGTGCACACGGATCATTCTCCAGGATCGATCACATACTGGGGCACAAGACAAACATCAACAGATACACCAAGATTGAAATCATACCAACCATCTTTTCTGACCACGAAGGCATCAAACTAGAAATAAATCATAAAAAGAAGGCAAGGAACTATCCTACCTCATGGAGATTAAAAGCCACACTACTGGAAGACCACTGGACTAACGAGGAGATCAAAGAAGAAATTAAAAAATTCTTTGAATTGAATGACAAGGAGGACACCAATATCCTAAATGTATGGGATGCAGCAAAAGCAGTAATAAGAGGAAAATATATAGCAATAGAAGCTCACATCAAAAAACAAGAAAGAACTCAAAGAAACAACCTAATCTCGAAGCTCAAAGATCTAGAAAAAGAACAACAAAAAAACCCAGAACCAGTAGAAGAAAAGAAATAATAAAAAACCAAAGCAGAAATAAATGAAATTGAAACTAAAAAAACAATCCAAAAGATCAATGAAACCAAGAGCTGGTTCTTTGAAAAAATAAATAAAATAGACAAACCCCTAGCCAGGCTCACAAAGGAAAAAAGGGAGAAAGCACAAATACACAGAATCATAAATGAAAGAGAGAAATCACAACGGACACAGCAGAAATCAAAAGAATAATCAGTAACTACTATGAACAGTTATATGGAAACAAGTTCAACAATCTAGAGGAGATGGACAAATTCCTACAACTCTACAATCACCCAAAGCTAGATAAAGAAGAATAGAACACCTAAACAGACCAATTACAAGCAGCGAAATTGAAATGGTAATTAAAAACCTCCCCAAAAACAAAAGCCCAGGACCTGATGGATTTACAAATGAATTCTACAAACATTCAGAGACGAATTAGTGCCTATCCTTCACAAACTCTTCCAAAAAAATTGAGAAGGAAGGGACAATACCAAACACGTTCTATGAAGCCAATATTACACTAATACCAAAACCGAATAAGGACAACACAAAAAAGGAAACTACAGGCCAATCTCCCTAATGAACACTGATGCAAAAATCCTCAATAAAATTTTAGCTATCAGAATCCAACAATGTATCCATAAGATAATTCACCACGACCAAGTTGGATTCATTCCAGGGGCACAAGGATGGTTAACATCCGAAAAATCAATCAACGTTATCCAACACATCAACAAAAAGAAATATAAAACCATATGATAATATCAATAGATGCTGAGAAAGCTTTCGACAAAGTGCAACACCCATTCATGATAAAAGCCCTTGAAATTCTTGGGATACAAGGAACAATACCTCAACATCATAAGGCCATCTATGACAAGCCAACAGCCAGTATCATTCTCAATGGTGAAAAGCTGAAAGCAATTCCATTAAGATCTGGAACAAGACAAGGATGTCCAATCTCACCACTGCTTTTCAATATAATACTGGAAGTCCTAGCCAGAGCAATAAGACAAGAGAAAGACATCCAAGGAATCCAAATAGAAAAAAGAAGTCAAACTATCACTATTTGCAGATGAATATGATAATATACATAGAGAACCCCAAAAATCTCCACAGAAAAACTAATTCAACTCATCAATCAATTCAGTAAGTGGCAGGATACAAAATCAACACGCAAAAGTCAGTAGCCTTCCTATACACAAACAATAAATCTGAAGAAGAAGAAATCACAACCACCCCCTTTATTATCGAAACAAAAAAAATCAAATATTGGGAAATAAATCTAACAAAAGAGGTAAAGGCCTATACAAAGAAAACTATAAAACACTGTTAAAAAGAAATAGAAGAAGACCACAAAGAAATGGAAAGACATCCCTGCTCATGGATTGGAAGAATAAACATTATTAAAATAGGCCATCCTACCAAAAGCAATATACAGATTCAATGCTATTCCATCAAAATCTCAATGGCATTCTTCAAAGAAATAGAACAATTATTGATGAAATTCATATGGAATCACCAAAAACCCCGATAGCCAAAGCTCTACTGAAAAAAAAAAGAAGGAAATGGAGGCAATCACACTCCCAGACTTCAAACTCTACTACAAAAGCCATAATCATCAAAACTGCAATGGTATTGGAACAAGAACAGACATACAGACCAATTTAATCGAATAGAAAATCCAGAAATAAACCCACAGATTTATGGTCAACTAATCTTTGACAAAGGAGCGAAGACTATGCATTGGAGCAAAGAAAGTTTTGTTCAATAAATGGTGCTGGGAAAACTGGGTCGCTACATGCAAAAGAATGAAGCATGACCACTACCTCACACCATACACAAAAATTCAACTCAAAATGGATTAAGAAACTAGACATAAGACCTGAAACCCATAAAATACATAGAAGGAAATATAGGCGAAACACTACGGGATTTGCACATCAAAAGACATCTTTACAGACACATCACCCAAAGCAGTGATAGTGAAGAGAAAGATAAACAGCTGGGACTACATCAAATTAAAGAGCTTCTGCACAGCAAAAGAGACAATAACAAAAACAAAGAGAAACCCCCACCAACTGGGAGACATTTTTGCACCAACACTAATGATAAAGGACTGATCACAAAAATCTGCAAAGAGCTGATGAGTCTCAACAACAACAAAGAAAATAATCCAGTCAAAAAATGGGCAGAAGAGCTAAAGAAACTTCTTCTGCTGAAGAGGAAATGCAAATGGCCAACAGACATAAAAATGTTCAACATCACTTGTCATCAGGGAAATGCAAATCAAAACTCCATGAGATACCATCTCACACCAGTGAGAATGGCACATATTAAAAAACTAGCAACAACAAATGTGGCGAGGATGTGGGAAAAAGGAACTCTTGTGCACTGTTGGTGGGAGTGCAAACTGGTCCAACCCACTATGGAAGCTGTGTGGAGATTTCTGGACCTACTAAACATAGAGCTTCCATATGATCCAGCAA